>NC_136065.1:1566696440-1567971440 GCF_964261635.1 Lissotriton helveticus | reverse complement strand
TATCAAAACCATCAGTTCATCCAATAGAACAGATTATACAGATGTGTTGGAACCTAAATATGTCAGGTCACCTAGGGTAGCCTGGCCTAGGGTAAGGCAATATCAACAGAGGCACATGTGTAATGGTTGCAAGCCACCCAGCAGTAATCTAATGCAATATCACTCAAAAATGACACTACACCAATGTTTGTGTAAAAATACGAGCTTGTTTTATAAAAATATTTTATCTATTCTTCAGTCATTTTACATCTCAATATACTGTACAAATTGGTCAGAAGATTCCAGTTGACATATAACCTCAGTAGAATTCAGTTCAAAAGAAGTTGGTCTTCTACAGTGTTAGGTTTCTCACCCCAGTGGAGGCTCTCTAATTATATCACCAGAACGGCCACAACGTTGACACTTCCTCCACTTCAGTTTAACTCATTAGAAATGTCCAGGTCTTAGAACCCTGGAAGGTTACCTCCCCTTGACAGAGCAACACCCTCCTCGCAAGAGATCAGTAACCCCAAGATGACAGTTTCAAGTTTCAAATGGAATGTTTCTATAGCTCAATTATCACTTGCACATAGGTAAATAAAATGAGGTCACCGTTTCTTCTTCCCCTCCCCCTCTGTAAAAGAATCTCACACTTCAGCATTCAAGTTTATAACTTTCCGCAATTGCAGGACACTCCCCCAGTACTGTGGAGATTTTTCATAAATGCCTCCCTCTGAGCTTGTTAACGTAGGCTTGTCTCCGGCTCTCCCGGGCCCTTCCTGACTCAACACGGAGATCCTCAGGAAATAGCGGGTAATGAGGGAGGGTTCTGTCAGGTGATTCCAATAAAGGGCTCAAGAGAACTCCTCCTCCGCTTCTCGTGTGATCCCCTCAGTCAAGCAGTTCTCCTCCCTTAAACCTCCACCTTACTTGATAATGGAGCGGAGGGTGGCGCTGACTCGGTTCCCCTCAGCTCTCCCGCCTCCGCTGCTACTCCGCTCACGAAGCACGCCCTAGACGCCTGGGCTCACAGGGGGCGGCGTCTGGGCTGAGGCAATCGGGGTTTCCGGCTCCCGGGCAAGACGCACTACTCACTGTCAGGATGCGAGGCAGCGCAGGCGCGGGTGATTAGTGTTCCCGCTTGGCGCCGCCTCACTTGCTTGCTCGCCTGCCCTGACACCGCTTCTGGGCCTGCGCTCTCTCTCCTCACCCTGCCGCACTACTGGAACTGCACAGAGTTGAACGCTCACTTCCTCCTGTGCTCAATGCCGCACAAGCTCCGCTGTCACTCGCCTCTCTACTGCAGCTTCCTGGAGGCGCAGGGCACCACACCTCGCTCCAATCCGCTTCCACCAAAACACTGGTAGGTGAAGTTTACCAGGGGAATGTAGGGGGAAGGTCCCCAGCAGGAGCTAGGACAACGGGGGAAAGAGGGGCCAAGGGCTCCAGGGGGGGGGGGTCTTCCGCCACAGCCGGGCCAATTTCACAGAAGAAGAAGGCGGTTGGGAGGGTTTGGTCTGGGGCCAGAGGGGGAACGTCTCCCTGAAGTGGTTGTCTATCACACGGACAAACTAACTGCTTCCAGTGCGTCCTCCTCCTCACACCACTGCCTCTCTCCTCCAACTCCCTGTACTACACAAAATGGCTCCCTGACCCGTGCCCTTTTATAGCCAAACCACACAGGGTCCAGTAGGGTCCAGAAAGTTCTGGAAGGCCTAATGTTAACCTATGGGGCAGTCTAGAATGTGGCAGTTGGGGACAGTTGGTGGCCACCATTTTGTGAAACTCAGTAAATCCCTGACAGGAAAGGCACCTAAACTGAGGTGACTGTTTATGAGGGAAAAAGAGCACCTATCCCCCCAGGCCAACACCATAAAAATCTAGTGGACACAAAAATAAATAAAGGCATGAGGGGCAAAAAGGGGACAAAATAAATAATAAATTGAAGGGACTACGCAAAAAGTCAGACAGGTCTAACACGCGTCCCCCCCAGCTGAAAGTGGGGAGAGCTACCCAACCCCTTGGGAGTCCTCATCACTAAGGCGGAAATACCTAGAGAGACCGTCTGCATTGGCGTGGTCCACCCCAGGCCGATGTAGTCCATTCCCTGTAGGGAGATGGACCACCTCAACAGCTTGGGATTCTCCCCCTTCATCTGCATTAGCCAACGAAGGGGTCGGTGGTCAGTCTGAACCAGGAAGTGCGAGCCAAACAGGTATGGCCGCAGCTTCTTCAGAGCCCACACCACCGCGAAAGCTTCCCTCTCAATTGCACTCCACTTCTGTTCCCGGGGAAGCAGTCTCCTGGATAAGAAGACTACAGGCTGATCCAGGCCCTCTTCATTCAGTTGCGATAACACTGCCCCAATGCCATGTTCTGATGCATCTGTCTGGACAATGAACTCCTTGGAGAAGTCTGGGGCCCTCAGGACCGGTGCTGCACACATTGCCTGCTTTAGTTTTTCAAAAGCTTGCTGACAAGCTTTCGTCCAAACTACCCGTCGAGGTTGTCTCTTGGAGGTGAGCTCTGTGAGGGGCGCTACACTAGTGCCATACCCCTTCACAAAGCGACGGTAGTATCCTGTGAGGCCCAGGAAAGCTCGGACCTCAGTCTGTGTCTTGGGGGGTTCCTAGGCCATGATTGCCTCAATCTTTGCCTGCAGGGGCTGCACTGTCCCCCTACCCACCAAGTGCCCAAGGTACACAACCGACCCCTGCCCAATCTGGCATTTGCTGGCCTTGATTGTCAATCCAGCTTGTTTCAGGGCCTGGAGAACTGCTTGCAAATGTTGCAAATGGTCCTCCCAACTGCTACTGAAGACAGCAATGTCATCCAGGTAAGCAGCGGAGAAACCCTCCATTCCAGAGAGGACCTGATTCACCAGCCGCTAAAATGTGGCAGGGGCATTTTTGAGCCCAAAGGGCATCACGCAAAATTGGAAGTGTCCCTCAGGCGTGGAGAAGGCTGACCTTTCCTTCGCTCCATCTGTCAAGGAGATCTGCCAGTACCCTGAAGTGAGGTCAAAGGTACTTAGGTATTGGGCAGCTCCTAGCCGGTCAATTAATTCATCCGCCCTAGGGATCGGATGAGCATCAGTCTTTGTAACTGAGTTCAGTCCTCGGTAATCCACACAGAACCTCAGTTCTGGCGTGGTGCCCGGTGGAGCGGCTTTTGGCACTAGCACCACCGGACTGGACCAAGGGCTGTTGGAAGGTTCTATAACTCCTAGCTCTAGCATCTTGGCAACCTCTCCATTTTATTTATTTATTTATTATGCATCTTGTATTGCGCAAACTAAACCCGAAGGTGTCAAGGCGCCTAACAAAAAGATCAAAAGTGCAGGGCACATCTACTCATACGCTTGTACAAAAAGACGTGTTTTAAGGGCCGATCTAAAAGTCTGAAGGGAGGGGAGGGACCTTAATTCTAACGGAAGATCGTTCCACCATTTAGGGGCCAGATGGGAGAAAGCCCTACCACCCCATCTGGTTTTCCGAATACGCGAAGAAGAAGATGATTAGAGGAGCGGAGGTTCCTGCCAGGGTTATAGTAAGACAGGATAGATCCAATGCCTGTAGGGCTACTTTTCGCCAAAGCCTTATAGACCATACACATGGACTTAAAGACTATCCGCTCCTTGATCGGGAGCCAGTGAAGCTGCTTCCTGGCCAGCGTAGCCGAAGAGCGGCGGGGAAGATCAAGGACAAATCTGGCTGCCGCGTTCTGGACTACCTGCAAGCGCTGCAGCTGACTCTTATTCAGTCCAGCATACAGCGCATTGCAGTAGTCCAGGCGAGAACCCAGAAGGGCGACAGCAAGTTGCCTTCTTGCCTGCATGGAAAGGTAGTTCCTAATTTTCCTTAGTATGTGGATTATACCCCAACAGGTGGATACCGTCCTATTAACCTGTTGGCACATACCAAGGATGGGATCAATCATAACCCCGAGATTTTTAGCCAAGGAGGTAGGTTTAGGGCAGGCACCCAATGAATCAGGCCACCACTCCAGAGACCAGATCTCTTCCTTTCCGCCGAACACCATCACCTCGGTCTTCTCCCCATTCAATTTCAGTGATTTGTAGATCATCCACTGGCTGACAGCCTCCATACAAGATCTAAAATTGGAGGCTGTCAGCTCGGTTGACTGGGAGAGAGACACGAGGATCTGGGTGTCATCCGCATAGGAAACTACCTCCATCCCAAAGGATCTAATAAGTCTGGCAAGGGGGGTCACGTAGATGTTAAAAAGGGTGGGACTAAGCGCCGACCCCTGAGGGACCCCACATTGCACAGACAGGGATGGAGATAGAAATTTTCCCAGCATTACCCTCTGCTCTCTGTGGTCGAGAAAAGAGGAAAGCAGCCCCAGGGCTGCCCCCCGGACCCCAATCTCACCCAGTCCAGATGTTAGGACACGGGGAGAAAGGGTATCGAAGGCAGCCGTGAGGTCCAGAAGGATCAGGAGGGATGTCCGACCCCCATCCACGCTCATACGGATGGAATCGAGCACCAGGGTGAGGGCAGACTCGGTGCTGTGTTCCCTCCTGAACCCATGCTGGGAGGGATCCAGACAGCCCGAGTTCTCCACAAAGACAGCAAGATGCCCATTTAAATGGGCCTCTAACATCTTCGCGGGAGCCGGGAGCAGTGAGATGGGGCGAAAGTTCTTTAATACCCCAGGATCTAGGGAGGGTTTCTTAAGCAGTGGTTTTACCACCGCATTTTTCCACTGCTGTGGAAAGACACCCTCCCTCATTACCCCATTCATGATGTCAAGCAAAGGGGGTAAGAGAGTTCCTCTACACTGCTTCAGGATCTTAAGAGGGCAGACATCCAGCGGAGACCCTGACTTAGTATTGTCAAGCAGCGTCTCAAGATCTTGTAGGGAAAGCGGAGGAAAGGATCCCAGACAACCGGCCGAAGGAAACTCTGCCGAGGAAGCGTCCAAGACCACGGTAGCCGGTGACTCAGCCATTGATAGCCTCTGTACCTCCAAGGAAGTAAAGATATTTTGGACTGAAAGAAGAGAGCTATGTCATTGCAGAGCTCCTGAGATGAAATAACAGGATCGGGGACCTGAAGAGATGTAAGAGAGTCCACGATCCTGAAGAGCTCTTTGGGAGATGAAAGGGAAGCAGTGAGGGCCGTGAAGTAATCTTGTTTGGTCCTGATAACTTCCAGCTTGTATCTTTTAAGCAGGGTTTTATGGGCTTCCCTGACTTTTAAATCCCAACTAGCATGCCATAGACGCTCCTGCCTCCTTACTTCCTGTCTACGGAGTCTTAACTGTTCAGAGAACCAAGGGGCTGAGGGTCTTTTCCTGGCTGAGTAGCAGGACCGAGCCGGTGCCAGTTCGTCCAAGGCCTCAGTAAGAATTTTGTCATAATGCGGCACCGCCAAGGGAAGATCCATCTCCCGAATAGAAGACAGACTAGGGATCCACGGGTCAAAGGAGTGTTCCTCGATGTTTTTGAAATTCCTACGTACTTCAAAAGTACTCTGAACTTTCCTAAGGATCTCCTGGCTAGGGAAGGCCACGTTGAAAGGAACGGCCAGGTGGTCTGACCAGGAAAGAAAAAAAGGATCCGTTACTGACAGTCTCTGGTCATTAGAAAAGATCCCATCGAGCGTATGCCCCGCTCGGTGGGTGGGTCCTTTCACCAGTTGGGTGAGTCCGCATGCTGTCAGCGCTTCCAGCAGGGCAGAAGTGTCATGAGTCTCCAACAACTCTAAGTGAAAATTAAAATCACCCAGAATCGTTAAATTCTCACGGCCAAAATAAGGTTCCAGGAACTGAAGCAGTTTTATGCTAAAGTCTGTTCTAGGACCGGGCGGACGATAGACCAGAATCCCGTTAAATGGAGAGATAGAAGAGTCATGTAATGAAAAATACAGCACCTGGATAGCGTCCTTGGAGTCAGATAAAGGCATAATATGGCATTGGAACCTGTCTCTATGCAGGATAGCTAATCCACCACAGACCCTGCCTATTCTGTCCTGCCGAGTCAAGCAATACCCATCCGGGACTGCTTCGATAAGATCTGGGCCCGATGAGTCTTTGGCCCACGTTTCCGTAATGAAGACCCATGTCGGGTTCTTCTCCAAATACAAGCTCCTTAAAAACAATATTGTTTTTAATGAGTGAGCGCGCATTAAGAAGCAGGCAGTTTACGCTCAGTTCACTAGGTACCACTGGCGAGCGGAGCTCTCGAGAGGGGGCGGGGGGGGCAGAATTCCGGCCCCCCGGGCCTATCTGAAAGCAACCACATCCCATGGGCAAGAGAAGATCTTCAGGAGTGCTTCTATGGAAGCACGGTGCAGTAGAAGGTCGGAGGCGTAGGACATCCTGTAGAGAATATTTCAGTACACAGTGTCCCACTGTATCCGGCCCGCAGGGCCAGCCGTCCAGCCCGTCCTCAGCGCGGACGGGCGCAGACGGGCTGGACTCTGGCGTGACTTCGGCGTGGCTGCGGCGAACACGCTGCGCGCACACGCTGCGCGCCATAGGTACTGATAGATATAGGGCTCTAGCCAGTCCACCTGACTGCTAGAGCGCAGATCGATTCAAGCTAACCTTGTCCCTACCCAAGATGGCGCCCACCGATAACTCGGCGCGAGGGTCCGGCCCGCTAAGCAGCGGTGAATGGAACCATTTAAGTGCGGCAATGCGGCGGGGGGAATTAAAAACAGGGAAGAACTGTGCAGAAAATAAAAAACCAAAATACAAAACGGGTCGAATTAAAAGACAAATAGCGTGAGTACAAGCGCTGAGGAAGCGCGACCAGCAAGAGGGAGAGCTCCTACCTGTGTCCTTTAAATACTGTGAGCCCCCGAACTGCCTCTAGCCAGTCCACCTGACTGCTAGAGCGCAGATCGATTCAAGCTAACCTTGTCCCTACCCAAGATGGCGCCCACCGATAACTCGGCGCGAGGGTCCGGCCCGCTAAGCAGCGGTGAATGGAACCATTTAAGTGCGGCAATGCGGCGGGGGGAATTAAAAACAGGGAAGAACTGTGCAGAAAATAATAAAACCAAAATACAAAACGGGTCGAATTAAAATACAAATAGGGCGAGTACAAGCGCTGAGGAAGCGCGACCAGCAAGAGGATGCTAGCCTTCACCTTGTCGGACAGCCGGTAGGACTTCAACTTCACTGGTGGGCTGTCCCCTGTGTCCACATCATGGGTACACAGGTGAGTCCTTCCCGGGACAAGGGAGAACAACGTAGAGTACTGCTCCAGTATCTGGCGGCAGTCCTTCCGCTGTTCAGGAGTTAGAGCGGGAGAGAGAATCACTCCCTCCACTGACACATCCTTCTCTTGAGACGAGAACAAGTCTGGGAGAGGTTCGCTTTCCGCTTCCTCTCCCCCATCAGTCACCATCATTAAGATGACCTCGGGCCTCTCATGGTGGGGTTTGAGTCGGTTGGCATGCAGCACCCGTAGGGGCTGTCGAGGGATCTTAAGGTCCACCAGGTATGTGGCCTTACCCTTCTTTTCCAACACTTCAAATGGGCCTGTCCAGCGATCCTGAAGGGCACTAAGCTCTCCAGGCTCCATCACCCACACTTTCTGGCCAGGCTCCAATTCCACCTGGTGAGCATTGTGGTCATACCACTCTTTCATGACTGCCTGGCTGGTCTCCAAGTTGTCAGAAGCTTGCTTCCACAACTTCGCCATCTGGCTCCTGAAGGCCAGCATGTAGCTCACCACATCCTGGGGGGGTTTCCTGGGAGACTTTTCCCAACCATCCTTCACCAGGCTGAGAGGACCGCGTACAGGGTGCCCATACAGAAGTTCAAAGGGGCTAAAGCCCACTCCCTTCTGTGGCACTTCCCTGTAGGAGAATAGCAAACAGGGTAGGAGGACGTCCCATTTCCTCCGCAGGCTTTCGGGCAGACTTCTGATCATGCCCTTCAAGGTTTTGTTGAACCTCTCAACCAGTCCATTCGACTGGAGGTGATAAGGAGTGGTGAACCGGTAGGTCACTCCACACTCCTTCCACATTGCCCGCATGTAAGCTGACATAAAGTTGGTCCCCCTGTCAGACACAACTTCTTTGGGGAAACCCACTCGGGTAAAGATCCCCATTAGGGCCCTAGCCACCACAGGTGCAGTGACTGTCCTCAGAGGAATTGCCTCTGGGTACTGTGTGGCATGATCCACCAGAACCAGGATAAACCTGTGACCAGCTGTTGTTGGTGGATCTAAAGGCCCTACGATGTCGGTGCCCACCCTTTCAAAGGGGGTGCTAACGACTGGAAGTGGTTCCAGGGGAGCTTTCAGCTTCACCCCTGTTTTCCCACTGGCCTGGCAGGATGCACATGTCCGACAGTAGGTGTTGGACGCCACTTTCATCTGACGCCAGTAAAAGTGGAGGACAAGCCGAGCAAAGGTCTTGTCCTGACCTAAGTGTCCTGCCAAGGGTATGGCATGAGCCAATTCCAGCAGAAAGGCTCGGTATTGTTGCGGGACTACCAAGGCCCTTGATGAACCAGGTAAGGGTACCTTGGGTTCACTGTAGAGCTGTCCATCCTCCCAGTAAATGTGGTAGTGTCCCGTAACATCACCTGCTGCCTGGGCTTCAGCCTGTCGCCTCAGTCCCTCAAGGGTAGGGCACTCCCTTTGCCCCTTACAGAATTCCTCTCTGGTAGGCCCTCCCTCCACATGCCACTCAGCAGGGATGGGTAGGTCCTCCAGCGAGACTACTTCCCCCTCCACGGACTCCTGGTCCACCACCGCAGGTGGCCGATCTGTCACATGGGGTGTGGAAGCCGAAGCAGGCTCTTCCTGTCTTCGGGTCTGTCCCTTTTTGGCAGCGGGTTGGGCCATTGTTCCAGGCTCCAACCCAGGCGAACTCCCTCTCCGGGTAGTCGCAGACCTTGTGCTCACACAGGCCCAGTCAGGTGTACCCAGCATCGCAGAATGCGTCCGGTATTCCACCTCTCTCCAAGCGTTGTGCTCCATATCATTCCCCAGCAGACAATCAACTGGCACGGCAGGGCTTACGGCAACTCGAAGTGAACCTGCAACCCCTTCCCACTCAAAGGGAACCTCAGCCACGGGATAGTGGCCCATTCTGCCGTCAGCCATCGCGGCGGGGTGGAGTACATTGGGAACCACCTGCTCTGGAGACACCAGTTGACTTCTCACCATAGTCATACTGGCTCCTGTATCTCTCAGAGCCTCCCCTCTCTGGCCATTGATGGTGATCCATTGCCCATACTTAACAGTATTTGGGGGCACCTGGATCTTAGGAACCATCTCCCGTTCTCCCAGGGACACTAAGGTGACACCCGCCCACTCATCCCCCTTATCTAAGGGCAACTCCTCCCCGAGCGCTACACTAGCTACTCCTGGTGGTTTTCCTCCGGTGGGAGGGGGTGGTCTCTTTGGGCATCTGACATCTCCCTTATAATGTCCAACACCACCACACTCAAAGCAGTGGAGAACCCTTGGCTGCTGGCTTTGGCCAGGATTAGGGTTTCTGGGCAGGTTTGCCTTAGGGGTGAAACCTGTTCCCTTTCCCTGGAAATTGTTTTGGGGACCTTTAGAGAACTCTCGCTTTTTATCTCCCCCCTCCTTCTTCTGGGGGGCGCCCTGTCCGGCCTTTTGGGAATCCCCTCCAGTCCCCTTTGAGGACACCCGGGTACTTGCCCAGATGTCCGCCTCCTCTGCAAGCTTCCGGGGATTGGTCAGCTTGCTGTCCACCAGGTGTTGGCGCAGCTCGGGAAAGCATTTCTCGAGGAGGTGCTCTTTCAAAAATAGATCATACAACCCCTCATAATCCTTCACCTCACTGCCCTTTACCCAGCCCTCTAATGCCTTTCTTGCATAATCAAGGAAGTCCACCCAGTTCTGGGTGCTTAACTTGTGGCTCCCCCTGAACTTCTGGCGATACCTTTCTGGGGTAAGCCCAAACTTCCTTACCAAGGCTAACTTCATGGTGGGGTAGTTGGTTTGCTCCTCTGATTCCAAGGCCAGCAAGGTTTCCCGACCAGTAGGAGGCATGTACTTATACAACCCACCCCCTCAGTCAGTGCTTCTCCTGGATCCCATGGGCTCTTAAGGAGACCTCATAGGCTGCCAGCCACTTGGCTATGTCATCCCCCTGACTATAGCTGGCAATTATATCCTTAGGCAGGTAGGGTCTGGACTCCCTGGTTGGTTCTCTGGTTTCGCTGCCACCATTTGGAGTTGGGAAGGGTCCCCGTTGCAGGGCCTGGAGTTCTAACTCTTTTAGTTTTAATTCATGAGCCATTCTCCGCTCTTCCTTCTCCTGTTCTAACCTCCTCCCCTCCCTCTTTTCTTCCAACTCCATTTTTGCTATTTCCCACCTTAACAGTCTATCCTCTCTCCTGTCAGCTAATTCGGTTTCTGACAACCCTCTTGATGACACACTGCTGCCCTCCCGTGAGGTTGCCTTGGGGCTGATTGACATCTCACCCACCCCCGGGGAACATTCCGCAGTCCTATCAATGACAGTACCTCTGTCCGATTCCTCCTCTTCCACCGTTCCCTCCTCATTGCGCGCTTCCACCCAAGCCCTCAAACTGGTCTGGAGTTCCCCCTTCTTGGCACCACGCTTAAAGAACACTCCCAATTGTTGACAGAAATCTTTTAGCTGAGCCAATGAATAAGTGTCCAGTTTTTCCAGTGCAAATTCCATTTTGCAAAAGGGCAACACAAGTTTGAGCACACAAAAAGAATAGAGTGGCAAGGGCAACCTGAAGCTACCTCCACCCACCACCAGGAACAAATTTGGAAAAACAAAAGTAAAAATTAGGAGGGCCGCTAGGAGAAAACTCCAGGTGTAGGCTAGTGGATTACACTAAATTACTACAGAGTAGTTGCAACCACAGTCCAGATCCCACCGCTAGACACCAACTTGTTGGAACCTAAATATGTCAGGTCACCTAGGGTAGCCTGGCCTAGGGTAAGGCAATATCAACAGAGGCACATGTGTAAAGGTTGCAAGCCACCCAGCAGTAATCTAATGCAATATCACTCAAAAATGACACTACACCAATGTTTGTGTAAAAATACGAGCTTGTTTTATAAAAATATTTTATCTATTCTTCAGTCATTTTACATATCAATATACTGTACAAATTGGTCAGAAGATTACAGTTGACATATAACCTCAGTAGAATTCAGTTCAAAAGAAGTTGGTCTTCTACAGTGTTAGGTTTCTCACCCCAGTGGAGGCTCTCTAATTATATCACCAGAACGTCCACAACGTTGACACTTCCTCCACTTCAGTTTAATATATTAGAAATGTCCAGGTCTTAGAACCCTGGAAGGTTACCTCCCCTTGACAGAGCAACATCCTCCTCGCAAGAGATCAGTAACCCCAAGATGACAGTTTCAAGTTTCAAATGGAATGTTTCTATAGCTCAATTATCACTTGCACATAGGTAAATAAAATGAGGTCACCGTTTCTTCTTCCCCTCCCCCTCTGTAAAAGAATCTCACACTTCAGCATTCAAGTTTATAACTTTCCGCAGTTGCAGGACACTCCCCCAGTACTGTGGAGATTTTTCATAAATGCCTCCCTCTGAGCTTGTTAACGTAGGCTTGTCTCCGGCTCTCCCGGGCCCTTCCTGACTCAACACGGAGATCCCCAGGAAATAGCGGGTAATGAGGGAGGGTTCTGTCAGGTGATTCCAATAAAGGGCTCAAGAGAACTCCTCCTCCGCTTCTCGTGTGATCCCCTCAGTCAAGCTGTTCTCCTCCCTTAAACCTCCACCTTTCTTGATAATGGAGCGGAGGGTGGCGCTGACTCGGTTCCCCTCAGCTCTCCCGCCTCCGCTGCTACTCCGCTCACGAAGCACGCCCTAGACGCCTGGGCTCGCAGGGGGCGGCGTCTGGGCTGAGGCAATCGGGGTTTCCGGCTCCCGGGCAAGACGCACTACTCACTGTCAGGATGCGAGGCAGCGCAGGCGCGGGTGATTAGTGTTCCCGCTTGGCGCCGCCTCACTTGCTTGCTCGCCTGCCCTGACACCGCTTCTGGGCTTGCGCTCTCTCTCCTCACCCTGCCGCACTACTGGAACTGCACAGAGTCGAACGCTCACTTCCTCCTGTGCTCAATGCCGCACAAGCTCCGCTGTCACTCGCCTCTCTACTGCAGCTTCCTGGAGGCGCAGGGTGCCACACCTCGCTCCAATCCGCTTCCACCAAAACACTGGTAGGTGAAGTTTACCAGGGGAATGTAGGGGGAAGGTCCCCAGCAGGAGCTAGGACAACGGGGGAAAGAGGGGCCAAGGGCTCAAGGGGGGGGGTCTTCCACCACAGCCGGGCCAATTTCACAGAAGAAGAAGGCGGTTGGGAGGGTTTGGTCAGGGGCCAGAGGGGGAACGTCTCCCTGAAGTGGTTGTCTATCACACGGACAAACTAACTGCTTCCAGTGCGTCCTCCTCCTCACACCACTGCCTCTCTCCTCCAACTCCCTGTACTACACAAAATGGCTCCCTGACCCGTGCCCTTTTATAGCCAAACCACACAGGGTCCAGTAGGGTCCAGAAAGTTCTGGAAGGCCTAATGTTAACCTACGGGGCAGTCTAGAATGTGGCAGTTGGGGACAGTTGGTGGCCACCATTTTGTGAAACTCAGTAAATCCCTGACAGGAAAGGCACCTAAACTGAGGTGACTGTTTATGAGGGAAAAAGAGCACCTATCCCCCCAGGCCAACACCATAAAAATCTAGTGGACACAAAAATAAATAAAGGCATGAGGGGCAAAAAGGGGACAAAATAAATAATAAATTGAAGGAACTACGCAAAAAGTCAGACAGGTCTAACAAGATGCATTTACATTGTGCTTCATACCCATGACAGGTTGGCAAAGCATGCCCAATTTGCATTAGTATTCGGAACATTCATATTAGAGTGTACGGATTGTGATGGTTATGCTACTTGCAGGACGAAGGATCCATATCATATATGTTTGGACATGGAAGAATTCCCCCGCTACAACATTTACTGAGCGACGGGGCAGATAGCTTTGAAATCAGCTTAGATTGCAGTTCTCTGGCTTGATTGTATATGTGGGTTTTGGACTGAAGAGAGGGGGGACCTGCACCACAACTGGCGTAATGCATTATGCACATTCATTCCAATGTGAAAAACCTGGCCACTGGAAGCTAGGGTATAGTAGGGAAAATGTGAGAATTTATTCAGGTTGAGGAGTTGTCTCGTAGCTGCATTCCAGATAGTCTGTAGCTTTTATAATCACTAGGTCTGATGGCGTAGTCCAGCCTGACGAGAACTAGACCCATAATGGCTTGTACTTTTTTGATGGGATCCCAAGTAAGGGAAGATTGTATGTAGGTATCTCATCTTGTAAAGACATCCTTTTAGTACTTGGGTCATTTGAGGCGATCAAATAGAGGTTTGAATCCATTATCACACCGAGCATCGGGTCGTCAACTAGAATAAAGTTTTAGGTGGTTGGGCCACATGGTGACAGTCCATTGCCCACAGCCGTAGATCCTTAAAGGGACTCTTGAGATCAGTGTAGGAAGAGTAAAGAGGGGAAAATATGATTTATCTTTTCCATAATTGGCTTCGATCCAGGAGTACAGTGCTTTACATGTCGAGTGGAATGATGAACTGTATTGAAGACCGATGAAAGATCCAAAGGAGGAGAGCTACTATTCTGAGTCAGCAGTAGTCCTAATGTCACTCCATGTTGCTTTCAGTTTAATTTATGTGTTCCTCCACTGGTGAAATCTTGTATGGATGCTGGAGAGTAAACTATTTTGTTCAAGATTGGATGACGTTAAATATTGAGAGATAGCTGGGAGAGTTGGGTAAGAGTCTGTTTTTTGATGTTTTCAAGGAGCCTCTAAGATTTTATCATGAAGGTATCTTTCCACACATCTTTCTTTGCAGATCAATTAGTCCAACAGGGAGGTAAATATAGTTCTTGAGTGTTAATATGTTTGGAAGTTGAACATCCTGGTTTAAGGAATTTGCTAATTATCTATGAACTTCCATAGATGTGCATGTTGCTTCTGCTAGAGATCGCGGGTCACCCGACCAACAATTTTCGCCACTTCTGGCTTCGGGCCCATATACTTTACTTTATCATATACATTGATCAGATGACCACACAATCTACTATCAATAATTGTGAGTTCCCTTTCGATTTATTTCCAGTGTACCCAACTTACCATCCACCGTTATGGGTACCTATGACCACGATGGGTCAGGGAGCTAGCTGTAAAAGGAAAGGCAGAAAAATAATACAAACCCAACTTTATTTCATTTTATTTCATGAAATGACCACGGACAACTAGAAGTTTTGAAAGTTTTATCTTAAATTCAAATAAAGGGCAGTCATACAGTTTTATCAAAAGAATGCTAGTGCAACAGGGAACCCGCTAAGTAAAGGGAAAAACTAAGATAAGGGCAAAGTGAGCACGCTATAAATCTGAGTTACTTTAGTCAGGTTTACGAGAGGAAAAAACCCAAGATCATAACAGGAAGTTGCAAACTGCAATGCAAAAAAATGATTTTCTAAAAGGTAGGGTAACATAGGAACACGCTATGCAATAAAAATGCAAACGATTTTATGAAATGCAATGGTTGCAGGAGAAAGCATGGAAAATGTATTCACGTGCAAAGGTATGTCTTTATTAAAGCAAAGACAGAAAAATAGAAAGGTGCACTTTAAGAACTCAGAGCGATATTTACCTAGACTGGTGTGAAAACCAACCCTGGCCACGGGTCAGTTTAAGGACAGGAAAACCCTCAAGGAAGGATAACCCTCAGTGGGACAGCAGATGCAGAATGGACACCCCAGGACAGGTCAGGAAACCCAGATTAGGATCAGGACAGGACCACCAGGATACGACCAGCACCCGCAGTTCGGAAGCAACGCCAGCGCTCCACCCTCTCTGCAGGTATCAGTCAGGACCCCGATTGGGTCAACGAATTCCCCAGCAATAGTGCTCCGCCAGCACTTAAGGTTCGGTAAAACCTTCAGAGTCTATGGTCAAATTTCGGACAGAGAGCTCCGCAGCACCTCTGTATCAAGTCACCTATTGAGTGCGTTGGGTCAGTGACAGGTCAGCTATTCAGACAAGTCGGACAATTTCCCTAGGTGAACCTAGGCTAGATATACTGTTTTGAGACAGGGTACCACCCCCCAAATGTTGCGAAGTGTCAGAATCCCCAAATTTCGATTGGTCCTAAGGTAGGATTTGGTTAACACACCAATCAGAACAGACTATTCTAAGGCCTATTTTGCATGTTAAGGTGCGGCCTAGCAAGATTTTGGGTTCCCACGAGAAGTCGCAGGGAATACAATGGAACGAATACAATGTATACAAATAGTGTACAAGTTAGGCTTTCTCGCTGGGTGAAGGTGCATTTTCCCATGCAGGCTCTGGCATCAACCTTCTTTGGCTTGGTTTCAATGCCATCGCACCATCAATTGATTCTGCGCAGACGGGCCCTCCAAGATGGACTCCCCAGCCCCATCACCCCTCAGTGCCGAGGATACATGAAAAGTAAGCGAAAACAAATTAATACATGGAAATAAATGAATGTACTTCATGTCATGATGTCGTACTTTAGCTTCATCATTATAAAAATATACTATGCATTAATGGTAAGTGCAACGAACAATGTCACAAGAGCAGCAGCACAAGGCTTCACCACGTTATCATATTACGCATGCGCACCCTTTCCCTCCAAAACAATCTCTACACGAAGTCACGTGAGTGTGACTGACGCATGCGCAGAAGAGGAAAGTCAAGCAGCGGACATTTTAGAATTACAAACGTTATTCGTATTAATAAAACACATAAGCAAGCTTCTCTATCATACATATATAAAGGAAATAAAAGATATTAGTAAAACGTACAATTCGTTACGAGGTTACAACGGTTTCGAGGTTCATGAATCGAGCAAGTCGCGATGCGAAATCTTGCTCTATCACTTCCAAAACCAGTGGTAATAGTTACGTTTTTTTGACTTCCTGATTACAGTTTTGTAGTTGACTGAGTGACATTGCAGGGTCAGTCTGTCATTGGGGTTGTTTGTTTTATTTTTGAATTTTTCCCAGAGATAATTTGTTTGATGTGAGGGATTGCAGCACTGCAGTCGTCCAACCAGATTTCCCACGATGGTGGAATATAATTGATGGCTTGAGATATGTATAAAAGGGCAGAGGTACTGTGAGACCTCTGAATACCTGAAAAGGTACTGTGCTAAAATCAGTAGAAATTGTAGTTGGCGCTATTCAAATGTAAATAACATGATATAGTATTTACTGTTTCTGTATGTTCCAACTGATAGGTGTTTCTATGACCCAATGAGGTGATACTCAATTTATTGATCCGAGGCGCACTTAAGGCTGAGTTGTCCCTCCCATGATTTAACTGGTAATCTGCAGCTCATAGCACATGTCAGTGGTAAGCAAATGTATCAAAGATTTCAGAAAGAGAATGCTTTATGCTGGACAGCTTTCTAATGTCTACCCTGGTCCACACATTTGAAAGTTGCCCCTTCTCAGAGGCATTTCTTGACATATGCCAATATGAATTTAAAGCTTTGATGCACGCTGTTGGCACCTCATGCAGCCACCACCCCAGAAGCGTAGATTCAGGGGGTTGTTTGGGGCGGCTACACCCCCCTTATAAATCTATTATCTAGTAAATAGTTGGGTACAGGAGTTTTCAGTCATGTGCGATAAGGAGTCTGACGGATTTGAAATGAGATTCTTACATACACACACAGACCAAAAACATGCACACACACACTGTCTCACGTCTAAGTTTTAAATGTCTTACATTTTTTTGCTTATTTTAAAAAAAATATTGTTTTTTAAGTACCCTTACAATCTGCACTCCACCACTTTTCCACTGTCTCTTAAACTGCCCTTTGGCACCACCTTCCTTATGACATATTTAACATGATATGCCAGCATAGCTGTAAGAAAAATGGAAACTCACACCACCTAATTTTACTGACCAAGCTACACCCCTGCACCACTCTTCAGTGCACAAAGGAGGTTCAGTGTTATTGTACCGCAGGGTAACAGAACTAACTGCATGCTTTTGGAAAGCATGCTGCATAACTCTTATTCATGCGTGAGCAACTGTCCTTTCTCTGACATTCAAGCCTAGGTGGCCGCTTCCGAGCTCTGGAAGTATGTTTTGGAGGTTATACAATAGTCTGTAAAGATGATGGTTATATACCGTAAGTGCTGGATATGCATTATGTTCACTAATTGGGTCCTGATTAAGAGTTGTGCGGTAAATTCTGACCTTTGTGTAAACTCCTGTTTACACACAGGTAGGAATTATGGGGCATATTAGCAAGAACCCTGCGTAAAATGACCGCCGTTTTATCGGCAGGAAACTGCTGCTAAAACGGCGATAATGGGCTTGCGAATATGCGTTATAGAGTTCCAATAGAAGCCATGGTTAGATGTCTTGCACATCTAACCTGGGCTTCTATTGGAATTCTATAACGCATATTAGCAAGCACATTATCGCAGTTTTAGTGGCAGTTTCCTGCCGATAAAACGGCGATCATTTTACGCACGGTTCTCACTAATATGCCCCTCCCTATGGGTTGTTAGATATTTAGTTTAGCACATCCAATAATGACGTGATGCAGTAAAAAAACACAAATGTTATTACTTGGCGAGCGGGGTTACTTGCCATGTATAATTTGGAAGTGGCTATATATAGAACCATGGGTCGAAAGAAAAGGATAATGGGAATGAAGATTTGGGCACCTGTAATGGACTGGATCCAAGTGTAAAGTACAGAATTGTCTTTTTTTTTGTTTTGTTTGTATCTTCTTTTCTTTATATCTTGTATATATTTATACACCAATGTATGATATTAATGTGCTACCTTTCCTGTGTCATATATGCTGCTATCTGCTCTGCTTGTCTTGAATAAAATGGGATAAATGCCTAATAAAAAGGTTTAAAAAATATATTATTTTGGCAAATGCAAGCAACCTGCCAAATGTAGCGGGAGGAGAGGGTCTGGGACCATATGAAAAAATGTTTACACCGAAATTCGCATGTTATTCCCCAACAACTCGTAATAGATTTATTTACCACGCTAAATCGATAACCAGCCCCGCGGTACCTTTATTTATCATGTGCGGTAAATAATACCTAAGCTCGTAATTAGGGCATCGGGTGTATGGCCCTATACCTACCATGTGTAGGAGGCACGGGGTGAGGAACACCTCAATATAACACCTCGGTGGCACAAGTAGGACACGCAATGAGAACATTAACGAAAAATGTCAGAGGAAGTGAGAGCGTGCTCGGAAAAATGTACAGAATTCTGACAAAAGCGTTGCGAGACGGTGTGGGTTTGTTGGCGGCGTCAGAAGCCGCGAAGGAACAAAAGGCGCCTCGGGCTTAGCGGGGCGCGCGTCAAAAGGGCCAGGTGTTTCCTGAGATTGTATGACTTTCTCCAAGCCAACCCAAACAACTCATGTTTCCATTCTGTATTGTTTTCTCGCTAACCAATTGTAAAGAGCCTGCCGTCGTCCCCGTGTTTCTAGGCAGAAAGGAAAGCCTGCAGAGGCCGCCCACAGCGGGCGCCGGACCAACCCACGGGGCTGTCACACCCACGGCAAGGAAACTGGGAACCACGTCAAAGGAATCCATTATTTCTCCTTTCATTTTACGGGGGGAAATGTGCTCCCACCGCGCTCACCTTGTCCAATGCATACCTGTGTAGTCCACCCCCTTGTCCAGAAATAAGCTTTGGTAAAGCCAGTAGGTCTGACTTCAGTTTGCTAACACGCAAAAAAGCATGTTTGTATGTCTGTGAGTGCATGTGGCAGCATTTTTAAGCCAAGCCTGCTGACTTTGGCAAAAGAGGTCAACAGAAACCCAAAGTCAAACGAGAAACAACGAAAAAAGTAAAGACGATAAAGGGCCACCGAACTGAACAGGAACAGGAGGAACTGTGTAATATACTATGTCACCATAGCATACCACTTCTACCCAACAAATCATATTTTTAGGTGGCATACCCATGTACAAGCTTCCTGCCTTTTGTCTCAGCTGGTACCTGAGGCATTTAACTATTAAAGTGCCCCTTACAGGCTGACATGGGAGAAGAGCACTGCCGGAATAGTGCATTGACACTGAGCTGTCCGTTGGACAGTATTTACATAGTGAGCTGGACAGAAACGCACCCTCGGCACCCGACACTGTCCTGCAAGGACAGAATTAAAGACCCGTCCATTTGCCTTTCCCACGGCCTGCCGTGTTGCATCACTAACACCTAACCCACCATTTGCTTTCTTCGCACTTGTGCATGTTTTAGTACGTCTGTTTGTATTTCTTTGTACGTGGGTATGTGTGTTTGAATGTGCCTGGGTGTGAGTTTGCACACGTGTAAGTCTGCCCGTGCAAGTGTATGTGTGAACAAGCATGTATGGGTGCATCTGAATGTGTATTCTGGGTGCATATGTGTGTGTATTACTGTGGACATTTCTGTGATAGACCAATTACCATGGAACACGGTTGAATCTAGAAATGCACAGTGTTGCAATACTTGTTTGGTGTGGTGTATTACTTTATACGGGCATCAGCAAGGTGAGTTGAATGGAAAGGGTGAATGCTGGATTTGAAGGGAATTTCAAGTGCTACATGAAATGTAAAATGATCTGCTTTACTTCAAAGACTAAAATGCTCTACTGCCTGCTTCTACGCCGCTGTAATGTGGTGTGGTGGGTGGGTGGATGGGGCATTAACTGACAAGAATATCCAGGCACTCACTCAGCCCCCGTAATTTCTCATGCACTTAGGCAATTATTGTTTCTTACACAATCACAAGAATGCAAGCACACAAGCTTGTACAAAAACAAACACATGCACTCTCTCACACAGAAGCATTCGCTGTTCCTCACACAGGCATGCACGCATACACAAGCATATACAAATATGCACTCTAGCTGTCTTTCACTGTCACACACATAAGCAAACATATGCTCTTCAAACACACAGACTGTTACGTTATGTTTAGTTATATGTATTTGTACAGCGCACTGTCACTCACCCACGAGGGTTTCCTGATGTTGAGTAGGTGTGTGTGTGTGTCTAGTCATGCCAAGGCCCGGGTGGTTATTTGAATATGGTCCTCAGCTTCTTGCGGAAGTCAAAATGAGAGGATGAGGCTCTGATGTGAAGTGGGAGGTCTTCCACGCTTTAGGTGTGATGTACGGGAAGGACCGTCTACAGGAGCCGTTTCTATGTGGGATATGTGTGAGTAGGAGTCCTGCTGAGTGAAGATATCTGGATACTTGGTGGAAGGAGATGCAACTGTTCAGGTAGATGGGGCCTAGGTTGTGTAGTGTCTTCAATAATTGAGTGTGTTTGTGTAATGGGAGCCAGTGGAGCTCCCTGAGGTGTGGTGTAGTGTGGTGTGATTTCTGCCTGGGAGGTTAAGTATGAGTCTGGCTGCCGAGTTCGGGATACTTTATAGTCTTCTGGTGAATTGTCCGACGATATCAGCGAAGAGTGTGTTCCTGTAGTCCAACCTGTTGGTGACAGAGCAGTGAATTACTTTTTTCTCATGTTGCTTGGGAGTCATTTGAAGATTTTTCTCAGCATCTTCATGGTGCGAAAGCAGGATTTAACCAGTTTGCTTTCAGAGATGATCAGAGGTGCCTGGCGTGAGTCCTGGGCGTGGGTGTGAGTCCAAGTTCGGCCGGCCACCAGTGGGGGTCCCATGACCAGGCGTTCATACTGAAGCTCACTACTAATGTCTTTTCTGAGTTAAGCTTGAGACAGGTGGCTTTCATTCAGTTATCAACTTTGGTCATGCAGGCAATTAACTTGTTTCTTGTGTTGAGGGGTCTTGTCTGGGTGGGAGAGTATGATTAACTCCAAACTCACAAAACCCACTCTTGTTACACACTCATGTATGTACTAACGACAATAAACACACTCTTGATCAAGATGCGTTAATTCATATAACCAAGGCCATATTTAGTTTTAAAAAGCTGTGTGTAAACAATGTACATGGTGGTAGGAAGTCCAGTATTGTGGATATCATGTTTATAGCCCTTCTGTGGTATACCATGTGTACTGCTCTTTGTGGGAGTGGATCATCAGATCGTATGTAATGGAGCAGCCTGAAGCAGGAGTACCACAGGTTTTCTTTTAGGGTAAATTTATTGCAACAGACCAGATACAGACTGAGGGGGCGAGTAATGAACAAGCATGGATAAGCTCGGAGACCATGCAGGATCTAAGTGAAAATTATACATCAAAGTCAGAAGGCTAAAACGATCCAGGGGTTTCCAATTTGCTGTCAGGTTGTATTTATGTTAGGATCAAGTTGTCTGGACTCCACCAGAAATTGTTAACTCTATCAAAAATCGTAATATTTGGTAAGAAAGTTAGTTTCCAAATAACTGAGACACTGCGTGAATTGTCAGCCCTCAGTACTGGCACCTTCCTTCCCTTACTAGGGCTGATCTGAAAAGCAGGCATTTTCCCACAAAGGGCCTTTGGAAGCTGCTCAAACCAGCTTTTTCCAGTCTTTGCAAGAATTTACCTGGTCATCCTACTGCATTACTAGAACAGAACAGGGAGCTTTGGAACTCTTTGCCACCCTGTATTCGAGGTCTTGACAGCTTTTCTGAATTTAGGAAAGCTATTAACACCTTTCTCTTTCCCACTGTGTAGACTGCTTCCTGTGTTGATGTTGCCTATTTTGCTGTTAGCGCCGGGACGTTTCTTAGCTGGGGCAGCTGTCGCGCTCTATAAATGATTTAAATAGAAAATAGAATAGAAATAGTTAAGGAATAATTAGGAGAAAGGGAAGCAGGACAGCAAAGAGGTGAGGGATATGAGAGAGGGATAAACAAAGGCTTCTTATGAGTTTTGCGAGAAGAAGAAAGTTAAGATAGAGACAGAGGAAAGGCAAACAGGGTATAAGCACAGGCCGCAGGAGGCCTAGCAGGGCCGGGCACCTCCAGCCCCCCCATAAAATCATGTGCCCTAATTGAACCCAGTTCATTAGACTGTGAGTACTCCTTCTCTCAGTAGGCTTCTCCATGAATCAGCCATGACGTGTGTAGTTATTGGGTCAGACGCACGTCGTGTGCCTCTGACAGGGACCAGCGTGGGGGAGATGGAAATGGCCACACCCTTGTTCCCAGGCACCACAGCTTCTTCTTCGACCTCGAAATACCCTTCACAGGTCGTACGAGCTGGTCCATGCCCATCCCCCCTTGCTGCAGCATGCTTGCCTGCACTGCCCATGCCACTGGCCCGCAGCCCTGTCATGGGGCTGTTGTCACCCATAGGGGCAGAATCTACCCCTCTTCTTATTCTCTGCACCCTGTCAGGGCACTCACAAGCACACTGCTCCTCCTGGCACATGGGATCGGCGAACCGCTGGCCAGCCAACTAGGAGATGAGCGGGCTTTTGCTGAAAGTCTGCGGCCCTGCCCTACTACTGCAAGTTAGCCTGAGGACTCTGACACACCATTGCAATAAAAGGTAGTGCCATTAAGTGAGTGGGGTTGCCACCATCCCATGAGAAAAATATTGGATGCATTTTAAGATCAACAGTGTTTTGTTCCAGTGGGGGCTCTGTGCATCATAAGCTAAGTACTCTGCAGACCTGCATTTCTAATACCTAGCAGTACATAATCTCCGTCTTCTCAATTACGTCTGCTTGACTGGCCAAAACCAATACGTTAACATGACACTAAATTAAACATCCTCTTTCTGTGTTTCCAGAATCCTTCTAACTGTGAGCACACACTGCGGCTGCAGGATGAACTTCTATCCTGGATCTAATCGTATACCAATAAATGGTCAAAGCTACTTCAGCAATGCACAAAGAGAACTAGAAACAAAAGGCAGCTTTAAATAGCCAGTGGTGTGGTGATGTTCACCGCTCTCCTCTTCACATACATACATGTTGTTCAGCTGCTAGAGAAATGTCAGACGAAAAGCAGTTTGACTTTGACTGATCATTCTGTGCGAACGTATACCTTGCTGAGTCTGCCTGGAGATGTCTATGAAATCTCCAAAAAACACCTAGCAACTGTGATCTCTGTGTTCATCCAGGTAAAGCACAGATGACATATGCAAGATGGTAATGCATTATAATTCTTTGAGCATGGCTAAATGATGGAACAAATACTGGCATTTGTATCTCAGTGGACTAATCCTTCACTCCACCGTAAGAGTCTGTTTGAGTAGGTGATCTTGGGTTCAAGCTCTTGTTGGTCCATGTTGGGATGGAAAGTAATGGGCATGTACGGTGTATGCTGAGTGCCCCAAACTGTACTAATATCTGGATCCCTAATGCTGATTTGTGTTGTGATAGGCAAACACAGATCATGCATGTGCGTCATGACATAGGTGAGTCTCACAGATTGTGGCCTTGTTGGACCGAGAGGGATGCCCAGAGCACTACAATCATAGTGGTGATAGGTTGCTACTATCACCAGGAGTTAAGCAGTGCTGTGATTGAACCATACCGTGTAGTGATCAGTAGGAGTGAGCATGTCCTTTTTACCCTGTGTGACTGGAGTGGGGCCCACAGGCTCAGTCAGTTACTGTTCCACTGCTGTGTGCTTATCTCACCCTTGGCTTGCATCAGTTTGGTGTATAGTGCTGTGCAGTGCACCATGCTTAATTTGTGAAACAAGCTAAGCCAGGGGCCTTGTCAGGAGGACACTGTACCTTGCACTACTCATAGCTTCCAATAGCGTGTCCAATGACCGTACTATCACTCCTAGCCATCACACTCATACAAGAATGACAATTCTGACTTTAAATATACATTAAAATAACTAATACATGTCGCTCAAGCTATTTATATAGCGTTGGGTGGCAGGTATAAGTTATTTCAATGTACATTTAATTATTTAAAAAACTGCTGTTGTTCTAAAAAAAATAAGACAAAGTGTTCTACCATGTGGCAGGCTGTCATAAGAGCCAGTGTTGACAATACATTGCTGGTGCAGAGCACCGGAAACCATCTGCTCAAATTAAGCACTGACAGCGCATGAGTGGTGTATCTGTACTGGGTGTATGTATGCCTGGGGAGGTTACAGGACAGGGATAATGCAGAACTGTGCAGTGTGAGCATGCTGAATGCATGTGCTGGATGTATGTGTGCCCATGATTGGTACAATACATAAAGGATGTGGTGCTGTGCTCTGTGTGCATGATAAATGTATGTTCTGGATGAATGAGTGCCTGTGAGTGGTACTGTACATGAGGATTGTAGGGCTGTTGAGTGCATGCATGTTAAATGTATTTGCTAGGTGTATATGTCCCTATGAGTGGTGCAGTGCACAAAGGATATATTGCTGTGCAGTGTGTGTATGTTGTATGCAGTGTGTGTATGCTCATTGCATGCACTGGCTGTATGCGTGCCTGTGAATGGTATAATACATGGAGGACCCTGGGTTCCATTTTGGCAGAATCAGGCCAGCATGGTAATAAATGAGGAGTTGAGGTAGAGTAATCCCTCCAGATTTGTGGATTGCTACATTCCTGTAAACTGGATGAGATACAGCGGAGAGAGGAGAGCCAGTAAGTACACTTTAAAAGGGGGCTCTTTGATTAAGAGAGATGTTACAAGGAAGGGTCTAGGTACATCTCAGTAAGGAGATAGTGCTGATAAGAGAATGATGGAGGTAGGGCTGAGGGCCAAAGCGGACCTTTTCATAAACATATCACTGTGGCTGACATTCAGGTATGAACTCTAGCCCCTCTTGGCCTGTGTTGTGGGGCTCTCCACTTTGGAGTCACCCCTACTGTTTTCAAGAGAAAGAGGACAGAGGAGTGGGCAGTTAAAAAGAAGCACACTCCCAACATAAACCTCAAAGATTCAGACTCTAAATCACAGTTGTCTGGATAAGGACTATGTTAAGGGGTGCTTGAGACCTAAAAAATTGAAATGTGCCAATCTGCCAGACAGGCTGTTTGAAGAGGGGAAGCTCTGCAAAACATCTGCCTGTGATCAGGGATAGAGGCGAAGGCTTGCTAGTCTCCCTAATGGGTGAGGTTACATAACATAGAGCAGCAGAACTTTCCTGTTTGCCAAGAACTATGTTTCAGGTGAGCAAGATGAGAGTGTTTGAGGCAGCAAGGTCCAGTGGGGAGCCCTGTGGAGTTGACACCATTCACAAGGTGTGAAGAAACTGCTGCTGCATAGATCAGGTCATTGCCCGTGTGCAGGACGAAGTTGGTAACCCTCATATGTCAGAGGGCTGCCTTGAAATGAGCCATGTGCAGTGAGTACTATCTTGTGTTTTCTCGGGCCCACAACAGACACACTGTGTACTGCGTTTCCATATCCTCTGTGGGTGGCCCTATACATGTTTGACTGCCACTACGAGTTGCCAGTGCCCATGGGTGTTTCAAATCATTGTCAGCTGTTTGCTATCCCTGCAAACCCTGTCTGCTTATGAGCTCCAGTGTGTGACACAGGACTACGGTGACACACACACACCTTTATCCTTGACAGTCAGCAAACATTACTATGATTCAGTATTTAAGCCTATTGTATGCTTTGCTGTGTTTACACCATATGCATTTTTATTCTGGTTCTTGGTACATTTCATGTAGGAACTGTCGTATTTACGCTTATCCACCATAGGATTGTATTTTACGTTCATGGACTCTGGGTACTCACCTTCAGGGGGTTCTTTGTTCATTTTACATGTGCACTATTTACACTATATTCTTCCCTACATAGGGATGGCAATGGGTACTAGCTCCATTTGCTCACTATACACTTGCCTACACGGGCTACTTACGGTTTCCATCCTCACACAGGGCATTGTTGCATGGGTGTTAGTCCCATTTACATTTATTAACCATCCCTATGCTTAGGGATAGGTTACGGGTTCAGTCCCATTTGCAGTAACTAACCTCCCTTCCGTCATGGGTAGGCTGACCGGTTTTAGGTTTAAACCTATAATAACTGATAAAACCCCACCATAAGCAAAATAGCCCTCACCAGTGTAAACATATAAACACTGAAAAAAGCCCTGCACAACCACAAACTAAATGCCATTCAAAGAAAGGAAAAGGAGAGTGAAAGAGTCATTTGTATTTCTTACTGAATAGCCCAATACAATGTAACTTTGTTATTATATAAGGTAGCAGTAAGAAAGACTGGGCTAACATTATTCTGCTTGAGTTTTGTACTTTAGGGATGTCACTTACATATTGTTTCTTCATCCTTGTTTAAGTTTTGTGGTTTGAGGTCTAAAGATACAGGGGTTAGAAGCATGTTTTTGGTGTGTGTTGTTTATTTATTTTATATACTGTAGAGAATCTGGAAATATCTAATTCATATTTGATTTTTTGGCTACGTTTGAGTCTTTCACTGATAGGAAAAACATAGGTTTCATAAGAATCTTTCCCAAAAGGAACCATCACATTTACTCACAGAGAATGGGTAAAAACTCTTGATCAGCCCCCTTCTCTAGTGGGTCAATATTGATAGTAGGTGAATCGCCAAACACCCCAGGCTTTAAACATTCAATGCAGGGTATAGTGACGGGTATATGTGAAAAGAGTGCAGTCACAAATCATCTGGGATACTGTTGAAAACATGACACCAGACTTTTGGAAAACATGGAATGCAGTGTCACTTGGAATGCAGCTGCAAAAAGTTCTTACCAAGTTCAACAAAGATTGGAGTGCTATTGTTTGTATTTACAGTGATTCAGCTACGTATATGAAAAAGTTGTGTGATGACCTGTCAAAATCGATACCTGAGCTGAAGTGCTTCCCTGTAAGAGATCCTTGCCACTTGTTAGATGCCAATCTGAAAGCATCTTTACAATCTTCAGAGTTAATGAAGAATGGCATTGACTTTTTAGTCCATTCTGGTACAATGTTTTGTTATACGTGGGAACTAAAACACATATATTTCTCATTTTGAGCTTTGTGTGGCATCAAAGAAAGAGTCATCCCAACTGTGTCACTTAGCTGGTGGTTCTCATCCTAGAGGCTATAAATGCTATATTTGAAAAAAAGTACACTTTACTGCATTCATAGATTTTTACAGGAAAGCATGCCTGCTGTAGTGGACATAATAAAAACTAGAGTCTGAAAACACCCTTGTCTGCCAAGTGTTCAGCATAATTCATGTAGATGTGAAACATCTCCTTGAGAGTAAGCTGGGTGACACTTTTTATGACTTTGACACTGCAACATGCTCCATGTTAGAGTGCTTGCCACCTGGTAAGCAAATAAATGTTGAGGAGCAATTCAGGAACTTTTATTTTATAATGTATGAGAAATAGCCCTTCACCATCCATGGCATTTGAAGTCAATGAAGCCTCACTGTGGCACTCTGCACAAGTTATAGATCCCTTCCGTAAAGGGACATTTTCTCTGGAGTTTCAAAAGTGGTGCCTCATTATTGACCGCTTCAATAACTCTAGAGGGCATATGCGCCCAGTTCAACGCATATGTTGCAGAACCTGTCACAGTGAAACACAATCTTCAGGTGTACCAGTATTGGCATGGCCAGAGTTAGCAAATTGTGTACTGGCTATTTTGACGTTGCCTGTCTCAAGTGCCAATGTTGAGAGGGCCTTTTCACAGATAAAAGTTTACATGAGAAGGAAAGAGCGAGCATGCATGACCAAAGACTCTTTGAAGAAGTATTGTATGGTGTACTACGATAAGTTTGGTTTATAAAAACGCATTTGGACCTCATGTACACTGTACGTACACTGTCTATATACCTTGCACTATCAATGCAGAAAGCAAGCAATAATAAAAGCAAAAAGTTCCATAATCACCGGAAAAACACTGTTTCTGTTTTTAATGGCGCGAAAATGTGTTACCATTGATAACCACTGTTTTTTAAGGTATTGAAGCCACTGGAAAACACTAAAAAAAAAACCAGAATTTACCAAAAACAGAAACTGAAAACAGGAAAGCCTAGACATGGGGTAGGTCATGGGTTTCAGTCCCATCTTCTCTTACACTGTTACCCTCACACAGGGTGTGTCTTACGGGTTTTAGTCCCATTACTACATTGCTTAGTATGTGACCTCCACACAGGGGTTGTCCTAACATGGGCTATTGTTTCATGGGTCTTGGGTCCATTCACAGTAGTTCCTCACACCTTTGCCTCAGGGTAGGGGTTGGTCATGGGGTTATGTCTCATCTCCTCGTACATTGTTACCCTTTCTCAGTGTGTGTCTCATGGGCAATGTTATTCTTATTGAATGTTACATTGTCGATTTGAAAGCGCAATGTTAAGCTTATATCTGAAAATGGGGGAGGATGAATTATACTCATTGTATTTTATTCTCTCCTTCTCTGTTTTCTCGCCTGTTCAGTTCTCCTTGGAACCTGGACTATCTTTCATGTTGTTCTTCGCTTTGTCCTCAGCCTTTCCCTCCTTCTAGTTTCATTCTTTTTCTTGCTTGTGTAGGAGGAGATCCGTCCTTCTCTTCTCTGTGTGTCTGGTGTAAGGCTGGTGTTTAGTTTCTGTTGTGCCTTGTCTTTCCTTCCTTGCTTGCCTGCCTGGCCAGTGGGTGTGTTTGGAGGTAGTCTTTGGTGCATCTATGTCTTTCTGCTAACTTGTTGTTCCTTTCGCCTTGTTACTGTTTTCTTCTCTTTTGTAATTAATTTTTGGAGAGTATGGGTCATTACTATTTCTGTATACTTACCCATTGCTTCCACTTAGTTTTCCTCCACATATCTCTTCCCTCATTCCTATCTGTCCTCATCTTCTTTACTTCTTCTGTTGCTTCTCTGGATCTCTCTGTTATTCTTCTTTTGGGTTCTTGTTGTTATTTCACATTCAGGTATTGGACTATTGCATCTGTTGTATAAGAAAGGGGGATATGTAGTATCCTGTCCATGTTAATCGTATGCCATTTTCAACACCTGCTCAGTCAGTGTGTTTGTGCTGTGTGCTGCATGGAATGTTGGAGTGATGATGCGCTTCTTAATGTTGGAAGTCTGCAAGGTGGAGTGACTGTTGAGAATGGGTTGAGCGGCAAGCAGGCTGCTCCTGGTGGGGCTGATTTACAGAACCTGTAACTTACTACAATAAAACATCATGAACTACATCCTGCCAGCGTGGACCTCTTTACTACATTTAACTTCTGGGAAATTAAAAGGAACCTTTGCCAAGGAAAAGAGCCAGATAAGCTGTGGAGAAATACTGCCCCTGTCTGTTTGCTGTCTGGGGTTGGCCTGCAGTGGCTACTTGCTGCCACGGAAAGGAGAAAAGGACTGTGTTGATTGCTGTGTCCCCATCTTGAGGAAGATCTCCAAGGGATTGAAACTGAGCTTGCCTCCTGTTCTGAAGTCTCAGTCTGCAGTATTGTGCCCTCATTGTTTGGACCTAGTATGGAGTACTGTGTCTTTTCAATAGTGAGACTTCACTTGGAGTGATGTGCTTTGTCAATGCTGACATCTTACATGAAGTACTATGTACCTTCATTAGGGACACTCTACCTGGAATATTGTCTCCTTTTATTACTTAGACTCACCTGGAGTGTGTGGTGCCATCTCATCACTGAGACCTTCTATAGATTACTGTGGCTCTGATTAGTAACACTACCTGGAGTATTGTGCCTCTCACTAGTGAGACCCCAACTGGAATATTGTGTTCTCCCTCAAGTGAGACGCCATCCGAAATAATGTTTACTTATTGCGAGTACCTCTTCTGGTGCTTTGTGTTCACTTATTAGCGAGCCCTCACCTTTTGCATTTTGTCCTCCCATTAGAGAGAAACCCACTGTGTCCTCTTACGAATGAGACCCCATCTATGATATTGTGTCTATTATTAACCGTGCCTCATCCAATGATTTATAACTATCTGTTATTGAGCCTGCCTTGCCTTCGCCAGAGTCCAGTAGACCCCAGTTGTCCCAACACTGGAGCACAGAGTAGACAAAATAGAGATCCTGTGTGAGGCTTAACTGACCAGGCCAAATTCAAACTGTTTATGTTCGAAGGGCTGGAATAGGCTTTTAGCTGGGGAAGTTGTACTCTCAAGATGGTACACTGATGGTGTGTGAGCACCCCATAACCCTGCTCCATTGATGTAGGCGTTCGGAGCTGGCACTTTGGGGTACATGTGAGGGATAGCAGGGAACATCAACCATTAATGGAACATTGGAACCCATGATGGCTAAAGATGAATCAGCCATGGTTAAGGTTCAAACCAAAATAGAGCAATTTACTGCTGACTCCTTAGGCTCACCGCCCCTGTTTCATGCTCTTCATCACAACATAGTCCAGGGGTTGATATACCAAGCACATTCAACAAATAAGGAAGACCTTCACATGAGTTAAAGCTTATGGTGATTAAACTAGGTTACAGACTAATGTTCCATGCAAAGTTTAAAGTGCTACACTAAATCAAGGTTTGTCTTTTTAACAGCCCTGAATCAGCATGGGAGTGGGTTGAGGAATGGCTGAATCTGCAGTCACCATACACCTGCTCGGCCCCAAATAAAAAAGAACTGGATTAAGAGGCAGCTCGTCCCAACACCATGATAGGCAAGCAGAATCAGAGGTATTAGTTGGAGATAAAGAGGGACAATTTAGTGAATCAGAACCAGCTCAACATTTGGAAGGAGCAGGAGACAGGCACCAGATACATATAATAGAAGAGACTCAATTTATATCATATAGACAAGACAAATGTGTAATTAATGACTTAGCATGGTAATATTGTGTAAGTCTTTCGTACGTCCATGAACACTACACTAATCTGTGGGATAAAGGGTCCTTTTCACTAAGGACTGCAGACAGGAGGACATCAACCGACTGATACACTCCACCAAGATTAGGCAATTGTGTGAAACCTCTGAGTCAACAGGCCCTATGTATCTTTAGTGAAACCCTGCAGGATTTCCTTTGACAAAAATGTACTCTCTTAGTCTTTGATGGGAGAATATGTATTGCAGACTAGCATAGGTATTATTGGGTGGAAGAAGCTGGGGTTCTGTTGCAGTAACCCCCCCACTTTTTGCCAGACCACTTTGAATTGATGTGCCTTGGGTCCCTGCAAATCAGGTTCCCAGGGCCTGTGTTCTTTCCCAAAACAGTACCTTGTGCTCCCAATTGGCACCTCCCTGGCCACATGCCAGTCCCTTGTAAAATATACCATGGGTACCAAGGGCACTGTGGCCCGGGAAGGTCTCTAAGGGCTGCAGCACTTATTGTGCCACCCTTAAAGGCCCTTTACCTTCCCCCCCACACACACTGCCATTGCAGGCTGCGTTTTTTGGTGCAGAACAAAGTGAGTCGATATGGCATGCATCCCTGTGTGCCATGCTTACAACCCACTGCCCTGGCATAGGTCAGCCACCCCCCTAGCTGTGTGCACTATACCAGTGGTGAGGGGTACAGGTGCATGATCCCTGTACCCCTACAGCAGAGTTCTGCAATCGGTGGGGCGTGCCCCCCTGGGGTGGTGCGCCACCATCCCAGGAGGGGCGCACACTCCTCCCTAAGATTTTACCTTTGTTATCTTTTTCCTCTACTGTCCCACGTCGCAAGTCTTCACCCATTTCAAATGGGGACTTTTGATTTGCTGCTGCTACGGCTTTCTCCAATCAGCAAGTAGGAACGTCACCAGTGATGTTCCACCAGTGAGGAGGACAGCAGCTGAGATTGCAGGAAGTGCCACAAAATTTGCAGGCATAATGCTCCTGCATCCACTACTTGCTGCCTTTTATTCCTGGTTTCCTGTGAAGGCTTTCCTACGTTTGACCGTCGCCTCGCTCTGAAGGACTGCTGAAATCTTGAATTCTGCAACAGGTGAGAGGGCTTATTCGAAGTCTGGGAGGCGGGGGTTATTGTTGGGCAGAGGATCCGCAGTAACGATGGGTTGGAGAGGGTGGAAGAAGGGGAAATCGTGCTCCTGCACTTTCAGGGGGTTAATGCCTTAGGAATACTATATCTAAGCAAGGGGTAATTACACGACCTTGCCCCAGCTGAGTGATCAGCCAGTTGTGTCAGTTTGGATGGCCAGCCAGGGGTGGCAAAAGATATGCTGCAGCCCCTGGTAGTCCTTGGGTGCACCTATGCCCTGGGTACCTATAGTACACTGTACAGGGACTCATAAGAGTGACCCAAATCCCAATTGGTGATGTACCTAAAGTACATGGTGTGAAATTTAGAGAGAGAACAGCAGGGCTGTGGGTCTGATTAGCAGGCCCACAGCCACATTAAGTCGAAAACCAGTGAAGCAAAAAATGGGGTGACCATAGGAAAGCAGACCCTACTCTCCTACAGGGGTTATTGTTGGGCAGAGGATCTGCAGTATCGATGGGTTGGAGGGGGTGGAAGAAGGGGAAATCGTGCCCATGCTCCTGCACTTTCAGGGCGTTAATGCCTACAGCTGAAATGCTTCAGCTGCAGTGGGAGGCAAGGAGTCTCCTCTGCTGAAACCGAAAGCGGACAAACTGACAGTGCACTGTGGACTGCCTGTTCATTTGCTTTTGGTTTTAGGAGAGGAGACTCCTTGCCTTCCACTGCAGCTGAAGCATTTCAGCTGTAAAAATTTAACCCAGTCCTGGGAGGATTAGCTTTTCCCAGAACGGAGACAAAGTTTCTTTTAGAATTATACAGGCAGTAAAGTGTGTATTAGCTTCCTAAACTGTATTGCACTGGAAATTATATAGTGCTTTTTTGCTTACTGTGAGGGCCGGAGTACTTTTGGGGGTTATGAGATACGCCTAGTCTTCTGTCTTCAGAGGTACCTTTAGGGCAGCAGCCCCTGGGTCTGCACAGAGAAGTTAAATTACACCATTTCAAACCTGTTTGTAAATATTTGGACAATGTTTAACTTTCTCTAAAATATTCCCGGACTGGAGTTAAACTATTAAATAAGCCTCCCAGGCAATTGTGTGGAATGTTGCACTTGGGCTGCATTAGAAGAGCAAAGCAGCCAAGCTGGAAAGTTAGTAGTTTCTTTTAGATTTATAGAGGCTGGCGGTAACATCCACAGGGCTAAAAGGTCTTTAAGTGTCCAAAAGAAAAATGCCAGCCATGTGTTTCATAAACAGCCTGCAAATTGCTTGTTTTGGCACTAAATGCGGTTTATAAATAAAGAAGTACGTATTTATTTGTAATGTGACTTTTCTGTCTTTGTTCCTTTAAATTATCAGTCATGGATCTTTCAGGCAGCCCTAGAACACAATTTAAAGTGCTTTCTGTTTATATTTGCTGTTCGAAGTATGCACAGATAAATTCTGTAAATACAGCTTTAGGTGAGTGCTTATTTTTGTACCGCCTGGGAGATCAAAATAATGAGCTGGCAACCCTAATCATGAAACTGGAAGTTTGTTGCCGGATCAGCACATTATTTATTCCCTCCACCCTCGATCCCTTGTTAATGCCATAATAGCAACAGCTTAACTTATATGTGAAACCCTACGCCGCCGTCAATAACATGCAGACATACTTCAAGTGTCTGGGAATGCACCCTGCATTCAGACAACACTCTCCTCATTGTCATCCTTCACTTTCACGCTCACCCTGCACTCACAGCGATCACAGTGCCCTCACACTGTTCCCCATGCACTGACACCATTCACCCCCCCACCCTGCACTCACAGTGATCACTCTGCACTCACAATGCACGTGCGCTGTTCACCCTGTATCTCACCCTGTACCTCACCCTGCAGTCACACGAGCACATTACTCACCCTGCACTCATGTGACACTTCACTCACCTGTCCCCCTCACTGCTCACTCTGCAATCTCACGCCAATAAGCCCATCACTAACCCTATATTCTTTTGTCCCACTCTGCACTTAGATCCGTAACCCAAATTCATACGATCACCTCACTCACCCTGCAGTTACTTCTCTTATCTACTCTCTCACTGTCGCATGGCTCACCGTGCACTCACATGGGTGTGCTTGCCACCCACACAGCGGATTAATGTGCTTGCTGCAAAGAACGTGTACTATGCAAATCAAAGAACTGAGTGTGAGTAAACTATGCAAATGCAGTAAACTGATAATTATGTGAAAAAGCTGCTGCTGCAGAAACTCATAATTCCAGTGGCCCTGGCTTTAAGTGACTCAATCAATTAAAGGCTGGTAAGAAGGCTGGTTTCTTTAACTTTCTGCACTACCACCACACCCTTCGCTTTCAGGCAGTTGACTCCTCAAAATCAGTTATAACCATTCAGAGGCAGTTGTTATGAAAGCGGAGTCCATGGGGTGGCAGGTAGAAGCCCAGCAGGGTTGCATTCAGATGCAGAACTCTAATCTTCTTAATTCCTGGGGCCTCACAGCAATGGTCTAGGAGACAAGAAAGGAGAGAGATTCATAGATATTGTCAAAGAGAAGGCTCAGAACAGGGAAGACTGTATGAGGACTCATTTTTATGTTTACAAATGGCTAGAGACGACCTCTTCAGAGAGAAACCCCAAAGAAGGGGACAATATAAGTGTTTTTATTTTTTAAGGGACATTCATTAGTGAAGCTGGTACTGCTGCCAAATGTGCTTGTGGCCACTGCTGGTTATCATTAAGGAAGCAGATGCAGCAGGACTGGGGCCCAGGGATTTGAGGGGCCCACTGCATCACAGTTATGACTGTCTACCTTTAAAAAGGGGGCATCGGAGCTTATTTTTCTTTCAAGCATTAGGGCTGAGGTAATGTTCTGTCATGGTGGGGTAGAGGTAAAAGATATAGAGGAGATAGCCTGCTACTCAGGACTGCAGTTATCATTAGTGCAGCAGGTGCATGGGGGTCAACGAGTGTGAGGGGCTCAAAACCTCCCAATTATGGCGAGCAGTTTGTTTGGGATAAAATCTGTTTTTGTTTGATGCATTTGCTGTTTTAGAAGTCTCATATTTAGTGCAGTTCATAAGCTATAGAAAAAGTATTCCTGATATCATCTCATAAGCCCCACTCCCTGCACGCAGCCATGTCCCTCCCGCTCCCCAATACGTGCCATAACGTTTTGGAGGGGGGCCCAACCCCAAACCATTTTGCTTTAGGGGGGCTCAGAGTAAAAAAGTTTGAAGACTTCTGCCCTACAGTGTCAAAACCAATTCTTAGACATTGTAAGTGCGGTAATGCCATTAATAGAATATGGCGCTGTGAGTTTGCCATTACAAACTCCTCAGCACCATAATAGCTTTACTGTAAACTGGGAAGTTTGGTATCGAACCTCTCAGCACATTAAACCCACACTGATGCCAGTGTGGGATTTAATAAAGAAATGCACTCAGAGGGCATCTTAGAGATGCACCTTGAAAAACGACCAGCCTCTGGTGGGTTCCCTGACTGGTACACAGCAGCCTGCTACCAGGAAACATGTTTCTGGACCCCTGGGGTGGGGGCCTTCGCTCCCTGAGCCCAGAAACAAAGCCTTTCCTGGGCGGTGGTGTTCACACCTCCCCCAGGCCAGGAAGAGCCATCTGTGGCAGGGGGAGCTTCAAAGGCTTTGCAGCCTTGGTAATGCGATCCCCAGCCTCTTCTTCTATCAAGAGCAGGCCCCCTTCCTGTCTCCCCTCCTTTTCGGCGGGAAGACAGGGAAAAAAAGTAGCCAGCCCAGGTGTGCCCACCTCTGCCAACCCCACCCCTCAGGTGGGGGAGGCGAGGTGAAACCCTCTCTTCAGTACCCGCCCTCTTGCAGATGGCAGGCACTCCCCAATCAGGATTAGGGATTGTGCTCACTCCCCCACGTGGGGTGAGCACACCAAGGGTGTAGTCACCCTAAGGTCAGTAGCCCAATGGCTCCTGACCAAGTGGGACTCTTAAAACACCCCCTAAATACAGTATTTCGGGCGCAGCCCTGAACCAAGAAAGCAGGCAAGAAATGACCAAACGAAGAAGGACTGAACAGCCATGCCGAAGCTAAGAAGAGTAGGACGCCCATTGACTTGGCACCAGCCCTACCGTCCTGTCCACACCTCAAACCTGCAGAAGCAAAACGCCTGTGTATCCTGTAGCCAGCATCCTCAAGATCCCAGAGGATCTGCCTGCCAAAGAGAAGACTTTGTCTCCTGTGAACACCGGATTTGTTCACCCACAGACTCAAGCTCCGGCAAAATCTGCACCCATAGCCCATGGCCCGAGATCGAGTCGCCCAACACCACGAGGAGGTCTCCACGGCAATCCTGACCCATGATCCTGTAACCCCTGACCCCCGACCTGCCTTAAGCAGACGCCTGCAGCCTCAATCCGGAGGGTCCCCCCAACCGCGACCAGGAGCTGGTAAGAAGATACAACCCTAAAAGACACCCCTGCACCCGATGCCCCACTGTCTTGCGTGGCCTAACCAACGGTGTCTAGCCAACCCCCAGCACCCAACTTACCTCTCTGCAAGTGGTGGTCGCTCCCAGAAGACCTTCATCCCAGAGCTTGCAGTGTGTTTGCAAACCAGAGAATCCCCATTGAAAGTAACAGGGCACCCGACGCAAAAACAGCACATTGCACCCAGCTGCCCTAGTGCCGCTGAGTGTGTACCTTTGGTGATAACTTGAACCCCCATTTGGCCTGAGCTAAAATCCAGGAGCTTTGATCCCACAGCCTTGTGGCCTGCTCTTGAGCAGTCACCAACCGGAAGCCCCCTAACCCCCATTGGATAACATTGGGCCTCAGCACTCTGCACCCGGCCGCCCTAGTGCCGTTGAGGGTGCTTTGTGAGTGCATCCTTGACGCTGGGAGACCCCTGAGCTAACCCCAGAAAAGCAACTCCCACAAGAAAGTACTTACCTGTTAACCGATAACTCTATTTCCTCCCATAGGATAACGTTGGCTGTTATCTATGAAAAAGTTTCTGTGTGGAGTTGGAACATCTATAAAAGTCTAACTGTGTAGAAATAACCAAAATGCATTTACTTACCTGTTTACAGGAAATGTCCCAGTGCAGTATCCAGGTATACTAACTGTTTAAGAAAAGTAATCCGCAAAGTAATTTACATGACCTGCTATTGAAAAGTTATTACAAAGTATATGTACAATATTTCAAGGTATTGCATTTCCAGTAATTCTACTGTAACCAAACCAATGTATATATACAACTGCAATTCAAACTGTATTGTTACTGCAAAGTATAAGTCACTTACCTGTGCCAGGCTTGCTTGGTTCTGAGAAATAAATATAACTAAAGAATATTTATATACAAAACAAATTGGTTCGAGTTCAGTTTTTTGAGTGTGTGCAATTATTTGCTGATTGTGTACAACAAATGCTTAACACTACCCTCTGATAAAGCCTTACTGCTCACCCACACTACCACAAATAGAGAGTAAGGTACTATCTACTTTTACGTCTGCCTACCGTTGGGGTTCCACTGGACTCTGTGCACACTATACCTCATTTTGGTATAGTATATACAGAGCCAGCTTCCTACATTGGGCCTCTCAATTCCCAATTATCATGAATGCTTATTTGGAGATGGGGACGATCTGCGGTTTTACACTGAACAAACTCTCTTGGAGGAACTAGGCCTCCTAAACATGCTAACATCACTATAGTCCCTTTGAATCCCCCCTCATACTAGAGTGGTTTGTAAATGTTGGTAGAAAGCTTGTTGACTTACTTGATGGGAGAGTAAACATACTTTGCAAACACCCTAATTGCCAAGAACATGCCTGAGAGATTCTAGATGGCTACAAGGTGTCAAGGCATGGACAATATTGGCATTTCACTATTAGGAGACTATTGAAAGGTTTCTACATGAAATCGCTCACCGCAGTACCGAGTGAATTAGGTCCAGCCAAAACAGAATTCTTTAAATATCTTCCATTGCATCAAACCATAAATATTAGTTGTCCTAGAGGTCTGACAACCTCTATTTACAGCCCACTGGAGGCCCAACTACTCATGGGGATACTTGACATGGGGTGGTACCTCAAGTCTGTGTAGTTGTCTTGTTTCTAACTTGCCAGTGGACTTAAGAACATTGTTAGTGAGAAGGGAGATAGACATAGGTCGACTAGGTGAAGCAGACTGGAGGGAGTAATGGAGCCCGACTTGCTCACAGAGAATTTGTGATTTCCGCAAAGCTTGGACATCTTCAATTAAATTACTTACCTAGTACCTACTTCATGTCTGAACGCTTATGTAAAATGAGTTGGATGCATTACACAGCCTGTATTTAGCTGTCATAATAAGCTAGCCGAGAGGCTGCATATTATGTGGTCCTCTCTGACTATTACATGCTTGGAAGACTCCCAAGCTATGTCTCAAACTGTGCCTTCTAGGAATTTTAGAAGAGGCGGGGGGTGAGAGAAAAAACATCACTGGTGGCTAAAAGAGATATCCTAAAAATTGTTGGTTCGAGGAGGAGCCTCCTTTTGAGGCTTGGGTGAGGGGGTAGATTGGAGCGCAAAAATGGAAGAACCCATTTACTTGGCTGGATGGTGGCCTACCACATAAAAAAATCCTGGTGGACATAGTTGGATTATTTAAGCTACTATAACCTATAGAACAATGATCTCCAGATTCAAAATGACCAAGGAATGTATGTATATTGTAATCTCTCCAAATTGAAGATATGTCCTTCTACGTTCAGGGTGTATAAAGATGTCATTCTGATCAATATGTTCCCCCTTTCTGTTTTTTCTTTTGATGTTGTTTAGTTTTATCTTTCGTTCTTTTCTACATTGGCTCTTCTACCAAACCTCAACAAAAAGAGTTTCATAAAAAATACTTAAGAATCTCATGGTGAAGGTTTGGGCTCTGTAGATTGGCCATGGATGGCTAATAATTACCTGAGGCTACAACTGCCTCAGGGAATGATTGGAATAAATCAATCAATTGGCTTCAATCAATCGGCTGTTACTTGTAAAACACGGCTTATCACCCGTGAGAGCATCCAGGCGTGGGCTGCTGGGTTCAGTCGAAGAGCCAGGTCTTGAGCTTCTTCCTGAAGTCTGTGAGTGAGGATGACGTTCAGAGGTAGAGGGGGAGGGCGTTCCAGGACTTGGCGGCGAGGTGGGAGAAGGAACAGCCTCTGGTGAGGCTGCTGCTGATGCGTGGTGTCTGTGCGAGGATGAGGTGGGCGGAGCGGAGATTCCTAGGTGGTTGGTAGAAGTTGAGGTGTTAGTTCAAGTATGCCGGTCCTTGGTTGTGGAAGAAATGTAGGCATGAGTCAGCAGCTTGAATTGGCATCTTTTCTGTATTGGGAGCCAGTGGAGGTTTATCAGGTGCTGGATAATGTGGATCCTTTTTGGGCAGGTTGAAGAGTAGTCTGGCTGCTGCGTTTTGTATTGCCTGAAGTATGCTCACGAGTTTGCTGCTGGTACCTGGGTAGAGTGTGTTGCCGAAGTCCAGGCGGCTGGTGATTAGGGCCTGCGTGACTGTTATCCTGGTGCTAGTGGAGAGCCATTTGAAGATTCTACGGAGCATGCGGAGAGTGTGGAAGCAGGCTAGGAAGATGGCATTGATCTGTCATTTCATGAAGAGTTTGCTGTCCAGGATGAATCCAGGGTTGCGGGCATGGTAATTTGGTGAAAGGGTGAGTCCAAGTTCTGCTGGCCACCATGTGTCGTTTCAGATGAAGGTGTGGCTGCCGAAGATCAGCACTTCGGTTTTGTCCATGTTGAGCTTCAGACAGTTGTTCTTCATCCAGGCTGTGACGTTCTTCATGCAGTTGTGGAAGTTGTTCTTTGATGTGGTAGGGTCTGCTGAGAGCGAGAGGAAGTGCTGCCTGTCATCAACGTAGGATAGAATGTTGATGTTGCGGGTTCTGGCAATGTCGACTTCCGGCACCATGTAGATGTTGAAGAGGGCGGAACTGAGTGATGAACCTTGAGGGACGCCGCAGATGGTGCTCTTGGGTTGCGTGGTGAAGGGGGAAGACGGAGTCTTTGTGTTCGTCCTGTGAGGACAGATGCCATCCATCTGAGAGCATCTTCTTTGATTCTGATCTTGTGCAGTCTTTTGATGAGTGTGTGGTGGGACACAGTGTCGAAGGCTGCAGAGAGGTCGAGGGGGATTAGGGCAGCTGATTCTCCTCTGCCGAGTAGGATTTGAACGTCATCTATTATGGCGATCAGAGTGGTTTCGGTGCCATGGTTGGCTCTGAAACCAGATTGGGAGTGTTCCTTTCCAGATGTTGGATGAGTTAGAGGCTGATGGCCTTCTCCAGGACTTTGGCAGTAAACAGGAGCGGCGAGATGGGACGGTAGTTCTGGAGATCGCTGGGGTCTGCAGAGGGTTTCTTGAGGAGAGGTCTGACCTCCCCATGCTATCAAGCTTCGGGAAAGGTAGCTGTAGTGATGGATGCATTGAGGATGGTGGTGAGATGGTGGCTGATTGCTTCGCTTCTGAGGTTGAAGAGGCGGTGGGGGCTTGGATTCATAAATTATCCTCTAAAGTGTGCCTTGCAAACCTACAAGGCAGGGTACTCATATATAGCAAGCATTGCCATAGCCAATAGGTCTCACATTTACAATTTATTGGCTTTACCAACGGTTTTTAGCAATGCATGTTATGCACCATGGCTAAATATGAATGAAAAAAAGGTCTATAATGAAGATGTACATGTAAATGATGCAAGCACTTTTTTTCTATGTTCTTTACCGGTCTGAGTTAAGAAAACATCATGCAGGACCTTAACCGGGCAGTCTTTACTACGCTGGTAAGAACCACGCAGGTAAGTACTTATTATAGGTTTAACATTTCCTACGCATCCTATACCAAATTTTACCACACATGTAAGTGATTTTTCTTAACAATAACATAGTTTTTAATGTTACTTAAAAAAGGGGAGTAAAGGTGCGGATAGAGGAAAAGGAACCGTGGGTGATTTAAGGGTTTAGAGGTGGGTAGAAGTAACAGGAACTAATGGTAATTTTAGGGTTCAAAGGTGGGTAGAGTTAAAGAGAGGTATGGGTGATTTTAGGTTTATGGGGTGTTGGGACTATTCACAAATTGCTGCGTCTATTCACAAAGGTAACATAGACTTTTCAGTAATTTACATGTGGGATTTACTCTTACACTTTTAAGTAACTTTACTAATTTCGGCTGTTCACAAAATCTGAGCAGGCACAATATCCAGATAAGCTATTCTACTGGCATTGTAAGCATCTATATGGAGGTTGTACACGGATCACTGCAGCAGAAATTCAACCACCTAAGCAAATGTTCTGCTGCAGTTGCCTGTTCCTGTGGGATGTGTTCAACTCCACCGACGCATTTAACAAGCTGTTTTCTTTTAACATGCATAACTAAAATCATGGAGAGATATTACTGACTTCAAGAATGTTGTTTACTTATCAAAACGTCATCCTTCTTCCCACTGGCAGAAACCTGCCAAACCCCTTCTCGTCTTCGGCATACCTCCACTGAGAAATATAACCTGCTTGTTATGTTACATATTTTTCTGCTTAAATAAATAAATACAGACATGCAAGTAGGTTCGTTTCAGTTTGTATTTATCAGTATGAATCCATAAAAACAGGAAATCGGGAGCCTTAGCCACAGCTACCAAGGGATTAGCAGAAATTCTTTCAGAACTGTGCTTTCTTTTGATCTAGACAAAATGGGTTTAGTGAGTTGGGACTGAGGAGAGCCCTCCTCCCAAATTAATAACCCCATTTCTGTCTGTTGTGGTCTGTCAGTTAATAAAACAGGTATACTCGGTTTACAGTGATCGTAACTTTGAACTATGTAAAGTAAAAGGACAATTTGTGAGCATCTCTTTATGCTAGATTGGTTTAACTCACAACAGAATAGCTTGCTTTGAGAAGGGTTACCATTGGGATAGTCATATGCAGAGTGTCAGATTCAGGTAGGGGGAATTTTGCTCACAGCAAAAGACATAATGGTACATGCATATGGTGTAGTTGGGGATGATTTCAAAGGCCACCCTATCCCGGCATGAAGACCTCTTGTGCCCTTGCAGTGACTGTGCACAGTGTCATGCAGTGCAGGTGGTGACTGAGTTCTAAAAGCCTTTTGCTCTTGTGGTTAGCCAGCCTTGTTCACCAGGACATTACTTCCAGATGCATAGCAATGTTATTCTTGAACTTCTGTGGTCCAAAAAGGTGATGAAAGAAGGACAGTTACAACCACACAGAGGTGGTAATGGAGGTGGTGTGGTCAAAGGGGATCAATGCGGTCTTGATGGCCAGGGCCAGCAGCACTAGAGCTAGGTGGGTAAATCAGGTAGGCAGCTGTTCATGGGCACCACAGTGGGAGGAAGAACAATTGCTGATGGACCTCGGGCAGTCAACAGCCACCCACCCGAGAAGCAACTTAACTTAACTTCCTTCACTCTCACTTGGTGACAGTGTCATGCTGGGTCCTTCACTCTCACTTGGTGACAGTGTCATGCTGGGTATAATCTCTCTTCTAAGGTAATGCGTAGATGGTAGCACCCCAGTCTCAATGTCACACATCTTGGGTTAGGATTGGCAGAGGCAAGAAGTTGGCATACTTGTAGGAGTTCACGATTCTTGCAGCAGAACAGACATAAAGCAGGTTCTCAGTGCACCAGGCATTCTATTACCTTCTGTTTCAGGGTTCAACCATCCTTGGTCGGGAAACGGCCACTACAACGAGGCCGTTTCAATGAAAACTTTAACCACGCATGCATTACAACGCATGTGTGGTTACAACGACAGCCTTTACCACGCATACTTTTACTACGAGGTACGTAGTAAAGGCATGTGTGGTAAAGGGTACATATAAAAAAGGGGGCTCCCCCCCCCCAAAAAAAACTCACCTTTAGACGTGATAATCGGCATCGCAGAGGAAGGAAACTGCCGTTTTTTTTTACTTATGACGTCACCACGCTAAAATACGTGGAAAAAGATAGGCGTGTAAATAGTATTCCGTTGTAACGCATGCGTGGTAAAGGCATGCGTTACAACGGAGTTCGTTGAAAAAACATACAACCCCTTGGTCCTGGAGTGTGTTCCCTATTCCATCAAAGGAAACAGCCAACTATCCTGCCAGGGACCTAGTCCTTAACCTGTGCTGGTGCCCAGACCTTCTTCACAGAAAAGGTGAACTACAATTCCAAAACCTTTGGAAAGGCAGGAACTAATCACTTCCAAGTGCATCTTTTCGGAGACGCTGTTCATCTTCATCAAAACTAGCTACCTAAAGGTGCACAGGTACTCTGGTTTCTATGGAGATGGCATGAATCCTATAATGTACAGTGTTTTGTCTAACAGGCCTAAACAAACCCTAACCAATTAGAAGCTGCTGCTGGGTGTTTGATTGCTTGGCAGATCTGTACAAAGAATGCAGGAGATGGACAGGCAGGCCACCTCCTTTAGCAGGATGTGTTGTATTGGCCATGACCTAGGCCATGTCTTTGCTCGTGTCTCTGTTTTCAGATCACAGATAGACCTAATGGAAAAGCATGAACCAGCGATGTTAGGCTCAAAGGAACCTCTCTGCTGCAGTGACCAGGATGTGAGTCCAAAACCAGACACCTAAAGCGTATCTTATAATTGATTCCGTAGGGAGAGGCGAAGAGGTGAGAACAGCGTAGGGGGCATTGAGATAATAATCAGCTACATATGACTACCATTAAGCCTGTGAAGCACCTTGTCACGCGCCCTCTGTGGGGACTAAAGGTGTAAGTCACTTTGAAGGCCACACCCAGCCTAGAGCCTAGAGCTCTCTACTTGCATGTGAGACTTCCTTGGGCTCCATCTCTTGGGGTTGGCTCGAGACGTGGGGTGTGATTCAGTATAAAAAGCCACTCCTGGCATGGATCTCTCAGCCTGACTCCTATTCAGAGGTCGAAAAGGCAAGCAGAGTTCTTTAGACTCCTGACCACCTTATTCCAGTTGTTCGCCTGCGCTCCTGCACAGCGTGCTCTCCAGTGTTGAGGCACTAGGACTCATCAGCGCTAGAATTCCACTTCCAGCATCTGCTTAACATTTCTATTTGCATTACCTGTTGGGTGATCACAATCCAGGTAAGATTAATTACTTAGGGATTCAGTTTGCAAGATTTGTGCACTTTTCCCACCTGAAGACTGCGTTTAGGAGTACTGCGTCAATTGTAGACTTTTACTTAGCGCTACAGTACTCAGAACATGGTTCTGTGTAGCTTGCCTGTTGTATAATTGCTAAAAAATGCTTCTTATGACTATTTGTATTTTTTATGCTAATCCTGATTATGTTTAGTTTATATTTCGGCACTGCCAAGGTTATAGGTTTACCACAAAGTATCACTTCAGAACTTCAGTCTCAATGTATGACATAATGCACCAAGGCAAACGAAATGCTAGAACCTTCCACCATGAGTTATGTAAAACGGTTTCGTTAATATTACTTCAGTAGTGGCTTTAAGAGACCTGTGTTATCCTTTAAACTATGCTTTACAGACTGGGCAGTATGAAGCTCTTTAGCAGGTATATGACAATATTAGAAATTCCAAGATCGATTGTGTTAAATGCTGACTGATCCTTAGTGAAGTAGTGATCGCTTCACAACCTGTTCCCTTTCCACTGCAGCAATCTTACTCTCAATAAATCACATCTATCACACAGGTTGTGGCAAGAGTGCTGATGCATACAACAAGACGGGGAAGACAAAGCGCAAGAGGCGTGTTCTCTCCTTGTTCCTTGTTTTCCCCTTTCCCACACTTACATGTGTTGCTCACTCAATGATACTTGGAGGTAGTTGCAAGTGAGTGAGGGAGTGGTTGATCCATGGCGCTACTGCAGGACCAAGGGTCACACCATACAAGTCAGTGCATGCCGTCTCCTGGAAGAGTCTAAAACCTATGGGTTAACATGCAGAAAAGGGGCCCCCCATTCAGGCATGCCCCACCTAAAATGCAACCAATGACAACTTTGAATATGACTCTTACACTCTGGAGGCGTATTAGAGGCTTTCTTGTGAAAAATTAAAAGTTTCTTCATATTGGGATGCAAGTAAAAAGTAGGCCTGGGTGGTAAATTTCGTTCCGCACGCGGAATTTGGGTAATTTTGCGTTCCCCGGAGAACTCAAAATTGTCCAAAGTTCTGCGTTCCGCGACTTCGTAAAAATGTTTGCTTGTTCGCGTTCTCAAATGCGTGTTCGTGAGGTATTTCCCCCCAGAGCAGGCAAACAGCGATTGCCAACAGTAAAAACGCATCGTGAACAAGCAATTCCGCGTGTCCGCGGAATTTCTGCGTGTTCACGGGTCAAGTCATGGTCTGGTCATTGGAGATGAAAGAAGTTCCACTTGGGGTGGACCCTAGCTCCCATAAAGTGCAGAGCTCTGTTGGAGAAGACATGCAAATCATATAGAGCATAGATCAGGGTACTCGGGACACAAATCCTCTGCTTAGGAAAATAAACAAGGGTGATCAGAACGATGGAATGTGGCCATGATATCACATGAGAGTTCGGTCTGGGGCATTACATCCTACAGACTTAAATCAATGAATAATTTATGGAGGAGTTAGACATCAAGTTTAAATGTAATCTGAAAGATAGCTCTGTGCTCACTGCGCCTGCTTCAGAAATCCAAGTACACAATGCAAGTCATATATGCAAACCCAAACATTACAGGAGTGCAGCCCTTGTAGAACTGCCTGAAATGGGGTTCCTATAATAAGAAAAATATATCAAGCGCTCCAGTCAGCTATACATTCACAATAAATTCATTGCAAGATTACTGGACATTTACTTGCATCAGGTATATATCTATTACAACTTCATAGTGTTGCCTTTGTGCATGATATATGGACTCATTAGACAGTAAATATCTGATAAGCAGATTGAAAAGTACCATCATATTTTAATATCATCATCAAAGTTTTATTCGAGGATTATACTCATAAAAGCACAAACATACATTTAAAATACATCATTTAAAAGATTAAATTCGAATTTATAAAAATTTTTAAAACAATTGTGCAGACATAATCAATAAGAAACTTTGATGTATAATTACACAGAACCCACTAAAAGTACCCCGATCAATTTGCATTGGTAAGAATTGCCCTCCGTCTAATGGACCATGCCCACCCCAAGTACTTTGCTGTTGCTAGGACAACAGGCATGTCGGTGGAGGTACAAAGTATTCGTAGTGCCTCAACACCCCTAAGTGTCCCTAAATTTCTGCAGACAGGGGCTAACCAGACTTTTCTCGGGGTGGTATAAGCTATGCACATAAATAAAAAATGGCCTATGCTTTCGTCTGCTGCACCACAAACTGGGCAGCAGGAGGTGGTGGAGCTCCTCCACCTTCCGGTCAAAGATCTCAGAGGAAGGGCACCTGATCTTAGCTGGAAGAAAAGCTTCCTATCCCCTGGGATGGTAATACTGTCCCAATATGGTTCCAATGCAGGATATTGTTTAACTTCGAGAAAGCGCCCCGTCATGGTGTCAGATCTCGTTTTGTTCCAGAGTCTTCCAGCTACCCAGTCCCAATATAGGCTTTTAATCGTATTTTTACTTGGGAAGGGTTCCACAGATGGATTGTCCCATAGATTTGAGAGGCCAAGATCGCCTAAGGCAGTCCTGAGATTTTTTAGCCAAACTATCTTATGGAAAGTATCAGCTTTAATTATGGCCGAGAACCCATCTGCATAGTGCAGGATCTCCGGAGTAGTCCAGAGGCGTCTCCAATAGAGAATCGGGCGTAACCTCGCTTGGTCGCTAACTGGTCTTCTCCCTGAATCGAGACCAAGTGGGATTAGTGGTGTACTCTGCGGGAGTCCTGTGATTCCCCTAAGAAACCTATTCTCGGATAACTGCAAAGGGAGGAGCTTCCCAAATCCCCACAACTCTGCCCCATAGAGGGCAGACCCAAGAGCCTTGGCGTCATATACAGCCAAGACGGGTTTTATTGGCCTAGTCTTAGACTTTTTATGTTCCGCCCGAAGTGCCCCCGAGATCTGTTGGTGCCTCAGAACCGCCTTAGCTATGTGTTGGGACCATCTTGAGTCGTTTGCTACCTGTATCCCAAGATAGGTAAATACACTGACCACCTCAAGCTGACAGTTATTCAGAAATATTTTCTGCCGGGGTCTGCGTTTTGATGTAAAGGCCATCAGCTTGGTCTTACCCACGTTGACTTCTAGGCCATGCTCCCCACAAAAGAGATTGAAGATATTCAAAGCTCGCTGCAGGCCAGCCGGGGTTTTGGATAGAATTAGCGTATCGTCGGCGAACATCAGGATCGGAACCCTGAGGCCCGCCAACGAAGGCGCGTCTACACTGGCGTCCAGCATCCGAGCCACTATCCCATTAATAAATAGGGAAAAGAGCAGGGGAGCCATTGCGCACCCCTGCCGCACTCCACGCTCAATCGGGAAGTCGGCAGATGATTCGCCATTCATGCCCCATTGGACTTTGGCGAAATTACACTCATGCAACCTCATTATCAGGGTAAGTAGCTCAGCCGGAAGACCTATTTCGCTCAGAACTGCCCAGAGCTTTCTCCTTGGGACCAGGTCGAAGGCAACCCGCAGGTCAACAAAAGCAACATACAGGCTGCCCTCGCCAAGCACCACCGTCCCCCACTGCAGCAGAGCAAAGCGAAACACCTGATCGACTGTACTTGTAGCCCGCCGAAAACCAGCCTGATAAGGGGACAGGGCATTATTCTCATCAACCCAATCCATTAGTTTGTTTACCACCATCCTCCCTACCACTTTTTGGACAGTGGCGATCAAGCTTATCGGCCTGTAATTACCCGGGAGAGACCAATCCCCTTTTTTATATACGGGTATGATGGTTGCTCCCTTCCATAGTTCAGGGACAGCCGTTCCCTTTGCTATAGCATTACCCAGAAGAAATACATATCTGGCCCACCTCACCTTATCGTTTGTAAAAACATCAGATGGTACACCATCTAAACCCGGGGCCCTTCCTCCGGGGGCAGTATATATTGCGACTTCGGTTTCTTTAAGGGTAAATAGATTCTCAGTGGGGAATACAGGCGAAATTGCTTCCACATCCTTAAACTCTGCAGTCTCAGCATATTGGGGTTTGAAATATTCCACCCAGGCACCCTCGGCAACATTATTATCGGGTTTGTCTGGAGTTCCACCTCTACCCCACTTGACAATATTCCAGAATAACCTGGAGTCCTTAGCCCCCGAAGCCTCCTTTAGTTCAACCCAATGCTTTTCATCCCATGTTTTTTTAGCTAGGGATATGCTAACCTTGCAGTGCTTCCTGGCGCCACTAATTGCTACCCTGTCCCTGCTCCTAATTGCTCTGCCCAAACTTAACCTGGCTTCCCTGCACTGGTGGTTAAACCACCTGGCTGGTTTGGGTGGTTGTTTCCTGTTTGTCTTGCAAGGCCTCAGGAAGTGCGGTTTTAGGAGGGAGAAGAGCTTGTCATGTATGTCAGTTATTTCCCTAGACCCAGGGATTACTGGGTTTGCATCCTCCATAGCGGTGATTGCATTATCTACCTTAGAACTTATAAATGCCATAGATTCTGCATTAGCCAATACGCTCGGCCATTTGAGTCTGCGCATGTCGTTGGCCATAATAGGCAGTGGGCCATCAGTCGATGAAGAATTCCCTGATTTGTCCAACCACCAACTGTGGGTCACACCAAGAGGATTATGGTCACTCTCCAATCTGCCCTTGATTTCCATGTTGCATACCAACTGCCACAAGTTTAGGCTACAAAGGACATAATCTATCCGGCTTTGGTGACGACCATTGTCGAATGTACAGGCGCCTTCCCTATCGCTCTTTGTTCTCCCATTTAGGGCTCTTAGTCCTTGTTCCAAGCAAATGGCATTCAGTTGTAGTATATCTTTCGTCCATCGCTTAACCGGGGCCAGATTTAAAATAGGGACGCCCCACTGCATGTCTTCCTCTTGCCCCAAGGGAACATCGGAGCTATCCAATGGTTCGAAGGTCCTATTTAGGTCACCAGCTACTACAACTTTATTTCCCAAGGACTGCATTTCCAAAAAAGTGGACAAAGCCTCTAAAATGGGTGAATTCCCTATGGTACTGCCCCTAGCATAGATGTTATAAATGTCTATCCCTCCCCAGTGTTCTGATGCTATTCTTACCATTTGGATATCATTGCAACCCAAATCCAGAACCAGGCGGCACGTTTGGTGTTCAAGCTGCCAAAGTTCCATCATGTCACCCCCCTCCTCAAAACCCTACATTGGCTTCCTGTCCGCGAACGTGTCCAGTTTAAGCTTGCTTCCCTTACCTTTCAAGCTCGACTGGACATGGCACCGGCTTTCATCTCAACTGAGATTACACCCTATATTCCTACTAGGGTATTACGTTCTTCCACCAAATCCCTTCTTACAGTCCCTCGGTTTCGGAGGAAGAAATGGGGAGGATCGAAATTTGCGACCCTCGCCCCACTCCTTTGGAACTCCCTACCCTCAGAACTCAGAGCTTCCACTCTTTACCTGCAATTTAGGAAACAGTTAAAAACCCATCTGTTTACCAAAGCTTCTAATTAGTCTTTTTTTTTTTTTTCTCAGTTTCTTTTTTTTTTTTTTTTTTTAGCTTCACCTGTCCACCATGTTATTTGCCAGTTATAGCGCCATGAAACCGCCGGTGTCCGAGCGCTTAATAAATAATTTTAAATTCAAATTCAAATTCAAATTCAAATCCACCACTTTGATTGTTGCATGTAGGTTCTGCCGTATCCAAATTGTAAGTCCTCCCATCGGTCGGCCCCTGCCGCCTCTACTAGCCGGGATTGCAAAATTTAGATAGCCAGGGAGAAATATAGGATTGCAGGCCCATGTCTCTTGGAATAGACATACATCAAAACCATTGATGAAGTCTACCCAGTTTTGGGATTCCAGCTTGCTACTCAACCCCCCGATATTCCATGAAACCATCTTCCCTAAGCAGGGACCTTCTATAAGGGCTGCTCTTACAGACACCCCGGGGTGGCGTGTTGGATTTCCTACAAGCCTCTCCATATCACAATTTTTGTCCTCATTATTATACACGACCTCTAGAGTGCCAGCAGTGCTAGTTGTAATTACATCTTCATTTACAGATACCCCAGAAATTGGGATAAACTCCCCACATGTTGCCTCCAAATTAACAGTTTCCCCTCTAGTGCTAATTTTCATTTGATTCCACATTTTCGGTTGTCCAAAGAGTTAATACAGACTCCCCACATGTATCCCAAAGATTCACATTTTCCCAGTTGTTCGTGGTATAATCAAATTTAGGTTCGTCATAACCCCAACCCTGGGAATTTTTTCCATTTGGTCAATGAACCCACCCTGGATCTGCCATCACTTCAAAACGATTATACGTTGGTATATTACAATAGTTTCCCCGTTGGAAGGGTGCAGCGAAAGGAACAAATCCTGGAGAGGGGAGATTGTTGTAGCAACCTGCTTCAGGAACTGTGCCAAATTGAATGCCTGGTGGTCTTGGATAGAAGAATGTAAGGTCGACCACACCAATTCCAGCACTGCTTGTGCCCCATTTTGCCTCGTGATCAAGCGTACCACCCTGGAATCCTGGAAATTGACAACTATACAATCCCCCTCCAAGCGCTTAGGAGTGCAGCCTTTCCAGTCTGTCCTTCTTACTCCAATGATCAGCCCGTCCACTTCCCTGGGCAATGGTCTATTGGTCCTTAGCCAGTGCATTGCCTTGATTTTCAGCATCTGGAAGGATTCTCTTTGCCCAGCCTGCAAAGGTGGTACATTGGTGAGGATAGCAACGAAGGGATAAGAGTCTGGAGGGAGATTCATAGGTGGTGTCCTGCGAGGGGCCCTGATAGGAAATGTAACAGGCAGACCAGGGGCAGGAACAACAGGGCGGGATGTTGGAATGCTTGGTGGGGGTTGGAAATTGTTCAATACAGGGTTACCAGTTTTGGAACTGTCTTTGGTACCCGTGGCTACAATGTCAGGGCATTTTTTGGGTTGGAGAGTATTGCTACTCAGGTTATCCGGTAAGTGTAAGTTAGTCTTTGGGATTTGTCCCGTTGACCGAGGCCTATTTGTAATAGTGACTACAGGGGGGAGAGGCTCAACAGCGGAAGCACTGTTTGCCAACCTACTTGATTTTGGAGGATTATTACTATCCCCCACCCTGGGATAGGACTTGATTAGGGATTTGGTGGAAAAGAAATTATCAAGGGTAGCCTGCTCGAAGTGGTCTAGTCGATCGGCTAGTCTTTTGACTCGTTCTTCGATAGGAGTCAGGAGAGACCTCATGAGCCTCTCCAACTGGACAAGCGGGGTGGAGCAGGAGATAGGGTCTCGGCCGATCCCACCGTTGAAGGGTCACTAGGGTTAGATGCAGAGCTAGCCGAGGTGACTCCATCCTTAGTAGTCTTGACCCCATCGGAGCCGACCCCATTGGGCTCACAAGGTGTACACAAGCCTATTCCAATTTTCCTTATTTTTTTGGGATGTTTGGGAAGATAGCACTTCTTCGGGGCAGTGCATCTTTTCCTTTTGGTGCACGGTTTGTTTATAACCACGTGGAGTGGCACACTCGATTGGGCAATATTTACCTCACTAATAGATAAGTCAGATGGCCGTTTCTCCAAGGGAATTTTAAGGAGTTCGCTCCGCCAAAGCAATTTCCTTATCAATATCTTGAGTTGCCCGACTAAAATATTTATCTAGGGGACCCAAGATTGTTAGCCCCATCTCGGGCTGGGGGGAGCTTTAGACAGGGGTAGTCAGAGGAGAAGGCATACTTAGCAGGCAGTATACTTAGTAAGGGAAGAACAATATTAGCCAAAAACACAATTTCTCAGGTCACAGTAACAGACTATGGCAGTGAATTGAAAGTTAAGCGGGTCTAAATATCAGAATGGCTTACAAGTAAAATCAGTGTCCCCAGAGCAGTAACACGATGTCAGAGCCCAGCCGCCTTCAGCCACTGACGGCCACAGACGGTCCCGCCCTTGTCCCACGCTTCTCCCAGCGCACTCCCGCGTGCTCCCGCGCAGCGGGAGATAATCCTGTTCTTATTGGATGTGAAGAGCACAGGGGGCGCGGCTAGCAGGGAGAGCGGGCCAGGTGTTCCAAGTTGGCCGAGCAGGGACTCCTGGGAAATGGAGTCCCCGCACTCACGCTCGCAGCCCTGCCCAGCCCCTAGGCTCACCAGTAACAACAGCTGATTCCTGGGACACACCTCCTCACGAAGCTGGACCCGCAAAGCGGGTTCCGCGAGCAGTGGAATGAAGACACAGCGGGCAGCCCCACAGGAACGTCCGGGGATGCAGCAAACTTCAAGAAGCACAAACAAAGTACAGGAGACCCACCGGTCAGCAGCTGGGAGGAGTGTTTTATAAGCAGAGCACAGGTGCGCAGGGAGAGCGGGCCAGGTGTTCCAAGTTGGCCGAGCAGGGACTCCTGGGAAATGGAGTCCCCGCACTCACGCTCGCAGCCCTGCCCAGCCCCACAGGAACGTCCGGGGATGCAGCAAACTTCAAGAAGCACAAACAAAGTATCACATATAGTATTCGAAACTGATTCAATGCATAAAAATAAAATTAACGTTGCTCTATATGACTCAAATATTACCTTATTTAAAAACAATGTATTGTTTTGACAAGGGGAACATCATTTACAAAGACAGCTTAACAACTAATGTTTCACAACGAAGGCTTTACTTGGAAAATGTCTTAACCACAAATATTTTTACAACACATTGCTTTTTTTAGCACGAGTATGCCTTTACAACAAATTTCGTTGTAAAAGCACAAATGGTAAAGGCATACTTGTAGTAAAAAATGTACACATGATTGTAAGTATATTGTTAAGTATTAAAGGTACGTATGAAGTGTTTATATATGTATTTGTATATATATATATATATATATATATATATATATATATATATATATATATATATTAGGTGGGTATGGGTTTTTGGATGGCAAAGGTAAATTTAGTGTTTTAGGTGGGTATGGGTTTTTGGGAGGCAAGGGTATTTTAGGGTTCAGGGTGAGTGTGGGTTTTTGGGTGGTAATTTGAGGGTTTAAGAATTGTGGGATAATATAGTGTCTGATACACACACACACACATATATATATATATATATATATATATATATATATATATATATATATATATATATATATATATATATATAATTTTTTATTTTTTTTTCACTGAAAAAAACATAGCTTTCAGGCCTGTACCATCTTTAGAGGCAGAACTTGAGCCCACACTATCGGTCTTTCCGCAGTTATCCTGTGCAACATCGCTTGAGCTACTGTCCCGGCTTCAATCTGGCTCACCCCTAGATGCATGTCCAGCAAGGTGCTTGGCCAGGGTGGCACCGGCAGTAAACAGCTTGCTGAACCCCCTGCTCAACTTGTCTTTGAGCTCCGGAGTGGTGCCTAGGGATTGGAAACACGCACTTATTCTGCCGCTGATCAAAAAGCCTCAGTTAGATCCTTTGCTGCTGGCTAACTATAGACCGATCTCCCTCCTCCCTGCTCTGGCGAAGGTGGTTGAGAAGCATGTTCAGTACACACTTACCACCTTCATTGAGAATAACAACATTCTCCATGACTCTCAATCCGGTTTCCGTGCTAATTATAGCACGGAGACTGCCCTCGTGGAGGTGACCGACGCCATCAGGGAGACGCTTGATCTAGGGGGAAAGGCTATGTTAGTCATGCTGGATCTGTCGGCGGCTTTTGACACCGTCCCTCATGCTGGTCTCCTTTTAAGACTCAGGGAGATCGGACTGCGGGGGACGGTGTTGGATTGGTTTCAATCCTTTTTATCGGGCCGCCGACAGGTGATCTGGGCTCCTCCGTTCTCCGCTGAAATGCCATCGCTAGAGGTTGGTGTTCCCCAAGGTTCCATTCTGAGCCCCACCATTTTTATCATCTATATGGCTCCTCTGGCGGTGGTAGCGGAGGCTTATGGGGCCCGGGTCATCTCATACGCTGATGACACCCAGCTCCTGTTTACATGCAGCAAAGGAGAGGCTTTTGACGGCGACAGGATCAAAGACTGTCTGAGCGCAGTCTTTGCGTGGTTTCAGCAGCACAGCCTGAAGTGCAACTCGGATAAGTCTGAGTAGCTTTTCTTTGGCTGTGCCCCTGACCCGGGTTGGAAGTCCTGGTGGCCCCAGGATATGTTCCCCCCTGAGAAATCATCTTCCCAAGTGAAAAATCTTGGAGTGGTATTTGATGATGCCCTCTCCTTCCGTCCCCACATTTTGGGGATATCCGGGAAATGCTTCGGCATCCTCAAGATGCTGAGGAAGTTTCTCCCTTTGCTCTCCCTACAATATCGAAAGACAGTAGTGTAGGCGCTAGTGGGATCTAAGTTAGATTACGCTAATGCGCTTTTTGCTGGTCTGCTCAGGTATCTCCTGGCCAGACTACAAATTGTCCAAAACTCGGCGGCCAGAGCTATATTTGGCCTGCCTAGGTGTCATGCCTGTCATGTACACATTGCAGGTCGCCAAGATTCCGTCCGAATTGAGGGAAGTGAGCGGTGGTTGGCGGTGGTTGGCAAAAGCCGTGAAGAGCAGAATGCGCATGCGCGGGAGAGTAGCGTTGAAGACAAAAACCCGCCCTAAGCGCACAGGAAATTGCTTCGCGTTTAGCTAGCCTGAGTTTGTCGTTCCGGGTTCTTTGGCGTCCGAGGAGAGAGGAGTTAGGAGTTTGGCGTTCAGGTACCGTGCAGCGTCTTGCTTGCAGTCGAAGCAACTAGCTTCAATATCCTTCGTTCTGTTGTTTTATTATCCGTTTGGAATTTCATTTACCCGCGGTTTGCGGTTGTCTTCTTGGTTGGTTATTGGGTTTTCCTTTCGGTTATATGTCGACCGGGTTCTTTCTGTTCCTTCATTGATACCGGTCTTGAGTTTGGATTTATTATGGTGCACCTATTCGGTGCTCAGGGTGAGTGAGCATTTCGAGGCATAAGTAAGAACATTACATTGTAGTAATAGCATCTAATGAGAGTTGTGTTTGTATTCAAGGGTTCAGACACTAAACCTACAGTCAGCGCAGTACAGAGTTCCTGTCATTTCTTTTCCTATGATACACTGTTCGTGTTTTCCTGCCATAAGGTATTACAGAGAATCAGTATCTAACACATAGAACAGACACGGGGAGGGGTTGGTTTTCATTATTGTATATTTTATATTTCTGCAGTGCCATAGCAGTGAAGTCTACTGATCCAGCGCTAACGAAGACTGTGGTGTGTCTGTCTTATCTTCCCCCCTCCTACCCTTGTTTTGTTCCCCTGTGTTCCCTGGGTTACGCTTTGGGCGTTAGTGTTTTGTCCTGACGCCCGGAGGGTGATCAGGGGAAGCAGGGTGTTTAGCGTCGTGGATCCAGGACTCTTCTGAGACATAAGGTGCGTGCATGACAGAACGCGAAGCCTCTTATATATATATTGTCTCCCGAGAGTCATGGATCTCACACTGCAGGATGTCGCTAATATGGTGGGTAATCTCCAAAGAGAGACCCAAAATATTGCAGATAGGTTGGCGGTCTTAAGCGCGCAGGATGGGGAGAGAGCAGGGACCAGTAATGCCACACCAGTAGTTCAAGTGGTTACACCCCATTCCATTCCATTGGCCCCACCTGAACGATTTTACGGGGAACCCTCAAAATGTGCCGCTTTTCTGACCCAGTGTCAGTTGCATTTTCTATGCAAAGCTGCTTGCTTTCCTAATGATCAAGCCAAGGTGGCTTTTGTGCTATCGTATTTAGGGGGGTCAGCCGCTAATTGGACCATTCCCTTGATAGAAAAAGATGACCCTATGTTATTGGATTACGAGGCATTCCGCAGAGAACTGCGTAAGATGTTTGACAAACATACTTTTACTCACGCGGCAGATACGGAGCTACTACATCTGAAACAGGGTTCGAAAGATTTGGTTACATACATCACTACCTTTAACAGATTGGTGGTAGAGGCGGATTGGCCTGTTAACAAAAGAAGCGCACTGTTCTATAAAGGGTTAAGAGAAGAGCTTAAAGATGAGCTGGCTCATGTAGTGGACCCTCCTGCAACTTGCCCAGAGTTGATAGATTTAGTTGTGAAGCTGGATCATCGATTAGGTGAAAGGAGAAAAGATAGGGGTAGAACTGAATACCCTAGATACGGTCACAAAGAAAAGAAACCAGAAGCAGAAGCTAAAACAGAAGAACCTGAACCCATGCAAATAGGGAGTATCAAAGGTCCCTTGAGTGAGGCAGAAAAACAAAGACGTAGAGCAAATAGATTATGTCTGTATTGTGGTAAAGGGGGTCATTTTCTTAGAGAATGTCCTGTCAAACCTAAGCCATTTCGCAAAACGGAAAACTAGTAGACCCTAAGGTAACAGAGACCGTACCGCCGGGTCCTATAGTTCAAATGGTCTCCTCTGTAATGGATAATAAAGGACATTTCTATGTGGACTCCATATTGTCATGGGTGAATACATCGGTTAACCTAGCCATTATGATAGATTCCGGAGCCTCGGGTAATTTTATGGACTATCAGTGGGCAAAGTCCAATAGTATACCTGTCGAACCGAAATCCACCCCCGAGGAAGTGTTTACCATAGATGGGAGTCCTTTAACCTCCGGACCCATCACCCATTCCAGTATTCCGTTGAAGATGTGTATAGGTTCCACACACATAGAAACATTGTCCTTCGATTTGATCGAATCCCCCCAGTTCCCCGTGGTCTTGGGACTTCCTTGGTTGCGCCTCCATAATCCCCACATAAATTGGAAGCTGGCTAGCATTGCTTTTCCTGAGCAAGAAGACCCGATGCCTCCTATTGAGACCGGTGCCACTTCTCTGCCATCTTACAACCTTATCTCCACTAACAGACAGAGTCCCATACCAGAGGTAACCGAGTCTTTTACGGCAACAGAGCAGGAAGAACAACCCGATGTAATCCTGCCCTCAGTTTATAGTGAGTATCAAACCGTGTTTGACCAAAAGCAAGCCACCTGTTTACCACCGCACAGAGTCTATGACTGCAGGATAGACCTCCAGCATGGTGCTCGCATCCCTACCAGTAGGGTATACTCCCTGACGGAGAAAGAGAATGTATATCTGAGGGAGTATCTCGACTCCATGTTGGACCTGGGGTTTATTCGGCCGTCTAGATCACCGGCCTCTTCGGCTTTATTTTTTATCCCGAAACGGGAAGGGGGCTTGCGCTGCTGCATTGACTATCGTTCCTTGAACGACATCACTATTAAAAACAAATATCCTCTGCCGCTCATCTCCTCTCTGCTCGACCAGGTGAAGGATGCCCAATGGTTCACGAAGTTAGATCTGCGTGGAGCCTATCACCTGGTTCGAGTCAGGGAGGGTGATGAGTGGAAAACAGCCTTTTGCACCAAATACGGGCTATACGAGTATTTAGTGATGCCCTTCGGGCTATGCAATGCTCCTTCAGCATTTCAATACTTTATAAACGAGGTGCTGAAGGAGTATCTCGATAAACACGTCATAGCCTATATCGATGATTTGTTGATATACTCTAAAACAATGGAGGACCATGTGAGCCATGTAAAATCAGTTCTTCAGTTGTTACTAGACAATGATTTATTTTGCAAGTTGGATAAGTGTTTCTTTCACCGTCATCAAGTTGCCTTTTTGGGTTACATAGTATCAGCAACAGGTCTACGCATGGATCCCAGGAAAGTCAGTGCAGTGTTGGATTGGCCTCCTCCTAAAAACGTAAAAGAAATCCAACAATTCATTGGGTTCTCAAACTTTTATAGGCGCTTCATCCACCACTTTTCAGATCTAGTGGCTCCTATCACCAAATTGTTGAGGAAAGGGGTTCCGTTCCAATGGACTGAGACCACGAACAATGCCTTCACCTTACTCAAAACCGCTTTTACTCAGGCTCCCATTCTCAAACACCCTGATCCTTCCAGTCCCTATATAGTGGAGGTTGACGCTTCACAAGTGGCGGTGGGAGGCATACTTTCCCAAGCAGAAGCTCCCACCGGTGAATTACATCCTGTGGCCTATTATTCCCACAAATTGACCCCAGCGGAGGTGAATTATACCGTGGGGGAGAGAGAGCTTTTGGCTATTAAAAAGGTATTGGAGGAATGGAGACAGTATCTCCTAGGGACGAACCATACTGTTACCATCCTAACAGACCATCGCAACCTCCAATACCTCAAATCGGCCAGAGCACTGTCCATGCGGCAGCTTAGATGGACGCAGTTTTTTAACGAGTACGATTTCAAAATCCATTTTAGGGCTGGGAGGCAAAACGGGAAGGCCGACGCTTTGTCTCGTTTGGGTTTTGATCCAGACCCATCAGTTGAGGACCCTCCTTGTATTGTTGCCCCTCACCGGTTGATCGGCGCCATAAGTACCGAAGAGGACTTTCTCCTTCAGGTTAAGAGCGCTCAGTCTGACCCTGTGGCTAGGGACCTTGCACAGAAACACCAGGTCAGAGTCGCTGCAGACTTGATGTACATTCAGGGGGGGTTGTTTACTCCCTGTTGTTCCTCTTTCCGTCCCTGTCGACTCAGATGAAGAATATGAGGTGGGAGCGATTGTTGACTCCAGGAGAGTGAGAAACCGTCTCCAATACTTGATCCATTGGAAAGGGTTCGGAATTGAGGAAAGGTCTTGGGAGCCTGCCACTCAAGTGCATGCGCCTCGGTTGTTGCGAGCCTTTCACAGGAGGTACCCCTACAAGCCCAAACCGGTGGGGGGCGTTGTGGGAGGGGTGTTCTGTCATGCCTGTCATGTACACATTGCAGGTCGCCAAGATTCCGTCCGAATTGAGGGAAGTGAGCGGTGGTTGGCGGTGGTTGGCAAAAGCCGTGAAGAGCAGAATGCGCATGCGCGGGAGAGTAGCGTTGAAGACAAAAACCCGCCCTAAGCGCACAGGAAATTGCTTCGCGTTTAGCTAGCCTGAGTTTGTCGTTCCGGGTTCTTTGGCGTCCGAGGAGAGAGGAGTTAGGAGTTTGGCGTTCAGGTACCGTGCAGCGTCTTGCTTGCAGTCGAAGCAACTAGCTTCAATATCCTTCGTTCTGTTGTTTTATTATCCGTTTGGAATTTCATTTACCCGCGGTTTGCGGTTGTCTTCTTGGTTGGTTATTGGGTTTTCCTTTCGGTTATATGTCGACCGGGTTCTTTCTGTTCCTTCATTGATACCGGTCTTGAGTTTGGATTTATTATGGTGCACCTATTCGGTGCTCAGGGTGAGTGAGCATTTCGAGGCATAAGTAAGAACATTACATTGTAGTAATAGCATCTAATGAGAGTTGTGTTTGTATTCAAGGGTTCAGACACTAAACCTACAGTCAGCGCAGTACAGAGTTCCTGTCATTTCTTTTCCTATGATACACTGTTCGTGTTTTCCTGCCATAAGGTATTACAGAGAATCAGTATCTAACACATAGAACAGACACGGGGAGGGGTTGGTTTTCATTATTGTTTATTTTATATTTCTGCAGTGCCATAGCAGTGAAGTCTACTGATCCAGCGCTAACGAAGACTGTGGTGTGTCTGTCTTATCTTCCCCCCTCCTACCCTTGTTTTGTTCCCCTGTGTTCCCTGGGTTACGCTTTGGGCGTTAGTGTTTTGTCCTGACGCCCGGAGGGTGATCAGGGGAAGCAGGGTGTTTAGCGTCGTGGATCCAGGACTCTTCTGAGACATAAGGTGCGTGCATGACACTAGGAGAGCCAGCGCCCAACTGCTTCTAGACAGGTTGCATTGGCTACCTATTTCCAAAAGAATTAGGTTTAAAATCCTCACGCTGGCCTTCAAAGCCCTTCATTCTGTCGGTCCTAACTATATCAGGAAGCGGATCGCTTTCTATGTGCCGCGGAGGATGTTGCGGTCAGCCGATTTGGCTAAAGTGGAGGTGCCTACTGCCAAGCGAGTTCGGATGGGAGGACGGTCCTTTCAATTTATGGCAGCTCACCTTTGGAACGAGCTCCCTCTCTCCCTCCGCAAAGCTAAGAGTCTCTTGGCTTTTAGGAAAGAGCTGAAGACCATGCTCTTTTCCGCGTAATCATTGCGACTGTGGTGTTGCTGCCCCTGTGTTTTTAGGTTTCAGGTCTCTTTGCCAAAGCGCCGGGACACCCCTTGGGGTAGCCGTGCGCTCTAAAAGTACGGCCTTAACATAACATAACATATAGTTAGGAATTAGCATTTAAAAAACCTTTGAAATTCACTGAAAAAAACATAGGTTTCAGGCCTTATATAGTTAGGAATTAGCTTTTAAAAAACCTTTGAAATTCACTCAAAAAACTATAAGATTTAGGGGTGTTATAGTTAGCTGGACATTTCACTCATACAAAACCATTGAAATTGCTCCTATACAGTTAGTTGTACTAACTATATTTCGCGCACCCACAATCCACTGCTGATGATGTCACATATTAGATCATTCATGACATGGTCAGTGACATCACTGATGACATCTCAAATGACATCACCGATGACATCACTGATGACATCATCCAGTGAATGTGGTTTGCTTCGTTATTTAAATATGCATTATATATATATAGCAATTTGCATTGAAGAATGAGTGTATATATATATATAAATAAATATTTGGATGGAGGATTTAGTAGCAGTGTAATTGACTGTTTACTTGACCAATTTATAATGTCTCACTAAATATAGTGGATAGTGACTATACTGTGTGAATATCTGTATCACTTTGTCATTTGTTGTGTAAACTGATTCTACAGTTGGTTACTAGCTATGTGAAAGTCTATATTAGTTATTGATTAGTTAACTGAGTATTTGTATGGGAGGGTGAAAGTGTGTGTGGTTCGGTGGGGGGTGTTTGACTGTCCAAAGATGTGTGAATAGTTGATTCAGTAGATATATGAAGTTAAAACTACATGTTCTAACAGTTTGGGTGAGTGAATCTCTTTATGGGTGTGGTGATGAGCAAATATATTTCTCAATGGTACATGTCCAACAAACTAGAAAAATAAAAGGCAGTGTATGTGTCAGTTGTTGTATATAAATAAGTATACATAAGACTCAATGATTGTGTGAGTGACTGTATGGATAACTGTATACTTGTAATAATGATTTTATAATTCACTAAGTATGACTTACTATCTAAATGAATAGATGAAGTGGTGTTTGTATAAGTGTTTTGCTAAGTAAATATGTAAGTATGATCCATTGTTTGCATAAGTGAGTAGGATGACTTCATATGTGAATAGGATGTGTGCTGTTGTTTAATGTCGATATAGGTGTATAAGTATTTTTGATAGTGTTCTATTGTTCATTGACAGTATGTATGAGTGAATCTACAGGTAAGTGATTAGATGTGTGTATACATCTATGAATCACTGAGTGGATTTTTAGATACTTGTATTGCTGTGACAATGGATTCAAATATGATACCCTGTATTTTACAAAGAGTGATGAAAATGTTTAATAGTGTATGAAAAGGTGTATGTGATTGTCACGTGGATGATGTCATCAGTGATGTCATTTGAGATGTCATCAGTGATGTCACTGACCATGTCATGAATGATCTAATATGTGACATCATCAGCAGTGGATTGCGGCTGCGCGAAATATAGTTAGTACAACTAACTATATAGGAGCAATTTCAATGGTTTTGTATGAGTGAAATGTCCAGTTAACTATAACACCCCTAAAACTTATAGTTTTTTGAGTGAATTTCAAAGGTTTTTTAAAAGCTAATTCCTAACTATATAAGGCCTGAAACCTATGGTTTTTTCAGTGAATTTCAAAGGTTTTTTAAATGCTAATTCCTAACTATATAAGGCCTGAAACCTATGGTTTTTTCAGTGAATTTGCAAGGTTTATTAAATGCGAATTCCTAACTATATAAGGCCTGAAACCTATGGTTTTTTCAGTGAATTTGCAAGGTTTTTTAAAGGCTAATTCCTAACTATATAAGGCCTGAAACCTATGGTTTTTTCATTGAATTGCGAAGGTTTTTAAATGACAATTTTTAAATGTATTAATTGTTATTTTTTTTATACTGATTTACTACATTTTTGCAGGCAGGTGTTCAGAGGGCACGCCCTCTTTTTACAACGTTCTGCAGCGCAACCCCTAGCGCGTTTGCAGAGGAGGAACTAATTCCCCTTGCATACTGGGGGTCCCTGGGGTGCAACTAGCCCACCAGGAGCCTCCAGAATAAGCCAGGGAGCTGCATTACAGAGAGGTGTAATGAGGCCACACCCTTTTTTACACCTCTCTGCAGCGCAACCCCTGGCGTGTTTGCAGAATAGGAACTAATTCCCCTTGCATACTGAGGGGTCCCTGGGGGCCAAGAAGCCCACCAGGAGCCTACAGTATGCGCCATGGGGCAGCGTTGCTTTGCCCCGGGGGGGCGGTCCCCGGGGCAGTGTGGGGGGTATTGTGGACCCCCTACACTTCTTTATCACTATGCCGCCGTGATTTGGTCCCCCCGGGGGGTAATAAAAAAAAAAAACAGGTTAAAAAAAAAAAATGTGGGCCTTTTATGTCCTTGTGGGACCACCTGGGCAGGCCTAGGGGGTCAGGGTGTATCTACCCTGCCCCCTTTTTGTGTTCTTCACGTTTGTTTTTCTGCTTTCTTGTGCCTCGGTCTATCTACACGCACACATATACACATATATATATGCATATATATGCATTTATATATATGTATGTGTATATATATATATATACATACATATATAAACATATATAATCTGCATATCTATATAAATACAAATATAAATGCATGCATGCATATACATATATGCATACATATGCATGTTATTTACATGAAAGTTTGAAAAACACTATTAAAAGCAAAGCTGAAAAGCCACCTCATTACAAACAGAATTGCTTTAACTTAAACGAGGGCGAGATCTATTGCATTTTCAATGCTTGTTTACTTTGGTTCCATCAAGAAGGCATTCAGATGTGTCACACATTTGCCATAAATTCTGAATGTTAGCATTCTAGTTGCTCATTATATCACTGTAGTAAAGCAACTGCTCACCAGGGAAGTCTGCTGCTGGTATTCAAAGTGCATGTTTCAGTCTGCAGGTCAGAATTTGTTTAATGAAATAGAAGAGGATTTGAGAAGTCACTCAAAATGTGCCCTAATTTTTCTTTCTGAAGCACTAATCATACTTTCTATGGCAAAATGAACCCCCTCATTTTGTTCCTTTTTAAATTAAATGTTTTCAGACTTACCAACCAAATAGATACTTTATTTGATTTAAAAAAATCATAAAAGGGTGGACTTACCACCATGCAAGCGACATTTACATCATAAAAACAGCACAAAATCAACTTTAAGTCAAGTTAAAAACTGATATCGTAAAGTGTGCAAAATTAGCAGGGAAAGGTCTAAAAGGAAAAAGGATAAGAGGAGTAGTATGAGTTCAATCTGGGTGCATGTTATTTTTGACTCGTACTAAGAGGGAGAAAAGTAAAAGGTATCGGAAAATAACGGAAATTCAGACTTACCACTTCATTCCAATCAAGATAGCTTCTGGTGTGCTATACTTTTGTCATAAGTAAGACTGTTAGCGCTCTAGTTGTTCTTTAGAACACTCTGGGACAGTCTGTCATTGGGCTATACTTGGGCTACATCTGGGTGATATTTGGGCTACATTTGGGCTCTTTTGTCTCTGGTGGCCATCTTGGGAGACTGTATGTCAGAATGTTTTAATGAAATAGAAGAGGATTTGAGTAGTCACTCAAAATGTGCCCTAATGTTTCTTTCTGCAGCACTAATCATACTTTCTATGGCAACATATAACCCCTTGTTCCTTTTTAAATTAAATATTTTAAGAATTACCACTTTATTCCAATCAAGATGGCTTCAGGTGTGCCATACCTTTGTAATAAGTAGGACTGTTAGAGCTCTAGTTGTTCTTTAGAACACTCTGGGAAGCTGCAGTAGAACACAAAGGAATCAACTGACAGTTTCTGTCCTTGTTGGATGTACATGTTTTACTGAGAATGTCAGACTTCATTCTCACATGACTGAGAAAGATAATGTGAATTTACAGAAAATATGCTTTCAGTTTAGCTTATAGATCCCCTTCCAAACCACTGTGGGAAAAGCATGAGATAATAGTTTTCTTTCAAACATGATTCATGATATCCCAGCAGAAGGCTTTTTCACATGGTAAAATCACCTTAGAACACACCACAATTCCTAAAATGAGTATGGTACCATCAACACATGATTTATAATGTAACTAAAGTCCTAAAACCTTCTATTAACTTCAATGCTTTTTAATGAGGTGCTATCATGTATATTGGTCCCAAGATGGCTGCCAACACTTCTTGGATGAAGAGTTTGAATTTTGAAAACAATTTTTTTTTGCCTTGGGGGTCCTTGTGGGACCCCCTGAGCAGGCCTAGGGGGCCAGGGTGCTTCTACCCTGCCCTCTTTTTGAGTTCTACACGTTTGTTTTTCAGCTTTCCTGTGCCTCAGTCTACCGAGGTACTAGATGGCTGCCAACAATTTCTGTTTTGGAGTGTTGACAGACATTGGCAGCCAATCAGAATGCAGCTCGTACTCGGGAAGGTACAGAGTACAGTAAGCTTACAGTAAGCTTATATAGATATATATGTGTTTTTGAAGTTAATTTTCATAAAAACTACAGGAGCAATTTTCACCAAATATATAAAAGGCACTTCTGCGTACCAGTCCCTACAATTTTGCAAAGTTTGGTGTTATTCCATTCAGCGGTTCGGGCTGTAGCCTTGTCTATTGGGCCTATGGAAATTAACATGGGGAAAACACGTTTTGGGATCCCCCTTCTTTCTCGGCCCCCGCATGACGAATCCCCCCGAAACTTCCAGGGAAGAAGCGGAGCGGAGCTGGCCTAAATTTTGGAAAATTACACGCAAATTCCTCAACCGGCGCCAAAGTTATTCCCAATAGAATGTTGCGGATTTCCTATGGTAGCTAGGTCCTAACTATATATACCTACTGGCTATCGCCAGTAGGTAATATATATATATATATATATATTCACTGAAAAAACCATAGGTTATAGACCATATATAGTTAGGAATTTGCATTTACAAAACCTTGAAAATTCACTGAAAAAACCATAGGTTAGAGACCATAAATAGTTAGCTGGACATTTTATTGACATAAAACCAATGAAATTCCATATATAGTTAGTTGCACTAACTATATATCGCGCACCCGCAATCCACTGCTGATGATGTCACATATTACATCATTCATGACATGGTCAGTGACATCACTGATGACATCACTGATGACATCTCAAATGACATCACTGATGACATCACTGATGACATCTCAAATGACATCACTGATGACATCATCTAGTGTCTGTGTGTTTTTGTAAAGTTTAAATATGTTTTACTTATTGAAGAATGAGTGGATGTATGGAAGACTGAGTGTGTGTGTGGCTGGCTGGGAGGTGTGTGACTCTGTGCATATCAATGTGTACTTGTATCAGTGATTGTATAAGAGAGTAAGTATGTGTTAGTATATGTGTGAAAAGTATGGTGTTCTGTGTTTAACTGTATAGATGAGGAAATCGAAGTGTGATTGATTCTTCACAGGACTGACTAGGTGTATGAGTGCATATGATAGTGTTGTAATAATGAGTGACTGTATGTATGAGTGATTGTATGGGTGAATGAGTGAATGTGTGTGTAGACGTAGGAATCAGTGAGTGCGTATGTAGTAACTGGTATTGGTGTGTCATGTGTCATCAGTGATATCATTTGAGATGTCATCAGTGATGTCATTTGAGATGTCATCAGTGATGTCATCAGTGATGTCACTGAAGTATGGTGTTCTGTGTTTAACTGTATAGATGAGGAAATGGAAGTGTGATTGATTCTTTACAGGACTGACTAGGTGTGTGAGTAACTCCATGGATGAGTGGCAGTGTGTGAGTGTCTGCATAGGTGTATGAGTGCATATGATAGTGTTGTAATAATGAGTGACTGTATGTATGAGTGATTGTATGGGTGAATGTGTGTGTAGACGTAGGAATCAGTGAGTGCGTATGTAGTAACTGGTATTGGTGTGTCATGATGTCATCAGTGATGTCATTTGAGATGTCATCAGTGATGTCATCAGTGATGTCATTTGAGATGTCATCAGTGATGTCATCAGTGATGTCACTGACCATGTCATGAATGATGTAATATGTGACATCATCAGCAGTGGATGGCGGGTGCGCGATATATAGTTAGTGCAACTAACTATATATGGAATTTCATTGGTTTTATGTCAATAAAATGTCCAGCTAACTATATATGGTCTCTAACCTATGGTTTTTTCAGTGAATTTTCAAGGTTTTGTAAATGCAAATTCCTAACTATATATGGTCTATAACCTATGGTTTTTTAGTGAATTTCATTGGTTTTTTAAAAGCTAATATCTATAGCTGTAAAATATATTCTTTATTACGTGACGTATCACGTAGCCACGTGAGACGCCTCATGACGCGTCGCATAACCGTGACGTATCGGCTCTGCAGCGCAAACAAAACCCGTAACGTAAGCGTGCCGGAGCACGCTTACAGATATATATTTTTTTTTTAACCTTAATTAGACAAAATCCACACGTGCACATATCTTGAGGCCTTGCAAAGGCACATCAAACAAACAGTCCCTACAATTTTGCCAAGTTTGCTGGAAATCTATTCCCTTCATTTTTTTTTTACTGTTTCTCTTGGTTTTCCCCTTGTTACGCTTACCGGGACGCTACCCGGTACGCGAACCGGACGCTCCAAAAACACAAGATGGCGGACTCCCGTTACGCTGCCGGTTAGCTGCCCGGTTCGCGTACCGGGAAGCGCCTCTACCGCGAAAAATTGCGGGGGACTTTAATATCCCCCTCATCAATCCTAGGGGGTCAGGAGTGGTCTACCTTGCCCCCTTTCCTTCATTTCCCCCTTCGTTTTTCACCACATCTTGTCTCTCGATCGTACCGAGAGACAAGATGGCGGCCGCTCCGGACTGTTTAGAATGTTGACAGACACTGGAGAGCCAATCAGCTTCGCTTCGTGAAGTTCCGTTACGCGTCAGGTACGCGAACCGGGGCGCTAACCGGAGCGCTGTCACAGATATATATATTTTTTTAAACGTTAATTTCTCAAAATCCACTGGAGCACATATATTGAGACATAGCAAAGGCACGTCGGGCAAACCATATCTACAATTTTGCCAAGTTTCATGTAAATCTATTCAGCCGTTCGAGCTAAAAGTGAGTCCAACCGCCCTATGGAAAAATGAATGGGAAAAACGTGTTTTGGGACCCCCCTTTATTCTCGGCCCCCCCTTGACGAAACCCCCCCAAATTTTCAGCTCAGAAACAAAATGTGCCATTTTCCTGAAAATTTCAGCCAATTCCGTCCACAAACGCCAAAGTTATTAGACATAGAATTTTCAGAAATCCCATAGAGAAAAAATCCTAACTATATATACCCACTGGCTATCGCCAGTAGGTAATATACATATATAAATATATATAATCTGCATATCTATATAAATATAAATGCATGCATACATATACATATATGCATACATATGCATGTTATTTACATGAAAGTTTTAAAAACACTAATAAAAGCAAAGCTAAAAAGCCACCTCATTACAAACAGAATGGCTTTAACTTAAACGAGGGCGAGCTCTATTGCATTTTCAATGCTTGTTTACTTTGGTTCTATCAAGAAGGCATTCAGATGTGTCACATATTTGCCATAAATTCTGAATGTTAGCACTCTAGTTGCTCATTAGATCACTGTAGTAAAGCTAGTGCTCACCAGGGAAGTCTGCTGCTAATCATGGTTTGCAGCCATTTTCCCGCATTTTTTATCCCGCAGACTTTCAGTCCGCATACCATTATCCCGCAAGGTCATTGACCTCGCATACCATTATCCCGCACTTTTTCAAAACGCATGTGTGTTTGCGTAGTGTAGGGTCATGCTGGGGGTAGTGTTTTAGGGTTTAGGGTAGTGTTGTAGTGTTTGCGTAGTGTAGGGTCATGCTGGGGTGTAGTGTTTTAGGGTTTTGGGTAGTGTTGTAGTGTTTGCGTAGTGTAGGGTCATGCTGGGGTGTAGTGTTTTAGGGTTTTGGGTAGTGTTGTAGTGTTTGCGTAGTGTAGGGTCATGCTGGGGGTAGTGTTTTAGGGTTTTGGGTAGTGTTGTAGTGTTTGCGTAGTGTAGGGTCATGCTGGGGTAGTGTTTTAGGGTTTTGGGTAGTGTTGTAGTGTTTGCGTAGTGTAGGGTTGTCGTGTATTTCTATAGGTTCTGAATCGATCCCCCTATTCCTGACCCTATTCTGGTTAAACTACCTAGCTAGTTAACTAACAGTCAGCCCATGAGGCAAGAAATCCCCCATGATGCAGATACCGTTATCTGACGCAGTCACACTACGGCACAGGAACGTGTTATCTGATTAGGTCATAACGCTTGAGATCTAATTAGACAAGCGACATTCCTCCAGCCCCTGATAACATACGACGTTCTCATAACAAATCAAACCTATGACAACCTGGAAAATCCGTGCGGCCATTGTTTTGATTTCACAGAGAACTTTTGCAAAAGAATGTGCTAACGAGCAAGTCGTATGACATCTTTATTGACGTACCTATGTCCATCCTTACGTCAATCTCGGCACCTTTAAGGTATAAATATTGCCGACCTTGCCCTATGCAAACACACGCGTGGTGACAAGACGGAGCAGCCATACTTGCCGAAGCCGAGAGCAGAAGCAGACCCCGCAGGCAGCAGCCCCGCCTTCCTGACGCGCTGAGAGACGCGCTGCTATCTCAAGCCGAGAGACCCAGCACCGGCGCTTCTGGGCAGCCCTCGCAGGCAGCCTGGAATATCGAGAGCAGAGAAAGAGATACCATTCCTCATTCATCCTAAATTCCAGGTACAGAACTGAATGACCCCTCCTAGAGAATTCTTTAGTTATTCACTTGGCAAAAACAAACTTAACTTAAACTGTAACTTTCTATTCCCGCCCACGCATTAGACTTAGGTCAGGTACACGGGGTAGGCGTATTTAGAAACACCAGTTGAGTACGTTTAGTCAAATGTATATGTGTATGTAAATATATTTTAATCATTTTAAACATCATATGGCTCAGAAACCATATCAATGTTTTTACAGTATTATTTTATACTATTGCTTCTAATGTATGCACTTTACTTAACTATAAGTATTGCAATCATATCGATCCATTTCTCTTGTACGAGAAAAGAGACTGATCAATAAATAACACCTTTTTATTGAACACGCCCGTCTCTTCCTTTTCTCTACAATCTGATGAGACTAAGAATGCACGTACTGACTGAGTAAAATAATTGCCTTGTGCTCACACGACTCTTGAGATTGACTCTTGATTAGGGGAGAGCAAAGTTGTCATGTTCTATGGTTGTCAGAAACTAAATCCCTTCTTGTCTAATCAGGGGAGTTAATCCTTCCTTGAACATTCGAGAAAGTTTCTAGCGAACTCTGAGCTTAGCTGGCAAACCCAAAAATTAAGTCTAGTTTCGACAGTAGTAGACCTAGTTAACGTCTGGCCTAGGCCTTTACTGCTGTAGGTACTATTCCAATGCGCAGAGCCTATTGGGAAAATAGGAGCTACACTACATGGCGCCCAACGCGTTTGGAAAGGGCGATAAAACTAACGTAAGACATTTAGAGTAACTCAGTCGTGCTTTCTCACTCAGACCCCTTTTCCCAAATACTCCAAAGACGTCTGGAGTGGGTGAAAGGTTATTATATCCTCCAAAACCTCGCAGGAGGGAACTCCTATGTATGGTTCTTGGTCTAGTCAACGTTGAAGGATAAAACAGTTCCAGAATATTGTGCATCTAATCTCTGTTTCCATAAGAAACCTGATCTGCAAACAAACATAATACCATCCTGTCTGTAAAATGGCAGAGAGTGATGATGAAAGAGAGGCAATTAGATTAGCTACTGAAATAGCAGATGCTGATGCTACCATGCAAACAGCAGACCCGGATATAATACTCATCCAGGTCGCCAAAAGGAGATCTATAACCTTAAAACTTATAGAAAATGGACTGACACCTAGAGGTGGCACAGTCATATTCGTAATTGAGGCACACGAATATCGGCAGACAGAGGTATACTATACATGGATACATTTTCCAGCAGCAAATGCTGTAACAAAGTACTTCCACTATTACAAAGTAGAGGAACCTCCTGAAACGTACACTCCTTTCGAGGAGGTGGAAGTACCACTCAAATTCCAAGAGCATTTGCTCTTATTTGATGGCGCCCTAAAACATAACAATCACATTACAAGGCTCGGTCCTTTAGGAAGACCAGGAGCAACGTGGCCGGTCCTAGCCGGATACACACCACATCCAGACATCGAAAGAATGCCTGCAGCAGAGCTGTTAATACAGCTAAAACAACTACTAAAAATTCACAGACAATTAGTTCAGTATGTAATGCGGACTTCAACAATTCAGCCAGCGATTAAACTACCACAGCTGACCCCTCACCAGGGGAACACAAATAAAATGACACCACAGAACATCCAATCCTGCCTAGGTAAAGTTCCAGCTAAACGGGAACAAATACCATTCTGGTTGGCACAGAAAATTACCCAAATAGAGGCGGTGTTTCCTGACACCACCCCATTAGAAAAACACAGGATTCTGACTATATGTCTCCCAATGGGAATCGCACCACACATTGAGGACTGTGACACTTGGGGTACAGTCTTTGCTTCCATCTATACAAAAACGCACGGTGTTCCATCCATTTCGGTGATACCAGATGTGCTAAAACAAATTCAAGATGAATACGGTCCAGAACCTGCTTTAACTCTTGGTATGAAATTACTGAAAGACTTCAAGCAGGTCTCGGCTATATTATTAGCCAACATAAAAGGTGAAGCAGCAAACGTGGCGATCCGCCAGAGGTTAAAAGAGACAGATATAGCAGACCAACCAGCTGAAATTGCCAGAATCATAGAAAAATCCTATGAAGAACTAGGCAGAGATAGTCTAGGTGGAATACCAGTAAAACCGCAACTGACTACAAGTCCAGAAAAAATGTTTTTTAATAATAATAATAATTCACCAAAAAAGAACTGGGATGGGAACAAACAATCCAATCCTAAAGAAAAGAAATTCCAGTCCAGAGGAAGGTCTCCTAGGCGAAGAGAGAAATCTCCAAACCCGAGACAAAGGTCACCCCAGAGTGACCCCTCTGGGAATAGATATAACCTTAGAAATAGGGATAATATTAAAAAACCTGATAGATATCAAGACATTGATACACGTCCCTCTCAATCTTTTCAGAATTCCTCGCAGAAATCGGAAAGAAGAGGACGATCAGAAGAGCACGCCAAGTCCAAAGACAAGGAACCTGCTCAACTGAAAAAGAAATTACAATTTCCAAAAAAGAAGGTAGCCAGTATCAAGGTAGTTAACAATGCCGAGAATACTGAGGACACAACTGAAAAACGGAGAGTGGGCTCAGACAATGCTAGACAGCGCAGCAGAGGTGAGCATAGCTCGCAAAGTCCTTATGAATCATCTGGAGACAGTGGACACGAATGAATACCTTCAAGTGGAAACTGCAGACACCAGAGTTAGCAAGCCCCACAAGATATACGAGATAACATTACGTATAGAGGGAGATAAGACTAGGAAAATAAGGGGACTATTTTGGGATAACCTCTCAAAGGGTTATGACATCCTTCTAGCTGAAAAAGACTGGCCACCAGAGTTTGTCAGGGAGTGCCCTCATGGCGAAGAAGTAATTATGCCTGCCTTCTCGAATCAAATCCCGATTCATAAAAAATACACACTTGCTAGAAAGTGGGCAGTGGCCTTAGCACCTGCTTTAGATAAAAATCATGTAGGATGGGATGAGGATTCTCCTCCTCACAAAATCCAGTTAAAATCACAACCAACTGCACAAAGGCAGTACCCAATTAAGCAAGAAGCTAAAAAACAAGTAAATGAAATACTAGATCAGCTAGAATACCAGGGGGTGATTGAAACTTGCACCTCACAAATGAACAATCCTTTGTTTCCGGTCTCCAAACCAGACAATTCATATCGCCTAGTTTTGGATTACCGACACCTTAACACATGTTGCAAAACTTTTGCAGTGCAAAACTCACACAGTGCTGCACTAATGAATAACATAGTGCGCAAAAAATACAAAACAACCTTGGACATCTCCAACGGATTCTTTTGTCAAAACATAGCACCAGAGAGCAGATATTTAACAGCTTTCTCAGTAAATGGCACTCAAAAACAATTCTGTCGGTTAGCCCAGGGGTACAAGAACAGCCCGGGGGTATTCTCAGCGAGAGTAACAGAATTACTACAACTATATGATGATGAAGCATTATCTTATGTCGATGACATTTACTTAACAGATGATGACTTGGAGACTCACTTGAAAAGAGTGAACACCAGAATACTTGGTTTCGCTGCAGAGGGTTACAAATTCAACTTCAAAAAGTCCAGAATTGCCCATCTGACAGTCCTATTCTTAGGATATGAGCTATCAAGTGAAGGTAAAAGCCTGGCAGACAATTTCCTAGAGAAATGTGCCGTTATCCAAGCTCCTAAAACACTAAAAAACCTACAGTCAATTTTAGGCTTCCTAAATTTCGGAAGAACATACATTGCAAATTACGCAGAAAGGGTGAAACCCCTTTACGATCTAATTAAACCAGACTTTAAAAGATCCAGTTGGACTCAAACACACACAGAAATTTTGAGATCCTTACAAACAGACATGCTAATTAAGACAAAATTAGAAACCCGTGATAATACACGCAACCTTGTGATCCGAGTCATCCCAGGGAGATGCGGATTCACATACCTGACCTCTAATGAGGGAGAAAAGGTACCAATTGCATTCAAATCACACTTGTACACAAAAGCTGAACAGAGATTCAGCAACAAAGGAAAAATTGTTCAAGCAGTTCAAACCGCAATAGCTAGAGAAAAAGACATAGCTGACGGTAGACATATCACAGTCAGAACAGCTGAATCAGCCTTTGAGGCATTAACAACACCGTGTAATTTACCATCAACAACATTGGATCCAGAATGGATACAATGGGTGAATTCAATCACAACGGACAAAGTATACTACTACTTTGATCCAGAACTAGAAGAATTAAAAAATCTAAAATATGAAAAGACGTATCCTCTGCCAATCGACATTCTGCCTCTACGACATTACGCCTGTGTAATCTATACAGACGGACATGCTCAACCCTCCGTTTGGGGAGAACATGCATACAATCCCACATGTGAGATTACAAAAGAAGTGTGGCGCGGAGGTAAACTAAGACCTCTATTAACAAAATCACACTCAGTAGAAACTAATTCAGAACTACAAACTGAAATAATAGCTTTGAAAATGGCGCTAGATAATGCGGATCGCGAATTCCCGACACTTATAGTGTCAGATTCATATTTCTGCGTCAAAGCATATAACAAGGATTTGCAGACATGGATTCAGAACGGTTACAAAGATGACACAGATGCACCAATAAAGCAGAGACTGCTCTGGGAACAAGTAGCTCTTTTGAAAAAAGAACTACCAAAGACTCACGTGACACACTCACTGAGTCACCAGCGTGATGGCGTTCACGTTGTAGGGAATTCATTGGCTGAAACAGCCGCAGCGGCAGCCAGTAAACCGGCTCCCGTAGATCGAAAAAAGCGTACATTAAAATACATTGACGGCGAAACATTGCTGGCGGTGAAAACATCATCAAAAGGCGACTGCTCAGCGTTACCGATCAATTATCCACTCAATTATACATACATAATCGATGCAAACTCCGTCCCTTTTGCTCGAATCCCTGGAGTGGGGGATAGAGTGATTCCAAACATGGACAGGAGAAACTTGTTAATCGCAGACGCACACATGGGCGAGGGTCTCAGACACCTTAAATTAAAAGATTCTCTGGAAGAATTACAATCACGGTACTGGTGGCCAGGCATGAGCCTGCACTACACCATGTTTGTAAAAAACTGCCCAAACTGCAACAGAGATCGCAGTGGGGAGAGAAGCAGTTTAATACCTCGTCGTATCAAGGCAGATAATATTACCAACAAAAAGAATGGCTTGCGATTAACATACACAGGCTAGTTCCACTTATAATGTAGATCCACAGCACTCGGCTGACGTCCGGACTGTTATACAAGATTTGCGAGTCTAAATGGCATATACGCTAAGAGCATGCTACGTTCGACCATTTTTTTTCACTCAGGCAATCCAGCCTGGGGGGGGGAAGAATGGCCAAATGAGCACAGCCCAGCGGGAATCTTCTCACTTCCTTCCTGAGGGTATGGGATGGTGTAAAGAAAAAACCAAGGCAGAAAGCAATCTATAATGGAAAGGACATTAGGTTCGGGAGCTGGGTGGGTCAAACATCTAATAAGTGTCCAACGTAGTCTAAATAACTTGCCAAGAAATTCTCTGAAGGGATTCAGTCCGTACGAATTATTATTCGGAACTAGGATGTTGATCTCTGACCTTGATAGTCAGACTTCAGTGGTAATAGAAAAAACCTTTGATGTCAAAGACCGTTTGGCTATTTTGCAGGACTTAAACAAAACAAGAAAAGACCTGAGCAACATACAGTTGAAACAACAGCCAACAACCACTGAAGAATCACCACCTGTCCCAGCAAGACCTGTCTGGATTCCAAAAGTCGGGGATCTAGTCAGGGAGAAGATCGCGGTAAAGAAGGAATTTGGGCCTTCTTACAGAAAAGCAGTTCCTGTCTTGTCTGTCAACGGGACAAGATCAGTTGTACTACCGCCACTTGCTGGAAAAAAGGAGAACCGAGTTGTATCCATCGACCTGGTAAAACCACAACATGTGGCCGATAACAAACAGTAGGCCTAGTGGACTCCCAATAAGTAGCAGAACACCAAGGTTTGCTACCAGTACAGAGGTCCTAACAAAGAGGCTCATCACATTCGAAACGCCTAAAGAAGAACAACAAGGACTATGCAACAATGCAATAGAACTCAGACCTCTGAAAACCCAAATAAAGACATTTAGCAGAGACACACCAATCTACAATGAAGTTCCAAGTGAAAATGCAAGAAACAAAAATCCTGAACCAATTGGAACAATTGACAGAACTGCATCTGGTTACTTCATCAACTTCGATGATTCCTCTGAAGGTTTCAGCGAACAAAAGACACAGCCATCATCAAAATCCTTTAAAGACAACGCTAAGGAACTTTTGAAACAACTGAAAGAAACATGTCTGGTTACTCCATGGATTGAATTTTGGGTGGGTTTTGGTGCATTTATCCTCATACTTTGGCTCATCATGGTATTTACCTTGGGACGCTTCATTGAGGGAAAATATGCTAAAATGGACACAGCAAGTCAGAACATCAACTTGGTCCTCAAACCACACACATCTTCACACGTCGAGAAACGAGAACTTTCTTCAGAACTTTCTTCAGCCAACTTCACAGCAATTCCAATACCTGGTGGGGTAGCCTGGGACAACACTGACTATGAAATTTATGGTCCGGTCGAGATCCTGAAATATCCACACCAAATCAAGATCTCCTTGAGTGACTTTGCAAAACCAAACTCATTTGCTGATGATTGGGACTTTGAAAGTATAAACAATATGATGTCTGACTTAGTAATGTCTGCTAAATTTACAAAACATGATTATTTGCAAGGTTCTACAAATTATGATAGTATGTATTGCTATAACCATTATGGTAACCATTTCTTGCATAAATCTGCACAACCTAGAAATGTTTTAAATTATAATCAATGGGAACATTGTGCTACACCTCCAAAAGGGAGCTCTAGAACCGTTTATGACAAATATTCATATTTTTCAGGTTTTAACATAACTAATGCTGAAACATTTTATTACAAATTGTCAAACAAGACAGGGATGAAAACCATGATAACCAACACGAAATTGATATATTCAGATTCATTCTTTGAAAAAATGAATACTTTTGGATTTGATTATTGGGACAAAAATGTTGATTTGAAAAGTGTTTGGGGTACAAAAGAATGGCAAGTACAGGGTATAGAAGCTTTGTTTAGAGCCTGCATGATCCCAGAACAAATGATATTTTTAAATGACACTGTTCAACAAACCACCTGTCTTGGCTTAGCCAAAATCAAAGATTTAAATAACCTGTCTATTCCAAAGCCAACAATGTTTAGCAATAACTCTGATACAGATGAAGAAATAGACATAAGCCATATACTTAACCAAAACAGAACACATCCTGATTGGAAACAATGGTTGATCTGGCCCACAGATACAAATAACTGTCAAGATAGATTCCTGAATAAAACACAGGGTTTCAAAATGACCAGGCCAGACCCTAGATATCCTCAAAGACATCACCCAGGGATAATAACAACCTACAGTGTGGGCAAATTATGCCTTCAATGGCTACAAACTTCCACACTGCCTGAAATTAAGCAACACCTAACTTTACTTACTGATGGTGCTGACTTGCGTGATTTCATACTGGGACCACGCAAACAGCGTCAAAAGCGTTTCATAGCAGCCTCTGTATATGCAGCATACAATGAGGCCTGGAAGGTTACTCAAATTGAAACAGCAGAGAGAATACGTGAAATTGATCGTATTAATTTGGAAAAATCACTTTCTGTAGTGGACAATGGGTTAATGACTCTGTCCTCCAGAATATTTTCATTGGACAGCATTGTGTCTTCAGCAATCGACATATTATCGCAAGACTTACTGTTATTACAACATGGTCAGTCGCAATTGCGCTCTATTGTACAGCTTGGCTGGACGTTACAAAATCTGCGTTCAGGCTATGTGCCTTGGCGTTTAATCAACACAACGTCACTATTCCAAATCTTTAACCTTACTGATAGACAAATCGGTATGGCGCAGAAGGGTGCTGATTATACAATCTTGAGCATTGAAAAACTAGAAAGATTACCAATGACAATGTCAGAACGACCTGTCAGTGAATGGATAATCCACGGAATCATAAATATTCCAATCTCAACCTTCAGGTTTCAATACTGCCAAAAATATATACAGGCTGGCATGTACGAGAAATTGGGAAAGGGGTACCTTAAAACAACTTGGAACCTGCCCTATTCACATGCATGTGTCAGTAACAAAGGACAGAAAGTGTTTCTTAGTGGCAACAATTGTGCTATGTCACTAAGCGGCACGCTTCTGTGTAACGGTATTAGTTTGCACGGAGCCTGTGAAGGGAATTCATACAACCTTTCATGTCACCAGCAAGGCGCACCTGCAACTGAAATAGAACCATTCTTTCAAAGACTCTATAATGGGAGTTACATTCTTATTGTAGACCGCAGATGTTGTAGTCTTATGCCCGGGACTCCTTATCTCGTCACCACGACGGTGAAGGTCAAGTGCTGTGGACGTTCTTTGTTCCCCAGCTCCTTACCAGACAGGGAGGCAAGGGCATGGCCCGGTTTGAAAATTACTTCTATTCGAATAGACACTTTAAGCAGAATGAAAACAGTGCTTCTTCAGACGCCTACAAGGCTCACGTCATCTAAAGAAACGTATGATCTACAAGTCGCAAGGACGACTGCAGAGATACATACATTATTATCAACTAATTCCCCCGTACATTTCGCGGAAATCCTGAGCGAAATCTTAAATATTTCTGATACCACTGGGGTCTCAAAGGTATTTAAGACAGTATTTTCGATGGCATTAACACCATTCAAAGCCATACTGGGTATTTTTCCAGATTTCGTCCATTCGATTTTTGGCGGACTTCCCCTGTTCCTGGGACTAATTGCAGGAATCCTATTCCTAGTCCTTATTTTTCGTTATGGCAACCCATGTCACAGATCAAACTCTCGCGACAATGGAAGATACGATCCTAGCCATTGGATACCGGGACCGGATATCAAAAATCCTGGGGCTCTCCCGGCTTAGAGACCTAAACATGACTTGGTTTCTATCATTTCGACCAATGTGGCAAAGGTGTGTTTTACCTGTACTAAGGTGTCTGCTATGCGGAGAAGAATGCGTGTTAGACACCTGTCTGACGCTACAATCGGATGCGCCGGTGGATGCAGATACACTGTTGGTTCCTACCAAGGTTCACGCACTGTGCTGCCCTCAAAGGCTGCCAATTCTGATGACGGCATTCCTGGAATCTTCACCACTACGATTGAAGAGTAGTGAAGTTCAAGATGAAAGCAGCATCGAACAGGTACGACCTTCTGTCAGCAATGCAAATCAGAATGTCAATGGAGACAATCATGCGCACGAATGCATGGTTACCCCTATTTCCGACTTAGTGGAACTTTCCCATGAAGCTGTTGACAGTTTTTTCGAAAGCCTGAATGATATGATGTTCTCTCCGGAACAGAAATAGAGACTTTTGAGTAAACTCGCACACGGCGTTCCCTGAATTCGGCCTTCAACCTCTAAAAATAAAGTCACATGAACAATTACAATCCAGTTCACGGACAGCAACTTTTTTCAGCAAGCCCTTAAAATATTTTTCTATATATTTTTTCCCCGGGACACTGATCTTCTGCTTAAAGTAAGAAACTATTCCTAGAGAACTAAGATTTCTATTTTAGATACTTTATATAGACTTTAGCTGCCCGCTGGTATGTTCACAAATATTTTATTATGTGATGAAATGGTCTCGACCTTCCTTTCTGTATAGCTATATTAAGAGCCATTTCATGTGTATTTCTCATATACCAAAAAGCAATAATGCATTACAATGCGTGTTTACTTTTGCATTTAATTCATAGCTTAAGTGCATACATTATATATATGACTGCAATTTTTCAGTATATTTGAAAATTTCGAAATGCATTTATGTATTTTGGGGTGGTAAGGTATACACTATACTCTATAGTATGTTGTACTATGTTATACTATGCATAGATTAGTAGATATGACCATAGTTAGCGTGGAGTGGGTGTCGTGTATTTCTATAGGTTCTGAATCGATCCCCCTATTCCTGACCCTATTCTGGTTAAACTACCTAGCTAGTTAACTAACAGTCAGCCCATGAGGCAAGAAATCCCCCATGATGCAGATACCGTTATCTGACGCAGTCACACTACGGCACAGGAACGTGTTATCTGATTAGGTCATAACGCTTGAGATCTAATTAGACAAGCGACATTCCTCCAGCCCCTGATAAGGCATACGACGTTCTCATAACAAATCAAACCTATGACAACCTGGAAAATCCGTGCGGCCATTGTTTTGATTTCACAGAGAACTTTTGCAAAAGAATGTGCTAACGAGCAAGTCGTATGACATCTTTATTGACGTACCTATGTCCATCCTTACGTCAATCTCGGCACCTTTAAGGTATAAATATTGCCGACCTTGCCCTATGCAAACACACGCGTGGTGACAAGACGGAGCAGCCATACTTGCCGAAGCCGAGAGCAGAAGCAGACCCCCCAGGCAGCAGCCCCGCCTTCCTGACGCGCTGAGAGACGCGCTGCTATCTCAAGCCGAGAGACCCAGCACCGGCGCTTCTGGGCAGCCCTCGCAGGCAGCCTGGAATATCGAGAGCAGAGAAAGAGATACCATTCCTCATTCATCCTAAATTCCAGGTACAGAACTGAATGACCCCTCCTAGAGAATTCTTTAGTTATTCACTTGGCAAAAACAAACTTAACTTAAACTGTAACTTTCTATTCCCGCCCACGCATTAGACTTAGGTCAGGTACACGGGGTAGGCGTATTTAGAAACACCAGTTGAGTACGTTTAGTCAAATGTATATGTGTATGTAAATATATTTTAATCATTTTAAACATCATATGGCTCAGAAACCATATCAATGTTTTTACAGTATTATTTTATACTATTGCTTCTAATGTATGCACTTTACTTAACTATAAGTATTGCAATCATATCGATCCATTTCTCTTGTACGAGAAAAGAGACTGATCAATAAATAACACCTTTTTATTGAACACGCCCGTCTCTTCCTTTTCTCTACAATCTGATGAGACTAAGAATGCACGTACTGACTGAGTAAAATAATTGCCTTGTGCTCACACGACTCTTGAGATTGACTCTTGATTAGGGGAGAGCAAAGTTGTCATGTTCTATGGTTGTCAGAAACTAAATCCCTTCTTGTCTAATCAGGGGAGTTAATCCTTCCTTGAACATTCGAGAAAGTTTCTAGCGAACTCTGAGCTTAGCTGGCAAACCCAAAAATTAAGTCTAGTTTCGACAGTAGTAGACCTAGTTAACGTCTGGCCTAGGCCTTTACTGCTGTAGGTACTATTCCAATGCGCAGAGCCTATTGGGAAAATAGGAGCTACACTACAGGGTCATGCTGGGGGGTAGTGTTTTAGGGTTTTGGGTAGTGTTGTAGTGTTTGCGTAGTGTAGGGTCATGCTGGGGGGTAGTGTTTTAGGGTTTTGGGTAGTGTTGTAGTGTTTGCGTAGTGTAGGGTCATGCTGGGGGTAGTGTTTTAGGGTTTTGGGTAGTGTTGTAGTGTTTGCGTAGTGTAGGGTCATGCTGGGGGTAGTGTTTTAGGGTTTAGGGTAGTGTTGTAGTGTTTGCGTAGTGTAGGGTCATGCTGGGGGTAGTGTTTTAGGGTTTAGGGTAGTGTTGTAGTGTTTGCATAGTGTAGGGTCATGCTGGGGGTAGTGTTTTAGGGTTTAGGGTAGTGTTGTAGTGTTTGCGTAGTGTAGGGTCATGCTGGGGGTAGTGTTTTAGGGTTTAGGGTAGTGTTGTAGTGTTTGCGTAGTGTAGGGTCATGCTGGGGTGTAGTGTTTTAGGGTTTTGGATAGTGTTGTAGTGTTTGCGTAGTGTAGGGTCATGCTGGGGGTAGTGTTTTAGGGTTTAGGGAAGTGTTGTAGTGTTTGCGTAGTGTAGGGTCATGCTGGGGGTAGTGTTTTAGGGTTTTGGGTAGTGTTGTAGTGTTTGCGTAGTGTAGGGTCATGCTGGGGGTAGTGTTTTAGGGTTTAGGGTAGTGTTGTAGTGTTTGCGTAGTGTAGGGTCATGCTGGGGGTAGTGTGTTAGGGTTTAGGGTTGTGTTGTAGTGTTTGCGTAGTGTAGGGTCATGCTGGGGGTAGTGTTTTAGGGTTTAGGGTTGTGTTGTAGTGTTTGTGTAGTGTAGGGTCATGCTGGGGGTAGTGTTTTAGGGTTTAGGGTAGTGTTGTAGTGTTTGCGTAGTGTAGGGTCATGCTGGGGTGTAGTGTTTTAGGGTTTAGGGTTGTGTTGTAGTGTTTGCGTAGTGTAGGGTCATGCTGGGGGTAGTGTTTTAGGGTTTAGGGTAGTGTTGTAGTGTTTGTGTAGTGTAGGGTCATGCTGGGGGTAGTGTTTTAGGGTTTAGGGTAGTGTTGTACTGTTTGTGTAGTGTAGGGTCATGCTGGGGGTAGTGTTTTAGGGTTTAGGGTAGTTTAGTTGTTTAGTGTATGCTAAAGGCATATTCGTTCTAAAAGTTTTCTTTATTTTAATTTGCGGCCTAATAGTACATGCGGGATTTTTTTTGCGGACTGATGGTATGCGGGATTTCGTCATATATTCGCTAATCATACTTTCTATGGCAAAATGAACCCCCTCATTTTGTTCCTTTTTAAATTAAATGTTTTAAGAGTTACCACTTTATTCCAATCAAGATGGCTTCAGGTGTGCCATACCTTTGTAATAAGTAGGACTGTTAGCACTCTAGTTGTTCTTTAGAACACTCTGGGACATTCTGTCATTGGGCTATAGTTGGGCTACATCTGGCTGATATTTGGGCTACATTTGTTTTTTTTTGTCTCTGGTGGCCATCTTTGGGCTACATTGGGCTACATTGGGCTACATTGGGCTACATTTGGGCTCCAACATATATATAGCCCAATGTAGCCCAATATATATTTTTCAAAGTTAATTTTCGTAAAAACCACTGGAGCCTATATCTTGAGACATAGCAAAGGCACATCGGGCTACCAGTCCCTACAATTTTGCCAAGTTTGGTGTAAATCCATTCAGCCGTTCAGGCTAAAAGTGAGGCCAACCGCCCTATGGAAAATTGCATGGGAAAAACACGTTTTGGGAACCCCCTTTTTTCTCGGCCCACCCTTGACGAAACCCCCCCAAATTTTCAGGGGCTGCTCAGAAACAAAATGTTCCATTTTCCTGAAAATTGCAGCCAATTCTGTCCTCAAACGCTAAAGTTATTCGACATAGAATTTTCAAAAATCCCATAGGAAAAAAATCCTAACTATATATACCTACTGGCGATCGCCAGTAGGTAATATATATATATATATATATATATATATATATATATATATATATATATATATATATATATATATATATATATATTACCTACTGGCGGTCGCCAGTAGGTATATATAGTTAGGATTTTTTCTCTATGGGTTTTTTGAAAATTCTATGTCTAATAACTTTGGCGTTTGTGGACGGAATTGGCTGAAATTTTCAGGAAAATGGCACATTTTGTTTCTGAGCAGCCCCTGAAAATTTTGGGGGGGTTCGTCAAGGGGGGTCCGAGAAAAAAGGGGGGTCCCAAAACGCGTTTTTCCCATGTTAATTTCCATAGGGCGGTTGGCCTCACTTTTAGCCCGAACGGCTGAATGGATTTGCACGAAACTTGGGAAAATTGTAGGGACTGGTAGCCCGATGTGCCTTTTGTAGGTCTCAATATATGTGCTCCAGTGGATTTTGAGAAATTAACGTTTAAAAAAAGATATATATCTGTAACAGCGGACCGGGCAGCGCTCTGGTTCGCGGACTTTTCGCGCAACGGAGCTTTGTGAAGCGAAGCTGATTGGTTCTCCGGCGTCTGTCAACATTCCAAACAGTCCGTAGCGGCCGCCATCTTGTCTCTCGGTAGGATCGAGAGACAAGAGGAGGTCAAAACAAAGGGGGAAATAACTATAAGGGGGCATAGTAGATCCTCGCTGACCCCCTAGGTTTGATGTGGAGGTTTTAAAAGGGCCCCGCGGGGCAAAAAAAAATAATAATAATAATAATCGAACGGCTGAATGGATTTGCACGAAACTTGGCAAAATATTAGGGACTGGTAGCCCGATGTGCCTTTGCTAGGTCTCAATATATGTGCTCCAGTGGATTTTGAGAAATTAACGTTCAAAAAAAGATATATATCTGTAACAGCGCTCCGCTTCGCGTAACGGAGGTTTGCGAAGCTGATTGGTCATTCTGTCACTGGGCTATAGTTGGGCTACATCTGGCTGATATTTGGGCTACATTTGTTTTTTTGTGTGTCTGGCGGCCATCTTTGGGCTACATTGGGCTACATTGGGCTTCATTGGGCTACATTCGGCTAATTAGCAAATAGCTCATCGCAAACTAGGAATGGTAAAGAATCGCTATTTATTCCTTAAAGTTCGCTATTTAGGAAATGCAAAAAACTTTGATGATACATATGGCGGTTCATCTCTAACAAGATAAGAAGCATAGGGATACATTTATGATGACTGGCGCATCACCAGGGATGTGTTAGTCATTCTGTGCCGCTGTTCCGTCACCTATGGTGTGCTGCATTTACAATGCGGCGCATCATGGGGCAAAAACAGCACAGATGCGTGATGTATCTGTGCCGTAAAGGTGGCGCATTGCTGGAGTTGTATCGCAAGTGTGATGAAGCTCCAGCAAGGGTCGGGGGTGCCCCTGTCGCAGGGTTTCTGTTCTCACACAGAACTGTGGACAGAGGATTGGAACCTCGGCGAATGCATTGCTGGAGTTGTATCGCAAGTGTGATGAAGCTCCAGCAAGGGTCGGGGGTGCCCCTGTCGCAGGGTTTCTGTTCTCACACAGAACTGTGGACAGAGGATTGGAACCTCGGCGAATTAGGGTGTCCCAAAACTCACGTTAGTAATCAAAAACTCCTTAGCAAGCTAGGTACAGTGTCACATTGGATATAACAAACTCTCAATGTTTAGACAATCCAGAATATGAACTTATAGTACCTCAGGATACGTGGAACTCATGAACAGTCGGTCGTTATAGATTTCTTAGAAACCAGAACATGGAGTTAAGAAGAACAGATGTGTATTTGAAATGTTTATTTACTAATGCCGTCTTCTCAGGCGTAGTACCTTAGATAATAAAAGTACACATATTATCAGTAGCAAAATTACCAGCATAGTTACTAGTACATAAAAAGTGAATGGTGATAGTATGTTAACATGCTGTAAATGAATAAGAGTTAGCAACACTTATAAGCAGCCGCGGGCCGTGGAGGGAGTTACGGTGAGGCAGGGAGGCGGGGAGGGGGAGAAGCAGGGTGGAGAATACAAGTACACATATTATCAGTAGCAAAATTACCAGCATAGTTACTAGTACATAAAAAGCGAATGGTGACAGTATGTTAACATGCTGTAAATGAATAAGAGTTAGCAACACTTATAAGCAGCCGCGGGCCGTGGAGGGAGTTACGGTGGGGCAGGGAGGCGGGGAGGGGGAGGGGCAAGGTAGAGAGGGCTCCACCCTGCTTCTCCCCCTCCCCGCCTCCCTGCCCCATCGTAACTCCCTCCACGGCCCGCGGCTGCTTATATCTCACCCTCCCTAATACACATATTATATTATTTGCTAAGAAGGTCTCTTTGTGTTGGTTTAGGGCGTGCCCATACTTTAGTGTCTTAGATTTGAAGGAATCACATCAGCATACACCAGCTCTCTCTTCATGTGAACCGCATCAACTGTTGTGTATGTGTGTTCGGCAAAGCAATATAAAACCCGCCTCATGCCCAGAATTGGCAGAAGTTGCACTTATGTTATGAGTATGAAGTCGTGGAGATCAGACCTCATAACAATTCTGTATCGTGTTGTTCTTGAAACTTTAGCACTCGCTGTACAGATATAGTTTAACAAGTAAAGCAGATAGTAGACCAATAACATATTATTCTCATGTAAACCACGATGAACTACTAGGTGGAAAGCTAAAGCAACAACTAAGTGTCGTGTGCAGAAGTTGCAAAAAAGGAAAAATGGCGTTTAAACCGGTAATGAGCCCATGCTAACTTAACACGGTGTAAAGATATCCAGGACCTAGATGACACCTACTCATGATCCGGAAACGAACTGAATAAGATAATAGAAGTGCCATCTCATGAGAGCAGATTGCAAGTTTATATGTGGACGGTCCGCAAGGTAAAGCATTAAAAACTAGGAAAATTTAATGCTAAAGAAAAATAAAACAGCCAAGTACTTTATCGAGTCTTAAGCCAATAGGCAAGGTAAATAATAAAAACTTGACAAATAAGTCAATGAATTGTCAATGAAATGCTAGTACTTAGCATATCAAACATGAAAAAGGTCTATGACATAACTGTGTATGCAAAATAAGCTGCAACAGCCTCCAATAGGAAGTCACCGTCTTCATCCGAAAACAGTTCAGCCATCCAATTTAAAAGCGGAAAAGAACATACGTGCTCTCCCAGCACCGGATCCTCTATCACCATCAGAGGACAGCTCGGTGGGTTTTCAAGAAAGCTCTGTTCCAAGAAAGACTGTGCTGCCGCCAGTAAATTCCAGGGACCAAGTAGTCCATGCATCAATGCCACAGCCATAATCCTTTCGCCAGGACAAACCAACTCGTGAGTAATGATAGGAGTCATCAGCTGATTAAAGTCGACGTCAGGAGAAACCGGTCCGCAGAGACACAAATCAATGGCCCAATCGAAATCACAGGTCAGGCAGTGAAATACAGGCTGGACACAGGTGAAGTAGGAGAATCGAAAAGATAATCCATATGCCGTGCTTAATATCGCCAACGGCATTGTGCCATAATATTCTAGCATGCGATTGCGGAACAGTGTCAGCAGCTGCAGGGTGGGAGGTTGCATAGGAGGGACATCCATATTTAAAAATGTAAAAAAGCACAAGAGCGTCCGCTGGTAATGCAAGTAAAAATGCCAATCCACGAACCAGAGTGCAGAAAATAGAATGAAAGGAAGCAGGGATGACTCCAAAGATTTTCTCAAATGAAGTCACGAGACCACTGGTAACAACTTTAAAAAATTGCGCCAGGGACTTTGTGGAGGATGCGTTAAAGATAGTCGGAAACATGTTGCTGAAATTGAAAGGCAAATCTTAATTGAAAAGGGTGTGCACCTCTGTACGGGTGTTCGCTATGTGAAGTACGAAAGTTTCACGGGCCGAACTCAAGGCCACCTCTCTCTGAGACAAAAGAGCTCTTATTCTTGCCATGCCGTTGAAACGTGTCCCAAGGTTGGTATTTGTGGCCAGATTGAAAACTCCCTATGTTCATGTGTGGGAGGAAATAGAACATTTCTGCAGCAAATAACCCGTTCACTTACTGTTACGATAAAAGGAATACTTTTAATTAACTCAGAACAATCTTCATTATTGAGCATCAAATAACTACCATTTTCCAACAACTTGAACGTGGGGATGATAGCAGGAACTGGCGTGCCTTGCAACACGCAAGCCATATTTGGTCGGTGTTTGTTGCATGAACCGTGTAACTGTATGTGCCTACACATTAGTGAATGATCTGGCGTCTCAGTGCATTCCTCTCCATTCAGATAAACTTCTTGATCATCTTTGAAACATCTGTATGTGTATGGAAGCGACCAGACCTCATGAAGAAAAGCACTACCTAAAGGTTCATAACGACCTATTGGTATATATTTCATACAATTTGAAAACTTATATAAAGCAAAAGGCAGCGTTATTAAACCGTGGATAAGGCATGTTGCCAAAAAACCCGCAATCCTCTGCTGATGATGTCACTGAGCATGTCATGAATGATGTAATATGTGACATCATCAGCAGTGGATTACGGGTAATAGTATCTCTAGTTTACTCCCCTATAGCTGTCTTTCTTTTAACATAAGTGTCTGTTTCCTTCCCTTATACTTACTGTTTTTGGTTCGCTTCCGGTTCGCGTACCAGGGAGCGAACTGGGAAGCGAACTAAGAGAAATAGAGGTTGGCACAGTTCCAAATATTGTACCAATTTTTTAATAACGGGGAGGTAGTTCTGAAAAGAACTTTTTTTTTTATTTTTCTGAACATTTTTTTACTGTTTTTGAATTTTTCGGAACAGTTTTATATTTTTTGGGGTTTTTCTTGGAGGGGGCAATGAAAACGATTCATTGTAAAGGGCTCAACAGGAGCAACAAAACAAAAAAAAGAAGTAATTATTATTTTGGGCGTTTCGGACAAACTTGCATATGATAGTCAATAGCTCTGTTGATCAGAGTGATGCTTTTTTCTCCGTAGGAAATGAATCCATCGCAAAATGCGCAGATGTGTTTTACATCACCAAATCTCATTTGTATATTTGGCACCATCTCCCTGCCCTCTGGTCCCGTTACTTCCGGTACAACAGATCTTCTGGCCATAATAGGGAGATTATCTAGGTCGTTCCGAAACTGTGCAGCACTGTAGTTGTTAGGATGCCACCTAGTCATATGGCGATGCATTGTGTAGTTTCCGAAACTGTATTTTTTGTCGGTCCCTCTGGACAGTCTATCTTGACATATAAGGCAAGTTACGTATCTTGCATTTACTTTTTTCTGACCTTTGGGAATTTTAAAAAATTGCCAAATGAAGTTTTCTTTCCGGTGAGACGTCCTGGGCTGCTCAGGCAAAAACTGCCTCTCTTCGTGCTCGTCCTCCTGTTCCTCTTCTTCTTCTTCTTGTTGAATTATAACTTGAGCAGGTGGTCCACTCTTCCTTGGATGTGGTGGAGGTGGTGGGGAAGCACCAGCTGAAGCTACTAAAGAAGCCATTGCTCAGTGATCACAAAGGGTCTTTCTCTCACAATGATGAAAGTCAGAGTGAGGAAAGAAGGAGGGATTTTCATCATTTGGGAAAAACAAGAGTTCTCAACCAATCAAAAGTGTTCATTTTAGATTATATGACCTAGTCTTACATCATTAGGAAACCAAAAGTGAAATGAACCAATGAAAAGTGTTATTACCAAGTCACATGACTTGCTGTGTTTACGTTAAGCGCTTTGCAGGGCCTCCCGGTTTGCTTCCAGAAACCTGCGCTTTGCGACTCGCTTCGCGTACCAGTTCGCTAACGTAGTACGTCATATGACGTATCACGCGACAACGTGAAACGTCATGCGGACGGGAGGCGTCACGATGTTGTTTTGTAACGCGGCACTTGCGGTAAAGAAACGTTTACCGGCTCGCGGTCTATTTCGCGGCATCAAGGTCAGCTAACGGGAAGCTTCCCGATTTGCGAAGCGGGAACGAAGAAAAAAAAATATTTAAAAAAAAAAATTATTTATAAACATATAAAATATATTTTTGGATTTAAAGAAGAATACATTTTACAGCTACAGATATTAGCTGTTAAAAAACCAATGAAATTCACAGAAAAAACCATAGGTTATGGACCATATATAGTTAGGAATTAGCATTTACAAAACCTTGAAAATTCACTGAAAAAACTATAGGTTATAGACCATATATAGTTAGGAATTAGCATTTACAAAACCTTGAAAATTCACTGAAAAAACCATAGGTTATAGACCATATATAGTTAGGAATTAGCATTTAAAAAACATTATTTTACTCACACAAAACCATTGAAATTCCATATATAGTTAGTTGCACTAACTATATATCGCGCACCCGCAATCCACTGCTGATCATGTCACATATTACATCATTCATGACATGGTCAGTGACATCACTGATGACATCACTGATGACATCTCAAATGACATCACTGATGACATCACTGATGACATCTCATTTGACATCATTCTTGTGCTAATACGATAAACCTCTTCAGACTCTAATATAACCTTAGATACACTCAGTGTATACAGACACTCACACACTGCCACTCATCCATGGAGTTACTCACACACCCAGTCAGTCATGCAAAGAAACAATCTCACCTCCATTTCTTCAACTATACAGTTAAACACACCTTACTTATTGAAACATATACTAACACATATTTACTCTCTTATACAATCCCTGATACAAGTTCACAATGATCGATACAACCACTCACTCATTCAGTGGCTCTCATGCACAGTTATTTATATATGCCAACTCTCACATGTACTGTGTTTTACATATGTACTTACTATGACATGTAGCATTGAGATATCCATTCACTCATCAATACACTCATGCACACAGTCAACTGCCCATGTAGCTGTTTCCACATGCACTCTTGAACTCATACACCTAGTGAATAAACTGCTCACACATCTATGCATAGAGTCACACACCTTCCAGCCACCCCACACAAACTCAATCTCCCATACAAATACTTGGGCAACCAACTAATAACACATATAGCCTCTCGTATAGCTAATGATCAACACATGCAGCAGTTTACAGAACAACAGACATAATGATGCACAAATTAAGACAGTTTAGTCACTAACCCATGCATTCAGTGAGACACATTTAATCACTCACTCATACAGTCAGTCATGCACCTACTAAATCCTTCATCCAGACACTTATACATCCACTCAAGACATATTTTAACTTTACAGAAAAATACAGTCACTGGATGTTGTCATCAGTGATGTCATCAGTGATGTCATTTGAGATGTCATCAGTGATGTCATCAGTGATGTCACTGACCATGTCATGAATGATGTAATATGTGACATGATCAGCAGTGGATTGCGGGTGCGCGATATATAGTTAGTGCAACTAACTATATATGGAATTTCAATGGTTTTGTGTGAGTAAAATAAGGTTTTTTAAATGCTAATTCCTAACTATATATGGTCTATAACCTATGTTTTTTTCAGTGAATATATATATATATATATATATATATATATATATATATATATATATATATATATATATACATATATATAGTTGGAAATGGGATTTCTGGTTGGCTAGGGCTTGCGCCTAAGCCAGGCAGAAACCACCACTCTAGTCAGGGCAAGGGAGTTACACCAAAAATAACCCCTGCTCACCCCCCTTGGTAGCTTGGCACGAGCAGTCAAGGCTTATCATGGAGGCCATGGGTAAACCATTTGCGCAACCCACACAGCAACAACATACTAGGCCCACCACAAAAGGAACTCTACACAAGGTTATATCAAAAATAGCCTTTGTATTATCATAAAACACATTAGTCTGTATTCACACAATATACACTGTGCCAACTGGCACTGGGCAATATTTACAGGGGATTATATACACAAGTCAGGGCCACTTGGACCACTGTCAGAACCATTACTTACTAAAGATAGTAAATGGAGAACATATAATAAGCATAGAACACAACCAGTAATTACTGGCAAACACTGGACTCAGCATCATCCTGTAACATAAATCATATTATGCACAGTATCACATTAGGCGTGAAATATATCCTGCCCCAACCTCATAAGCCTAAACATATTGTAAATTGATACTTGTATAGCGCACTACTCACCCGCAAGGGTCTCAAGGCGCTTGTACGAATACCGCTGTGGAACCCATCCTGGCTTTCCCTGTGAGGTGTCCACTCCTGGGCACCCCCAAGGTGGAGGCCAGGCATCCTTAGCCTTGTGGGGGCCGTTGTGGAGATTAAGCAAGCTATTGCCCAGAGTTGCAGAGTGGGACTCCATGATTGGAATAGGCACCGATGCGAGAATTATCAGGTCCGTGGAATATTAGAACATGACCTCCTACGCATAACTCACTTTAGGAAATAATCTCACTAGCATAAACCACAGTAGAGGATAACTCAAACATAAATACAGTATGCAAAACCTCATAATCATAAACCACATTTAGAGGCATAAAACAGGGTGCGTAAATCATACTACATAAATCACATTTCTTAGCACCACATCCATTACATTAGGCCCTGGCACCCTACAAACCTAACAGTCCCCCTGGCCAACTGGCCTTTTTAAAGGGGCTCAAAATGCCCTATGTCCATGTGCGCAATTGCGCAGACCTAAACATTGCAGCTGGCACTAAGTGCTGCACAGCTGTGAAAGCACAGGGCTTAAAGTCGGGCACTCAGCGGCACAGCTCCTCTGCTGCAGCGGTCCACAACAGCGATAGCGATGATTTTCGTAGTACGGCAAATGCGGGCACTCAGCGGCACAGCTCCTCAGCTGCAGCTGCCCACAATAGCGGTAGCGCTGATTCTCTTAGGACGGCAAATGCGGGCACGCAGTGGTACAGCTCCTCAGCTGCAGCGGCCCACAATAGCGATAGCGATGATTCTCATAGGACAGCAAATGCGGGCACTCAGAGGCACAGCTCCTCAGCTGCAACGGCCCGCGATAGCGATGATTCTTGTAGGACGGCAAATGCGGGCACTCAGCGGCCACAGCTCCTCAGCTGCTGCGGCCCACAATAGAGATATTGATGATTCTCATAGGACGGCAGATGCGGGCACTCAGCGGCCACAGCTCCCCAACTGCAGCGGCCCACAATAGCGATAGCGATGATTCTCGTAGGGCAGCAAATGCGGGCACTTAGCTGCCACAGCTCCCAAGCTGCAGCGGCCCACAATAGCGATAACGATGACTTTGGTAACACAGGCAAATGCGTGCTCTCAGCGGCAACAGTTCCTCAGCTGCGGCGGCCCACAATAGCGATAGCGATGACTTTGGTAACACAGGCAGATGCAGGCTATCAGTGGCAACCACTCCTCAGCTGCAGCTGCCCACAATAGAGATAATGATGACTTTAGTAACACAGGCAAATGTGGGCTCTCAGCTACAACAGCTCCTCAGCTGCGGTGGTCCACAATAGCGATAATGATGACTTTGGTAACACAGGCAAATGCGGGCTCTCAGCGGCAACAGCTCCCAAGCTGCGGTGGCCCACAATAGCGATAACAATGACTTTCAGCCCGCGTTCCCCGCAGTAGAACCAGAGCCTCTGGAATTCTCAACAGAGGCCTCACCTGCAAGGAGAATTCCCCTCAAATGGGAATCCGGACGGCTGATAGGTGAAGTCTAATATCCCTGAGACTTCGGCAGGAGGCAAATCAGGCCCTTGGGTAGTTGCTTCAGCAAGATGGATGAAAGTTTCAAAGTCTTTTCCATCTAGTTACACGGACAGAGGTTTGTCTTGGCATCCAGAAGTAACACGTTCTACCTCCAGTAAATAATTAAAATATAGCGCTTACAGGGCGCAGAGAGCCATAGCTCCAAAAGCAAAAGTCCTCAGCAATCAAGGGGGTAATGCAGGGCCCAGGGAGGCAAGCCCTCATGGTAGTTCCTCCTGGGTCCCAGCAGCAGCATGCCCCAGCAGGATCAGGAACAGCACATCATCCTAAAAGAGCACCATGGAACTGAACAATTTCATGGGGTCACAGCCCCTTTACTTATACCACCAAAAGACTTTTTTCTCAAGAGTCACAAGTCACTGAACCCTTCCAGAACCAGTTCGGTGTTGTCCTGGAGCACTTTGTTTACAAGGCTGCATCCTGCTTTTGAGGAAGAGGGGTCTGCCATCAGCCGGACAGTGGGATGTGGAGCCATCATTCCCCTTGCCAGGCACAGCCCTGTTCAGATCAAAGGGTCACCCCTCTCCATACTCCAACTGCAGATCTCTCTATTCAACCCACGTCTGGCTCAGCCTGCCCTGTCCCTCCAAAACCGGACATGCAATTCACATCAGGCAGGCGAACACATAGCACACAGATTGTTGCTGTGTAGTGTACTCTTCCAGTTTGTGTGTTTCAGTTTCAGGAGGTCCTTAGTGACCACTTCATGAAAAGTGTCTATGTTGTCATGGGGTAGGACAGAATAGAAAGTAGAGCGGGTTTGAATTTAGTAGAGGCAGCTAGATCCGTGCGGATGTACAGGTCAATGGTGTTCACGGGCAGCCCTGATGTGGATGTGGATGTGTTGTGCAAATCATGCATCAGGATGAGTGTGTCAACATCTCCAATGGTGAGATTGGAGCAGGTGCAAGTAGTCCGATCAGGGACATATTCGATACTACCTGATGATTTTTTCAGAAGGTGCCACTTCTTCAATTTCATTTTCCGCCATTGTTCCTCGTGTGAGGAAGGCCCGCTTGGGAGGCCGCTCTTTTATGCTCCGGGCCCCTCAGCTCTGGAACTCTCTCCCCCTCTCGCTACGTAGCAATTCAAATTTGCTATCTTTTAGGAAGGGCTTGAAAACCTGGCTTTTTGCCTCTTAGATTTCATTTTCATCGATCCCTTCTTTCTTTTTACTGTGTTGTGTTTGTTTTTCAGGATGTTAATAAAACGCCGGGACACCCTTTTGAGTAGCCGTGCGCAATAAAAGTCACAAATAACATAACATAACATTTTCCTAATGAATCTGAATAGTTAAATACCACAGTAGGACAGAAAGTTAAACCTAGGCATAAGGTTTTCTTTCTGAAAAAGGAAAGTGAGTGTTCGGAAAGATTGCGTAATGGTTCTGTTTACCATATCATCATCCAATATTGTTTTCCCCTGGAGCTTCCACCTTTGCTTCCCATGTGCTCTTTTGTTCTGTTGTTTCTGTTCTTTTTGTTTCCTTTGTTTTCTCCTTTGTTTGCTCCTCCCCTGCCTCTCCCTCTGCCTCTTCCCCTGCCTCGTTGTCCTCTTCCTCGTCCTTGGTTCGCTGGTGCAGGTGTAGTTCTTGGTGTTTGCCGGCCCCTTTTCAGGAGCCGGTATTCGTCTAAAAAAGTAGCCGGCTGTGAGGGACTACTACTTCAGATGTTGAACTGGTGGTAGTTACTGAGATGTCAGTATCTGACTCACTGGCTTCCACAGATGATGGTTGTGTTGTTTCATGAGTTTATGTCTTTACCTCCATTGTGTCTGGTAGGTCCTCATAAAGATGGTTGTATTTGTGACTATACGTAAGTATGGGGCCACTTTCATAGTCCAAGCAGTCCCTGTGGCGCTTTCTTTGTTTGCGGATCTTTATATCTTCTTCATGTTGTTTCAATCCGGGCTTTAATGAATCATTGAATTTTTTAATCATGGTTTGTTCGCTGTTGTTTACGAATTCTTCTTCCAGTGAAGCAATTTCCAGGAGGATGGCCTCCCTGTCCTCCCAGGCATACTTCACTAGGATGCTGAGCATGTTTTAGAGCTTTTAGCAGAATTTTCTGCCCAATCCTCTAACATACGAGGATTGGGTGACTCATAGGACGATGTTGTGTATATGCAAAGTCAACGAGGGACCATATTCTTGTCCAAATAGTCTTGTAGTGAGATTGCCTCCACCACTTCGCCGCTTCTGATTTTTGTGAGTTTTTCATAGTGTTCAAGTTTGGACATTATTGAGGTGTCTTGTTTCTGGTTGACCAAGGGACTTCTTGCTTTTCCTGGTGCCTGTGCCAGTAGCGTTTGCGCTGCAGCTCGTCGTTCATTCTCTTCTTTCATGTTGTGTGACAATGTAGGTGGCTTGTGATGTCCTTGTTGGCCCACTTGCTTCTGTAGTGTACAGTAAATTCCATTGTAGATATAATCGCCCTCAACAATTGGGCAGTTCCTGCTGCCACCTGTGGGTAGTCTAATGCAAAAGGTGATGATGCTGGAAAAACTGGGAGACAGAATTCCATGTAGCCCAGTTGGGCTCACGCCTCTGTTTGTGATGTACACACCGTGTACTATGTGAGCGGCTTGGTGCTCTGGTTGATAGCTCTCTTGAGTCACGGCACCGTGCCCACGTGCTATTTAGTGCTTGTATGCAATGTCCAGAAAATACGGTTTGTAAACAAACAGTGCCAGCCAGAGACGCAGGCTTTATTTATTTATTCAAAGTTTTATATAGCGCGAACATGATCCTTACAGATATCAGAGCGCTTCACAGATACAAGGGTAGGGGCAGCAGGACTGAACAGATAATGGGAGCAGTATAATAGTCACTAACATAATAGGATAACAGTAACATACAGAAAACATATCAATATACAATCAGGTAACAAGTAATATAAGAACGCACAAGTCATTGATCCCATTACAGTAGGGTTCAGGTCAACCTTAGATGTGTGGATGGCTTATACCAATTTCTTAGGATAGAGAGAACACGGGGTGGGGGCATGGGGGGGTTATTCAATAAGCTAAAGTGTATCATATATTGGTCGGTAGTACGAGAGTAGCGTAGTAGTGTCACGTTCAGGTAAGAGTATAATGCCCGGAGACAAGGTGATCAATGATACAAAGCGATGCAGAGTCTCTGATCCAGCGTCTAAAAAGTTCAGGAGATCTTGGCCAGAAGGATGGTTTTCACCTCTTTCTTGAAGAGTGCAGTGGAGGTGATAAGCCTGGTTTCAGGAGGGAGCACATTCCAGATCCTGGGTGCCATTCCTGAGAAGGAGCGCTTGTATGTTTTTTCTTTCCGGAATCTACGAGGTTTCAGGAGTACATTTTTTGTACTTCTATTGGATCTCGAACCTCCTGATACAGACAACTTTTGAGCGAGGTAGTTGGGTGCCTTGTGGTGGACGGCCGAATGTGTCATGACTGCGATTTTTAGCTGTATTCTGGCTTCAAAAGGCAGCCATTTTAGAGACTTTAAGTCTGGGGATATATGCGAATGTTTGATGTCTTGAGCCAGTGATGAGCCTCGCGGCAGCGTTCAGGGAGGCTCTTAGGGGTGCTGTTGTGGATAGCGGGAGTCCGCTGAGGGCCACAATTCCGTAGTCTATGCGAGGGATGACTAAAGCTTGTACAGCAGTTTGGAAGTCTTTGGCAGGGAGGAAGGGTTTAAGTTTCCTCAGTGTGTTGATTTGGAAGTTGGCTCCTTTTGTGGCTTTGCTAACGTGCTGTTGCATGTTGAGCTTGGCGTCAAGTGTGATGCCTAGGGATTTCGCAGAATCCACGATGGTAGGTTTGACATTGAGTGCTGTTAGGTTATTGAGCCAGGTTTGGGTGGTGGAAATTTTCGCCGGAGGTGAGATGAGTAGGAACTCAGTTTTCAGAGCATTTAGTTTGAGGTGATTATCGGCCAACCAAGATTGAGTGTTACTGAGTGTGGAATTCAGAAGTTTGATATCTTCCGGGGATTGTAACTTTAGGTAAAGTTGTGTGTCATCGGCGTACATATGGAATTGAACATTGGATGCTTGGAGTAAGTTGGCGAGCGGTTCCATGACGAGGTTGAACAGTGTGGGGGAGAGGGAGGAACCTTGTGGAACACCTAGATCTGCAGGCACAGGTGTAGATAGCACATTGTCGATCTTGAACTTCTGAGACCGGTTATGAAGGAAGGAAGAAAACCATTTGAGAACAGTTCCCGATAGACCCATTCTAGTGCTTAGCGGCTCCAGTAAGTTCTCATGTTTGACCGTGTCAAATGCTGAAGAGAGGTCAAGAAGGATGAGGAGGCAGGACTCATTGCGATCAAGGATTTGGAGGGCATCATCAATTATGTGTGTCATAGCTGTTTCCGTGCTATGTTTCGCTCGGAAGCCAGATTGATGATGGTTGAGGAGGTCAAATTGGTCAATGTGTTTTGTTAGTTGGAGTTGGACACATTTTTCCAGCAGTTTGGCCAGGGTGGGGATATTGGTGATAGGGCGGTAATTGTTAAGGTCAGACGGGTCAGCTGTAGGTTTCTTGAGTATAGGCGTGACTTGCCCCACCTTGAGGGAGTCCGGAATGAGACCTTGTTGAAGGGAGCTGTTGATGATTTGGGTCCAAAGTGGGAGGAGCAGGGGGATGAAGTCTTTTACAGCATTAGCAGGTAGGGGGTCTATGAGGTGGTTAGAGGGCTTCAAGGTGCATAGCAGTTTGTGTATTGCTTCTTCCGAGTAGGTGTCGAAGTGCAGCCATGATGCCTTGTTTTTAGGTTGAGTGTTAGACATTCTGGTGTGGTTGGGGAATCGGCTTACATCCATGATGAGGTCATTTCTTATGTTGTCGGTTTTTAGCTTAAAGAAAGCAGAGAAGGCTTCACAGTGTGGGGTGTCGCTTGTTGTGCTGTTTGATTGTAAGGGTTGTGTCTTTGTTTGAGTCTTGATTAGTTCGAACAGCTTTCTTGGCCTGTTTTTTGCTTGGTCCAACTGGCGGCTAAAGAAGTCCGACTTTGCGCGCTTTATTTTCCTAAAGTAGGCATTTCTCTTGTTCTTAAGCATTTTTAGATGCAGTGATGAGGGGTCAGATCTCCAGGTACGCTCTTCCATTCGCATAGTACGCCTGTCCTCATTGAGTCTGCCGTCATACCAGGGGTTAGAAATTTTGGTCGAGACTCTCTTCAGTTGCAGTGGGGCGACTTCATTGACTATTGAATTCATAGAGTCAAGGTAGTGATCGGTCAGTGATTGAACATCCGAGGCACCTGAAGGGGGAAGGAGGAGACTGCCGATGTGGGGAGGCAGGGTGGTGGGGTTAAGATTCCTCATGTCCCTTTTCCAAGTTTTGGATCTGATGGGTTGAGCCGGGTAAGATTTAACTTTTTCGTTGATAAAGAAGGTGATAATGTGGTGGTCTGACCAGTCGCAGGGTTGGATCGCCTCCAGTTGGGTGGAGTCCTCTTTGGCGATGATGAGATCGAGTATCAAGCCTTTGTCGTGTGTTGGTCTATCGCATATTTGGGTGAGGTCAAGCGCATTAAGGAAAGTTTTGAGACTATTCACCACTGTGTCTTTCTGATCGTTCCAGTGGAGATTAAAGTCACCTAGATAGACTTGGGTGGACTGCCGACCGGCATTGGATGTGATCGTGTCCATGAGTTGTTGGGTGAATATGAGGTTGTCACCAGGCGGGGGATAGATGAGATGTAAAGCACAAACTTGTTTGCCCTCGCTGGTGATATCGAGGCAGAGGAGTTCACAGGAAGTAAGGGAGGGTGAGGTGGCTTTAGTAACGGAGAGGTTGCTCCTGAAAATGCATGCAATTCCCCCGCCCGTCTTGCCAGGCCTGTCCAGTCTAATGATGTGATAATTGGGGGGGACTAGTATGTCCATTATCGGGGTAGAGGCTTCAGTAAGCCACGTTTCAGTCAGAATGGCTAGGTCTAGATCCCTTGCTGAGACGAGATCAGCGATGTCGGAGGAGTGTCTCTGAGCCGATCTGCAGTTGAGTAGGATGCATTTGAGTTTGCCCACAGAATGTGCTAGCGTGGGGACCAGACCCGCGTTAGGGAAACACGACCCAACCTCCCCGCCACCAGCACAACCCAGCGTACACTGCCTACTTCTGGCATGCACTTCCTTGTTCATGCAGCTTCCTCTCCCTTACTCCCACAATTTTGGCATGGCAAATGGCGGCCGGCCACTCGATCCTCAATAATCCAATACCATTTACATTTATATGACTGTGATCATGTTCTTGATTTACTTTCTCTGTAAAATGACCGCCATGTTTACTTGTGATTTTCACTTATACACTTGAATCAATCTGTTTTCAGTATTTAACATCAGGCTATGTAAATGAATTTACACTGTTTACTCACTGTGTGATCAAGACAGCAAGTCTGTCGAAACATTTAACCTGTACAGATTAAATTCCTTAACTGGCCTCTCCTGAGTGTGTGTACTATCTTGTGTGGTATACGATGTTGGATATATAATGTATATGTCAGATGTGCTCCGGCACATCTGACTTTGTCTCCGAGGCTTCGGATTGAATCAAGCCCACCAGCGCATCTGGGAGGAAGAAACACGGTGGCAGAGTCACTGCACTCTACCCCGGACCTGGCGCACTGTCGCACGGGTCCCCGTGAATCAACGAACCCGGACAAGTTGGTAGTGCGTCTTTGGGGGCCGCGAGGAGCCCTTTTCCTGTGGCAGGCTAAGCGGGACACCAGATACAGCGCTTTCTTCCAGCCCTGCCATTTCCCCGCCAAGATACGACGAACCCAGCAGAACACTGCATGCTGGGATTTGCAGTTCCTACCTACTTGGACTACCTCAGCAGGTGACATTGATCATGGCTAGGGGGAGGAGCTGGAATTTGTACTTACTGCATAAGGTGGGGCAGAACTGTGAGAGGCGTTTCCTGTTTCCATGCTGGGCGCTGAGGAGGCCACACTCGGCCGAAATGCATACGCCCGCCCGCTTTTGCTGCATTAAAGGTTCTCCACTGTACCCCCCAAGCGGCCTCAGACTCTTCTTTGCTGAAGATTCGTGTACATATTTTCGCACTATTTTGCCAGTCTAGTGCTCCTGGGGCCGCCGCACGTTTGCAGGCTTGATTCTCACTGGCTGCGATGTGCTCCGGCACATCTGACTTTGTCTCCGAGGCTTCGGATTGAATCAAGCCCACCAGCGCATCTGGGAGGAAGAAACACGGTGGCAGAGTCACTGCACTCTACCCCGGACCTGGCGCACTGTCGCACGGGTCCCCGTGAATCAACGAACCCGGACAAGTTGGTAGTGCGTCTTTGGGGGGCGCGAGGAGCCCTTTTCCTGTGGCAGGCTAAGCGGGACACCAGATACAGCGCTTTCTTCCAGCCCTGCCATTTCCCCGCCAAGATACGACGAACCCAGCAGAACACTGCATGCTGGGATTTGCAGTTCCTACCTACTTGGACTACCTCAGCAGGTGACATTGATCATGGCTAGGGGGAGGAGCTGGAATTTGTACTTACTGCATAAGGTGGGGCAGAACTGTGAGAGGCGTTTCCTGTTTCCATGCTGGGCGCTGAGGAGGCCACACTCGCCGAAATGCATACGCCCGCCCGCTTTTGCTGCATTAAAGGTTCTCCACTGTACCCCCCAAGCGGCCTCAGACTCTTCTTTGCTGAAGATTCGTGTACATATTTTCGCACTATTTTGCCAGTCTAGTGCTCCTGGGGCCGCCGCACGTTTGCAGGCTTGATTCTCACTGGCTGCGATGTGCTCCGGCACATCTGACTTTGTCTCCGAGGCTTCGGATTGAATCAAGCCCACCAGCGCATCTGGGAGGAAGAAACACGGTGGCAGAGTCACTGCACTCTACCCCGGACCTGGCGCACTGTCGCACGGGTCCCCGTGAATCAACGAACCCGGACAAGTTGGTAGTGCGTCTTTGGGGGGCGCGAGGAGCCCTTTTCCTGTGGCAGGCTAAGCGGGACACCAGATACAGCGCTTTCTTCCAGCCCTGCCATTTCCCCGCCAAGATACGACGAACCCAGCAGAACACTGCATGCTGGGATTTGCAGTTCCTACCTACTTGGACTACCTCAGCAGGTGACATTGATCATGGCTAGGGGGAGGAGCTGGAATTTGTACTTACTGCATAAGGTGGGGCAGAACTGTGAGAGGCGTTTCCTGTTTCCATGCTGGGCGCTGAGGAGGCCACACTCGGCCGAAATGCATACGCCCGCCCGCTTTTGCTGCATTAAAGGTTCTCCACTGTACCCCCCAAGCGGCCTCAGACTCTTCTTTGCTGAAGATTCGTGTACATATATATATATATATATATATATATATATATATATATATATATATATATATATAATTTATATATGTATATATATATATAATGTATATATTATTTATATATATGTGTTTTATATATATATATTTAAATAAAAACAATATACGTGTGTGTGTGTTAAGAAAAAAATAGAGGTGGGGTTAAACTTAACTATTAATTTTCTACCACTGATAAACACATATGCAAAAAAGAAGCAGAGAACTATGGGTAGTTCCCAAGTTTAGGTGAGATAGAAAGGGATAAAGTCTTTTGCCATTTGGCGTGGATAGCAATGTGCAAAGTGTCATTGGTGTTGTAGGGAGTTCTATACAGCAGCTGCTCTCCACCTAAACATGGGAATTACCCCGAGTTCTCTGCTTCTATTTTGCATAATTTATGCAACACTGTGTGCCTGAAAGTGTAAGCACATATGTTTATACTTACCTGTGAAGACTTACGTTTTTCGTGTTAAAGGCATACTTGCGGTAAAAAAAAGTAGTTGTAAAGACTTTCAATGTAAAGACGCTGTTGTAATTCCAGCGTCGCTGTAAAGGCATTCGTGGAAAATGCCCTCATTGTTCCATATTAAATCCATTTGACATGTGAAGTGATCAATTTACCCCTCGGGGGGTGCAGGAGAGTGTTGGTCAGTAGAGTTTAAAAAGACAGCCACCCTCACATTTACCTGCCCAGGCAATACCCGAGGACACGGAATACCCTTCATGTGGATAGTGGATATTAAACTTCATGCAGCACTTTGAAATCTCCTGTCTTGAGAAAGAGTCACCCGTCCCGTCCAGGCTTTGTGTGGGTTATGGATCCAGCACTCTTTCATTCAAAATTAAAGTGTTTCATTAAAAAAGTAGATAAAATATTTATTTTGCAGGCCCACTTTTTTTGCCTTCTGGTTTCTGCTTCACATCAGGCCCTGTGTGGGTCGCTTAGGATTGCCACTTTCTCAAAGACAATGCTGGCCATTTCTGCATGTGTGGAGGTTGTACAAGGGGCAGGATCCAATGCTGGAAAACTGTTTCTGTAAAGTTGGATATATGTTTTTCCAGCTCAGTAGTTCTACATTAATAGCTTTAAACCTCGGTTATCAACACATTACTTTTGACATGTTTTCCTCTTCTATTTATTTTTTTAAGTTTATAATTTGAAAGGAAAAAATACTGGATTTCAATGATTTTTCTATTTTTTTGACTGGTATTGGCAGAAACAATTCGCTGCTGCATCATCATTTGTAATTTATTGTGCTGATTTGCTCCCGGAGCCAACTTTTAATTTCGATTGGTTTACCTTTCAGCATTATAAAACATCACCTGAAAACATGGGCACTAGTGGTTTTATTGGTCTTTTAGCGATTTAAATTTTTCCCTGTATGGTCGGTGGGTTGTCTTCATGTTCTTTTTTCGGCGGTTGAATTCCATGGTATGCATTAATGCAATCCCACACATATAAGGCTGTTATTTGCAAAGTCATTATGTGTTCAGTCTTATTAAATTTGATTACATTTGCTATATATTTGCATAAGCTTTGTAGCCAGCAACAAATCTGATTTTCATGGACTACTGTTCTTTTACTAGCAACTGAATTCCATGCAAATCTAATCCATGTGAACGGTTCATAAAACAACCAGCCTCAAGTCACCATTTCTTGAAAAGTCAGAAAAACTGCTTCATTGTTCAAACTTGTGTACATACAGTTGTGTCAGGCTCTAATCTTTTCTCACATTAACTGCTGCTCATAAGAACTACTGGTTAAGCATGGCACAGCATTGGTTCATTTTGCTCACTCTACAGTCTCAAACAGCCTATCTTCACACTAGAGTAAACAAAGGAGACTGGGTACTGTTCACCTTACCTTACTGGTGCTTTAGTAAAAGCAAGGAGCATAAGCAGGGTCTGGTGGCTCAAGAGTAATGCACACACTCCATAAATCAATGTTTGCCCTCTTGGTCACGTGTTCGAATCTCAGCGGGTCCTCTCAACCTTTTATCCTTTTGAGATTGATACAATTAGTATCATTGAGTGCCTGGATGCCCATGTTGGTGGACATGCACTTTAATAAGGAATATTATACGTGACAAGCAATGTCAACTAATGGAAGTGGATAATGAATGCTTGCATAATTCTTCACACATACCGAAATGTATTTCCAAATGCCAAAATTCGAACCATAAATCCTTGGAAACTTATCGGTGCTACTACTCATGACTAGTTCAAATATGAAATCTTGATATGTTGATATAATTTTGTAAGAAAATACACAGCACCGGGGGCGATCCTTCTAAGAGCAGCTTAGTACAAAGAGGAACATCTGCTTGCCAGATGGTACTACAACCATGTGCAACTGAGCACTGGGGGTAAACTATTCAATTTTAGTTGCAGAAGAGAAGCTACATCTTCTAAGCTACATTTTCTTCTCTTGTGCTGGAGGGACATCTTAAGGGTTTTGGGAGCCCTGAGCCAAGCGTATTTCGTGGGACCCTGTGCAGGACAGCTTTGAATTAATTACAACAAAAAAAAACAGGCACATTGGTCTAAATTCTATATGTGCTTGCATGTAATATTCATGGATAGTGTGGTGTGTTTTCAATTTAAAAACGAACAGCAGCTAACTAATAATATTGAAAAAAATATTTGTGACCACACCCATTTCTCATTTGTGAAGTCTGTTTTCATTTTATTATCTTTTTCAATGGATGTTGCCTGGTTTTGAAAATCACAAGCATTTCTCTGCAAAATGTCTGTAATAGACTCCCATAAATCACCCACACTAAAAATAAATTAAAGAAAACAGCATTTAAAACAATCTGTTTTAGAATTATTGAAGGCCATTAGGGCAAGAGACTCTGTAGAACAGGGCTCGCTCTATCTGGGGTGGTGGTGTGGCTGACAATCTGAGGCCCTGGGTCAGGGCCCACCCTGCTGATGCTTTAAAACGTCTCGGATGTGATGCAAGGCATGATAGCCTTGGAACTTCAAACCAGTGGAGGAAGATGATTTGTATTTCCTTGGCAGATACAAGGCCCAACCTTCAAGATGGAAGCTTTAAATGTACCATGACTACTAGTGGCTCATCTGCATCTACCCTCAAAAAATCTCTGCAATCTTTGATGTTTGACTTCCTTCATCATTGAAATGGGAACCTATAAGGAGGCTTGCTCAGCTCAATCAACTTTTCAGAAAGCTACTTAATCAAAGGCTGTTTTTACCAAAGTCTATCTGACAATATTGATATACGATGTGCCCCATATTCTGAGAAAGAACTTCTAGCCCGCTTCCCTTTTTCTGATGCAGATTACTTGCCTGCTGGTGATGAATGTATTCTTTATGGCGAAAGAGAAATACAGACGCTGTGTCCAGAGGTTCAGCTGCCAGCAACAATCTACATTTTTAGACTGTTCAAAGATTTTGGTAGCAAGAATCTCCTAAAACAATAATAAAATTAGCTGCTGGCATGAATCCCGGCCAGCAAATAATGTGGAATGTAAGAGAGGGTTCAGTATAATAAACTTGTTTTCTTCTCCAACAAGGACCTCTTGTCTCGTAGACACCAAGGGGCATATCCACAACAGCGCGCCTAGCACTGATTTCCCTAACGCCGGCTATCGGTGAATTAAATTGCCGAGTTAGCGCGTTATCATCAACGCATAACTCAAGGGCGATATATAATCCGGCGATAGCGGGGAAATCGCTGGTTTTGCAGGGAACATTGCTGGTTTTCCAGCGATGTTCCCTGAAAAACAGCGATATGCTTGATGATACGACCCTATGGTCGTAACACATCAATCCACCTCCCCTTGTCAACACAAAAGTTAGTTTTCGGCGAAAATCGCGGTTTTCGCCAAAAACGAACGTCTGCTAAAATCCTGAGGGCCACCTTGTAAATATCGTGATGTGCATTTAACGATAATTTACAAGGTAGTCCGTCAGGAGTACGCCCACTTTGCATCTCATTAGAGATGCAAAACGAGGCGTCGGCAAAACAGCTGATAACATGCCCCAATACATGTTAGCACCGGCTTGCAAATAGGGCGAAAATATTATCTCCGCTTTTTTGGCTTTAAAAGCCAAAAAAGCGGAGATAAGGTCCTTGATAATATGCCCCCATTTGTTCATGCTTATGGGTAAACCTCAGTGGTCCGCCACTTGAAACATTCAACGTAAGGCTGTACAGTAAGAATTGACTGACAAAAGGGAGAAGGTCTACTGATGAACGTTGTTGTGAGAACTCTAGCAGAATAGAAACAAAGAATAACTTCCAAGGTTTTGAGAAATCTTGGAATAGATTTATAAGGATTTTACTGCTTACACCAAATGTAAATGATTTGCACTGCCCCCACCCTATTCTGGACATGTTTTGTAATGTGTCTTCCTTTAATTGCTTATAAAATAAATACATGTTTTCCTGCTTGATATTATTTTATCTTTTGTTGATGAGGACTTTATGAATGTGTCAAGCATATGGTTCTAGTTCGCATGTTTTAGGCAGCCACCCTATTAGAGTAGGTCACTCCACTTTTGAAAGTTTGCCAAGTCCCCTTTAGAGACCTCTCAGGTTTTTTTTCATCCCACTTAAAGCTGTACCTTACCCTCCTCAAGCAAAGCACAAATGCCTTTTCTGTGCTCATGCAGGTTGCTCTTGCACAAACTCCGGCTGATTCGGACATCGAAGTAAGAGGAGGACTGGAGTACTGACTGAGCCAGGAAGCCAGCCATGGTCATATTTATGATATTCTGGCCCTGATGGTTTTGGACTTCACTGGAGGTTTTCTCATTTCTCCTTATTAGCATCCCTCAATTTTAAAGTATATTTTCAAAGATGTGCTTAGCAGAACCCATACTCTGCTGCATACTGCAGCTTCTATGGAAGGGCCCCACAGGTCCTCGACAGTAACAGGCTAACCTAAACCAAGTGTCAGACTTCGAAGGTGGAGTACCATGTCACGCAACAGAGTATTGCGATTCTCACAAGTAGAAGAGCTCCTATCCAGCACACACAGGCAGAGCTCACCCAATTGCGATTCTACTATTAACATGACCAGATAATCTGGATTTCATTAAAGACACGGAGGCTAACATTATGCATTAATCTTTTTAATGCAACTCACAAGCAGCCGCTTACATCATATAAAGAAGAATTAGAATGCAGTGACAGCGTGACAACAATATAAGGCATGAGCAAGAACAGAGCTGCCTCTTTTAAATGCAATGAAGCAAGGAGAGAGTCTGGAAGTTCAAGGTGAAACTTGGACTGGAGAGCGATGAAGAAGGGAAACGAAGAGAAGACCAGGAAGATCCGTTAGGTCGAGTTATCTGAAAAGAAAGAGAAAAAATTAAAAGGGCTGAAGAACCTTTGCTAGAAATATTGTAAACAACAACAAGACCAAAATTAAACAGTATTTGAATGTAAGTAGTCAACAGCATGAGAAAATATAAATATATGAATGCAAGTAGTCAACAGCATGAGAATATATATACTCCGTCCAAGGGAGGGACGGGTGGGATAATGTTAGCCTCCGTGTCTTTAATGAAATCCAGATTCTCTGGTCATGTTAATAGGAGAATCGCAATTTCATTACAAGACAGGAGGCTACATTATGCATGTTGGTAGCCTTGAAGAACAACGCCGGACATGTGTTAAATAGGTTTACAACAATGACGAGCAAAAGTGGAGGCACTGGACCAATCAGCAGCTTTAAGGATAACATCATTACAATAGACCTCGCGCTTGTGATTTTTGGTCTGAGAAGTAAAACCCACAATGCAGCAACAAGATTGATATTTTATTCTATCCTTGCAGCACGTAGGGAGATATGTAGACACTGGAAAGACGCTCTACCACCTACAGTGCATGAATGGCGAACATCACTCCTCCAAATTTCTAAACTCGACCTTGCCAGGGTAGGAAACCCGAATACTAGAGCATTCTGGGCAATGCTTGGTTAGTCGTGACCTCACCTTGGGTTTTTTTTTTAATTTATTTATTTATTTATTTATTTATTTTTTTTCCCAGGTCCTATGATTAATGTGAGCATTGCCTACCTTGGCTATTAAGACTAATAGTCTACATTTCAAGGGGTCTCGATGATTCGGGCTCTATCAACTGAGGTACCATTCTAAGCGAGTCCAAGACTGGTCGCAGTATTTAGTGCCAAATGGGAACTGGCCCTACCTCTCGTTAGACAAATCCCCTCACCAGCTATATAGCTGAGTTGGCACAGTACATGACCTTTTGGCTCTTTGCTCTGTGGTGGTTTTCTTCTCGGTTTTGATAGATTGGAGCTATGCACACAAATGAGGATAAAAAAAAAAAAGGATAACATCTAACTTACCACCAGACCAAAAAGACTTGCCAGCCATAGCACCTCTGAGAGAATGGGCTTGAAATTTAGAAAGGTCAATGCCAGCAAAGCTCATAGCCAACTTAACCCATCTGACGATAGAACAGATTGAGATAGGTTTAAAAGGTTTGGCAAAGGAAATGAGAAGTTGATTGGCATCCTGAGGGCAAAGGTCTTTCATTCTGGAATCGTATTCTTTCATCCAATCAACAATACAAAGTTTTTTGCAGTAGTCAAAACGAGGGTAAAAGATAGAATCTGACATGGTTTTAGTTCTCCTAAGGATTTCAAACTTAACACCAAACATGTCATAACATCTATTAGAAATATCTAAAGATTTAACATCAGAAACCCTGCAACAATAAATCCAACATAAAAGAGTAGCAAGTTTAATGGAAAGACACTTCCTGTTAAGAAGAGAATTATCAGGCCATGAGCAAAAAAGCTCAAGGATACGTTTAGCGTCCCACAAAGATTGGTATTTAGGCCCAGGAGGTCTTCTTAGTCTAATGCTCTTTAAAACTCTACAAAAAATAACATTCTTACCTACCGTCTTACCGTTGACGAGAGAATGTCCAGCGGAGATAGCTGATCTGTAACAATTAATGGATCTATAGGAGAGGCCATAGTCAAATAATTCAACAAGAAAAGGAACTATATTGACGATAGCAGCCTCCACGGGATCCAAGTTCCTCTCCATGCACCAACAAAACCGTTTTCTCCAAATGTTATTGTATCTGTAGTGAGTCCCTGGTGCCCAGGATTCTCCGAGGAGAGTGAGAGCTGATGACGAAAGTCCAGACAGCTTGTTAGATTGCCTGACACTTTCCAAGCAAGAAGGTTCAAACTCCCTGAAAGAACTAGGTGGTGATCTTCTCCGTTTGCGTTTGAAACCAGACCTTTCGTTACAGGAATTAGGAAGGGGATGTCGCAGGACAGTTCCAGAGTTGTGGGGAACCACGCTTGAGAAGGCCAGAAGGGAGTTATCAGGACCAGGGAGCACTGGTCCTGTCTCACCTTCTGAAGAACTCTCTGAATCATGGCGAAGGGGGGAAAGGCGTAAGGCTGTAGAAGGGACCATGGCTGGAGAAAGGCGTTCACTGCAAGAGCGCCCGGATCTGCATCCAGCTGAAGTATTGGGGCAGTTGGAAAGTCAATCTGCTCGCAAAAAGGTCCACATCGAAGGGGCCCCAAAAATGAAACAGAGAATTGAAAACGTTCACGTTGACTTTCCAATCGCTGAAGTGTTGAAAGAATCTCGAATTCCAATCCGCGGAAAAATTCGACTTTCCCGGGAGATATTCCACCTTCAGGGAAAGTTTGTGTTCTAAACAAAACATCCAAAGTTTCTTGGCCAGATCGGAGCTGTCTGCTGACCTTGTCCCTCCAAGGCGGTTGATATAAGAGACTGCGGAGATGTTGTCCATCTTCAAAACAACAGATCTGCCCTGAAGTGAGTGTTTGAAACTCATTAGGGCATAAAGACCAGCAGTCAGCTCCAAAAAATGTATATGGTGGGAGGACTCAGCCTGAGACTAAACCCCACCTGTGTTTTGGTCGAGGAGGCGAGCTCCCCAACCATGAAGGCTGGCGTGTGACTCCAAGACAAAGTCTGGAGTCACCCCGAAGACAGCTCTTCCATTCCATGCATCCAAATTGTCCAGCCACCAAGAGAGTTCCTTGTTGATCTAAGGTTACAAGGTCTCCGTACCACAGACCAGATCTGAGGGCATTGGCTTTCACTCTCTGGAGGGCACGATAGTTGAGAGGTCTGGGAAACATGGCCTGAATTGAGGAAGAGAGTAGACCCAGAAGTCTGGCCAATTCTCGAAGAGTGAGGGGATGCTGTTTTAGAGCAAACCTGATCTCTTTCCGAATCTTGGTGATCTTCTTGTTGGGAAGCAGGAGGGGACATTTTGAGGTATCTACGGTGAAACCTAGGAACTCTAGAGATTTGGAAGAGGTAAGAATGGATTGTTCCCGGTTTATAATGTAGCCAAGACCCTCTATGAGATTCATGGTGATCCTGAGATCTTCCAAGAGTTGAGAGTAAGTCTGGGACATGATGAGAATATCATCTATTTAGATTATGAGGCGGATTCCTTTTGCTCTCAGGAGAGTGACGATTGTCCTCATGATCTTGGTGAAACACCAATGAGCGGATGAAAGCCTGAATGGGAGGGCTTGAAATTGAAAGAGGTGATTGTCCCATATGAATTGAAGGGAGGGTTGATGTTCTTCTGCCTTAGGGATGGTAAAATAGGCGTCCTTTAGATCCAGCTTGACCAGCCAATCTCTCTGAAGAAGATGGTCTCTGAGGAGGTGAATGCCCTCCATTTTGAAATGTATGTACTCTAGGTACTTGTTTACCTCTCGTAGGTTTATAACCCGTCTCCACCCTTTCTCCTTCTTTTGGACTAAGAAAAGAGTGCTTACAAATCTTTTTTGAGACCAAGGAACTACGATAATAGCGCCTTTTTGGAACATAGAAGAAATGTCCTCCTTGACAATTTCTAGATGTTCTATTGGAAGAACCAAAGGATTGGGTGTATGTGTTTGACATGGAAATTCTACCAAATCTATTTTGAACCCTTGAACTGTCCCGAAAACCCACGGGTCTTGAGTTAAGGATCTCTGAAACGTGATAGAAGTGTTTGAGTCTTCCCCCGACCCTGGGAGGGGGAGAGGAGAGAGAAGGACTTACTTGAAGGGTTGCTGTTGGGAGTTCCTCGGGAGGAGAAACCTCTGCCACGAGAACCTCTTCCTCTCTGGGGGTAGAATTGTCGGTTGGGGGGAAGAAACCTCTGCCCGCAGCACCTCTGCCTCTCCTGGATGAAAAGGGCCGGTAGTTTCCGCGGGCAGAAGAACGGCCCCTTCTTCTGGCCTGTCCAAAAAAGTTAGTACTGAAGACACGCCTCATATTATTTTGGGACTTGTCTAGGGCAGTGAAAGTGGAAACGTACTTCCCTATAGTCTAAATTATATCCTCACTGAAGAGGAGTCCCTTGGGCTTATTTGAAGGTTTCTTTTCGGCAAGGTCACCCAGTTTTGAAATAATTTTATTGAGGATAGTCTTCCTCCTTTCAATAATGAGGCCTGAATTAGCATTGCCAAGCAGGACGATTGCTCTCTGGCTCCAGCCTCTAATCAGGTTAGTGTCAAGGGGTGAATTGGAGATATAAGATTCTTCGGCCAGATCAAGAATCTTAGTAAGGGGCCCGAGAACATCAAGAAGACGATCCTGGCAGCATTTGAGAGCTCTCTCAAGGCCTTTCCTGGGGTCCTTACCCAGTTTGAACAAAAATGTTATTTGATGTCTTCGATGCAGGGCCTCGGGCATTCAGATCTTAGGGTATTACGTGTCTCTCTCTCTCCAGAGAATTTCTTAGCCATCTGGTAATAAATTTGGCAACATGATCGTGGGGAAACCATTTAGAACCATTAGGGTGGGAGATGTTCAGTGGGGAAAACATTTCACCACCCATGGGATAAAAAATGGCGTCTTTAGTAGAGGGGGAAGAGTCAACCTCAGAATGGATATTAAAATCCAGGTCATTCGGATCTTGGTCATCCAGGTCAAGGATGAACTCATCATAAGGGTTTTTGAAGACTTCGTCTTCGTCCAAATCGGTACCTGCATCATCACATGCACTATTAAAATTTGTGTCGCTACGGACACCCACCAAGTTTGTGCCGCTAGGGACACCCATCCTATTCGTGTCGCGAGGGACACCGGTATCTTTTGAAGCACAGGGGCCTCCCAATGAGCGTGAGGTGCTAGGAGCTCTCAGGTCAAGTGAGGTACCACGACCTCTAATAGTGCCTTCACAATGTTTCACTTTTTTAGTGCTTTTTGAGCATACAGCTTCAGGATCACGAGGAGTGTCGTCATCATGTTCTTGTAAGAAGGGTCTCTTGGACGACATGACCTCCTTCAGCGTGTCCATCATGCAGGACCTCATCTCCCTTTGTAAGAATATTTTAAATGAATCATTAGTGTGGTTAAGGGAGCTAGTGATAGCATCGTCTGACTCCATGTCAGACATGATAGGTAGGTAGGGTAAGTATTAAAAGTTATTGAAATAAAATGGGATAGTTAATCTAATTTATTAAATATATAATTTATTTGCCCTTTAATTTTCTTATTATTATTATTATATATATTTAATATATCTTTTAAAAAAAAAATATTTGTTCAATCAAAATATTCTCTTTTTTTATGGCTAAAGAATGGAAGAGGGGCTTGGGAGGGATTAGCTTAGGCAAGTTGACAAATTGCCCCCGTGGTTAGCTTGCTAAAGGGTTAAAAAGGGGTCTATTTATACCGGGTTAAACACAAGGAAAATTGAATTGGGGGCATAGGGGGTTTAGAAATAATTAAATCCGGCTGCGAATAGGCCACAAAAAGCGGAGAGGCATAAAAACAGCTGATTAGCTTTCAGGTAGGTCTCCGGCAGTGGCTGGAAGCGCGATGCAACCGACGCGCTCGAGCCAGCCGCTGTCGCAAGATCAGAGGAATGGACCCAGGGAGGCAGCGTGTGCGACGCCGCCGCTGCCGAGGTCCATTCCTCGGCGTGCAAAAGGGGAGACGCGCTCGCGCATCCAAGGTTTAGCCAAAATAGGAAGCGGAGGCGGTATGGAGTTAGCAGACACCCCTGGCTATCACCGGAACCGGCCACCAAAGGGGAAGGGCACCCCGGCCATTACCGGTAACCGATGGGACGCAGCAAAGAAGGGAGAAGGAGTGCCCGAGTATAGAAAAACGGCCCACACATGCACCAGAAATACGGTGAGGACGGGACTGAAGGGAGCGGGGGGGGGCAACGACAACCATAAATTGGAAGTCGGGGCAGGGATAAAGGGTTTGGGAAGAACCTAGTCACAGTGTCAGTCTCCGAGGGTTGGTATGGTGCTTTAATCTACTGGCCCCCTGGATCGAAAGCCAAGTTCACTGATCGCCTGATGGAACATATTGCTTTACATGTGTTAGCCACCAACAGATTCATTTTGTTGGGAGATTTTACCTTGCACGGGGAAAACCGATCCGACCCAGAAGTAAATAAACTTTTGTCGGCATCAGATTCAATAGGTCTTTCGCCAAGAGGAGAGGGGGCTACACATATAACGGGCCATCAATTGGACCTTGTTTTTTCTAATTTAGACCAGCTTGTGTGTAAGACTCCTACACCCCTCCTCTGGACCGATCATTCCCTGATTGAGATCAGGATGCAGCTTGTGAAACCACATGTAGCTAATCGACCTATGAAGACAGGTTTCAGGCAGGGGAGGAAATGGCATAAACTCACAACAGAAGCCTTTGAGGAGGTCTTTCCCACTGAACTCGGCCCCACTGCCAGTGAGGTAGGGGCCAAATTGGCGGCCTTCAATCTGGCTTTGGAATCGGTATTGGATACTATCATTCCCTTACACAAGCAAAATATCCTAACTAGGAGGGTCTCGGCCCCCTGGTACACAAGGGAATTAAAACATGGAGAGCGAACTCATAAACACATATGCAAAAAAGAAGCAGAGAACTATGGGTAGTTCCCAAGTTTAGGTGAGATTGAAAGGGATAAAGTCTTTTGCCATTTGGCGTGGATAGCAATGTGCAAAGTGTCATTGGTGTTGTAGGGTGTTCTATACAGCAGCTGCTCTCCACCTAAACATGGGAATTACCCCGAGTTCTCTGCTTCTATTTTGCATAATTTATGCAGCACTGTGTGCCTGAAAGTGTAGGCACATATGTTTATACTTACCTGTGAAAACGTACGTTTTTCGTGTTAAAGGCATACTTGCGGTAAAAAAAAGTAGTTGTAAAGACTTTCAATGTAAAGACGCTGTTGTAATTCCAGCGTCGCTGTAAAGGCATTCGTGGAAAATGCCCTCATTGTTCCGTATTAAATCCATTTGACATGTGAAGTGATCAATTTACCCCTCGGGGGGGTGCAGGAGAGTGTTGGTCAGTAGAGTTTAAAAAGACAGCCACCCTCACATTTACCTGCCCAGGCAATACCCGAAGACACGGAATACCCTTCATGTGGATAGTGGATATTAAACTTCATGCAGCACTTTGAAATCTCCTGTCTTGAGAAAGAGTCACCCGTCCCGTCCAGGCTTTGTGTGGGTTATGGATCCAGCACTCTTTCATTCAAAATTAAAGTGTTTCATTAAAAAAAGTAGATAAAATATTTATTTTGCAGGTGCTCTTTGTAGGCCCACTTTTTTTGCCTTCTGGTTTCTGCTTCACATCAGGCCCTGTGTGGGTCGCTTGGATTGCCCCTTTCTCAAAGACAATGCTGGCCATTTCTGCATGTGTGGAGGTTGTACAAGGGGCAGGATCCAATACTGGAAAACAGTTTCTGTAAAGTTGGATATATGTTTTTCCAGCTCAGTAGTTCTACATTAATAGCTTTAAACCTCGGTTAGCAACACATTACTTTTGACATGTTTTCCTCTTCTATTTATTTTTTTAAGTTTATAATTTGAAAGGAAAAAATACTGGATTTCAATGATTTTTCTATTTTTTTGACTGGTATTGGCAGAAACAGAATTCGCTGCTGCATCATCATTTGTAATTTATTGTGCTGATTTGCTCCCGGAGCCAACTTTTAATTTCGATTGGTTTACCTTTCAGCATTATAAAACATCACCTGAAAACATGGGCACTAGTGGCTTTATTGGTCTTTTAGCGATTTAAATTTTTCCCTGTATGGTCGGTGGGTTGTCTTCATGTTCTTTTTTCGGCGGTTGAATTCCATGGTATGCATTAATGCAATCCCACACATATAAGGCTGTTATTTTCAAAGTCATTATGTGTTCAGTCTTATTAAATTTGATTACATTTGCTATATATTTGCATAAGCTTTGTAGCCAGCAACAAATCTGATTTTCATGGACTACTGTTCTTTTACTAGCAACTGAATTCCATGCAAATCTAATCCATGTGAACGGTTCATAAAACAACCAGCCTCAAGTCACCATTTCTTGAAAAGTCAGAAAAACTGCTTCATTGTTCAAACTTGTGTACATACAGTTGTGTCAGGCTCTAATCTTTTCTCACATTAACTGCTGCTCATAAGAGCTACTGGTTAAGCATGGCACAGCATTGGTTCATTTTGCTCACTCTACAGTCTCAAACAGCCTATCTTCACACTAGAGTAAACAAAGGAGACTGGGTACTGTTCACCTTACCTTACTGGTGCTTTAGTAAAAGCAAGCAGCATAAGCAAGGTCTGGTGACTCAAGAGTAATGCACACACTCCATAAATCAATGTTTTCCCTCATGGTCACGTGTTCGAATCTCAGCGGGTCCTCTCAACCTTTTATCCTTTTGAGATTGATACAATTAGTATCATTGAGTGCCTGGATGCCCATGTTGGTGGACATGCACTTTAATAAGGAATATTATACGTGACAAGCAATGTCAACTAATGGAAGTGGATAATGAATGCTTGCATAATTCTTCACACATACCGAAATGTATTTCCAAATGCCAAAATTCGAACCATAAATCCTTGGAAACTTATCGGTGCTACTACTCATGACTAGTTCAAATATGAAATCTTGATATGTTGATATAATTTTGTAAGAAAATACACAGCACCGGGGGCGATCCTTCTAAGAGCAGCTTAGTACAAAGAGGAACATCTGCTTGCCAGATGGTACTACAACCATGTGCAACTGAGCACTGGGGTAAACTATTCAATTTTAGTTGCAGAAGAGAAGCTACATCTTCTAAGCTACATTTTCTTCTCTTGTGCTGGAGGGACATCTTAAGGGTTTTGGGAGCCCTGAGCCAAGCGTATTTCGTGGGACCCTGTGCAGGACAGCTTTGAATTGATAAAAAAAAAAAAACAGGCACATTGGTCTAAATTCTATATGTGCTTGCATGTAATATTCATGGATAGTGTGGTGTGTTTTCAATTTAAAAAAGAACAGCAGCTAACTAATAATATTGAAAAAAATATTTGTGACCACACCCATTTCTCATTTGTGAAGTCTGTTTTCATTTTATTATCTTTTTCAATGGATGTTGCCTGGTTTTGAAAATCACAAGCATTTCTCTGCAAAATGTCTGTAATAGACTCCCATAAACCACCCACACTAAAAACAAATTAAAGAAAACAGCATTTAAAACAATCTGTTTTAGAATTATTGAAGGCCATTAGGGCAAGAGACTCTGTAGAACAGGGCTCGCTCTATCTGGGGTGGTGGTGTGGCTGACAATCTGAGGCCCTGGGTCAGGGCCCACCCTGCTGATGCTTTAAAACGTCTCGGATGTGATGCAAGGCATGATAGCCTTGGAATTTCAAACCAGTGGAGGAAGATGATTTGTATTTCCTTGGCAGATACAAGGCCCAACCTTCAAGATGGAAGCTTTAAATGTACCATGACTACTAGTGGCTCATCTGCATCTACCCTCAAGTGCAAATCTCTGCAATCTTTGATGTTTGACTTCTTACATCATTGAAATGGGAACCTATAAGGAGGCTTGCTCAGCTCAATCAACTTTTCAGAAAGCTACTTAATCAAAGGCTGTTTTTACCAAAGTCTATCTGAAAATATTGATATACGATGTGCCCCATATTCTGAGAAAGAACTTCTAGCCCGCTTCCCTTTTTCTGATGCAGATTACTTGCCTGCTGGTGATGAATGTATTCTTTATGGCGAAAGAGAAATACAGACGCTGTGTCCAGAGGTTCAGCTGCCAGCAACAATCTACATTTTTAGACTGTTCAAAGATTTTGGTAGCAAGAATCTCCTAAAACAATAATAAAATTAGCTGCTGGCATGAATCCCGGCCAGCAAATAATGTGGAATGTGAGAGAGGGTTCAGTATAATAAACTTGTTTTCTTCTCCAACAAGGACCTCTTGTCTCGTAGACACCAAGGGGCATATCCACAACAGCGCGCCTAGCACTGATTTCCCTAACGCCGGCTATCGCTGAATTAAAATGCCGAGTTAGCGCGTTATCATCAACGCATAACTCAAGGGCGATATATAATCCGGCGATAGCGGGGAAATCGCTGGTTTTGCAGGGAACATTGCTGGTTTTCCAGCGATGTTCCCTGAAAAACAGCAATATGCTTGATGATATGATCCTATGGTCGTAACACATCAATCCACCTCCCTTTGTCAACACAAAAGTTAGTTTTCGGCGAAAATCGCGGTTTTCGCCAAAAACGAACGTCTGCTAAAATCCTGAGGGCCACCTTGTAAATATCGTGATGTTCATTTAACGATAATTTACAAGGTAGTCCGTCAGGAGTACGCCCACTTTGCATCTCATTAGAGATGCAAAACGAGGCGTCGGCAAAACAGCTGATAACATGCGCCAATACATGTTAGCACCGGCTTGCAAATAGGGCGAAAAGATTATCTCCGCTTTTTTGGCTTTAAAAGCCAAAAAAGCGGAGATAAGGTCCTTGATAATATGCCCCCATTTGTTCATGCTTATGGGTAAAGTGGTCTGCCACTTGAAACATTCAACGTAAGGCTGTACAGTAAGAATTGACTGACAAAAGGGAGAAGGTCTGCTGATGAACGTTGTTGTGAGAACCCTAGCAGAATAGAAACAAAGAATAACTTCCAAGGTTTTGATTTATAAGGATTTTACTGCTTACAACACATGTAAATGATTTGCACTGCCCCCATCCTATTCTGCACATGTTTTGTAATGTGTCTTCCTTTAATTGCTTATAAAATAAATACATGTTTTCCTGCTTGATATTATTTTATCTTTTGTTGATGAGGACTTTATGAATGTGTCAAGCATATGGTTCTAGTTCGCATGTTTTAGGCAGCCACCCTATTAGAGTAGGTCACTCCACTTTTGAAAGTTTGCCAAGTCCCCTTTAGAGACCTCTCAGTTTTTTTTCATCCCACTTAAAGCTGTACCTTACCCTCCTCAAGCAAGGCACAAATGCCTTTTCTGTGGTCATGCAGGTTGCTCTTGCACAAACTCCGGCTGATTCGGACATCAAAGTAAGAGGAGGACTGGAGTACTGACTGAGCCAGGAAGCCAGCCATGGTCATATTTATGATATTCTGGCCCTGATGGTTTTGGACTTCACTGGAGGTTTTCTCATTTCTCCTTATTAGCATCCCTCAATTTTAAAGTATATTTTCAAAGATGTGCTTAGCAGAACCCATACTCTGCTGCATACTGCAGCTTCTATGGAAGGGCCCCACAGGTCCTCGATAGTAACAGGCTAACCTAAACCAAGTGTCAGACTTCGAAGGTGGAGTACCATGTCACGCAACAGAGTATTGCGATTCTCACAAGTAGGAGAGCTCCTATCCAGCACACACAGGCAGAGCTCACCCAATTGCGATTCTACTATTAACATGACCAGATAATCTGGATTTCATTAAAGACACGGAGGCTAACATTATGCATTGATCTTTTTAATGCAACTCACAAGCAGCCGCTTACATCATATAAAGAAGAATTAGAATGCAGTGACAGCGTGACAACAATATAAGGCATGAGCAAGAACAGAGCTGCCTCTTTTAAATGCAATGAAGCAAGGAGAGAGTCTGGAAGTTCAAGGTGAAACTTGGACTGGAGAGCGATGAAGATGGGAAACGAAGAGAAGACCAGGAAGATCCGTTAGGTCGAGTTATGTGAAAAGAAAGAGAAAAAATTAAAAGGGCTGAAGAACCTTTGCTAGAAATATTGTAAACAACAACAAGACCAAAATTAAACAGTATTTGAATGTAAGTAGTCAACAGTATGAGAAAATATAAATATATGAATGCAAGTAGTCAACAGCATGAGAATATATATACTCCGTCCAAGGGAGGGACGGGTGGGATAATGTTAGCCTCCGTGTCTTTAATGAAATCCAGATTCTCTGGTCATGTTAATAGGAGAATCGCAATTTCATTACAAGACAGGAGGCTACATTATGCATGTTGGTAGCCTTGAAGAACAACGTCGGACATGTGTTAAATAGGTTTACAACAATGACGAGCAAAAGTGGAGGCACTGGACCAATCAGCAGCTTTAAGGATAACATCTAACTTACCACCAGACCAAAAGACTTGCCAGCCATAGCACCTCTGAGAGAATGGGCTTGAAATTTAGAAAGGTCAATGCCAGCAAAGCTCATAGCCAACTTAACCCATCTGACGATAGAACAGATTGAGATAGGTTTAAAAGGTTTGGCAAAGGAAATGAGAAGTTGATTGGCATCCTGAGGGCAAAGGTCTTTCATTCTGGAATCGTATTCTTTCATCCAATCAACAATACAAAGTTTTTTGCAGTAGTCAAAACGAAAGTAAAAGATAGAATCTGACATGGTTTTAGATCTCCTAAGGATTTCAAACTTAACACCAAACATGTCATAACATCTATTAGAAATATCTAAAGATTTAACATTAGAAACCCTGCAACAATAAATCCAACATAAAAGAGTAGCAAGTTTAATGGAAAGACACTTCCTGTTAAGAAGAGAATTATCAGGCCATGAGCAAAAAAGCTCAAGGATAAGTTTAGCGTCCCACAAAGATTGGTATTTAGGCCCAGGAGGTCTTCTTAGTCTAATGCTCTTTAAAACTCTACAAAAAATAACATTCTTACCTACCGTCTTACCGTTGACGAGAGAATGTCCAGCGGAGATAGCTGATCTGTAACAATTAATGGATCTATAGGAGAGGCCATAGTCAAATAATTCAATAAGAAAATGAACTATATTGACGATAGGAGCCTCCACGGGATCCAAGTTCCTCTCCATGCACCAACAAAACCGTTTTCTCCAAATGTTATTGTATCTGTAGTGAGTCCCTGGTGCCCAGGATTCTCCGAGGAGAGTGAGAGCTGATGACGAAAGTCCAGACAGCTTGTTAGATTGCCTGACACTTTCCAAGCAAGAAGGTTCAAACTCCCTGAAAGAACTAGGTGGTGATCTTCTCCGTTTGCGTTTGAAACCAGACCTTTCGTTACAGGAATTAGGAAGGGGATGTCGCAGGACAGTTCCAGAGTTGTGGGGAACCACGCTTGAGAAGGCCAGAAGGGAGTTATCAGGACCAGGGAGCACTGGTCCTGTCTCACCTTCTGAAGAACTCTCTGAATCATGGCGAAGGGGGAAAGGCGTAAGGCTGTAGAAGGGACCATGGCTGGAGAAAGGCGTTCACTGCAAGCGCGCCCGGATCTGCATCCAGCTGAAGTATTGGGGCAGTTGGAAAGTCAATCTGCTCGCAAAAAGGTCCACATCGAAGGGGCCCCAAAAATGAAACAGAGAATTGAAAACGTTCACGTTGACTTTCCAATCGCTGAAGTCTTGAAGGAATCTCGAATTCCAATCCGCGGAAAAATTCTACTTTCCCGGGAGATATTCCACCTTCAGGGAAATTTTGTGTTCTAAACAAAACATCCAAAATTTCTTGGCCAGATCGGGGCGGTCTGCTGACCTTGTCCCTCCAAGGCGGTTGATATAAGAGACTGCGGAGATGTTGTCCATCTTCAAAACAACAGATCTGCCCTGAAGTGAGTGTTTGAAACTCATTAGGGCATAAAGCTGCCCACAATAGAGATAATGATGACTTTGGTAACACAGGCAAATGCGGGCTCTCAGCTGCAACAGCTCCTCAGCTGCGGTGGTCCACAATAGCGATAATGATGACTTTGGTAACACAGGCAAATGCGGGCTCTCAGCGGCAACAGCTCCCAAGCTGCGGTGGCCCACAATAGCAATAATAATGACTTTCAGCCCGCGTTCCCCGCAGTAGAACCAGAGCCTCTGGAATTCTCAACAGAGGCCTCACCTGCAAGGAGAATTCCCCTCAAATGGGAATCCGGACGGCTGATAGGTGAAGTCTAATATCCCTGAGACTTCGGCAGGAGGCAAGCTCAAATCAGGCCCTTGGGTAGTTGCTTCCGCAAGATGGAGGAAAGTTTCAAAGTCCTTTCCATCTAGTTACATGGACAGAGGTTTGTCTTGGCATCCAGAAGTAACACGTTCTACCTACAGTAAATAATTAAAATATAGCACTTACAGGGCGCAGAGAGCCATAGCTCCAAAAGCAAAAGTCCTCAGCAATCAAGGGGGTAATGCAGGGCCCATGGAGGCAAGCCCTCATGGTAGTTCCTCCTGGGTCCCAGCAGCAGCATGCCCCAGCAGGATCAGGAACAGCACATCATCCTAAAAGAGCACCATGGAACTGAACAATTTCATGGGGTCACAGCCCCTTTACTTATACCACCAAAAGACTTTTTTCTCAAGAGTCACAAGTCACTGAACCCTTCCAGAACCAGTTTGGTGTTGTCCTGGAGCACTTTGTTTAGAAGGCTGCATCCTGCTTTTGAGGAAGAGGGGTCTGCCATCAGCCGGACAGTGGGATGTGGAGCCATCATTCCCCTTGCCAGGCACAGCCCTGTTCAGATCAAAGGGTCACCCCTCTCCATACTCCATCTGCAGATCTCTCTATTCAACCCACGTCTGGCTCAGCCTGCCCTGTCCCTCCAAAACCGGACATGCAATTCACATCAGGCAGGCGAACACATAGCACACAGATTGTTGCTGTGTAGTGTACTCTTCCAGTTTGTGTGTTTCAGTTTCAGGAGGTCCTTAGTGACCACTTCATGAAAAGTGTCTATGTTGTCATGGGGTAGGACAGGATAGAAAATAGAGCGGGTTTGAATTTAGTAGAGGCAGCTAGATCCGTGCAGATGTCCAGGTCAATGGTGTTCATGGGCAGCCCTGATGTGGATGTGGATGTGTTGTGCAAATCATGCATCAGGATGAGTGTGTCAACATCTCCAATGGTGAGATTGGAGCAGGTGCAAGTAGTCCGATCAGGGACATATTCGATACTACCTGATGATTTTTTCAGAAGGTGCCACTTCTTCAATTTCATTTTCCTAATGAATCTGAATAGTTAAATACCACAGTAGGACAGAAAGTTAAACCTAGGCATAAGGTTTTCTTTCTGAAAAAGGAAAGTGAGTGTTCGGAAAGATTGCGTAATGGTTCTGTTTACCATATCATCATCCATTATTGTTTTCCCCTGGAGCTTCCACCTTTGCTTCCCATGTGCTCTTTTGTTCTGTTGTTTCTGTTCTTTTTGTTTCCTTTGTTTTCTCCTTTGTTTGCTCCTCCCCTGCCTCTCCCTCTGCCTCTTCCCCTGCCTCGTTGTCCTCTTCCTCGTCCTTGGTTTGCTGGTGCTGGTGTAGTTCTTGGTGTTTGCCGGCCCCTTTTCAGGAGCCGGTATTCGTCTAAAAAAGTAGCCGGCTGTGAGGGACTACTACTTTAGATGTTGAACTGGCGGTGTAATACTGTTGACAGTCTAGTAGCTGGGGTGGGTGGAGTCAGGTGGGCTGAGGGGAAGAGGATGAGTTAGGACAGGAGGAGGGCAGTTAGAGTAGGGACAGGGTTGATGAAGGGTGTATAGAATAAAGCTCCCTGAATAGTAACCAGCTGTGTCTGTGGTTCTTTGTAGCACGATGCTACAACTGGCGACGAGGGTGGGATAGGCATGATTATAGCCTGCAGAACCCAATAGGAGTGCCCTGTCCCCTGCAGCATCAAGTAAAGAATCTGCTGCTTGGTAGGGCTGCCACCTGAAGAAAGAGGTCAGCAGCCGGTGACCCTGCTCCCCCCCCCAGCGACTGTGGGAGCCCAGAGGGAGCCACTGAATCGAGCGCTGAAACGCTCAGGAAAAGGAAGCTGTTTCGCGCTGAAAGCGCGAGTCACGCCGGATGCGTGCAACTTGGCACCCTAAAAGAACAGGAGTCGGGAGCCCACTCCGACCCTGTCCAGCATCCCAGATCTAGACCAGGGTCCCCCGACGTCGAGGACGCTGTCCCCGAGAGCCCGGTGACAAGCGCTGCTGAGCGTGCTGAAAACGGAGCCCGGGTGCCGTCGGAGTTCGGAAAACCTCACGCCCGATGCGTGAGGTTTGGCACGCCAGCGGAGAAGAAGAGCGGGAACGTGGAAAGTAAGGCGGGAGCCCACCCCAACCTCACCTGGTAGCTGCGGTGGCCGAAGAAAAGTGAGCCCTGATGTGTGCTGCCCCCGAGGTTGCCGGCCGGTGAGTCCAGAGTGAGCCAGAGTTGGGTGAAGCAGGAGAGAAAGCCTCGTGTGACTGCAGTGACGACGGCCATCTTTGAGTCAGGCAACTGTTGTGACGTCTTCCCTGTGCAAACTGGAGGCGGCCATTTTGAGGTCAGGCGAGCCAAATTTAGCAACAAGCATTGCCAAATATACTAAGACAAGCATTGGCAGACCCAAGAAAACAAGCATTGGCAACCATAATGAAGCAAGCATTGGCAAACGTAAAGAAACAAACACTGGCAAACACAAGTGGAAAGGCCACAAGAAGGAAACAAACATTGGCAAGAGTAAGTTACAGTGACGCAACAAGCACATGCAAATGCAAGAAGCAGTGTAAGAAAACAAGCATTGAGAAAGACAAAAAGAGGAATAGCGCAACAAGCATTGGCAAACGCGAGAGAACAAGCATTGGCATACGGAAAGCAACAAGCATTGGTAAACGTAAAAGACCAAACACTGGTAACTGCAAAAGAGCAAGCAGTGGCAAAGGTAACCTAACAAGCACGGGCGAGAGGCGAGATGTACAGCGCAACAAGCACAAGCACATGCAACTCCAAAACACCATAAGCATGAGACAGCACAAACCGAGCATACCAAGCACGGATGAATACAAGTTCCGAAGTCAGCGAGCACAAGCAAGTGCAAATCCTGAATGCACCAAGCAAATGCAAATCCCAAACGTAACAAACACGAGCTGAAGACAAGTACCAAAACAAACTTTCAGCACCACGCGGAGATAAACGATCAACAGTAAGAACAACTAAGGAGCTAAAATAATCCAGAAGCATGAGTAAACGAACATCAAGGAAGCATTCTCCCATCATTGAAACCACTGGATAACCTGTGCCAGGCCAAAAGAAACACAGGAATGAGATATCACTGGTGTCACGCATCGTCGCGGGAGAACCCCATGGTCAGGGAATCCAAACTTAACTCACTGAGACGGTCATACTAAGGGTGGACAGAACAAGAGTCACCCAGGTGTGGCGAACATTCCCAGAGTCAAAGGAAACGACCAGACACACAAACTCGACAGAAGAAGGTCAGCAAATAAGACGGGAAGCAAAGTGAACAAACCTGCAACGGTAGCAGACGGAAACTTTCCTTCCTCATGGCGGTGGTTACAACAACTCATCGGCCCAATCCCTGCCTTGAAGTACCGCCCCCAGTGACCCAGACTGACAGTCAGAGTTTGGGCCCCAAATGGGACCGGTGGCTGGAATCATTGGACGATTTTCTTGATGCGATCGGTGAACGAAGAGACAGAAAATGTCTGACACTACTTCTCCAGGTGATAGGTCACGAGGGCCGACGTTTGGTCAGAACATTCCCTGAAAAGGATACAGAGACCTACGAGAGACTCCAAAAGAAACTACATACCCATTTTCATGCACCGGTAGACGTGGATCATGCTCGTATCGCCTTCACCACAGCCCGGCAGGAACCAGGAGAACCGCTGCCTAAATTCATTGCCCGGCTGCAAAGATTGGTGCCCGGCTGCTACTTCAATACCTTCACAAATGAAGAAGCCGTTCGGCTTCGGATTATCGAAGGTTGCTCTAATGCAGACACAAAGCGCAAGATTCTTCAGGGGCAGTGGTCGCTAAAGAGAATCATCAGAGGGGCCGAGGTTGGAGTGTGGGTCAGAGCAAAAGACCTATCAAAATACGGACACTCGAACGCAAGACACCTGGATGTCTGGAAAGAGACATCCCTCATGTCTGGGGGCAAGGCCCAGGAAACAAACAAAACCAAAAAGAGGGAGGGTGAAGGCAGATCAGAGCCAAGACGAAACAAGAGACTAAGCCTCATGGAACACTCCAAGTCAACAACTCAAAAGACCAGAAGAGTCAGGATTGCGATAGCGGCACTGACACAACCTCAAGGAGTCAGTCAACAGATGGTGATACTGATACAACCTCAAGGAGTTACTCAACCTCAAGGAGTCAGTGGCAGCCTGCCCAACAAAAGGGCAAGAAAGACAAACCACAGAAGACGGGACCAATCCCGTCAGCACCGGAAATCGGCACACGAACATCCCCAGGCATCCTCCCACTATTCACCAAAGCCTGTAGATGAGTCCGAGGAAGCATCAAGCAGTGAGACACATCACCCCAATGACACGGATGTCAGTACACCCAACAAGCGAGAAGAAGAAACTAACCACATGAGGAGTGGTAAGCCACTCAGACACCGAAAAGGGAGAGGCATGTGCACTCAAGACAGTTATGACAACGAGAAAACGGAGAAGAGACAATTGATGTCCCGTGAGAGGGGTAAAGACCAAATGTTCCAGGCTCAAACTAAAGAAGTAAACGTGTGGTTAGCAAACAACCTCTCCACCGCAACAACACAGAAGACACATAAAGAGACGTACCCAATGTCCCGCAGATAGCTCGGACTCCAGGAGCATGTCATCCCAGACTATCAACTCAATAAACTTACCAGTCAAGACGCCCTCAAAGGAACATTTTCAAAGGGAATCAGCGAACGACGCCTCTGATTCGGAAAGCATGTCTGTCCGATCACTTGGGTCAACAAAATCATGGTCCCGACCGCGTCCATGGCATCAATCACCCGAACGCACAATAGAACCAAAGGACAACATGTCATGTCAGTCATCACCATGTCAAGACATGAGTAATATACCGTCACCCCTGATGGGGTCAGTGAGGCTGACTCGAAGAACTGACGGAAGAAAACCAAAGAGATGGGACAGTATCTACCAGGTGGAAAAGGACTATCCTGTCACCCTGCGAGGTGGACCAAATGTGGTGACAGAGATGGTCTGTCACCGAATGAGAGAGAAACAGGTACATGACCGGTTGGTCAAGGGTTTTGCCAGCCTCAAACACGAGTGGGAGTGGGAGAGACAAATAGAGGCAGCAAACGAGTCCAAGAATCAAGCCAAAACATCCACTTCAGATAGTACATTAACGTCTGGCATGCCTGACGGTACACAGAAGAACAGTGCTGTTCCCAACCTAACAAGACAAAGAGAAATAACCTTACAGGTGGGAGCTCGGAAGAGAATCAGAACATCGTCCACTCCTGAAGGAGATCGGTCATCGATAGAACAAGAGCCAGCAGCAGTCACACAACAAGAAAGAACTGCGGAACCGGAGAATAGGCAGCCCACACGCAATGGGTTGCATTCTCAAGGGTGCACTCCTGTAGTCAAGGATGCCTTAATTAAGACAACGGAAAGATTGATCAAAGTCGGGACCGCCACGGATTCGACACTACTGATGCTTAAAGAACAGGCTGTCCGCCAACCCGTGTGGTGGATTGAAGAATTGCGAACACTGTGGAAATTAAGGAGCCGGTGACGAGCCTGACCAGTAATCCTGCACATGAAGGACCTGACTATGGTCACATGGAAAACACAGGCCAGCAGGATGGGCCCTCACCAAGTGTATCGAATGGGACCATGTCTTTGCGACCACGTCGTGACATTCAGCCACCAAAGAGACTCATTGAAGAGATGGGCTGAAGCATTGTTTGTCTATTTTGTTTTATTAAGAAAGGGGGAGATGTAATACTGTTGACAGTCTAGTAGCTGGGGTGGGCGGAGTCAGGTGGGCTGAGGGGAAGAGGAGGAGTTAGGACAGGAGGAGGGCAGTTAGAGTAGGGACAGGGTTGATGAAGGGTGTATAGAATAAAGCTCCCTGAATAGTAACCAGCTGTGTCTGTGGTTCTTTGTAGCACGATGATACAGGCGGTAGTTACTGAGATGTCAGTATCTGACTCACTGGCTTCCACAGATGATGGTTGTGTTGTTTCATGAGTTGATGTCTTTACCTCCATTGTGTCTGGTAGGTCCTCATAAAGATGGTTGTATTTGTGACTATACGTAAGTATGCGGCCACTTTCATAGTCCAAGCAGTCCCTGTGGCGCTTTCTTTGTTTGCGGATCTTTATATCTTCTTCATGTTGTTTCAATCTGGGCTTTAATGAATCATTGAATTTTTTAATCATGGTTTGTTCGCTGTTGTTTACGAATTCTTCTTCCAGTGAAGCAATTTCCAGGAGGATGGCCTCCCTCTCCTCCCAGGCATACTTCGCTAGGATGCTGAGCATGTTTTAGAGCTTTTAGCAGAATTTTCTGCCCAATCCTCTAACATACGAGGATTGGGTGACTCATAGGACGATGTTGTGTATATGCAAAGTCAACGAGGGACCATATTCTTGTCCAAATAGTCTTGTAGTGAGATTGCCTCCACCACTTCGCCGCTTCTGATTTTTGTGAGTTTTTCATAGTGTTCAAGTTTGGACATTATTGAGGTGTCTTGTTTCTGGTTGACCAAGGGACTTCTTGCTTTCCCTGGTGCCTGTGCCAGTAGCGTTTGCGCTGCAGCTCGTCGTTCATTCTCTTCTTTCATGTTGTGTGACAATGTAGGTGGCTTGTGATGTCCTTGTTGGCCCACTTGCTTCTGTAGTGTACAGTAAATTCCATTGTAGATATAATCGCCCTCAACAATTGGGCAGTTCCTGCTGCCACCTGTGGGTAGTCTAATGCAAAAGGTGATGATGCTGGAAAAACTGGGAGACAGAATTCCATGTAGCCCAGTTGGGCTCACGCCTCTGTTTGTGATGTACACACCGTGTACTATGTGAGCGGCTTGGTGCTCTGGTTGATAGCTCTCTTGAGTCACGGCACCGTGCCCACGTGCTATTTAGTGCTTGTATGCAATGTCCAGAAAATACAGTTTGTAAACAAACAGTGCCAGCCAGAGACGCAGGCTTTGCCCACAGAATGTGCTAGCGTGGGGACCAGACCCGCTTTAGGGAAACACGACCCAACCTCCCCGCCACCAGCACAACCCAGCGTACACTGCCTACTTCTGGCATGCACTTCCTTGTTCATGCAGCTTCCTCTCCGTTACTCCCACAATTTTGGCATGGCAAATGGCGGCCGGCCACTCGATCCTCAATAATCCAATACCATTTACATTTATATGACTGTGATCATGTTCTTGATTTACTTTCTCTGTAAAATGACCGCCATGTTTACTTGTGATTTTCACTTATACACTTGAATCAATCTGTTTTCAGTATTTAACATCAGGCTATGTAAATGAATTTACACTGTTTACTCACTTGGTGATCAAGACAGCAAGTCTGTCGAAACAGTTAACATGTACAGATTAAATTCCTTAACTGGCCTCTCCTGAGTGTGTGTACTATATTGTGTGGTATACAATGTTGGATATAAAATGTATATATGTATATATATATATATAATGTATATATTATTTATATATATATGTTTTATATATATATATTTAAATAAAAACAATATACGTGTGTGTGTATTAAGAAAAAAATAGAGGTGGGGTTAAACTTAACTATTAATTTTCTACCACTCATAAACACATATGCAAAAAAGAAGCAGAGAACTATGGGTAGTTCCCAAGTTTAGGTGAGATAGAAAGGGATAAAGTCTTTTGCCATTTGGCCTGGATAGCAATGTGCAAAGTGTCATTGGTGTTGTAGGGTGTTCTATACAGCAGCTGCTCTCCACCTAAACATGGGAATTACCCCGAGTTCTCTGCTTCTATTTTGCATAATTTTTGCAGCACTGTGTGCCTGAAAGTGTAAGCACATATGTTTATACTTACCTGTGAAAACTTACGTTTTTCGTGTTAAAGGCATACTTGCGGTAAAAAAAGTAGTTGTAAAGACTTTCAATGTAAAGACGCTGTTGTAATTCCAGCGTCGCTGTAAAGGCATTCGTGGAAAATACTCTCATTGTTCCGTATTAAATCCATTTGACATGTGAAGTGATCAATTTACCCCTCGGGGGGGGTGCAGGAGAGTGTTGGTCAGTAGAGTTTAAAAAGACAGCCACCCTCACATTTACCTGCCCAGGCAATACCCGAGGACACGGAATACCCTTCATGTGGATAGTGGATATTAAACTTCATGCAGCACTTTGAAATCTCCTGTCTTGAGAAAGAGTCACCCGTCCCGTCCAGGCTTTGTGTGGGTTATGGATCCAGCACTCTTTCATTCAAAATTAAAGTGTTTCATTAAAAAAGTAGATAAAATATTTATTTTGCAGGTGCTCTTTGTAGGCCCACTTGTTTTGCCTTCTGGTTTCTGCTTCACATCAGGCCCTGTGTGGGTCGCTTAGGATTGCCCCTTTCTCAAAGACAATGCTGGCCATTTCTGCATGTGTGGGGGTTGTACAAGGGGCAGGATCCAATGCTGGAAAACAGTTTCTGTAAAGTTGGATATATGTTTTTCCAGCTCAGTAGTTCTACATTAATAGCTTTAAACCTCGGTTAGCAACACATTACTTTTGACATGTTTTCCTCTTCTATTTATTTTTTTAAGTTTATAATTTGAAAGGAAAAAATACTGGATTTCAATGATTTTTCTATTTTTTTGACTGGTATTGGCAGAAATAGAATTCGCTGCTGCATCATCATTTGTAATTTATTGTGCTGATTTGCTCCCGGAGCCAACTTTTAATTTCGATTGGTTTACCTTTCAGCATTATAAAACATCACCTGAAAACATGGGCACTAGTGGCTTTATTGGTCTTTTAGCGCTTTACATTTTACCCTGTATGGTCGGTGGGTTGTCTTCATGTTCTTTTTTCGGCGGTTGAATTCCATGGTATGCATTAATGCAATCCCACACATATAAGGCTGTTATTTGCAAAGTCATTATGTGTTCAGTCTTATTAAATTTGATTACATTTGCTATATATTTGCATAAGCTTTGTAGCCAGCAACAAATCTGATTTTCATGGACTACTGTTCTTTTACTAGCAACTGAATTCCATGCAAATCTAATCCATGTGAACGGTTCATAAAACAACCAGCCTCAAGTCACCATTTCTTGAAAAGTCAGAAAAACTGCTTCATTGTTCAAACTTGTGTACATACAGTTGTGTCAGGCTCTAATCTTTTCTCACATTAACTGCTGCTCATAAGAGCTACTGGTTAAGCATGGCACAGCATTGGTTCATTTTGCTCACTCTACAGTCTCAAACAGCCTATCTTCACACTAGAGTAAACAAAGGAGACTGGGTACTGTTCACCTTACCTTACTGGTGCTTTAGTAAAAGCAAGGAGCATAAGCAGTGTCTGGTGGCTCAAGAGTAATGCACACACTCCATAAATCTATGTTTGCCCTCATGGTCACGTGTTCGAATCTCAGCGGGTCCTCTCAACCTTTTATCCTTTTGAGATTGATACAATTAGTATCATTGAGTGCCTGGATGCCCATGTTGGTGGACATGCACTTTAATAAGGAATATTATACGTGACAAGCAATGTCAACTAATGGAAGTGGATAATGAATGCTTGCATAATTCTTCACACATACTGAAATGTATTTCCAAATGCCAAAATTCGAACCATAAATCCTTGAAAACTTATCGGTGCTACTACTCATGACTAGTTCAAATATGAAATCTTGATATGTTGATATAATTTTGTAAGAAAATACACAGCACCGGGGGCGATCCTTCTAAGAGCAGCTTAGTACAAAGAGGAACATCTGCTTGCCAGATGGTACTACAACCATGTGCAACTGAGCACTGGGGTAAACTATTCAATTTTAGTTGCAGAAGAGAAGCTACATCTTCTAAGCTACATTTTCTTCTCTTGTGCTGGAGGGACATCTTAAGGGTTTTGGGAGCCCTGAGCCAAGCGTATTTCGTGGGACCCTGTGCAGGACAGCTTTGAATTAATTACAACAAAAAAAAAACAGGCACATTGGTCTAAATTCTATATGTGCTTGCATGTAATATTCATGGATAGTGTGGTGTGTTTTCAATTTAAAAACGAACAGCAGCTAACTAATAATATTGAAAAAAATATTTGTGACCACACCCATTTCTCATTTGTGAAGTCTGTTTTCATTTTATTATCTTTTTCAATGGATGTTGCCTGGTTTTGAAAATCACAAGCATTTCTCTGCAAAATGTCTGTAATAGACTCCCATAAATCACCCACACTAAAAATAAATTAAAGAAAACAGCATTTAAAACAATCTGTTTTAGAAATATTGAAGGCCATTAGGGCAAGAGACTCTGTAGAACAGGGCTCGCTCTATCTGGGGTGGTGGTGTGGCTGGCAATCTGAGGCCCTGGGTCAGGGCCCACCCTGCTGATGCTTTAAAACGTCTCGGATGTGATGCAAGGCATGATAGCCTTGGAACTTCAAACCAGTGGAGGAAGATGATTTGTATTTCCTTGGCAGATACAAGGCCCAACCTTCAAGATGGAAGCTTTACATGTACCATGACTACTAGTGGCTCATCTGCATCTACCCTCAAGTGCAAATCTCTGCAATCTTTGATGTTTGACTTCCTTCATCATTGAAATGGGAACCTATAAGGAGGCTTGCTCAGCTCAATCAACTTTTCAGAAAGCTACTTAATCAAAGGCTGTTTTTACCAAAGTCTATCTGACAATATTGATATACGATGTGCCCCATATTCTGAGAAAGAACTTCTAGCCCGCTTCCCTTTTTCTGATGCAGATTACTTGCCTGCTGGTGATGAATGTATTCTTTATGGCGAAAGAGAAATACAGACGCTGTGTCCAGGGGTTCAGCTGCCAGCAACAATCTACATTTTTAGACTGTTCAAAGATTTTGGTAGCAAGAATCTCCTAAAACAATAATAAAATTAGCTGCTGGCATGAATCCCGGCCAGCAAATAATGTGGAATGTAAGAGAGGGTTCAGTATAATAAACTTGTTTTCTTCTCCAACAAGGACCTCTTGTCTCGTAGACACCAAGGGGCATATCCACAACAGCGCGCCTAGCACTGATTTCCCTAACGCCGGCTACCGCTGAATTAAATTGCCGAGTTAGCGCGTTATCATCAACGCATAACTCAAGGGCGATATATAATCCGGCGATAGCGGGGAAATCGCTGGTTTTGCAGGGAACATTGCTGGTTTTCCAGCGATGTTCCCTGAAAAACAGCAATATGCTTGATGATACGACCCTATGGTCGTAACACATCAATCCACCTCCCCTTGTCAACACAAAAGTTAGTTTTCAGCGAAAATCGCGGTTTTCGCCAAAAACTAACGTCTGCTAAAATCCTGAGGGCCACCTTGTAAATATCGTGATGTGCATTTAACGATAATTTACAAGGTAGTCCGTAAGGAGTACGCCCACTTTGCATCTCATTAGAGATGCAAAACGAGGCATCGACAAAACAGCTGATAACATGCCCCAATACATGTTAGCACCGGCTTGCAAATAGGGCGAAAATATTATCTCCGCTTTTTTGGCTTTAAAAGCCAAAAAAGCGGAGATAAGGTCCTTGATAATATGCCCCTATTTGTTCATGCTTATGGGTAAACCTCAGTGGTCCGCCACTTGAAACATTCAACGTAAGGCTGTACAGTAAGAATTGACTGACAAAAGGGAGAAGGTCTACTGATGAACGTTGTTGTGAGAACCCTAGCAGAATAGAAACAAAGAATAACTTCCAAGGTTTTGAGAAATCTTGGAATAGATTTATAAGGATTTTACTGCTTACACCAAATGTAAATGATTTGCACTGCCCCCACCCTATTCTGCACATGTTTTGTAATGTGTCTTCCTTTAATTGCTTATAAAATAAATACATGTTTTCCTGCTTGATATTATTTTATCTTTTGTTGATGAGGACTTTATGAATGTGTCAAGCATATGGTTCTAGTTCGCATGTTTTAGGCAGCCACCCTATTAGAGTAGGTCACTCCACTTTTGAAAGTTTGCCAAGTCCCCTTTAGAGACCTCTCAGGTTTTTTTTCATCCCACTTAAAGCTGTACCTTACCCTCCTCAAGCAAGGCACAAATGCCTTTTCTGTGCTCATGCAGGTTGCTCTTGCACAAACTCCGGCTGATTCGGACATCGAAGTAAGAGGAGGACTGGAGTACTGACTGAGCCAGGAAGCCAGCCATGGTCATATTTATGATATTCTGGCCCTGATGGTTTTGGACTTCACTGGAGGTTTTCTCATTTCTCCTTATTAGCATCCCTCAATTTTAAAGTATATTTTCAAAGATGTGCTTAGCAGAACCCATACTCTGCTGCATACTGCAGCTTCTATGGAAGGGCCCCACAGGTCCTCGACAGTAACAGGCTAACCTAAACCAAGTGTCAGACTTCGAAGGTGGAGTACCATGTCACGCAACAGAGTATTGCGATTCTCACAAGTAGAAGAGCTCCTATCCAGCACACACAGGCAGAGCTCACCCAATTGCGATTCTACTATTAACATGACCAGATAATCTGGATTTCATTAAAGACACGGAGGCTAACATTATGCATTAATCTTTTTAATGCAACTCACAAGCAGCCGCTTACATCATATAAAGAAGAATTCGAATGCAGTGACAGCGTGACAACAATATAAGGCATGAGCAAGAACAGAGCTGCCTCTTTTAGTTTTAAGTGTTTTTTTTTTTTTGTTTTTTTTTAGTTTTAAGTGGGGAGCTGCCTCTTTTAAATGCAATGAAGCAAGGAGAGAGTCTGGAAGTTCAAGTTGAAACTTGGACTGGAGAGCGATGAAGAAGGGAAACGAAGAGAAGACCAGGAAGATCCGTTAGGTCGAGTTATCTGAAAAGAAAGAGAAAAAATTAAAAGGGCTGAAGAACCTTTGCTAGAAATATTGTAAACAACAACAAGACCAAAATTAAACAGTATTTGAATGTAAGTAGTCAACAGCATGAGAAAATATAAATATATGAATGCAAGTAGTCAACAGCATGAGAATATATATACTCCGTCCAAGGGAGGGACGGGTGGGATAATGTTAGCCTCCGTGTCTTTAATGAAATCCAGATTCTCTGGTCATGTTAATAGGAGAATCGCAATTTCATTACAAGACAGGAGGCTACATTATGCATGTTGGTAGCCTTGAAGAACAACGTCGGACATGTGTTAAATAGGTTTACAACAATGACGAGCAAAAGTGGAGGCACTGGACCAATCAGCAGCTTTAAGGATAACATCTAACTTACCACCAGACCAAAAAGACTTGCCAGCCATAGCACCTCTGAGAGAATGGGCTTGAAATTTAGAAAGGTCAATGCCAGCAAAGCTCATAGCCAACTTAACCCATCTGACGATAGAACAGATTGAGATAGGTTTAAAAGTTTTGGCAAAGGAAATGAGAAGTTGATTGGCATCCTGAGGGCAAAGGTCTTTCATTCTGGAATCGTATTCTTTCATCCAATCAACAATACGAAGTTTTTTGCAGTAGTCAAAACGAGGGTAAAAGATAGAATCTGGCATGGTTTTAGTTCTCCTAAGGATTTCAAACTTAACACCAAACATGTCATAACATCTATTAGAAATATCTAAAGATTTAACATCAGAAACCCTGCAACAATAAATCCAACATAAAAGAGTAGCAAGTTTAATGGAAAGACACTTCCTGTTAAGAAGAGAATTATCAGGCCATGAGCAAAAAAGCTCAAGGATAAGTTTAGCGTCCCACAAAGATTGGTATTTAGGCCCAGGAGGTCTTCTTAGTCTAATGCTCTTTAAAACTCTACAAAAAATAACATTCTTACCTACCGTCTTACCGTTGACGAGAGAATGTCCAGCGGAGATAGCTGATCTGTAACAATTAATGGATCTATAGGAGAGGCCATAGTCAAATAATTCAACAAGAAAATGAACTATATTGACGATAGGAGCCTCCACGGGATCCAAGTTCCTCTCCATGCACCAACAAAACCGTTTTCTCCAAATGTTATTGTATCTGTAGTGAGTCCCTGGTGCCCAGGATTCTCCGAGGAGAGTGAGAGCTGATGACGAAAGTCCAGACAGCTTGTTAGATTGCCTGACACTTTCCAAGCAAGAAGGTTCAAACTCCCTGAAAGAACTAGGTGGGGATCTTCTCCGTTTGCGTTTGAAACCAGACCTTTCGTTACAGGAATTAGGAAGGGGATGTCGCAGGACAGTTCCAGAGTTGTGGGGAACCACGCTTGAGAAGGCCAGAAGGGAGTTATCAGGACCAGGGAGCACTGGTCCTGTCTCACCTTCTGAAGAACTCTCTGAATCATGGCGAAGGGGGAAAGGCGTAAGGCTGTAGAAGGGACCATGGCTGGAGAAAGGCGTTCACTGCAGCTGAAGTATTGGGGCAGTTGGAAAGTCAATCTGCTCGCAAAAAGGTCCACATCGAAGGGGCCCCAAAAATGAAACAGAGAATTGAAAACGTTCACGTTGACTTTCCAATCGCTGAAGTCTTGAAGGAATCTCGAATTCCAATCCGCGGGAAAATTCTACTTTCCCGGGAGATATTCCACCTTCAGGGAAATTTTGTGTTCTAAACAAAACATCCAAAGTTTCTTGGCCAGATCGGAGCGGTCTGCTGACCTTGTCCCTCCAAGGCGGTTGATATAAGAGACTGCGGAGATGTTGTCCATCTTCAAAACAACAGATCTGCCCTGAAGTGAGTGTTTGAAACTCATTAGGGCATAAAGCTGCCCACAATAGAGATAATGATGACTTTGGTAACACAGGCAAATGCGGGCTCTCAGCTGCAACAGCTCCTCAGCTGCGGTGGTCCACAATAGCGATAATGATGACTTTGGTAACACAGGCAAATGCGGGCTCTCAGCGGCAGCAGCTCCCAAGCTGCGGTGGCCCACAATAGCGATAATAATGACTTTCAGCCCGCGTTCCCCGCAGTAGAACCAGAGCCTCTGGAATTCTCAACAGAGGCCTCACCTGCAAGGAGAATTCCCCTCAAATGGGAATCCGGACGGCTAATAGGTGAAGTCTAATATTCCTGAGACTTCGGCAGGAGGCAAGCCCAAATCAGGCCCTCGGGTAGTTGCTTCAGCAAGATGGAGGAAAGTTTCAAAGTCCTTTCCATCTAGTTACATGGACAGAGGTTTGTCTTGGCATCCAGAAGTAACACGTTCTACCTACAGTAAATAATTAAAATATAGCGCTTACAGGGCGCAGAGAGCCATAGCTCCAAAAGCAAAAGTCCTCAGCAATCAAGGGGGTAATGCAGGGCCCAGGAAGGCAAGCCCTCATGGTAGTTCCTCCTGGGTCCCAGCAGCAGCATGCCCCAGCAGGATCAGGAACAGCACATCATCCTAAAAGAGCACCATGGAACTGAACAATTTCATGGGGTCACAGCCCCTTTACTTATACCACCAAAAGACTTTTTTCTCAAGAGTCACAAGTCACTGAACCCTTCCAGAACCAGTTTGGTGTTGTCCTGGAGCACTTTGTTTAGAAGGCTGCATCCTGCTTTTGAGGAAGAGGGGTCTGCCATCAGCCGGACAGTGGGATGTGGAGCCATCATTCCCCTTGCCAGGCACAGCCCTGTTCAGATCAAAGGGTCACCCCTCTCCATACTCCAACTGCAGATCTCTCTATTCAACCCACGTCTGGCTCAGCCTGCCCTGTCCCTCCAAAACCGGACATGCAATTCACATCAGGCAGGCGAACACATAGCACACAGATTGTTGCTGTGTAGTGTACTCTTCCAGTTTGTGTGTTTCAGTTTCAGGAGGTCCTTAGTGACCACTTCATGAAAAGTGTCTATGTTGTCATGGGGTAGGACAGGATAGAAAATAGAGCGGGTTTGAATTTAGTAGAGGCAGCTAGATCCGTACGGATGTCCAGGTCAATGGTGTTCATGGGCAGCCCTGATATGGATGTGGATGTGTTGTGCAAATCATGCATCAGGATGAGTGTGTCAACATCTCCAATGGTGAGATTGGAGCAGGTGCAAGTAGTCCGATCAGGGAAATATTCGATACTACCTGATGATTTTTTCAGAAGGTGCCACTTCTTCAATTTCATTTTCCTAATGAATCTGAATAGTTAAATACCACAGTAGGACAGAAAGTTAAACCTAGGCATAAGGTTTTCTTTCTGAAAAAGGAAAGTGAGTGTTCGGAAAGATTGCGTAATGGTTCTGTTTACCATATCATCATCCATTATTGTTTTCCCCTGGAGCTTCCACCTTTGCTTCCCATGTGCTCTTTTGTTCTGTTGTTTCTGTTCTTTTTGTTTCCTTTGTTTTCTCCTTTGTTTGCTCCTCCCCTGCCTCTCCCTCTGCCTCTTCCCCTGCCTCGTTGTCCTCTTCCTCGTCCTTGGTTCGCTGGTGCTGGTGTAGTTCTTGGTGTTTGCCGGCCCCTTTTCAGGAGCCGGTATTCGTCTAAAAAAGTAGCCGGCTGTGAGGGACTACTACTTCAGATGTTGAATTGGCGGTGTAATACTGTTGACAGTCTAGTAGCTGGGGTGGGTGGAGTCAGGTGGGCTGAGGGGAAGAGGAGGAGTTAGGACAGGAGGAGGGCAGTTAGAGTAGGGACAGGGTTGATGAAGGGTGTATAGAATAAAGCTCCCTGAATAGTAACCAGCTGTGTCTGTGGTTCTTTGTAGCACGATGCTACAACTGGCGACGAGGGTGGGATAGGCATGATTATAGCCTGCAGAACCCAATAGGAGTGCCCTGTCCCCTGCAGGATCAAGTAAAGAATCTGCTGCTTGGTAGGGCTGCCACCTGAAGAAAGAGGTCAGCAGCCGGTGACCCTGCTCCCCCCCCCAGCGACTGTGGGAGCCCAGAGGGAGCCACTGAATCGAGCGCTGAAACGCTCAGGAAAAGGAAGCTGTTTCGCGCTGAAAGCGCGAGTCACGCCGGATGCGTGCAACTTGGCACCCTAAAAGAACAGGAGTCGGGAGCCCACTCCGACCCTGTCCAGCATCCCAGATCGAGACCAGGGTCCCCCGACGTCGAGGACGCTGTCCCCGAGAGCCCGGTGACAAGCGCTGCTGAGCGTGCTGAAAACGGAGCCCGGGTGCCGTCGGAGTTCGGAAAACCTCACGCCCGATGCGTGAGGTTTGGCACGCCAGCGGAGAAGAAGAGCGGGAACGTGGAAAGTAAGGCGGGAGCCCACCCCAACCTCACCTGGTAGCTGCGGTGGCCGAAGAAAAGTGAGCCCTGATGTGTGCTGCCCCCGAGGTTGCCGGCCGGTGAGTCCAGAGTGAGCCAGAGTTGGGTGAAGCAGGAGAGAAAGCCTCGTGTGACTGCAGTGACGACGGCCATCTTTGAGTCAGGCAACTGTTGTGACGTCTTCCCTGTGCAAACTGGAGGCGGCCATTTTGAGGTCAGGCGAGCCAAATTTAGCAACAAGCATTGCCAAATATACTAACACAAGCATTGGCAGACCCAAGAAAACAAGCATTGGCAACCATAAAGAAGCAAGCATTGGCAAACGTAAAGAAACAAACACTGGCAAACACAAGTGGAAAGGCCACAAGAAGGAAACAAACATTGGCAAGAGTAAGTTACAGTGACGCAACAAGCACATGCAAATGCAAGAAGCAGTGTAAGAAAACAAGCATTGAGAAAGACAAAAAGAGGAATAGCGCAACAAGCATTGGCAAACGCGAGAGAACAAGCATTGGCATACGGAAAGCAACAAGCATTGGTAAATGTAAAAGACCAAACACTGGTAACTGCAAAAGAGCAAGCAGTGGCAAAGGTAACCTAACAAGCACGGGCGAGAGGCGAGATGTACAGCGCAACAAGCACAAGCACATGCAACTCCAAAACACCATAAGCATGAGACAGCACAAACCGAGCATACCAAGCACGGATGAATACAAGTTCCGAAGTCAGCGAGCACAAGCAAGTGCAAATCCTGAATGCACCAAGCAAATGCAAATCCCAAACGTAACAAACACGAGCTGAAGACAAGTACCAAAACAAACTTTCAGCACCACGCGGAGATAAACGATCAACAGTAAGAACAACTAAGGAGCTAAAATAATCCAGAAGCATGAGTAAACGAACATCAAGGAAGCATTCTCCCATCATTGAAACCACTGGATAACCTGTGCCAGGCCAAAAGAAACACAGGAATGAGATATCACTGGTGTCACGCATCGTCGCGGGAGAACCCCATGGTCAGGGAATCCAAACTTAACTCACTGAGACAGTCATACTAAGGGTGGACAGAACAAGAGTCACCCAGGTGTGGCGAACATTCCCAGAGTCAAAGGAAACGACCAGACACACGAACTCGACAGAAGAAGGTCAGCAAATAAGACGGGAAGCAAAGTGAACAAACCTGCGACGGTAGCAGACGGAAACTTTCCTTCCTCATGGCGGTGGTTACAACAACTCATCGGCCCAATCCCTGCCTTGAAGTACCGCCCCCAGTGACCCAGACTGACAGTCAGAGTTTGGGCCCCAAATGGGACCGGTGGCTGGAATCATTGGACGATTTTCTTGATGCGATCGGTGAACGAAGAGACAGAAAATGTCTGACACTACTTCTCCAGGTGATAGATCACGAGGGCCGACGTTTGGTCAGAACATTCCCTGAAAAGGATACAGAGACCTACGAGAGACTCCAAAAGAAACTACATACCCATTTTCATGCACCGGTAGACGTGGATCATGCTCGTATCGCCTTCACCACAGCCCGGCAGGAACCAGGAGAACCGCTGCCTAAATTCATTGCCCGGCTGCAAAGATTGGTACCCGGCTGCTACTTCAATACCTTCACAAATGAAGAAGCCGTTCGGCTTCGGATTATCGAAGGTTGCTCTAATGCAGACACAAAGCGCAAGATTCTTCAGGGGCAGTGGTCGCTAAAGAGAATCATCAGAGGGGCCGAGGTTGGAGTGCGGGTCAGAGCAAAAGACCTATCAAAATACGGACACTCGAACGCAAGACACATGGATGTCTGGAAAGAGACATCCCTCATGTCTGGGGGCAAGGCCCAGGAAACAAACAAAACCAAAAAGAGGGAGGGTGAAGGCAGATCAGAGCCAAGACGAAACAAGAGACTAAGCGTCATGGAACACTCCAAGTCAACAACTCAAAAGACCAGAATGAGTCAGGATTGCGATAGCGGCACTGACACAACCTCAAGGAGTCAGTCAACAGATGGTGATACTGATACAACCTCAAGGAGTTACTCAACCTCAAGTAGTCAATCAACCGATGGTGAAAACGGTTATGACGCAGATGAAGTGTCAAGTGGGACAGATCACACCCATGGACGAGATGGCAGCCTGCCCAACAAAAGGGCAAGAAAGACAAACCACAGAAGACGGGACCAATCCCGTCAGCACCGGAAATCGGCACACGAACATCCCCAGGCATCCTCCCACTATTCACCAAAGCCTGTAGATGAGTCCGAGGAAGCATCAAGCAGTGAGACACATCACCCCAATGGCACGGATGTCAGTACACCCAACAAGCGAGAAGAAGAAACTAACCACATGAGGAGTGGTAAGCCACTCAGACACCAAAAAGGGAGAGGCATGTGCACTCAAGACAGTTATGACAACGAGAAAACGGAGAAGAGACAATTGATGTCCCGTGAGAGGGGTAAAGACCAAATGTTCCAGGCTCAAACTAAAGAAGTAAACGTGTGGTTAGCAAACAACCTCTCCACCGCAACAACACAGAAGACACATAAAGAGACGTACCCAAAGGAATGTCCCGCAGATAGCTCGGACTCCAGGAGCATGTCATCCCAGACTATCAACTCAATAAACTTACCAGTCAAGACGCCCTCAAAGGAACGTTTTCAAAGGGAATCAGCGAACGACGCCTCTGATTCGGAAAGCATGTCTGTCCGATCTCTTGGGTCAACAAAATCATTGTCCCGACCGCGTCCATGGCATCAATCACCCGAACGCACAATAGAACCAAAGGACAACATGTCATGTCAGTCATCACCATGTCAAGACATGAGTAATATACCGTCACCCCTGATGGGGTCAGCGAGGCTGACTCGAAGAACTGACGGAAGAAAACCAAAGAGATGGGACAGTATCTACCAGGTGGAAAAGGACTATCCTGTCACCCTGCGAGGAGGACCAAATGTGGTGACAGAGATGGGCTGTCACCGAATGAGAGAGAAACAGGTACATGACCGGTTGGTCAAGGGTTTTGCCAGCCTCAAACACGAGTGGGAGTGGGAGAGACAAATAGAGGCAGCAAACGAGTCCAAGAATCAAGCCAAAACATCCACTTCAGATAGTACATTAACGTCTGGCATGCCTGACGGTACACAGAAGAACAGTGCTGTTCCCAACCTAACAAGACAAAGAGAAATAACCTTACAGGTGGGAGCTCGGAAGAGAATCAGAACATAGTCCACTCCTGAAGGAGATCGGTCATCGATAGAACAAGAGCCAGCAGCAGTCACACAACAAGAAAGAACTGCGGAACCGGAGAATAGGCAGCCCACACGCAATGGGTTGCATTCTCAAAGGTGCACTCCTGTAGTCAAGGATGCCTTAATTAAGACAACGGAAAGATTGATCAAAGTCGGGACTGCCACGGATTCGACACTACTGATGCTTAAAGAACAGGCTGTCCGCCAACCCGTGTGGTGGATTGAAGAATTGCGAACACTGTGGAAATTAAGGAGCCGGTGACGAGCCTGACCAGTAATCCTGCACATGAAGGACCTGACTATGGTCACATGGAAAACACAGGCCAACAGGATGGGCCCTCACCAAGTGTATCGACTGGGACCATGTCTTTGCGACCACGTCGTGACATTCAGCCACCAAAGAGACTCATTGAAGAGATGGGCTGAAGCATTGTTTGTCTATTTTGTTTTATTAAGAAAGGGGGAGATGTAATACTGTTGACAGTCTAGTAGCTGGGGTGGGCGGAGTCAGGTGGGCTGAGGGGAAGAGGAGGAGTTAGGACAGGAGGAGGGCAGTTAGAGTAGGGACAGGGTTGATGAAGGGTGTATAGAATAAAGCTCCCTGAATAGTAACCAGCTGTGTCTGTGGTTCTTTGTAGCACGATGCTACAGGCGGTAGTTACTGAGATGTCAGTATCTGACTCACTGGCTTCCACAGATGATGGTTGTGTTGTTTCATGAGTTGATGTCTTTACCTCCATTGTGTCTGGTAGGTCCTCATAAAGATGGTTGTATTTGTGTCTATACGTAAGTATGCGGCCACTTTCATAGTCCAAGCAGTCCCTGTGGCGCTTTCTTTGTTTGCGGATCTGTATATCTTCTTCATGTTGTTTCAATCTGGGTTTTAATGAATCATTGAATTTTTTAATCATGGTTTGTTCGCTGTTGTTTACGAATTCTTCTTCCAGTGAAGCAATTTCCAGGAGGATGGCCTCCCTGTCCTCCCAGGCATACTTCGCTAGGATGCTGAGCATGTTTTAGAGCTTTTAGCAGAATTTTCTGCCCAATCCTCTAACATAAGAGGATTGGGTGACTCATAGGACGATGTTGTGTATATGCAAAGTCAACGAGGGACCATATTCTTGTCCAAATAGTCTTGTAGTGAGATTGCCTCCACCACTTCGCCGCTTCTGATTTTTGTGAGTTTTTCATAGTGTTCAAGTTTGGACATTATTGAGGTGTCTTGTTTCTGGTTGACCAAGGGACTTCTTGCTTTCCCTGGTGCCTGTGCCAGTAGCGTTTGCGCTGCAGCTCGTCGTTCATTCTCTTCTTTCATGTTGTGTGACAATGTAGGTGGCTTGTGATGTCCTTGTTGGCCCACTTGCTTCTGTAGTGTACAGTAAATTCCATTGTAGATATAATCGCCCTCAACAATTGGGCAGTTCCTGCTGCCACCTGTGGGTAGTCTAATGCAAAAGGTGATGATGCTGGAAAAACTGGGAGACAGAATTCCATGTAGCCCAGTTGGGCTCACGCCTCTGTTTGTGATGTACACACCGTGTACTATGTGAGCGGCTTGGTGCTCTGGTTGATAGCTCTCTTGAGTCACGGCACCGTGCCCACGTGCTATTTAGTGCTTGTATGCAATGTCCAGAAAATACGGTTTGTAAACAAACAGTGCCAGCCAGAGACGCAGGCTTTGCCCAAAGAATGTGCTAGCGTGGGGACCAGACCCGCTTTAGGGAAACACGACCCAACCTCCCCGCCACCAGCACAACCCAGCGTACACTGCCTACTTCTGGCATGCACTTCCTTGTTCATGCAGCTTACTCTCCGTTACTCCCACAATTTTGGCATGGCAAATGGCGGCCGGCCACTCGATCCTCAATAATCCAATACCATTTACATTTATATGACTGTGATCATGTTCTTGATTTACTTTCTCTGTAAAATGACCGCCATGTTTACTTGTGATTTTCACTTATACACTTGAATCAATCTGTTTTCAGTATTTAACATCAGGCTATGTAAATGAATTTACACTGTTTACTCACTGGGTGATCAAGACAGCAAGTCTGTCGAAACAGTTAACATGTACAGATTAAATTCCTTAACTGGCCTCTCCTGAGTGTGTGTACTATATTGTGTGGTATACAATGTTGGATATATAATGTATATATATATACATATATATGCATATATATATATAAATTATATATGTATATATATAATGTATATAATATTTATATATATATATGTTTTATATATATATATTTAAATAAAAACAATATACGTGTGTGTGTGTTAAGAAAAAAATAGAGGTGGGGTTAAACTTAACTATTAATTTTCTACCACTCATAAACACATATGCAAAAAAGAAGCAGAGAACTATGGGTAGTTCCCAAGTTTAGGTGAGATAGAAAGGGATAAAGTCTTTTGCCATTTTGAGGAAAATTGAATTTTGCCTTGCCATGTGTGCCTACGTGTTCCCCATCCTATGTTATATGTACATGATCGATATGCATATATCCCCCTATGATCGATTAAAGACGCAATTATAGTTGTGTCCAACTCTAGTATGCCAGTTTCCAGTTCTCGTGAAAACAACGAGTATTAGGCCTATGTTGCCAACGTTTTACATTGTGCACGTTATTCTATTGAATTGTCCCCGTTACTAGGCCTCAAAAGGGCCTGAGCACCAGATTCAAGCTCCAGTCTCCTGAACCCACTCCGAGGAGCGATGCAGCCCCCACCTGCATCCCTGACCCTTCACTTACTTCCTGCCGCGCAGCGCGGTGCCCGGCCTGGCTCTGCCTGCCTGTCTGCCAAGAATATGTTATGCCTCTAGTTATCAGTTCAGCTCTCCGTCTTCACATTCCTAAGCTAACGAACCACATAAACAGTTTCAGCTATAGTCTAGTCTTTCTGTCTCCATGCAAGAGAATTACTGTATTAATATTCATGGAAGATTCATAGCACACGCAATACATGAAGAATATATACATGCACCAGCCTTAGTGTCAAGTAGCCTTTGCCCTGATAACTTTTAGATTCTATCAACATGTACTCCAAACACCAGATACCAGATATGCTATAGGTACATGTCGTCCTGACATCGCAGACTTTCGTCTCCTCTTCTAGTGCAGAAGTCATAGCCCCCAGTTCTCCCCGGTAACACGTCATGGCCCGTTTGCGCGCACCACTAGTTTAAAGGTTCCAGCTGCTCAGGTAGCCCCCTCCATGCATCCACCCACTTTATGACACTTCTGTGACGTTCTCATCACATGTCCACGTGCACGCCCTGTGCACGCCTTCTTTTCACGCCCATGTGTTCTTATCTTACGCTTGTCACCAGTTACGCCTACTGTATGTAATGTAATTGTGATGTTTTACTATATATACCTTGTACTGTTGATGAAACGTTGCAGCTGCCTTCCTTGCCATTCTATTTCAGGCTGTTCTGATCCTGTCCCTTCCCTTATGCCTGAATAAAGCCCGTTCGACTCAGATACATCGGATCTTGCCTCTTATTTATTGAGCTATCTGTTCTATTAATGTATTCAAAAATAGTACCGGTAATTAATTATTTATTTACCACATAATGGCGCCCGAATGGGGACGATCCCCTTCCTCACGCGCCGGCGATGTAACGCAGGCCCCCTGACCCTTCTACAGCCGTGACGGAACTCTACCGTGCACGTGCAGATATTTCTGCTTCAAGTCTCCCTCAGGCCCACGGAGGAGATGGAGACTGCGGTCCGGCATCCAGACGAGGCGGTGTGGAATGCGGTTCGTCCCGACCAGAGCCCAAGCCGAGAGAGCAAGGTCCGAGGTATCCGGAGGCCCACCTGTTTCTGAAGTCCGAAGTTCGTAGTCCGACGTCGTAGCAGTCCAGTCCAGTCCGAGGCCTTCCAGTTTCTGCTTCCCGGTGAGTACCGTTGCGGGGGAAGTATCTAGACAGGTTCATTAGTTTGTTCCTGGTCCGATGGGTTTGGGTACACAGATCCAGTCCGACGTGTCCACCTAGGTGGATACGGTATGACGTGTCTCTTTACGAGACCGGTATGTTCTGTACTGTTTTAGCAGTGCATCCAGTAATTCTAGTAAGTCTGTTCTCGAGAAATTCAAGTGTTGTGTTTTCAGTGTATCAGGTAGAATTCTGTTCGAACTGTTATTAATGTATTTCTATGTCGTGGTATGAGTGATTTGTTTGCCATTTCATTACTGTGATTATTGTGTATTGTGTTCGCAAGTATAATTCAGCCATGCCTCTGTTCTCGAAATTACGTCAGATCAGAACCAGAAAGGGGTTACTCGAAGAATCAGTTCCTGTCCCTCCTAGGGACAGTCCTGGACATTTTATGTATCACAAGCATGGCTTAGATGCCATATTATATCTAGATTTATGGGTGGATTACACCAAACATCTCGAGGAGAAATATAGATGGCCTGTATCAGGTACATGGGATGCCGAGTGCATCATGCGAGTAGAAGAAGCATTATGGAAAAAGAAAGCCAGACAGTCCCAGAAAGATGCCATCGAGTTATGGCGCAAAGAATCTCATAAAAGAACCGAAAAAGAATTCAGAAAAACAGAGTTAAGTAGGGAATCCGCAGAAAAAGCCAAAGAAAGGGAATTAATTGAAGAAGGTGAACGAGTTAGAGCAGAACAGTCCGATAGACAGAGAAATGCCCTTATTAAAGGTATGTATCCTCTTGTTGCCGAGGGCTTGCCGAGAGCAACCCCGGAAGCACCCTGTAATTTACCGCCACCATTGGTCCCGATTAAGCTACGTCATAAACCGACCGCAGCTGAAATTTTTCTTTCGTCCTACTTGGACGACACAGTCCCAGAATATGCAAATCGTATTCCGCCTGCTCACGCTCAGCATCCTGTAAATAATGTAATTCCTGTTCCTCCAGCCACTGGTCCCGGGGGTCAAGTTAATGTGCCCGTGCCCCCGGACCAGCCCACATTAAATGTACCCGTTTTGCCAGTCACTCTGCCAACACGTACAGTATTAACTGACGATTCCAGTTCAGGAGGTGCGGGGGGAGGTGCTCCTATCACCCCGCCTCAAATAAGACGACTGACGCCGCGAGACGCAGCGTTACAGCGTACGCCAAAAGTGGCTACATACACGGACCTCAAGAGACTTCTTACCGACTGTATATATGATCCAGTCCCAGGCGAAGATCACATGGTATTATATTCAGTACGTTTAAGACGGGTTGCCAACTTTTTGGTCACCCTGCCCGACATGAAGGAACATCTAGACAGAATATATCATTTTGTCCATACAGGAGAGAATCCAGGAAGTATTCACGAAGCTATGGCACAAAGGAAAGCCGAGATTCAACATATGATTTTACAGTTCTTGATTAACTGTTTAATAAGAGAGCAAGATTATCCTGATAAAGATCAAGACGAGATGAAAGGCCTGACTAGGTGGAGTGACAATATAGCCGAGGGTAAACACAAGACACTAGGTAGTATAGAAAGTATGTACAAGAAAATTCGTAAGGAAATTATAAGTATACACCAGAAGGAGGAAGCAAAAAGAGCAACCGAGAAAGAGAATGACTCTTCTAGTGAAGAGGTAGAAAACGAGAATCCCTCCAGAATAGCGTATGTAGGTAGAACTAGACTTTCCAACAGACATTCACGCCTAGATTACAAGAAAGTTTTTCCTCCTCCCGTACCAGAACAGTGTTCTCTTGAACAAGTATTCCAGGCCACCGACCAAATTCTGAAATCACGAATAGGTTATAGCGAGCTTAGTACCATGCATGAACAAGAACTAGCCCGATCAGCAGTCCGATGGACTAGTGATTCTACCACGTTTCCAGATGAAATAGTGGCCCAAATGTTTCTGAAACTGCCCCCCGCCGAGCAGCGTCTGGTGGGTACGTATATGATCCAACACCTCATTACATTGTATGAGGGTCAGCATTCTGATTCAGGTCCTTTACATGATGTGCTGAACGAGTTACTCCAATACAGATGGAAAGGTCTAGGTACCGATTTAATTAGTGTCATACTAGAACAGCGCCACAAATACAGAACGTTCCTGAATCCGCATTTTGTTCCTGTCCCACCTCCAGTAAGAAAATCATTCTACATAGACAGACAGAATCCGTTACGAGAAGTACATCCAGTTAAGGGAGAGGGGGTGGTCTAGAACGAGTGTTTGTTTACACCCCTATCACGAAAATAGAACTTCTGGAAATGAAAAAGTTAATACCCTGTCACGATAAAGATCCAGCAGGGTTCCACCGTGAATTAAAGGACATGCTCCGTATGGGAGAATACACGTATCCCGATGTCATTAAAATGTTAAAGGTCCTGTTGCCTGCGGGCATATATGAAAAACTTAAAGAAAAAGAATGGGAGGTGGGAGAGAAAAAGATAGATTGGACCGCATTAGAGACTGAAGATAACACACGAGTTCCAGGTACCGGTCTTGGGGATAAAGCTAAAGCATTGCCCGAGTTACTGATACAAGTCTTGCCAAGATTACTAGCCACGAAAAAGGAAGACTGGGATGCCATCTCAGCCTGTAAACAGAAACAAGACGAAGATACTAGTGATTTTTATTCTAGATTTGAGAAATGTTTCATTATTAATAGTGGTCTGAAAACAAGTAGTGAATCTTATCCACATCTTTTTGTTACCAAACTAGTCGAGAATTCAAGTCCACAAGTTAAAAATCGAGTACTGAAAGTCGAAAGTACCTGGCAAGCTAATACTCCGTCACAAATGCTCCAGATGCTCCAGTATCACCAGAACAGAATTAGGGAAGAGCAGGAACATGAAAGGAGACGTATGAAAGACACGAAAATGAAAGTACTAGTTGCACAGTCCGTTCCGCAAGACAGTCAGAAGAGGGGTACGAATCAAGCCAGTCACCCTGCAACTCCCGTTAAAGGGACATGCAATTACTGTAAACAGCCAGGTCATTATATAAACGAATGTGCAGTTCTGAAACACAACATAGCCACTGGTAAGACAAAAGAGAGACCACGTCCTCCTAGACAAGAACAAGTTTCACAGATTTCCCAGCCGCAGAATGCACAACAGACAGTTACAGTACCGCAGCCTATAGCTGCGACGCAACACGTTACACAGCAGATGTACCAGTACGCACAGTCAGAGTATCCAGATTATCAGCCGTATTCATGAAACAGCCTAGAGAGGGAGGTTGGCTTGCCTCTCATCGAGATACCTGTAGATCAAGAGGGTCCCTATGTACACAGTCAAGTATTAGGGAAAGACAGAAAGTTTCTGATTGATACAGGGGCAAGTAGGACTACCATCAGTCATGACGAGGTTCCAGGGGCTCCACTCTCAGGCTCTAGAAATGTTTCCCTTGGATTTTCAGGAAAGCCTATTGTTAATGAAATATCGAAACCAGTTACTCTAGAAGTTGGTCCATTGTCCCGAACTCCAGACTTGTTACTAACGAAATCCTGTCCAGAGAACTTACTTGGTATAAAGACTCTGAACGAATTAGGAGCAGTTATATGCTGCTCCCCAGAAGGGGTGCGACTGTTTCTGCGAGATTTTAAAGGTCATTATGTATTACGTGATTTTGATCCACGATTATTGAATGTACCGCAGCATTTATGGGCGCAAGGTCCAACTGATGTAGGTTGTATGCACATTACACCCCATCGTGTTACCCTGAAGAAAGGTGTTGTATTACCACGAATCCGACAGTACAAATTACCATCTGAGGCTGTAGCAGCCTTATCCAAAATTATTGACGAGCTCATTGCTCAAGTAGTAGTTGTAGAAACTGACTCCAATGTATGTAATTCTCCTATCATTCCGATTCTGAAACGTACTGATCCCAACGCACCTCCAGTTTATCGATTAGTGATTGACCTTCGAGAACTTAATAAATGTATCATACCCCAGTACCCAGTGGTCCCAGATATTTCTTCCCTATTAACTGCCATTGATTCTGAAGCTACGTTCTTCACTGTTATCGATCTCAAGAACGCATTCTTTAGTGTCCCCATTCATCCAGACAGCCAATTCCTTTTCGGATTCTGTTTAAATGGAAGGAGCTATAAATTCACACAAGCTCCTCAAGGTTTCACAGAAAGTCCTAGCATTTACAGTCAAGCACTTAAAAGACAACTAGACAATATTCACATGCCAACTGACACTGCCCTGCTCCAGTATGTCGATGATCTATTGATCACAGCCCGTTCTGAACGTGACTGCGAACGTGCGTCACTTACAGTTTTGTACTTTCTGGCCGAGATGGGGCACAAGGTGTCCCCTTCCAAATTGCAATTCTGTGTCCAGCAAGTGGTCTACCTAGGACACTTACTGTCCAAGAGGGGTAGGCAGTTGACACCTGACCGTATCCAGTTAATAGCACATCTTCCACAGCCCAAGACTCAGAAGGAGGTACGAGCTTTTATCGGCCTCACTTCTTATTGCAGACAATGGATTCCTCAGTACGCATTTCTAGCTAAGCCACTGATACAGTTAACGACACAGGAGGCAGCCATATCGAATGTCCTCCCTTGGACCCAAGAACACACACTTGTTTTCAATGAGTTAAAGAAAGCCTTATGCCAAGCACCTGTTCTAGCAACACCGAACTACAGTAAGCCTTTTACGCTTTTTGTCACTGAACGTGATGGTACTGCATTATCTGTTCTCACACAAGATCAAGCAGGTCAATACAAGCCCTGTGCTTATTTTTCTAGCACATTAGATCCGGTGGCCCAGGCTCTGCCTGCGTGTCTCAAGTCAGTTGCAGCCACAGCTCTAGCTATCAGACAGAGTGATTCCATAGTGTTAGGACACTCCCTGACAGTACAAGTTCCACACTCCGTGGAAGTTCTTTTAAACCGAACACAGACTCAGCACTTGACAATTGCACGTTTAACAGGTTATGAACTGACACTGTTTCAGCCACACATAGAAATCAGACGCTGCAACATTTTAAATCCAGCTACACTGTTACCGTCAGTTACTTCAAATCCTGCCACACATGACTGTGTGGAAGTTGTTAACACCATGACAAAGCCAAGACAAGACTTGACAGATATTGCATTACCTAATCCCGACCTGACACTTTATGTGGATGGTTCATGTATGAGAACAAGTACAGGAGAACTAGTAGCCGCGTATGCAGTGACTACTGAAACCGAAGTTATAGAAACACATCGTATTGACACCCTGTCTGCTCAAGCAGCAGAGCTCGTCGCTCTGACCCAAGCCTGTATACGAGCCAAGAACCTGAAAGTAAACATATACACAGATTCACGTTATGCATTCGGAGTCGTACACGACTTTGGAGTGCTCTGGCAAGAAAGAGGTTTTATGACTTCTCATGGAACCAAGACTCAGCATCGCCCCCTCATTCAAGCTCTGTTAGATGCAATACATTTACCGACAGCTATCGCTATCATGAAGTGCAAAGCACATACGAAAGTCACTGACATCATTTCCCAGGGTAACGACCTGGCAGATCGAACAGCCAAGCTTACAGCTCAGACTCCAGATATTGCAGTTAACACGACACCGACAGACATTCCCGATCAGACTACTTGTATGACAGTTAAGGACCCTACACAAGACGTACTAGATATACAGTCACATGCTACCCCAGATGAAATCAAGAAATGGTCCGAACAAGGAGGGGTCCAGACAGATCAAGGATGGTTGACGAAGGGAAAAGCCACTTGGTTCCACCCCGACTCTATGGTTCAAGTCATTATTAACACCGCACATAGTCCAGCACATTTAGGAGAAAAAGCCATGTTAGACAGTATTCAGAACCTCTGGTTTAACAAGCATTTACGAGCAGCAGCCAAACAGAAAGTGCGTACCTGCATGATCTGTTGTCAGTTCAATCCAGGTAAAGGTGTCCCGGTGGAACAAGGTGGAATCCATCCTCCTGACCACCCTTTCGAAGTCCTCCAGATGGATTATATTCAGATGGAGCGATGTCGAGGTTTCAAGTATGTCCTCGTAGTTGTATGCGCTTTGTCCAGATGGACAGAAGCATATCCAGTCCCAGATTACACAGCTGCGACCACTGCCAGGCAGTTGGTTCGTGAGTTTTTCCCCCGCTATGGATTACCTAGGGTCGTGTATTCAGATAACGGCCAGCCATTTTCATCCGAGCTTATGAAACAAGTATCCCTTCTGTTAGGGTACCAGTGGAAGTTCCACTGTGTGAGACATCCTGAAGCAGCCGGTCTCGTAGAGAGACATAATCAGACTCTGAAAATCCGCATTGCCAAAGTATGCGCAGAGAAAGGCGTAGATTGGATAGTAGCACTGCCAGTCGCCCTTTTCTATATGAGAATGGTCGCTCACTCCCGTTCAGGTCTGTCTCCTTTCGAGGTAGTGTTCGGTCGTCCCCCAAATATGTGGGGTACACCTAGACCACGTACAATTACAGATGTTGACAGTAATATGCTGACAGATTACCTGGCCTCCTTGATGTCTGCACTACAATCTTGTCGTTCACAGGTTGCCGCCGCTTTTCCAGACAACACCGAAGTGAAACCGCATGAGGTCATACCAGGCGACTTCGTTTTGATTCGTAACTTTGATCGTTCAAGTCCGCTGGAGCCCCGCTGGAAGGAACCCCGACTTGTACTACTAACAACAAGGACCGCCGTCAAGATTGAAGGAAGAAAAGGGTGGTTGCACTCCAGTCATGTAAAGAGATTCCATGGACTCAAACCAAAGACTGTTTTCAAGGACTGCCCCGTTCTCAAGGACTGCCCAGACACTGAATCTAAACTTCCCCTGTTAGAGAAAACTCCGCAGCAGGAGTATAAAGATAAGCTACGGTCTAGTAAGTCAGCCAGTTTAATTGTCTAAGTCCCTCTCGGGTGAAACGGTTAGACAGGTTCCTGACATGTATGAGATAGACCAACACAGTGAGAGAGTTAGTCAAAACTCTAAGAGAATACGTTATCAAAAGAATCTTCGAAGTAGATGCATTGTTACTCTGTTTTTTCTGTTATTTCTGAGTCTTATGGTTACTTGCATAAGTTATGCCTTACATTTATATTCACATGTACGTATGTTTTCTAATGTTACAGTAGAGCACACTTTTAGTGACCTGCCTCCTCACGAGTTATCCTATCGTCTTGCCATGCGCAATAATACGTTTATCCGTATGTTACACTATTCACACCAGACTAGCAATGCCACTAATTGTTGGGTGTGTGGTCGGCTCCCCCCTTTCCAGACACCGAAGGGAGTTCTGCCACTCTTTCCTTATCTGTTTTCACATAATGGTTCGTGTGGAGCATGGTCCACGTTAACGTCATCCTCAAATGATATGTCCCTTCTGAATAGAACATGTTTCCCAGACAAGGAAGGTCTTTCCCATAGAACAGGGTTAGATCTAGAAAATGAAGTATATGATCTAGGTAATTATTCCTCGAATTTCATGGTTTTGAATGTTCAGTCCGAAACTACTCCAGATTTGCCTGCTATTTCAGTTCTACCAGTGAAAGGCGAATTATGTGTCAGAAAGAATGGTTCCGCACATGTAGGACATAGTGATTGTACTACTGTGGTCGAGTATAGTGACAGTGGGAAATCTATTTTCAAAGCCTCACGTCATTCTTATTTTGTATGTGGTCAGACCGCATATGTTCGTCTGCCCCTAGATTGGGATGGAACATGTTACATTGCCTTCCTACTGCCACCAGTTTTCCTAGCCCCATCTGATTATCACAGAAACACACATCTAGTACACGTTAGACATAGAAGGGAGATTGAGTCCCCAATTGTCGATCAAACTGAAACTGCCTTAGAACAATATCAAGATTTCAATAAAGGTTTCTTTTTCTTCATAGGTCCTGTCCAGAATAGTAAGTTAATACGTAGGCTAACCAGAACCCTTGAAGCAGTAGTGAATGAGACTACTTCCGCTCTAGGTAACTTAACTGAAGAACAATCTGCTATGAGATTTGTCGTGCTCCAAAATCGTCTCGTCCTTGACGTCATACTGGCCGATAGGGGAGGAGCTTGTAGAGTCATCGGATCTAGTTGCTGCATTTTCATTCCTAATAACGCACCGTCTGTTTATTCAGCTATAACCAGACTTCACAAAATTGCCCATCAGTTACACCAGAATCCAGGCACCTGGACATGGTCCGGTTGGCTCTGGAGTACAGTATCTGCCTGGGGATGGAAAGTATTGTCATTCCTGGGTATAGCAGTAATGATCATATTCAGTTGCTGCCTCTGTTTACAATGTGGCCCTGTGATTTGCGGCTTGTGTGCTACCTCTTGTATTCCTAGTCCAAAGTCCCGTTCCAAGACAATTCGAGACGAGCAAATGATGCTCTATGAACAGATAGATGGTATCATGAATATTGATGTTTCCTGATGGAAACGTAGGGCACAAGGAGGGAATGAGGAAAATTGAATTTTGCCTTGCCATGTGTGCCTACGTGTTCCCCATCCTATGTTATATGTACATGATCGATATGCATATATCCCCCTATGATCGATTAAAGACGCAATTATAGTTGTGTCCAACTCTAGTATGCCAGTTTCCAGTTCTCGTGAAAACAACGAGTATTAGGCCTATGTTGCCAACGTTTTACATTGTGCACGTTATTCTATTGAATTGTCCCCGTTACTAGGCCTCAAAAGGGCCTGAGCACCAGATTCAAGCTCCAGTCTCCTGAACCCACTCCGAGGAGCGATGCAGCCCCCACCTGCATCCCTGACCCTTCACTTACTTCCTGCCGCGCAGCGCGGTGCCCGGCCTGGCTCTGCCTGCCTGTCTGCCAAGAATATGTTATGCCTCTAGTTATCAGTTCAGCTCTCCGTCTTCACATTCCTAAGCTAACGAACCACATAAACAGTTTCAGCTATAGTCTAGTCTTTCTGTCTCCATGCAAGAGAATTACTGTATTAATATTCATGGAAGATTCATAGCACACGCAATACATGAAGAATATATACATGCACCAGCCTTAGTGTCAAGTAGCCTTTGCCCTGATAACTTTTAGATTCTATCAACATGTACTCCAAACACCAGATACCAGATATGCTTTAGGTACATGTCGTCCTGACATCGCAGACTTTCGTCTCCTCTTCTAGTGCAGAAGTCATAGCCCCCAGTTCTCCCCGGTAACACGTCATGGCCCGTTTGCGCGCACCACTAGGTTAAAGGTTCCAGCTGCTCAGGTAGCCCCCTCCATGCATCCACCCACTTTATGACACTTCTGTGACGTTCTCATCACATGTCCACGTGCACGCCCTGTGCACGCCTTCTTTTCACGCCCATGTGTTCTTATCTTACGCTTGTCACCAGTTACGCCTACTGTATGTAATGTAATTGTGATGTTTTACTATATATACCTTGTACTGTTGATGAAACGTTGCAGCTGCCTTCCTTGCCATTCTATTTCAGGCTGTTCTGATCCTGTCCCTTCCCTTATGCCTGAATAAAGCCCGTTCGACTCAGATACATCGGATCTTGCCTCTTATTTATTGAGCTATCTGTTCTATTAATGTATTCAAAAATAGTACCGGTAATTAATTATTTATTTACCACAATTTGGCGTGGATAGCAATGTGCAAAGTGTCATTGGTGTTGTAGGGTGTTCTATACAGCAGCTGCTCTCCACCTAAACATGGGAATTACCCCGAGTTCTCTGCTTCCATTTTGCATAATTTATGCAGCACTGTGTGCCTGAAAGTGTAAGCACATATGTTTATACTTACCTGTGAAAACTTACGTTTTTCGTGTTAAAGGCATACTTGCGGTAAAAAAAGTAGTTGTAAAGACTTTCAATATAAAGACGCTGTTGTAATTCCAGCGTCGCTGTAAAGGCATTCGTGGAAAATGCCCTCATTGTTCCGTATTAAATCCATTTGACATGTGAAGTGATCAATTTACCCCTCGGGGGGTGCAGGAGAGTGTTGGTCAGTAGAGTTTAAAAAGACAGCCACCCTCACATTTACCTGCCCAGGCAATACCCGAGGACACGGAATACCCTTCATGTGGATAGTGGATATTAAACTTCATGTAGCACTTTGAAATCTCCTGTCTTGAGAAAGAGTCACCCGTCCCGTCCAGGCTTTGTGTGGGTTATGGATCCAGCACTCTTTCATTCAAAATTAAAGTGTTTCATTAAAAAAGTAGATAAAATATTTATTTTGCAGGTGCTCTTTGTAGGCCCACTTGTTATGCCTTCTGGTTTCTGCTTCACATCAGGCCCTGTGTGGGTCGCTTAGGATTGCCCCTTTCTCAAAGACAATGCTGGCCATTTCTGCATGTGTGGAGGTTGTACAAGGGGCAGGATCCAATGCTGGAAAGCAGTTTCTGTAAAGTTGGATATATGTTTTTCCAGCTCAGTAGTTCTACATTAATAGCTTTAAACCTCGGTTAGCAACACATTACTTTTGACATGTTTTCCTCTTCTATTTATTTTTTTACGTTTATAATTTGAAAGGAAAAAATACTGGATTTCAATGATTTTTCTATTTTTTTGACTGGTATTGGCAGAAACAGAATTCGCTGCTGCATCATCATTTGTAATTTATTGTGCTGATTTGCTCCCGGAGCCAACTTTTAATTTCGATTGGTTTACCTTTCAGCATTATAAAACATCACCTGAAAACATGGGCACTAGTGGCTTTATTGGTCTTTTAGCGCTTTACATTTTACCCTGTATGGTCGGTGGGTTGTCTTCATGTTCTTTTTTCGGCGGTTGAATTCCATGGTATGCATTAATGCAATCCCACACATATAAGGCTGTTATTTGCAAAGTCATTATGTGTTCAGTCTTATTAAATTTGATTACATTTGCTATATATTTGCATAAGCTTTGTAGCCAGCAACAAATCTGATTTTCATGGACTACTGTTCTTTTACTAGCAACTGAATTCCATGCAAATCTAATCCATGTGAACGGTTCATAAAACAACCAGCCTCAAGTCACCATTTCTTGAAAAGTCAGAAAAACTGCTTCATTGTTCAAACTTGTGTACATACAGTTGTGTCAGGCTCTAATCTTTTCTCACATTAACTGCTGCTCATAAGAGCTACTGGTTAAGCATGGCACAGCATTGGTTCATTTTGCTCACTCTACAGTCTCAAACAGCCTATCTTCACACTAGAGTAAACAAAGGAGACTGGGTACTGTTCACCTTACCTTACTGGTGCTTTAGTAAAAGCAAGGAGCATAAGCAGTGTCTGGTGGCTCAAGAGTAATGCACACACTCCATAAATCTATGTTTGCCCTCATGGTCACGTGTTCGAATCTCAGCGGGTCCTCTCAACCTTTTATCCTTTTGAGATTGATACAATTAGTATCATTGAGTGCCTGGATGCCCATGTTGGTGGACATGCACTTTAATAAGGAATATTATACGTGACAAGCAATGTCAACTAATGGAAGTGGATAATGAATGCTTGCATAATTCTTCACACATACCGAAATGTATTTCCAAATGCCAAAATTCGAACCATAAATCCTTGGAAACTTATCGGTGCTACTACTCATGACTAGTTCAAATATGAAATCTTGATATGTTGATATAATTTTGTAAGAAAATACACAGCACCGGGGGCGATCCTTCTAAGAGCAGCTTAGTACAAAGAGGAACACCTGCTTGCCAGATGGTACTACAACCATGTGCAACTGAGCACTGGGGGTAAACTATTAAATTTTAGTTGCAGAAGAGAAGCTACATCTTCTAAGCTACATTTTCTTCTCTTGTGCTGGAGGGACATCTTAAGGGTTTTGGGAGCCCTGAGCCAAGCGTATTTCGTGGGACCCTGTGCAGGACAGCTTTGAATTAATTACAAAAAAAAAAAACAGGCACATTGGTCTAAATTCTTTATGTGCTTGCATGTAATATTCATGGATAGTGAGGTGTGTTTTCAATTTAAAAACGAACAGCAGCTAACTAATAATATTGAAAAAAATATTTGTGACCACACCCATTTCTCATTTGTGAAGTCTGTTTTCATTTTATTATCTTTTTCAATGGATGTTGCCTGGTTTTGAATATCACAAGCATTTCTCTGCAAAATGTCTGTAATAGACTCCCATAAATCACCCACACTAAAAATAAATTAAAGAAAACAATCTGTTTTAGAATTATTGAAGGCCATTGGGGCAAGAGACTCTGTAGAACAGGGCTCGCTCTATTTGGGGTGGTGGTGTGGCTGACAATCTGAGGCCCTGGGTCAGGGCCCACCCTGCTGATGCTTTAAAACGTCTCGGATGTGATGCAAGGCATGATAGCCTTGGAACTTCAAACCAGTGGAGGAAGATGATTTGTATTTCCTTGGCAGATACAAGGCCCAACCTTCAAGATGGAAGCTTTAAATGTACCATGACTACTAGTGGCTCATCTGCATCTACTCTCAAGTGCAAATCTCTGCAATCTTTGATGTTTGACTTCTTACATCATTGAAATGGGAACCTATAAGGAGGCTTGCTCAGCTCAATCAACTTTTCAGGAAGCTACTTAATCAAAGGCTGTTTTTACCAAAGTCTATATGAAAATATTGATATACCACCTTGTAAATATCGTGATGTGCATTTAATGATAATTTACAAGGTAGTCCGTCAGAAGTACGCCCACTTTGCATCTCATTAGAGATGCAAAACGAGGCGTCGGCAAAACAGCTGATAACATGCGCCAATACATGTTAGCACCGGCTTGCAAATAGGGCGAAAAGATTATCTCTGCTTTTTTGGCTTTAAAAGCCAAAAAGCGGAGATAAGGTCCTTGATAATATGCCCCCATTTATTCATGCTTATGGGTAAACCTCAGTGGTCCGCCACTTGAAACATTCAACGTAAGGCTGTACAGTAAGAATTGACTGACAAAAGGGAGAAGGTCTGCTGATGAACGTTGTTGTGAGAACCCTAGCAGAATAGAAACAAAGAATAACTTCCAAGGTTTTGAGAAATCTTGGTATAGATTTATAAGGATTTTACTGCTTACAACAAATGTAAATGATTTGCACTGCCCCCACCCTATTCTGCACATGTTTTGTAATGTGTAATCCTTTCATTGCTTATAAAATAAATACATGTTTTCCTGCTTGATATTATTTTATCTTTTGTTGATGAGGACTTTATGAATGTGTCAAGCATATGGTTCTAGTTCGCATGTTTTAGGCAGCCACCCTATTAGAGTAGGTCACTCCACTTTTGAAAGTTTGCCAAGTCCCCTTTAGAGACCTCTCAGTTTTTTTTCATCCCACTTAAAGCTGTACCTTACCCTCCTCAAGCAAGGCACAAATGCCTTTTCTGTGCTCATGCAGGTTGCTCTTGCACAAACTCCGGCTGATTCAGACATCGAAGTAAGAGGAGGACTGGAGTACTGACTGAGCCAGGAAGCCAGCCATGGTCATATTTATGATATTCTGGCCCTGATGGTTTTGGACTTCACTGGAGCTTTTCTCATTTCTCCTTATTAGCATCCCTCAATTTTAAAGTATATTTTCAAAGATGTGCTTAGCAGAACCCATACTCTGCTGCATACTGCAGCTTCTATGGAAGGGCCGCACAGGTCCTCGACAGTAACAGGCTAACCTAAACCAAGTGTCAGACTTCGAAGGTGGAGTACCATGTCACGCAACAGAGTATTGCGATTCTCACAAGTAGGAGAGCTCCTATCCAGCACACACAGGCAGAGCTCACCCAATTGCGATTCTACTATTAACATGACCAGATAATCTGGATTTCATTAAAGACACGGAGGCTAACATTATGCATTAATCTTTTTAATGCAACTCACAAGCAGCCGCTTACATCATATAAAGAAGAATTAGAATGCAGTGACAGCGTGACAACAATATAAGGCATGAGCAAGAACAGAGCTGCCTCTTTTAAATGCAATGAAGCAAGGAGAGAGTCTGGAAGTTCAAGGTGAAACTTGGACTGGAGAGCGATGAAGAAGGGAAACGAAGAGAAGACCAGGAAGATCCGTTAGGTCGAGTTATCTGAAAAGAAAGAGAAAAAATTAAAAGGGCTGAAGAACCTTTGCTAGAAATATTGTAAACAATAACAAGACCAAAATTAAACAGTATTTGAATGTAAGTAGTCAACAGCATGAGAAAATATAAATATATGAATGCAAGTAGTCAACAGCATGAGAATATATATACTACGTCCAAGGGAGGGACGGGTGGGATAATGTTAGCCTCCGTGTCTTTAATGAAATCCAGATTCTCTGGTCATGTTAATAGGAGAATCGCAATTTCATTACAAGACAGGAGGCTACATTATGCATGTTGGTAGCCTTGAAGAACAACATCGGACATGTGTTAAATAGGTTTACAACAATGACGAGCAAAAGTGGAGGCACTGGACCAATCAGCAGCTTTAAGGATAACATCTAACTTACCACCAGACCAAAAAGACTTGCCAGCCATAGCACCTCTGAGAGAATGGGCTTGAAATTTAGAAAGATCAATGCCAGCAAAGCTCATAGCCAACTTAACCCATCTGACGATAGAACAGATTGAGATAGGTTTAAAAGGTTTGGCAAAGGAAATGAGAAGTTGATTGGCATCCTGAGGGCAAAGGTCTTTCATTCTGGAATCGTATTCTTTCATACAATCAACAATACAAAGTTTTTTGCAGTATTCAAAACGAGGGTAAAAGATAGAATCTGACATGGTTTTAGTTCTCCTAAGGATTTCAAACTTAACACCAAACATGTCATAACTTCTTTTTTTGAAATATCTAAAGATTTAACAGCAGAAACCCTGCAACAATAAATCCAACATAAAAGAGTAGCAAGTTTAATGGAAAGACACTTCCTGTTAAGAAGAGAATTATCAGGCCATGAGCAAAAAAGCTCAAGGATAAGTTAGGGTCCCACAAAGATTGGTATTTAGGCCCAGGAGGTCTTCTTAGTCTAATGCTCTTTAAAACTCTACAAAAAATAACATTCTTACCTACCGTCTTACCGTTGACGAGAGAATGTCCAGCGGAGATAGCTGATCTGTAACAATTAATGGATCTATAGGAGAGGCCATAGTCAAATAATTCAACAAGAAAATGAACTATATTGACGATAGGAGCCTCCACGGGATCCAAGTTCCTCTCCATGCACCAACAAAACCGTTTTCTCCAAATGTTATTGTATCTGTAGTGAGTCCCTGGTGCCCAGGATTCTCCGAGGAGAGTGAGAGCTGATGACGAAAGTCCAGACAGCTTGTTAGATTGCCTGACACTTTCCAAGCAAGAAGGTTCAAACTCCCTGAAAGAACTAGGTGGTGATCTTCTCCGTTTGCGTTTGAAACCAGACCTTTCGTTACAGGAATTAGGAAGGGGATGTCGCAGGACAGTTCCAGAGTTGTGGGGAACCACGCTTGAGAAGGCCAGAAGGGAGTTATCAGGACCAGGGAGCACTGGTCCTGTCTCACCTTCTGAAGAACTCTCTGAATCATGGCGAAGGGGGGAAAGGCGTAAGGCTGTAGAAGGGACCATGGCTGGAGAAAGGCGATCACTGCAAGAGCGTCCGGATCTGCATCCAGCTGAAGTATTGGGGCAGTTGGAAAGTCAATCTGCTCGCAAAAAGGTCCACATCGAAGGGGCCCCAAAAATGAAACAGAGAATTGAAAACGTTCACGTTGACTTTCCAATCGCTGAAGTCTTGAAGGAATCTCGAATTCCAATCTGCGGAAAAATTCGACTTTCCCGGGAGATATTCCACCTTCAGGGAAATTTTGTGTTCTAAACAAAACATCCAAAGTTTCTTGGCCAGATCGGAGCGGTCTGCTGACCTTGTCCCTCCAAGGCGGTTGATATAAGAGACTGCGGAGATGTTGTCCATCTTCAAAACAACAGATCTGCCCTGAAGTGAGTGTTTGAAACTCATTAGGGCATAATGAACAGCAGTCAGCTCCAAAAAATGTATATGGTGGGAGGACTCAGCCTGAGACCAAACCCCACCTGTCTTTTGGTCGAGGAGGCGAGTTCCCCAACCATGAAGGCTGGCGTCTGACTCCAAGACAAAGTCTGGAGTCACCCCGAAGACAGCTCTTTCATTCCATGCATCCAAATTGTCCAGCCACCAAGAGAGTTCCTTGTTGATCTAAGGTTACAAGGTCTCCGTACCACAGACCAGATCTGAGGGCATTGGCTTTCACTCTCTGGAGGGCACGATAGTTGAGAGGTCCGGGAAACATGGCCTGAATTGAGGAAGAGAGTAGATTTGAAGTCTGGCCAATTCTCGAAGAGTGAGGAAATGCTGTTTTAGAGCAAACCTGATCTCTTTCCGAATCTTGGCGATCTTCTTGTTGGGAAGCAGGAGGGGACATTTTGAGGTATCTACGGTGAAACCTGGGAACTCTAGAGATTTGGAAGAGGTAAGAATGGATTGTTCCCGGTTTATAATGTAGCCAAGACCCTCTATGAGATTCATGGTGATCCTGAGATCTTCCAAGAGTTGAGAGTAAGTCTGAGACATGATGAGAATATCATCTATTTAGATTATGAGGCGGATTCCTTTTGCTCTCAGGAGAGAGACGATTGTCCTCATGATCTTGGTGAAACACCAATGAGCGGATGAAAGCCTGAATGGGAGGGCTTGAAATTGAAAGAGGTGATTGTCCCATATGAATTGAAGGGAGGGTTGATGTTCTTCTGCCTTAGGGATGGTAAAATAGGCGTCCTTTAGATCCAGCTTGACCAGCCAATCTCTCTAAAGAAGATGGTCTCTGAGGAGGTGAATGCCCTCCATTTTGAAATGTATGTACTCTAGGTACTTGTTTACCTCTCGTAGGTTTATAACCCGTCTCCACCCTTTCTTCTTCTTTTGGACTAAGAAAAGAGTGCTTACAAATCTTTTTTGAGACCAAGGAACTACGATAATAGCGCCTTTTTGGAACATAGAAGAAATGTCCTCCTTGACAATTTCTAGATGTTCTATTGGAAGAACCAGAGGATTGGGTGTATGTGTTTGACATGGAAATTCTACCAAATCTATTTTGAACCCTTGAACTGTCCCGAGAACCCACGGGTCTTGAGTTAAGGATCTCTGAAACATGATAGAAGTGTTTGAGTCTTCCCCCGACCCTGGGAGGGGGAGAGGAGAGAGAAGGACTTACTTGAAGGGTTGCTGTTGGGAGTTCCTCGGGAGGAGAAACCTCTGCCACGAGAACCTCTTCCTCTCTGGGGGTAGAATTGTCAGTTGGAGGGGAAGAAACCTCTGCCCGTAGCACCTCTGCCTCTCCTGGATGAAAAGGGCCGGTAGTTTCTGCGGCCAGAAGAACGGCCCCTTCTTCCGGCCTGTCCAAAAAAGTTAGTACTGAAGACACGCCTCAAATTATTTTGGGACTTGTCTAAGGCAGTGAAAGTGGAAACGTACTTCCCTATAGTCTTAATTATATCCTCACTGAAGAGGAGTCCCTTGGGTTTATTTGAAGGTTTCTTTTCGGCAAGGTCACCCAGTTTTGAATTAATTTTATTGAGGATAGTCTTCCTCCTTTCAATAATGAGGCCTGAATTAGCATTGCCAAGCAGGACGATTGCTCTCTGGCTCCAGCCTCTAATCAGGTTACTGTCAAGGGGTGAATTGGAGATATAAGATTCTTCGGCCAGATCAAGAATCTTAGTAAGGGGCCCGAGAACATCAAGAAGACGATCCTGGCAGCATTTGAGAGCTCTCTCAAGGCCTTTACTGGGGTCCTTACCCAGTTTGAACAAAAATTTTATTTGATGTCTTCGATGCAGGGCCTCGGGCATTCAGATCTTAGGGTATTACGTGTCTCTCTCGCTCCAGAGAATTTCTTAGCCATCTGGTAATAAATTTGGCAACATGATCGTGGGGAAACCATTTAGAACCATTAGGGTGGGAGATGTTCAGTGGGGAAAACATTTCACCACCCAAGGGATAAAAAATGGCGTCTTTAGTAGAGGGGGAAGAGTCAACCTCAGAATGGATATTAAAATCCAGCTCATTCGGATCTTGGTCATCCAGGTCAAGGATGAACTCATCATAAGGGTTTTTGAAGACTTCGTCTTCGTCCAAATCGGTACCTGCATCATCACATGCACTATTAAAATTTGTGTCGCTACGGACACCCACCAAGTTCGTGCCGCTAGCGACACCCATCCTATTCGTGTCGCGAGGGACACCGGTATCTTTTGAAGCACAGGGGCCTCCCAATGAGCGCGAGGTGCTAGGACCTCTCAGGTCAAGTGAGGTACCACGACCTCTAATAGTGCCTTCACAATGTTTCACTTTTTTAGTGCTTTTTGAGCATACAGCTTCAGGATCACGAGGAGTGTCGTCATCATGTTCTTGTAAGAAGGGTCTCTTGGACGACATGACCTCCTTCAGCGTGTCCATCATGCAGGACCTCATCTCCCTTTGTAAGAATATTTTAAATGAATCATTAGTGTGGTTAAGGGAGCTAGTGATAGCATCGTCTGACTCCATGTCAGACATGATAGGTAGGTAGGGTAAGTATTAAAAGTTATTGAAATAAAATGGGATAGTTAATCTAATTTATTAAATATATAATTTATTTGCCCTTTAATTTTCTTATTATTATTATTATATATATTTAATATATCTTTTAAAAAAAATATTTGTTCAATCAAAATATTCTCTTTTTTTATGGCACAAGAATGGAAGAGGGGCTTGGGAGGGATTAGCTTAGGCAAGTTGACAAATTGCCCCCGTGGTTAGCTTGCTAAAGGGTTAAAAAAGGGTCTATTTATACCGGGTTAAACACAAGGAAATTTGAATTGGGGGCATAGGGGGTTTAGAAATAATTAAATCCGGCTGCGAATATGCCACAAAAAAGGAGAGGCATAAAAACAGCTGATTAGCTTTCAGGTAGGTCTCCGGCAGTGGCTGGAAGCGCGATGCAACCGACGCGCTCGAGCCAGCCGCTGTCGCAAGATCAGAGGAATGGACCCAGGGAGGCAGCGTGTGCGACGCCGCCGCTGCCGAGGTCCATTCCTCGGCGTGGAAAAGGGGAGACGCGCTCACGCGTCCAAGGTTTAGCCAAAATAGGAAGCGGAGGCGGTATGGAGTTAGCAGACAACCCTGGCTATCACCGGAACCGGCCACCAAAGGGGAAGGGCACCCCGGCCATTACCCGTAGCCGATGGGACGCAGCAAAGAAGGGAGAAGGAGTGCCCAAGTATAAAAAAACGGCCCACACATGCACCCGAAATACGGTGAGGACGGGACTGAGGGGAGCGGGGTGGGGGGCAACGACAACCATAAATTGGAAGTCGGGGCAGGGATAAAGGGTTTGGGAAGAACCTAGTCACAGTGTCAGACTCCGAGGGTTGGTATGGTGCTTTAATCTACTGGCCCCCTGGATCGAAAGCCAAGTTCACTGTTCGCCTGATGGAACATATTGCTTTACATGTGGTAGCCACCAACAGATTCATTTTGTTGGGAGATTTTAACTTGCACGGGGAAAACCGATCCGACCCAGAAGTAAATAAACTTTTGTCTGCATCAGATTCAATAGGTCTTTCGCCAAGAGGAGAAGGGGCTACACATATAACGGGCCATCAATTGGACCTTGTTTTTTCTAATTTAGACCAGCTTGTGTGTAAGACTCCTACACCCCTCCTCTGGACCGATCATTCCCTGATTGAGATCAGGATGCAGCTTGTGAAACCACATGTAGCTAATCGACCTATGAAGACAGGTTTCAGGCAGGGGAGGAAATGGCATAAACTCACAACAGAAGCCTTTGAGGAGGTCTTTCCCACTGAACTCGGCCCCACTGCCAGTGAGGTAGGCGCCAAATTGGCGGCCTTCAATCTGGCTTTGGAATCGGTATTGGATACTATCATTCCCTTACACAAGCAAAATAACCTAACTAGGAGGGTCTCGGCGCCCTGGTACACAAGGGAATTAAAACATGGAGAGAGAACAAGTCTAACGATAATAAAACCTCGTAGTGAGGTTCTTTAATTTTGACTCCATTTTACATTTGTTGTCAATTTGTGTTGCCTTTACACAGGCTGCTCTATTCATGAAGTGTCTCTGCCCTTTGGACTGCAATGTGTTGAAAACCCCCCCTGTCCTTGTTTTGAAAACCAATCTCAGACACCAGCTGGCCTAACTGCATACAGACATGTTCTGCCATTACTGATTGACCTATAGGTGCTGTAGTTTATTGACTTATGGGTTGGGCAGAAACACACTTAAGGGGGACGTTCTGGTTACATGATGCCTTGTTCTGAATGTATTCCTATTGGCTAATATTTTGCAGATCTTGTATGTCCATATTAGGTAATTTGCATGCTTGCAAAAGCTAGGACTGCCCCTTTCTTTTGTGCTGAGTTTGTAACCCTAAGCATATAAAAGGCCTCTGTTTTATACTCTTTAGACTGCCTCATTCAGTTGTTAAGGCTCCTGTGTGACGTAGTCTCACTTAATTAAGTTTAATAAAGATGTCTTTTCATATTTCAGCTTCTGTGCTAAGTTCTTTGTATTAGTGAGACCCTGAGAATGAAGATTACAGTTCTTCAAATGGCGCGGCCAACGTGGGCTTCATCAGAGAAGTGACTTTTTGAAGGAGTGATCTTGTCAGGAGACTGAAATCTACTGAGGAGGACATGACAGGATTCTACTACGAAAGTACTCTGTGCATGGAGATTCTGGGGATTCTTTGTCTTTGCAGCCCAGTATATTTCTGATCTTCCTGATTTTGATCCACCACATGATGTCACTCCTGACTGAGAACCTTTTTGGCGTGAGTATTCTAAAAAAGGACCGTTAGGTCATTTAGAACTTGGCAGTTAGAATTTGGACAACCTTTTGATTGGTAAAAGTAAGGTAGTTTAGTAACACTTACTGTAGCTTTGGAACTTTGGAATTTGTGTTGGCCAACTTTTGATTTGTATGGATTTGATATGCAAATTGCAATTTGTGTAGACAGGTAATGAGGAGATTTTTCTCTATTTGGTTTTGTTGAACGGTGCACGTACGAAAAGTACATTAAGCACTACTTTGATTATAATATTGTATATTCTGCAATATTTTTGGCATGCCTGTTTCAAAGCTCACATAGAAGAATGTGTTGCTTTATTTGGAAGGTACCATAGTGTGATGTGAAATTAATTAGCCGGCTCTCCTAGAAGGAATACCTGTTTAGGTATACAAACATATTTCTTCCTTGGTGATTCTGTATCCCCAGGGAATTAAAATACGGACATAATACATACAAGGATCCTTTGTTCTGTGCAATTTTATGAATGAAGATATGCAGAGCGATTTTTGGTGTTCTGCTAGCCAAAGCTAGTGAATTGAGTGTATTTTCACTTCTTCGACATACATCAGTCTGTTGGGCTGTTTTTGCAGTCTTTTGGAACACAATTGAGAAGCGCTTCTTGTAAATATAACTTACAACTAGTATTTACAAATGGTTTGGTTTAAGTACAGTCTGTGGGCTGTCCTTTGTTTCAGTTGAGTATTGGTTTGTGGGTTAAATGTGTGTTTAAATGTCTATGTGGTTTTCCCATTAGTACAATTTCTGTAAGTGAATAGCGATGGCGCTATTCACGAAATAAATGGCTAAAGCGCGCCTTATTGTGTGTCCTGAGTGTTTGACCCCTTTCTGTTTATGTCTGAAATGAGTTCAATGTCTGTTCGTGGTTTTTCTTGATATTTTCAGTCTATTAAGCAAAATGTCTAAATGCTTAAAAACTAAAATGTAAATTCACACTCACTAGGAATAAAAAAAGCCTCAAAATCGAAATTTTGTGTTTTGTAGAAAAATAAACTCATAGTATTTTTTACTTACATACATTGTGTTAGATATTAACAGGCAAACACTTCAGCTGAAGTAAATTTTTGCTGAATTCAAACGCATATTATAGAATTATTATGTTTTAGTTTTAAATAGATTGCCACCCTGCTCATGTTATAAACATTGCGAGACAAGCTAAATAGACAGGAATATTTACTCAAGCCAGGACTTTGCCCTCAGTTGCACGGGTGAAACTTTGCATTTCAGAATGTTGTTTTAAAAAGGTTCCAAAACTAAGGTTCATTATTTTGTATTATAGGAAGACATTTCAATTAAGGGATTTCCTCTCTTTAAGCATTTCTGTAAGTATATTCTTGGCTCTGTTGCTAAATAATAATTAACCTATGTAATGAAGATTTTTTTTTTTAAAACATTAACAGATGCTGAAACAAGATAAGGCATGTGCAAGGAAACTAAAAAGTTAACGATGTCTTGAACATTGATTGGCAATCTCAGATAAAGATCAATCAGGGAAATTGGCTTTGCGAGGTCAGTTTCAGGTGAAGAGGTCAGTTTCTTGCAGTTCATTTTAGAGTAATCCTGGTTAATGTGTACCACCTTGTTCGCCAGGCTATCTTTGCAGGCCTATGTGGCACAGAGCAAAAAAAAAGAAAATGAAGTCAGATTCGAGGAATTACAGAACCTTAATATGTGGAATTATCAAAATTGATTGGATTTATTAAAAATAATTATTAATTATGCAAATTAATTATTCAAAATAAGTGCTACAAAATTAGTTTTTTACTATTCATGAAGCTTAATACTTATACTGTGACCTCCTAGCATTATAATTTAATTTAAGTTATGTTATACTGTATAATGAGGACATTAGCATATAGAATTTCACTTGGCGCAGGCGTGAAAAACTCATTTTTCTCAGGATTTGCATGAGATATGTCTAATGTCCAATCTCTGCAATTTGTAAAGAACATTCTGAGGATAATTAATATGTATCACAATTATAGGATATTTATTTTTAAGTGTCCCAAATATTAAAGTCGAATTTGGGTAAAATTTGGGCATTCTTGCCATTTACAATAGCTTTAAAGTGCTTTAGGCTTCAGTAAATGCATACATTTGGGTATAATACAGATTTGCAGGTTGTTCCCATTTGGGTTTGCTTTTAAATGGCTCAGTGAGCCAATGTGCCTGGTGCAGAGGTTTGAGTTTAAGATCAGGGTGGAAGGTTTTAACTTTAGCTGGGCCTAATGAGATGTTCATCCATTTAAGGTTGATGAAATAGGTACCATTGCAACAAGCATTTGTTCTTAATACATTAAAGAATGTAATTCCGAAGGGAAATACATTTGTATCTCTGCTCTGAAAAAAAATAATGTCTGCTAGTTGCTTTTATTTGACAGAAAATGAGGTATTGCATTAGGTCTTAGACAGAAAATAAGACAAAGCTCTTTATTAAAATTTTGAAGGCTACATGCCTAAGTGAGAACGATTTGCCAATTAAGAATTATTTTTCACAATGGAAATTGTGGCACAAAGCTAACATGGAGTGTCAGTGAAACAATTTTACTTTTAGAAAGTTAAAATGGCTTAATGTTGCAAGCTGACTGACAAGATGGTAACAGTTAAGTAATGGAAATTATTTTTTGTGTTTTTTAATGTGTATCATGTTTTGTCTTCTGATTAAAAGTTATAAAGGATATTTGTGTGTTATGAGAAATGTCTCTCTTTTGTGTGTTGTGTATTTTTTTTTGCTTCTGCCCACAGATCATTCATGGATTGTTCTGGGTGATTTTAAGGCTGACAAGACACGTGAGTTTGGTTGGTTGAAAAGAGATGTGTTTTTGCGTAACTCCTTTGAAAAGGAATGTTCATGTGATTTTCATGTTTGTGTATTTGGTCCTATCATGAATTGTTCTTGCTGGTCCTGTATGTCAGAAGTGACACAGTAGAGTGTACTGACAGCCAATCACAACTGACTAGTGACCAGCTGTCAAAAGGAGGGTAAGGAAAGTAAAAGAAAGTGTGAGGAAAGTAAAAGAAAGTGTGTAAAAGAAAGTGTAATTTTGATTTTAAGCCTGACAAATTAAGCAGGCCTGAATATTGGGTTTTGTGCTGCAGGTTCACAGTGCATAAAGTGCATGCAATGGTGTTGTGTCACCGCTTATTTACATATACTATTGTACTTTGTCTATGCTTTTTGTGCTTGATATACAGCGCGTATATCTGATGGCTTGGCATGTGTGTGTTTTTTTATTTTATGCATGTTTTTGTTTTATTTTGCTGCTTTAGATACTATTACAAGTTCACCTGTGTTGTGAAGGGTTCTACATGACCATGTATATCGCTGCACAACAGTTGGGTGAAATTGCGCTGATACTAAATTTCACAGATATGATTTTTCATGCTGTGAACAAGAGAGACAACACTTCACCAGTGTATGTCAAATTTGGCTATATAGTATTGAAGTAAAATAACAGAGATATACAGGATCAACGTGTGTCACCTGCAATTAGTCACAATACTGTCCTCTTCCCTTAAGGAACAGGCAGCCCTAGATTTATGTTTCCTTGATTGGACCTAAGGATGAAATTATAGATTTGTGGCTCTTGCTAAAGGTGACCTAAACTTTTCATTTTTTCCCTGAAAAAGGAACTGGAACATTAGCTGAGATTACCGTATATGGTGTAGCGGCCAGCGGTAGAGCTAACATTTGTGAACTATTTTGACTTTTGTGCATCACCCATACTCTTGGTATTATGTCACAAACTTGACTATCATCCGAGTATTTTTTTTGTTCTTCCTATTGATTTTTCTTTTGCCGCTTCTCCCCTGACTGATGTTGCATTGTGCCTAGTTATTGGGGATTTTAGCTGTGTCCTACTCACATTTCCCTTTTCCGTATTCTTTTCACCAGTCAGCTAATTTTTTCCTTTTGTTTGACCAGACTGGTTTTCAAGAATTTTCTTTAGGCCTACTTTGATCTTTTCCAGTCTGACCATCAGGGTAGTGATAGACTGGTTACCTGACTCAATACCATAGTAAGATAAGTTTTCCACCTCAATAGGAGACACCTTACGTTTTTTTTTTTAATATGACAAATTCAATGCCTATTCTAATTTGGTTTTTAGTTCCTTTTTTTCTGCTGCTTTAATTTTTGGTGGATTAGATATGTTCTAAATGATGGAAATACCAGGACTCTCTAGTTCTTGTTTTTTTGTTTCCACATTTTGATCATTAGCTTTTGTATTGCATAGTCCACCTGATGCACAATTATTAAAGGGAGGTATCTACATGTCCCTGATAATATGTATTATGAGATTTCTCTTTTGAGGTGTTGTAGATAAGGAATTTAGGAACACCTATATGTAATCATTTAGAGACAAAAAATGTGTTTACCCCATTAGACGATGCCACCATATGTGAGGACATCCATTCAGATAGAATTTCCACGTCGCTATCTACCCTTAGATGGTAGAGGATATGCTCTCACATGGAAACCAATTGAAGAGGCTAGAGGCACTGTTTTGCCTACTGCCTTTGTCTTTGTATTGCCTTTGAGAATGACAGTGTATTCTAGACCAGAAATGTCCCATGACGTATGGCCACACCTTTAAAGATTGCAGGCCACCTGCTCGCAGTCCCCTTGTTATACAATGAACTGTTTTTGTACTTAATTGAAGGAAACTAACAACTGTGTCACATTTCCTACGTCACTAGGTTCTGCGGGATTAAGTCATAATAACCTGCGGAACTCACCCACAATCCCATCAGTGACAGCTATAGATGAAAAGTCCCAGCACCCAGAAAAGTAGCAAGACTGGACAGCGATCGCCAGCGTGCCATCAGTGGTATCTCCAACGTATTGTGCTTGCTTCATCAGAAGGCGTTGAACATCAGAAAAGAAGGAGGAGCTGGTTTTGCCACAGAACCAGAGTTTCAGTGCAAAAGAGCGAAATAATTGAGGCTTCAGTTTTCCACCTGTCATGTGCTGGTAACCTCTGACAGTGTGCAGTCCCTTGAGCCCCTTGGCCTGAGTTTTGGCCACACACCCCCTTTTCATTACTCCAACGGAAAGGCAGTGCACCGGAGGATCCAAGATTGGCAAAAGGCACTACATTGTGGTATCTATGATTAAATGAAAGAGCAGCCCGAGCATCCTCTGACACTGAATAGAGAGTGTTGGAGCCTGAAAGTGTTGCTGAGTGTGAAAGTCTGTTGATCTTTCCCGATTAATAGTACTTGGGTCTGCATGAGATGATCTGTGCCCATGACTAACGAAGAGCACAATATCTGTAGTGCCTGCAGCACAGGAAATATATTGGTGCACTGCATTGAGACATTGAGACTTTCAAGTGAGCTGTGAGTGTTTGCCAGGAAGGCACTCCAACGGATACTGAGAAACACCATTTTCATGAAAGGCCTGAATGAAGTGGCCCATGCGGAAGAAAACAACAGAAGCAGATTTGATGGACAGTAGAAGCCTGCCAGAGAGGCTTGGACGGACTCTGGGTATTTCCCGTGCGATTGCATAGAATGGGTGTTTGGAGACTGATTCTTATTGTTTTACTGGCATTGTCAATAGTCACTGAAATAACTATGAGCCCTGAAAATGTTTGCAAAATAATTTTAGGATTTGCTTTTGCCTAGGGTTGTGAAAAAATATGATAAACCTGTTTGTAATAGTGGTCATTACTTTATTTTGCTATCTGAATGTTAAATGCTTTGTTCTCTTTGTATTCCTGCTGATAGTTTATATATACCTGTGTGTATAAAATGAGTAGAATGCTCACCTAGCAATGAATTAGGATCTGCCTGTGTAATGGCAAAAGGAGGGTCTGAGGTTCTTTAATTTTGACTCCATCTTACATTTGTCGTCAATCTGTGTTGCCTTTACACAGGCTGCTCTATTCATGATGTGTCTCTGCCCTCTGGACTGCAATTTGTTGAAAACCCCCTCTGTCCTTGTTTTTAAAACTGCCCCTTTCTTTTGTGCTGAGTTTGTAACCGTAAGCATATAAAAGGCCTCTGTGTTTTATACTCTTTAGACTGCCTCATTCAGTTGTTAAGGCTCCTGTGTGACGTAGTCTCACTCAATTAAGTTTAATAAAGATGTCTTTTCATATTTCAGCTTCTGTGCCAAGTTCTTTGTCTTAGTGAGACCCCTGAGAATGAAGATTACAGTTCTTCAGTAGCGCTGGCCAAATACCACTTAAATATAAAAGAGGCTAGGCGGATGTTTATTACGACCCAGATAGAGAGCGCTCCCAACACCTCCAAATCTCTGTTTGGGATAGTGAAGGAGTTTGTAGCCCCTACAGTATGTAGCCGGGCCACAGTGGAGTCACAGGAGCTCTGTGACTCCCTAGCGCACTTCTTTCACCAAACAATTTCTAAAATCTATGAAAATTTCCCCATGCCTGACCCTCCCCGTGAGGGAGTGCAAAATTTGTTAGAAAGGACGGTTGAAACTGCAGCTTGCTCTTTATGCAGCTTCTCACTAATTACAAATGAGGAGGTCATGAAAGGCTTAAGGACAGCCAAATCTGGCTCTTTGAGTGACATCTGTCCCCCGAGGATTATGACGCTGCTGGCTTCCAGCTGTGTCCAATCAATTGCAGATATTTTCAACCTGTCAATTCTCACGGGCACGATCCCTCCAATATGGAAGGAAGCCCATGTACGCCGATTTTAAAAAAAAAACCTCGGCGGACTAAACCTCCCTAGGAAACTACAGACCTATTTCCCTCCTGCCCCTTCTCAGTAAGATCCTTGAAGGGTTTATCAACCGGCAGCTATGTTCTTATCTTGAGGCAAACCAGCTCTTGGACCCTTCGCAGTCAGGTTTTAGACCTGGGTTCAGTACCGAGATTGCGACTCTAGAGGTAACAGATTCGCTAAGACTTACTGTCGATGCAGGAGGGTCAGCAATCCTAGTTCTTTTGGATCTCTCCGCAGCCTTTAATACCATCTAACACCATAGGCTGGCGGAGAGATTCATGGAAGCAGGGATCAACGGAATGGCACTCGAGTGGCTTAACAACTTTCAATCAGAGAGATACCAAACGGTGGTATTGGGCCCCTACTCATCTAAAAAATATCACCTAAACAGAGGAGTGCCACAGGGCTCCTGCTTGAGCCCGACACTCTTTAATTTATATATGGCCCCACTGGCTAGGATTGTGGAGCAATTAGGTTTTGGTATTGTCTCCTATGCAGACGATACGCAGCTGATCTTTAAAATCGGATCAAACCCCGCTTTAGACAAAAGACGTTTTGCCAAAGGAATGCTTACTATTGCGAACTGGATGACTGCAAACTATCTCCAGTTGAATCCGGATAAAACCAAATTGATGCTACTAGGTAAAGCTACCGAAATTTGGTCAGATGACTGGTGGCCACAAGAGTTAGGGACTGCTCCATCACCCAAAGAGATAGTGAAAAGTCTGGGACTAAAGCTTGAGCAAGCTTTAAATATGAAAGCTCAAGTCTCGGCAATCACAAGCTCATGTTATTATGCCTGCCGACTAGTAAGGAAAATATTACCTTACATTCTGCTCCACCATCGGAGAACCCTAGTCCAAGCAATGGTCACCTCACGATTGGACTATGGGAATGCCCTTTTGGCGGAAGTCGGGGAGACGCTTATGACCAAGCTACAGGTGGTGCAGAACACTGCCGCCAGAAGGATCCTTAATCAACCGACGGGGTCCCCCTCAGCGCCACTGTTAAGGAAACTTCATTGGCTATCAGTAAAAAAGAGGTCATTCTTTAAGATCTGTTGTCTGACCTTTAAAGCAGTCAATGAGACTGGCCCAATGTACCTACGTAACAAGATACGAAAATATACCCCTAGTAGGCTTCTGAGATCAACAACTCAGCATTTGCTACAGTCCCCGCGCATTCGACTGGTCAGGACGGGAGGGAAAGCCTTCTCGTACCTGGCACCCAAGTACTGGAATCCACTTCCGTTGGGTCTGCGCACTATGACTAGCTACAACAGTTTTAGGAAACAGTTGAAAGCCTATTTATTTTAACCTAGAGTCTTCTCGTTTTCAGCTTTAGGGAAGTTGTTCTTTGGACTGGATAGCGCCACGATGCCCCAGGGTGAGGTGAGCGCTTTATAAACTATTAAACTAAACTAAAGGCAAAATCGAGGCTAAAACAAGAGCAAAATAGTTGACAGTAGTACTAATTAACAGCTAGTAAACTAGTTAACAGCTAGTACGTAATAAATATAGAGTTAGACACAGTAAACTAATAAATAGAAGCATAGAAGATAGAGTGAACTTATCTGCTTACGAGATGCATTTAAAAGAGGCAGCTCTGTTCTTGCTCATGCCTTATATTGTTGTCACGCTGTCACTGCATTCTAATTTTTCTTTCTATGATGTAAGCGGCAGTGCTTACAAATCTTTTTTGAGACCAAGGAACCTCAATAATAGCGCCTTTTTGGAGCATAGAAGAAATTTCCTCCTTGACAATTTCTAGAAGAAACCAAAGGATTGGGTGTATGTGTTTGACATGGAAATTCTACCAAATATATTTTGAACCCTTGAACTGTCTCGAGAACCCACGGGTCTTGAGTTAAGGATCTCCAAACGTGATAGAAGTGTTTGAGTCTTCCACCGACCCTGGGAGGGGGAGAGGAGACGGAAGGACTTACTTGGAGGGTTGCTGTTCGGAGTTCCTTGGGAGGAGAAACCTCTGCCGCGAGAACCTCTTCCTCTCTGGGGGTAGAATTGTCAGTTGGAGGGGAAGAAACCTCTGCCCGTAGCACCTCTGCCTCTACTGGATGAAAAGGGCCGGTAGTTTCCACGGCAAGCAGAACAGCCCCTTCTTCCGGCCTGTCCAAAAAAGTTAGTACTGAAGACACGCCTCATATTATTTTGGGCCTTGTCTAGGGCAGTGAAAGTGGAAACGTACTTCCCTATAGTCTTAATCATATCCTCACCGACGAGGAGTCCCTTGGGTTTATTTGAAGGTTCCTTTTCGGCAAGGCCACCCAGTTTTGGATTCATTTTATTGAGGATGGTCTTCCTCCTTTCAATATTGAGGCCTGAATTAGCATTGCCAAGCAGGACGATTGCTCTCTGGCTCCAGCCTGCAATCAGGTTATTGTCAAGGTGTGAATTGGAGATATACGATTCTTCGGCCAGATCAAGAATCTTAGTAAGGGGCCCGAGAACATCAAGAACACGATCCTGGCAGCTCGTCCAAGGTTTAGCCAAAATAGGAAGCGGAGGCGGTATGGAGTTAGCAAACACCCCTGGCCATCACGGGAACCGGCCACCGAAGGGGAAAGGCACCCCGGTCATTACCGGTAACCGATGGGACGCAGCAAAGAAGGGTCTCTTGGACGACATGACCTCCTTCAGCGTGTCCATCATGCAGGACCTCATCTCCCAAGTGCCCTTCTCCACTGGTGGAAGTGTGCTGCTCCACTGGTGGAAGTGTGCTGCTCCATTGGAGGGAGTGTACTGTAAGTGCGCTGTTCCATTGTTGGAAGTGCGCTGCACCATTGGTGGAAGTGCGCTGCTCCACTGGTGGAAGTGCACTGCACCACTGGTGGAAGTGGGCATCGTCCTCCTGAAAAACGGTTGGCCCCGGCACTGGCTTGGACGGTAAGGGGGGCGTGGCTTGGACGGTAATGAGGACGGGTGCCTGAGTCCATTACCTCCGCCACCCGAGAGAAATAACGGCGAGAAAGCAACCTGAACGGCACAAAACCCCAGAACAAAAGGGCGGAACCGGTGTCTGAAGACACAGAGCACAGGTCAGCCGGTACGGAGCCCACAGAGGAGCAGCAGAAAGAGGAGAAAGCTGAGGGAAAGCTGATGCAGAGGTAAAGCGAAAGAGAAGCACAAGATGGCGGCACACGGGTGTGTCCCGACGATGTGCACAGTCCCGAAACACTGAAACGAAGTGCGAGCGCAAGAGGGGGACCAATGACATGCCAGACAGCGCACAGAGCCAGTATATGCCCAACGGCACTGGTAGCGGAGGCACAGACGAGCGGCGGGGGGGGGGGCGAAGAACAAAGATAAAGCGAAACCAGAGGCACAAACAATGGGAGCGGCCATCTTGCGCCAACACAAAGCGCCGGTATATTCCCGCAGCCTCGCTCCACCCTCCTCTGCACCAAATTCCGAACGGGGAGCACGGCCAACAACAACGGGAGGTGAAAGCGCCCACGGGGGGTAAAAAGAGACAAATAAGAGGTCAGTGAAGCCATACCTGCGCTGGCACACATCGCGCGGATACAGACGCGCTTGAACATCCCCGCAGCTCCACTCCACCTCCAGCACCAAACAGAAAGTCCCCCCCAGACACACCGAGCAAAGACAGAGAAGGCACGCAGCAACACGAAGCCAGACCGGAAGTGTCTAAGCGCGCAGCCATCTTGACCCGGCCTAATCCGAGAGGGAGGGAAGGAGGGTCAAAACTAAACGAAACCGGAAACAGAAGTAACACAGGGGGCAGCCATCTTTGACACGGGCGAAAAAAAGAGACGCCGCGATCGCCCCCAACAAACCTGACCACGCAAGCAGAAGAGGGCACACCTCGCTGACCAGGGGGAAAAAAGCCACTGTCGCAGCGCAAGACACGCCAAAACAAGCAACTCCCACCAAAACAGCAGGGAGCGAGGGACATATAGAAATACACACATAAAAGCGCACGGAAGACCAACCAGACAACAGACAGAGGAGCAAGCAAGCAGAGTACAGCTCTGCCCCTCCAACATCTAGGCAGAGCGACTCACTGCGGCCCGACACAGCCCTAACACAGGGAAAGAAAGAGGAAGGGACCAACACAAAAAAACCAACAACCCTCACCAACAAACGGAACTGGCGGGAGCCAAGACTAGAACAAGGACAATCAGAGAGCCCTGCAGATTCCGACTAGACGGATCCGGGTCAAACAAGCAAAGGGGAGACAGACTCCACACATATCTAGCCAGAAGAGGGGTCGCGACCATGGCAGGGCAGGACGGTAAATCCACCAACGAAATCAAAAAAGTGAGGAAAGATCCACTAGAGTCCCCATCAAAATTGAAAAACGATCACAAGAACGAAACCATACTGGACACGCTCCTCAAAAAAATAACTGAGGGAAATGAGCTGGCTAAGGCAACAAAAAAGACAATAGACAATATGCAGCTGGAATTGGCGGCCATAAGAGCGGACCAAAACAAGACGAATTGCAGGCTGGAAGTAGCCGAGAAGAGGATCAGTGACCTAGAAGACAACAGCGGGCAAACACGCAAAGAGCTGAGTCACGTGGCAAAAGTCTCTGACCACCTCCAAAAAATGATCGCAGAGCAGGATGATCGAAATAGGAGGGGAAACATACACCTCTTAGGTGTCCCAGAAGGAGAGGAAGAACAAACTGGGTCCTGCGCCGCCCTACTAGAGACCCTACTGCCACAACTAACAGGAATAAAATTCGACAGACAATTTGAAATAGATAAGGCATACAGAGTGCCAGCCACTAAACCCCAGCAGGGCCGAGGACCGCGTCCCATCATATGCAAACCGCTCCGCAGCAACCAGACGGAAGCAATCTTCGCAGCCACAAGAAAGAACCAGAACTTGAAATGGAACGGGAACAAAATAATCATCACACAAGATTTCTCAAAGCAAACAGTGGAAACCAGAAAAGGATTCCTGGCCCTAAGAGACAGAATGAGAAGAGACAGCATAAGTTTCAGCTTCGCGGGGCCAGCAAGAATGAGAATCACCGACAGAAGAAGAACGTTGGTGTTCGACGACCCCAGAGAGCTAAGGAGACATCTACAAGGCCCCACCCCAGAAGACATGGAAGCCCAAAGTCCAGGAACGGGGAAAAGACAAGCCCCGCCGGATAACGGATAAGTAGAAGGCGCAGGAATATGAGCACTTCCGCCAGAAATACAGACATACACTTCTACCTCAAGACTGCTCAACAGAACTACCTCGTGGTCCGGCACCACTGCTTCAGACAGATCTTGGCATGCACACACTGCCAAACACTCTACCTCAAGACTGACCAAAGACATACCTCATGGTCTGTATCATCTCAAGAACAGGTTCAAGTGAGAAGCTGAACCTCCGCATCACAAGCTCCCAAGGCCGACCAGGGGAGCCAGGAATCAGCCATCTAGATGAGCCAGCAAAAACATGACGAAGAAAAAGTATATCCTTTTGCCTCTGCTTAGTACTCACCATAGATGCTCATACTAACTGAGCGGTACAAAAGGGGGTGGTGGTGAACGGAGCATCCGAACCAATCAAACACTCACACCCAGTCAAAAGATCTGGGTTTAATCCATCACCGTTCTTTAGCCCACTCTGCCACCCCAGTTCAGACATGGCTATATGCAAATCAGTCTGACCCTGTGCCTCATGGGAACAGTCCAGCCCGAACTGCCAAACCATGCCTTCCCTGGACCGGAAACAAGCTTCCAAGGACCGGTTTGTGGCATTACAGCCGTCTTCAGCCCGGCTTGCTTGAATCCAGTGGCAAAGTGAGCAAGGGACTCACGTCTGAGCATACCCTGCCACACTTATGGCGGCCAAAAGCGTTGCAAAAGGGGGTAGGGGTGGACGGAGCATCCGAACCAATCAAACACTCACACCCAGTCAAAAGATCTGGGTTTAATCCATCACCGTTCTTTAGCCCACTCTGCCACCCCAGTTCAGACATGGCTATATGCAAATCAGTCTGACCCTGTGCCTCATGGGAACAGTCCAGCCCGAACTGCCAAGCCATGCCTTCCCTGGACCGGAAACAAGTTTCCGAGGACCGGTTTCTGGCGTTACAGCCGTCTTTGGTCCGGCTTGCTTCAATCCAGTGGCAAAGTGAGCAAGGGACTCACGTTTGAGCATACCCTGCCACACTTATGGTGGCCAAAAGCGGTACAAAAGGGGGTAGTGGTGGTGGACGGAGCATCCGAACCAATCAAACACTCACACCCAGTCAACAGGGTATGCTCAGACGTGAATTTTACAGGGACCTATACAAGGCAGACAAACACCTATTAGATGATGGGGGGGCTGACCTACTAGCAAACTAAACCTACCCACCTTAACGGAACACCAGAGAACATCCCTGGAGCAAGACATAACGGGGGCAGAAATTGAAAGGGCGACTGAGTCACTCAAAGTGAACAAAGCCCCTGGACCAGACGGGTACACGTCAAGCTTCTACAAGCTCTACCTGCAGCTACTGAAGCCCATTTTGGTAGAGGTGTTCACGAACTGTGTCCGCAAGGGGCGAATGACAGACACTATGGCCGAAGCTAACATTATAGTAATACCTAAAGAGGGGAAAGATCCACAATACCCGCAAAACTATAAACCAATTTCGTTGATCAATGTGGACTGCTAAATTTATGCAAAGATACTAGCAAACAGACTAAATAGCTACCTCCCCCACCTGATACACAACTCACAAGTAGGCTATGTCAAGAACAGGCTATCCCAGGATAACACCAGACTTCTCTGCCACCTTATCAACAGCACCTCCACCAGTGCACACCCTGCGGTAATGATAGCATTAGACGGCGAAAAGGCCTTTGACAGGGTGGAACTTTGCATGCAGAAGTTCGAGCTGGGAGCAAACTATAGAGGCATGGTGATGGCCCTATGCAACAAACCTAAAGCAAGGGTCGTAGTCAACGGAGGGACATCAGAGCAACTAACCTTAGAGAGGGGGACGAGGCAGGGATGCCTGCTCTCACCGGCTCTGTTCCTACTAGCACTAGAGCCGCTCCTCAGCATGATCAGAAACAATCCGGAGATTGCGGGGGTAGACATAAACGGGAACACGGTGAATCTGGCAGCATATGCCGATGACATCCTGATCATAACTAGGGCTCCCGGTTTTATTGTATTTTTTTTGCCCTTTCCGTCTGTATTTATCCATATTTATTTTTGGGACATTTTTTCTGTATTTATCCACATTTATTTTTGCCACAAGCAAAATACGACGCTACAGCTAGTATTTTCCACATTTATTTAAAGTGACACTGCACACATGCGCTCGGTTGTTATTGGTCAACAGTATATATTCATCTGAAAACTTTGCCATTTGCAGAATGTCCCAAATATGCTCAAAAGTGCTATCACAAGTCATTTGTCTCAGAGCCTTGCAGTTTCTGTCATCTGCAGAGTGCCACATCCTCTCCCCCACTGAACACCATACTGCCCCACTGAGAGAACCCCACACTGCCTTCAGCTGCAACCCAATTGTGCCCCACCAGCGCTAAAGCTGTCCTTGGCCATCACTATGAGGATTGATGTTTTGTGTTTGCAGAAGAGAACACACATTTCCAATGCAAAAGGTCTCGCATTTACGCTAGTTTAAGCTATTGGCATTGTAAATGACAATGCCTTTTATTTATCTGTTTTAAAAACCAAAACATAAATAAAAGGCATTGTCATTTACAATGCCAATAGCTCAAACTCAAGTAAATGCGAGACCTATTACATTGCAAATGCTTGTTTTAAGTGAGTGCTTGAAGTAGGAGAACCGAAAAACAGACACAACAAAGAAAAAACATTGTCCAGGCATGTTACTGTATTTCCCCCACTAACCCCCTGAAGAACCGGGTTTTAGAACCCAGCGGCGCCAGGGACACGCCCAAAGTCTTCGGGTTCTCCTGTCTTGGCAAACAGAGACACGGAATACTTCTAGGTGGTGTCAGAGATCAAATTTATTAGCTGCAGCTAGTAACAGTAATCTCAGCAATACAACACGGTGTACAACTCAAGAAACTGTTCAAATTCATAGAGCAAGACATCACCTTTTATACACAATATTCTCATTATAAATGTACACCCACTGCGCAAAATTCTGACCAATAGGACACATTTTTTAACTAAGTATCACATTAACAAAAACCCAATTTACAGTAACCCAACCCAAAAGTTAATTATTAGGACTGTCCCAAATTCAATCTTTGCAAGCCGGACAAATTTATAATTGAAAGCACTACCCATGTAATGAAAAGTCGTAAGGAAAGAAACAATTCAGATGCTGATTAGGATAAGATATGTGCAAGGAAACTAAAGGTTAACGAGGTCCTGAACATTGATTGGCAATATCAGACAACGATCAGCCAGAGAAATTGGCTTCGTGAAGGGTTAGTTTCAGGTGAAGAGGTCAGTGTCCTGCAGTTCACTCACAAGTCAGAAAAGGGCCTGTTTAATGCATACATGAACAATGAGGCCCATGCAACTTTGTTCGTTCGGTTACCTTCACGGCCTACGTGAGGGCAACACAAAATGGCGTTATGAACAACGCAAACAAAATGGAGTCCGGTCCCGAAAACCACGGAACCTCAGACCCTCCTTTTGCCATTACGTAGGCAATGACCTAAACTCGTGTCAATCTGAATCCAGGTCTATATCTATTCTCATCAGTTCATCAAGGTGTTGCTGTAACATCATCTGATTATCCTTCGCTTCTCTCGGGACTGGTCTTCTCACACAGATTATAGCACAAAGACTACAAATGGCGGGACCACACTGGATGCATAAGCAACACGAGAAAAGGATCGCTAAAGCCATACCAAGGAACATCAGAATCTTCCATCCCCATTTGGACAGCAGTTCCCAAAACCATCCCATCAATGACCAGTTGCCTTCATCTACATGTATAGACTCAGCAGACTTATGTAACCTCAAGATGGCTTGGTACACTGTCGGGCGTTATCTGGTATGAAAACGCAGCAACTAGACCCGATCAATTTACATACTCCACCTCTATCTGCAAGTATAATATCTAAAGCAAAGCGGTTCTGTAATGTCATAAGGCGATCCGCTTGAAGCTCGGCTGTAATATTGCTAAGGGCACCTGCAGTCTCATTTATAGTGGCCTCGACTACTCTCGTAAGCTGACAAATTGTCCTACCATTAGCCATAGGACCCCAAAAGGCAGGAAACCCTTAAAGAAGTCTCCAACTTCTTGTGCGGCAGTGTCTTTCGCATCGATAACACCTCTACCATATCTTGTCTTATGGTAGTTGAAAGCAGCTGTGTATGTAGGGGGAAGCAAAAATGCCACATAACATGTGCCTGAAAAGTCAGAAGGCAACCATGTATGTGCTCTATCATAACAAACAAAATACGTGCCTTTAGCTGGCACGAACGGTGGAGATTTCTGGGACGTATAGACATAGGTGTGAACACACACACTCTTACCAAGCTGAGCTCTCGGATTCTGACCATTACCTTGCAGACAAAAATGACCTCGGTGGGGTACAATCCAAATAGGAGGAGACCTTTTCTGTCTCTCTTTCTCTGTCAGACTAATGCTATATCTCGTCTTGTTCCAACCAACATATGCTCGTACCTCATCTTTAGGGATAGCATTATAAGCATCAATATCTCTGACCATATCTACTATTCCCTGTATCAAGGCATTATTATTCGCATTATCTTTGACAGAACATACAGGAGATGCTTCATTCGCATAGATAAACATTGACTGGAGTGCCCATACTTACCCATTAGGCGAAAAAGGCAAAACCAAATATGGCATTCCCTTATCAGTCGTATGTGGCATAAGACCACACACCCAACAATTCGTGGTATTTACAACTAGCTGATGCTGATGTAACATCTGTATAAACTAATTGTTCACAAATTCTAATCTTCCGGTCTGTTCATGTTCAGTTAACGTATATGAAACTCATGTGGGGAAACAGTAGGAAAAGAAAGAGTAGGTTGGGAGGTAGATGCAAGTGTCTGTTGTGATGCATAGAAAATCCAACCCACACAAACCAACGTAATGTTCAAAAGTATAAGAAAACACATTATTAAAAAACATTTGCTACGAACCAATATACACATTTGCACTCTGAAATCAACTCTTTTAACACCCTTGTCGGACTCAAAAGACTCCATCCTCTAACGTGCAGCTCATGGCAATTTTCCTTCTTCACTTAAGTGTGCGTCAAGATCGTACTAACGACCCTAAACCACAGACCTTGTGTTAATACGCGGCTCACCCCTTAAGAACTTTTACCGTGACCCTGCAGCTGAGTCCGGCTGGTGACTCTAAAAAGAAAAAGTAAAAAAAGTCTCTTGATCTGACAAGGTGTACTTCACTATATAAAAAAATTCTGATTTATTTGTCCATTTCAAACGTCCTTTTTCGATCTCAGATTGTAGCGCACTTTGCCAGGCACAGTCTGATCCTTAAAGAGGTGTTCCGGATTCGTCGTGTCGAGTCTCAGAGACGGAGGCACAGCAGCTTGCAGAACATCATCATCCTCGCGTTCCGACTGAGTCCATGTCAAATGTGCATCACTAAAAGGTACGAATCTAGGAACCCTTTCACACTCTGAGGCAGCTATTCCATCCCTCACCCACTTATCATACGGTAAGGGCAACAGAACTTTTTTCGTATGGGTGGCATGCACCCAGTTCTTTTTACCAGCTACTCTATCAGCAGTTCTAGTGACCAGCAATACCAAATAGGGACCAGTCCATCTCGGCTCCAAATTCTTGGATCGCTGAAAATTCTTCGTCAAGATAAAATTACCAGGTTGGATCATGTGCCCTGGATCTGCAGTAGCTGTCGGCAAACTGTCATAGACCTGTTGGTGGAGAACACGTAATTTAGCAGTCAAGTCATGTAAGTAATCCACCAACATAGGGTACTCAAGGTCACTGTATTTTTTAGGACGAGGCACACCCCAAATATTAGCTGGACGACCAAAAACTATTTCATATGGGCTAAGTCCCACACGAGAATGCACTGTCATCCTTGTTGACAAAAGAGCCAATGGCAAGGCATCCGGCCATGTAAGACCAGTGCTCACTTGAATCTTAGCGAGTTTCAGCTTTAATGTGCCGTTATAGCATTCGACAAGACCTGCTGACTGGGGGTGATTCGCAGCGTGGAACTTCTGATTTATCCCTAATCCAATACACACTTTCTTCATGACTCGACCCACAAATTCACTCCCATTGTCCGACCATACAATTCTCGGCAAACCAAATCTAGGGAAATACTCTTTGAGCAAAACCTTAGCTGTAGACAAGGCAGTATTATCCTTTAGGGGGTAGGCCTCTATCCATCTGGAAAAGGCGCAAACAACCACAAGGACATACTTCAGATTGTTGCATCTCCCCATGTGAATGTAATCTAGCTGTATCACTTCAAATGGATACGTCGGAGGAGCAAAATGACCAGCTGGAGTTGGAGTTCCCTTGCCAGGATTATACTTCAGACAAATCATGCAATGCTTCACAACATTCTCAGCACATTTAGGAATTCCAGCATTCTGCCATACTGGAGCCAACAACTTACATATCCCTTTCGAACTGATGTGAGCCATTCCATGCACCATAGTAACCACTGGGAGCACATACGCATCTGGCAACAACCATCGCTGGTGTTCTGACAACTCAACCCAACAACCTGTCGAATCCAACATACCCGTACTCTCTCTCCACGTACTCACTTCTTTTTCCGTAGCTTCAGCCTGAATCATCTTCACACTTTCTATTGTGTCTTCCCACATTCCACTTTCCACAACCCATCTTGCAGGACCTGCCACATACATACGGCTCATCATGTCTCTCACCGTTTCCTTCGCAACTTCATCCGCAAACGCATTCCCTCGACCTACATCGTCCACAACTTTCTTATGCGCACTACACTTCACAATTGCAATCTGCTTTGGGAGAGCAAGAGATTCCAAAAGTTAATTCACTAACTGCCCATGCTGAATTTTTGTGCCATGGGAAGTAAGGAATCCTCTTTCTCTCCACAAACGTCCAAAAGTATGGGCAACACCAAATGCGTACTGGCTATCAGTATAAACATTCACTCGCTTTCCCTCTGACAATACACACGCTTGTGTCAATGCAATCAACTCTGCCGCTTGCGCAGAATTCTGTGCTATGCGTGCTGTCTCAACAACTGTGTGTAAAGTTGTGACGGCATATGCTGCAGTCGTTTCACCATTCTGAAGCTTAAAACACGAACCATCTACCCATAAAGTACCATCAACATTCTCAAGAGGAGTATCTTTTAGGTCAACTCTAGCTTTCGTTTCTTCCTCTGTACAAAGAAAACAATCATGCTGTTCCTGAGCATCTGACTCTACAGAAATCGGCAACAACGTAGCTGGATTCAATACATTACATCTTTTAATGTGAACATGGCTAGCCAAAAGAGTCAACTCATAACCTGACAGACGTGCACTAGTAAGGTGCTGTGTCTTGGTCCTGTTCAATAAGGTATCCACTGCATGTGGGACCATCACAATCAACGTATTATCCAATACCAAACCAGCAGACTGTCGGATAGAAACAGCCGCTGCCGCTGTAGCTCTCAAACAGCTCGGCAACGCTTTAGCTACCGGATCTAACGTCGCTGAAAAATACGCACATGGGAGTTGCTTGTCTACAAACTGTTGAGTCAACATTGACAATGCACAACCTTCTCTCTCGTGAACGTACAACGTGAAAGGTTTACTGTAGTCAGGAGTACCCAATACCGGAGCCGAACACAATGCATCACGTAATTCAGAAAAACTTTTTTGACACTCATCAGACCAAGGAAGAGGATGCGGAGTATCTTTAAGAGTCAGCGCCAACAGAGGTTTCGCTAGCAGGGAAGAATTAGGGATCCATTGTCTAGAATACGAGGTGATACCTAAGAAAGCACACACTTCTCTCTGTGTGGATGGTACACTCATGTGCGCAATCGCTTGAATTCGTTCTGGGGTCAACCTTCTTCCCTGCTTCGACAAGAGATGACCTAAGTAGGTTACTTCTTGTCGGCAATACTGTAACTTGGAAGGTGACACTTTATGATGAAGGTCAGACAAATGTCGTAACAAAGAAAGAGTAGCCTCTTTACAAATCTCTTTGTCATCAGCGGCAATCAACAAATCATCAACGTACTGAATAAGAGTAGCACCAGTAGGCAACACAAAGCTATCAAGCTGAGTTTTCAACGCCTGACTATAGATGGAGGGACTTTCACAATAACCTTGGGGAGCTCTCTTAAACCGGAAGCTTCGACCTCCTAATGAGAAGCCGAAAATATCTCTGCTCTCATCAGCAATTGGAATGCTAAAGAAAGCATTCTTCAAATCGATAAAAGAAAACCAGGCTGCCGAAGCAGGAATCAGAGTCAACAAAGCAGTGATATCAGGGACAACAGGAAACTGTGGCACCACAATCTTGTTTACCTCTCGAAGGTCAATCACAAACCGGTACACAGGTGGCTGAGAAGCATCAGTACACTTAAGGACAGGCAAAACCGGACTGTTACACACATTACCTCTCGTTTCCTCAACTACACCCTTCTCAACCAGATCATAGACAATCGCTAATAGAGCTCTCTCGCCATCACTAGATATTTTATACTGTGAGATACAAGATAGCCTAGCATTCGACTTGAGGGTGACAACATAGGGTGGAATCCGCAAAAGACCAACATCATTAGGACCTGTAGCCCAAAGTGTATCAGGAAGAGAACGCAATTCCAGTGGAAGACAATCTTTAGACACATACATCGGAGAAATCACTTTCTTACCTAGGGTAAGATGTACTCCCGAAGGAGAACAATGTAATGTCGCATACAATCTTTTCAGCAAGTCCAAACCCAACAGATTCTCATTACAACCAGTCGTCAAAATAAGAGGAGCTTCCAATTCACAAGGGCCAATAGAAAGGGGCAAAGGATTAAAAATCGGGTTACAAACTGGGGCGCCTGAAAATCCTACGGAAACATTGGTCAAGCCAGACAAAGGTGCGCCAGGAAGTTTAGAGTGCATAATAGAACTCTTTGTCGCACCAGTATCCAAAAGAAAAGGTTGTACCACACCTGATGTAGTCACTTCAACATAAGGTCCACTCTGGTCTACTGGAACTGACACTACTCCCTCTCTTTGCCCATGGCTGTCCTAACTATCATTATAACCAGCACTCTCACTCTCGACATAATAATCATCAACATAGTACTGTGCAGACTGACCACTCGGAACATTCTGTCTGTCAAAATAATTCGCAGAATTTTGACGGGAAGAGGAACGCTCATTCTGGGGTAACACACCACGTCCCCTACCCCTAGGAGCTTGCTGGAAACCACCACGACCTCTCTGACCAGATACACCATTCGCACGCTGTAACAAAGCCGGGCAACTATTCTTAAAATGACCTTCCTCTCTGCAATAAGCACACTGATTAGGACCAGGAAAGAATCGCGGAGCATAAGGCTCAGGTTTCTGTAACAATCTCTGAAACTGTGGAGGTTGCTGAAACTGAGGCTGATTCTGATGAGGCGGATAAGCTTGCTGCAAAAGAACCTTAGTCTTTAAATCTTTAGTTTTCTTCTCTGCTTTATCCTTCTCATCTTTATCCCTATTCTCGTAATATTGTGCAGTAGCCAATATCTGGGCCGACGAAGAAACAGCCCATGAACTCTCAGAGTCCTTTAACTTATTGGAAAGTTCGGGAAGCAAATTAAAGACAAATTTGTCCACGAACAACCTTTGGCCACCTTCCGTACTCATGTCCTGACCACTATGATCGATAAACGTCTCTTCAAACCTAGTGAAGAAATCAGACACACTCTTGTCTTTCTTTTGTTTGCATGCTGCTAACTTGTCCCAATTCACTCGTAAAGGAGGCATCATAGTTTTCATTAGATTAATAATCCTACCAGGTAATTCTGCAACTAAAGGCTCAGGTTTGGCACCTCCAACCTGTCGACCATCTGCAGCAACAATATTAGCCCACGTATCTCCTAATTCTGCCGCATGATTCTCATGACGAATCTTCGCCCACAAAGGTTGAGGAACTACATTACCCATTAACATATCTATGTCAGCTAAATTCATAATACACGCTTCAACTGTCTGAGACAACTCCTTGTAATAACCAGCAGGATTCTTACGAGGGTCAGGTAAGGTCTGCTTAAGAGCCAAGACCTCTGCTCTCTTCCAAGGGACATGTACCCCCACTCGCTGAAAATGGGCCGGTGCGGCCACAATACCCAAAACAGCATCAGCCTGAACTGCGTCTCTCCATACAGGGGGAACTTCTCTCATAGGATACTGCTTCACTTTCCTCCTAACGGAGAAATCAGGTTCATACAATGGCTGAGGCGGTAACCTAGTTCTGAAGGCAAGTATCGTCTCTACAGCATCAGTAACATCAGATTCCACTATCGTCCCTTTAGCAAACTCTGACTGAACATCAAGCACTTCCTGCGGAATCGGACCCAAATCATTATCTTCCCATTCCTGCCGCAGAAAAGCACACATTACATCAAAAACATATCTTTGCTTAGGCGGCTCCCACTGAAAGAAAACATCCATAACTGCTGGCAAATTATACCTGGAAGCATTTAAAATCCATCTACGAGCCAACAGATCCAACACTGCTCGCTCTTCGGAACTAGGAAGCTGACTACGACTCTGCTTACATTCCGAAACAGGGGTCATACTCAGTGGCCCAAACAATGGAGACAACAGATTAACAACAGTTTCTGTCCTCCGTTTACGAGCAGAAGGAGAAGAAGTAGGCGTAAAAACAGGAAAGTTAAAATCTTGAGACAAAGTAGGAACAAGAGCAGTAGGAGTCTGAGATGCAGAAGCAGAAGGCAAAGGAGTTTGAGGCAAAGCTGGAAGCAAAGCTTGCGACCCTAGAGTGGGTTGCGCAGTAGGAGGCAAAACCATTTGTGGAGCACCGGGTGGCTGAACAACAGCAGGAGGTTGAACACCAAAGGGTAGAACAACCAGGGGTAATGGAGGCGCAGTAGCACCCTGCACATAAGGGGGTGGCAATCTCAGTAAATGAGACATCAAAGGATCTTTTTCAAGGTCTTCAGTCACTTTCGGAGGAGAAGACGGCAAGGCCGGATAACATTTATCTATGGCCATGCAACGCTGTCTATCTAAAACTTCACACACTCGATCTTCCTCATCTGACTTAAACTGCCTAGCAGCTTGTAGTACTGACATATTCTTATCTTTCCTATCTCTCTTTGCTTGCTTAATTTCTCGCTGTTTGGCTTCCTTTCGCCAAAGGCAGAAAGAGTCCAACATTGCCGGCCGGGCTTTCTTCTTAAATAGCGCAACTTCCAGATTATCTAAAATATTTAATTCAAAACTACCATGTTGGGGCCCTTGTAAAACACCATCTTTTTTAGTATAGCGGACCCACACTTCATTATAAGTAATAGGACCCACTCCGTGGTTTGAACAGAGCTCATAAGTCGGAGTTCCAACCTGAGGTATAGGACAAGAATCCTCCAATCGGGAATCCCTGTTACAACCACAACTAAACCATTTCCTAATTTTGCTAAGACCAGGCATCTTATAGCTCACTAATCTAGCTTCAAACTTCAAGGGGTTATCAACTATCGATACACTCGTAAATATACGAGCCCCTCGGCTTTGATTTTTGCAAAAATCAAATCAAAACCAAGAACCAAAACAAAGTCGTGGGAGCGACCCACTTATACTTAACCAAATATCTGTCACGCCACCAAAAGACCGTCTATCGTCTCGCTCTACAAAGGATCAATCAAGGGTCCAAGACAGGGCGACAGTCAGGGCAGCAGTCCTTCGTAGCCGTTGGAAAGCGGGAAGCCTCGCAGAAAAGACCTTCGGTCCACGTCGACATGCAGGGGTCAATGAAGTGGCGGTCTTCCTCCAGAATTTCCTCACGTGGCTCCTCACGATCCTCAGGCTTGGACCGGTACCGCTGAAGTCGCCCAATGTTGGGCGCCAACTGAAGAACTGGGTTTTAGAACCCAGCGGCGCCAGGGACACGCCCAAAGTCTTCGGGTTCACCTGTCTTGGCAAACAGAGACACGGAATACTTCTAGGTGGCGTCAGAGATCAAAGTTATTAGCTGCAGCTAGTAACAGTAATCTCAGCAATACAACATGGTGTACAACTCAAGAAACTGTTCAAATTCATAGAGCAAGACATCACCTTTTATACACAATATTCTCATTATAAATGTACACCCACTGCACAAAATTCTGACCAATAGGACACATTTTCTAACTGAGTATCACATTAACAAAAACCAAATTTACAGTAACCCAACCCAAAAGTTAATTATTAGGACTGTCCCAAATTCAATCTTTGCAAGCCGGACAAATTTATAATTGAAAGCACTACCCATGTAATGAAAAGTCGTAAGGAAAGAAACAATTCAGATGCTGATTAGGATAAAATATGTGCAAGGAAACTAAAGGTTAACGAGGTCCTGAACATTGATTGGCAATATCAGACAACGATCAGCCAGAGAAATTGGCTTCGTGAAGGGTCAGTTTCAGGTGAAGAGGTCAGCGTCCTGCAGTTCACTCACAAGTCAGAAAAGGGCCTGTTTAATGCATACATGAACAATGAGGCCCATGCAACTTTGTTCGTTCGGTTACCTCGTCGGCCTACGTGAGGGCAACACAAAATGGCGTTATGAACAACGCAAACAAAATGGAGTCCAGTCCCGAAAACCACGGAACCTCACCCCGCTCCCGAACATCACGCAGTCTTTATCCTCCACCGCGGTGGTCTCAGTCTTTCCACGCTGTAACCATCAGAGTGTTCATGGTACCCCAGGGGTTAACGCCCTCCCTCCAAGACACTTCCCGGAGCGACCTGCGTTTAAAAAGAGGATGAGCTAAAAAAACAGGTCTTTTGATTCTGCTTTTATTTTGTAGCATTTGCTGCGTGCTCAAAGATAGTGGTCAAATGTCAGACAAAATCCTCTGACAAACTGCTGCCTATTCCTTTAAAACCGAGAACATTTTAAAATGTTCTTTCTCCAACTACACAGGGAGAGAATTGAGTAACAAACAATCTAGTAATAAGCATATGATGATCATCCTTATGTGTTAGCAAGTTTTTTTGTTTTTTTTGTTTTGTGGCATATATTTGTATTAAAAAATATATCTGTTGCACCAGTTTGCCAGAGTCAAACCTATTGACTTTGCCAGTGCTTGTTTTCCTTCAACGATATATGTTGCAGTAAATAGCTGGACTGCAATTGAAGTGACAGAATCGTAGTCTGGCCAGGTGTGGTTTTGAACTGTGGGTGACAGATGCAGTCAGTAGGACCTAGCCAGGTGTGATCTTGTTCACTTTCTATCCTGCCCAGCCCGTTCTGGGGATTGAGAATGTTGTGGTGAAAAATGGCTGCATTCTTCGGCTGCCATGCAGATATCTGCGGCCAAGGATAATACATTCTTCAAATACGCTCTGATTCCCTGATGTCCTTGCTGCTGAAATAGCTCATTTGGTTAAGCGCCAGCTGCTGAAATCTGCTGAAATCTATGCTCACACTGCTATTACGGGTTCCTATCCTGGCTGGTCCACTCAGCCTTTCATCCGTGTGAGGTCGATGCAAGCCATTGAGTTTAACAACAAAGCATCTATTACAGTGCAGAGGCCTGATTGTTATGCTATCTGCTGCCCCAGCTGGAGGTTGGTCGTATTGCCTGTGGACCAGGTGCTGCCATGTGTGATCTTGTTGTGTGACTGCCATGTGTAGCCTGGTTGGAGGTTACATCACCAGGGTTTGCCTTGTTCCCCGGATAAAATGTGTGGCCAGCTTGAAGGGGGCTTGCCCCGTTGAAATCGTCCTGCCTTCTGCTAATCGTAGCTGGGTAAAATTGGGCACGCCAGGTGTGATCTTGTTTCCAGACTGTCATGGGTTTCTAAGCAGGTCACGTGCCAGGTGTGAGCGTGTTGTCTCTGACTCCTCGTGGTGAGGCCTACTGTCCAGAGCGACTGTTGCTCTTCTCGGCATCTCTTAACAGCGTGTAGGAGGAGACTGCTCTCATTCCAGAGAGATCCCCCCTCCTCCGCCCCACTCGCCCCCTGCCCCCTCTCTATGTGGTCACTCGGCTTTCTGCGATCAGAGAAGGATGCTGAGAGATGGAAGTGGAGGGCGGAGCAGGGTGGGGGGCGCTGGCGTGCTGTGACAAGGCTCTGAGGATGAGATGGGAGCTAATAATCACACCTCTGCTGCCCCCCCCCTGTTTAATGACACCTCTGCTTCCAGCCATGGGAGTGAAGTGCAGACTAGAGCATTTTAACAGGCTGAGTCGTGCAGCCCCAGAGGAGATAGATCAGAAAAAACTATTGGGACACAGGGAGAGTGTAAGGAAAGGGTAACTAAATAGAAAATATTTTAGGACATTATTACAATGTAATCCTACTAGCGCCCCCCCTCCCCCCCTGCCGACATCCCGCAGCCTTTATCCTCCAACATAGTGGACTCAGGCTTTCCTCCTCGCACCAATCAGGGTGTTTATGGTGCACCAGGGTTTAACGCCCTCCCTCCAAGACACTCCCCGGAGCGAGCCGTGTTTGTTCAGTCTCGCAACAGTGGTGTGAATAGAGGCTGCTAATCTGACTCTGGCAGGGCCACTTAGAACGGGTGAAAGAACAACAAGGACTCATCAACAAGTAAATGGGCTTTTATAGACCTGTGAAGTACTCGGGTGCAGCTGGCAGCTCTCTGTGTGCCCCTGAAGCTGTCTCAGCCCGGGCTGACACCACTTCACCCACTAGTATTTTCCCGTTTTTATATATAAATACAGACAAAGGAAAACTTGATTTCCGTCTGTATTTATATGTAAAAATCCGTAAAAACGTAAAACCGGGAGCCCTAATCATAACTAAGGAACCGACCAACTCAATAGCGGCACTAATGGACACCATTGAGGCATACGCAAGGGTCTCGGGCTACCGACTGAATAGAGAAAAGTCGGAATGCAAACCCATGAACGTCCATACAACAAGTGCGGTCCTGGGCGAATCTGGGCTGGCCTTGCAAAAGAAGCACCTTAACTACCTCGGTCTCCATTTCGGCAAAGATCTCAGGGACACCCTAGATCACAATGAGATAGTCACCCTAAAAAAGGTAAAGGAGAAACTGAGTGCCTGGTCACCAAAATATATCAGCTGGTGGGGCAGGGTGGAGTCTATCAAGATGATGATAACACCCCTAATCAACTACATGTTAAGTATGCTTCCGCTAACACTAACGGCGGACTTCCACAAACAGCTAGACGCTATGATCAACAAATGTATATGGAAAGAGAAAAAAACCAAGAATAAGCCTGCACAAACTCAGGCTGAACAAAAACTTGGGAGGACTAAACATCACCAATTTCAAAACCTTCCAAACTGCCTGCTTGGCCAAACAGGGGGCCCACTGGCTGGCCCCTAACAAGGAGTACACACCAGTGTGGCTGGAGCTGGAGAGAGCTATACTAGGAGGTCTAGACCCCATAGCCATGCTCACGGCAAACAAACATCCAGAGGCCAACAACACCATCCTCAAAAACACAAAAGCAGCTCTCCTTAAGGTAGATAAAAAGATGGACCAGAGCATCAGAAACACTAAATGGGAGTCCGTCTGGTTCAACTCTAAAGTCCAATATAGAGGAAAGTTCTTAGCTAACACTACCTGGTACGGGAAGGGTATATCCACCCCCACACAACTGGAAATAAACAACACACCACTAACTTATGACGCCCTAAAAGACCACCACAGCCTACCCGTAGTCGAATTCTATGGGTTTCTCAGAATCAAAGCGGCCATCACAAAAGCCAACCTAGACAAAAGAACACCCTCCATCATACAATATACGATCAACCTGAACAAGATAGGCCACCAAACCTCCCACCTATACAAACTTCTAAGTCCCAAAACGTCAAAACTCAACACTAAGACAACGGGGTTCTGGGAGGAACTTCTAGGCAGACAACTGAATGAGAAAGAAAAAGGCCGCCTGTGGATATCCGCCTCCCAGAACAAAATCTCCCCCCAGGAGGCACAAACAAAACACTGGCTGCTACACAGGGCGTACTGGACACCGACCCGCCTTGCGGAGGTAGGGGTGAGAGAGAATGACACCTGCTGGGATTGCAAAAGGGAGAGAGGAGATCTTGCACACCTAATCTTTCACTGCACCCGAGTCAGGACCTTTTGGGCGAAAATCAAGGACTTCATCACAAAGATTGTGGGAAGGGACATACAGCCAGGCTTTGTGGGACTAGCAACAGCATTCATGGCCCCAGAACTGGGATCCAAAGAGGACAGCGACCTGATAGACCTTCTCCTCACGGCAGCAGTCAAAACTATACTAGCGAACTGGAAAGACACAGGGAAAGCAACTTTCAAGGGCTGGGTCAACTGGATTACCTTCCTAAGGAGGGCAGACAACATAGCGGCGATGCACGCTCCCAACCATAAAGCGAGGGGTGAAATGTGGGCATCCCTGGACAAACACCTGGGCACATATGACCCCCCCTGAAAAGGATCAGTACGGGCCACCAACCCACCACTGGCCACCGGTGCTCGACACTGTAGAACCACGACAACCTATGTCTATCTCCTTTCCCTTTCCTTTCACCCTCCTTTTTAGGTCTCGCCTGTCGATGCGCATGCGCATCGAGCTTGCGAGACTATTGGGGCTTAAACAGTCTTTAACCAACTTGCAAGGAATCGTGGCGATTCCTTGCAGTGCCCGTGAAATTCAAGCTCAATGCGCATGCGCATTGAGCTTAAAAGCTCGTGCACATCAGTTCCCTCAGCCGGCTGCTTTAACACCCTCTCCCCGCTCCGCCCCCTCCCCTGCCCGCCGTGTCGCATTTCTCCTCCCCCCTCCCCTTCTCTCCCTCCGTCTTGTTTAATCCCTCCGTCTTGTTTAATGTAGCGTTCTTCCATATCCGCTTTTATCGCATTCATACACCATCCGCTACTCTATACACGAGCGCTTGCACTCTCAGTGTATATCGGGATGAAGGCACATGTCACACACTGTGGCCGGTGAATTGCTTTGCCGACTTCCTTCGTCGTAAAGGGTACTTGTCCTCATCGCAGGGTTATGGTCATTATTTTCGGTCCCCATCACATTATTTTCCCTTCTGTTTATTCTTGTGTTCCATATCCGCTTTTAACGCGTTCATAATACACCGTCTGCACTCTCAGTGTATGTCAAGAGGAAGGCGTGTGTCACTCACCGTGGCCGGTGAATTGCTTTGCCGACTTCCTTCGTCGTAAGGAGTACTCGTCCTCATCGCAGGGTTTTGCGGTTTCTTAATAACGTTCGGCTGCATTCTGGTAACAGACAATGTGCACCCGCAATCTATACTTGGTGCTTTCTCTGTTTAGATGCTGAATTGACTGGTTGGAAGTTGTGTATGTGTGTATACCCACCTAGGAAGCGCATTCAGATGTTTCAACAATTGCTGTTCAACCTTGACAGCGTGCTTTAATTATTTTCGAGCGATCCTGTACTTTCTATAGGACACGGAGAGCCCAAGCGGCAAAAATGCACAGCACTACGCAAGAAAATGTTCCTCTCCCCAAAGCCCTGGTATTGTATGTTCCCTTGAAGTCCTGATCTCCATTTGGGTGGGGTGTATTATTTACAAAGTGAAAGCTTGTTCTTTTTGTGACTTGCGGTACAGTTTTGTTTGGCTTTGTAATAAAATCTCTATTAGCTCTCAAGTGCTTGGCAATACTCCCCCCTCCCCCCATCCAAAATTCGTCATCGCTCCCGGCCCCGCGGCCAATGCTTGTTTTTCCTCGCTCTTGCCCAAATCACTCGCATGAACTCAAAAGACCGTGTAAACGCGCTTTGTGGTTCTGTTTAGGAACCAATATTTGTATTTGCCCTTCTGTTTTCAATTGCGGCTATTTGACCCTGCTGTTTCAACAGATAAAATGCAAATTGCAAGCAATTTGTCCCAAGCCCGAAAGTGTGCTTCTGGGAGGAGGAGCTTTAACACATACACGCAGCCACCTATCTTAATAGCTGTGCAGTCGGGGATACAGGAGCTTTCCTAGCTACGGTGCTGGGTGCAGGAGGCAGAGGTCGTCTGTATATTCATTCTTCAAGATCTTATGTTTGCTCAGTATGTTCCCTCCATTAACTGACACCTTTCGATTGTATGCATTCGAAATGTCTCGGCATCTCTCTCTCTCTGGTCGAGCTCCTCTGTGTTTTGTTTTAAACTACTTTTATTTAAAATGAAACGGGTGTGGTGAAAGAACGACACATCCTCCGCACCTCACGATAATAATTAGTTGATCTTTAAATGGCTTTGACACGCAAGGTAGCAACACGGAGACATTTTTAGGAAAGGGTTTATTTATTGCACAGTTGGAGTTTCATACAAGCAATAAGAAATGTATCTGTGTCGTACAGCATATTTTAAATTTCAGTTTTCAAAGTGACACATTAAACTACTGAAAATATATTATTGCAGTTTCCTTTGCAAATATGCGAACAAACTCCCCGACCCTACTTATTTCTCCCACTCGCTACCCTGCTCCCCCTCCCCCGCCTCGCACCAGACTACCATTTGTCGCATTTAGACTACCTTCTCCCCCACCCGACTTGAAAGGCAGCCTCACACACCAACATTTGTCTCTCACACCACAGACTCCTGCTCCCCCGCCCACCCAGCAATGCCGAGAGCTATTCCCTCCCACTTGTTACTGTCTCGGCGCTATCTATCACACAACGTGGTTTTTTTCCGGGCCCGGCTTTCACCTTTGAAATGTGGGGCACGTGGACCCGCTGGTAGACGGGGAGCGAGGGGGTGCGGGGCCTAGCGCTTAGATGGGCATCTCGTTCTACCCAGCTACACCCTTTCTACCCGTCAGGGTGCCGTTGTTGTGATGATTGTACCAATAGTTTTATATATCAACAGGTCTCGCCCCCTACGGCTCTGTACGCCTGGCTTTACATTTCAAAATATTAATCTGTAACTCAGGGAGCTGTTGATGTAGTCATGCGTCTACTGTTTATAAACGTATGCATACACCTGGTGCTCGTTGTACCAAAGGGAGAACCTATTTGCACGCATTCGTGAAATATATAATACATATAATGCAGTGGTAAACATGTTTGCAAATAGAATTGTATGGCAATTTTCGCGCACTTTGCTGAACGAGGAACTTCGCCGACCTGCGTTACCCTTTGCTAGATGCTCTGCGTTCGAGTTCAGGGTGTACGATGGTGATCTGCAGCACAGGAAACAGGACAGCAACTCACTAGAACGTGCACGTTTTTCTTATAGCTACTGTTTTTATCTGTATATTATATTATAGTATTATTTTTATTTTTATTATTACAAGATTTATTTGGTTTATCACAAACCATGGACAGCATTAGCATAAAACGCTTATAGTTAAACAGTCAGTTGCATCCTCCGGATATTCAGTTCCTCCGGTCAGTAGGGCTAAGCCCAAAAACTTCTCCCCCACCCCCAACACTTCACGATCTCTTCATCTGTGTACATTATCCAAAACCATTGCATTGCATATACTGTGGGAGCATCTACTCCTTCCTAGCTATGTTTTGAGGGTTTGTTTTACCTTTAAATCACCTACAAGCTAATACATCAAAAGTGGAAGGTTGACTCAGTCATTGAAGAAGGGTGTTAGTAACTTTTCGCTGTTTTCGCATCCACCACCACCACCACCACCACCACATCCACCACCACCACACCCACCACCACATCCACTACAACCACCACCCCATCCACCACTACCAACACCACTGCATCCACCACCACCGCCGCATCCACCACATCCACCACCACCACATCCACCACCACCACATCCACCACCACCACCACCACATCCACCACCACTTCACCATCGCATCCACCACCACCACATCCACCACCACCACCGCATCCAACACCACATCCACCACCACCACATCCACCACCACCACATCCACCACCACCACATCCACCACCACCGCATCCACCACCACCACCACATCCACCACCACCGCATCCACCACCTCATCCACCACCTCATCCACCACCCTCACTCACCCTCACTCACCCTCACTCACCCTCACTCACCCTCACTCACCCTCACTCATCACCCTCACTCACCCTCACCCTCACTCACCCTCACCCTCACTCACCCTCACTCACCCTCACTCACCCTCACCCTCACTCACCCTCACCCTCACTCACCCTCAACCCCTCACCCTCACTCACCCTCAACCCCTCACCCTCACCCTCACTCAACCCCTCACCCTCACCCCCTCACTCACCCTCACTCTCACTCACCCTCACTCACCCTCACCCTCACTCACCCTCACTCTCACTCACCCTCACTCACCCTCACTCACCCTCAACCCCTCACCCTCACTCACCCTCATTCACCCTCAACCCCTCACCCTCACCCTCACTCACCCTCAACCCCTCACCCTCACCCTCACCCTCACCCTCAACCCCTCACCCTCACTCACCCTCAACCCCTCACCCTCACCCTCACTCACCCTCACTCACCCTCACCCTCACTCACCCTCACTCACCCTCACCCTCACTCACCCTCACTCACCCTCACCCTCACTCACCCTCAACCCCTCACCCTCACTCACCCTCACCCTCACTCACCCTCACCCTCACTCACCCTCACCCTCACTCACCCTCAACCCCTCACCCTCACTCACCCTCAACCTCACCCTCACCCTCACTCACCCTCAACCCCTCACCCTCACTCACCCTCACCCTCACTCACCCTCAACCCCTCACCCTCAACCCCTCACCCTCACTCACCCTCACAACACATATTGTGTTACAATAGGTGTCACATTTGCGATAGATAAAACTATTGGCATTGTAAATAACAAAGCTATTAATTCGCTATTTTAAAAACAAGCACATACATAAAAAATGTGTCCTTTACAATACCAATAGCTCAAACTTTCCTAATGCGAGACATATTGCATTGCTGTGCTTCTCTCCCCTGCTGCACTCTCCTGCTCTCTAGAGATGTAGCATAACGACCAGAGCTGCCATATAAGTCACGTAAATACAAAACATGTTGCATTCCAAATGCTATAGGTGTCACATTCGCGAAAGTTATAACTATTGGCATTGTAAATGACAAAGCCATCAATTTAGCAATTTTAACAACGAAAAAATAAATAAATTATGTCATTTACAAGACCAATAACTACAACTTTTCTAATGCGAGACCTATTGCATTCCAACCCCACTCATCCACGCAACGCCACTCACACACGCAACGCCACTCACACACGCAACGCCACTCACACACGCAACGCCACTCACACACGCAACGCCACTCACACACGCAACGCCACTCACACACGCAACGCCACTCACACACGCCACTCATCCACGCAACGCCACTCATCCACGCAACGCCACTCATCCACGCAACGCCACTCATCCACGCAACGCCACTCATCCATTTGCAAAACGAAAAATGTCAAACTCTTCTATTGCGAGACCTATTGCATTTTCAATGCTTGTTTCATCTCTTACTCTTCTCATTTTTCTGAGCGAGGGTGCAACAAGATTCAAACAACAAGCCTATGCTATTGATTACGTGATATATGCTCCGCCATGAAGCCCGCCACGCCTGTTGTAACCCTAAGGGCGTCCGCGAGCCACCACCAACGCTATTACTGTACTATGTATGTATAAAAAAAACTTGTTAATAAAGCACGTTGAAATCACAGAAATCCTGCCTTGTGAATGTAAATGAGACAGGATTTTTGAGAATCCTCATGCATGCCTTTTAGGCCCCATGTTGTTTTTATTTACATAGCACGAACCCGGCCCGGAGGCATTGGAGCACTTTAAATGAGCACCATTTACATTACACAAGGACACATTCATTTTAAAAAAATATGTTTTTAGGTAGGCACATGGAGATTAAGTAATTTGCCCAGAATCACAGGATGCTGAGCCGACGCTGAGGCTCGAACCTGGTTCCCCAGCTCCAAAGTCGGCAGTTTGGCCTAAAACATGGTGCCACATTAGTACATTTGGCGCAACAGGAAAAACACGTCCAGGGCAAACGTCCGACGCCGTTTAACCGCCGCGTCTGTAAGGCAGCCGTACAGTGCTCTTTAGCTCTAACACTGTGGCAGCAAATAATACACAAATATAGTTATTACGTCTGAATGCAGGGCTTAAACTGTAGACTTGATACGCCTCGGCTACTCGCCGGTGCAAGAAAATGTTGCATACGATGCAGGCGTATTGTTTATTGGCAAATACTGAAGAAAAAAAACGAATCGGTATTTATTTTGCATCGAAACGCTGCAGGTTTTATCGAAAAGTTTGTAAATTAAAGGCAGCAATAGCTTCTTTTGCTTTGAAAGTATGGTCAAATACAAAGTATCACAGAATTTTCTGTGTTACATGTATGGTCGAATACAAAGTATCACAATATATTTGGTGTTAGGTTGTATCCACTATCCAGCACACAGTTCCAAAATCCGAGGGGAGAAGAGGCGACGCCAAAAAACCTTGGCAATGTTATCTTGAAAACATTGAAACATTCTTAAAACACATTTCGGGTGAGGTTACAATTTACCTCCTCCCTGACCTCCCTCCCGTCCTCCCTCCCTCCCTCTTTCGGGGCCCTCTCCTGGGCAATAAATAAAGTCCCTATCAGTTCAGAGAGCGGGAATGTTTACCTTGTCCCCTCCCCATCTGTGTGCAGGCTGCGGGCAGACATTTCACAGCTGCGTAGAGTGAAGGGGGTGGGGCTGTACTCGGAGGTGCCAGGCTCTGCACTACCCTGTGTTTTCCCACAGCACCTTGGCTCAGAGCAGTCACCTCTGTGTCACTTCCTGCCAGGCCTGGGCTTGCCACTTAATGCAGGGCGTGAGCCTCTGTGTCACTTCCTGAAAGTTCCAGGCCTAGCGTTTGATTTACCACACGCCATGAGAAGGGTGGGACAAGGAAACAAGCATTGAAAATGCAATAGGTCTCGCAATAGAAGAGTTTGACATTTTTCGTTTTGCATATAGATGAGTGGCGTTGCGTGGATGAGTGGCGTTGCGTGGATGAGTGGCGTTGCGTGGATGAGTGGCGTTGCGTGGATGAGTGGCGTTGCGTGGATGAGTGGCGTTGCGTGGGTGAGTGGCGTTGCGTGGGTGAGCGGCGTTGCGTGGCTGAGCGGCGTTGCGTGGCTGAGCGGCGTTGCGTGGCTGAGCGGCGTTGCGTGGCTGAGCGGCGTTGCGTGGCTGAGCGGCGTTGCGTGGCTGAGCGGCGTTGCGTGGCTGAGCGGCGTTGCGTGGGTGAGCGGCGTTGCGTGGGTGAGCGGCGTTGCGTGGGTGAGCGGCGTTGCGTGGGTGAGTGGCGTTGCGTGTGTGTGTGGCGTTGCGTGTGTGTGTGGCGTTGCGTGTGTGTGTGGCGTTGCGTGTGTGTGTGGCGTTGCGTGTGTGTGTGGCGTTGCGTGTGTGTGTGGCGTTGCGTGGGTGAGTGGCGTTGCGTGGGTGAGTGGCGTTGCGTGGGTGAGTGGCGTTGCGTGGGTGAGTGGCGTTGCGTGGGTGAGTGGCGTTGCGTGGGTGAGTGGCGTTGCGTGTGTGAGTGGCGTTGCGTGTGTGAGTGGCGTTGCGTGTGTGAGTGGCGTTGCGTGTGTGAGTGGCGTTGCATGTGTGAGTGGCGTTGCGTGTGTGTGTGGCGTTGCGTGTGTGTGTGGCGTTGCGTGTGTGTGTGGCGTTGCGTGTGTGTGTGGCGTTGCGTGTGTGTGTGGTTGCGTGGGTGAGTGGCGTTGCGTGGGTGAGTGGCGTTGCGTGGGTGAGTGGCGTTGCGTGGGTGAGTGGCGTTGCGTGGGTGAGTGGCGTTGCGTGGGTGAGTGGCGTTGCGTGGGTGAGTGGCGTTGCGTGGTTGAGTGGCGTTGCGTGTGTGAGTGGCGTTGCGTGTGTGAGTGGCGTTGCATGTGTGAGTGGCGTTGCATGTGTGAGTGGCGTTGCATGTGTGAGTGGCGTTGCGTGTGTGTGTGGCGTTGCGTGTGTGTGTGGCGTTGCGTGTGTGTGTGGCGTTGCGTGTGTGTGTGGCGTTGCGTGTGTGAGTGGCGTTGCGTGTGTGAGTGGCGTTGCGTGTGTGAGTGGCGTTGCGTGTGTGAGTGGCGTTGCGTGGCTGAGTGGCGTTGCGTGGGTGAGTGGCGTTGCGTGGGTGAGTGGCGTTGCGTGGTTGAGTGGCGTTGCGTGGTTGAGTGGCGTTGCGTGGTTGAGTGGCGTTGCATGTGTGAGTGGCGTTGCATGTGTGAGTGGCGTTGCATGTGTGAGTGGCGTTGCATGTGTGAGTGGCGTTGCATGTGTGTGTGGCGTTGCATGTGTGTGTGGCGTTGCGTGTGTGTGTGGCGTTGCGTGTGTGGCGTTGCGTGTGTGAGTGGCGTTGCGTGTGTGAGTGGCGTTGCGTGTGTGAGTGGTGTTGCGTGGGTGAGTGGCGTTGCGTGGGTGAGTGGCGTTGCGTGGGTGAGTGGCGTTGCGTGGGTGAGTGGCGTTGCGTGGGTGAGTGGCGTTGCATGGGTGAGTGGCGTTGCGTGGGTGAGTGAATGGTTAGCTGTTGCTTATGCGACGTATAGCACTTAATACTAAAGTAGGCAGACCTTCTTAGCCTTTGTGAGAATAATAGCAAAATAAAAATAAAAACCAGATCAAGTCAAGGACGCAAACGGCACCATGCTATTGTTTATTTACTCAGATGATTTGCATAAAAATGTAACTTGTGAGCACGTTTCTCTAACTCTCCAATAATCCCATTACAACACTTTGTACAAATGAGATTGGGACTCATCCTTCCGAAGTCGAGAAAAATGTGCAACGCTGTGTTGAAGTTAATTTTTTTAATTAACAAAATGCAAATAATGTGGAGAGATTTCAAGTGATTCAGGAATGGGCGCCCTTGTAAAGAGAAAGTACGGCCGGCCTGGGCAGTGATAGGGGAGGAGGGAGGAGAAATGCGAGTCACGGCAGCAGCAGCCTTTGATGTGCCTGCCGGCCGGCCGTGAATAATTAGGGGGTGAGAAATGCGCTCGGAGGGCTGCCTTTGATGTGGTAATGCGAGGCAGGCAGGCAGGCGGCTGGTGGCATTGTGCACGCGCTTTTTAGGGCTTGCGCAAGCGCAATGACCTAAAAAGCACATGCACTTGAAGGAATCGCCAGTGGAATCGCCAGTGGATAAACACTGGATAAGCCCCTATAGAGCTTCGCCAGCTATGCGCTGAAGCGCATCAGCAGGCGAGCCCTAAAAATGTAAACCATACTACCTGGAGGGACGGGGGGCACACATCTCCGTACAAATATGTGGGAAAGTGTGCATTTTAAAACACTGAATCAGCTACACTGGTCAAAAAAACGAGTTGACTTTTGTAACCATGTGAGATGAGTGAGGGGTGGGGTTTTGGCCGATGTGTCACCTCCTCCCCCCCCCCCCCCCAAACCTCGCTGGGCTCGTGTTGGGGTGTGGAGGAAGGAGATATAATGGAAGCTCATAGTAGAGGAGAGGAGGGAGAATATACAGGAAGTAAAGGTGTAGAGTGACAGTGATGTGGAAAATTAGTACGGTTTGGTGAACATTATCTGCGCCATCTTGCCTTTTCCCCTGATGCCACACTTTTTGTCGTGCGCGCCCCGCCATTTTAGGTGCCTTGAACAGAACAGCCCTTTCTGCATGCCACCGGCCCCCCAGCATAGCCCTTCGCCCTCACCAAGCCTGCACGCTGACCCACCCCCCCCGCACGCACATGCTTTGAGTCATAAACCCCTCTTCAGCGCAGCCCCGACTCAGAACCCCATCCTGTTCCCAGCGCGACACCTCCTTTCATTCCTTTCATAGTCCCCGGCCCTTTTGATGCAAAACCCCCTTTTTCCTGTGCCCGTTTGCCTCCCTCGTTCCCAGGCCGACACCTAGCTCTGCCGATACTGTTTATTGCCCCTCCCCGTACAGTAGGAAGCTTCCCCCCATCAAAGGACCCCCGAATTGATCAAAGCACCCACCCTATGAGATCCGATCAAACCCCCCCCACATTCCGTGAACAGGCGGAATATCCAGCTGCGCGATACTCATCACCTGTTCTGACTAGGGTGGGGACTTCAACTGTAAATGTGTGTGGGAACGGGCCCAAAGGGGAGATTCCGAGAATGTCTTTCCGTACATCAAAGCACTGCCATGAATATGTAATCTGCAATAAAGTCATAAAACAGTGTATAAGAGGCCAGGCCTCAGAAATGTAGTTAGAGCACCTCAGAACGATACCTGCTGTCTGTTTTGCTGTGTTTCTCCTCCGGAGAGAATAAAACCTTGTTTCCTGCTTTCCAGTCTCCAGCGCCTGCCTCTTCATTGATTAATATTTCGTGGGTTAAAGAGGCGATACTGCCGGGCAATAATCGACTGTCCCCGACCCATAGTTTTTACAATTGGCGTCCCAAGCGTGGGGCCCATCAGCGACTCGTGGATCCAGTGGGAGAGGTCCCGACGACAGAGTGAACGACTGCAACGATCGGGAGAGCTCTTGCCCAATAGACCCTCGTCTGGCAGCCGATCATCCGAACTTCACTAGTTCCGAACAGACCTCTCTCGAGTGATCTACGGTCCTGACTGGGAACCATTAGGAGTGCCGCGAGGAATACGAGAAAAAGAGGACGAACGGGCGCTGGATTCGGAAGACAAGAAACCGTCCACGCGGTCCGGGTAAGGTCGTGTAAACACGACGGATTGCGAAAATAATTGATTGCTTGATTGTTTACAAAAAAAATATACTAGTATTACTCTTTGTTAACTTATTTGGAGATTCACTGTCTGCACGCGGAGAAACAGTAGGCTCTTTCCCTTCTGCAAACAGTGAAGGATAGGTAACGCAACCGTCGCGCCTATCTTTCTCCCCCACTGACTCTATTATTTCTTAAACGGTTTTTGGGAGACTCCCTCTCCCTCACTGATTAACTGGGTTCTTTGACCCCGAACTACTGTTCACAGATTGTCTTCTGGAGATTCTCTGTCGGCAAACCGGAAACAACAGATTCCTCTTTGCGGATAGTGAAAGGGTAGAGGACGCAGACTTTTGCGCCCTACTTACTCTCCCCATTGATCCTACTCTATCTTATTTATTTATTGATTGTTTGATTGTTCCTCGTTATTGGTTACTTTTTGTTCATGAGGTATTCACTGCCTGCAAACAACGTAGAATAGGAATATTCTGTCTAGTCTTTGCACCTAGTGATAAGATAGGCAGTGCTGACTTTTTAGTCCCTCGTTACGAGCCGTCATGTCTGTCTTCTCCCCACTGATTGATAATTGGTTCAGCCCGGACCGTGTATTAGAGGTGGACCATATAGCTCCACTAGAAGGCACCCCTAATAAGGACATGTTCATAAACTATGGATTAGTTACCATAGCCTATAATAAATTGTGGCACAGGTATACCAAAGAAAGTCAAGACAAACAGTGGCCACTGGCAGGATCCTTTGACCTTGATAAAATAGAAACGTTGGAAATAGCCCTTCGCAATAATAAGACAACGCCTATTATGCTCGACAGTCTCGGTATGTGGCGCAGAGAGGCTACGCAACGACAGAGAAAAGACGAGGACAAACCAGGTAGAGAAATATACCGACAGGACAACCCCGGGACACCACGACCCAAAGGTTATCCCCCGACACTACGAAAAAGACGGCCAGACTTAGGGCAAGACCAATGCGCTTTTTGTAGATATGTCGGACACTGGAAAGCCCAATGCCCGACTCTACTGAGCGTGAGTAAGGGCAAAGGGCCGACAGGAATGACAGGCCGGCAGAATGAGAAAAAGCGCGAGACAAAGAAAAATCCGACTCGCACGGACAGACCAGATAGAACCACCACGTTTGATTATGCCCGATGGCACAGGTTCCGCCAGAACGATTTCAGCGACATGTTCGAGTTTTCCTAGGTCGGACAATATAAAAACGGGAACCCAGCCTAGCTCTAAATTAACAGATGGAAAAAGATAATTTTGGCCAAATAATCACTGTTTTATATTTGTCTTGGGTCTTTGTATGTCGTACTTGTACTGCCCCCCGTCTGAGTTTGTGTGTACGTGATGTATGAATCTATGTCATTCCCCTATATGTGTTTCCGTGTTACTTAAACTCTGTTAGTAGAAATTTTAGCATGAAATAACCTGGAAAGAAAGAAATAGGAAACGTAATCAGTAAACCACTGATAAACACGAACTTTTATTTTAACATAACAAACCAGGAACAATAATGCTAAGAACAAGAACGGTAAAAATGTAGAAAAATGAAAGTCAACAGAACATTCGCCCCCCCCCCACATTCTGGAACCTTCCAAAGTAGGGCAGGGTTGCGGCTACGCCCAACCAGCGACAACCCATATAAGGCGGGCCCCGCTGCCAACTCTCGGTCAGGAAATCTTAACATATGGGGAAGCCGGAGGAGAGGCAGGAGCCCGCGGAGTCCGGCCGCAGCGGCCCTGGATAGTTGCAGGCAGTCCCGCCACATGCCTTCCCGGCCTGGCCTTGGTGGCGCATGGGAGTTTCAGGCAGTCCCGCCACATGTCCCCCGGCCCGGCCGCCAAATGGCCAGGGACCGGGGCCAACTGAGTCCGGCTGCAGCCGATAACCTAAGGAGGCCCGGCCCAGAGAAGGACGGGACACCCTTTTCTTTTCCCTTCCGTGACAGCCGCAGCAACTCTGGGCGGCGGAATGTCCTGTTCATACCTCCATGGGATTTAGTCCAAGCGGGGCTGGGAGGGAGAGGCGACGCGGACGAGCCTCTCCCACCTCCACAGATAGGAGGCTTCCCAGCCCCAGCCCAACACCGAACTCCTCCAGCCAGGCGATGGTGCCCCAATACTTGCGCAGCACCGAACGTGCAATGGTGCCCATATTTTCGGAGCACCGAATATGCAATGACTGCACCGATACTTGCGCAGCACCGAGTGTGCGCCACAGATGGCCATACTCCCACAGCACTGAGCACAAGACTTGGGGAACACCGGATGTGGAGAGACCTTCATGCGGGCCGATGAAAAAGAGCAGCCTGGAGTGCACCGGGAGAAGGAGACGGCGCGAACGAGTCTCCCTCGCCCCCCAGGTGGGGGCATCACAGCTGCACCCCAGCCGAACGTCCCGCTTTCACAAAACAGAGCCCTTTTCCTTTCACTCCGAAGGGCCTCTTCCACTCTTACAGACTCGGCGAAGGGTGACTGCTGCAGGACCTCAAAATGGCGTCTGGGCCTGCTGGAAGGCGGGTCTCGGCCGCTAGAGTAACTTTGAACAGCAATGTAACTCGGTCGCTCGCCCACCGGAGCACGAGCCCCCATCTCCGACAGCATCTCCACAGCCTTGAAGATTCTACAAAAGTCCCCGGCGGAGCCTTAGGCCCCTGCAGGCTTCCGGTAAGGGACGACTGCCTTGATCACTAACGAAACAGGCATGACATTGCCACTCCTTCTGTTAGCATGAATTCTTGAACTGCCGAAAAGGACTCTGGTCCAACTGCCAGTATAGGAAACATTTCCCCCTGATGCTACTTCCGGACTGAACCGGCCCCGCCCAAAATGGCGCTGGTATCAATAGGAACGTACGAACACCTCGTGGTGTTCCTTCGCACTAACACAAACTTGATGTTCTGAGACATATATGATCCTTTGTACACTTGGCTAGAAAAGACAAGGAGAGCTCACTCGACGAACATTGTAAAAAGATCCCGTTAAAAATGTTGATTACAAATGTACGGTGTATTATATTTTTATAGCTGATGTATAACCTCATTTATGACGCACGCATACGGTATGCATATAGGAAATCTGATTGCAACTATTCTGACTATGCTTCTAAATTATGAAATAAATGCCCCCGAACCCCCGGCCAATTAATAGACGTTTTAGTTTCTTACAAATGAATGAATAAAACTTTCTAATGTTTTTATTGCTGCAAAACGACACCCCCCCCCCCCACTGTACGCACTTTAGCCATTGCCGTGTCCGGCCAAATATGACCGCACCCTCATAATCCACGTGCTGAAATGATTTTGCAAAATAAAGGTTTTCGAAACTATGAACGGGTATTGCATGCTTTACTTTAAGAAAATGTGGGATCGGCGGGAGAATTCTTTTCTGTGCACCCTACTCTGCTCTCTCTTTAAGGTTGAAAGAAGATGGTTGCCCAGCCCCGGATGGAGGATCGAATCTGAGACACGACACTCCGCCGTCAAAAATGCGACTGACTCCGGGACTCGCGCATGGAGAAAGACCCCGACTTCTGGGGATGGAAAAAAAAAAAAAAACGAAATGGCGTAGTGTAAACGATGGGTAATATGAAACGATGTAAATGTTATGAAGTACAACACTCGAAGATACTAGGGAACAGAGTTGATCGAAGAACTAATGAACCTTAGAATGTCACAGCGTTAAGGGAGATTTAAGGACCCCGATAGCTAGATACACCTACCAACTAGATACCTCGCACTAAGTATCTTTGGTTTTCTTCTTAACGTTTTTCCTACTCACAGCCTATAAGGGCACACTGCCCCTCCCCCCCCCGATCCCAGAAACCATACCCCCAGGATTCTATCCCAAGGAGATAAGACGAGTATGAGGTAAGTAAAAAGCTTTCGTATCTATGCTTTTAATATGCCCGTATGTTGTCCCCTTCCCCTCTTTTCCCTCCCTCTGCAGGTTACATCAGAGATCACAGCTAAGGCGTGGCGAAGTCCTGAAGCCTTGCCATGTCTGGTGCACGAAGCAGACTAGCGTCGCAAGGTGGCACCTAAGCACACCCACGAACTACTAATGTAACAGACAAACCAGCAAATGGGATGACTCGATGAATAATGATCACCCTTAACCCATGATGCGTGAATGGACACAAGTCGCGTGTGAATGAAACTATATGAGAACGTTTGTGTGTAACTGAGGCGCTGACTCAACTGGTCAAAGGACCAAGAATGCAAGGAGGGCGACACGATGGTGCCCCCTTTTCCTTTTTGTCAATGCATGCCCCCCGTACCCGACCTAATACTCGCCCGTCCTGTACCGCATGCTTACAAAATACTAACACAGACCCGCAATGTCTTGTATCGAGTAATGCGCTGAATAAAATCTACCTTAAATACATGGCCGCTCCCTATGTTGCACGTGTACTGTCTAAACCTATTGTTACTCTCTCTCTCTCTCTCTCTCTCTCTCTCTCTCTCTCTCTCTCTCTCTCTCTCTCTCTCTCTCTCTCTCTCTCTCTCTCTCTCTCTCTCCCCTCCACACTCTCACTCTCCTAACGGACTAGCACCAAAATTGGCAAACCGCCACCCCTAGCACACCACCCAATTGGCTTCAAATACCGCCAGTATTTGCACAAAACTTGTCTTTAACACAATCACCCTGAGACCGTGTCATTACCTCTCCTTTTCTGCTAAAAAGTCGATGAAACCGAGGTTGGACCGTAAGGGAAAGGACAGGTAAGACGACTGAGGTTCCCTAATCTGACCCGTAATAAGGGAACTACATGTCAGCGGCTCCTATGTTATAAAAAGATGCCTCAGATAAACGCGACCTTCCCCGACCCGAATTGTTGCAACACCCTAACAGTAAAGGTGATCGAAACATCCTCATGGTCCATGAACGCCCCTGTCCCCGTATCAGCTGCTCCAGACGGGAATTATGAAACTGTCCCACGTTCCCGGTTGTGAGAGATGGGTCAATTTGCGCCCTTGCCACAAGTTTTCTATGTCCATAGTTGTTTAATTAAGTAATCAGGCCGTAGGAGGCTACGTAGGAACCAGAATGATGTTTTACAAAGTTAAAAGACTAGACAAAGGTGAAGAAATCATTGCAATGAACCCTAGTGAAGAACTGAACCATGTCGAAAGCGAAAATGTTTAGTTGAAAAGCAGGAGGCATTGATAGAAAATAAATGTTTAGCCTATGTTTGTCCCTCAGCAAAATACCTGTTTAGTACCATGTTGATAGCTCACAGTACCCTTGGTAAATATAGAACCCTAGAGAACGGCATATCTTTGTCAAGCTCGTCTTACGAAGGTGGGTCTCCATCAGATGAACTGTCGTAACTGTAATAAATAATTGTGAAGGAAAGTCATAGTAAATCCAACAGGCCCGTCATCGGTCATTCATATGTCAGTTGTGAACACTAATATAACGGACGTTTTCATTTTTGCCTGGAGCTGGGAGAGAAATAGACTTTTGTGATTACCTTCCTCTGCTAATTCTCTAAAGACTGTCTTTTCAAACTCGTTTAAGGGTATGGCTGTCGGGAGAGAGAAGGACCGGATGTGGGAGCACGAGGCCTGACTGCAGACTATGGAACACCTGCGACATTGGCCAAGGCGAGACCGCGACAGAAAAGAGCTGCAGGACGAGGCACTGTTTTCGACAAAATGAGAAGAAAGGGCCGACCTGATGCCCCTGCTCGAAGTCCAGTGTTTGCCGACAAGTCCCCGCTCTCTGAATTCGGTCATGAGCCTGCCTATCTGAAATTCTCCGTCCCCCTAGTCTGTACCCGATCTGGCCCTGCTCCATCCCCCTTCTTTCTCCGACCTACCCAAAAGGACTGCTCACACGCACCCTTCTTCCATCTGAACTTTTTGACAATCACCTCAAAGGACACAGGGCGAAAAGGACCTTTCCGACCAGGAATGCGAGGGAAAGATCGTGCCCTGCAACGCGAGACCTAGAATAGAGCTGGACCCGTAGCTCCACCGCCGGTGCTCCACAGCGCCAACGAAAGACAACAAAGAATACTGAGAACTTCGAACATTTGACATCCTCAAACACCGTTTCTGCTACGCCTCATTTCTCTCCCAGCCACCATTGTATCGATTATGCTCCAATCCAAATCTGATATATGTAATAACCTATCAGTTCACATTATGAAATATACTCACTGCTCTCGCTACAGAATCGTTTTTATATTGCATTTCTATGACTTTCCTGCAAACAAGTTTATCAAAGTTTATCAATAGGCCCGCCTCCTAAGACTAGAAATCTTAAATGTTTACGACTCCTTCATCTGGGTTCCTACTGCTTTCCCTCTGCCCACCATAATGGACCCGAATAGAAAATGAACCAGCAAGATGTCTTGAATATGTTAAAGGGAGGACTGTGGAAAATTAGTACGGTTTGGTGAACATTATCTGCGCCATCTTGCCTTTTCCCCTGATGCCACACTTTTTGTCATGCGCGCCCCGCCATTTTAGGTGCCTTGAACAGAACAGCCCTTTCTGCATGCCACCGGCCCCCCAGCATAGCCCTTCGCCCTCACCAAGCCTGCACGCTGACCCACCCCCCCCGCACGCACATGCTTTGAGTCATAAACCCCTCTTCAGCGCAGCCCCGACTCAGAACCCCATCCTGTTCCCAGCGCGACACCTCCTTTCATTCCTTTCATAGTCCCCGGCCCTTTTGATGCAAAACCCCCTTTTTCCTGTGCCCGTTTGCCTCCCTCGTTCCCAGGCCGACACCTAGCTCTGCCGATACTGTTTATTGCCCCTCCCCGTACAGTAGGAAGCTTCCCCCCATCAAAGGACCCCCGAATTGATCAAAGCACCCACCCTATGAGATCCGATCAAACCCCCCCCACATTCCGTGAACAGGCGGAATATCCAGCTGCGCGATACTCATCACCTGTTCTGACTAGGGTGGGGACTTCAACTGTAAATGTGTGTGGGAACGGGCCCAAAGGGGAGATTCCGAGAATGTCTTTCCGTACATCAAAGCACTGCCATGAATATGTAATCTGCAATAAAGTCATAAAACAGTGTATAAGAGGCCAGGCCTCAGAAATGTAGTTAGAGCACCTCAGAACGATACCTGCTGTCTGTTTTGCTGTGTTTCTCCTCCGGAGAGAATAAAACCTTGTTTCCTGCTTTCCAGTCTCCAGCGCCTGCCTCTTCATTGATTAATATTTCGTGGGTTAAAGAGGCGATACTGCCGGGCAATAATCGACTGTCCCCGACCCATAGTTTTTACAGTGAGAGGAATCAGCATGCCTGAGAGCTAGAAGTAAGGGTTAACTGAGAGATTCTAGTGTAGGGCAGAGGAAACCCAATAGGAGAAAGTAGAGTTCCTTCCCTACTTTCCACCATATCTTCAGTCAAACCTCTCATGCATCTGCTTCTAAACTTGTTTTCCTAGGTGATCAAGCTTCATACAAAGTAAAGGCACTCGGTGTAAGAGGAGAAGTACTCAGCAGGGTGCTCTAAGACTTGGCACCATCACTTACTTGTCTGAAATAATGTGGACTGAAGTGGGCCATCGTTGTGCACTATCTCGTCATAGGTTGCCTAGCTAGCTGCTGCATTGATCCCTTTATGATTCAAGTCTCGCGAGTGTGGGCGTTTGGTTGTAGGATACATTTGTGATGCATGCAGGATGCAAAGTGCAGAACCCTAACATTTCCACCCCAGAATGTTTGAGGCAATGGCAAGCAATGGCAAGGAGATAGGGTTGAATTATAGCGACCAGTGACTCCTGGAAGCGCAGTGGAAGAATCTGGCTTTGTAATACTGCGTAGTAGAAGATAAATATTGGTGTGACAATCCATTCAAAGTAATTGCTTTAACTTTATTGATGTAAAGAAATCTAGAATTGAACATACAACTGTTTGTGTATGTGATCCCTCAAAAAGGTTGCCTGGGGATCACAGGCTACAAGCTCTCCCTGAGAGGACCATTTATTATTTTTTTCCGAAATTACTGTCCAGGTTCCCAGGATTACAGAGTGGCCCCATATTTATTGATAGTTTATTCCTTAAGGTAAGCATGCATCCACCACAAATAATAGTCGAGTATCTTTCAACGATTATTATCTCACCTTTTAAAATCCGATGCCACAAGAATTAAAATGTAAAAGCTGCGAAAATGATTGCCTATTGTAATTTATGCCTAAAAAATGGGGCATAACATGTGGATTTTGGTGAGGATGGCAGCAGAGCAAGACTGGCACACACTGAACTTTACAACGCATGCACGAGTCTCCTTTTCAGCGTGTGTCCAGGAGGCTGTCTCATCCCACTGATGGTAAAGGCGCAGACCGCTCAAGGTTCCCAGGTCCATGGCTGAGTAGTTTTTCCAGTCCAGGTTTCTTATTTGCATTCTGTTACTTGTAGTTATGGTTGCCACGTGCGGGTATTTTACATACAGGGCCCAAATGTGGAGAGAGATCAGTAAAAGCCAGTATTTTACCCTTTGCAAATGCACTAAGAATTGGCCTCAAGTACCTCATTCCAGTCTGGGCAAACAGCCCTTCAAGAATCTCAAAACAGGAACAGAATGTTTCTTACTTCCTGTGGTGAGCGTCTGCGTCACTTGTCGTTCTAAGCCGAGGCCTGTACGTGATCCCTCTAAGCCGAGGCCTGGATGAACCTAAACTCCTTTACGGCCCGGCCCATCCATGTCGGCCTAGTTGGAGCAATCTTCGTAATCAGCCCCCTGACCCCCCTTCCCGTCCTCGTGTCTCATCACGGACATGTAAACAAACACGGGCATTGTCTTTTAATAACTGCTCCTCGCAGCGAAGGATTAGCGTTAAACCGATAGACGTAGAGTCAGCCATTAAGCTGATAGACATAAAGCCAGCTGGAGCGGGTCGGTTATTAACGTCATTTAAGAAAACATTCAGGCCTGTATCCTCTGTCTTTATTTCTTCGAGGATACTTATTGAGAGGCAGGTAAAGACGTGGCAGACATGGGAGCTTATTAAGGCAGGGCCACGTATTGAAACGATATTAAATGGAAGGCAGATTGTGGTGGCCAGCAACTGGGCCAAATGCCGTGGCGTGCCTGCCAATGGCACCGGGGCCCGGAGGCTGAGGGGCCCATTAACCCCTGATTAATGTATTTTGCTACTCAACCAATAGTTAGAGGGCCATTTTCCTTATTTGCACTAGGGCCCTGGCACTCTTGCTACGCCACTAGCCAAATGTCTTGATTACTTATCGGTAATCTAACCACCCCAATTTTGTCTTCCTCGTTAATAAAAAAATTAAATAAAAATGTACTGATCCTGACAGCGCCTTGCGCTTTGGTGCTCCTTCTGGCCTGCTACTCAAGACAGTCCCTGGGACAGACCCGAACCAATCCAGACACTGCACTCATACTGTAAGAGCAGTGCCGGGATTTGACCTGAGCGGGCTGCTTAGACACTCCGCTCATGCACATGGAGTCTGGCATATTTCTCCACCTGGGTTAGAGAAATCAAAGTGCGCATCTCCATTTGGCTGGCCTGAGACGGCTGGCCAAACAGACATGCACACTTAGAAGTGCACAACCACTACACCCTGTGATCCCAGCCCCACACACGCTGGCTTCAGGAACTGAAAAACAAAACAATAATAAGATACTGCTTTATTTTTCAGCTGCTGGCTCTGAGACAGTGGGGCGACACTCATCCGACAATTGCGGGGGAGCCGCCGCTGGTCCACACATCTGATGTGAACTACTTTCAGTCAGAGAAGGTTCGTCTTTGCCCAAGAACCAATCAGAACCATCATTGCAGACAAAGCTGAAGTACAAACACCCAGTCTGCTCTTGCTAGCCTTTGCCACCATGTTGCATGTCTGTATCACCAACAACTGCTCTTGAACCTTCAATACACATACTCTAAGTGAGTAAACTATAGTTGATATGTTCTTCAAATTCAAAGACGTGAGGTTTCTCCTGTCACAAATCACAACTATCCCTGGTGTAGCCCTCAGAAGCCGGCATTCCTGTGTAAAACTCCAATTGTCTAATAAAAAAATAAAAAAATCTTATAACACTGCTTTAATGGGACCTCTGCTATGGTCTAATGCCTGCTCAACAGGCTCAGTCAATGTATGTCCTGTATTATAAAGAGATTTCCATACAGGCCTGCTCTAACAAGAGGTCAAAGCAGCATGTTGGCACAAAGAGGTGCATGATTTTTAAGAGATATTGCTCTATAATTCTGCTAACAGGAAAGTACCTGAATTAGTGGATTACAAAGTAATCTGGCAGCCTAGCGCAATGTGATTATATGACTTAATCGAACACTAAAGCTTCAGTGATAGAAGTCTGTGAGTTCATACTTACATCTGAGGTCAATTTTACTTGGTGTACACAGATTTTCAAGTGGATTTAAGATAGATGTTTTTTGTTTTTTGAGATATGACCATTTCTGTATTTCATATATTTATTAGCCAGCTAGTTATTTAGTTGTCCAGTTACTTTCATCTGTTACTGGTAATATCCATATTTGTTTGATAATATGCCTGGAGCAATTTATTCAGTGGTGGCAGTACAAATGCTTCACATGACAAAAATTGGAGGGGATAGGGAGATAGGGCAAAGGAGTGATTAAGTGTTAACTCTGGATTGAAAGTGTACACGGCCAGTGGGGGAACAGCCTTTACAACGTGGGCTGAGCCTCGCATGCCATTTCTCTTCATGGGTGTGACGGGGTCCCTCCTCCGAACACTGAGCAACTCAGCAATTGGTGGGAAACCACCCCCCTTTCACCCACTACCTTTGGTTCCCAACAGCTGCCTGACCCCACATGGACGGAAGAACAGGAATCAGGTTGGCCGAGTCCTCCGAACACTGAGTAACTCAGCAATTGGTGGGAAACCACCCCCTTTCACCCACTACCTTTGGTTCCCAACAGCTGCCTGACCCCACATGGACGGAAGAACAGGAATCAGGTTGGCCGAGTGAGAAGTTGGACGGAGGTCCCTTTAACTCCTCGGCATGGACTGACGAAGCCCCGCCCATCGGCAGGCCGGAAACAGCAAAAGAGAGACCGGCCCCGAAAACGACAGACGACGTATCCCTGGAGGAGCGAGGTGGATCGAGAGCGGAGAGCAGAGGAGAGGCCAGTGAAGGAGACCCGAGACGAGAGGCGTGGAGCGGAGGAGCCGAGACGAAGCCAGGAGGCCCACGTACCCACGAGTCGCCCCGCCACGCACCCAAGGGAGGGGCGTGGCTACAACAGGTACGGGGCCGGGTAGCGGGTTGGGTGTCTCAGCACGTACCGCCGACCGAATAGTTGTACAGTCCCTTGTAATTTAGCCCCCTCCAAGACCCTTCCCAGCACGAGCACTCCCTCACTGCGTGTACTGGCTGAGCACCTTTACCGGTTGTTACCTCACCCCGGCCCTAAGAACTGTATGGTCGCGTATGGCTGCCTGACTTCCGTTTCTCTTTTGTTTTGGGCCCACCTGGCGTGATTGGAGACGAAGAGAGAGGAAGACAGCCCCGTGGATCCTGTGAAGCAAACTGGAGCCACCGCGAAAGCCGCCCTTTGACTCTGCAGCATTTGCCCGGGAACGGATAACGAGTCGGCAGAGACGCTGCTATATAAAAATAAAGCCCTCTTTAAAAGCACTGTTAAAAGACTCTGTCTCTATCGTACCTTCTCCACCCCTGGTTAGTTCCCAGAGCCCCGAATCCGACATAGAGGTTTCCCCTGCCCTGGGACAATGGGTAACCAAGTTTACCTGAACTACGAATCTGACTTAAACAGGCAAATACATGGTTAAGTCAGATAGCGGTCTAGTGTTCAGATGGGCAGGGAGAAGAAGAGGAAGCATTGGAACAGGAAGCTGCGTATGCAGACAGGTAAGTAGGGCTGGGTCCGGGTTTGGGGAAGGAGTTTGTAGGGGTGGGGGTCAGTTTTAGGCCCAAGGCGGGAGTTTGAGGTCGTTTTTGAAGGGGACAAGGATTTAGGGCTCGTGGGGGAGTTCGTCGGTGTAGTTTTGAGGCCTAGGGCAGGGTTTGGGGGAATTTTAAGGGTGGGGGGTCTGTTTTAGGGCTCAGGGTGGAGGGTATGGGTAGTTTTTAGAAGGGGTGTAGAGGTTTAGGGCAGAGGGCGGGGAGAGGGGTTCGGGGTAGTTTTAAGGGCTAGGGCTAGGTTTGGGGGAGCGTTTTTAAGGGTGGGGTTGGTTTTAGGACTCAGGGCAGGTGGGATCGGAGTAGTTTATTTAATGGGGGGCAGGGTATTAGGCCTCAGGGCAGTGGACGGGGTAGGGGTAGTTTTAAGAATAGTGCAGGGGTACCTTTTAGGGATCAGGACGCGGGGGCTGGGGTCGTGGAGTTTTTGCTATGGGCAGTGTTTTAGGCCTCAGATCAGGGAGGTGAAAGAGTAGTTTTAAGGGTGGAGCAGAGTAGGTTTTAGGCCTCATGGCAGGGGGGCGAGGTAGAGGGATAGTATTTTAGGGCTTAGGGTGGAGATAATGGAAATCTTTACCACGCATATCCCTATACCAAATTATGCCCTTACCATGAACTTGCATGGTAAAGGCATACATGGTAAAGGCATGCATGGTAAAGGCATGCATGGTAAAGGCATGCACGGTTTACACACATTTGTGGCTAGGACGGTGTTGTAGAGGCACGCGTGGTTCAGCCATGCATGCCTCTGTCATACAACCTGGCCAATGTATTCAGCAATATTTTATAGAAAAGCATATCTGGAACTCTTGATCTGCAAAGGAATAGACAAGGGCTGACTAGTTTTGTGTACCAGTAGATGTGCCTCATGATGGTTGTTCTCGTAGGAATATTTTTTGTTTTTGGGGAAAGGTTTACCTTTAGTAAAATACTTGTTATCCTCAAAGCATAATGGATGAATCATGCATCTCTCCTAGTTTGATGTAAAGCTAATCTCAGATATTCACCTCTGAGGTCAGTGAACATACATGCTGACCTGAGTAGTGTTTTTGGCAGGGCTCTGCTCCAGTCTGTTGAGACAAAACAAGCTTGTGTCTTCCAAAGAGGACGGGCATAGACACCAAAAAATTCCTTAATCTCCCGACCGCCGCGCCTACTTGGGCCATGTGGATGTCCAGGGGAAAGAATCGCCTTCTTCCTGGTTTTACGGTAATCCAGTGCCCCGACGGTAATCCAGTGCCAACAATCCACTACTGGTTATGATGTTGTTACTAAGGCTCTAGGAGTTAGTGCTCACTACTGAGCTGAAAAGAATAAAATAAAAATAAATGGTGCCCTAGAACATCTTCAGGGATACTGTCTCTAGACAGACACAGATACAGTATGAGTGAATGGTAGGCTCTCTATTGTAGAAACTGTTCTGTGGGGAGGGGCCTCCAAGTGAAGTGTCTGCTTGACCTTGGGGTTAGGTGTAAAGAGGTCTATAGATCTAGTGAGGTGCACACACCTCATATGTTCTTTCGACTGCGACAAGGAAGATGGTTACAAAATGATGCACACAGCTTTTTTATCTGAAGAGCACAAGTGAATAAATGTGACATAAACAGTGCTTAATTTGAGCTTGTGGTTGATGTGGGGGGCCACTGGCACTTATTTTTGGGGACAGGCATTTATTTTGGCACAGCAGATATTTGCTGAGTGCAAGCGTGGGGAAAAACACACAAATTGGAAAGACAGAGGAAAAGAAAGGCAGCAAAATCGTCACAAACGGAGAAAGCAGGAACCTGCAAGAGTGACACAAAGGGGCAGGGAGTGTCTTGTAGTGGATTCAAGACTACCAGCCTTGGTACTCGGTGCACCAACGTTCAGTTACACCGGGGACCATCTTCTGGGCAGAGCTCAGGCACCCGCATTCTTACTTTCACAAATTAAGCACTAGACATTGAGGCTTTACCTTTGCTCACCATGGTGATAGCAACCTTCAATAATTGGAAAATCTAGATTTGTCTGTGATAGGTCGGCGGATAAAGCAAGCCTTTAAAAGAGAATTACGTACACATGGAGGGAGAACAGTTCAACGTCTACTCTCTTGTTTTATAGAGTCACATGTTGTGCCCTTTCCTAATATTGATCCACCTCTCTCCCCACCTGCCAGCTTTGCAAACGAGCCCAAAGTCTGTGTTAATCATTAGTGAGACAAGAGCAGTGAGCGACAGATGTGCTTTCTTGTTATTGACATTACAAGTTTTAATATTGCGCTAAATGTTTGTTCAGTCTGTTCTTTCTTAGGTCAGATGGTAAGAGACCACAGAGCTAGGATAATGCTGCAAACAGGTGTGTTTGTATACACGTCATACAAGGGGCAGGTACTCCCTGAACTGCAGCAAACTAGAGTGCAGAGCCTTGCTGGTGCCCTGCTTTACTGTTGCCATGTGTATGCCTACAAAATCCTCCCCTTAACCTGAGGTAGCCCAGAAAGAGGAGGCTTTACAATGTTCATAGTCTCTGCATAGTAATAGAACTTTTCAGTGTGTGGGAGGCGTATGCTCAGTGGCGGCTCGCAGAGGGAGTGCTGCAGGGCGGTGCGGTGCGGCGGGAGAGGGGCAGGGTAGGGGAAAGTGGAGTCGGACATACGACGGCGAGGAGTAAAGTAAGTAAATAAATAAATAAAACTATTTACCGTGCGCTCGCTCAATCGCTGAGTTGGCGATGCAGCGAGCACAAGGTAAATAGTCTTGTTTATTTATTTACTTACTTTACTCCTTGCCGTCGAATGTCCGACTCCACTACCCCTCAACCTGCCCCTCCCCGTCGTACCGTCTCACAGCACTCCCTCTGCGAGCCGCCACTGTGTATGCTTTTAGCCTGGGAGGGCGAAGTCAAGTAGAGGGGTCTAGCCTTCATGGCACTGTAGGTGGTGAGTTCATCTGAAGAAGAGAGGAGTCTGCCCTGATTTTGGAAGAGGACTTTGCTGGTCCCAATTTGCTTGCCCTAATCTTACAGCCAAAACACAGATTGATGTTTCAACAATGACTGTAAAAACAAACATTTAGGTATTTAATGTCAATGATGAAGCCCCTGTTACCATTTCACACTTTACTTCATCTTGCATTCTGTAAGAGTATTTGATTTTAGGTCTTGTGCTGTCTGGTGAAATACCTATTGTGAGCTTACAATGGGCTTACAAACCACTCACTACTTAGCATTTGCTGGTGGGTCAAAAGGTGTTCAGAATAAATATTCATCCAACCATTGGCCTCTCTGCAGAACACAGAGAGTGACTGTCACTGTCATGTATGCGCCAATTGTTAGTATTATTTTATGTCAACCTTTGAGAAGATGGTGTATGCAGCTGTTTAAATATTGACAGCACTAAAGAAAATGAAAATGTTTTTACAGGTGAGGAGAGAGCGTGTTTGTGACTGAGCTAGCAAGGGAGCATGTCGAAGGGGAAGTGATGAAAGGAGGTCCATGGAGACGGACAGAGTGAAAAGACAGTGATGAAGAGAAAGTACATGATATGAGATATGGAGATAGAGGTTTTCAGAAAGATGTAAAGAGAAAAAGGGCCACAAGTATCTAACAAAGTGACATAAAGCAGAAGAAAGTAGGTGAAAGGGAGAATAAGCGTGATTGAGACATTCCGAAAACCATTACCCTCATTACAGGACTTCTAATATTTAGTGTAGTATCATATTTTTAGAATTGATACATTTTGAATTTTTATTCAGGACTCTTTTGTCTGATACAGTTAACAAGCATTGACAAAGTTAATAGGTCTGGGCTTGTTTTAGGCATATGTTTGTTGTGTGATATGTCTGGGAGCAATGACATAAAACCCACACAATCACAACAAAGGTCAGGACAGAAGGTATAATGTGTGAAGCACAGGATTTTAGTTCACATGTTTTAATCCAAACCTTTTATTACATAGCCCATGGCTCTTGGAAAGGATTTCTAGTTTTGCTTCTTTGACTATAGTCATTTCAGAGATTCCCAATTTTTACCTCTCACTTAAAGCATTCAGTAAAGAGACCAGAATCTGGTTGCGGTAGGTGGGAGATAAAGTGCCTGTCTACTAGAGGCATAGGATGAGGAGCATATGTCATATGGGACAGACAGAATCAAAGGTTCGGCTAACTTGAAGCCTCCAAAATAGTCTTTCCAACATGCAGCCCAAAGTTAAAATATGGTATAAGAATTGTAATAATGCATTTGTGATGGAAAAACAAAGCTACCAATACCAGAATGCAATGTTAAATAAAACAGTATTGTCTGAGCTACCGGAGCCAGAAAAGGGATGCAATGAAAGCTTTCCATCATCTTAATGTCCCAGTCAGTGTCCCAGCCACCAGATAATCTGTCATCAGGTGTATTTGGGTCCTGATTAGGAGTTAGGCAGTGAAGGAATTATCCCTGTTCTGTGTGGTCACCCCAGATTTTTCACTTTTTGCTGGGCCCTGTGTTTTTGCTGGCAGTTGAACTCTGTCCACTTTAACCCTTCTAACCAGTATTAAAGTGTCTGTGTTCCCCGTTTTAAACATGGTTGAATTGGCATAACAATAATTGCCATGTTTAACTTACTCATAAGTCCCTAGTCTATGGTGCAAGGTGTATCCGGGTCATGTTTGTTAAGTGTCATTAGTGTACTGCAGCACCTATTTTGCCATGCCCTACAGTGGAAGTAGAAACATGGCTTCAGACCTACTATTTTAGCCTGACTGTAGCAGTGTAAAATCTGCAATTCGACCTGTCAAAATAAACCCTTTTGGCAGATCAAAAATTTCCTTTTAAATATTTATGTCACCACTATGGCCCATAAGGCGGGTGTATGGTATTTAAAAGTAGGACATGTAGAAATGTAATGTTAACATGCCTTTCCAGTGATTACCCCCAAAACCCATTTCACTGGAGCAGGCCTTGCTGTCCGATGTAGAAAGCCAGAGTGCAGATTAAAATACTAATATTCTATGTCAGGAATGGGCCCAGCTAGAAAAATAATTAAACATCTATTTTAATAGTTATTAGAAATCCAACTCAATTACAAAGTCACTTTTAGAAAGTTAGCTTTTCCCTGTCTGAAGTTCCTGAAGGCTAATTTGCCTTTGACACTCCAGCTTCTTCCATCCACTAATTAGACTTGTATAGGTGTGAAATGCATTCCAGGACCAAAACAAAGGCTGGACTGAATGGGAAGAGATGACTCCTATGAACTCCGCAGAAAATGCAGGATGGTGGCTGTGGGCTTCCTTTTAGACATTAGTGTCAAATCCTGCTTGAGTGACAGATCTGCTGAGTTTTACGTATAACACTTGAGGCACACTTTAAAGGGGTGAGAACCAGATGCAAAAACCCTCTGTGGATCCACTGTCTGGTTGCTGAAGGATTCAGTTTTTTTCCTACCTGACGTCGGTTTCTGGATTTATTATGGGTACAGGGTATGTATAACACATGGGGAACATTTGAAAGGGGGGAGACTGGGATGCCAAGACCCACTTTGGATCCACTGTCTAGTTACTGAAGGACTGTGCTTTTGTCCCACCAGACTTCTGTCTCTGGACTTGGTGTGAGTACAGTGGCTGCCTCATACTAGAATTTAGTGTTACATCTGAGAGGACACTAACATTACCATATCACACTCCCCCCCCACCACACACACACACCATCAGACCTCAGAGTCCAGGCTTAGTATGGCTGAAGACTTTTGCCACCTTGAAAAATGCCCAAAGTGGGTAGCGGTGGCAGCTAGAACTTTTACTCCAATGGTTAGGGCTTGCCTGAGGAGTCATTGTCAGTCACTAGCTAGTGCCAGGCATAAATGTGACATCTCCAGGCACCTACTGAAGAACACTTCCTAGACCTGCAGAAGATCAGAAGGATTTGACCTGCTGTCTGTGACCTGAGAGAAGACCTGAATGACTTGGCCTTCTCCCTCTATTCTTTTCTCATTTTACAATTCCCCGACACCAATAGGGAAAACACACAAACTGTAAAGACAGAGTGTGATAAAAATGGAAAAAACATCACAAACGGAGAAAGCATGTATGTGCAAAAGTGAGATAAAAGGGCAGGGAGAGTCTGGTAAAGGATTAAAGAGACATAATGTGGATTTAGGACTATCAGCCTTGACATACAGAGTGCTGACATTTAATTGCACCGGCTGCTGGCTTCTGAACAGAGCTTTGGACACTGGCACTCTTTCTTTTACAAATTAAGTATTGGAAGGACTAAGTCAGAAAGAAAAATCTTTGACCAAGATGATCCTGGTTAGTGTATGCGACCTGTGCTTCATTGTGGTCAACCTGAAATTGCACCTGGGTACTGGTTTAGCATGACCATTGACTATCATTTGTGCTTTGTGCTTTTTGGCGCTATTGCTACTTAAAACTTTTTAAATGTATATCTTCTGTTACCCTGATTGGATTTTTGTTATCTTGGTGCCAATGTGTCATTTTGTTTATTACATTTGGCTCTATTCTTCCAAATCGGTTTAGGGTTTGTATTGTTTTTCATATAGACTTTATACTGTTTTGGGTTTGCATTAATACTTTACACATTGCTCTAAGTTAAGCCTGTTTACTGTGTGTCATAGCTTTTCGGGGGCTGCGCTCAAGTTAATTTGGTGACTCTGAGTGTTCAATCTGCCCAGGGTTGTGAGTACTCCAATAAAAAATCCAATTATAGGCAAAATGTCATGTAAAGATTCCCAGCATTTGGAATGACGATTAACAGTCGGTATGCCTGCTTCAAATTCTGCCTATTTTAAGTTACACCCCTTGCAGTGGGGAATAACCATGTGGACAATGAATTGCCTTGCAGAATTCCCCAAAGTATTCTCTATTTTGAGGGATCTAAGATACAGTTTTACCACCTGCTTTCAGCCGAGTATGCAGGTACTTTTGTGTAGGACGAGGGTGGAGGGATGGATAGTTCTGGCAGAGGGAGGAGAAAATGGTTTGCAGAGAGTTGGCATGAGGGCGCTGTTGCAAAGACCTGTGTATCTAACTCCTGGTAGCAGGATTGGATTTGGATAAAAAACATAGGTCCGGGAACCCTAAAGAATGACCCATATTTACAGATTGCACCTTTTATAAAACACTGCTTTAGTGTTTTAAATATTATGAAAAGAAGAAGGAGGGGGTTCTCTAAAAGAGGAATGTTTTCTTAACTTCACTGAGATGAAACAAAATGCAAATGTTGCCAGGGCTCTTTGTCGCGGATTTGTTCACAATAGTGAACCACACCTGAATATAAGTGAGGCCACTTCTGCTCAGGCCCCCGGCCCAGCCCGTTGGTAAAAAGGGAGGTAATAGAGGTCCGTCTGCCTCTGGAAAGACCGCTCAGGACCCCTCTAGGCCGCTGGCACCTTCTGAACAGCACTGACACAGCCTAAATCAGCCACCACACTGGCCAAAAAAGTGGCCCACAGCTGCAACTCAGATACCAGCCCATCACCCATTGCCTGAGCGCCTGCCTTACCAATCCGACCCTGGCTGATAGTACAAGCTGTAAACTCAGGTCCAGTGTTGCCACACTCTGGAAACCAGGTGTGGGATCACCAGGCGATCATGATCAGAGCGGAATTCCATACCGTAATTCTGTTCCATCTGACTCATAATCAGTGCCAAAGGGTCTCATGTCATTAAAATGTCCCGTAATATAGAAGTTATAGTTTGTGCAGTATCCTTTACCCATGCTGGAACAACCTCTCCGGGTGCCTTTGATGGCAGTGGCATAACACTAAATAATAGGTCTCTGTTGTGGTGAACAGAGCTGAAGAGTTGATCGCTTATAAAGTTGATTCATTCAGGCTCACAGACGGAGCGTGACTTACCTCTCTGCCAGTCTTTTATAACTGCCAAAGCTTGGAACACCACTGCTCGAGGGCCACACAATCGAACACTTAAACATTCTAATATCTCCGAAGAACCAAAGTACAACACTCTTCCCTGCAGAATGTGATGGGCCCGTAAGTCTCCCCATATCTCACAGATATTCATTAGCCTTTTTTTAATTTATTTTTTAGAGTTTTATAGCGCAAACTAGACCCAAAGATATCGGGTATCAGAGCGCTTTACATGACCACCAGTTTCGTTACACATTCATTTTTGTCAGGCACAGGGAGATTAAGGGGCAGATTTACAAGCCCCATGCGCCACTTTTGCGTCACTTTTCCAACGTTAAAAATGACGCAAAAGTGGTGCAAGGGGCTTGTAAATAAGCCCCTAAGTGATTTGCCCAGAATCACAGGATGTTGAGCGTCGTTGCCGAGACTCGAACCCGGTTCCCCAGCTTCGACATCGACCTCTCTAGCCGTAAGGCTACATCCTCTCCCCTTAGGCCAGGGGTCTTCAAACTGTGGGGCGCGACCCCCAAGGGGGCCGTGGAGCGATGCAAAGGGGGTCGCGCCTTCACAGTGTCACTTCTGCCCTGGCCTCCAGGGCTTCAGCCCCCCTCCTCCCCCATCCTGTGTCTCAGCCTGGGCTGCTGCAGTGCAGCTCGCGCTCCTGGGGCCTCGGCTGGGCAGTGTCTAGAGTCTTATCTCCAGCTGGAGTGTTTCACAGGTCTTTAAAGACCATTAGCATATTTACATGCTTTTGTTAACTCATTACCAAAGCTTAGTTTTTTTATGGTTCCAGTACCCCCTGGGCCCCCACTCTGCCTATTCCTTACATTTGTATTTTTACACTTACTGCTGTAGTGTGAGAATGCATTTAATGAAAAGAAATATAAAGTTGGGTTGCCAAAAGAAACATGCCTGCTATGTGTTGTTTAAAGATCCTGCAGAGACGTGCTCTTGACACTAAATCGAGTTATAAATAAAAAAGTATGTATTAATTAGTTATGTGACTTTTCTGTCTTTATTCTCTTTAATTATTAGTCATGTATCATTGAGGCATCCCTAGAACACAATTAAAAGTGCTTTCTATTTATATTTGCTGTTCTAAGTATTCACAGATAAGTGCAAAAAATACAGCTGTAGGTGACTGCTTATTTCTGGGCCATCAAAATAATGAGCTGGTAACCCTAATCATTAGACTGGAAGTTTGTTGCAGGATCAGCACATTATTTATTTCCTCCACCCTCGAACCCTGATTAATGCCATTATAGCAATAGTTTAACTTATATCTGAAACCCTACACTTCAAGTTTCTGGGAATGCACCTTGCTTTCAGACTACTCACTTCTCATTCACGCCTTCACTTTCAAGTTCACCCTGCACTCCCAGCAATCACAATGCACTCACACTGATCACCATGCACTCATAGCGATCACCATGCACTCACACTGATCCCATTGCACTCACACTGATCACCATGCACTCACACTGATCACCATGCACTCACACTGATCACAATGCACTCACACTGATCACCATGCACTCACAGCAATCACAACGCACTCACACTGATCACCATGCACTCACACTATTCACCCACTCACCCTGCACTCACACTGATCACCATGCACTCACAATGATCACCATGCACTCACACTGATCACCATGCACTCACACTGATCACCATGCACTCACACTGATCACCATGCACTCACACTGATCACCATGCACTCACACTGATCACCATGCACTCACACCGATCACCATGCACTCACACCATTCACCCGCTCACCCTGTACTCAGTGATCACAATGCACTCACACTGATGACAGTGCACTCACACTGATTGCCATGCACTCACAACATTCACCCACTCACCCCGCTCTCACAGTGATCACTCTGCACTAAAAATTTGCTTGCATTGTTCACTCTGTTCCTCACCCTGCAGTCACACAAGCACACTTCTCACCCTGCACTCATGTGACACTTCACTCACCTGTCCCCCCTTACTGCTCAATCTGTAGCTCACATAAACAAGGCCATCACTAACCATGCACTAATTCGTCCCACTCTGCACTTATAGCCGAACCCAAATTCATATGGTCACCTCACTCACCCTGCAGTCACTCCTTTTACCCTACTCTCACACTGTTGCCTTGCTCATTGTGCAGTCACATGGGCACTCTTGTCACCCACACAGTGCAGAAGGTTAAAGTGCCTGGTACAAAGAAGATGTACCATGCACATCACAGAACTGAGTGTGAGTAAACTATGAGTAGCGCTATAAAAAAATGAAATGTTTGTCAGACAGGTGCTATAGAGAGATGAGGTGTATTGTTGGTGAGTGGTAGTGAGGGAATTCATGGAGAAGGTGGAAAGACTGTTGCACTGTGTGCGACCAGTGCTTGGACAAGCCCTGGCTGGGAGTGTTATAAGCCCCCCCCCCTCCCGAAGTTCGGGTCTAGTGGATCCCCCGCTTCTGCCTATTATTTACATTTGTAGTGCTCTACTGTTACCAAAAGGTGTCCTGGGGCTAATAACCATCTGCCTGCAAGGTGAGAGAGGGATCCGGGGTTGGGAGAGGAGAGAAGAGAGGGATGGAAGGAAGGGGGTGAGAGGAAAGGGGCATGGGTAAACTGCTTAACTCTGCACAAGACCGCCACGATTTGAATGCACCCTTGCTGCTCCCGGCCATGGCCAGGTGAGCTTCTAATGTGGCAGCGCGTATTCCTGCGGATTGGGAGGCCCTTCACAGAGGTTGACTAGACATCTTTCTGATGTTAATTGCTGTATTTTGGTTATAAACTGGCACTGATGGGGTGAAAACTTTCCTCAGTATTACTGTGTTTAAAAAATTCTAAATAATAAAGCAATGCTACCCCAAAATAGGCAGCATCACAGAACATTATTTACATTTTCTACTCGCACAATTTAGTGTAGCCTGTCGCATAATTTGGTCCTCACCTTCCTCATAATCTAGAGGTTTCGAAATTTTTGTCAGGAGGGGGTCCTTACGCTTGAAAATGTTGACAGGGGGGGTCTCGGCATCCAAAAGTTTGAAGACCTCTGCCTTAGGCTGAAGGGGTCCCCTAGATTAGGTTGGGTCCCCTGAAAGTTTGGGTTCCACTCTGCGCCGCAGGGGCACGCGTTACGCCCCGTTCTACCCACGGGATGTCGCTGTCTGGGCCCCTCCCCCCAGGATGTCTGAGTAGTCACGTTGCTCACGGCCTCCTCTGCTCACACCCAGGCCTTGTTTACAACTGCTCCGCACCGGAGCCCCGCCCTCCCCTCTGAACAGACCAAACTTTAACCAGCACAAGCCAGCGCGTAGTCCGTCCCCTTTGGCCTCAGTCATATGGAACAGCCCGAATTAGTCACCCCCTCCTCTACCCAAGCCGAGCTGGCGCTCTGCCCAACAGGCGTTCCTCTGTTGCCAAACGTCCCCGGGCAAGCACCGCCTCCCAACCCCCTTCCCTCACCGAGAGCTGCCCGCACAAGGTCGAAGTAAACACGAAGCGCCTCTCCCAGTGAGTTCCAAACAAAGAATTACCGCCCTCAGCAGGGAGAGAACAAGTTATTCAGGTCTGTGGGCTGACGGCTGAAAAAGACCTTTCCCTCAGAGGTCATGACACGAGCCAGACCGGGGTGGGAGCACCCACTGCAGAGTTTACTCAGAGTCGAATCGTACACGGGCGAGGGAGGCTGACTACCGGCCATACACAGCAGATCAAACATCCGTGCAAAGGGTCTGCCTTCAGGGCTTACACTGGCACATAGGCGCAGGTAGAGTAGGAGCAACCATTGACTTTACAGTATGGTAACTCAAGCAATACGTGCCCAACAGTGGCATAGCCAATGTGTCATGCGCCCCAGTGCATGGCCCTCCTCTGTCCCCTCTCCCCACCGTCCGCTATTGGGATTACGAAATACACCAAAAATTCCGAGCTCAGGGAGTCCTTCGGGCCTCTGTGCCCTGGTGCAACTGCACCTGCTGCACCAGTGGGAGCTACGCTCCTGGTGCGGTGCACAAGGGCGCGGGCACCGTGCAGAGATTTTCATGAGAACCAACAGGTCGAAAGTTTGTCAGGAAGATCAGTTACACCAGCCACACAGATCTGGTGGTGCGAGGGGGCTCCCCTGATCAACTTTCAGCTCTTCAGGCAGATGGGAGCGAGGCACGCCTTTTAAAGTCTACAGAAACACTAGTAACAGGCACTTGAAAAGGGTTTACAAGCTCCTTGGCCTCCCATTAGGGTTGCCACCTTTCCTAGCGAAAAATACCAGCCATCTGTTCACCTTGCAAGATTCTGCACATGCCCGGACATGATTCTTAAGTAGAACTTTACATGAAAGGTCTGTATTCATTTTTAATAAGGCTTTTCTGTCTTTGCTTACTTTAATTATCAGTCAGGCAGTCAGAGGTCATTGGGGAAGCCATAGAACACATTTTAAAGTGTTTTCTTCTAACATTTTCTGTCTGTGGGATATAGGGGTGGGGGGGGGGGAATACCAGCTTTAGGTGATTTTTCAGATGTTTCTACCAGCATGGCATTCAAATACTGGTCATGCCAGTATAAAACCTGCCAGGTAGCAAGCAGCCCTACCTCCTATTAACAAAGTTACAGAGTGAGAAACAACTCTGTACAGATCATACAGTAACATGGAAGTACCGTTCCACTCAGTAGCGTAACACAGGCCCCGCAGTGTGTGTGTGTGTGTGTGTGTGGGGGGGGGGGGTCTGAGGTGCAGAGGGCTACATCAGTACAGTACTATGGCCTGAGAGTATGGACTCCAACTTCACTTTTTACCACAGTAAATGAAGTGACCAAGGGGGCATTCTCTTCTATACCAAGCGAATCTTGTACCAAGTCTGTCCTAGTCTAGGTTTCGCTCAAAGGGTGCAGGTCACTGTGGCCTAGGGTTCGCCAATGTACTGGCTGCCAGACAAATTCTGCACCTAAGCATGTAGGACCACATCTCTCTTATCCTTTGATCTTTACACTGTTTTCATCAGGCACAAAGATTTGCCACATATCCCAGGGAAAAATACTGGCCATCTGTTCACATTTTAAGATTTTGCAAAGGCCTGGACATGATTCCTAAGGAGAACTTTGTATGAAATTGCCTATTTATTTTCAACATGGTCTTTCTGTCTTTGTTTACTTTAATAATTAGTACGAAAGTTCCGGCTTTAGATGATATTCCTAATTTTTTTTGTACTGGCATACTGGTCATATTGGTATAAAACTGGATGGGTGGCAACCCTAGTGGCACGACAAGGTTCTCTGCATCCCTCACTGGGCCATCCATGCCCCAGGCCAATTTTCCTCTAACTGAAGCATCATTGCTACTGCCAAAGAGAGCTTTGACCCTTACTGACTCTACTGCACATTGCATGTATTTTCTTACACAGTTTCCTGGAAGGCTTCATAGTGCTGAAAGACTCATTCCATAAATTGAAACAGAGACAGGAGTGAAAAAAACACAACCCATGAAAACCAAAAATGTATGATGCGGCATAAGACAGTATCATTAAGTAACAAGCACTAGAAAGCCAATAGGTCTATCCTTCAGGACTTATTAGTTTAGGGCCTGATGCAGTGCAGCATGGCTAAAGAATTTAAAGAAAAAAAGATAATCGACCAAGGCTTGAGTCTGCCCAGTCACAGTATGTCTCAAAAGAGCAAGTGTTGTTTAATATTACAGCCTTAGAAGAGACCCCCAAAGGCATGTGTTGGTCTTGAGCATTTCTCTGGGAACGGTTGATGGGGACTCCTTCCAATGGTTGGTATCACACAGGCCTGTTGCTGTAGGTCAGAGCTACCAGTATCCATGTCCTAGTGGAGGGGCTGGAGGCAGGGTGGATAGTTCTGGGGCAAGGGCCCTGTTTGAGGGAGTAGGGAAGTTCCTTTGTTACTTGTATCTAGGATCCAAAAGCTTTGTCTGAACTGTGCGGTCTTCATCCTCATCCCAATTCTTGATGGAAGGAGAACTGTTTTGAAATCTCACGGCTCAACAAATCCCTTCCAAAGTTTAAGACCGTCTCTGTTGGATTTGCCCAAGTGTTTGTTTTTTCTGGATGTGGTCTGGCACAAGGGAAAGAGAGACCTGCAGGGCTGGTGTAATGTATTGGAATTTTTTTTGCATGTATGGCTACCTGGCTCTGTGTCCTCTGTGAGGTTTTCAGTTGTCTTTTTCAGTATGCACTAATACATCATTTGCAGGTTTCTTGTGACACTGCAAGCAAAGTGACAAGCTTCAATGGATGCTCTGAATGTGGGAGCAGGAAAGTAGCTCTTCTGAGAACAGCTAGTAGTAGGGAACGTGGCTGTAGCCGTCAGCTGTAGGGTGCACACAGTTTCAGAGTCTTGATATACATACCATTACCTCTAGCGTGAACCTCTTACTGTGTAAGATTACTTCACCATCCTTTGACATACGTGACTGAGGCAGTCCATGGTCTCCTATATCAAAGGCACATGTCCTACTACCGTTTACATATGTATAAAGGTGAATGCTGAAGGCCACAAGATATGCCATTGCCTTTGACAGCTTCATAGGTTGTGCTTAGTCTTTAACTTTTGTCTCTCATGTACACATATAAATTCATTCAAGCACACTACAAACACACCGACGTACACGTGTAGGGGTGTGAATATATTATTGCAAAAATAAACATGACGAATAATATATGCATTATGTTGTAGTGAGTTGTCTTCTCAGAAAGTGAAGCTGACACAGTCTTACCAAAGAGAAGCATGCTGAGTGATTATGAAGGCAAACAATGGTAAACTGTGGGCGGGGTCCAAACACCCTGTAAGTAAACAAAATGTCTTGCAAGAGTCAGCGAGGCCTAAAAAGAAATGTCTTAGAAACCCTACAAAACCTCAAGTGATCTTTCAACCTTCTTAAATGTAGTGGTAACATGTTCCAAACCGGAGGGTGTAGTAGCAGAAAGAGCGGCCTCCTGCAAAAGCTTTCCTATTAGGACCAGTGACAAACATGAACATTTTCTGAACTTAAAAAGCAAGCCAATTTAAATGGCTGCAGTACCATGGCAGGTTATGATGTTTCCCTGCCTAGAAAACTATGTGAGCCACATAAAATATCTTCATCTGCAATTTTTGTATGGCCAGTTTAAGTTTCTCCGGGCTCTAACACATGATCAGAGTAGTTGAGATTTGTAATACCTCTAATGCGAAGTACCCTGTACTGATGCACGCATGTCCTTTGAGGAAAAGGATTAAACCTTCCCTAACAACTTAAAAGAGAGACAGCAGGAGCTAGCCACGGATTTAGCCTGAAGTACGCATTGAGAAATCCAATAGGTGGATCCTCTGGACCCTATCAGCTTTGCAAATGGCTTTTCGCACAGCTGTACATCATTGAAGGGAGGAGCAAAATGGCTTTTCTCGATGCTGGGCAACATCAGTTAAAACAAGCATTAGAAATGCAATCGGGCTCGGATTTATTTGAGTTTGAGCTAATGGCATTGTAAATGCCAATGTATTGTTGCTATGTGTTATGGAGTGTGTTCATGTGGTGTGTACTGCCAGTGATCTCCTTGTGAGTGTGCGAATATTGCACCGTTACTGCCTGTGATGTCCTTCTTGTGAGTGTGAGAAGCTTGCACCTCTGCTGCCTGTGGTCTCCTTGTGAGTGTAAGAAGCTTGCACAGCTGCTGCCTGTGATGTCCTACTCACTACTCTACTCTACTCACTACTCTACTCTACTCACTACTCTACTCTACTCTACTCACTACTCTACTCTACTCACTACTCTACTCACTACTCACTACTCTACTCACTACTCTGCACTCACTACTCACTACTCTACTCACTACTCTACTCACTACTCACTACTCTACTCTCTACTCACTACTCTACTCACTACTCACTACTCTACTCACTACTCTGCACTCACTACTCACTACTCTGCACTCACTACTCTACTCACTACTATACTCTGCACTCACTACTCACTACTCTACTCTACTCACTACTCTACTCACTACTCTACTCACTACTCTACTCACTACTCTACTCACTACTATACTCACTACTATACTCTGCACTCACTACTCACTACTCTACTCTACTCACTACTCTACTCACTACTCTACTCACTACTCTACTCACTACTCTACTCACTACTCTACTCACTACTCTACTCACTACTCTACTCACTACTCTACTCACTACTTTCTACTCACTACTCTACTCACTACTTTCTACTCACTACTCACTTCTCTACTCACTACTCTGCACTCACTACTCAACTCACTACTCACTACTCTGCACTCACTACTCACTACTCTACTCACTACTCTACTCACTACTCAACTCACTACTCAACTCACTACTCAACTCACTACTCAACTCACTACTCAACTCACTACTCTGCACTCACTACTTTAGTCACCTCACTACTCTACTCACCTCACTACTCTACTCACTACTCTACTCACTACTCACTACTCTACTCACTACTCACTACTCTGCACTCACTACTCACTACTCTGCACTCACTACTCACTACTCTGCACTCACTACTCACTACTCTGCACTCACTACTCACTACTCTACTCACTACTCTACTCACTACTCACTACTCTGCACTCACTACTCACTAATCTACTCTACTCACTCACTACTCACTACTCTGCACTCACTACTCACTACTCTGCACTCACTACTCACTACTCTGCACTCACTACTCACTACTCTGCACTCACTACTCACTACTCTGCACTCACTACTCACTACTCTACTCACTACTCTGCACTCACTACTCTGTGTGCCTGGTGAAAGCGTGCACTGACGGCTGGTGGTGTGTGTATGCCTGGTGAAAGTGTGCACTGATGGTTAATGGTGTGTGTGTGCGCCTGGTGAAAGCTTGCAGTGACGGCTGGTGGTGTGTGTGAATACTCACATAGTGATTACCCTGCATACTCAAACACTGCTCACCCTGCACAGTCACACACTGCTTAACCTACACACGCACACACTGCTCACCCTACACACTCACACACTGCTCACCCTACACACTCACACACTGTTAACCCTGCATACTGCTCACCCTGCACGCTCACACACTGCTCACCCTGCAAAGTCACACACTGCTCACCCTGCACACTCACACACTGCTGGCGCTGGACACCAACGTACTGCTCACCCTGCATACTCACACACTGCTGACCCTGCACACTGACACACTGCTGGCCCTGGACACCAACGTACTGCTCACCCTGCATGCTCACACACTGCTGACCCTGCACACACACACACTCCTGGCCCTGGACACCTACATACTGATCACCCTGCATACTTACATACTGATCACCCTGCATACTCACACTCTGCTCACCCTGCATACTCACACTCTGCTCACCCTGCATACTCGCACTCTGCTCACCCTGCATACTCGCACTCTGCTCACCCTGCATACTCGCACTCTGCTCACCCTGCATACTCGCACTCTGCTCACCCTGCATACTCGCACTCTGCTCACCCTGCATACTCGCACTCTGCTCACCCTGCATACTCGCACTCTGCTCACCCTGCATACTCGCACTCTGCTCACCCTGCATACTCGCACTCTGCTCACCCTGCATACTCACACACTGCTGACCCTGCACACTGACACACTGCTGGCCCTGGACACCCGTATACTGATCACCCTGTATACTCGTATACTGATCACCCTGCATACTCAAACACTGCTCACCCTGCATACTCACACTCTGCTCACCCTGCATACTCACACTCTGCTCACCCTGCATACTCACACACTGCTGACCCTGCACACTGACACACTGCTAACGCGTGCCTTAACTATGCATATGCCTTAAACACGTGAATGCGTGCCTTAGGTAGTTGGTGTTCTAGCTGTCTGAGCAGATGGGCAGGGAGAGGAACCGGAATGATCGCAGCAGGGAGAAGGACCGGGACACAGCTTGGTAAGTTGGGCCGAACTTTAGGGCTCCGGGCTGGGGCGACTGGGGACGGATCTTTACTACATATGCCATTTACAAGAAAATGTGTTGCAAAGGCATGATTGGTAAAGGCATGCGTGGTAAAGACGCGGTTGCTGTAAAGACTGCGTGGTTTAGGCATGCGTGGTTTTGTTATACAACCTTTGATTGGGGAGAAAATCACCATAGATGTACAGTTATTGCTTTGTTTCTCTTTCATGATGAAACCTATGCCAAATTGAATAAAAAGTGTTCTAAAATGAAGTGACATTTGTCCACAGTGGAAAGCACTTTACAAAAAGGTTAACTGGTCATCTTTCAGCTGCTTAGTTCTATATTTGGTTGTTAAACTGGTACTAATGAGGTGAAAATCTATCCCCAGAATGTATTACCAGGTGTAAAAATTACAAAATCATGATGGTATGCTACCAAAAATGTGCTGCATTATGTCGCATAGTTAACCTTTTCTTGCCACATAATTTAGTTAACCCTGCAGTATAATTTGGTGCTCCCCGCCACATAATTCGAGTGGCCCTGCTGATAGTGTCTCCAAATTGCAAGTAACTAAAAAAGAATCCCCCTTCTCAGCCGAAGACCTGTCTGCGTCTCTCGTAATGAATATTCAATTCCTGTCAGTCTGAGGTTCAGAATTATATTTGGATAGCTGTGGATACTGGGATGTTTTTCGCCAAAGGAGTCTGAGCGGCATGAAATGGACAGGATCGAAGCTGGCATGGTCTACACTGTCACTGGATTCTGTGGATGAAAAAAAAAATCACCTTTATTCGCAGTTATCCATCCACAATTTTTTGTCGGAAATCGGTTCCAGGCTGGCCTGGTCTAATATTGTGAGCAGGTGTTTCTAATTCTGGTATTTTAAAGAAAGAAAGAAACGTGGTCTGAAGGAGGAAGGCGCCGTCTCCAGAAGTGAGCATTTTTACCTCACTGCAGTAGAACCCTGCTTTGACTCCCGGGGCCGAGATGTACTTGCAGTGAATAACAGACAGTGCCATTCTCGGCCCGATAGTATCTCTATAAGCGGTGTCATCCACAAACACCTCCCATCAGTCTGAAAACACCTTTACAGCTTGTGCAATGGCCAGAGTTCCCCTCTGTTGACACAGCACTTATAAACCAGGCACTTTCAGTCCCTCTGACAACGTCCAAGCATCGTCAGTTTCCTTCGGTTGGCAAGGTTTTTCGAGCGTTTGTAATGGCAAGAGACCTCCTTTCCCACTAGGGAAATCCATCCCCTCTTGTGACCTGCAGGCAGTTTCCGCCGTGGTTGACAATACCTGCTTCACCGTGCAAACCACGGCCACTTTATGTTAGTCAGACCAGCACTCTCTGCTGAGTGCCGGGCCCTGGCATTGCCTTCCCTTCGTCGAGGCCTGCCACCTCACAGACAGCACTGACCAGTTTGACAATGTCCTTACATCCCCTGGGCGTCCCAGCCAGGAGATGTCGGTCTCACAGTGCGGATGTAGTCCTCGCATCCCTCAGACGGGTCCTGGCACCGAGGAGACATCTCAGATGTCAAGCCTCCATCCATCACAATGCGGATAGTCTTGTTCGTCTGCGCACGCACAAGGCAGACGGAAAGCAGCACACCTGCTACAGAAAGCGTTCATAACAAAAGCCTCGCGGTTCATGGCACCCGAGGGCCTCTTTCGGGGGAGGAAGCAGTGCTTTATTTGCGCCGGTGTGGCGAACAGGCACTCGTTTTAAAACACCAGGACACTTTGTGCTTGCACTTACATTTTAGTGTCGATTGTTAACACTCCAAACTATTTTTTATTTTTTACTGCAGTATGTAGGGCCTGACGAAGGGGGGCAGGGGGAGTGTTATCTGACACTTTAAGTTTACGTTAACGCACAATACTGCGTTTAAATGGCTGCTCTGATTGCCGCACCGTTGGCCCGCCACATCCGCCTCATTCCAGTGGGTGGATGGTGGAATAGATTCGCAGGCTCAGGATGTCCTTGTACTTACTCCGTGCACAGTGGAGTATTGTTTCCTTTCCGAAAGCCACTGCCTCGGTGCCCTCCTGCACGACCCATTCACCGCCAGAACCAACGTGTGGTATTGATGCTCCCGCTCCCCAAACGAGATGCCTGGGTGAGTGCACGATCTCACAGAAGCGACCCGGCAGAGAACAGTGCTAGTGAGTCGAACATGTTCAGGAACATTACCGGTCCACCAGGCACACAACACTTGCACCAAGAAAAAGTGCAGGATTAATCAAGACGAAATGGTATGCGGTAAGATAGTTATGCATGTGTCACAACCTCTGGAATCTTTAAACAAGCAAAGAGTTGTCAAGAATTTTTAGAAGCTAGTCTTTATTACTAACCCCCCTCCCCCTTTATCTAACCCCAGGGCCAAGCAGTACGCTGGCTCGCGCCAAAGTCAGGGAGTCAAACAGCTGCCTTGATAAACTGCGCACCCGAGGAGGCCTTTCCGTATACACCGAGCACATGATCACTTTTATGATGCTTGAATTGTTATGTAACATTATGTGAGCGCTCCTCCAGTCACGGCATTCCTTCTAGTAAGCTTTGAGACTCGATGCCAAAATAACACTGGCGAGTTAATAACAAGAACTGGAGCCGTAGCCGGGGGCCGGTGACCAGAACCGTCACCGCCGCCGCCGCCACAGCCCACCACAGCCCGCCGGCAAAGGAGAGAGCGGAGTGCAGCAAGCGGTAAGCGGAGATCGTATCATCACTCGTCCCCGCCACAACCACCGCTAACTGTCCGCCGCGGCCGTTCTCCCGCCAAGCAAGCCAAGCGGTGCAACTCGGTGAGCAGTGAACGGCCCCCCACCTGTAGCTACCTGTAGCTGCCGCCAGCATCACAGAAAAGGGAGCTGCGCGCAATGAGCGCTGCAGATTTGTGAACGCGCCCGGCCATCTGGATTCACTAACGGAGGCACCCTGACAGCTCCTAATTATAATTAATGTACTTCTTTGCGCGAGCACGCACGAAATATGCCTCAAAATGGCGGAACAAAACTACATTTACCCTATCACTTCAAGCCTATTAAAAAGAAAACACAAGGAAGACGAATCACTGGCCACATGACATAAAACGCTAAGGAATGTCTGGAATTTCTCTCTCCAAGGCCCTCTTCTTCTTTTTTTTTCTCCTTTAACATTAGTTCTCTAACTCCTCCCCTTTCAGGGGATGGAGTCCGAGCCCTAAAAAGAAAAGGAAAAAAGTGTGATGCCTCATCCGATTTCATCATTCTGCCTGTACGTGCTTGCATCACAATGCATGTGTGCGCCAGTGGAATGACACATGGTGCATTTGGTTTGTTTTTTATTTACAGATGCAAGATAATGGACGCTACTTCGACCAGTAAATAAAGAAATAAAGATTTTTTTGTGTCAAAGTGCAAGATTTAAAAAATCTGTGGACCGGGGAAGAGAAGAAACAGTGCATGAGGGAGAGAGTAACACAGAGTGGGACAGAAGAGAGAAGCACATGATGGAGTAGCAGCAAGATCATGAACCACAAGAGTGGAGGAAAAAGCACTTGAGAGTGAGCAGCAACACAACATTGGGAGTGGGGGGCTGGGAGACTACATAAGGGAGCGTACAACAGAGAGTGCGGGGGGGGGAGAGAAAAGTACACAAAAGATAAACAAGGAGTGCAGAGGGGCATTTGGGGAAGTACATAGGGGAAAGGGAGAGAGACTGGAAAACTCATGCACTCTCATGGAATGTGTAGTCAAAAGAAAAAAAAGTTCCCTAAAAGTGAGTGGTGGAAGGATACAAGTCAGCCAAATCAAGAGGCTGCTAAAGAGGTGTGATCCGTGGCAGGTACAACACAAAATGAAACATGATGGACAAGCCAGGCCATGGAATAAGAAGCAAGGAAAAGAGGGAAAATAAAGCCAACCAAAGCTGAGCTATGGGCGAACTTTAACCCCACTGTAAGTTCTTGGTAAGCCCAATATAGGTCTTTTTCAACCAGTTAGCTTTGCTGTCTGATAGGGTCGACATAAACATTTGCCTGGTCTTCAGCTACTTCCAGAGACTTGACTTTTGGGCAAACAGTGGATGAACCCTCCTCAAGAAAAGGGCTAAAACCCATATCCCAAAGAACAAGGGGTCAGATTTACAAGCCCCTTGTGCCCCTTTTACGCCGCTGTTGCGTCACTTTTGTGACGCAGCGGCGGCGCAAAAGATGTGCCATGGTGCGGGGTACTTACTACGTGATGCATCTGGGAGATGCGTCACGTTGTAAAGCCCTGCGCCAGAAGGAGGCGTTCCTGCGCAGGGGCGGTGGGAGGGGCGTTCCGGCGCAGGAACGCCTCCTAAAAGTCTAAAAGTGGCTGAGTGAAATCTACAAGATTTCACTCAGTCACTTTGGAGCCCATGCTGCGTTAAAACCCTGCGCCTGCTTGAAGCAGGCCTAAGGATTGACGCAGCATTAACAAGATAGGGCCCCCCAGAGCCTTGCTGCCTGGAGCTGCGTCTCGCTTGCGATGCAACTCCAGCAATGCGCCGCCTTTACAGCACAGATGTGTCACGCATCTGTGCCGTTTTTGCCCATTGGTGCACCGTATTGTAAATGCGGCGCTTCAATGGTGGCGGAGGCACGGCGCACAATAAGTGGCACATCCCTGCTAATATGCAGGGATGCGCCACTTATTGTAAATCTGCCCCCCGGTGAATTACCTGAGAGAAGATTGGGTTTTACTCACTTTGAGTTTCATATGTGTGGTCAATTCACTGACAAATTAAGGCTATGGTGTCTCAAAGTCTTAGAGCCCATGATTTGGTCTGATTGCCCTAACTGTTCCTTAAAACAGCATCTTCTACATAGGGGAGGCCGAAACCCACAGGGGCATATTATCAAGGGAAACATTGTCGCTTTTTCGGTACAAAGCGCCGAAAAAGCAGCGATTTTTTAATCACCCTTTTCACAAGGACATGCTAACAAGCTTTATCGCGTGTTTTCTTGCGGCTTTGCATGTCAAGATCAATATCGCTAATGACATGCAAAGTAGGTGTTCCTGAGCACAACATGGTAACGCTTGTTAACACGGCTTCGCGATATTTACAAGCCATGCAGCAGACGCGCGAAGCGATAAAAATAACTGCGCTAACCACGGTTATCGCAGGAATGTAACGCCTGCTTTTAAATTGACTTAGGGCATACTGATAATGTGAGGCGGATTGCCAGGTTAGGTCCACACTCCCCTATCAGCAAGCTTCTCCTTAGCGCTGTGAAATCATGGTTGGATTTTGCGCGCTATTACTGATAATCGGCCTCTATCGCTGGAATTACATCACCCGTTAGCAAAACGTTGATAATATTTTGCTAACACAGCGATGTAATCCAGCAATAAAGTAAATCGCGCTAAGCTCAATTTGCAATAATTATCGCATCTCCTTGTTAATATGCCCCTCAGTATCTTAGGAAAGCGAACGTGAACATATTAAACAAGGACGATTCTTGCGGAACCTTACAAGTTAAAGCAGTTTGGATACGAGTACTATAGCGAAAGGGTTGGTGAGCCAGCCTCCTGTTATACTGGTGATCACAACTGCACGTAGCCTGTGAGGCGATGCTCGTCGAATATCCATTGCGTAAGAAAGTTCCCCGAGGCCGCCTCGAAACTCTCGGGGAAGGGGCAAGAGAGGAAAACGAAGAGTCAAACAGGGAAGTGGCGTTGTGCTTAAGATAGACTTTCCCCAGAGGCACGCCATCTTGTAATGATGTGGCGCAGCGTCGCAAACAGACAGTGGCAGCCTGGACTGAACACTGGCCGTCAGTTGTTGTTTTTATTGTCAATGACCTTCTCTCTTCATCCCCCTCTGTCTCCTCACTCCCTCTGCGCCCCCCACCCCCACACACAACTGTCAGTCCACAACTTCCGCCCGAAGGCTGGTGTCCTATTCCTGCCCTCGGTGCCCTCAGCCCCCACCTTGGAATTCCTCGCCACGAGCGGGAGCTGCCCTGGGATTATGAGCCCCACCACCCCCTATTCGTCACTAAGAGCAGGGACTGTCCTGGTGTTATATTCCCTGCCCCCCGCCCCGGCATTCCTCCCGGAGAGCGGTGGGTGTCCTGGCATTTCAGATTTAGGGCTGTGCAGCGCGGGCACAAAGCGTTGAATGGGCACAAGTGTCCGAGCCGGGGGGCGCCGGCAGCTGTCGGGCTGGGTGGGGCCTGCCCTCTGCCTTGTTTTCAGGCCCGCTGTACGGAGGGGCGCAGCCAGCTGTCAGGGCAGAGCCCTGGTCCTGTTTTCAGTTAGAGCCCCCACCGCCAGTGCGGGGGCTAGGGCCAGCTGTCTAGGGCCGCCTTGCTTTCAGAGGCCGCCCCCTCCCTCCTCGGTGCCCGGGTGGGGGAGGGGCGGCAGTACTATAGCTGCTCTTTATGGATTCAGTTCATGGGTCAGCGCAGGGCTCGGCTCGGAGATTTACATACTGATTTGTTTGGGTTAAAAACTGACAAGAGGCAGCTGAGCATGAACGCCACGTCCCCAGCAGCAGCCCCCTCCACCCGCCCCGGGCGCCCCGCTCTGGCAGAACGCTTGTTGCTGGGCAGAAACCGTGTTGTGGCACTGAGCAGGTGAAGCAACACGGCCTTCACGAGCCCCCACTAAATCAGAAGGCGCCTTGAAGCGGGCAGGGCATCGGGGTGCAGCACCAATCCACCCACCCCGTGCACCGGGAGGGCGATAACAAGGGCTGGACTAAGATAACACGCACAACTCCTGTACTGTGCTGCAAACTTGAGGGCATACATACACGAAAGTATGTATGCAGTAGGGCTAAGTTCCCTTCGCAAGAAATGCAAACTCTTTTAACAAAGAAACACGGATAATACCTGAGAAAATCTACTATGTGTATATAAGTATATAGAGATAACTCTAATCACTAGTATATGCAGTAGACCTTTGTACTCTCTGCCATTCCTATGTGACTCTTAGAGTATATCCATTTGTATCTCTTCCTTGAGTGACTTTACTATTTGTACATTTGCAATTTTTCTTTGTTTGTATCTCTTCCTTGTGTGACTTTACATCTTGTACGTTTGCAATTTTTTCTGTTTGTATCTTTTATGTAACGCATGTAATCCTAAATCCTTATGTTTTGCAACTGGTTCTTATGTAAAGCGCTCTGACACCTTCGGGTAAAGTTCGTGCTATATAAAATCGCTCGCATTAAATAAAATAAATAATTACGCTGCTAGGAAAAGCCACAATGCGGGTTGACGAGGGGAATCTGAGCAGGACAGGTCGCCGAGGAAGTAAGTAGCACTGACGTTGTGGATTTTGGACTGGGAAATCCCTCTCCAATTCACACACACACTTTAGAGGGGTGATTGGAAGTTTCCCATTATGCTCCACCTATTTTTGTAATATCAAAAACGTGTATTTTATATAAGTCTTGATCCCGCAGATTTGTAATTTCAAAGCAGTGTAAATAACTGGTTTTGGGAATACTCCAGTGTACTAATGTTATATCATGCGTAGAACGATGAAATGCAGAGTTGGCCTGTGGCCTTGTTGGTAATCAAACAGCACAGCTTTTTCGCAGGCACTGCCTCCAGCTCGGCCACAGTTGCAGTTCGAAGCGTTCTTTTGTTCTCTGTCTCCTGTTCTGCCACATGCTCGTTTCTCGTCTATGTGAAGAGCAGCGTCAGTATGTTTTCTCAGCTATGCCGTGCCCCCATTTTAACTGTACCCACTGGAAAATGTGTCTCGTGACCCTCCTGTTAAAACCTATCCAGTCCTCCATAACTGGGGTACTTTACTCCCTCTGGGCTCATGGGGGATGACAGTATTGCGGTACACATCAACATGTGGTCTATGAATGGGCTGCTTTGTGAGGCCAAAATGAATATAGTCCTAGATTAGGGCCATTGAAATTAAGCGATTCTGCAACGAGGTCTTTTTTGCATAATTAAATATTTGCCGCATTTTCCACATAAATCACCATCTGCTGTAAAATCTGCCAAATATTTTTTTTTAATTTCTAGCTCAAACGGATCAAAAGTTACTAAAAATGTTGCAAGATATGTTCACAAGCAGTGGAAGGCCTTACGCAAAGATTAACTGGTATTTTAATGAGGGTGAAAAAAGGCGTGAAGAGTGAAAAAAATATATTATGTTTTTCTAAAAAAGATCAGGGGTTGTTGCGAGAAGGTAAGATCAGATCAACCCCCTTGGGTAAAATCTTATCCCACCAAGCACATTGTGCCTGGGTGTAGCAAGTCAACATGTTTCGCGCCTCTATTGCCTCAAAGGTCGTTGGCGCTGCATCAGGACCAGAAAAAAGAAAAATAATAATGTGCAAGTTAAAACAATCATGGAAATAAAAATACAAATACCCTCAGAATGGAACAGGCCGGGCCAACAACTGTGCACCCTACAGTGTGGTCAATGATGAAGGCCGCTCCTGGGGCACTAACCTAGGGAAGGAAAAACAAAATAGAGAAGAGGGAATGTGTATCAGTACAATTTGATACGGAAAAATGAGCCACAATCGTGTGCACATCGTCCCTCAAATTTAAACAGACATTAAACACAGGGACACCTCGTGAGGCTCAAACCCCTCGAACATCCCAGTAAAGTCCAGCGATGAACCAGGCATGCGCAGCGCCAGAATTAATTGCCGTCACATGCCAGGTCTCGTCACGGACCACCCACTGATATCCTGAGGGGGAACTGCGCCATTGTTAAAAGGGGCCCACAGTGAAGGATTTGTGTCTGTAGATGGCTAAAGCCTGCATGGCCGGTCTAGAGTGGCCTCTCCTAACATAAGGGGTAAATGTAAATTGATACTTGTATAGCACACTACTCACCCGCAAGGGTCTCAAGGCGCTTGTACGAATACCGCTGTGGAACCCATCCTGGCTTTCCCTGTGAGGTGTCCTCTTCTGGGCACCCCCAAGGTGGAGGCCAGGCATCCTTTAGCGTTGTGGGGGCCATTGTGGAGATTAAGCAAGCTATTGCCCAGAGTTGCAGAGTGGGACTCCATGATTGGAATAGGCACCGAGGCGAGAATTATCAGGTCCGTGGAATTTTTGAGCCCAAGACCCGCCGAGGCGGGGAATTGAACCCTGGTCACGGGCTAGACTTCTGCATCAGGGTCTACCGCTCTAACCATTGAGCCACATTTCTCTGGTAGAAAGGGTGGGAGAGATACGTACAGCCGTAAAGCCGTACATAAGTCACGATATCCCCATACACTGATAGCAAAGTCAACGGACACACATTTTTATATTGGAAACATCCTTACCCAGCAAACTAAGGAGAAATACTCCAAAAGGCTAGAGGCGAAGGGCCCCCGCACCTTGTCAGGCTGAAGATGGAAATAACAAAATGGCCAAACATGAGCAAACAGGACTCCACGGGTTGACTTAATCCTAAATCAATATTAGTCCAAAGCTCATGCTACGCACACAGGCACTCCTGAATTTACAGTTTCTTGTGGGTGGCGGCTGCCATGAACCGACCCCGTCCATACGCCTGCCCAAAGTAGAGTAACAGTGGCGAGTGCGAGCTAAATAGTGTAGGTAATCAGTTCCCACTTCCGGATCGCTCTGTCATCGCGTTCACCAGGTTACTTGCATACCCCGCCTTAGTAACAGTGTCCTGTTTTGTTTTGGAATGTGTTGTTTAAGGAGCATGGACACTGGACCTTAACTAGCTCCTTGGCCCCTTCTCCCTTTTGGTCTAACATTTATGTATAGCCATAAATGGAAGGATTCCATATGCATGGACAAAACATATTCTCCGTGCAGAATTAGACAAAGATGACCCATAAGATGGAAGCCCAAACTGAAAAAAACAAGTACAAATAATACCAGTCTTTTCTTAAGAGCATACCAAACTGTACAACACAGCACATGACCATTGTTCCCAGAAATCCGAGTGCACAGCAAAACATCACGTGGTACCAAATAATCCAACTTGAAACAAATGAAAATGGTAGCATGGGATGTTATGATAACAAAGTCTGCACACAAAATTTAGTATAATGTAGATGGAAAATCATCAGATCGGTGTGCACATTAAATACATGACTACATCTCCCAGAAGCTCTTTAAGATCGCATGAGCAGGTTACATGTATACCAGAGGAGCGAAAACACAGCCGCGCATGAAGCGTCAAAAGAAGAAAGTCTCTATCCTGAGCTGGCACAGCTGAAATAAAGGCACATGGACATGTAACTGAAAGGAAAATGTGAAAAAAAATTCAGGCGCCAATTGTGTACAATGTTTAAAAAATCAGAAGCATATGGCACGTAGCAGCAGCAGAACCTTGAAACTAGAAACACAAAAATTCACAAATAAGCTAATGGTATGTGAGTAAAAAAGGTGTCTAGTGTGTAATTAAAAACAACCACAATTGTTTGAACTGACATATATTTCTCTCTGTTTAGTTCCTACAGCTGGGGTGGATGGGCGGAGGACAGAGTGAGTGAAAACACTGGCACTCGTGTGGAGTGCTCAAACACCAAGAAAAAAGTAGCTCCTAAAATGGGAGCAATGGATGGATTTGGTCCATGTTTTGGGGGAATACTAAACAGATGAAGAGGCATGTCGCATGTATGCCATAGACAAATGAGAACGAAGGATACAAGAGCGACAATGGAGCAAGCAAATGGTAAGCCTATGAGTGGGCTGAAGCCCACATATTGAGGACAACATGTCTGTTTGAGACAGCACATTATCTCTCTGTCTGAGACCTAAGAATGACAAAATAATTAAGTAATATTTTTTTTAAAAGTGCTGCATTACGCTGCATAATTTGCCTTTTCTTGCAGCATAGTTTAGTCAACCCTGCCACATAACTCCAGTGGCTCCTGCCCAAGATGTATGTTCTGTGCACCTGGATTTACGAACATTCTGTCCCACAGAGAGCTGCTTGTTTTTTCACCACTGTCTTTCCTGGGCACATGCCCTTCAGCAGCACCTGGCTAAAGCCAGTGTGATACACAGAGCCGAGTAGGCTTTGGTGTGCCTAGCAATGCCTTCACCCCTCCTGGGATGTCTTGACTTTCTCTCAATCCATAGCTATCATAGCATAATGTAGGAGTATTGTATCTATAAAAGTGAGGTGTGCGCTGCATGCTCACGGTGTGAACAGCAGGGCCTATTTTATTGTTCCCTGTGTATTATTGTCTTAGATTGAACTAGGAAAGTGCGCATAAAGATATATAAAATGCAACAGTTACATGCACCACCAACATTTTTACAGAGTAACAGGGAAGCCTCTGTTGCATGGTAGAAATGTACTGAATAATTCCTAATGTACTTCAAGAAAATGGATGCGTTAAAAAATGACAGTGTCTCAAAAATTGAGGTTTTTGCTCTTAGAAGCAGTCTTCTTTCTGGAATTAGCCTAAAGATGTTCCTCCCGAAGGGTAGCAGTGACTTTTTTTTTTAAAATATATTTTTGATTGCGAAGATGTAAAAAAGGCACAAAGCATACAGCCATCAACACCACTGACATGTAACTGGTAATAACATGCTGCTCCAAGGTCAATACACAGCCGTATACGGCCCACATCCCGGAGGCTGGGCGGCGTAGGAGTAAAGCATGTAGAAGAGAATGGAAAATTGCATTTGTGCTCTAAGGATACGATACTATCAGTACCTTCGCCAGTTTTCTCATATTGCATTCTTATACTACGTAACAGTTTAACAATAACCAATTACCCCATGAATGGTATCACTAGTACAGATCCGAACAAAGTAGGACATTTATGTGAGGGCTAGCTAAGGCGCAGTCATTATAATGTAGTATGGACCCATGGGAATCACAGCTATGTACAGGCATACATATTAAGGAATATCGGCGTGGCTACTGGGGGCCCCTACACCGGACCCAGACATCCCACACTAGCCCCCTCCCTATCACAGTCAGACTCCGAGTCAGCGGGAGTAAATAATTCAGCGCTGGTGGCATCCGAATCATCCTCCGCCAGCCCCTCCATGCACAATATTCTCCAAGCGAGCAAATCATCCTGCAGTTTCTCATCTTTGCGAGTGCTCTGCATGTGTGTCTCTTCAGCTAAGGCCCATCCCTTGCGTCCCTCAGCCAAGGGGAAATCTCGGGCGCCCTTTGACCCGTCCAAGTGATAGCCACGCGTCTCCTCGCCAGAACTAGCAAGAGTTGCAGGAATTTATAGGACAGCTTCTTTTTTTTGGGCTTGGGCACCAGAGCCAGCAGACAGTGGAGTGGGTCCAAGAGAAGCTTAATGTGCGTGGCTCGAGCAATGTGGGCCACCACCCAGCGCCAAAAGTCCAGAACCAGAGGGCATTCCCACGCCAAATGCAGGAAACTCGCCCTCCGTGTCCCACACCTAGGGCATTCGTGACGCCTTTCCGCCGATATGCGATGTAGGGAGACAGGCGTCATATAGGTGCGAGGGACAAAGTAAAAATGTATAAGCTTAAAACGTGCGTTGCAGGAGACCTTATGGGTCAAAAGCCCAATCCGTTTCCGTTGGTCAGGTTCCAGTTCCACCCCTAAGTCCGCCTCCCAAGCCGCCCAAGCCGGTGCCGTCGGGGGGGGGGGGTTGAGTCTCGGCGCATGGCCGAGTATAGAAGGGAGATCAACCGTTTACCTCTCCCACAGGATAAAATGATGTCAAGAGTATTGGTGAGCGGAGGCGCTTCTGGAAATTGGGGCCACGTTATCCTGGCCACGTCCTGAAGACTTCTGTAGTGGAGGTATTGCCCCCCGCCTAGGTCACAGGACCCCATGGCACCTTCAAAGGACACGAAGGAGTCGTTTGGGTAGAGGTCCTCCAGAGTCTCACATCCGCCAGATCGCCACACCCGATAGGACTTATTTTCTTCCAACCGGAGTATCGGGGCCAAGATCCAAATTGGGAGCTCCCTATGAAACGGAGCACACCTCAACACCCTTTCGACAAACCGCTGCCAAATTCCGGCTGTGTGCTGCACCACATATGGTAGAGTGTTGTCGGCGCCGCGACCCTGCATCAAGGCCTTCTGCAGGGCCTTGTCATCTGCCGTACCAGCCAGCAGTGCCAGTTCCCAATTATCATTCTCGGCGAACAACCTTGCGGCTGGGAGAAGCTGCGCTGCATAATAATACAGGTCAAACCTCGGGGCCTCGAGGCCTCCTTCATCCCAACATCTCGTTATTGTGCATAGAACCAGCCTGCTACGCCCACCCGCCCAAAGGAGGGAGGTAAGTAGCGAGTTCAACGTGCGAAACACTCGAGGAGGCAACGGACATAGGGTGTTCTGTAAGACATATAGAATCCTAGGGAGCATCACCATTTTGGCAATTGCCAAGCGCCCAATGAGGGAGAGAGGAAGCGTTTTCCAAAAGGCAACAGATTTGTGGAGGGCCTTGAGTATTCTGTCAACATTGTGAGTCAGTAGAGTCTCTTCAGATGTGGCCACCTGAATGCCCAGATATCGGAACGCCACCCGACTGTATCCTTCCTCTGCTCAATTCCTCTCTTCTTTCCGGGACGGTACCCAGCTCCTTCAAGGAGGCCGTTCTAGTGCCCCTGTTGAAGAAGCCTGGAGCCGACCCTGCCGTCCCGGCAAACTATCGTCCTATCTCTCTCTTACCTTTTTTCTCAAAAATCTTGGAGGCCCATGTCACTGCCTGTCTCTCGGGGTTCATCGAGAGTTCCATCTTTCTCGAGGCCAACCAGGCCGGCTTCCGCCCTGGTCATTCTACGGAGGCTGTGATCCTGGCTGTCCTAGACACCTTGAGAGACGGAGCTGACAAGGGTACCTCCCAGGCCCTGGTTTTACTAGATCTGTCGGCCGCTTTCGACACGGTGGACCATAACATCCTCCTCCACCGTGTCGAACAGGCCGGCATCCAGGGCCTGGCGCTGGCCTGGGTGAAATCTTTCCTTATGGGGAGATCCCAGTCCCTCAGCCTAGGTACATTTAGGGCCCCTAGGGAACATCTGCCTTGTGGGGTCCCTCAGGGCTCCTCTCTATCCCCTCTTCTTTTCAATCTCTATCTTCGCCCTCTTCTCTCTTCTCTGAGGCAGTGGGACGTCCGCGTCTTCAATTACGCGGACGACCTACAACTCATTTTCTCTCTAAACTCTCCTTCTTCTATTCCTACTTTTCTGGCAGTCATGTCCCATATCTTTCAGTGGATGTGTCAGAACCAGCTGAAATTGAACCCCGGTACGACGGAGCTCCTCCTGCCGGGTAAGAGCGCCGTCCACTGGGGTCCATATTTCTGGCCGACAGAGCTTGGCTCTCCTCCCACCCCGGTAACCTCGGTGAAAAGCCTCGGGGTCACTATTGACGCTGGGCTCTCTCTGGGGCCGCAGGTGGGGACAGTGGTTTCCTCCTGCATGTTCCAACTGCGCAGGATCAGGAAGGTGGCCTACCTTCTTACTCCCGATGCCTTGCTTCAAGTCATCATGGCCCTTGTTCTCTCCCGCCTGGATTTTTCAAATTCCATCTATTACAGCTTGCCCAAATGCTCCATCAATAGGTTGCAAGTCATCCAAAACCAGGCGGCAAGACTGGCCCTCGGGATTCCGAAGTGGCAGTCCGCCAAACCCCTCCTTATCAAGCTACACTGGCTCCCGGTTAGCCTAAGGGCTGCCTTCAAGGTTGGCTGTCTTATTTTCAAATCTCTCTCTGGTTCCTGTCCCGCCTTTCTGAAATCCCTGATCTGCCCCTACTGTCCCTCACGTAACCTTAGATCACTTCACTTACATCTTCTGGTGGTCCCTTCATTCAAACTCTGTAGATCTGCGGGTCGAAGATTTGCTTTTCTCGGCCCCAAACTTTGGAACTCTCTCCCCCTCTCAGTTAGGACTTCCGGTACTCTGATTCAATTTCGCAAATCATTAAAAACCTGGCTTTTCCCACAATCCCGCTAAAATCCCTCTGTTCCCTCAGCACCCTTTCAGCGCCATGATACCTCCGGTGACAGTGCGCTATACAAAATTCCCTTAACATAACATAACATAACATAACACTCGCTCACAACGGAGGCCTAAGTAGTAGAGATCCGTGCCTGGGTCTGGGACAGAGCTCGTCAGTGGGAAAACCAGAGATTTGTTAAGATTGATGCGCAACCCAGAGGCTGCACCAAATCGGTCCAGGAGCCGCAACAAGGCGGGGATGGCCTCAATGGGGGAGGTCAGATAGAAAAGCGCATCATCTGCGTAGAGGGAGACCACATTGGTAGTGTCACCCACTACTATCCCCCAGTTCTGCAGTTCAGTGCGGGCGGAAACGGCAAGGGGCTCAATTGCATGAGCAAACAGGAGTGGGGAGAGAGGACAGCCCTGGCGGGTGCCTCTCTCCAATAACCACTCGTCCGAGCGGGCCGATCCTAAGCGCACCCTGGCTCGGGGCGCCCCATAGAGCACCCGGACCCAATCGCGAAATCCAGGTCCGAACCCCATTTTCTGAAGCACCTGCATCAGAAATCCCCAATGTACCGTATCGAAGGCTTTAGCCAAATCAACTGAGACCAACACATGAGGACCCTCTCTTCCCTGTACCTCATGCAGTACATGATTTAGGCGGCGCAAATTCATCGCCGTGTTACGACCCGGGATAAATCCGCACTGGTCGGAGTGGACCAGCCGGGTCATGAGTGGGGCAAGGCAAGTGGCCAACAATTTAGTAAGGATTTTTGCATCCGTATTAATCAAGGTGATAGGGCGGTACGCCGCCGGATCAGTACTGTCACCGCCCGGCTTCAAAATCATGCACACCTCTCCCTGATTCATGGTGCGCGGAAGGGCGCCAGTGTGCAGAGCCTCAGTGTAAACTTGCAACAGGAAGGGGGCCAGGACGTGCCCGAAGGAATGATAGAACTCGGCCGGATATCCATCCCCACCAGGGGTCTTAGCACGAGGGAGGGCGGCTATCGCCGCATTAATCTCACCCAGTGTCAGCTTCGTATCAAGTTCTTTTACCGCAGCCTCCGGCAGAGTCTGGAGGTGTAGGTCCTCAAGGTAGGAGTGATAGATATCCTCCGTAATCAACGGGTCAGGCTCATACACAGCCTGGAGATGGCCCCGAAGAACCTCGAGTATATCAAACTCAGAGTGGACCATAATTCCATTAGAGCCTTGTAGGGCTACTATCCTTTCAGGTGCGAACTCACGACGAAGTATCCAGGCCAATAAGCGGCCAGATTTATCCCCTTCGCGGTGGAGACATTGCCTGTACTGGCCCAGTGTAAATTTGTCAAGCCGGTTGAGTGTGTCATGTATCAACACCAAGGCATCTTTCTCCGCCTGCTGATCTACTGCGTCCGGATCAGATCGGGATTGAGCGCGTTGAAGCACAACTTCCGCATCTTGCAGCTCAGACAACAATTGTGTCCGGACCCCATACGTGAGGCCCATACACTCGCCACGCACCACTGCCTTCAAGGCTTCCCACTTTGTAGAGTAGGGTAGCTCATCTCCCCCCCAGTTGAGCTCCAAATAGTTCGACATCGACACCGCCACATGTTCTGGGTAGCAGTGACTTTAACAAGATTGCCATGTTCTCACTGTGGAAAAAGTTTGAACTACATATTAGTGTTTGACCAGTGGCCCGGTGGCAGTGGGCTGATTGGTCTATGCTCGGAGAGTTTGCTAGCACCCTACGCATTTCGCCCCGCTGACTGCGAGCGGAGGCGTCATTTCGCTGATTATTGCTTTTAAATATTGTCACTAACTTGTTTCAAAATTATGCAGGTGCTAATCTAATCTTGCTTCCAGGGGTGAGCTGCCGGCTGGGGCTGATCGGGTTCTCGCGGGCTCCCAGCGGCAGCGGGCGCCATCTTAGCTTGGGCTGAATTCTCCATCACAGCCCTGCCACTCCCCCGCCGCTCTGCCCCTATTTAGGAGCGCGTTTTCCCTCTCCCTCCGTGTTTGACCAGTGGCCCGGTGGCAGTGGGCTGATTGGTCTATGCTCGGAGAGTTTGCTAGCACCCTACGCATTTCGCCCCGCTGACTGCGAGCGGAGGCGTCATTTCGCTGATTATTACTTTTAAATATTGTCACTAACCTGTTTCAAAATTATGCAGGTGCTAATCTAATCTTGCTTCCAGGGGTGAGCTGCCGGCTGGGGCTGATCGGGTTCTCGCGGGCTCCCAGCGGCAGCGGGCGCCATCTTAGCTTGGGCTGAATTCTCCATCACAGCCCTGCCACTCCCCCGCCGCTCCGCCCCTATTTAAACAGGCACTATGAGGCAGCGCAGCGGACGAGCGCAGCGGGCGCGCCGGAGGCGCGCCGGAGTTGCGCCTGAGTTAAGCCCGTCTGCGCCCGTCCGCGGCCGATTGAGGCCAGGGGCACGTGTTGCTACCGGTTTTGTCACGTACTCACCATCCCAGCTATGCCTGCATTGGGCCCCCAGTTCCATCGACCCCTCCACAATGACCTACCTGACACATCTTGGTCTATACACTCCCCCTCCCCACTCCCTTCCCGGGATTGTTTCACATTTAGCCTCACTACCCTCCACACCCCCCTCTGCCTCCCCCTCATTTGCGGTCCCTCCCGCTCCTTTATTCAGCACTTCGGCCACACTTCTAAACACTAGGTCTGCAGTCAATCACCAATACGCACTATTCGATTATATCGACTCCCATGAACCAGATCTCCTATTCTTAACCGAGACCTGGTTCAAGACCGACTCCCTGCCCAACGTGCTTGCCACCTTGCCATCTTCATATTCCGCCATCCGAGCGGACCGCCCAGAAGGCAAGCGGGGTGGAGGAGTGGCCCTAATAGCTCGTACTGATCTTAATTTCCAAGTTCTCCCTTCCCCCCCTATCCCCGATGTTGATCACCTTGTAGCCCGTTCGACTTCCCACCAGGCCCCCCTTGCTTTTGCCTTAATCTATCGTCCCCCCCAACCCACTCCCTCATTTCTTTCCAATATCCAGACCCTCCTGGCTACTCTGGTAATTAACAACTCATCTGTACTAGTCTTAGGGGACATCAACTTTTGGCCTAACGATTCTGCCGAAAGCCTTCAATCAAAGGAGTTTACCAGTCTTATGAATAGTCTGAACTTCTTGCCGCTCATTCATAGTCCCACCCACATACACGGCCACACGCTAGATCAAATCTGGTCACTGAACGTTCCATCCACATCTCCTACAATATCTCCATGTTCTTGGTCAGATCATTTTACCATCACGTTCTCCCTCGCCCTAGCGCCCCTGGTCAAACCCCCGCTTCCCAAAAACATCTGGGTTCGGAAATGGGGCAAAACAGACATGCCCTCTCTCTGCTCAGCTCTGGCCAAAACCAGCCCCGACCTTTCCGGCCTTGCAGCTACCTCCCAGTTGGCCGCTATTAACAACTGGCTTACTGTGGCGGGTGATGAATTCGCCCCCTTAAGGCGGCTCACAGTCAAACGGGCCCATGCAGCCAATCGCTGGTTTACTCCCGACCTCAAAGCAAAGAAACTAGCTGCAAGGAGGGCCGAGCGAGTCTGGAGAAGAACTTATGGCACTGCACAAAAGTCAACCTATCTGTCTGTCCTACAAACTTACAAAAAGGGCATTCTTGAAGCAAAAACTGAATACTACACCAACAGGATAATGACAGCTGAGTCCCAATCGAAGGAAATTTTCTCCACCGTTCATGAACTAGCATCATCCAGTAGAGCCACGGTCACCATCCCCCCTTCCCAGTCCCTCTGTGACTCGCTCAATGAGTTTTTTTATTGACAAGGTTGTCAAAATTAAACATAACATTCCCCTGCCCTCCCCCACATTTGTCAACCCCTCCCCACCCCCCCACTACCCTCAAATTGACTAACATTCCCTTACTAACCCTTGACACACTCCTTCCTTTGCTTCATCGGGTCAAATCAGGCTCTCCCCAGGACTTTGCCCCTGCTTGTATCCTCAAGGAAATCTACTTAGCCTGTCCCACACCACCTTTGACCCTTCTTAATGATTCACTTATGCACGGTACTGTTCCCAGTCCATACAAATCGGCGGCTGTCATCCCAATTCTAAAAAAACCTGACGCCGACTCATCCTCCCCCTCCAATTACCGCCCCATTTCCCTCCTGCCCTACCTTGCAAAAGTCCTTGAAACCCATGTTACCACCATTTTGAGCACCCATGTTGAGGCAAATCATTGCCTCTCCCCCTGTCAAGCCGGTTTCCGTCCCCTGCACTCTACCGAGAAAGTGGTCATCTCAGTAATGGACAAATTGCGTGAAGGCATCGACACCAACCTTCCGCAAGCCTTGATACTCCTAGACTTGTCCGCCGCCTTTGACACGGTGGACCACTCCATCCTCCTCAACCGTGTCAGGGCAGCGGGCATAGAAGGCCTGGCCTTCTCATGGCTTGAGTCCTTTCTTGCTGGGAGAACTCAAGCGGTCCGTTTGGCCGGCTTCGCCGCGGCCTCCCGCAAGGTAGAGTGTGGGGTCCCCCAGGGCTCATCACTTTCCCCTCTTTTGTTCAACCTATATATGTTTCCCCTCATTTTTATGTTACAGCAGCTGGAGGTCACCGTGTTCAACTATGCGGATGACCTCCAGCTAATTTTCAACCTGTCTCACTCATCCTCATCCGCCCAGAACGTCCAGACAGTAATGACGTTCATTCAAGATTGGATGAACTGCAACCACCTCAAACTCAACCCAGACAAGACCGAGCTGGTCTTGACCGGAGGTGGCTGCAGTCCATGGTCCCCCTCTTTTTGGCCCCCTTCCCTTGGAACCCCTCCACTCCCTGTACCCAAAGTAAAAACCCTTGGGATTTTTCTTAACTCTCAACTCACTGTTCACTCACATGTTGGTTCCGTGGTTTCCTCCTGTTTTTTTCTCCCTTAGAATAATCAGGAAAGTTTCCCGTTTTTTTTTCTCCCTCTGCTTTAAAAATAATTGTGCTGGCCATCGTACTGTCTCGTATAGACTATAGTAACATAGTCTATAATGGGGCCCCTGCCTACGCGATCCATCGCTTGCAATTGATACAGAATCAGGCTGCCCGCCTGATCCATGGCCTACCTAAATACCATCGGGCCACCCCACTGCTTAAAACATTACATTGGCTCCCTGTGAAAGAGCGTGCCCTTTTTAAACTCGGCTGCCACACCGACCAGGCCAGATCGGGCACTGCTCCCGAATTCATCTGCTCTGCTATTAAGCCCTACCTCCCAGGCAGAGAACTCCGCTCCACTCATTTGGCCCTCTTAACCATCCCCCGTTTTAAAAAACAGAAGGCGGGTGAAGCGAGATTCGCTGTCTTGGGCCCAGCCTTTTGGAACTCCCTCCCGGCTACCCTGCGCACCTCACCTTCTTACCTCCAGTTCCGAAAGGACCTCAAAACCTTCCTCTTTTTGCAAGCCTATCTGACTTAGACCCTTTCTCAGCTGTTGCCGTTCACTGCTTCAACACTAGCGCCATGAAACCGCTGGGTAAACGAGCGCTGTATAAATGTTTTTAAATTCAAATTAAATTAGTGCTGTTCATGGGAAATAAAACCTGTGGGCCTCATTCTGATGTTGGTGGGACCACCACCTACAAGTCGTCTGTGCCGGTCCCAATGACATCAAGGCCTTCAGCAGGACTGCTGCATTATGATGCGGGCGTTCAGACCACAGCGGTCTGGGGGACAGATCTCCGTCTCTGCCAGGCTCAAGGAGCTCATCGGGGGGGAGGGCGGGGTCTGACACTAATCCCCACAATGGAGGAGGTGCCTGCTCAGGCACCACCGTTGGCATTAGGATGTCCATTTCCCACAGATTTTCATGGCGGTCCCACTGTCATGAAAAAGCTGTCAGAAAGGGACTTAGGGGGGCGCCAAGCAGGGTCCATGTCCTCGCTGGTCATTGCTAAGTGTCCGGGGGGGGGGGGCACGTGTGGTGCCACCACCAACATACATGCACCGTGTGTCAGGCATCATGTGGTCCCTGGCCCAGAGTGCATGGATGTTTGAAAAGTACAGTAGAACAAGGCATTTTATGACCGTCTTCATGACAGTTATATCGTAATGGAGTGGGTTGAACCGCCAACGTCTTGTCGGGCAGCCACCTGCCCGCAGCGATGGTGGTCGGACGCTCGTCAGACCGCCATTGTAATGAGGCCCTATGTATGTACTGAGCCTCAGAAAGATTCAGTAATAGTTGAGTTTTTAACCCTCTAGATTCCTAATAACTGACACTTTGGTAAGTTCCTCACTAAGGGGCATGCAAATCATCAAACATTGCAATGATATAGGAGGTGATTTGAGCTGCTAAATCCACCGAGCAGTCTACGTCTTGATTGAAGACTGTTCATGTGGCGAAAAGGAATATGGAAGGATAGTGGCATTTATAATCTTCTGAAACCAGGAAAGTATTTGTATACGGAGAAATTACAATGGTATTGTGTGCTAACAGAGAAGATTTGGTTAGATATTGCTTCTGTCAATGATTGTTGTAAAGGTTATTCTGCCTCAGTGTTTGTGCACTGAAAACATAGAAGTCAAGAAGAAGAAATCAAACAAATTAATGTGCTGATAGTTATATTGAGAATTATTATGTATGCTCTAAGAAGGTTTTGGTGGTTAGCAAATAGGCCAAATTTCGAAGGTGCTTCAAATTGTACGGGTAGAAATTGAAAATATTTGGTGAGATTTATGGCAGACTCCAGTACATCAGAGACCATCCAAAAGAAAGAGATTATTGAGGAACTGAAAAGAGGAGGAAAATATATCCCTTGTTGTTAATTCTGAAAAGTTTGATTCACATTTAATTGATTTGCTGGGGTTTTACTTGGCTTGAGGTTCAGTTTAAGGAGAAGTTGTCCAAGGTTAACGTTTATGATGTAAATGTGTATGTGTGTTGGGATAGCATGGTCAGAGGTCTTTAACAATAAAACTATATCTGTGTTCGGATGAACAAGAATTATTGGTAACCAAATGTCACATGAACAGTTATGTTATTTGTATTTTTCAATATGTTATTTATTTTTCAGTATTTTGTAAAGTGTGAACAAGGTCCAAGCGGTTTCATTGCACCTCTCGTTATAGTTAGTGTCACAATTTCTAAAAACAAGAGACGTGTTTGCAAAGTTATGCTTGCAAAGTTTGCTCGAAAACGAATGCTAATCCAATTAAGCATAAATGTGTGGTGTACTCGTTATGAGAGTACATTTCAAAAATAAAGTTGGAGACATGGTAATGGAATACATTATAAAGGAAAGCACGTTTTCGGAGTGAGTTTCTGCTATTGAACGGGCAAAGAACAGTGAGGCATTTATGTATCAACTTGAAAGTGTTGAATTCGGATATCTGTGTCAATTTTCATATTTAGCAAAATGTTGGGGAGTTGCTAAGTAAGGTAGAAGACATGTCGGTGTTCCCTGACACCCAGGACATCTTGTTTGGTGTCAAGAACAACAGGTTTTCATGTTTATTTGACTACTGGGCAAGTAGGCCTAATTCCCTGCAGCACAAACCACTCTTTTGCTGCCAGTTTACAGTACTGCATTACACTTCAGTAAAACAAGATGGTCTGCCACTAAGGCAAGATTTGTATACATACAATGTTCAAACTTGTAAGTATGATTCATTATTGCAAAGCCTTAGGGCGAGCGCTGTATGAAAATTAAACGAGCTCAGTTTGCATTACTAACAGAGGTTCCTTTATATCAAGCATTGGAAATGCAATAGGTCTCGCAATAGAAAAGTTTGAGCTTTTGATGTGGAAAATTGATTTTTTTAAAAAAAATATAAAAGTATTAATTAAGTTTTTACAAATGGCAATAGTTATAAAATTATCACATGTTACATGTATAGCATTAGTAAAGGTACAATATATAGTTTTCCCCTCTTTTACATGTATTGACCTGACAAATAAAAATGTTTTAACATGAACAGAAGTGATAACCTTTAACATATTGTTCTGACATTGTAATAAAGTTTGAAACATTGTTAGAAAATAATTGAACCAGTTATTGTTGAATTGTTGCACAGATTGATAGTGTTGTGGCACTGAGTGATGTTGTTTTGGCTACAAGTAATGCTGTGGCGTTTAGTGATGCTGTTGTTGCGCATAGTGATGTGTGGTACCCCTGAGTGACGCAGTGGTGGTGCTGAGTGATGCTATGTTGATGCAATATATAGAGTGAGTGCGATAGATAGATAGAGGGAGGATGTTAGATAGAGGGAGGGCGATAGAGGGTGGACGGTAGAGGGAGAGCGATAGAGGGAGGGCAATAGAGGGAAGGAGGGTGATAGAGTCATGTAGGGCGTTAGAGTGATGTTGGGCGATAGAGTGTTTGAGGGTGAAAGAGTGAGGGAGGGCGATAGAGTGAGGGAGGGTGTTAGAGTGATGGAAGGGCGATAGAGTGAGTGAGGATGGTAGAGTGATGGAGGGCGGCAGAGAGTGCACAAGAGGCGGGGGTGGAGGTTAAAGTAGACGGCTGGGGAGGGGGAGATACGGGGAGGTCTGGGTTGGTGCAAAAGGAGGGATCCGGGAAAATGCTACTGAAGAAAACCAGTGGACGAGGTAAATGGAAAAGGAGCGGCTAGTGAGGGAGAGCAGTGGGAGGAAAGAGTACAACATGGGAGAGGATGGTGAGAAAGGGGGGGTTGCATAGAAGGAGGCTAGTGAGGATGGGGTGAGCGCTGGGGAAAGGAGGAGGCCGGTAGAGAGGACACTGGGGGGCAGAGGCTCGTGACAGAGCATGGGGAAGGAGAGGTGGCATTTCAAGCAGCACGAGTGAGATGGCGGGGGTAGCGGGCACAGAGGAGGCAGGAGAGGGAGAGCTCATGAGGGCAGAGGACAACGCACACGGAGGCTGTCGAGAGAAGAAAGGGGCACACAAGGAGGCTCTGGGGATCAGCGCACAAGAGGGGGCTGGCGAGGGGGGCACGTGAGTGGGTGGTGTGGAAGAGCAACGTGGGAGGGTGCAAACGAGGTGGCACTGAGGGACAGCAAGACGCGTAATGTACAGGAGTGACCTTGCGAGGGCAGAGAGTAGAGCACGTGAGGTGGCTGATGTGAAAGAGAAGCAGGGAGGGGGTGGAGAGGAGGCTCTGAGGCAGAGCAGGCAACTAAAGCTACAGGAGGAGTGAGGTAGTGAGGGACTGCCACAGCGTGAGAGTGCAGAAAAGGAGCCGCGAGGGGCTAGTGTTGAAGAGCAGCAGTAGAGGGGGTGGAGAGCCGGCACCGAGGGTGAGCAGGAAACCAAAGCTAAAGGAGTGAGCTAGTGAGGGGCTGCCACAGCGCGAGAGTGCAGAAGAGGAGCAGCGGGGTGCTGGTGTGGAAGAGCAGCAGTGGAGGGGGTGGAGAGCAGGCACTGAGGGTGAGCAGGAAACCAAAGCTAAAGGAGTGAGCTAGTGAGGGACTACCACAGTGCGAGAGTGCAGAAAAGGAGCCGCAAGGGGCTAGTGTGGAAGAGGAGCAGGGGAGGGGGTGGAGAGCAGGCACTGAGGGTGAGCAGGAAACCAAAGCTACAGGAGGAGTGAGGTGGTGAGGGACTGCCACAGTGCGAGAGTGCAGAAGAGGAGCCGCGAGGGGCTAGTGTGGAAGAGCAGCAGTGGAGGGGGTGGAGAGGAGGCTCTGAGGGAGAGCAGTAAACCAATGAACACCTGGAATACAGTGAAGGGGGTGAAGGTGAGGGCGTGTTTAGGTGGGCGGGGTTAGCGAATAGATGGTTCTACCATGAGGAACATGACGGAGGCAAAAGGGGGGGGGCAAATGAGACAGCAGGTGGAGGGCAGGAGGTCCTAACGAAGTTTGTGAGGGAGAGCGGTTTGAGGCGAGAGATAAAGAGGAGTAGTGCCATGGTCTGGGCAAGGGGGCTGCTAGGGGGAGCCACAAAGGGGAGAGTGCACAAGAGGCGGGGTGGAGGTTAAAGTAGACGGCTGGGGAGGGGGAGATACGGGGAGGTCTGGGTTGGTGCAAAAGGAGGGATCCGGGAAAATGCTACTGAAGAAAACCAGTGGACGAGGTAAATGGAAAAGGAGCAGCTAGTGAGGGAGAGCAGTGAGAGGAAAGAGTACAACATGGGAGAGGATGGTGAGAAAGGGGGGGTTGCATAGAAGGAGGCTAGCGAGGAGGGGGTTGGCGCTGGGGAAAGGAGGAGGCTGGTAGAGAGGACACTGGGGGGGCAGAGGCTCGTGACAGAGCATGGGGAAGGAGAGGAGGCATTTCAAGCAGCTCGAGTGAGAGGGCGGGGGTAGCGTTATTAAAGACAAGCCCGGAGTTGTGTTTAAAGAAAAAAAAAAATGAGACACGGCCTCCCGGCCGTGAAAGTGAAAGTACGACCGGCCGGCCGTGAATAATTAGGGGAGGAGAAATCCTTTGAAGAGCTGCTGGCGGCAACAAGCTGGGGAACAGATGGCTGGCGATTTGATGCTGTGCACACGCATTTTAACTCATTGCGCTTGCGCATTGACCTAAAAGCGCATGTGCACTGCATCAAATCGTCACTTTGGTTAAACTCTGGATAAGCCCCTATATCTCTCGCCAGCTCGAATGCGCAAGCGCATCGGCAGGCGAGACCTAAAAATGTGTAAACATGCTTGCAAAATGTAACAAACTGAGGCTGTTTAAATGTTCAGAGAATGCTTTCTGATTACATGCAAATACATGCAGAATTAGGAAAGCAAACCTGGTGGTTAGTTACTTTCCAAATAAAGTGTAAACAAAAAATTTGCAACTTGAAAAAGAAAAATTGCTAAACTATTATGCAACCTTAAATACAATTTCACAGAGGGATCACTCAGTAATTTCTTTAAAAAGATATTAATAATGAATAATTGGTGTAACCCCATTATGGACAACGTGAAAATGAGTTAGGGACACAATTCTTAAAGAAAATCACAATAGTTCACAAATAGGTATTTGTCCTTGCATGGGTGCAGATTTACGAATTTCAGGTATTCACAAGAGTTTACAAAAATAGACCTGGAAACAGTACTACTAGCAAACTTTAATGAATGCCATTTTTGTGTTAACAATTATACACGTATAATTGTTCATTTGAAAATGGGGCTGATTGATTGCAAATTTGCTTTTTCTACACCCCTCCTACTCTTGCTAGTGGTACATTTCTAACCTTTTCTTTTGTAGGAGGAGATTGGAGAGGAGTTGGTGAATACCCTTAAATATGTTCGTTTGTTGATCTACCACTTTCTGCCTGCTTCCAACCCTCTATCTAGATGTGTGGGATGGTAGCAAAGTCAGAATCGTGTTAGAATCCAACCCTTATATAATATGAGCCCAAACATAATCAGAGAGGCTATTAACAAAGCTCTAATATAAAGAGAATGCAGTAAAAGTAGATTTGCTAAACATCCTTCCATTGGAAAAGTAGCTATTTTATAAAGTTCCGTACCCCAGCAAGTGCAATGTATCATTATTTCAAGGATATGGTAGCGTGTGTCTAGCACTTCCTAGAAGATACCCTTGTGTTTTCCAAGTATGCAGTGGCAAAAGACACGTTGTATGGCGTGTGTGCGAGATTATAATGAAATGGAATAACGTTTCAGGCTGACAACGGTTATGATTATACTTACAAAATTCTGTTTACGAGACAGAGACTATAAGGATGTTATCATGTCAAAACAATTGCTGGCAGTTACCATCAAACATGCTCCCGGTGTTGATAATAAGGAAACTTTTGTGTCTTTTTGCGGGCTGCATGGTTATTACGCCAAGGTAGTGAGATATTCCTCAAACGGCGCTCTGTGGAAAGGTTTTGAGAAAGGGTGTTGAATTTGTTTGGGAGGTAGAAGAAGATTATGCTGTTGAGATGAGTGAAGAGGTCAGTATGGTTTCATGTAAGAACTTTGTGCGCTTCTGCAGATGCCGCTCGTTATAGACTATGGTTTGGGAGTGGTATTGTGACAGGTTTAAGCTAGGAGATAATGGAAAATTAGGGGGACAGCTGGGGGGGGGGGGATTGGATAAGTAAGCGTAGTGGTGACAGCTCACGACTCCCCCCCCCCATAGCTGCGTGGCAAGAGGCAATCTTTGCATCGTTTCCAATGCAGTCATTGTCCCTTATCAGCAGCAAGTTCTGCAATTCAGGAAGCAAGGCTGAGCAGCAGTTCCTCCCTATCAGATGGTAATAAAGCATGGCAGATCGTGCCCCAGCCCTCTAGGAATTCTAGCTGTGCGTTCAGTTTTCAGACCCTATCCATTTTGGGACTGCCATGAGTAAATGTCTGTCCCCGCTCTTAGCTAGCATGAGCCACGCAGGTTGGGAGCTGTTGAGTGATCATGGGCCACTGGGCTAGTCCCCGATTTTAAAAAAATTCTGAGTTTATTTGCTTGTGGTATGGATTGGCAGATGCTGGTGTTTTTTCAGTTTCAGCACAGCACTTTTCAAGAAGGGCTTTACAATGTAGCTTGAATTCATCTTCCTGTATAATAGTACCCACATTTGGCTAACCCCATGCTTAACCATATGAACTTGTTCTCAAAACGAAATGGCAATTGGCACAGTTTCAGGCAGGGGTAACCAGGGCATGGAGTAAACCTGGGCATGGAGGCTTTGCCTTTGATAGGCACAAGCTTAATGACCCAAAAGCAGAGATGATGTCCTGCCTGTTGTCATTCATCTACTTGATATTGGAAATGATTTGTAATCTTGAACTTCCAGGCAGCATAGGAGGGATGTATGACGTTACAACGCATACTTTTACAACGCCTACCTTTACAACGCATTTTTTACACCGCAACATCCATTACAACGCACACCATTACAACACATACCATTACAACGAATACTTTAAAACTACCTTTACAACGCATTCCACTACAACGCATAGTACATTTACAACGCATACCATTACAACGCATTACACTACATTGCATATAAGGTAAGTGTTGGATAGTGTAGGGGTTAAAATTACTATTCTAACTCCAGGGGGTGCAACAGTAGGGTAAGTGCTGGATAGTGTAGGGGTTAAAATTACTATTCTAACTCCAGGGGGTGCAACAGTAGGGTAAGTGTTGGATAGTAAGTTATGCGTTGTAATGGTATGCGTTGTAATGACTGCGTTGTAATGGTATGCGTTGTAGTGGTGTGCGTTGTAGTGTCATGCGTTGTAATGACTGCGTTGTAAATGCATGCGTTGTAATGGATTTTGCGTTGTAAAAGTTTCGTTGTAATGGTAGTGCGTTGTAAAAATTCCGTTGTAAACGTTGTATACCGCATAGGAGACAAGAGGTTGTCTTTGAGGGAATTCAAAATGCATCATTACTGGCAGGAGGGCGAGGGAATTGGAGTACCTTTGAGGTGCATGGCGATGGGTCTTCCGTCTGGGGTGGTGGACCCACAGCGTCATCTGCTCTCAACAAGGGACAACTATACTCCATAAATGAAATGTATCTGTGTTTACTTACCCAGTTGCATTGGTGGTGCAAAACTGCAGGGCCCTTGGGCAGGGCACCACTGTTCTCCACTCCATTGAACACATTCAAGGTCACTAAACAACTGAGCCCTGGAATCAGGGAAGGAAAATATGTTCACTTATTTGGAAGGAAAATATTTCAGAACTTGTGATAGTTTATTTATTTAGCAGCAGCATTGCATTTCCATCAGAAATGTTTACAATTGAACAGTTAAGCAGTTCATAAAATCTGAACAGTTTGTGTTGTTGTCTTAAAGGGATCATTCATTAAGTCATGTCTCAGTTGGTCTCAAATCCTAAGTAGACATCATCAAACAAAGGGATTTACTAAAATTCATATTAAAACATTGGAATGTTGGGACTTACATAAGAAAATAAAGTAGCTCTGGGTCGATGATGTCTTCATAGACCTTCTGCTCTAACCTTCCAAAGTATGCCTTTCTTTTTCTTCTGTAGAACATTCAACCCTGAGTGGGCTGAATAGTCTAATAGAATTATAACCCTTCTGCCTCAGGCTGTAATGGTGGCTGAAGGCCCTTTCCCTCATCTCAGGCCCTTGCATGAGGCCCGGGCTTTTAACATCTGTGATAGGGACAACTGGCTATAATGCAATTGTTGGTGTGCAGGAGTGGTCAAATAGAACTGACTGTTGTTTTTTTTTTACTGAAAGACACCTTCAAAACTGAAGTTGTGATTAAGTAATGACGGGGAATAACAGACAAATATGTACATTAATGCAAAATCTTTAAGTCTTGTTGCATTTATTTTGCAGTTTATTATAGGACAACAGTGGCCACAGAGTGCATTTCATAAGAAGAAGAGGTATGATACAAGCACAGTATTACTGCAGCCCAACAATATAATTTGCAGGCTATGTGGATAGGTCTAGGAAGACCCAAAAGTAATACAGGGAGAAGCGGTGAGAATAAAGCATACAGTTTACTCTCTCCAGTCCAGCCAAGCTCACTCTTAAAATTCTCATGAGAAGGCAAGATGGCTGACTGTTAAGAGGCTCCTGCCGGGAGCTCCCGGGGCTAGGAATCACCATTTCAGTGTAAATCCCCCGAAAAGTCCCTCTGTTGAACCCCCCGACCCTGCCGGAACCAAAGCCAACATTCTTCCGACCCTTTACAGCTGAAAATAGCTGTAAACAGTGCCCACAACAGCGTCCAGTGCAATACAGGGTCCATCGCATTCCCGAAACAGCAGTAAAGCAGTAAGTCTGCCATCTTTGGAGCTGAGGGTGCGGGGATCCGACAACCCTTCATCCGACCCCATTACTGGTGGCTCCTGAGCTACAGGCGAGTCCCACTTGATTCACGCCCCCATACTCAAGGAGGGGCTGCTGTAGCCACTGCTTCTGTGTATTGCACCCCCGTCACCCGCCTGAGATCTTATGCTGCTCAGTGGGGTACAAGAAACCAAAAATGTGTCCTTGGCACTCACCCCACAGCCAAATTGTCAGTCCTGCTCCAGGGACATTTGATCTACCCTGCTGAAGACGCTACTACCTAACACCACGCCCAACAAAGATCTGGCGCTCTACACCCTATCACCTGCCTGGGATCTGGAGGTGAGGGGTGTTGTGATGGCCCCCAAGGATCACACAACACAATTGCTTAGTTTCAGGTATCTTTATTATCATTTGGGGCACAACTCATTCCTGCGTCCTGCCTCTTGTCCCCCTGGTCATCTTGTGTCCCGCCCTGCTCCCCTGACCGGATGTGGTGTCCGGTGTCCCCTTCCCCACACCCCTGACCCCAGGGTCCTAGTGCCCACTGCCTGTGTATGACATCTCCCCCCTTGTTGCAAACAAACATTTTCTGTGACACGGCCTGTGGCCACTGGTGGATGAGTAGAGAGAGATATATATATATCCTCACAGGCCCTCGTCACATTACATCTCTTCAATCAGTCTCTGTGGTTTCTTGCATGCTCTTCTCGGCCTTGTTTCTCCGTTGTCCACCTGTACATTTTCTTCCTCCTTGATTGCCTCCGGCGCTGGTGCCGGCTGTTCTTCTTCTCTTGTTTTCAGTTCTTTGAAGTGCGAGTTGTTTCTTGTGATGTGATATCGCCCTGCTGATGCTGTTATCATGGGTCCTTTCATATCCGTCACTGTCAGTGGGTCCTTTGAGAACACACTGTCCGATTTCCTCTGCTGTCTTTGCCGCACCACCACTGTGTCCCCTGCTTTTAGTTTTGCTTTAGTGGCGTGCCTCCTTTGATCTGCGTATGCTTTCATTTTTGCGTTTGCCTCTTCATCTTTGGCAGCTATGTTGCTTCGCTCCACACTTGTCATTGTTTCCATCTGCGGTAGCCGTGTCCTGCTAGAGCGTCCGAGCACGAGCTCGGCCGGGCACCGGCCTGTTGAGCTGTGAGGGGTGTTCCTGTAGTCCCTCAGTATCTGGCATAGGGCTTGCCTTATCGATATCTGCATTATCTTTGCTCTTTGTACCGCCTTCTTTATTGTTCCCATGAACCATTCCGCCATCCCATTCGCTTGTGGCCACAGAGGCGTTATTTTCCTATGACGGATTCCTAGGTACTCCATAAATTTCCGGAACTCTGCTCCTGAGAATGGCGGGCCAATGTCAGTCTTTAGCGTTTGGGGCGAGCCCCATGCTGCAAAAACATCATCAATGACTGGCAGTGTTACACTTGCTGACGTTGACGCTACTTGCCATACAATTAGAAACCGGGAAAATTCATCTATTATTACTAGCGGATAGTTTCCCGTCTCCAGGGGTCCATAGAAATCGGCTGCCAGTTCGGTCCACACTGCTTTCAGTAGTTCAGACATCTGTAGCGGCTCCAGCTTGGGCGGCTGCCCCGTCACTTGGCAGACGTGGCAATGCATGACAGTCGCCTCAACCATGCTATCCAGTCCTGGGAACCACACTTTTTCTCGTAGCATTTTCTTTGTTGCGACCATCCCTCGGTGTGACTCATGCGCCAGTTCTATCATCTGTCTCCTCAGTGTTCGGGGCATCACTATTCTCGTTACTCTCATGATGATGCCATTTTTGGTCTCTGAGAGCTCTTCATGGATCTTCTTGAATGCCAATAGTTCCTCTTTTATTACTCCTTCATCCAGGATCCTGTTGTTGTTGATATGTCTCCACCTTTGCTGTCTTGTCACTTTCTGTATCGCTTGCATGGTGGGGTCTCGCTTTGTCTCTTGCTCCAGCTCTGCCATCGTTATTGTAGCTCTCCCTAGCGAGCACAACTAGGGCTGCGAGCTGCTAGTAAAGAATTGTACGAAAAGCGTGACAGCTGCATTACTTTTTAATACTGTGTACTCGTTTTTATAAATTTTGCCTGGGCTTGTAATTTGGTGATTTTAATGTACTTACCGACTCACTGACACCCCTTCACACTCTTCCAGTCTTTTCTGCTCCATCCAGCTGACTTTAGAGCCGGTGGCAGACGGGGGTGGGCGCCATCTTAGGTGGGGGTGAGGAAGCGCTCTAGTCGCGCCGGCCTCCCGCCCTCCCAGGATACTTAAACAGGGATCTTCGGTGGCCACGTTGCCCATTGTAGCTCTCCCTAGCGAGCACAACTAGGGCTGCGAGCTGCTAGTAAAGAATTGTACGAAAAGCGTGACAGCTGCATTACTTTTTAATACTGTGTCCTCGTTTTTATACATTTTGCCTGGGCTTGTAATTTGGTGATTTTAATGTGCTTACCGACTCACTGACACCCCTTCACACTCTTCCAGTCTTTTCTGCTCCATCCAGCTGACTTTAGAGCCGGTGGCAGACGGGGGTGGGCGCCATCTTAGGTGGGGGTGAGGCAGCACTCTAGTCGCGCTGGCCTCCCGCCCTCCCAGGATACTTAAACGGGGATCTTTGGTGGCCGCGTTGCCCATTGTAGCTCTCCCTAGCGAGCACAACTAGGGCTGCGAGCTGCTAGTAAAGAATTGTACGAAAAGCGTGACAGCTGCATTACTTTTTAATACTGTGTCCTCGTTTTTATAAATTTTGCCTGGGCTTGTAATTTGGTGATTTTAATGTGCTTACCGACTCACTGACACCCCTTCACACTCTTCCAGTCTTTTCTGCTCCATCCAGCTGACTTTAGAGCCGGTGGCAGACGGGGGTGGGCGCCATCTTAGGTGGGGGTGAGGCAGCGCTCTAGTCGCGCTGGCCTCCCGCCCTCCCAGGATACTTAAACGGGGATCTTTGGCGGCCGCGTTGCCCATTGTAGCTCTCCCTAGCGAGCACAACTAGGGCTGCGAGCTGCTAGTAAAGAATTGTACGAAAAGCGTGACAGCTGCATTACTTTTTAATACTGTGTACTCGTTTTTATAAATTTTGCCTGGGCTTGTAATTTGGTGATTTTAATGTGCTTACCGACTCACTGACACCCCTTCACACTCTTCCAGTCTTTTCTGCTCCATCCAGCTGACTTTAGAGCCGGTGGCAGACGGGGGTGGGCGCCATCTTAGGTGGGGGTGAGGCAGCGCTCTAGTCGCGCCGGCCTCCCACCCTCCTCCCACCATATAATGTGTTGTATCACCAGACGGCGCAGCGGGCTGGCGCAGCGGGCGCGCCGGGTGGGCGCCGAAGCCGCGCCTAAGCCAAGCCCGTCTGCGCCTGTCCGCGACCGGACACGGCCCAGGGCCATAACCCCTGTTGCTGCCACTCTAACTCAATGGAGTAGAGACGACCTTGTAAGTTTTTCCACTATCACTTGTGTCCCCGGTCAGCATAGCATAAACACAGGGAAGGAAGGAGGGTGTAGACACTGCGAATACTCATTTAAAACAGCGATAGAGGATACAAGGGGTAGCCCCTCATTATCCTGCGGCCTACTTAACGTGAGAGCATTACGCTGCCACAAGTTTGACATCAACGATCTACTCGCTGAGAGACAACTTAATCTGTTATTTCTCACGGAAACTTGTCTAGATACTTATTCTGACCCTGATATCATTCAGGCACTACCGGAGGAATACTCGATGGTGAGATTAGATAGACCGAAGGGCAGAGGGGGGGGCATAGCTATTGCCTTTAAACAGCAGCTTGCCTGTCATCTAGAATTAGTCCAAATAGCTGAAAGCGAGGCCGGCGCATTCTCCATTAAAATTAAAGGGGGTATCACGGTCAAGGGTTATTTGATCTATCGTCCCCCGGGACGCTGCCAAGGTTTAAAGATAACCTTTTAGAGTGTGTTACGGAGGCAGCGTTATGGAGAGACAAGTTTCTGCTCCTTGGCGACCTCAATATGCACCTAGAGGATCAGAAGGATAAAGGAGCGGTTGAGTTCCAACAAGACCTTCAGGCCTCACAATTAGAGTTAAAAGGTCAGTCTCCGACACATCAGCACGGACACTTGCTAGATCCGATATTTGCAAACTGGGTTGCAGTCGCAGTGGCGCGGCCTGTGCCTTTCCCCTGGACAGACCACTTCCTGGTGCCATTTGTAATTCAGCTCCCAAAACACAAGGAGACAGACAGTACCCCCCTTCAATTACCAAAGACGGAAATGGGCCAAGTTCTCTCTGTCAGAGTTTAATATGGCTCTTACCGCGGAGGGCCCTCCCGGAGGTACTGATGCGGAGACAGCTAATAAACTACTTAAGGACAGCATCACGGTTGCCCTGGATCGCACGGCCCCTCTTGGTCGGACGAAGGAGGGTGGCCGGAAACAGAGAACGGCACCTTGGTTCAACGAGGAACTGCGTGGAGCTAAGAGGGACTGCAAGCGAGCAGAAAGGCAGTGGAGGGTAGCCTATGACAATCAGGCAAGAGAGAGATATCTCGTAAATAGACGGGCATATCACAACCTGATCAGGATAGTGAAAGCTGCCCACTATGCCGACAGAATCCTGGGTGCAGAGAACTCGTCGAAAGAGTTGTTCTGTGTTTACAAATCCTTAACCATCCCCAAGCTCTCAGCAGGTACGGAGGACTGCTCAGCAGACACCTGTAATCGCATTGCAGAATATTTTGGCGACAAAGTAGCCAAAATTTATTCGTCATTCCCTGCTCGACCCTCTGCAGGAGGTGAGTTTGAAGAATTAAAAAAAGAGGCAGATGACAAGGACCTGCTGCTCAACCTGACCTGCCCTCCAGCAGAAGATCTGATCAGAATATGTAGGTCAGTGAAATCAGGCTCTCCACGGGACCCAGTATCTCCTAAACGGCTGGGGGATAGTCTGACAGCACTTGAACCTTATATTAGACACCTGCTGGATGTCTCTTTCAGGTCCAGCAAGTTGCCTAGGGAATGGAAACAAGCCGTGGTGCTCCCCCTTCGTAAGAAGCCCAACATCAGCCTCGAAAAGCTGGAGAATTTACGCCCCATTTCCTTACTACCTTATTTCTCCAAAGTGGCAGAGAAGGTGGTTAATTTGCAGCTAATGCAATTTGTGGAAGATACCAACCTTCTACATCCCGCCCACGGCACTCGACAGAGTCAGCGCTCCTTAAGGCATCTGAAACCATCAGGGAAGGCGCCGATGAGGGCCATACCATGGCCTTGATTCTTCTGGACCTGAGTGCAGCGTTCGACACTGTAGCACATTCCACCTTGCTACAGTGTCTGAACAAAGGAGGGGTAGGAGGTGCAGCGTTAAAGTGGTTCCAATCGTTTCTGGCTGACCGCGGCTTCCAAGTCAGACAGGGCGACTGCTACTCCAAGCGAGTAGCCTTGGACCAGGGAGTGCCGCAGGGCTCGTCCCTGAGTCCTACCCTTTTTAATCTGTACGTTGCCCCGGTGGCCACCATAGTGGAGAGCCACGGTCTGCGCTTGGTGTCATACGCCGACGACACGCAGTGGTCATCTCCCTATCACGCGCACCCAGTCTCGCAGCGGACAACTTCAGAGCATGCATGCAAGATCTCGCTGCCTGGATGTCCGCTAACTGCCTCAAGCTCAACGGAGGCAAGACTGAGGTGCTGGTGGTGGGTGGAGACCAAGCGGCCTGGACGTCGGCGTGGTGGCCACCCTGCCTGGGTCCGGCCCCAATTCCCTGCCAGGAGGCGAGGAATTTGGGTGTTTGGTTTGATACCAACCTGACCTTCAGTCCCCAGGTTAACCGAGTGGTTGGCACTTGCTTTGGGATACTTAAGAGTCTCAGGAAGGTGCTGGAGCTCCTTCCCATCAAAGCCCGCCAAACACTAGTGCATGCACTATTAATGTCCAAAATGGACTACGGCAACCTACTCTACCTAGGGACTCTGGAGAAGAATCTGAGTCGCCTGCAGGTCTTGCAAAATGCCGCGGCCCGCCTGGTTCTTAGACTGCCCAGAAGATCAGCGTCTAAAGCCGCGCTCCAAGCCCTGCACTGGCTTCCGGTGAGAAGTAGGGTGGAATTTAAAGCGCTTTGCACCTGCCATCGTATTGTCAATGGCAGGGCACCTCGGCCTCTGCAAGGCCTGCTGACACGATATGAACCCTCCCGCTCCCTTAGATCTTCTGGTTCAGGCCGCCTGTCCATTCCCAAAGTGTTCAAAGCTCGGATGGGCGGCAGATCCTTTAGGTATCTGGCAGCATCGAGCTGGAACAAACTCCCCACCGCGCTGCGTCTGGAACCCTCAGAGTCCATCTTTAGAGCGAAGCTAAAGACATTCTTGTACGTCCGGTAGCTGCCCCACGCTCAAGTACTCTCCCTTGCTAACTCTCGCACCTCTCTCAGCGCGGGGACACGCCATTGTGCGTCACCAAGCGCTTTACAAGACTCCCTATTATTATTATTATTATTATTATTATTATTGATGCCGATGTGTTGTGCTTCAGTATGAAGTTCAGGTATTCCTCCGCCATTGTCGTTGCCTCAACTGCATGTGGCAGAGGATGTCTTGACATGTAGTCATCCGGGTTGTATTCCTTTCGAGGTTTATGTATTATTTTGAAATTGTAGTCCATTAGTCTGATTCCCCACCTCTCTATCCGGGGTGGTATTTTTGCATTGGGATTTCCGTAGATCATTATTAGTGCTTGGTGATCTGTTATTATTGTGAATGGTTTCCCGTAGATGAACATGTGATAGTGTTCACAGGCCCACACAACTGCCAGACTCTCTTTCTCCGGTTGAGAGTATGCTCGCTCAACGTCTGATAGGCTCTTGCTTCCATAGGCCACTACACACCTTGGTGAGTCCTTGCCTGGTCTGTGTTGCGCCAGTATTGCCCCCAGCCCCACTGGGCTGGCATCCACCGTCAATTCGGTGCATAGTAGCGGATCAAAGTACGCCAGGTGGTCTACTGCTGTCACGGCGAGCCTGATCTCTTCAAAAGCTTTGCTGCATTCCTTTCTCCATGCAAAACTCTGGCCCTGTTTTGTTAGTTCTTGCAGCGGTGCGCTCACTGTGGCAAAGTCTTTTATGTAGAATTTGGAGAAAGAGGAGATTCCACTTGCAGGTGGAGGTGTGCACATTTATGCATAGACCATGTGGTCTTTATCCAACACTCATCCATTCAATAATAAATCCATCAATGTTTTATCTTGATTTCAAATGAGAATTTATTTGATTCAATGTTTTCAATCTTCAAAGTTGTAGATCCATCATCAATGGCGATTTTAAACTTATACATTCAGCATCTACCCAATGCATTTCGGGTCCCAAGCGACCCTTCCTCTGGGGTCTGCGTAGAGAAAATAAGGAATTTGGTGAGCCTCTCAGCTTCTATTCACACATCTATCATAACAATAGCAATGTTCACATCACAGCACTATTCCGTTAAATTCAAATAATTCAAACTGCACTAACCAACTCGATAACTAAAAATTACATCCTTATATCCAGTTCCCTCATGGCTTTATAACAGTTTCAAGACTTTTGAGTGATGCACCCACAATTTAAACGGTTTGTTAGGCATCAACTCGTGCTTGAGTTTTACCTGATACTCCATAAACAAACATGACCACGTAAAACAAAACAAACTGGATCGAGTTCCCAAGTACGCCTAAACTTCATTTATGCGAATCCTCTTGGTGCAAGATTACCCCATCAGTATTTCACAGAGGTGACATGCTCAAAAATCAAACGTTTATTGTACAAACTTACAGCAGAATGTAAAGTCTGTTGCGCCGCGATCTTCCCGCCAATCAGAATGTCGCTGACACTCTGAAGCTAACTCTAGTAGGTTATAAGCGATTTCACTGGCTAAGACGCGATCACGTGACCGCTGTTGTATATCTCTCAAGCTGTACTGTATAATTTTAATTGTTAAACTCTCTGGTGATGTATGGGTACTATTGATCAATCGTACACCATTCTGAATAGTGTACAGTCATTTCCAAACAAATATTGTGATTATTAATAAATGCGGATTTTTTTTTTCCATTCTCACAAATAAATATAAAACGAAATCACATCTGAAAAAGTTATATCTGAAAAAACTATACATTGCATATCCAATAAAATTAACGAACAATTATGGGTGAAAAAAGTTTTACTTGACAAGTTCATCGGCCATTTTGGAATGGGATCATTCTGTACATCAATGTTAGCAAGAAACCAGTGAAAGTTTTCCTAAGTCATATTCATAGAAAACAGGATAGTTCTAACCTGTCATTTAATCCTTGTGGTTGTAAGCTCCCCATTCTGTGGATCCAAAAGTATTGAGACCTCAGTCTCTGTTTATGTGTGTCAACATCTGGTTGTGGTTTTATCACATCTAGTATGGTGAAACTAACTTGAGCTATATTATGACCTGCTTCAGCCCAGTGTGCTGCTACTGTGGATTTTTGATTCTTCTGCCGAATGTTACTTTTATGTTCAGTAATTCTTATCTTAATCTTACGTTCAGTTTGTCCAATGTATAACTTCCCACATGGGCATTTTATGCCATAGATCACACCTTTCGTGTCACAAGTACTAGAATGTAACAATGAAATCTTTTTGCCAGTCATTGGATGTGTGAAAATTCTACCTACTATAACATTATTGCAATGCATGCAATTTTCACATCTTTGCATACCCTTATACTTTGTTTCATCTTTCTTAGTGTTTTGTCTTTTCAACAATTCTTTTAGATTCTTAGATCGATTGTATGCAAATGTTATTTGGTTTGCGAAAAGTGGTTGAAGATCTGGTTCCTGCGTAATAAGTGACCAATGTTTTCTCATGATATTACTGATTCTTGTAGTCTGTGTAGAATATTTCAATACGCACACTGTGAGTTTAGTCTCTGTTATTTCTTTTTTCTGAAGTAAGGAGTCTCTGTTCATTTCCATAACTTTCCTTTTGGATTCTTCAAGCAGAGGTCTTGGGTAGCCACGTTTAAGATATTTTTTGATCCGATTGTTGAAAGTGGTTGATAAATTATTGGGATCAGACGTGATTCTCTTTTGTCGGATAAACTGAGATAGCGGTAAATGTTTTATGAGTGAATGATGGTGGAAGCTCTTATAGTGAAGACAACTGTTTCTGTCAGTTTCTTTGGTGAAGACACTTGTATTCATCGACCCTTGTTTGATACTTATTTTGACATCCAAGAAAGCCAACTCGTGTTGCTCAATTTGATATGTGAATTTGATTCTTTCATGTTGTGAATTGAGATCTTGAATGTTTTCCATCAATTTCTCTTTTGCTCCTCTCCAAATCAAAAAAATTTCGTCAATGTATCTTTTAAATACAATAAGGCCATTTGTCCAGTTTATGTTGTTGATTATGTGGTCACTTTCAAACTTTGCCATAAAGGTATTTGCGTAGGAGGGTGCCCCCGCAAAACCCATGGATGTTCCACTGCATTGTTCATAAAATTCATCCTCCCATTGGAGATAACTGTGAAGTAATGCAAACTGTAGCAATTCCAACATGAATACTTTATCGGAACCTGTAATCTCATTCTCCAATAAACACCAGTCTTTTATGTACCTTGCGCAGTAGCTGGCAAGTTCAAGGAATGACCTCACTTCTGAAACGCCGCTTGGCTGTCTTGCTTTCTCCAATGTGTCCACTTTACTGCGATCTGGCCGCATTCCTTTTTTGGAAAAAATGTGTCCAAAGAATACCAGTTCATCTCGCCCCAGTTCACACTTGTCTTCATTCAGCATGAGCCCTGCCTGCTCTGGGAACACACCTCTCGCAGTGCCTTGTCATGCTCCTCATCCGACTTGCCGAACACCAGAATGTCGTCACTGTAGTTCAGGCTATTCTTTACTGGCCTTATTACTTGCCTTATTGTTTCTTGGAATATTTCGGCAGCGGATGATATTCCAAAGCTCAGACGCTTATATCGGAACAGACCCAGGTGCGTGGAGAACGTCGTGACATACCTGGACTGAGGGTCGAGTTCTTGCTGGTGATATCCCTTGAACAAGTCTAGTTTTGAGAAACGTCTTGTGCCTGTTAGGCAGCTGATCATATCATCAAGGTGAGGTCCAGGGTGTCTTTCTCGTTCGATTGCTGTGTTCGGTACTCTCATGTCAACAGAGATGCGAATCTTGGATGTGTTTTTTTTTGGTACCGCCACTATTTGCGACACCCAGGGCGTCAGTCCTTCGGCTGGTTCTATGATGTCCTGTTTGAGTAGTGCTTCAATCTCTTCTTCTACTTGCGGTTGCAGGTGTATTGGCACTCGCCGGTGGTGTTGAGCTACTGGCTTTATTGCTTCACCGATGTGCAGCGTTATTTGGCGCCCCTTTAGCTTCCCTAGTCCCTGCAGTAGTTTGGGATATTCCTTCAAGATGCTTTTTTTTCTGACATGCTATATGTCATTTCAAGGAGGCCCATCACTTGGGCTGTCACATCGCTCAACAGGCACGGTGCTGGAATGTCACCTCTCAGTACGTGAATCTCTTCTTTTATCGTTTGACCTTTGTACGTCAGGTTCTCTGTGAATTTTCCCAGGTTTGTCACTGGTTTCCTTGACCCCCATGTGAATACCTCAACTTTCGACGGTTTCAGGGCTGGCTTCACTTCCATCTTCTCATATTCCGATACACACATGATGTTACATGTTGCGCCGCTATCTAGCACAAACCGTGTTCTGTGTGGTCCCACGTCTATTGTCACAGACTCCGTCTTCTTTATGGTGCTTTTGTCCATGAGGCGGATGCTTTCTTCAGTCCTGCCTTCATCTGTGGGCATGGCAGCGGTGTCTGACATGAGGTAGAGTCGTTCTACTTTTTCTTCTTCCCCTTCGTCTCCTGACTCTATCGAGGAACTTCTGTTTGCTGTTTCTACATGTCTGACATGTCTGCTTGTTGTCATCCGCGGTCTTCCCGGTCTTCCTCTTTCACCTCTAAACTGCAGCCCCTGGCATACACTGGCAAAGTGGTTGCTTCTGTTGCATTTCCCGCATGTTTGGCCAAACGCTGGGCACGTGCCTTTGTGTGGGAACTCAAGTCCACATCTGTAGCATGTTGATTCAGGTTGCTTTCTTGTCACTTGTTCATTGTGCCCCTTCTTCCTGCTGCTTGTGCGGTTGCTATCTGTCATGCGGTGTGCCTGTTCTACTCGTCGTTCGTTTCCCCGCTCCATTTGCTTTGCTTGTACTGTCGCTCTTGCCTCAGCCCTCGCTAGTGACAGGATCTTCTCCAGTGATGTCGGTTCCTTCAGAATTCTCGCGCGGAAATCCGTGTCGCGGCATCCTTCAATGATGCGCAGGCGAATCGCTTGTTCGTTGTCGTACTTGTCGAACTCGCAGTGAGTTACTAGTTTTCTTAGTCGCGTCGCAAAATCATCTAGCGACTCGTCCGCGTGTTGGAATGCTATGGTGAAAGTATAGCGCTCGAAATCAATGTTTCTTTGCGGATCAAATTTGTTTGTTAGGCACTTTATTAGGTCTTTGTACGTCGCTATCTCATCTTCTGGTAGGGTCACTAGTAGGTCATCTACTTCATCGCCCACTAAATTGAGGAACAGGCCTCTGTTACATCAGTGGCCTCCATGTACCTCTCAAATCTCCTGACCAATCGCTCCCATCTTATTCCCACTTGCGGCTCTTAGAGGTTGAATGGGAGAGGTCTGCGATATTGGGCGCACTGCCTTTCGCTCCTTGGCTCTACCATTTTCTTTCCTTTTTGCTCTTGGTGGCCCTTGTGCTTTCTTCTTTCTGTCTCTGTTTACGCTATTCTTTCGTGTTATTTCCTATATTGACTGTGTCCTTTTATCATCTCTTTGTGCCTTTCTTTATTTCCGTTTGTCTTTCGCTTTCTTGTCTGTCTGTCTTCTTTTTGTTTCTTTTAGCCTTTATTTGTGCCTTCTTGTTGCTTTTTCTCTTTATTATCCACTTTTCTGTTTCTTTTATTGGTTTTCCTTTGATTTGGGCTTTTTCCCGCCCTCCTGGTGCTCTTTCTGGCACTTTTCTTACTTTTTCGACTATCGCCTGGCCTCAAAATGGCCGCCGGCCCTTTCCGCTTTCTTATTGGTCCTTTTTGCCTGACTTCAAGATGGCTGCCGAGAGTCTCGCGAGACTTCGGGACCAATCAGAGCGTTGCCTCGTTTAAAGATGGCCGCTCGGCCTTCTCGCACGCTGATTGGCTGTTTCTGCCTGGTCTCAAAATGGCCGCCGAGACTCTCGCCCGATTTTCTCAATTCTCGCGCTCACACTCGGCGTTACCGCACTGTTTGGACATTTCTTCTGTCTTTTGCATCGGTCGGGCTGGGCTCCCGCACCATTGCTCTCCTCTGTGGCGCAAACCAGGGTGGGCTCCTGGCTTCGCTTCGATCGTTGTTCGGCACTCGACACGATCCAGGGCGGGCTCCTGGTTTAGAGCTGCTGGGCAGGCAACACACACGTGTGTTCTTCGTCCTCGTTGCCAGTTGTAATGTCGTGAAGGCCCCCAAGGATCACACGACACGATTGCTTCGTTTCAGGTATCTTTATTATCATTTGGGGCACAGCCCATCCCTGCGTCCTGCCTCTTGTCCCCCTGGTCATCTTGCGTCCCGTCCTGCTCCCCTGACCGTATGTGGTGTCCGGTGTCTTCTTCCCCACACCTCTGACCCCAGGGTCCTAGTGCCCACTGCCTGGGCATGACAACCACCTGCCTGAGGACTGTTGTTATGCGGCCTCAGCTAGACCAAGGATACCGCATCATGCTCGAGGGCTACTGTAGTAAACTAGTTCTCCTCCCAACCTGGCCACCTGTTGTCATTATACCTTTCTCTATGTTCCTACCTACTAAGCCTCCCAGAATGCCTGTGTACAGTCTATGTTGTACTTGAATGTTCCACACTTGTCAGTTGATGGTCTGGTCAGCTGGCGAGATGTGTTGCTCTGCTGTAACTTAATAAACCTATCCTGAAGCTTAAAAAAAGAATTGTTGTGAAGTTCAAGTAAGAAGCAGGACACTTCTTAGTAGTTATAAGATAGGTTTATTAAGTTACAGCAGAGCAACACACCTCGCCAGCTGACCAGACCATCAACTGACAAGTGTGGAACATTTAAGTACAACATAGAATGTACACAGGCATTCTGGGAGGCTTAGTAGGTAGAAACAGAGAGAAATTTTCTTTACATTATAAAGGAGGAGGATATGTGTAATACATTTCTAGATAAAGGAGGAGGATGTGTAGCAAACTAGTTCTCCTCCCAACATGGCCACCTGTTCTCATTACACCTTTCTCTATGTTCCTACCTACTAAGCCTCCCAGAATGCCTGTGTACATTCTATGTTGTACTTGAATATTCCACACTTGTCGGTTGATGGCCTGGTCAGCTGGCGAGGTGTGTTGCTCTGCTGTAACTTAATAAACCTATCTTATAACTACTAAGAAGTGTCCTGCTGCTTACTTGAACATCTTCACAACAGCTACCCATACTTACTCTGGCCTGATATCGGTAACCCAGCACTAGGATCATCCTGCCCGCTCCCTCCCCTATCGTAGTCCTGAAGATTGCATCTTACAATGGCGAACGTCCTGTAGCGAGATTGAAGAATCATGCCATCATCATTCTAGTTTTCCACCTGTCTAGGGATTCCTCCTGCACCCTATGCTACGTTCTACTGCCTTGTAATATTGAGCATTTCCGAATGCCTTCAGAGATCTGGGACGCTTCACCCCATCTTCTGCCTGAGCACTGAAGGCGAGAGGGGATCCCCTATCTACATACTGGCTCGAGGACTGTTGAGATGCAGTCCCAGCCAGGGCAAGGATACCGCTAGAATGCCTGTGAGCTGCTGCCTATACTTAAGCGCATATATATATATCTATATACTATGTTATCCTTATATGCTCTTTTACTCTCTTACACCAACACTCTAGCTTATGCACACACTGTTTCCTTAGTCGACACACACCACTGCCCTTCCTATACATTGTTGTCATGTATTTGCGATTATTTCATGTAACTGTTTTCACTTCGTATGTAATTAGTATAGATATCACAGTTCATAGTATATTTCTGTATACACTGTATACACTGTTGTTAAGTAGTTCCATCTATTCTATGTAATTGTACTTAACCTTATGTAACTCTGGTAACTGTCTCTCTGCCAACTATGTAAAGCGGTACGATACCCTCTGGTCGAGTTCACGCTATACAAACTGTAAATCTTGATACTGTTTGCCCTACTATCATCATGCGAGTAGACAATTGCTGTATTATACTGCACCAGCAACAGTCAGAGGGGTAATTGTTATTGTCCCTGCTCCCGCCAGGCCCATGGCATCCATTCTTCACTCCTGGGTTTATGGACTAATAAGTGAGTCTGGGCTCAGGATCCGAGCTCTGAGTGATTGCAGCTTTGATGGCCTGGTCTCAGACTGAACTTTAGGACCGATCTCTGAATAAGACTGGGGTGTCAGTGAATGAGTCTGAGTGAATCCAAATTAGCATTACTCTTGGTATTCCCCCTAGCAGCATCGGGTTCAAGCAACAATGCAGGATCAGGATTAGAAACAGAGAAGCAGGTTTTTTTTAGAGTTTTATATAGCGCGAATTAGACCCGAGATATCGGGTATCAGAGCGCTTTACATAGCACCAGTTTCATTACAGAAGGACACATTCATTTTAGGCACGGGGAGATTAAGTGATTTGCCCAGAATCACATGATGTTGAGCGTCGTTGCCGAGACTCGAACCTGGGGGCATATTATCAAGAACGGGCGTTACATTATCGCCGCTTTTATCGGCAGGAAACTGCCGATAAAGCGGCGATAATGTGCTTGATAATATGCTCTATGATTTCCAAATGAAGCCCATGTTAGATGTGAAGCTTCGATTGGAATTCATAGAGCATATTATCAAGCACATTATCGCCGCTTTATCGGCAGTTTCCTGCCGATAAAAGCGGCGATAATGTAACGCCCGTTCTTGATAAAATGCCCCCTGGTTCCCCTGCTTTGAGGTCGACCGCTCTAGCCTAAAACTACATCCTCTCCCCTCTCTCCTTTTGCTCGCTCTCTGGTCTGCATTGTTATATTCTTATATGCTAGTCTGTGCTTATATACTCTCTTGCCCTTCCCACATCATCCATATTAGCCTGCTTACACTGTACCTGATACCCTATGCTTCTATGCTTTCTTGCTCATCTTACAACCAATACTTTAGCTTAAGCACACATTCTTACCTAAGCCGACACTCCCCACCTTAACTACCTTGGAACTATGTCGTCCATATTCCACCCTGTCCTTCGCATGCAGTGTTGCCATGTATCTGTCATTATTTCATGTTTTCCACTCCTCATGTAACTGGTACAACATTCCCTGTTTATAATATACCTCTGTATCTATGCTGTTACAATGTCTTAGTTGCCACTCTATGTAATTGTTTCTACCCATATGTGACTCGGGTACCTGCTTCTCTACCAACTAAGTAAAGCACTCTGATACCTTCGGGTCGAGTTCGTGCTATACAAAAGTCTGTAAATAAATAAATAAAAGGATTTGTCCTAGTAGCAGGGGGATTGGTGTTCCAGATTTGGATTTACATACACATCAAAAGCAAGTAGACATTCATTAGAAATAAAAGATTCATGAAAATATGCACATTTAAACCGTGTGATGGTTGTGAGACGTTGGAGTTCACCTGTGTCTTCTGGTGTGAGGAGATGCATTTTTTGGGGTTGTTTTGAGCTCCTGCATTGGAGGAGCCGGTCCTTATGGTCGGAGGATGCTAGTTCGATTGGAAGGAGACAACTTGGGAGAGAGACTGAAATCATGATAAAGCCCGAGGCGCTTTGGTGAAGCCTTGAGATTCTGAATGGCAGATCATGAGTTGCGGATAGGGTTATTATAGTCGAAAACAAGATGGGAGCTGTTTCATGAGCAGCATTAACTAGAAGTGTTTGTGACTTGTAAAGGGTGCCGTTTCTTGCACTGAGCCAGTCAGAATTGAGAGAGTACTTAGGGCGATTATACAGTAATTATGTAGCAAAATGTAAGACCTACCCGGCTACCCGGTGGGGCAAAGGAGTAATGGGAGAGGCCAAAGGCACTGTCACGATAATCTACTTCCAGATGAGTGGAATGCCATGAATGGACACATCTAACAATGTTTAATACTTAACGTAGTACCAAGCATTGTTAATTTTTTTTGGGCAGTTGCATATAGTACGAACTCTGCCTTAGGACATCGCAGCGCTTAACATGAGCACCAGTTATGCTACAAAAGTTCAGATTCATTTTTTAAGCACGTGGAGATTAAGGGGCATATTATCAAGGACGGGCGTTAACATTATCGCCGCTTTAGCGGCAGAAAAACGACCGCTATAGCGGCGATAAGCCCATTATCGCTGTTGTAGCGGCAGTTTTCTGCCGCTAAAGCGGCGATAATTCTAACGCCCGTCCTTGATAATATGCCCCTAAGTGATTTGCCCAGATTCTAACAATGTTGAGCTGGTGCTGGGTCTCGAACCGTTAACAGTGGTAGTCATGATTGACACCACTCACATGGTAGGATTGAGAGAACAAGGTTAATAGCAGAAGGGGTAGATGGCAGGATTCTGGGAAGGTAATGGGAAATGGAAGAGGCTGGTGCCGCAGACTTATAGTACATGTCTTGGAGAAATTGAGCAAGAGGGATTGTATTGCCATCTAGTGGCGAATAGGTGTAAGACAGCATGTTATTTTCAGCATAAGAGCTTCTTGAAACCAAAGGATGCAGTGACATCATCAAGGGTGATGGTGTTATTTGTTGATTTCCATGTAAATTCCATTGAAATCAATGGAAACTCCATGACGAGTTACCCTTGTCATTAGCACTGAAGGGGTTAAAGAGAAAAAGTGTGAACCCGAGACAGAGCCTTAAAGGATCCCAACAAACAGACCTCAACATTTTATGGCAGCACCCTGGCTCAGCTCTCCATCCAGCAGGCAGCACTTGTCATTTACTAGCCACAACCAGGAACCTCCTCCGTAGGCGTTTCTGGGCTCTGTAATCTTATGAATATTTCTTAGATCAGTACTGTTCAAGGCTCGAGTCGAGGTAGCATACGGGTGGACGGCGTTCCCCCACTTATTTTAACGGGAACTCGATAATTGGAGCAAATGGAGCCACACATTCACTCTTTGGCCTCTCTGGGGCGAGATCGGAGCTCTTTCAGAACGCTGTTCACGCGCTGGCTTCTCTGATGCAATCGCATCTAAGGAGTGAGCGAGGGGAGGCAATGAGTCTGACGATGCAAGCCACCTTTCGGGACGTCACTTCCTGTCGTGACGTCAGCATCCCCTACTTCTTTTTTTAGGATTTGTGCCGTGGTACTGTTAAAGGAAGTAGACGGGGCTCTGTGAGACATAGTCATTGCACAATCCTTCTATTTTTAAAAACATTTTTGCAATTTAAATAAGGCTCCAGAATTTCTGCACAACTTCTCTATCCACATTTCAGTCTGTTTGGAAAACTTCAGGAAAAATATAGACTAAACCAACAGGTTTCAGTGTAAGGGAAGATAACTTGGAATCTGAGCTATAGCTGGAGTCCTATAGCCCAGTGAGCATGGGACCCTCGTCTGGGTATACCCATCGCACTTAAAGCGTAAACTGCAACAGATTGTTGGATTAATTTCAGTTACTGGCTGTCGCTCGCAGCTGCATCCCAGTCCATTGTTTTTCACCCCTGTGCCACTCTAGAGAAATACCTACTTTATTCAGATCTGTACAGACCCGCCCGATTTTTGTGGGCTTTGGTGTTACCTGATACCTGTCGGTTTACCTGATATGGAAAGAACATAATGCCCGGAAATTAAATGATTCAGAAAAGGGGGTGGTGATGAACAGAGTGCCTGAATTAAGCAGACCACTCTTACCCAGTCAAAAGATCAGGGCTTGATCCATCACCATTTTTTAGCTCACTGCACCATCCCAGCTCAGAACTTGTCTATATGCAAATTAGTCTGTTCCTGTCCCAGTGCATGATGGGAACAGGGCAAACCAAACTACCAAGCCAATTCTTATACTGGGAAGGAAACAAGCTTCCGGGGACCGGTTTCTGCCATTTCAGGCGTCGTCGGCCCGGCTTGCTTTAATCCTGATGGTGCACAGAGCAAGGGACTCACATCTGAGTATACCCTTCCACGCTTATGGTGGACAAAATGATTCAGAAAAGGGGGTGGTGATGAACAGAGTGCCTGAATTAAGCAGACCACTCTTACCCAGTCCAAAGATCAGGGCTTGATCCATCACCGTTTTTTAGCTCACTGCACCATCCCAGCTCAGAACTTGGCTATATGCAAATTAGTCTGTTCCTGTCCCAGTGCATGATGGGAACAGGGCAAACCAAACTACCAAGCCAATTCTTATACTGGGAAGGAAACAAGCTTCCGGGGACCGGTTTCTGCCATTTCAGGCGTCGTCGGCCCGGCTTGCTTGAATCCTGATGGTGCAATGAGCAAGGGACTCACATCTGAGTATACCCTTCCACGCTTATGGTGGACAAAATGATTCAGAAAAGGGGGTGGTGATGAACAGAGTGCCTGAATTAAGCAGACCACTCTTACCCAGTCCAAAGATCAGGGCTTGATCCATCACCGTTTTTTAGCTCACTGCACCATCCCAGCTCAGAACTTGGCTATATGCAAATTAGTCTGTTCCTGTCCGAGTGCATGATGGGAACAGGGCAAACCAAACTACCAAGCCAATTCTTATACTGGGAAGAAACAAGCTTCCGGGGACCGGTTTCTGCCATTTCAGGCGTCGTCGGCCCGGCTTGCTTGAATCCTGATGGTGCAATGAGCAAGGGACTCACATCTGAGTATACCCTTCCACGCTTATGGTGGACAAAATGATTCAGAAAAGGCGGTAGTGATGAACAGAGTGCCTGAATCAAGCAGACCACTCTTACCCAGTCCAAAGATCAGGGCTTGATCCATCACCGTTTTTTAGCTCACTGCACCATCCCAGCTCAGAACTTGTCCCTGGCCCAGTGCATCATGGGAACAGGGCAAACCAAACTACCAAGCCAATTCTTATACTGGGAAGGAAACAAGCTTCTGAAATGGCAGAAACCGGTCCCCGGAAGCTTGTCTCCTTTCTGGTGAAGAATTGGCTTGGTAGTTTGGTCTGCCCTGTTCCCATGATGCACTGGGCCAGGGACAGACTAATTTGCATATAGCCATGTTCTGAGCTGGGATGGGGCAGTGAGCTAAATAACGGTGATGGATCAAGCCCTGATCTTTGGACTGGGTAAGAGTGGTCTGCTTAATTCAGACACTCTGTTCATCACCACCCCCTTTTCTGAATCATTTTGTCCACCATAAGCGTGGAAGGGTATACTCAGACATGAGTCCCTTGCTCACTGCTCCATCAGGATTCAAGCAAGCCGGGCCGACGACGCCTGAAATGGTAGAAACCGGTCCCCGGAAGCTTGTCTCCTTTCTGGTGAAGAATTGGCTTGGTAGTTTGGTCTGCCCTGTTCCCATGATGCACTGGGCCAGGGACAGACTAATTTGCATATAGCCAGGTTCTGAGCTGGGATGGGGCAGTGAGCTAAATAACGGTGATGGATCAAGCCCTGATCTTTGGACTGGGTAAGAGTGGTCTGCTTAATTCAGACACTCTGTTCATCACCACCCCCTTTTCTGAATCATTTTGTCCACCATAAGCGTGGAATGGTATACTCAGACATGAGTGCCTTGCTCACTGCTCCATCAGGATTCAAGCAAGCCGGGCCGACGACGCCTGAAATGGCAGAAACCGTTCCACGGAAGCTTGTCTCCTTTCTGGTGAAGAATTGGCTTGGTAGTTTGGTCTGCCCTGTTCCCATGATGCACTGGGCCAGGGACAGACTAATTTGCATATAGCCAGGTTCTGAGCTGGGATGGGGCAGTGAGCTAAATAACGGTGATGGATCAAGCCCTGATCTTTGGACTGGGTAAGAGTGGTCTGCTTAATTCAGACACTCTGTTCATCACCACCCCCTTTTCTGAATCATTTTGTCCACCATAAGCGTGGAAGGGTATACTCAGACATGAGTCCCTTGCTCACTGCTCCATCAGGATTCAAGCAAGCCGGGCCGACGACGCCTGAAATGGCAGAAACCGGTCCCCGGAAGCTTGTCTCCTTTCTGGTGAAGAATTGGCTTGGTAGTTTGGTCTGCCCTGTTCCCATGATGCACTGGGCCAGGGGCAGACTAATTTGCATATAGCCAGGTTCTGAGCTGGGATGGGGCAGTGAGCTAAATAACGGTGATGGATCAAGCCCTGATCTTTGGACTGGGTAAGAGTGGTCTGCTTAATTCAGACACTCTGTTCATCACCACCCCCTTTTCTGAATCATTTTGTCCACCATAAGCGTGGAAGGGTATACTCAGACATGAGTCCCTTGCTCACTGCTCCATCAGGATTCAAGCAAGCCGGGCCGACGACGCCTGAAATGGCAGAAACTGGTCCCCGGAAGCTTGTCTCCTTTCTGGTGAAGAATTGGCTTGGTAGTTTGGTCTGCCCTGTTCCCATGATGCACTGGGCCAGGGACAGACTAATTTGCATATAGCCAGGTTCTGAGCTGGGATGGGGCAGTGAGCTAAATAACGGTGATGGATCAAGCCCTGATCTTTGGACTGGGTAAGAGTGGTCTGCTTAATTCAGACACTCTGTTCATCACCACCCCCTTCTCTGAATCATTTTGTCCACCATAAGCGTGGAAGGGTATACTCAGACATGAGTCCCTTGCTCACTGCTCCATCAGGATTCAAGCAAGCCGGGCCGACGACGCCTGAAATGGCAGAAACCGGTCCCCGGAAGCTTGCCTCCTTTCTGGTGAAGAATTGGCTTGGTAGTTTGGTCTGCCCTGTTCCCATGATGCACTGGGCCAGGGACAGACTAATTTGCATATAGCCAGGTTCTGAGCTGGGATGGGGCAGTGAGCTAAATAACGGTGATGGATCAAGCCCTGATCTTTGGACTGGGTAAGAGTGGTCTGCTTAATTCAGACACTCTGTTCATCACCACCCCCTTTTCTGAATCATTTTGTCCACCTTAAGCGTGGAAGGGTATACTCAGACATGAGTCCCTTGCTCACTGCTCCATCAGGATTCAAGCAAGCCGGGCCGACGACGCCTGAAATGGCAGAAACCGGTCCCCGGAAGCTTGTCTCCTTTCTGGTGAAGAATTGGCTTGGTTGTTTGGTCTGCCCTGTTCCCATGATGCACTGGGCCAGGGACAGACTAATTTGCATATAGCCAGGTTCTGAGCTGGGATGGGGCAGTGAGCTAAATAACGGTGATGGATCAAGCCCTGATCTTTGGACTGGGTAAGAGTGGTCTGCTTAATTCAGACACTCTGTTCATCACCACCCCCTTTTCTGAATCGGAAATTAAATGAGCCTCCTGGAAGAAATGTATTCAATATACATATTTTCTGTTCTTTGTGTATTATTGCTCATATAGAACTGTTAATGTCCATGTGTGGGGGTCTCTGCTTTCGCAGCGCGGAGGTGTTGACTGGACATTCGGCAGATGATGCCTAAAGAAGCAATTGTTATGTTATGTTATTGATATATATAACGCGCACAGCTACTCAAAGACTGTCCCAGCATAAAACCAAACAGAGGCGGAGATCAGTGGATCATTAAATAAAAAGCAGAGTTTTCAACCGTTTCCTGAAGAGCGTCGGGTCCTGGATACCGCAAAGGTCCAGAGGAAGTGAATTCCAGGCCACAGCTGCCTTGTAAGCCAGAGAAAGCGTGAAATGACCGTCAGAAGCTGTGCCCCTGAGCGCAGCTGCCTCATGGAAAAATAGAACTTAAAGCGTTTCCTGAGGTATACAGCGCCAGGTTCATACAGGACTGAGTGAGCCAGGGTGAGGGCTTTAAATTTTACTCTTTCAGTCACAGGAAGCCAGTGAAGAACGTGCAGGTGTTGCTTTATATTAGATCTCCCCAGAATGTTAAGAAGAGACAATTTCACTCAACCATCAACTTTAGGAATTTCTACAATGGAAGGACAACCCTGAGAACATTTGCTGCCACTGCTTCCATTAAGTGCAGGAAGCCCTTGAAAAACAGGTCAGGTGGAAAGACATAGAGGAGAGAAGGATGGGAAGGCTAGTGATGGGGGAGTAGATGGACAAAAAGATGGTATTGAGTCACCAGTGATGGAGCCAGTCTCACATGAAGGGTGGATTCATTCCACAGGGTGGGATAGAGAAGAAAGGGAGTATTGTCTTCAATGTCATCAATCAATCAATCAATCAACCAATCACCATTTATAAAGCTCAGCAAATCATCCATGAGGATTTTCAAGGCACTGTAGTTGCTAGCTGCTTTGTGGACAAAGCAGTCAAAAATGAGGCAAAAGCAAGAGAAAGCACACAGAAAAAGGGAGAGAGGAAGGAGAAAGCAGTTAAAACTAGGCAAAAGCAGGAAAAGCACTCGGAAAAAGGGGAGGGAGGAAGAATAATGCAGTAAAAAATTAGGCAAAAGCAGGAAAAGCACTCAGAAAGACAGTAGAAAAGGAAGGAGAAAGCAGTAAAAACAAGGCAAAAGCAGAAAAAGCACTCAGAAAGACAGGGAACGAAGGAGAAAACAGAAAAACGAGGCAAAAGCAGGAAAAGCATTCAGAAAAGGGAGGAGGGAAGAAAGGAAAAACAGTAACAAATTAGGCAAAAGCAGGAAAAGCAGTCAGAAAGATGGGGAAAAGGAAGGAAAAAGCAGTAAAAGTGAGACAAAAGCAGGAAAAACACTCAGAAAGACAGGGGGAACTGAAGCAAAATGCAGTAAAAACGAGACAAAAGCAGGAAAAACACTAAAAAAAAGTGGGGGAGGGGTGGACATAAAGGAAGAAGAAAGCAGTAAAGAAAGAGGCAAAAGTATGAACAACACTCAGAAAAATGGGATGGGTAAGGAAGGAGAAAGTAGTTAAAAACAAGGGAAAGCAAGAAAAGCACTAAGAACATTAAAGGAAAGGAGGCAGAAAGAAGTAAAAAAAAAAACAAGGCAAAAACAAGAGAAGCACTTCGAAAAACGAGGAGGAAGCAGTGCAGTGCAGCAGCACTGTAAACCTATGACTGGGTCTCGTACTGCTGGTGGTGTGGATAAGGTCACAGCAGGGTGGTTTGGTATGAATGACCATGTACATGAGGCAGAGTATCTTATAATAAACCTACACATAAACCTTTCATTTTTGTTGTATTCACTTAGGTGTCCTAAAATAGGATGCCAACAGTGCTAGGGTGAAACACAGCTCTTAGGCTTTGCTGCACAAATGTTTTCAGGGTTTGATGTCTGATATCTGTGGCCAGTCTATTCAGTATGCAATAGCAATGTTATCAAAAGAAACATTTCTTCTGGGTTGCATTGTCCATGCAGGACTGCTAGCAAAAACGTCCATACCCTCAGCTCGTACTAAAGCTAGAACGTATTTATAAGCTCCTAGGCCTAATCCTCTGTCAACTCTCAGCTGCCTGTGCTGTAGACAGCACTGTTCTCTAAAAACTATGGGGCAGATTTTACAAGAAAGTGATGCATCTGAAGAGATGCATCACTTTCCCTGCGCCACCCTGAGAAACCCTTGCCCCACCATGGATACACCGTATTAACAATACGGCGCACCATAGCACAAGGATTGACAGATGTGAAGAAAATACGTTTTTACTAGGTCCTATTCATTTCCTTACACTCCTCCATTTCTTGCCATCTCGTGACAAAACCCTGCCTACAGCCTCCATTTCTGCTGACGCTAAAAAAACTATCACAACCCAAGCCCCCTGTTCTTTGCAGTTAAACAATTCATCAACTGAAAGCCATGAGACACCTACACCCTGTGTAAACAAGCTTGTTTTTCATCTTCTGCTCCCTTGGTAAACATCCTTGAAGCCGTGATCAGGTCATCTGGACAATGGTCTGACTGACCGAGCCTTGTTCAAGCTGATTGAACAATGGTCTGACTGACCGAGCCTTGATCAAGCTGATTGAACAATGGTCTGAATGCCGAGTCTTGATCAAGCTGATTGAACAATTGTCTGAATGCCGAGCCTTGATCAGGTCATCAACTACAAACATCGCCTTGATAAGGTCATCAACTACAAACACCGCCCTGATTGAACAATGGACTGAATGCCAAAAGAGTGAAATAAAAGTTTATATAAGGCTTGTTCGCTGTGGAGTAAAGCAGCAGCCTCCTGGGTTTTGTCTCTGACTAGCTTGGGACTCTGTTCCATAGCCCGGGCTATTGTAATAAAGGTGGTTCTCTCTGCAGACGAAGGTTTCCGGGTCCACTTTATTATATAAGGAGGGTAAGAGTAGACTCGGGTGATTCCCACACCGCCAAGCCCCCACTTCTCCTTGATGTGGGCTTTTCTTGGTTCTACAGATGAGTCAGAAATTCTAACGCATCTGTTGGCGCAAAAGTACCGCATTGTTAGAGTTCTTTCGCGAGCACAACACTACTCCAGCAATGCATGGGGAGGCCTATCCACATTGTGCTGCATCACTCCTTACTCCTACTCCAAGGCGGCGTAAGATTTTAACGCAGTGGCGTCCTAGAAGTGGCGCAGTTGTATCTTGTAGATTTCACTGCATCACTCCTAGGAGGCTTTTTTGCATGGGAACTCCCACTCTACATACATTATACCTGACGCAGTTATAATGTGACGCAGGTCTTTACAATGTGACACATCTAGGGAGGACTACTCTACATTGACGGGGATGACCATCAAGCTGTTTCTGTCAATATAGGAAACGTTTGACTGATAGTGATGTCAGACATGCTGGCTGGCTGATAGACTTTTTAAAAGGTTTTCGTTTTTCAAAAACAAACTCCCAAAGCAGGAGTTTTTATCCCAAGGTGTGGGGATCATTTTTTTTACGTCACTTACTGCCAGGTTTTTCCACACAGTGGAGCACAGGAAAAAAAATGATTTACACCATCCACTCTAAATATGGCGGATGGTGTAAACTCCGCCCTCTAATGGCACATACTCCATCGGGCAGTCACCAGGAGTGTTCCTTCAACAGAGCCAACTGGAGTTTCATCAACCAACCAAATGGTATGGTCTACCTGACTCTAAATGAGGCAGATGGACAGTTAGTTTACCAGACAGGGTACTCCATCAAATCTGTGACAGCGTACCTTGTCTGCCTAACTCTAAATCACTGACTTTATCCTTTACTGGGACAGCATATCATTTAAAAGATGTTGGGATCTTATCTCTTGTGGTTCGCTGTAGTTTTCCCCATGTCACTCCAGTTTAAGTGAACCACTGCAACTTGCAAATAACAACAAAAGCAACAGCACTACTAATAATATCAATGAAATAATAACTTGTTTTTTTGTTTTTACATAGTGCTTCTTATGACACTTCTGATGTTCCTAAGTGCTGAAGAGGTTGGCTTATCAACATATTAACAACAACCTAAATGTAATCACCTCACCACTACTGATCCTACTGCTCACAATCTCTTCTGACAAATGAAAGATCCTCTGTTTGGCAGCCCTCTGGTGGGGACTAAGTCCACTTAGTTCTTGTTTACATACCTCAGATCCACCAGCTCTAAACATTTTTTCAGTGTGGTCCTCTATCAGATTTGGGGTGCAGGCATTGGCGTTTACATAGCGCTTTCGTCCAAACCCTCAGAAGATGGTGGGTTATGAGGTGCAAGAACCGAAGGACCTTACTAGTGGAGGGAGCAGGATGGTTGTAAATCAAAATATTGACAGCACAAATACTGTGGTGTCAAAATATTGTGTCAGAAATATTGAGAATAAAAATATTGAGACTGTAAGTGCATATTAAGGGCCAGATGTACGAACATTTATTGCAGTTGCAGAGGGGCATTTGGCCCGTTTTTGACAGCAAAAAATGGATGCACAATGTACTAACCCTATTTTGGAAGTCGCTAATCTATTAGCAAATCGTAATATAGGGTTAGAGACTCGCTATTAGTAAGGGGCGTGCCAAAGAGCGTCCCTTCCTAATAGCAAGTGTAAATGCCATGTATGAGTGTTTTGCAACTGTATTTACGGTCGCAAAAAACTTGCAGTTTACCACATACTTCAAGTAGGTAGTCCTTTAAGGAAAACGGGCTGCTTTAAAAAAAAAAATGCTTTATTGGCAAAGCAGTCCCAGACATGGTGGTCTGCTGACCCCAGCAGGCCACCATCCCTGGGAGTGCTAGCCATTACCAATGAGGTCACAAATGGCAACAGCCTCATTAATATTCATGAGGCATGCTATTTGCGACCCCATTGGGAATCGCAAACAGTGCCTGAGACACTGTTGTACATTGAATTTTGTGACTCACAAATTCCGACCCGCAATTTGTCGCAATTTGCGAGTCGCAAAATTCAATGATAGTACATCTGGCACATAGACAGGTATAGATTATTTTTATTTCCACATCTATGTACCTTGAAGCTATACAAGTCAGCAAGGTACATATATGTGGAGTTAAAGTAAATCTGTAGCCACCTATATATACTCACCAACTCAATATATTTTTCCTTATTATTTTTGACCGAATATTCTGGTGATACTACTCAGTCGATATTAATGTGAAATACCATCAGGACCCTTCTATGCAACTTTATGTATATTGAAATCACTGGGACGGTTATCAGCGGTGTGTGAGCAGGGATTGGAGGCGCTGCACCCACTCCACAACAGCACCTATCACTGTATTAAGCCAACAAAGGCTTTAAGCTGCCTCAAACTCTCCCAACAGTGCAAACAAAGGCATATGCCTCTGAATCCCATATCCTGGGGAGGTAGTAAAGCCTGGAATTAATTTAGTTGGCGCAGACCATCCTCACACAAGTTGCATACTTTGTGTGTTGTGTTTGGACAAAAGTCCTTTGCATGGCTTGGCATAGCAGTAGCACCATGCTTTTAATGTTTTTCTGTCTTACCCTTCATTTGCGCCCCAGGGAGCTTAACAGACATGCCAGTGCACTGAAAGTGCTCCTTTTGATTTTTAGGTGCGGACTACAGACACATTTTAGTTGTATGTTGTTGAAAGACCTCTTGTAGACCATATCAAAAACTTACAGATGGTTTTGTCCCAGCCCACTGCTTACCATTCTTACTTTGTCACTCTCAATTTGATTGCTTCTAATTTTATGGATTTCCCTCCTGTTCTTGTGTTTGTTCTTTCCTTGGGTTGGGATATACCCTCTTTACTATACTTTTGAATGGATGAATTGTATCCCTCCTGTAAGAAAGCAGATCATTATTTGGGATGGGCAGTCAACCACCTCAAGAGAGAATAACACTAATTTGTCAGGGTGAAACCCAAAGTCACTCAATTAACCTAAACTCAGCTCCCTGACAGCTAAGGCGCACAGTAAACTCCACAAAGTCCGAGAGTTTATGAAAAGAATTCCTTGGGTGCCACATCTATGGATGGCACCAGCCAGTGGATGGGCTGAATCCTGGACACTCCCTAACTAATGAGGAAAGACAATCTGGGGTAACCTTGCCCACTTTTTCAGCACTTCATGTTTGACCTGCTGCAAACAATACCACAGTGCCCCTCAATCTTAAAATCCAAAATGGAGAACCCCCTTCTCCCTTGTGCAGAGCTCCTGTGGTGTGGCCAGGGAAATGAGCAGTCCACTCCCCTGTGTCGACTGCAAATACGTTCTGGGGGTAATTTCCCTCCCATTGGGTTCAGAGCCAGCCTGGCTAGTGTGGGCCCAGGGGGACAAAGGCTTTCCCTTCTTCAGGTCTCTCCTTACTCTAAACTATGAACTAGCAGGCATTACCGCTGCCCCTTGCAAGTTAATGAAGTTCCTGGATCTGCCCCAACTCTCTTTTCTGGGTAGAAAGGAATCAAATGCCTCACACCCAGTCCATCCTTTCACCAGCCAGTGTTCTGCTGATGGTGACATTTTTGCACCTCATTAAGGCCAAGTACTTGCTGGGCTATTACATGTAATGGGGTGACCCTGTAACCCTCAGAACCTGGGTGGGTAATGAAACTATTAATAACGGTTCTGTAGGAACGAAATACACAATGATATAGTATTTCTTATTGCGTTACTTAAAGAATCCGTCCCTGCACGGGTACCAGGATAGTGGTATCAATACACACAGAGCACACTAACCACAAGAGGGAAATGAAGTTTTAGTCATATATTTCCATCATATCTGTATCATGTTAAAAACATTAATTTTGCTGTCCAACAAAAACATATAAGACATATACACTGCATAGACTTTGTGCAAAATTGATATACATTTAAAAACGAACATACATTGATGTCAAATCACACGGTTCTTTAACAAGGTCAACTATAATTGCAATAAACCAATAGGTACATCAATTAATTCTTGGGTCCTAGTGGGTTTTTGTATAGCTGATTCATGGAAAGAAGAAATGCGTCGACTTTTCGACCCTGGGGGGGCGATGCGCTGGTTGTGCGCATCAAGGGCGGGTCTTCATCAGGACTGTACAAGGTGGGACAGCCTATGGGCATAATAGACATGTTTCAGAAGAGGGTCAGTGGTAGTGTGCGCCAACAGTGAGGGCATTTACATTGCTCACCTTCAATGAACCTCGGCTCCTCTTGGAAACCTGGTCCTTACTGATTGGAGTTGCTGGTCAGCCGACTCAGTCAACACGGTTGTCCTTCAACCTATAATTGAGGTGCTGGTAATTACTCATCTCACATAGTCTGGTTTTGGTTTATTGCAATTATAGTTGACCTTGTTACTCACTCGATTAACATGACAACTTTAATTTTGCACATGTTCCACTTTAAATATCAGGTATTCTTCCTTGTGGGCAACATGTCAACTTTAATGGTGATTAAAATTTAAAAACATGGTTTCCTTCCTGTCAAAAAAGGTTCTTTTGATAAGTTTGACATCTGGGTTTTAGGCTGCTGTAGTCAGGCTGCACATAGGAGGCTTGAAGCCATGTTTTACAGGCCCACTCTGTGGATAGCAGAAAAGGTGCTGCATTTAGCTTCCATGCCCTGGAAACATATTGTATAGTGTATACTAAGGATTTATAGGCAAATATGTCAATCAGGGATAAGCCAATGTAATCATGTTTAAAGGGGAGCACAAACACTTTACTCTGGTTGAGCAGTGGTAATAGTGCGCAGAGTTCTAAGTCCAGCAAAAAGAGGGTTCAGAAAAAGGCAAGTAATCTGGGGTGGCCTTGCACAAAAGCCAGATTTCCTACACTTCCACTGCTAGTATTCAGGGAACGCCTTTTTAGGTTTTTCTCTGCCAGGCATGTTGTTTGCATGCAGTGGGCTACAAACCCACCCATAGCTTACCATTTGTTAGCTGCAGCACAGCTCTCATTTCTCTTTTCCCTGTTTGTCACACCATGCATACTTCATGTCGTCTTCATTGTTTGGCTCTCCCCTGGAGCATGGACCAAGTACTTGTGCTCATCTACTGCTCATGTTTTTAGAGCAACTTTTTTTGTGTTGAAGCAATCCAAATGACGGTATATGTTTTCAGTTTGTCTCCCATATCCCCATCCATGTAGCTTCTATTCTCTCCATCACCTGTCCCAATTTCATGTTGCCTCTTTTCCCTCCCTACCCCAACCCTGTATTCTATGCCACTGCACTCTACTCTACACCATTGCACTCTACTCTGCACCACTCTACACCACTACACTCTGAGCTGCACCATTCTACTCTACTGCACTGCATCTCTGCACCACCCTACTCGACGCCACTGCCCTCTATGCCATTGCACTCTTTGCCACTCTACTCTTTGCCACTCTATGCTACTGTACTTTACGCCACTCTATTCTCTCCACAACTGTTCGCCACTGCACTCTACTCTGCACCACTCTACTCTAGGTCTACTCTAGGCCACTGCACTCTATGCCACTGCACTCTATGCCACTGCACTTTGGTACTCTTCTCTGCACCACTTTACCCAAGGCAACTGCACTTTACACCACACTACTTTAGGCCACTGTACTCCATGCAACTCTGCTCTACTCTGTGCCACTCTACTCTACGCCACTGCACTCTACGCCACTCTACTCGACATCACTCTGCTATAAGCCATTTCACTTTATGCCACTGCAGTCTATTATGCGCCAATGCACTCTACTCTGTGCCACTGCACTCTATTGTACTGCATTCTACGTCACTTTACTCTGCATCACTACACTATATGCCACTCTACACTACTCAGTGCCACTGTACTCAAGGTCACTGCACTCTATACCACTCTAATCTGATCTGGATCACTCTATGCCACAACACTCTTCAGCACTGCACTCTATGCCACTCTACTCTGGACCACTCTATTCTTCAACACTGCACTCTACACCACTGCACTCTGCTCCACTCTACTTTACACCTCTCTACTCTATGCCACTGCACTTTACACCACTCTACTCTATGCCCCTGCTCTCTATGCCACTCAACTCTACTGTGCACCACTCTATTCCACTGCACTCTACCCCAGTGAACTATGCACCACTCTCCTCTATTCTGCACCACTCTACGCTATGGTACAAAAGGGGGTGGTGATGGCTCACTTTGCCACTGGATTCAAGCAAGCCGGGCTGAAGACGGCTGAAATGCCAGAAACCGGTCCTCGGTAGCTTGTTTCCGGTCCAGGGAAGGCATGGCTTGGCAGTTCGGGCTGGACTGTTCCCATGAGGCACAGGGTCAGACTGATTTGCATATGGCCATGTCTGAACTGGGGTGGCAGAGTGGGCTAAAGAACGTGATGGATTAAACCCAGATCTGTTGACTGGGTGTGAGTGTTTGATTGGTTCAGATGCTCCGTCCATCACCACCCCCCTTTGTACCACTCTACTCTATGCCACTGCACTCTATGCCATTGCACTCTAGTCTATTCCACTCCAGTCTACTCTATGCCACTCCACTGCGCTCCATGCAACTCCACTCTATGCCACTCTACTTTACTCCACTCTACTACACACAGTGCCACTCTGCGCCGATCTACCCCACTCCACTTCATACAATGCGACTCTACTCTATGCCACTTACGCCACTCCCAGCCTCTCTACACCATTCCATTCCACTGCATTTTACTCCAAGCTACTACACTCTACTCCTCTCTAGTTTACCCAACCCCACTCTATTCTCCGCAGCTCTGCTCTATGCCAATCCACTGTAGACCACTGCACTCTACACCACTCTACTCGACTCCACTCCACTCTATGCTTCACCACTCTACTCTATGCCATTCCGCTCTATGCCACTCCACTCCAGTCTACGCCACTCTGCTCATGCCACTCCACTCTACGTCTCTTCACTCTACTCTACACTACTCCAAGCCCCTCTATGCTACTCGACTCCACTTCAATCTATGCCACCCCACACCACTCTACGCCATGCCACTCCACTCTGCTCTACTCCAATCCATGTTGCTGTCAAGCATGATTAAAGGACATTGGCAGAGCCAATAGCTCGTGCATAGGCAAAACCTATTGGCTTTGCCAAAGCTTATTTTCATGTCCACATGCCAAGAGAATCCATGTGTTTTACTTGTTTCCCACTGATGTGCTGCTTCCTCTCTTAAATATTCAAGCCCCGTGCTCGCAGTGTTGCTTCCCACCTTTCGCAGCTTTAAGTAAAAGTGCAGCAAAAGTATTTTTTTGTCTGGACATGACTAAAGAGTAGACTTGTAAGGGTTATTTTCATTTTATCTCCTGCATTCCACTTATTGCATTGAAACTCAGGCCTTCACACACAAACTTTTTAATGGCCTGGGGGAAGGGCTGTCCGCTGAACTTACTTATCTGCACTCGTTCAGCTGGTGTTTGAGGCAGAAGGTGTACTTAGCATGACTACTCTATTCTATTCTAGGCATTTCTAGAGCTCATGGCTATCCTAACGGCCCTCCCAGTGCTGAGCAATAAACAATAACCCAGAGTTTGTAAAGCGCGAACTAATCACCCCTAAGGGTCTCATGGTGCTGAGCAAAATGTCCAGGCCCTATTTCACCCAGGATTAAACAAATAGCAAGGTTTTCAATTGCTCTCTGAAACTCTGTTCCTCTCCGTCTTGCATGTCCTTAGAGGCAAGGTATTCCAAAGCCTAGGGACCATATAGGCAACAGACCAACTGCCACTTCTCGCCTTCTGGACCTTAGGAGTCACAAGTTTACATGAGGCAACAGATCTCAAATTCCTGTTAGGAATGTAAGTCGTATCAGGTGTTGTACTTGCTGAGGGCCCTTGTTGTGGAAAGATAGATGGGCCATATAGAGGAATTTAAACTGAATCCTCTCTGTAAAAGGCAGCCAATGCAGGGAGGACAGCAAGCTCGACACAGAGTGGTGTTTTGGGATCGTTAGAAGAAGGCATGCCTTTGCATTTTGCACCAACTGCAGTCTTCTTACAACATGTTGGGAGCTTCCAAGATTGAGGGAATTGCCATAGTCTAAACATGACAGAAGTAGGACGTGAGGGGAAAGGTGAGAACTCTAAGATTTATCCAAGCATTCTCAGGATGCCAAACAACTAGCCACTAGTTTCCTCATCTGTACATCCAAGGTGTGTTTGTTGTCCAGCCAAATGCCCAGTTTTTATTGCCATTTTAGGAATGGGGTGGCCTCCTAAGGAATCGGACCAGCAATTAAAATTATTACCAACCACCATCACTTCGGTTTTGCCCCCATTAAGCTTCAGGCACCTCACTGCCTTCCATTCTGATACTTCCTTTGGTCAGGAATTAAGCTGATCAGAGTTTGTGCATGTTTCAGGAGTAAGAGAGATAACTATCTGGGTGTTATCAGCATATGACACTATTGGAAGGCCATAAAAGTGTACAAGCTCAGCCAGAGGGCGTACATACAGGTTAAATATTGTGGAGCTCAGAGAAGAACCCTGAGGCACTCCACACTTCAAAGGATAAGCCTCCAAGTAGAACAGCTTCGAATAATCCTTAAAGCTCCTGCCCTTTAAAGACAATGAAAGCCATGCTAATGGTAGATTAACAACACCTGCCTGCTCCACCCTCAGCAGCAGAACTGAGTGTGACACGGTGGCAAAGGCCGCCGGAAGATACAAGAATCTCATTACAGCCAAGCCGCCCCAGTCAAGGTTTTTTCTCCAGTTCTTTCATAACAGCTGAAAGCGCGGTCTCCGTGCCCTGTCCCGGCCAGAAACCCTTTGAGTGGAATGGAATCTGTCATGGTGTTCCAGAAATAATGATATCTGCCTTGCCTACCCCGGGCAGCAAGGATATTGGCCTATAACCTTCCTTTAATATGGTATCTAAATTTTTTTAATAAAGGCCTACCAACTGCTTGTTTCCAAAATGAGGGAATTACAGCACCATGTAGAGAAAGGTTGAACATCTCTAACAATAAGGGATAGAAAGAAAGTTGCTTCCCCATGAGTAAGGTTAGAATTGGGGCAGGGTCAAGTGGAGAACCCGATTTAACTGCATTCATTAATCCCACTAATGGCCTGATTACGGTCTTGGCGGATGGGATACTTTTATGAACAAATGGGGAGCATGAAAAATCGCGCTCCACACCCAGACGCACTGCGGTATTGAGGATACTAGATCCAACTCGTTATAATCCATTTGTCCAACTCCTAATTTTTCACGAATTTTTCAAAAGTGTTTGTCATCTTTTTCTTCTTTTCTTTAACTGTAATCCACATATTCGACGTATTGCGTTTTTCGGAAACTTAACGTATTAACTTGTGCCCATCCAGGCTTCATCGTACATACGAATCCAACGCAACAGGGTGTGGAGCGCGATTTTTCACGCTCCCCATTTGTTCATATGTTTATGGTGCATCGGGGCTATGCCAAATCCAGTCTGTACGCAACTGATAAAGCCTGCAAAGTAACCTTAATGGAATATGTTGACAAATGTTGGTGTGCACACCACCTCATTCATTGGATGGGATACTTTGTCACAAACATGACGGATACCCCGTCTGCAGTACTACAAGTTCCATAGGATATAATGGAATTGTAATATGTCATGTTTGTGACAGAGTATCCCATCCACCAAGATGGTAATCAGGCCCCTAGTCTTCTCCCGTAATAAGGGTAAAAGCAGAAAGTGCTTCACTTGGCAAGGTAGTTTGACGTGGTGGGTCAAAGGCTTTTTGACTGCTCTATCTTATCTCCAAACGAGGCATATATGTCAGTGACTTTATGACAAGGCTAGCCACTTCATTGCAGGAAATTTCTGATTACATTGGCACGCTGGGTTTGTAAAGAATTTGACTATCGAAATACCTCTTTAGCTGAATTATAAGCATTGTATGTTTCTGAAGCATAGGTTTTCCTCCAGTTCCTGTCCATCCCTTTCCACTCTTTTTTCAGTTCCTGTAAATTGGCACTGAACCAGGGGGCTCCTCCGACTTACTGTCCACTTGTATGAATCCTAAGCGGAATATTTATGTCTAAGGATGACTTAATCCACTCATTAAATATTGGAATTGCCGCTGAAATATCCTCCCCTAGTACGGGTTTAGAATTTAGATGGCTAAGCTCCCATTTAATGGATCTAGTTTCAGCCAGCATCGGTTTAGCCTCTGTGGATGAGAAGGAGCATCGCTGGCAGAATGACAAGGAAGGGGAGTAGGGTTAATATAACGATACGACCAAGTAACTGGACTACATCTCATTACCGATATATTGGAGAGGTTAGTAAACATAGGGTCAAGGAGGTGACCTTTAATGTGTGGGGGCCCTTAACTAACTGGGCCAGATGTATAGAGGTTGTGAGAAGTTGGCCTGATATATGATGCTCACTTGTTCTAGTGATCACCTTGTATCAGTCCAAACAACCCTTATGGTGATTGGTTGTAAGTCAACCTTATAGACCAGCTATCCTAATGGTAGCATGGACAAAGCAGTCTTAGGCTAAACTCTTTTGGCATGTGAAGCCAGCTGTTTTACCACATATAACCCCTTGGATACCAGATGAAAGGACACCACACAGGTTGTTATAAAAATAAACAATATATTTATTACTAACAAACACCTCTAAACTCTTTATGAGATCAGAGTGCTAAGCACATAACAATACTCTTCAGAAAAATACGATAAGTCGCACAAATTACAATGGTGCCCTAGGGGCACGACAAACCATATACTAAGTAAATGGTATAAGGAGATCGATAGAGGAAATGAAAATGCCCAGAGGCTGTAGAATCGCTGGGGCTACACTACCCTAACCTTAGGTAAGGAGCAGGAGGCCCACGGGACGCGTGTGCAGAATGTGAACTCACACCCGAGATGCGGAACAAAGTCAATGGGCACAACAAGTTACGAAAAAGGTGAGTAAAGACAGTTCCGACTAGTTCCGACTAAAACGACAGGATACCTGGACACTAGGAGAGTCAATCTACCCTTGAGCACCGAAATGCTCTTGTTACCTTACCCACGGGCTACGGGTGCATAAGTGTGAAAGTGTGTCGGGTTTCTGCGTCGAAGTCAATGGAGCCTTGAAGAAAGATGCTGCAGGCGACCAGGAGGAAGATGTCCGGAGCGATCCAAGGGTGGATCGAGGAAGATGGAGACCTGAAAGCAGAGGGGACAGTGTTCAAAGTCACTAGCCAGTGACCGGAGTGGAACCAGGAAGGAACCAGATGCTGTCGTCGCGATCAGGTGAAGAGTGGACGCTTGACTCTGCAGCCACGTGGACCAGGAGGTGTCTTCGATGACCAGGATGGAGGCACGAGCCGTCCCACGAAGGCTCTCGCTGTCGGCGATGTCTGATCCGGATTCGGAGTCAACAGTCCTTGGCAAAGGCAACCCACGCGGTGAGTGAAGATGGCGTCTGGTGCGGACCAGGAGGGTCCGGGGTGCTTCTCTTTTGGAAGGAAACAAGGGCCAGTCTGGAGCAACCAGACCAGCAGTGTAGATTTCTTGGGTCATCGTCTAGGAGGCCACTAGCCAGCCGGCAAGTGACCAGACAACGCATCGAGCAGCAATCAAGCAAAAGGGCCCCACGCAGATCTCGTGGATGCTGTAGGGCTGGTCTTCTGTGCAGGAGCTGCTCGGGGCTGGGGCTTCTCAATCCGCAAAGCACTTACTCGAGGATGCCTCTTAAGTCGTGCTGGAAGCGAAGTGCAGTTTATCCAAGATGGTCGGTCCCATGTGTCTCGTCGCACCCACGGATCTCAGCTGTGCTGCAGATGTGGGTAGAGGTCAGAGAGGTCTGGGAGTCTGGGTCTCGTCGGGCTCTGAAGTCTGGTTCCGGCAGGAAGGATGACAAAGTGAACCGCTAGGACACTTGATGGTGCCTGCAGTTGCAGGGTGGTCACTCCTTGGCCACAAGGGACATTTCTTCAGTCTTCTGTGGAGCAGAACGTCGAAGTCCAGAGTTTATTCTTTGTAGAGTTGTTCAGGATAATCTAATTTGGAATGGGACCAGCTCCTACCTTTATTCTGCTAAAGGGGGCTGTACTACTGACTAGGTCCCTCCCATGGGTGGGACCAGGAAGGGGGGTGGTTACACCCCCTATCCTTTGTCCCGTTTTGCGCCAGAGCTGGGGCTGGAGTGCCCCAGCAACTGGTTTGAACCGGGGTATGCACAGGGAAACCTTGTGTGTCCCAGGCATGTCTCATTCCTTTCAGCCCTTCCTACCTCAATACACAAAGTCCTGTGTGGGGTGGTGCTAGTACCTCCCAAGGCAGGAAACCCTTTGTCCAAGCCTCCCCCGCTGGAAGGACCCCCAGCAGCAGGAGGTCAGACTTGTGTCTGTGGTGGCAGCATCCAGTTTGTGATGCTGAGGCTCTGGTTAACTTTAACCGGGGTTATAGTTACATACATGTCTTATCCCTCTAGAAGGGTGGAATGCTACCCCCATCACCAGAATTGACGAGGGGGTAGTATTCCAAAGCGTATGACACCTTACATGACATGTTTTGATAATGCTATACCAAAGTTAGCAATAACCGCGAGGATTATAATGCACTTAAGAGTATATGGTATAGCGTTATCATGGAACAGCTATAAGGACTTGGTTCCGAAAGCTGAAGACAGGCTCAGCTCATGCTAGAGCACCATCTCACACAATTCCAAGCACTCTGCCTTCAGGATTGATAAGGCCTGCCATAGGAGTGACTTATAGGAATCTATGTGTCCATTTTGTGGTTAGATATAGGTATACTATATCTACAGCAAAGGGTGATTACACCACCTTGCCCCAGCTGTCAAGCAGCCAGTTGTGTCTGTTTGAATGGCCAGCCAGGGGTGGCATAATACATGCTGCAGCCCCTGGTAGGCCTTGGGTGCACCTATGCCCTGGGTACCTAAGGTACACTGTACAGGGGCTGATAAGGTGACCAACTAGCAATTGGTAAATGCACCTAAAGTACATGAGTGTCAATTTAGAGAGAGAACAGCTAGGCTGTGGGTCTGATTAGCAGGCCCACAGCCAGGGAAAGTTGTTAACCAGTGAAGCAAAAAGCAAAAATCTGGGGTGACCATAGGATTGCAGACCCTACTCTCCTACATAACCCTCCACCCAAACATAGGGACATTAAACTAACCTTGAACAGGTGAGTCTTCCTGTTCTAAGTGGAAATACCTGGAGAGCCCATCTGCATTGCCATGGTCAGTACCAGGTCTGTGTTCCACTGTAAAGTCCATCCCCTGTAGGGAAATGGACCACCTTAGAAGTTTGGGGTTTTCACCCTTCATTTGATTTAGCCACAAGAGGGGCTTATGGTCGGTCTGAATCTTGAAGTGAGTTCCAAACAAGTATGGCCTCAACTTCTTCAGGGCCCAAACCACAGCAAAGGCCTCCCTCTCAATAGCTGACCAACGTTTCTCTCTAGGGGTCAGCCTTCTTGTTATAAAAGCAATGGGCTGGTCATGACCATCAATATTCAGTTGAGATAGAACAGCTTCCACACCCAACTCAGAAGCATCTGTTTGGACAATGAAGGTTTTGGAGTAGTCAGGACTCTTGAGAATAGGTGCAGTACACATGGCCTGCTTCAGGTCATCAAATGCCTTTTGACAGCTAACTGTCCACTGAACTTTCTTTGGCATTTTCTTGCTTGTCAAGTCATTAAGTGGTGTCACAATGGACACATAATTTTTGACAAACTTTCTATAGTAACCAGACAGGCCCAAGAAAGCTCTGACCTGTGTCTGGGTGGTTGGAGGAGCCCAGTCCTTTATGGCCTGTATCTTGCTCTCCAATGGTTGAACCTGGCCTCCACCTACAAGATGGCCCAGGTACACAACCTGACTCTGCCCTATCTGGCACTTGGTGGCCTTGATAGTGAGGCCTGCCTTCTGCATGGCCTCCAAAACTTTCCTCAGGTGGATCAGGTGATTCTCCCAGGTGGAGCTGAAGACAGCAATATCATCTAGATATGCTGCACAAAAGTCATCCAACCCAGAGAGAACTTGGTTCACCAACCTTTGAAAAGTGACAGGTGCATTTTTCAAACCAAAGTGCATCACCACAAATTGGTAATGACCTCCTGGGGTAGAAAATGCTGTTTTGGCCTTGGCCTCCTCAGCTAACCTGATTTGCCAATAACCAGCTGTCAGGTCAAATGTACTCAAGAATTTGGCAGAAGCCAATTTATCTATGAGTTCATCTGCCCTAGGTATTGGATGGGCATCTGTTTTAGTAACAGCATTGAGACCCCTGTAGTCTACGCAAAACCTCATCTCTCTCTTACCATCCTGGGTGTGAGGCTTTGGCACTAGAACTACAGGACTAGCCCAAGGGCTTTCTGAGGGTTCAATGACTCCCAATTCTAACATCTTTTGTACTTCTTTCTTTATATAGTCCCTGACCAGGTTTCCTGTAGATTTTATTTTTCACAGGCAGACTGTCACCAGTGTCCATTTTGTGGGTGCACCAGTTGGTCTGACTGGGTGTCAGTGAGAACATATGTCTGAAGGATTGAAGAACCTGTTTGCAATCCTTCTGCTGATGTTCAGAGAGGCTGTCAGAAAAGACCACACCATCTACTGACCCATAATCAGGGTTCTGAGTGAGCAGGTCTGGGAAAGGGTCACTCTCTTCCTCCTGTCCCTCATCTGTGGCCATGAGCAAGCCCATGTCCGCCCTGTCAACATATGCCTTGAGCCTGTTAACATGAAGCACCCTGTGGGGGCTCCTGGGAGTTCCAAGGTCCACCAGGTAGGTGACCTCTCCCTTTTGCTCAATGATGGTGTGGGGTCCAGACCATTTGTCTTGGAGAGCTGCTGGGGCCACTGGCTCCAACACCCACACCTTCTGTCCTGGCTGGTAAACAGTTAGGACAGCCTTTTGGTCATGCCAAGCTTTTTGAAGTTCTTGGCTGGCTTCAAGGTTTTTGGTTGCCTTCTCCATGTACTCTGCCATCCTGGAGCGGAGACCAAGTACATAGTCCACTATGTCAAGCTTAGGCTTTTTGAGAGGTAACTCCCATCCTTCCTTCACAAGACATAGGGGTCCTCTTACAGGATGCCCAAACAGAAGCTCAAAAGGGCTGTAGCCAACCCCCGTCTGTGGGACCTCTCTGTAAGCAAACAGGAGGCAGGGTAAAAGGATGTCCCATCTTCGCCTAAGCTTTTCAGGTAACCCTTTTATCATCCCTTTTAGGGTCTTGTTGAATCTCTCCCCAAGCCCATTGCACTGTGGGTGATAGGGTGTGGTAAATTTGTAATTTACACAACACACCTTCCACATTGCAGTCAAGTATCCTGACATGAAGTTTGCACCTCTGTCAGAGACAACCTCCTTAGGAAACCCCACTCTAGAGAAAACTCCAAGTAGGGCTCTGGCCACAACAGGAGCTGTAGTGGTCCTAAGGGGAATAGCTTCTGGATACCTGGTGGCATGATCCACTACTACCAGTATAAATCTGTGCCCAGATGCTGTTAGGGGGTCCATTGGTCCTACAATGTCTATCCCCACTCTTTCAAAGGCTACCCCCACCATAGGTAGTAGTATAAGGGGGGCCTTTGTTGTACCACCTGATTTGCCATTGGCTTGACAGGTGACACATGAGCGACAAAACTCTTTTGTGTCTTCAGACATGTGTGGCCAGTGAAAGTGAGGGACAAGCCTGTCCCAAGTCTTGTTCTGGCCTAAGTGTCCTGAAAGGGGAATCTCGTGGGCTAAGGTGAGAAGGAAACCTCTAAGAGACAAGGGGATGACCAGCCTCCTGGTAGCACCAGGCTTGGGGTCTCTTGCCTCAGAGTATAGGAGTCCTTCATCCCAGTACACTTTGTGGGTACCTGTAGCATTCCCTGCAGCCTCAGCAGCAGCTTGCTGTCTGAGGGGTTCAAGGGAGGAACAGTCTAACTGTGCCTGCCTCAAGTCTGCCCTGGAAGGTCCCCCTGTCCCAAGAAACTCAACCTGTTCAGGTTCAAGTTATTCTAGGACAGTTCCTTCTGGGGTCTTTGGGTAAGCCTCCTGAGAGAGCTGGCCCTCAACCTGAGGCAGGGGGAAGGCACTGCCTTTACCCTACTGCTCTTCCTCTTAGGTAGTGTCTGGTCCATTGTTCCAGGATCCAGCACTTGTTCAGCCTGGCATTTTCTGGCCTGTGACCTGGTCCGAGCAAGGACGTGTGCTGACAAACCTAACATTTCCACATGAGTACTATACTCCACTTCTGACCATAAGGAGGATTCCAAATCATTGCCCAAAAGACATTCCACTGGGAGGTCTGAACTAACTACAACCCTTTTGAGGCCAGTTACCCCTCCCCAGGAGAAGTTAACAACTGCCATACTGTGATTGGTAGTGACGTTGCTAGCATTGGTCACTAGGTAGTCTGAACCTAGTATGATCTGATCAGGGTCCACAAAGGCTGGTGTCACCATAGTGACACTGGCACATGTGTCCCTGTAGGCCTGAGCCATTTTTCCATTGATCAAAGGCGTTTGCCTGTACTTGCCCAGAGTACTGGGACTTATAGTAGGGGTCATATCTATGTCCCCACTACAAACAAGAACAGCCTGAGTAGGTATTCTGACTAAGTCAGAACCCACCTCAGTTCCCAGGGTTAACCCAACGATAGCCTTGGGGGGTACACTACCACTACTAACTGTACTAGGGGGTGCAGTTGCCTTAGGGGCAGTAGTGGCAGGAGCTGAGCCTTTCTTGGTGCACTCACTAAACCAGTGAGTCTTACTTTTACAGTATTGGCACCATGGTTTCTTTGGAACCTCATTCTTCTTCTTTTGAGGATTCTGGGACCCACCCTCCTTAGATTGTTGGGGCCCCGTTGAAGACTTCTGGTCATTTTGTTGATTCTGATTACTACCCTTTTGGTCTGCTTTCTTTTGGCCACCACCCTGGTTCTGGTTCTGCTGCTTAACCCTGGTTCTGACCCATCTGTCTGCCTTCTTTCCCAATTCTTGGGGAGAGGTCAGATCTGAGTCAATCAGGTGCTGATGCAACAACTGGTTCTGACAATTATTTAAGATGTGTTCTCTCATTATAAGATTGTACAATCCTGTGTAATCAGTAACTTTACTTCCCAGTAACCAGCCTTCCAAAGCCTTAGTGGCACAATCAACAAAGTCAGTCTAATCCTGAGCCTGAGTTTTCTGGGTGTCTCTGAACATCAACCTGTACTGTTCAGTTGTTAAGCCAAACCCATTAATCAGTGCATTTTCCAGGACTTGGCAGTCATTAGCATCCTCATCTCTAACAGTGAGGAGCTTATCTCTTCCTTTACCTTCAAAGGAGAGCCACAATATAGCTGCCCACTGACTCTGCGGTACCTGCTGTACTTTGCAGGCCCTCTCCTGAGCAGTCATCCATTTGTGGATGTCATGTCCAGTCTCTCCGGAGGCGTGGGTTTGAATCCCACCGCTGCCACCAATGTGAGAAGTTGGCCTGATATATGATGCTCACTAGTTCTAGTGATCACATTGTATCAGTCCAAACAACCCTTATGGTGATTGGTTGTAAAGCAACCTTATAGACCAGCTATCCTAATGGTAGCATGGACAAAGCAGTCTTAGGCTAAACTCTTTTGGCATGTGAAGCCAGCTGTTTTACCACATATAACCCCTTGGATACCAGATGAAAGGACACCACACAGGTTAATATAAAAATAAACAATATATTTATTACTATCAAACACCTCTGAACTCTTTATGAGATCAGAGGGCTAAGCACATAACAATACTCTTCAGAAAAATATGATAAGTCGCACAAATTACAATGGTGCCCTAGGGGCACGACAAACCATATACTAAGTAAATGGTATAAGGAGATCGATAGAGGAAATGAAGATGCCCAGAGGCTGTAGAATTGCTGGGGCTACACTACCCTAACCTTAGGTAAGGAGCAGGAGGCCCACGGGACGCGTGTGCAGAGTGTGAACTCACACACGAGATGCGGAACAAAGTCAATGGGCACAACAATTTACGAAAAAGGTGAGTAAAGACAGTTCCGACTAGTTACGACTAAAACAACAGGATACCTGGACACTAGGAGAGTCAATCTACCCTTGAGCACAGAAATGCTCTTGTTACCTCACCCACGGGCTGCAGGTGCATAGGTGTGAAAGTGTGTTGGGTTTCCGCGTCGAAGTCAATGGAGCCTTGAAGAAAGATGCTGCAGGCGACCAGGAGGAAGATGTCCGGAGCGATCAAAGAGTGGATCGAGGAAGATGGAGACCTGAAAGCAGAGGGGACAGTGTTCAAAGTCACTAGCCAGTGACCAGAGTGGAACCAGGAAGGAACCAGATGCTGTCGTCGTGATCAGGTGAAGAGAGGACGATTGACTCTGCAGCCACGTGACCAGGAGGTGTCTTCGATGACCAGGATGGAGGCACGAGCTGTCCCACGCAGGCTCTCGCTGTCGGCGATGTCTGATCCGTATTCAGAGTCAACAGGCCTTGGCAAAGGCAACCAACACGGTGAGTGAAGATGGCATCTGGTGCGGACCAGGAGGGTCCGGGGTGCTTCTCTTTTGGAAGGAAGCAAGGGCCAGTCTAGAGCAACCAGACCAGCAGTGTAGATTTCTTGGGTCGTCGTCTAGGAGGCCACTAGCCAGCTGGCAAGTGACCAGACAACGCGTTGAGCAGCAATCAAGCAAAAGGGCCCCACGCAGATCTTGTGGATGCTGGAGGGCTGGTCTTCTGTGCAAGAGCTGCTCGGGGCTGGGGCTTCTCAATCCCCAAAGCACTTACTCGAGGATGCCTCTGAAGTCGTGCTGGAAGCGAAGTGCAGTTTCTCCAAGATGGCCGGTCCCACGTGTATCGTCGCACCCACGGATTACAGCTGTGCTGCAGATGTGGGTAGAGGTCGGAGAGGTCTGGGAGTCCAGGTCTCGTCGGGCTCTAAAGTCTGGTTCCGGCAGGAAGGACGACAAAGTGATCCGCTAGGACGCTTGATGGTGCCTGCAGTTGCAGGGTGGTCACTCCTTGGCCACAAGGGAGATTTCTTCAGTCTTCTGTGGAGCAGAACGTCGAAGTCCAGAGTTTCTTCTTTGTAGAGTTGTTCAGGATAATCTAATTTGGAATGGGACCAGCTCCTACCTTTATTCTGCTAAAGGGGGCTGTACTAGTGTCTAGGTCCTTCCCATGGGTGGGACCAGGAAGTGGGGTGGTTACACCCCCTATCCTTTGTCCGGTTTCGCGCCAGAGCTGGGGCTGGAGTGCCCCAGCAACTGGTTTGAACCGGGGTATGCACAGGGACACCTTGTGTGCCCCAGGCATGTCTCATTCCTTTCAGCCCTTCCTACCTCAATACACAAAGTCCTGTCTGGGGTGGTGCTAGCACCTCCCAAGGCAGGAAACCCTTTGTCCAAGCCTCCCGCGCTGGAAGGACTTCCAGCAGCCGGAGGTCAGACTTGTGTCTGTGGTGGCAGCATCCATTTTGTGATGCTGAGGCTCGGGTTAACTTTAACCGGGGTTACAGTTACATACATGTCTTATCCCTCTAGAAGGGTGGAATGCTACCCCCGTCACCGGAATTGGCGAGGGGGTAGTATTCCAAAGCGTATGACACCTTACACGACATGTTTTGATAATGCTATACCAAAGTTAGCAATAATCGCAAGGATTATAATGCACTTAAGAGTATATGGTATAGCGTTATCATGGAACAGCTATAAGGACTTGGTTCCGAAAGCTGCAGACAGGCTCAGCTCATGCTAGAGCACCATCTCACATAAGCACTCTGCCTTCAGGATTGATAAGACCTGCCATAGGAGTGACTTATAGGAATCTATGTGTCCATTTTGTGGTTAGATATAGGTATACTATATATACAGCAAAGGTTGATTACACCACCTTGCCCCAGCTGTGTTATCAGCCAGTTGTGTTTGTTTGGATGGCCAGCCAGGGGTGGCATAATACATACTGCAGCCCCTGGTAGGCCTTGGGTGCACCTATGCCCTGGGTACCTAAGGTACACTGTACAGGGGCTGATAAGGTGACCCAATACCAATTGGTAAATGCACCTAAAGTACATGAGTGTCAATTTAGAGAGAGAACAGCTAGGCTGTGGGTCTGATTAGCGGGCCCACAGCCAGGGAAAGTCGTAAACCAGTGAAGCAAAAAGCAAAAATCTGGGGTGACCATAGGATCGCAGACCCTACTGTCCTGCAAAGGTTAAATCCTATATTTATTGCATTGCACTCATGTAACTTGGGTAATCAAAGTGTATATTCCAGCCTCCCGGGAGGGTAAAATTAGCCATACTTAAAGGAGATGTCTCTTCTTCTGAGACCTATAAATCTGCTTCACTGCAGATGGTGAAATGGCTGAAGCATTTATTTCAGCTCTGAGTCTGATGGAAAGTAAATTAAGCTTTGCCAGTGTTTTTCTTTAAATTCTGATGCTTTGTTTTTCTTGCTAAATTATTTACAGAGTTTACTGCGTGAAAAGTATTTGAAAAGTAAAACAGACAGTTTATAAATATTGAAAATATAAAATGCAATGTGCTGTTTTGAAAAATCTTAAGAAAAGTGTTTAATTTTCCTCCAGTATTTTAAAATGTTTTTCTATTACTTTTCTAAACAATGCTTACAAACAAGCACTGGCAAAGCGAATAGTATGGGATTCTCATTATAGAGCAGAACATTTTGGCTTTGCCAATGTTTATTGGTTTTTGTCAACCTCACACCTGTGATCTGATTTCTAGGGGCACCAAATGATGGGGCCCCTGCAGAATGTGACACGGGTCCCCTGAGTCTCCTATATCTCACATATATTCATTGATTTTGGGCTGAACGGGGCCCCTTTGAAGGGCTGGGGGCCCACCTGCGCCTCAGGGGCTTCAAAGGCCTGTGTTACACACCAGTCTGGGTGCACTAAAATTGTACCCTTTTTTCACTTTGGATAACTGCTCTATACCCCTGACTATGCTGCGACTGGAATGTTGGGACCAAGATTATTGTCCAATAGCATATGCCTTCTTATCTATGCCTTGAGGGAAGACTCCCTTCCAGCTCTCCCCAGTAAAGATTTGTTCACACTCAACTCCATAATTGGGATCATTTGCTTTTGAGGTGTCTCTTATATGTGTGAAGTATGCATGCCATATACACGTGGAATGTGTGGTTCATATGTGGGCTGGTGTATGATGGGGTTCATTTGGGCACTGTGTGTGGGCTGCACAAAATGGAGGTCCCTTTGTAGTGGGTGGGCCCATTCTGTTAGTCTAAAGTGGATTTCCCCTGTGCTGTGTCAATCCCACCCACCTCCCATGTCCTTTGCATCGGCCATTTCCCTTAGCAACACAACAGAGCCTTTCTGGGGCCAATACACATTAGGGCCTAGACTACCTGGAACTAGTCTGACTGAGGACTCTGTACTCTTGAGAAAGCATAATATTGCAACAATAATGACAAGATGCTCCTTTGGTACTCAAGAAGCCCATAAATGTACAAGTAGTTGACTCTGGCATCATGTGTTTACCAAAAAAGGAGTATAGGTACTGGAGTACCAATTCAGTATTTAGTTCATTCTTTGAAATCTGGATACCTAGGAAGCCGTTACATACGTGTAAGAGCAGAACACACTGGATCAAAGAGGAACCTATGCATAGTTGCTATTCTCCCACCATATTTGGCTTGAGTCTGGGAAGGCTAAAGGAGTTGCTGCCATGACTTGTGCTGAAATGGAGGCATACCTGAGTGCAGAAGTGAAGGACTATGCCTTCCAGACGGAATTGGTCTGATCCACAAGACGACTACCCAAGGCCCAGCCAGCTGAAGGACCTTTAGAAGGATATCTTGACAGACTAAGTCTGTATAAAAGCCACAAGTTCATCCCAACCAGCATGGAGGAAAGTGAGCATTAAGAGATGCACCAACTGGGTCAAGTAGCTACTGCATCCCTTAAGACAGCTAAAAGAGGGAGCCTGACCAATCCTCAAACCATCCCAGGCCCTCTCTTCAACCCCTTAAGGATCAGGAGGAAATGGCCCATCACACCGCAGCCCGATGTCCAGTTACTGGTAGGCCTGGACGTGACATTTTTTCTCTGCTCGCGTAGTTTGCAGAATTATCCCACTCTGTGCTCGGCATAGAGCGCGGAGTTCCCAAAAACTCTGCGTAGCTTAGCCTAGCAGAGTTTATTCCTCGCTCGCGTTCGCCAAGAGCTCGTACGAGGAAAATCTTACTCCAGACCAACTCCTGGCGAGATTTCTCAACACGGGCAGTCATGGATGGTCGCTACCGCTCACGTTGAGAAACCTTCCGGTCGCGTTAAGGAAGCTGCTGCTCGCTTACAATATCTACTCGAGTGGCAGAAAGAAGCAGCGCCATCTAGCGTTGTGCGTGGTGCCATTCGTGATGATTTTACAGTGCGGGACAAACACCCGGTGCTGAAAAGCAGCGCAAATGGTGTGACATAATGCGCTCTGCTGCTTGAAGAACTCTGTGTAGTCCGGCGGAGTTCTCCGCGACCTCCGCCCAGGCCTAGTTTCTGGTTCAAGGAGGTCATCCTGATTATAACACATTAGAATTATCTTTCTTGTTCTTACTTTTCAGAATATATCACTGATTGAAGTTGTGGTTGACATCTAGTTCCAAAAGACCAGGTTCTGGTTGGTCCTGTTTGATCCATTTCCTCCTCTGGATGCACCCAGTCTTGTGGTTGCCACTGGAAACACTTGACAATGATGGTAGATCCAATGATCCAGGCCCCTAAAAGGAAAAATCAATCACCTGTCTCACTACTCTATCGGATCCTAAAAGGAATCAGGGCTATCAGTTTGGGCCTGGACTGACACCAGGACGTGAGTAACTCAAGACTTTTTCAGGATGTGTCCATTAACAAACAATGGTAAACAGCTAAAATAGTACCAGGACATCACCAGCAGGAGCACTTAAGACCATCTTGCTGGTTGCTGCCCTAGTTGGTTGGTTGACGGCTTGTTAGGGCATTTATGTTTGTAGGAGGGGCTCTTTTAATCTAGCGTTGGTACATGAGTGGTGTCCAAGGTTGGCCGAGGATTACAGGGGGATCCTTTAGAACACATTTAGACACCTTAGCAAGAGGAAACTCATACCAATACCCAAAAGGTGAGCACTATCGCAGAAACCTATGTGAACCCAACCAAGCACATGGTGCTAATACTCTGTAATAGATTTGGGATCTTCAATCTGCCCCTCTGGTATTTTGTGTTAATCCTACTTTTAACTGAACTGTTTATTTACTTATGTGCTAAAAAAAGCAAATGTATTTTTCTACAGTAAGGCACTAGTAGCAGATTGATGGTGTTTCTTATGTATCACAGAATCCCTCCAACATGGCTGTTTGCCCTCACTACCCGGACCGAGTCAAGCCTATAGCAAAGTGGATGTGCCAGTGTTGTGCCCTTTGGCACCACTGGTAATTGACAGTACCCTCCCAGGGGCGGCTCCTCCATTAGGGTGGAGGAACGCCACCCCACTGCTTTCTCGCAGTACGAGAAGCTGAAACATAAAATAGTATCTTAAATACCATTTTATGTTTCTGCTTCTTGTGCTGCGAGAAAGCAAAATAGTATGCCTGGTTGGGGGCAGGCGGGCGGGTGGGCGGCTCGGGGAGGAGTGGCTTGCCCAATGCTGTGGGCCCTGACTGTTTGGTCGGCCCTTTGGGGCCGACCAAACCGGTCATGCGCACTCTCCATTTTCTCTATGTAAGCTGCATGCAGCCTACGTAGACAAAATGGCCTCCCTACAGGCGCCCGTCTGGGCGCCGTCCAGACCAATCACAATGCTGCCATTGCAGTGTTGTAATTGGCTTTGGGGAGGGGAGGGAGGATGCCTGCTTCCTGTTCCAGGAAAACATGCCGCGAGACCCGGCCAGGAGCGGAGGTGGCGCGGGACCCGGTAAGGTAATTTTTTCTTTTTTTTTTTAAATCCCCCCTCCTCCTTATCTTAACGTGCCTGCCTCTCCTCTGCTTACCTCTAATTCCCACTCTGTCTTTCACTACCCAGTGGCATCTCAAAGATGTTTGTTCCCTGTAAGCATGGGCGGATGTAGCGAATCTGACGTACGCAAACTTGCGTATTTACGGATTCGCAATCCGCAAAATCCGCGAACTCTCGCGAATTTGCGGATTTTTTAGTTTTTTTGTGTTCGCAAGGGTTTCTGCCAGTTCGCGAGGTTTGTTTACCAGTTCGCAATTGCGAACTTACTTTTCGGCTCGCAACGGCCGTGACTATGTTGTTTCTACGTCTGGTTCACCATCACAGGTTCACAGCACCCTCTGTTTCACCACTGCCATCCTCTGGTACACCCATGCCACCCTCTGGTACATCCTAACTGCCACCCTCTGGTTGGTTTATCACTGTAGATTATGGGGGTGAAAAAAAGCAAGCACACCTGCCCTGCTTCAACTGCCATGAATTAATTTGGGGTTGATTAATGTGTCACTGATTTTTAAACTTCCAGTCTGGCTGGCACCTGCTTCCTTCCTTATCTGTAATTTGCTTTCTGTTGCAGTGCAATTTTTTTTTCACAGGACCTTTATGGCCTACTTGTAGCTATTCTATGAGCCTGCTGTGAGGGTCAGAGCAGGGTCATAGAATAGTTGCAAATAGGCAACTGAACTCTGGAAGGGCCCCTCAGGAAGCACTAGAGTGAATGGTTACTAATGTTAAGATTGAACTTTTGCACCTGCTGATTGCTTTCAGTTTTGCAAAAATCATTTTTCTGCAATTTCGCGCAATTTGCGGGGCGCGAATCCGTGCGAGATCGTTTTTTGAAGCCGCGAATTCTTGCGAATACACGATTTGTTTTTTGCTGCGTGTTTGTTCGCGTGATTTTTTGCATGTTCGCAAGCCGCTTGTAGCGCAACGTTTGCGAAGTTACCCTGGCGGTCGTATATGGGCGCGGCCATCTTGTTTGCATGACGTAATTCCGTTTCCGGGCGCTATGTGTAATCTCGCAAAGTGTGCGGCTCGCTTGTACATGTTCGCGTGTGATCGCGAGGAAAATCTCGTGCGAACTTACCCACGCGGTCGTGAACGGGCGCGGCCATCTTGTTTTTCATTCATTGCTATGGTTCTGGGCATGCTCTCTGTATCCTTTCTTAATCTCTGCCATCCTTTGCTTGTTTGAAGTTTTTTTAATCTATTTTACTCATTATCTATCCCTCTATTTTTCTAGCTCTATATTTTTGTGTTTTCTGCTACTTTTTGTTCATTTTAAACTACTTTTTTAAACGCTTTTCTTTTCTTCTTCCCTGTTCTATTTCTTGTTTCTTATTTTGCTTCCTTTCTGCGCAGACCATGGCAAAGGGAGCCGGGAAGAAGCCCGCAAAGGGGAAGGGTCCCGCACCCCGTGCCCGGCTCCCGTGCGGGCGTTTGAGGGGGGAGACAGTTGTAGCTCGGGAGATTTTTAGTGCGGAGGAGGTGGCCGCACTAGTCTTTCATGTCCAGCGCCGCCTCCCCAAGACCATCATGGGAGGCGGCAGGATCGCTACCGGCTACGGGATCCGGGAGCGCCGGAAGCGGTGGGAGAAGGTGTGCCGGGCCATGTTTGAACACTCTGGGGTCCGGCGCACCTATAACCAGGCCACCCACCGATGGACGGATCTCATGGACCGGGAACGCGACTTGCTGGACGTGCTCGGCGTAGAGATCCCCGGGCTTGGTGAGTAGTAGTAGCTATTTCAAGCTATTTCATCACTCCTCTGTTTTATCCCGCTCTGTGTGTTATTATATTGCAAATTTTTGTTTTTCACCAAGAGCAATAATGCTGCCGATTACATTGTAGGTAAATTATATTTCAAAATCTTCTATGCATTTCAGGTGCACTGCTCTCCTTCTCAGTAGCCTTGCTACAATGCTTATTTGTTTTCTATTTTGTGTTCCTTTCATTGGCCTGAGAAATTATGTATGAGTGTAGTGTAAAGAACTGCGTAATGCCAGTAATTGTGCGCCATGCCACCACCACCCATGGTGCGCCGTATTTACAATGTGGCGCACCATGGGCCAAAAACGTCACAGAAGCCTTACGCATCTGTGCCGTAAAGGCGGCGCATTGCTGGAGTTGCGTGCCAACGATGGCGCAGCTCCAGCAATGCTCTGGGGTGCCCTATCTCCCCAATGCTGCATCAAGCCGTACGTCGGCTTCAAGCAGGCGCAGGGTTTGAGTCATGCATCATTGTCCTAAAAGTGACTGATTGACATCTTGTAGATTTCCCTCAGCCACTTTTAGGATTCGTTCCTGCGCAGGAACGCCCTCCCTTGCGCTGGAACGCCCCCTGATGGCGCAGGGATTTACAACGTGATGCATCTCCCATATGCGTCACTTTGTTAATATACGCCGCACCATGGCGCCTCTTTTGTTCTGCCGCTGCGTCACAAAAGTCACGCAACAATGGAGCAAAAGAGCCGCAAGGGGCTTCTAAATCAGCCCCTACAGACTCAAGTCCAGTCCTTCCTTTAGACACATGGCTATAAGAAGAAATAGTGGTGGTGGTCGGTTGATTGATTGATTGATAGTTTGAGTATTCACTGATCTGCAAGCACGATGGACTTTGTCTGTCACTTCGCGTGCTGCGGACTGCTGCCTGCCAGGCCTAGGCAAACCTTTTTAGTAGTTTGTTTAGTGAGTTACATAGAAACTTTCCAAGTCAACGGTCCGCAAATCAATAACGTAGTAGACCACATGAGATCGGTCAATATATCCCGTGGAATAGTTGTCTATTTGCTATTTCGCCAAAATATTTTGTTATTGTTCTTTTGAAATGTTTGATTTGGTTGACAAATATCATCCATGTTTTCTGGTCTTTCTTTCTTTCATGTTGTACATCAGCTCCCCCCAGGGGCAAGAGGACACAGGAGGAGGAGGGGGGTGCTGTTCAGGATGCAGGCCAGGATCGGGCAGGCGAGGGCTCCTTTGCTGGCCCCAGTAAGTTTTAATTTTAATATAGAGTACCTATTTTTTCATAGCGTTCCTCATTCGATTTTTTCTAAATCGTCTTTGATCTTCTTGTAGACTTTTGGTTTGGCTAGTAGGACAATCCATTCTACTACTGTTGCAGGGACAAATCTGCACAAACCGAACTATGGACACTAAATAATGCATTGCTTAGCTTATCAATTATAATATGTACTGTTAGACTTTCCACATACCTCAGTGATAACAGACTTTGTAGTTGAACCCCCAATCTCCTTACTGACTAGATAGTGTGGCAGAGTCATTTAGCTCCCAAAGTCACCGATGATTGATCCCCAATGATGATTAGATGATCCAACGCAGGACAAGAGTATGGAGTCAGAGTCAAGAAGTGTCAGAGGCACGGACTCATGCTTGCAAAAATTCCACAACCTTTAGCTCATCCACTCTAGTCTGGAGGACCAAAAACCACAGAGTCTATTTAAGTTTAAAAGCTTTATTAAAAGTAAACACATTTATAAAATTCAACTTTGTCATAAAACTAAACGTTTAACTGAAAATGGAAAAGTGCTTAGTGCTGACGATTAATTGGACACATTTCTTGTGGTCGAGCCGAGCTCTCACCTGGTTTGAACTTGATCCTGCTCGTGTTCTTAGAAGTCAAGCTTCTGTCTGTTAGGAGAAAAAGTGGTGCGTGTTAAAAATAAAAAGCAAGCATTCATCAGTTGTGCCAAAAAGTGCAGCAAGACAACAGCCTTCCCTGGAAAAAGGGACATTTTTACTTTAGAGTAGACAGACACAAATTATTACATTGTATTCTGTTTTTTTCACATTTCTTTATTCCTCCTAGACCAAATATTATGTAGTAGTGAGTGGTGTATTCTAACATTCTTAAATGTACTTTGTAGGTGGAACATCTGGTGGCGGGGCCAGCGCGGAGGTGGTGGTATTGGACGAGGGGGACAACTCTGGGGAGGAGGCGGTGCAAGTGCCGGACGTGCCTGTGAGGGTTCACACGGTGGTGGCGGGCAGAGGTAAGCTATATATTCCTTACTTATTGAGATTGAAGACTGCATAGTGTGCTTTCTGCATGGGTGTATTATAAATCAACCAGGTAGTAGCCTCCTCTAAATGTACTTCGACTTAGCTGTGAAGTTTTTGGCGAGAAGAATCCCAATAAGATCTGAGATGAACTTGATGGATGGGATGAACGAAAAGCGAAAGAAGGGTGTAAGTAAGTGTGGAAGGACGAGAAATTTAATGATGACTGGCAAAGAAGAATGATATGTGTTTGCTTGGTCCCCGAGGTGGCTGGGAAGGAAAGAATATGGTATGGTGCATGGCTGGGTGAATGATGAAGCAAGGATGGGTGGAAGGAGAACAGCCTGGGTGGGTGAAACAGAAACTGTATGTGTGCATATACTTTGAATGGATGGATGCCTGGATCATGGTATTATCTGACTCTTATATGTGTATCTAGAGAGAGTAGACGGTCACTGGATGAACTAAGTGTTACTTTGAAGAGCATGTAACACCGCACCCGCACGTCCGTTCCAGTGTAGGAAAGGCAAGGAAAAGAAGTTGTAATTTTGTCCAAATACTACCATGAATAGTAGCAGTAGTTTGTATTGCAACTGCAAGCACAGCATATATCCGGTTATTACGGTGGACACTCCCTACCTCTCTTAATAACTTTAGTTTAGTAGTAGTACGTCATTCATGTGTGGGCACACTGTTCACTCAATAATAAGCAAAGCACCTAAAGTCATCCCATATGTCATCAAATACATCCCATGTGAAGTGATAGATAATCAGATTATTTAGCTTCTTCATTTTCCTTTTCTAGTACTCATTTACACTGTAGGGTGAAAGCTAAATTAATTAAGCAGTAGCCCTTTTAACAGAGTATTCTCAGTGCCACCCGTAATAGAAAATTAAGAGCTTCACCACCTGCATGTACTGGACCAGTACAGTAACGCAAGTCTGTCTCACTCATCATGTTGTGCGTCTGTTTTTCTCGGGTGCAAGTTCACTGCGCTGGCATTATGCCGGCTTGCATAAGATAACGTACCAATTTTCCTAAACAAGACAGAAGAAGAAGAATAAGACTGGTGTACTGTCATAGTCGACTGTAATGGAAGTCCATAGTGCTCGTAGAATTTGTTCCTTAAACTCCCACTAATGTTAGAGCAAGGATGAAGAAGTGGGAGGTTAGATAGATACTGTCCTCAATAGTTATGTACTGTGCTTTCAATTTGCTACTTGTACTGTGACACAACTTTCTGCTCAATCATTTTGTGTTAATCTTAAGGAGCATTGGTTACAGACTATGTCTTTCTTTCTTCATATAGTTGCTCCTTCCAAATCAACCAGAAGATCATCAAGGAGGGAGCTGGCTCAAATGGCCCGGCAACGGAGGCTGGATGCCACTGTCGCCGAATATCGGCGGCTGGTGGCCCTGGAGGAGGAGGAGACGCAGTCTACCGGTACAACAACAACATCCACTGGGACAGCTGCATCCTCCTCTGTGCACCCACGGGCTGCTAGCCAGCGCAGTGCTCCAGCGTTACGGAGCCGGGCTACCAAAGCCAACCGCCACCGCCGAGCAGCAAATACAGCAGCTGCCCCCTACAGGAGTTGCAAGGCACGCCAGCGCCGCTTATCCCTAAGAGTGTCCTACCTGGAGCAGGAGGGCCATACCTATAAGAACTTGGTGGAGGGCCTCCGCTTCGACCATGCCACCCTCCACAAGGAGTATGATGCCCTGGCCGCTAAAGTCAACAGCACCCTCCCGCAGTGTAGTGTCCCTTGCCCCTTTTTTAGAGACTTTTGGGGAGTGGGAATTGGGAGTTGGGTTGTGGGACTTTTGAAGGACAATCGTTGGGGTTAGGGAGGGTCTTGCGGGAGATTATTTTGTTAGGGCTACAAAAATAAACTTTTTGAAACTTTATCTGACCATACCTGTTTTTTACTGCTTTTGAGTCTGGTGGGTGGGGGTTTAACAGTAAGTTTGTTTTCCTGAAGAGTCCTAGGACTTTAGTAGTACTACCGTCAATCTCTCGTCTATTCCTAATACTCCATTATACTACCTCCCACCAAACGCATATCTTACCTGTAATTTGTGTTTGAAAGTAGGGCTAGGCCCAGGGCTGGCTCCACGGGAAATGGCGATTAAGGTTGGCAATCCTGGGCGGATGAAATGTCCTCATTGCGGTGGTACTAGTGGTGTGACACAGTGGCAGTTGCATGCCTATGGAAAAAAAGAAAATGAAACCTGGTTTGTCCTTACTGTAGCATTACAACGGTACGATAGAGAATATAGCAGGTGACAGTACACTAGAACAGTGCCACACAGAGCCTAACAAATGGTAAAGTATTGAAAGTATAACTAGTACTTGCGTTGAATTTCTTTGACATTGGCTACTACTACAAGAAATAGTACTGAAGCTGAGTAAGTCTAGAATATATTCTCGTATTCCTGCACCAGCCTGTTGCTATGACCTTATCCTCCCCAGCAAGTGTGTGGAATTATTGATGTCATTTAGTCACACATCAAGCAAAACCACACAGCCCGGGGTAAGAGGGTTAGGGTTTGGAAAATGGATGGGAATGGGGGTTTCTTTTTGGGTAGGTTTTGTTGAGAGAAAAAAAAAAGCACAGCATGGACAAACAATAATTCAAGATAAAGAAATCTTTGGGTACAAAGCTATCCATAAATCTTTTTAAGTGACATAAAGGAAGTGCATGCCCTACTGCATGCATTGTTACTGAAAAGTAAGTAGTACTAGAATGCGACAGTACAGGGCTGCAGCGTTTTCACTTGCCTATCTCTGCACTCAGAGAAACACTTCTTATTCTTACATTAAATTAGGTTTAAAAATTAGCCGAAGTAAAACCTATTGAATGGCTGTAGGGATCAATTTAGAAGCAGAGAGAGATCCAAGAAATGGAGTCACACTCATGGATACTGTATCTGTATGTTGTTGTAGTTGTCCTGTTGAATTTGGTAAGTAAGTTGCATGCAGCAAACAATTCCTCTTATTAGCGGCACTCCTCCATTCCAGCTGACGCTTCGTCCATCAATGTTGGTGACCAGAAGACACCCTGTCCACTGCTTGCCTGGCGGATGCTGAATTGCGGCTCGCTAATGTGAAGCCTGACTCCATCCTTTTTTCCCCATTGCACAGACTGAAACCCGGCCTGGAATTATTGAACGAAAAATAGGAAGTGCTATTACAACACCACTGATAAATAAATACAAGGTGTGTACGCTGTGTAGTGCAAAAAGTCACACTTTGATTTTTCAAATAGACAGTACAATATTTTTGAAAGTGCGTACTCTGTCTGAGTCACCTTTTGAAGGATAAATAAGTATGGGCAAATTAATTTAGCGGATCTTTCCCCTCAAGCTAGGTGTACTGTAAACTGTGTTTTAGAACAAAATTAGACCTTCCCAGCAGTGATCCCGCCTCCCACTCAGACCCTTACTAAAGCCAGTCGCAAAAATGTAGAAGACCCCCAATCAGATCTCAAAAAAAGAGGCCTAGCAGAAAACTGGTGATAAAACGTACCACCGTGGATTGTATTTCCAAACCACTTGCAAGCAAGCAAAAGTATCCATAGCCAGCATCGCTCCAAGACTCGAAAGCCCCCCCACCCAAACACATGCAATAGAAATACTGCTAACCCTAACGAGCCCTAAGTTAAGAATAGTGGCAAAGGCTTTCTTTAACTATGCCAAATCCCCCCTTTCCCACCATACTACTGGTTTAGAGTCTGGTGGGTGGTGGTTTAACAGTAAGTTAGTTTTCCTGAAACTTAAGTCTGTGTCATTTTCTTCCTTTAAGTGTAAATGGCTAAATGTTTTCAACAGTAAGTGCCTCTCACCGAGTAAGTGATCCGCCCTTTCCCACCATGGATTTTCTTCAAATCGCTTGCAACAAAAATTACACATTCCCACGAGTGCTCTAAAACCCCAGAACTCAGTTGCAAAAATCAAGAACACCCAAACACAGGCAATCCTACTGCTAGGGCTAACCCTAACGAACCCTAAGTTACAAAAAGTGGCAAAACCTTTTTTCCTCATGGATGTTGTTTAAACCAGTTTTATCCGGTATTAGACCTTCTCAGCAATGGCCCCAGAGCCGTCAACCCAGGCGAAAACAAGTAGAAGACCCCCAAACAGCCAAAAAGCAAAAGTACAAAAATGTGGACTTAGTCACTTTTGTGAAAATTTCCAAAATCACTCAGCGCGCGCTCTGCAGCTAGGCCCTAACTCCCCTCTGCCTCCATGGATTTCCTTCAAACCTCTTGCTATCTAAACTATCCATACCCAGTAGTGCTCCCAGACCCCGAAACCCACCCACAAACACCAGGAAGCCTCCCAAACAGGCCCCTGAAAACGCTACATTGAGCGAAAAGTCAGAAAAGGCAAAACCTTTTTTCCTCATGGATGTTGTTTAAACCAGTTTTATCCGGTATTAGACCTTCCCAGCAATGGCCCCTGAGCTGTCAACCCAGGCGAAAACAAGTAGAAGACCCCCAAACAGCCAAAAAGCAAAAGTACAAAAATGTGGACTTAGTCACTTTTGTGAAAATTTCCAAAATCACTCAGCGCGCGCTCTGCAGCTAGGCCCTAACTCCCCTCTGCCTCCATGGATTTCCTTCAAACCTCTTGCTATCTAAACTATCCATACCCAGTAGTGCTCCCAGACCCCGAAACCCACCCACAAACACCAGGAAGCCCCCAAACAGGCCCCTGAAAACGCTACATTGAGCGAAAAGTCAGAAAAGGCAAAACCTTTTTCCCTCATGGATGTTGTTTAAACCAGTTTTATCCGGTATTAGACCTTCCCAGCAATGGCCCCAGAGCCGTCAACCCAGGCGAAAACAAGTAGAAGACCCCCAAACAGCCAAAAAGCAAAAGTACAAAAATGTGGACTTAGTCACTTTTGTGAAAATTTCCAAAATCACTCAGCGCGCGCTCTGCAGCTAGTCCCTAACTCCCCTCTGCCTCCATGGATTTCCTTCAAACCTCTTGCTATCTAAACTATCCATACCCAGTAGTGCTCCCAGACCCCGAAACCCACCCACAAACACCAGGAAGCCTCCCAAACAGGCCCCTAAAAACGCTACATTGAGCGAAAAGTCAGAAAAGGCAAAACCTTTTTTCCTCATGGATGTTGTTTAAACCAGTTTTATCCGGTATTAGACCTTCCCAGCAATGGCCCCAGAGCCGTCAACCCAGGCGAAAACAAGTAGAAGACCCCCAAACAGCCAAAAAGCAAAGTACAAAAATGTGGACTTAGTCACTTTTGTGAAAATTTCCAAAATCACTCAGCGCGCGCTCTGCAGCTAGGCCCTAACTCCCCTCTGCCTCCATGGATTCCCTTCAAACCTCTTGCTATCTAAACTATCCATACCCAGTAGTGCTCCCAGACCCCGAAACCCACCCACAAACACCAGGAAGCCCGCCAAACAGGCCCCTGAAAACGCTACATTGAGCGAAAAGTCAGAAAAGGCAAAACCTTTTTTCCTCATGGATGTTGTTTAAACCAGTTTTATCCGGTATTAGACCTTCCCAGCAATGGCCCCAGAGCCGTCAACCCAGTCGAAAACAAGTAGAGAAGACCCCCAAACAGCCAAAAAGCAAAAGTACAGGTGATTAAAGTTTTAATTATATTAACTTGTGCAAAACAAAGAAAGACAGAAACACAGGAATAAAAGTCAATAAGTACGAAAAAGAAAATGTCTGAATTCATTGGCTCATTTTCAGGCCTCGGTGCCAGGGAAGAAGAGTTTGTCCTCATACTCTGCGAAATCATCAGGCAGGAGTAGGTCAGTGTCACCTAACACAGAAGAAATTCCCTCATCTAAATTGCTGTCCTCCTCGTCTTCTTGCGTCGTGCGATCTTGTACTTTGAAATCTGGTGGTATGAGGTGCTCATTCATCTTGATCATTGTCAATATCTCCACATTTTTGGGCGAGAGGCGGGTCCGTTTGCAAGTTACAATGCCACCAGCAGCACTGAAAACACGTTCAGAAGACACGCTTGAGTAGGCAAGACAAGTAATGTATAGCCAGGCGGGAGATCTCTGGCCACAATTCTTTTTTCCCATGCCAATACGCCAATGGGTCAGCATTAACATAGACCTCTGTTGAGTCATTCAGATAGTCCTGCACCATCGACTCAAAGTTCTCCACGTTTCCTCCACTTTGCTGAATTTTCGCTCGGACCTTTTCAGAACCATAACCAATCTCAGCTATCCAATCCTCTTCATCACCCGATATTTCTGTTGTGTCTGGTGCAGATGATGCGGTTGCCGGTGTCTTTAACGGCTGAGAGGTCACTTCTGCCACAGCCACAGGTGCAGAAGTGGAGTCTTCTGACTGGGGATGGCCTGCTGATGCTGATGTACTGCCTTTTCCTTCAATTTGCTTCCGTTCTCTTTCAAACCTGATGGCTGACCAGGCTACCCAACGTTTGTACTTTGTAGCATCTTCATCACTAAAAGGAAATAATGCAAAGCCTGCCAGCGCCTTTTTGTAGCGTGGATGCAGAATAGTAGCACAAATGGAATGCTGTTCTGAGTGGATCTTTTGAAGACGTTCATCTCCACGTAGACGCTCTAATAATTTCTCCGCCAAATCAAAAGCTTCTTGCTTTTCTTCATCGTTTTGAAACTTTGAAGACACCGCCTTCAGTTTGTGCTCCAGCATGCGCAACAATGGGATAGCTTTTCCCAAATTACAGTCCTCCCTGCTGACTGCACGCGTGAAGAACTCAAAAGAACGAAGCATGTCTGTCAGGCTTTTAATTAGCTCCCATTGCGCCGCATTTAACCTCAGGTCCTCCTTCACAGCTGTACCCATTGTTAAGAAATACTGATCGAGTACCGTAAACTGCTCATACAGACGCTCAAGCATGTAAAAGGTTGAGTTCCAACGTGTTGGCACCTCCTGGATGAGTGCTTTCACTCGCATTCGACGTTCATGTAGCAGGCTCCTCAGATGCTTCCGGGCCTTAAAAGAATGGCTGAAATGGTTGCACATTTTTCGGCAGGTGACCACTAACTGGCAAGCTGGACTTTCTTTATCCAAGAATTTTTTAACAACCAGGTTTATACAGTGCGCCAAACACGGCACTCTGAAATAGTCACCCAGTTCCATGGCCTTAACTACATTGGCGCCATTATCCGTGGAAACATAACCAATGCCGCGTTTTTTTGGAGACAGCCAATGAAAGACCTTTGTGTTGAACTCATTCAAAATGTTTTGTGCTGTATGACGTTTCTCCAAGCCAAACATGGCTAGTGTTGCATGTTTCCGAGCAGCTTTAAAAACTTGGTCCAGGTCAGCACCTGCGTTTAGCTTTGCTTTAACCCCTGAAAAAGAGACCCAGTGTGCAGTGATGCACATGTAATCAGTGCCTGCGCCACTGGTCCACATGTCTGTTGTGAGATGTATAGTGTGAACAGCACTCTTCTGCAAAGCTGCCCCAATCACCCCCAGCACATCTTCATGTAGTGCTGGAACCGCAACATGGGCAAAATAGTACCGGCTAGGAACCTTCCATTTAGGGCAGAGCGCTGCCACTAATTCGAGAAAACCAACCCCTTCTACAAAAGAAAAAGGGAGAAGATCCAGCGCTAGCATTTTAGCCAGCTTAGTGTTATACAGACGCACCATTGGGTGGTTGCGGTCATATGGCGCGTCTGAAAACAACATTGTTTTAATGTTGCCCTGGACCATTTTACGGGATGATGATGATGACTTCTTCGACCCAGTTACGCTCGCTGATGAACTTTTTCACATTGGTGTCTCACTCTGTCCCACACTCTTAGTGTGGCTCCCAGGGGTACTGGGTGTAAGTGAAGTGTGTGACACTTCTTCCTCCTCGTCATCATCAGATGGAACATCAACGTTTTCTCGACTTGCAATTCGGGCTTCCTTGATCTCCTTTAGGTGCGCCAACCATTGGACAGTGTGCTGTCTCTTAAGATGACCTCTCTGGCCTCCAGTCCCATAGTTGGTACCAAGCTTACCACGACTAACTGCAAGCTTACAAATGCTAAAAATGGCTATGTTTTCCCTTTTTGTGGAAACACTAAAGAAGTCCCAAACTGCGGACTTGAAATGTCTGTGGGGGCCGGAGGAGGCGATACTGGTGGTGGCCGTGCTGCTAATGCCAGATGAAGTGGAGGATGTGTATTGCTGAACTTTACTATGTTGTGCACTTTCACCACCACTAATTGAGGTCGAGGTGGATGGAGGTCCCTTCTGGCGAGTAAGAAATATGGAAGCGGTAGGTTGTGGTGTACTAGTTAACATCAATGATTCTGGTGTTCCCATTGCCTCCTCGTCGACTTCATCATCACGCTCAGCAGCCTGTCGGGCTAGGGTCAAAATGTCTGTTTGCTGCATGCCCGCTGGGGCTTCAGTGACGTTAGTGATGATGACTGCGTCGTCGTCGTGAGAGTCTTCAGCAGCAGGAGTATACGCCACTTCTTGTTGAGCGTCATCACACTCCATAACTTTGTGAGTTTCGACGACCTTCCTTTTACGCTTAGCTACCTTTGTCAGATCATGGTGTGCCCCCTCCTCAACCTCACTCTCAGACGGCAGTGGTGCTGGTTCCCAAGTAAGATCCATATCATCAGAAGGAGGTGGGCTTGAAGAAGATGTAGACACCATCACCCTTGATCTTTTCCTTGCTCGGGATGTGGAAGACAATGAATGATCATCAGGAGGAGTGGCTTCCTCGAATGATACCTCGGCTTGATTGTCGATTTCCAGATGTGCCCCTACTTCTGGAGGAACAACTATTGTGGCCACTTGTTGTGCCCCTCCATGCACCTCTGCTTGCTCCTCTCCTTGTGCCGCCTCTCCTTCCACATGTACTTGGGCTTGTACTTGCACATGTGATTGTTGTTGCGGCTGTGGTTGTTCAGCACTCGTCAGATGAGTTACAACAACCTGTGTTGATTGAGGGACATTGCTGCTACTTTCTTGCGATGAGCCAACATCACTGGTCGATGGTGATTGAACAACTATACTGGCTGCCTCTGCAGCACTCAAGGGCTTGGACCTAAGTTGGCGTGGTGGTGGTGGCACTGAGCCCAATGGAGCGGAGGTGCTGCTGCTCCCAGCTTGGTCCCCAGCAGACCCCGCTGCTGCAGCAGGCGTACTTTTTTTTCCCCAAAAAATGTGGCGGTCGTCATCACACCAGTCTCCTTGGTAAGTGGCACCACTTGCTTCTTCTGCTCCTTACTGGCAACTTTCTTGCTAGAGGAGCTACGGGCAACTTTTTTTGGGGCCATCTTCTTCAGATGTCACTCTGAACAGCAGGCCGCAGTTGCACAAGTTGCAGAGTTGTCTGTGGCCACACGTGACGTTGTGCTGCACACACCGCAGCAGGACTTCTTCCTGGCACTGGTGGTTCTCTTGTGCACCTACAAGCAATGGAAGACAGAGGAACATCAGTTATACTCCCCAAAAAGTCAAAAAAACACACAAAAATCAGCACAATCCCAGCCCATCCATGGCCTCAATGGTGTTTAAATTCAAGAAGACAACCCACAGAAAGACTAGACCCATGCACCACTCACTACCCCTGGGCAAAAGGCCCCAACAGCAGCCCCAAAAAAATCGACAAAAACCACAAAATTCAGCACAATCCCAGCCCATCCATGGCCTCAATGGTGTTTAAATCCAAGAAGACACCCCACAGAAAGACTAGGCCCATGCACCACTCACTACCCCTGGGCATAATGGATGAAAGCTAGGCAAAATAAGTGCAGGCCTCAGACACTGCCTCTCTTCAAAATGGCCCCTTGCACCCCAAGCACATGTTGCCTCTACCAGCACTCAAGATGGCCACCACCACCACCCACGTGGCCAGTCCAAATCAACAGTAGCACCCCAAAAAAAACGAAAAACACACAAAAATCACCACAATCCAATGCCATCCAGGATGTTTACATTAAAGAGAGTGAGACCCCACAGGCAGACTCAGTCCATGCACCACTGGCAAAAGGCCCCAACAGCAGCCCCAAAAAAATCGACAAAAACCACAAAATTCAGCACAATCCCAGCCCATCCATGGCCTCAATGGTGTTTAAATCCAAAAAGACACCGCACAGAAAGACTAGGCCCATGCACCACTCACTACCCCTGGGCAAAAGGCCCCAACAGCAGCCCCAAAAAAATCGACAAAAACCAGAAAATTCAGCACAATCCCAGCCCATCCATGGCCTCAATGGTGTTTAAATCCAAGAAGACACCCCACAGAAAGACTAGGCCCATGCACCACTCACTACCCCTGGGCATAATGGATGAAAGCTAGGCAAAATAAGTGCAGGCCTCAGACACTGCCTCTCTTCAAAATGGCCCCTTGCACCCCAAGCACATGTTGCCTCTACCAGCACTCAAGATGGCCACCACCACCACCACCCACATGGCCAGTCCAAATCAACAGTAGCACCCCAAAAAAAACAAAAAACACACAAAAATCACCACAATCCAATGCCATCCAGGATGTTTACATTAAAGAGAGTGAGACCCCACAGGCAGACTCAGTCCATGCACCACTCACTACCCCTGGGCAAAAGGCCCCAACAGCAGCCCCCCAAAAATCGACAAAAACCACAAAATTCAGCACAATCCCAGCCCATCCATGGCCTCAATGGTGTTTAAATACCAGAAGACACCGCACAGAAAGACTAGGCCCATGCACCACTCACTACCCCTGGGCAAAAAGCTCCAACAGCAGCCCCAAAAAAATCGACAAAAACCAGAAAATTCAGCACAATCCCAGCCCATCCATGGCCTCAATGATGTTTAAATCCAAGAAGACACCCCACAGAAAGACTAGGCCCATGCACCACTCACTACCCCTGGGCAAAGGCCCCACCAGCAGCCCCAAAAAAACGACCATAAACGACAAAATTCAGCACAATCCCAGCCCATCCATGGCCTCAATGGTGTTTAAATTCAAGAAGACACCCCACAGAAAGACTAGGCCCATGCACCACTCACTACCCCTGGGCATAATGGATGAAAGCTAGGCAAAATAAGTGCAGGCCTCAGACACTGCCTCTCTTCGAAATGGCCCCTTGCACCCCAAGCACATGTTGCCTCTACCAGCACTCAAGATGGCCCCCACCACCACCCACATGGCCAGTCCAAATCAACAGTAGCACCCCAAAAAATTACGAAAAACACACAAAAATCACCACAATCCAATGCCATCCAGGATGTTTACATTAAAGAGAGTGAGACCCCACAGGCAGACTCAGTCCATGCACCACTCACTACCCCTGGGCAAAAGGCCCCAACAACAGCCCCAAAAAATCGACAAAAAATACAAAATTAAGCACAATCCCAGCCCATCCATGGCCTCAATGATGTTTAAATTCAACAAAACAGTTGTATCATGCACCCATAACCAACCCTGGTCCTACTGGATACTGTGGCTACCCACAATATATTTTATTTAATGTTTTGAAAAAGTTCCAAAATTGTAGTTGCAGCAACTGTAATGCCCCAAACAAACTTACTTGTGAAAGTTGATTTCTAATCCAAAAGTGATCCAAAGAAAGTCAAAAAGGCCTCAAATCCAAATATCCAGCAGCACCCACAAAAAGTAATCCTTCCAGGTCAAGGTCCAAATGAAAGTGACCAGCACATGAAGAAAGCACTGGGAGGAGCCTGCTGGACAGGAACAGGAAGTTGGAGACTGTGGGGCACTTCCTTCCTCCCCCCCCAAAAAAAATGGACTCCTTGCAAAAAAAAGTGCAGGCAAATGTCAACCTGAGGAGTGATTCTGATAAAAATCATCATTTTCTGAAGGTTTATGCTGTTTGCTGGTGGATTTCTTGTGCAGAATTGCAAAATCTCTATTTCGCGAGTACGAGATTGTTCCTGCCCGCCGCACCTACGTGTTCGCAATTGCGAACTCTCGCGATGCGTGCTGTGCAAGGTAAGGTGGCAAGCCGCGATTACGTATTCGCGGGCGCCAACTCCCGCGGGATCCCGCAGCAAGATCCAAAATGGCGCAGCACTCGCAAAATATCGAGAAAAACAACTCGGCAAACGCTGAATGACGGAAAGTGAACGCCGTGCGCCATGCCGCGCGCCGCAATATTGTATCACCAAGCAAAAAAATCCGCCGCGTGCGAATCGACGGATTTTCTGCAAATTCGCTAGAGTTCGCGAATTTGCCAAAAATCCGCAAAGTCCGCGAGCGGAACGGATTTTACGCCCATGCTTAGTTCCCTGGCAAGTCATATTTTAACAGTGTTTGTGTGACCCTTTTTACTGAACGTTTAGCATATGATTAAGCATTGTTAGGCATCATGTGGGTTTGATGTAGCATAGTACGGGTAATACAATTCAGAGCTGTTCTGGACGGGGCCCCCTAGTATATGCCTTTCCCAGGGCACCCAAAACTTTAAGATACCACTGCATGTATTGCCTTGTAAGGGGTTCTTATACATACACCCTCTTGCATGTGGTTTTCCAAGATATGTGTCAGTAGAGGTGCTGCCTGGAGCATGGATCGTGCTCTTACACGGGATAATAGAACCTCTCAATGGGCAGTAGCAGATGATGTCTGCACTGAGTGGCAGGGCGGGGGAGACTGACGACAACAAAATACAAATAAAAAAAAGAAAAATAACTTATCTGCCCATCCTGCCACCCCCCCGCTCTTCTACTTCTCCTCCTCGCCAGCACAGACTCCCAGAATCCCCTGCAGCCATTCATGAGAGCAGCATCAGGATTGGCCTGAGCACCCTTGATTTGCGCTCCCAGCGAGACTGGGAGCCTTGTGACTGCTCTCTCCAACCCAGCAATGCTGCTCGACTTGGAAAGAGCTTCAGTGCGCATGATGCTTCTGCCGGCCTGAGACGGTTGGCCAAACCCACATGCGCACTGAATCACAGTGCTCACCACGTCCGTAACTGCTCCCTCCACCCCCGAATAGTCCCTCCCCCATGACTCGCCTAGGAGAGAAAAATAAAATGATAATAAATCTGGTTTATTACCATTTTAATTTTCAATTTTTGAAAGCTGCGGGTGGTGTGCGGGGCAACGCTCCTCCGCCAATGCTGGGCAGCCGCCGCTTTATGGGGCTGTTTATTTGAGCTTATAGTGCCTGCCCGGTAGTAGATACCGTTCGGGCCATTTCTCGCGTTGCGGTGCTATCGCACTGGGTCGATCTATGGGCAGGTAACGCTTGTTTACAGTTCGGGGAGGCGCAGAGTTTCTGTGGGAGTTTTGTTTCAGTTTGTGTACTCTACGTTAAATATTATTAAGCCATTGAATTTGGTAGAAGATTTGTGGAGACGAGTTACACATGTTTACTGCATAGCTGCCAAGGTTTCAGATTGCTACGTGTGACATTGTCATGTTTTCAGTGTAAGTATGAGTGACATTTCAACGACTATGAGTGACACTTTCTTGTGAGCAGAAAATCAAGCAATGAAGATGAGGAAACGTATAAATATCAGAAGTTAGACTCATTTGAGATACGAGAAACTAAGAAGATTATGCAACTGCTGTAAATGTCTGAGGTGGCTGGCTCATAATTACAACGAAGTTATCAAAATGTCACACACAGCAGTCGGAAACCTTGGCAACTATGAAAGAGGGCAGGCATCTCTTCACATGACATAGCATTTAAGACCGTGCCCATACTCCTGTTCTTGACACCGAGTCTTCTTTTCGCACTTATTTCCTAAACGTGATAGGAAGACTGTGTGTGTTTAATCCTATTACTGTTTAAATGCTTGTCTTGTACAATGCTGATCATATAATCAACTATGAATTTTGAATGGCATATTGTATTGACTAATAAGAATAAAAAAGCAGAAGCATTGCCAAATGGGCAAAAATAAAAGATGAGCAGCATGCCATGGTGAAATAAGGAGAATGAAACAAACCACTTTTACCAGGTGGTGTTTGCTGTCCAAGACGAGGTCACGCAAAAAAGTAATGTAATGGGAAAAGGTTTATCACTTGCTGTGGGGTGAACTGAGTTGGAAAGCTGCCACTGCAGAGGCCACCTTATTCATAAGTGAATACTGTAAGCAGGAAACTAACACTTTTGAAGTATCTACTAATAGCAGCCTCAGATGTCACCACTAGAAAACAATAAAACAACGGACATCTAGAAAGCAGGTCACATTGCTGAGCTAAGAATTAACACCACAAAGACAGAGCACTTGGGTTTATGCTACGAGAAGAAAAGAGGCCCTAACATAAATCTCAGCTGCCGGGTGCCCCAGACCGCTATATGCCATAAATTAATTAGAGTCAGCTCTCTGACTCACGGACTCTGGGTGCCGCCCTCAGCAGTGTCACGACAGCATGATTTCCGGGCAAGCCCGAGAGGCTGTGAGACATACACAGCGGTCACAGCCAGGCAGGCTGTATTATTTCGAAATGTCACTCCAGTAAATTAAGCTACCCCGGTAACCTGCGCGCCACCCCCCCTACACAGATAACTTACTTGCATGAGTCAATAAGGGAACTGCATGGACTGTGTAGCAATGAGGAACCATTTATGTCATTTAAAAAAGAAACTTGCTGCATTTATGTTTTACCGTTGGTTTTAGTATAAGCTTATTCGCACAGTTCACCCTGCAGCGGAGCTTCTTTTACTGTTGCAGAGTAGATCTCCTCGCCCCCGCTGTCAGCCAGCCTCTTCCATACGTGCTCTCTGATCTCTCCAAAATTTAGTCCACCGTCTGACAGACTCGAAGTGAAAAGTTATGACCTTTCCCAAAGAGGTTTCTTACTTGCATTCTTTTTATTACGGCGCCACACGCAAACGAACGAGCCAGCGCAAAGCAGCGCCTTCCTCCAAACTTCCCGCTTCCCGGCAGCACAATGTGACGTCCCACGCGGCGCAATTTTAAGCAACAACCTGACTGGTCTCATTGGACACTACCTGGGATCCTGATGTCAAGCCGCTGCGCCCATGGTCTCATATGCTGTTGAATCCATCACAAATCAGGCACAGCAGTTCAGTTGTCATCGTGAGCCTGCCAACACTGCCTTAGCTCCCAGTGCGAGAGCCAAAGCCTGTTGTGGGAGCACAGTGCACGAAGTTCACGCTACGGGCGGCGCGCTGCTGCTACGTGCCCATGGAGCTTTAGGTTAAGGTTGAGATACAATAAAGATATGCGTGACAATGCATTTCAGTGCGGTAATGCGGATTACCACACTGAAATGCGACTTGGCAGGGCTGTCACTGACTGCAGCTTTCGATCATAAAGCCAGACTTTCAGGCAGAGGATTGGTTTCTGAATCAGTTTCTGACTTCTCAGATGAGGAGACACTGCCATCGCGTGGCCAAATCGAATACTGCTACATACTAGGGAATCGGCTGTGTCCTGTTGTCAGCGCTCCTGTACCGAATAAAGACGTTGCTGCAGAGATAATTATAATTGCTTAAGAAAAAAAGTAAATCGAAAAGAAATGAATATGAAATAGAAAATTAATTATTTCTCCCTTAGTGGCTCCAGTCTGGTATACTGCATATCATTAAGGGATAATGTTTTTTTCAATTACATAAATTGTGTTCCTTCCCTCCGGGAATGGCCTTCTTGAGGACCGCTTTTAGGGGGACGCCTCGTGCGGACCATCCCAAAAACTTACAATATGCTTAGAGCAATCCCATGTTATTTAACATTTGTTGGCTTTAGTGTCACTCTGATTTGCTTATGTTCTTATTCAATAGTGTATCTTGCTGCTCTTATGGTGTCCCTTAACTTGGCATAACACCATCCTTTTGATTGGTATCCTTTCACTGCTTCCATTTCAGAAACTACATTTTTCTTTTTCATTCAGCACTCTTTGAGACTGTTTCTTTTGTTGCTGTCTCCCACATGTGATGCTTCTCCTTTCATCAAATACCAGTCCTGTGCTCTGTATGCGCCCCCTCCCGTCCCAGCTGGTCTGTAAAAGCACACAAATAGTTTTCATTTTCTAGGGCGTGACTAAACAGCATACTTGAAGGGTTCCTTTTGTTTTATCTTCTGTATTCCACATATTTAACACAAGCTCAGGCCTTGGCACTCAAAGGCTTTTACGCTGCGGGAGAGTTGATTACTGCACTCATTCAGCTGGCAGAAGGGATGCTGAGCATGGTTGAAAGGGAGACGCCTCTTCTCCTGGAGGCCCATAAATGTGCTCCCTCCCCTACTGCAGAGGACCAAATGGCTGGAGTATGTTTCAGTTCTGATTCCCGTAATAATTAAAATAGGGCGTGGCAGTGTTTTCCTTTAAATGTCCTTATTCTTTTTACAATTTGTTCAGTTTCCTAAGTGACCATTATTTGAAAAACAAACCATACCATTTATACAGATTGAAAATATTGAATTCTTTGTGTGGTTTTAAGGTACATTAAGATGTGTGTTCCTTCGGTATTTTGAGTTTTTTCTTGCCTTTTTCTAAACAATGTTTTACAAACAAGCAGTGGTAAAAACTAGTAATCTGACCCTCTTACTATAAAGATAAGCCGCCCAACTGGCGTTAACACTGCTGGTTCTTCTAGGTGCATCAATTAAATCAGTTTAATCTTCCCCTCACAGGGAGACAGGGGCTGCCTTTAATATGTTCTGATCCTTGTGAGACTTGGACTCCTGTAGTACTACCTCATATACTCTTAAATGCCTTTGTGAATTGCCCATAAAACATCTAAAATGGTAAAATTCAAGGAATATTCATATACAGTTCGTAAAAGTAGAAAGGTCTGGGACCTCTACACTTTTACCAATAGGGAGCTGAACATTTCAGCACTGATTCTGAAAGGCATTTATGAGTCATGAAGGAATCTGGCCCATGTCCTCCAAAATGGAAAACGATACATGGTTTCTTTATAAAACTATAGGTCTGACCCCATATTTGGACACTGCATTGGTGATGTTGCATGCAGAACTAGGCACAATATTCATATCAGGTACACAGAGATGCACATAATACACCCTATCTGACCTTAATTTGTTACCTTAAAATGGACACAGTACACCATTTGAGGCTTCTAGAGCTGGGCATCCTCTAGATTTGGTGTCAAGAACTGTAATAGCGAACATGAGAACCATACACCAGATGAAGCCTTCTGAAGTGGTTACAAGACTCAATGAATGACTTGTACCAAACTCCTCTCTTCTGGTGGCTTATATCGGTGTTCACTGCTGCATTGAGCACTTGACAAGCGTTTTACACCTGGACAAAAGTCACAGCCTGCAGTTGTTGTGCCATCTGGCTCTCAAGAAGCATGGATTACCACACACCACAATTTTACGTGAAAAGAGAGGCCCTCATGGGGCTTGCCTGCCCCAAAACTGGTGCCAGCAGACCCTCCATCCAGTCATCACACATTGTCCAAATCACACTGACCTCTCACCATCAGTCAACAGAGTCGCATCTGCAGGATATATAAGGTCAGCATCAAGATAAGACAATTGTAATAATTTTTAATACAAGCTGTGGTTAATATTCTAAAATGTTACATTTCAATAATGTCTCCATCGAATTTCAGCAATATTATATGGCACACTGCGGACAATCTGTATGTCCATGTTTTTCGTTAGTACACCTATATTTGAGTATTTTAATGTTGAAAAAGAAAATGAAAGACTTATTGCATTGCTGTAGAAATCTTTGAAAGCCTAAATTGTTTGTAGTTGTTCACTAGCAATTTCATAAAAATTCAAGGGCACTTCTAATGATTGTTTAGTAGCAGAGGCTCAATGGAAGTATTATAATATATAGGATTATTTCTGGAATTTCAAAATTGTTTCAATTTTTTTTTAAATAAAAACGTACAATTCTGTTGTCTCTGTTGTGTTCCCTATACCCTTTTCAAAGTCAATTAAACCTGATGGGCTTGTTTATACTAACAAAGAATTTCTATAGGGCCAGTACTATGAACACATTTTGGAGAGTACAATCAGGGGTGTGCCCGCCTGTGAGACAGCTAACATTCAACCCATGTTGTTCTGTTTGATTTATTTATTTTACTTAGTTTTGAGAGCACTGGCATGTTGCCATGTGGCTGTTTCTAAGCAACTGGAAATTTCTTTAATTTTAATCTTGTCATTGCAGTACATTTGTTGGGGGACGTCAGTGGATTTAAGCATGATATTACAGAGCTGGGTATATGGGATCGAAATAATATACAGAGACTAAAAAGTAAAATGCTGCATAATATATAAATAGTTATTCAGAAAATGCTTGTTCTAGGGCAATTTGGGAGATTTGTCTTGAAAGCCCAAAGCTCTTAAAGACTGTCAGGGCTGGAGATAAGTCAGTTGCTTATCAGGATCGCTCCACATATGTAACTGATAGAGGCCTCTTGAAAACACATAGGGTGAGCAGGTACAAAACCTGGTTTTAAGATCTCAGATTTCCCCAAAGACATCTGAGTGGCTCAAAGTATGTGAGTCTTCAAGAACGTTCTGACTGTATGACTAGTCACAACCAAGATTTACCACCCAGAAATTAGGTATAAAAGTTAATATTAGTTGAGGTAAGTATTCCATTCTGGATTCAGTGTGTTTATTAATTTGAGGAGTATGTACGTGTTCTTTTAGTAGAACTCGGAGGTGGGAATGACTATAAAAGGAAGTATCGTCTGTGCAGAAGGGAGGTTTTTCTGCTTCGGTGTAGTAATCGGAGGGGTGCCCGCACGTGCGAAGCTCCTCTGGAGCTGGCACGTGTCCTCCCCGAGGCACTTCCGGGTGATATTTACAGGCATTGTTGAGTAATATTTAGTAATTTCATAATCAAATGCGTTCGTGGAAGCCAAGCCTCACTCTGCCTTGTCATGACATCATCACATACTGACAAAAACAGACGTACGGAAGCGAGTCTCTGAACAGGAAGTGAAATGTTGAAAAGCTAGAGGTCCTTGCACGTGACTGGAGCAGTGACCAAGCTAGCTGCTCACATGCTGTACAGCATTACTTTCCTAGCTGGTCCTTTGCGAATTTGCAATATTTGAAAGTTGAGTATTACAGTTTGTCCCAAGAATAGGAGAATGGCGGGTGGTTGCTGGTAGTTCTGGTCATGCTTGCAGGTGTGGTACTTATGGCAGTGGTGGAAGGGAGTGCGGGCTCGGGTAGGACTTAGATTTCAATGTAGTTGGCCCGGCGCAGGCAGAGCGAGGAGTCGCTTGGGATCGCATTGGCGTGGATCTCATTTCCCTCCAGCCTCAGGACCTGGAGCTTTGAGAAGTTGGTGATGTCAACAAAGGAGCAGAAGCTGCCGACGGAGAACTCTGGGGAGAGAAGAATGTGAGAGAAAACATGACATGATTAGGGATCTTAGATTTATCTGATTTTGTTGCAATCATATGACAGTTTTGATCCACCTCTTTCACACTGTTACGAGTATTCTCTTTGCTGTTATCCAGCTGCGACTCTTGCTATACTGTTTTCATTATGCTGGCATGCGCACTATGTATCACTTCTTGCATGTATGTATCGGAGTATATTTCGATTGTATACTTCTTCTTTCAAATACAATAAAATATTTTAACACAAAAAAAGAATTATCTGATAACATGGCATTGATAGTGAAGAGAAGTGCGAGGGGTTCGGATGAACTGATTGAACAGCTCTGAATTGGAGGGGTCACTTACCTCTGCTCATAGCACACGCCATCCGTGTGCTCTTGCTTGACCTGTCTGGAATCTAACCACTTCAAGGATCACTGCAGGTCTTTTTGGGTATGAAGAGAGGCAATGATGGGAGATGTGGCAAGGAGAAATATCTATTGCCTGAAGTTAGGAACCTGCCTGAAGGCTGCAAAATTGGAATGATGCTACATGTAGTCCGATAAACTCTATCGGAGAGGCTTAAGATGTTGGTGCAAATAACAGTCAACAATTCTTCGCAGATAGGGATTTGTGTCCAAACCCATGGGTTTCATGGGAACCCCCAGGCACCACCGTGAAATTCCCCCTTGACGCAAAGTAATGCAAGGCAGCGCATTGCACAACTTTGCATTACTTTGGGTTACTTACTATCCAATGCAAATCATGATTTTCATTGAAGAATAAATCCTACCTGAGCACTGTATCGGGTTTGCGTTAGAAAAGTAATACAAACCTGCCACAAAGAGTGTGTATATCTGGGTCATAGCATGTGATCAAAGTAATTTCATAGCATTGGAGTCTTGTCAGGATGAATGGTTATCAGCTTTTGACATTCTGCACCTGGTATTGTTTTAGGTGTTAAAGTTAACTGTTTTGCTATTTTCTGACTCAGAAGTCATGGACATGGAGTCTGAACATGAAACATACTCTGTGCTTCTCATGGTGAAGGGATGAAGCTGAAACGTGTGATGATGCTAAATGAAGATTTCTACAGGAGAGCTACTGAGGTGCCAGCTGTTGCCTTAATTCAACCAGGCCATGATAATGATACAGAGTGACATAAGCATTCAATGTGGGCCAATTACGCTTTGTTAGGGCAGTTGATGCACATCTTGGCTGCTTGATCTTAACGTTTCAGCAGCATGTCAATCAAGTTCATTTCTCTCTCGCTCTTTCTCTCATTTGCTTTCTCCTAAACATGAGCCTCCTAACCAAAAGGACGCCTATATTAAGAAAGTGTTGAGTTGGTTCCATATTAATGGTTAAAAGTTCCATATAGATGTTCTGATGTTAACATGGGCTTCTATGGGAATTAACAAGGGCGAATTATCAAGCCCATTATCGCCGTTTTATCTGCAGTTTCCTGCCGATAATACGGCGATAATTTTAACACTAGTCCTTGATAATATGACCCGTTGAATTCTCAGGGAATTCTTTCACCAAGGCACTTCTCCTTCTCAAGGCAAGGGAAATGTCTAGGTAAAAACTGGCTAACGAATTTGGAATAATGTGAAAATTAGTGCATAAACATGGATTCTGTCATTGTTTTTCTCAATGAGCAAGAGCAATCTTGTTATAGGCCGGTATTGCCAAGACCAATAAGTACTGATGCCTGGGGTCCTATTATGCATAGGGCACACTTTCCCTGTTTGCGCCCTGGCGCACCTTAAAACAGATGCGCTGGGTGCACGCAGGGAAAGTGCACCCTATTACATAGAATGCCCACTCCTCAGGGCAGTCGAGTACTCATGCTGCCCTGGGGGCAGCACATTCAAGTGAAATACAGAGCGTCTTTGAAGCAGCCGCTCTGTGTTTCACTGTGCAGGCGGCAACCCGCCTGCACTTTTAAAGAGGATAAGAGATCCCCTTCCAGGAGAGTGCAGTTAATAAGTGAACTCAACTGCAAGGGAATGTTTGGGGGGTCCCCAGGACCCCGTTTACCCCCTCCAGAGGGCTGCTATCAGTGGGTGCACTGACAGTGCGCCACCTGATAGCTTCTTTGCCTCTGCGCCCACATCAGTAATATGGTGTGAGCGCAGAGGCAAAGGGATTCCCTCATCTGCATGGGGCACATCCCCATACAAATGAGGGAACACCCTCTTGAGAAAGAGCTGGCACTGTATGTGCGCCTGCACTTTCAGTATTACAGAAGGGGCAGCACAAGCATCTGCGGCCCCTTCTGTACTACCAAAGTGCCCCGGGTACGCGAAAAGTGCGCTCCCCGGGACACTTTGTATAATACGGCCCCTGTTGTATTGTTACTTCCAAGAGTGGGAATACCAATGTGATATTCTTGCATAACTTGAAAATGGAGCCTCTGATTGATATAAGCATGCCCAGAACATTAAATCACTCCAGCAAAACTAACTGTCGGTCAACAGTACACATCTAAACAGACCTCATATCACACACTCAACACAGCCTAAATAGGCCAGCAGATGGATATAAGGATCCCTCGCGTCTCCCCAAATTTCCTGCTACTTCACACACACATAGATCTGCTGGGCAATGTGAAAGCCAAATAATCCATTCACCATGTACGCTTCTTGGTGAGACCGCCAATCACACTAGAAACATGGAACCTCATGGAACACTCCCACTTCCAGATCCAGCCCAATCCTAGAACGATGCTCCATGTAACATTTACCTACAGACATCCCGGACCCCGCTACTCTTTCACCAACGTCATCGTAGACTACATCGCTCCCCACGCCCTCTCCTCCACGGACTACATACTGCTCGGAGACACAAACTTCCACCTAGATAACCTCAGCGACCCCAACACCATCGCCCTCCTGGAGCATCTTACCAACATAGGACTGATGCAACTTATCTCCACCCCCACACACACAGCAGGACACACCCTCAACCCCATCTTCGCTGAAGGAAACAACATTCGCTTCAGCCACACCACGGAACCACTCTGGACAGACATAATACCACGTAGACTCTTGAATGATCAAATACAGCTAACAATTAGAACCCATAGTATGAATGACATCTCCTTCAACAACCTATAATTGGCCACAGAATATGTGCAATCTTTTGATCTAGTGACAATACAAGAAATGACACTGTTGTTTAATCTGTAACTATATCCATGAAATCGTATATTGTATTATAACCCAGACCATGAAATGTGTTTTTTGTGGTCAACTATAATATGAAGATTTTGTACTTATCATGTGAGAGCATCACGCTGTTGATATTTAAGTGTAAAAAGTCACGAAAACCACTAGGGGGTGGGTTAACTTCACTTCACAAAAGACTAACATGAATCTTCTTAGGAAATATCGACTCACTCGCTCACACGCGATTAACGCTGTGGACACACCCATGTCCTATTATATTTGGAACCTAATTCCAGATACAATATTGCAGTAGACGGAAAACAGATTGACATTATTTTGCTTTCAATGATCAGGTGCTCACCTTTAATTGTGATCTTAATACTACTTTAGACACACGTCGGTTCTATTCGTACATGACCTCGTATTAGGCATTTTATTAGTGCCAATACACTGTTTCTTATGAGACACATTTCGGTTCGTTTTTGAATGTTTTTGCTGGTCGCTTCGACGAGAGACTTGATACGAGTCAAATCGAGATCCCCAACATGGCGGCGCCTAAATCGATAGCCACGGTCTAGTGTTTCCATTAGCTATTCCTTAAATTCATTTCCTCCTCCCGGTCACGTGTCCGTTGTTGGAAAACGGCGACCGGGAATCAAAGGAGGGATGCCACAAAGTTGGTAAGTACCGTGCAACACATATAACGTATAATTTTTAGGAATTATGCTCTCACACGATACGGTATATCTAAGTCGATGTCAGCAATAACATTGGCTGTTACCGTTTTCCCCCCACCCCTTTTTCTCTGGCAGATATTTCCACGATTCCAGCTACACTCGCAGGATCTGGAACCAGATCGTGGATCCCCTCCCGGTTATAGGCTTAATATGTACACGTATTAAGGTACCATTCGATCAATTCTTATGAGAGAGAGACAATAAATGTTGCACCTTTATCCGACTTATGTAGCAATTTTGAAATACCGTAACATTCGGTTTTCTTTCATTGTAGCGTGACTCATATAGCACTCTTTGACCCTATGTGCTCATGAATACCAGGATTTTTCTAATATTCAACAATAAAGACAGACAACCAAACCGGTGTCACTGTGATCAATGGTGAGTTGTGACCCCTTGTATACGCTAAATAACAGGCAGAGTTATGGGTTCGTCACTGATGCATATCGTATAACCTTTCAGTCATTTCTATTCTCCGAACCCATCCGTGCACCGTTAACCTCTTTTTGCCAGAAATGTTCACGTACGTCCATGACGGTGAATTATTAGTAATCCCATATGGTGAGAGAAAGGGCAGATAGACATGCCCGTTGGTCATCAGTCATACACTCAGTCGTACTGGGGTATACTGGTTCAGATATCACTGAGACATGTAGAACTTATGCACATTAACGTTCGTAGTCTCCCGAATTTATTGGTGTTGTATCTCTCTCTCTGCCGCACTGGCATTTTCGCTCTAATTTTGTCCCTTTATATGCTTCTTTTTCCTTCATCACAGAATTCTGATTCCCTTTGAATATTTCCCACCAGACCTACATAAGTGTAGGTCGTGCCACAAGGTAGGCAATTTCCTTCTGGCACCTATGATCCTTTTCAATATTCACTCACCTGGGGCCTGCATGCACTCAGTCCAAGAATGATTTCTTATGACTTGACACCATACCAATCACGCTCTCGCATGAGACCTTTGTGTGACGGTTTTGCTTCAATACGGTACTAGATCATGACCTTGGTGAATGAGTGCCACTCTATCATTCCCACAATAATATGATTGACTATCATGTCGTATAAGGAGAAACAATATGTTTGGACACACATTACAATTGCACAATTGTTTTCTTTTCTCCTAAACCACCACTCTTATCACGTAAACTACATCAATTCCACTTATGTTTCGTGAGCATAGGGTGTTGGATTAGTGACCATCACATCCTTTTTTCACCTTGATTCACCAGTGCATGATGTCTATCAGACAATTTGTCTTCCTTAAATGCGCTGTATATAAACCAATATTCTATACACATTCCTTTATGTTTTTTTGCCAGCCCTGAAGAGTCGTTGTGAGTTGTTCCCACACGACGAAACACGTGTCTGCTGGTTGTGGATTCATTAAACTACCCATCTTTCAAGAATTTTAAATGAGAAATTGCATCTGTCAATTCTTTGGCTACATGTTTACAACATTTACTTTTGCATAACTACCATTGTAATACCTTGCTTGTTGTGTGCGAGAGCTTTGCTGTTTTCCACTCTGGACAGACCACCACTGCATCCATTTCTCCTCCTCGAAACCCATGCACACAAGCGCACGCCCTGCCTCCCACACAGAACCTAGGAAAAAGTCTATGAAGAACACCTCACCTCTGCCCTCAGCTGCACTCCTCCACCTACAACGACAGACACCAGTACAGAACCAAGCAACCTCCACCATTGGATAGCCAACTGCGCCAACACTCTCGCCCCCCTCCAGAACACCACCAGACGACACAACACGAAAGCCACCTGGTTCACTACGGAACTCTGAGAGTCCAAGCGCTCTTGCCGACGACTGGAGAAAACTTGGAGAAACAGCAAACCCCCAGAAGCACCCTTCGACTTCAAGGCCGCCACCATGACACACCACCAACTCATCAAATCAACAAAGAGAAACTTCATCCAAGACAGAATCCTCTCCAACTCTCACAACTCCAAGGAACTCTTCGCCATCATTACAAGATTTCCCCAGACACAACAGCGAAGCAACCGACGTGCCTCACCCTCCCAAGACCTCTGCAACAAACTCAGCTCCTTCTTCCAGCACAAGATCAAAACGCTTTACGACAATTTTGATGACCAAGACGACGGCACTGCCCCAACACCCTCCTTCCTGCAATGCCATCCAACAGACCCTCCTCACCTGGACCCCTCTCACCGCAGAAGACACTGCAAAGACAATGAATAGCATCCACTCCGGAGCACCTACTGCCCGCCGCACATCTTCCACAGGGTCACCACCACCATCACACCCGAACTATGCCGAACCATCAACTGCTTCCTCGAGACCGCCACTTTCCCCTACGACTGGAAACGCACCAAAGCCAAACCCCTCCTCAAGAAGCCCTAGGCAGACCCAACGGATCTCATGAACTTCAAGCCCATTTTACTACTCCCTTACGCCACCAAAATCATCGAGCAACTCGTTAACACCCAGCTAGCACACTTCATAGAAACCAACAACATCCTAGACACCTCTCAATCCAGATTCCGCAGCAACCACAGCACTGAGGCCACCCTCATAGCAGCCACCGATGACATACGTGCCCTCCTTGATAATGGCCACACAGGAGCTCTCATCCTCCTGGACCTTTCAGTAGCCTTCGACACGTCTCCCACCGCACACTAGCTGCCAGACTCTACAACTCCGGCATCCAGGAAACAGCCTTAGACTGGATTCGATCTTTCCTCTCAGACAGAACACAAAGAACAAGACTCCTGCCCTTCTTCTCCGAACCAACAGAGATCATATGTGGAGTACCTCAAGGATCCTCCCTCAGCCCCACGCTTTTCAACGTCTACATGGCCCCCTCACAACCATTATCAGAAAAAATGGACTCAACATAGTCTCATACGCCGACGACACCTCGCTCATCCTCTCCCTCTCCAAGAAACCCGACATCACCAGGCACAGTTTTCAAGAAGGGATGAAAGATGTTGCAACCTGGATGAGCAGCAGCTGCCTGAAGCTCAACTCGGAGAAAACAGAAGTCTTCATCCTCGGCTCCCCCCCTCTGCATGGGACAACACCTGGTGGCCCTCGCGCTCGGAAATCCACCCACCCCAATGGAACACGCTAGCAACCTCTGCATCATACTCACCTTCACTCACCATGAACCGCCAGATCAACGCCGTGTCCTCCACTTGCTTCACCACCCTCCGCATACTACGCATGACCTTCAAATGGATCCCTCCCAATGCCAGCAAGACCGTCACCCACATACTCATCACCAGCAGACTGGACTAAGAAAATGCCGTCTATGCCGGAATCAACAAAAAACTCCTCTGCAAACTCCAGACCGTCCAGAAAGCCACAGCCAGACTTATCTTCGAAATCCCACACCATGACCACATAATCCAGCACTGCCGCGACCTCCACTGGCTCCCCGTCGAAAGAAGAATAACTTGAAACTGCTCACACACGCCTACAAAGCCCTGCATAAGACCGGACTCCAATACCTCTATGAACGAATCTCCTTCCACGCCCCCAAGAGAAACCTCGGCTCTGCCGACCTCACTCTAGCCACGGTCCCCCGCATCCACAGGGCCAGAGTGGTTGGCAGATCCTTCTCCTACCTCGCGACCAACACCTGGAATGAACTTCCCCACCGCATCCGACGAAGCCTGACACTGTACCAATTCAGAAAGGACCTCAAGACCTGGCTCTTCGAATGACCTACGAAGCTGCTCGCACCTCCCCTGCCCCCAGCGCCTTGAGACCCTCTCGGGTGAGTGTTGCGCTTTAAAACCCCTGATTGATTGATTGAAACATATAATGTATCTGCTTATAAACAACCGGACATCAATATCCACACAGTGCACTACTGGACTCTAGTCTGTAATGGAATCCTCAAAATCAGCGAAGAAGGTACTAAACCTGATTAGAAATTGATAGCAATGGCACAATATGTGCAATAGAAACAGGTACAACATAACAGACTGTGTTTTTAGGTGTATTTTGTATATATTTCTATCTTCTTCACTCAGTACCATCAAGGCTGTCAGGTTGACATTTAGGGGTTCTAGAACTGGGGGGAAGGAAGAGGGAGGTCCTGGGAAGAATCCTTGCATGCCCACGCTTTGGAGGCAAGGAGGAGGAAGGGGTGGGAAGCAGTGCATTCCCTCTTCTCAGGAACACAGGTGTTTCATCTTCCGTGTGTACTGAATGGAGCATCCCACCTTCAAAGTTAGCCAGGCCTTTGCTACCTAAACCCTGGTAAGCCTCGTACTCAGTCAGTGCTCATTAATGAGTAGGATGCTGATCCCTCCTCATCATACAATCTAAGTCTAAGATACAGAGCACCTTTGACTTGTTCTGCTACTTCTTTTGCTCCAATAGGCCTTTTCTGCTTTTGTATTTTGTATTTCATGTGGGAGTCACATGATCCCTTTGGGTGATAGTCATACTTTTTTAGATAGCTAAATAGGCAGGTAGGTAGATAGATAGATAGATAGATAGAAAGATAGATAGATAGATAGATAGATAGATAGATAGATAGATAGATAGATAGATAGATAGATAGATAGATAGATAGATAGATAGATAGATAGATAGATAGATAGATAGATAGATAGATAGATAGATAGATAGATAGATAGATAGATAGATAGATAGATAGATGCTCTTGTGGTGCTTTGAGCTCGTGAGGGAAGAATCCGCTCCAAGGAATCAAGTTTTGTGACAGATAGATGTTGGTACTGTACATTGGGTCGGGGCTGGCTAATATGGGATTTTCCCTTGTCTGGCGTGTAATAGGCTTAGCTTTGTAGATTTCCTAGAATGACACCTGCTGCTTTTATGTTCCTTCTCACTCTTAGTAGTCCAGGTTCAATAGACCATCCCTGCTGATCACAGGAGAGGAAGCGTGTATTACTGTCCATGACCCTTGCAACTTCTCTTGAACTCATGGTACTCTTGTACCAGTGACTAGTTTAGTTCACCATGCTAGATATTCACTGAGTGGTGAGGTTGTGCCAACAGATGCTCACCTTGGATCTGGTTGCCTTGTAGGTAGAAGTGTTCCAAGTTGGTGTTCACCGGGGGGATCCTCTGAAGCCTGTTGTGAGACAGGTCCAGTTCCAGCAGGCTGCTGGTGTTGAAGGTGTTGGAGGGTATGCCATCATTTGTCAGGTAGTTGTGGGAGATCCGCAAGTACTGCAGGTTCTTGAAGTTCTTGAAGTATTCAACAGGGATGGTGTTTATGTTGTTGTACTCCAGGTACAGCTGTTCTATGGTGTCTGGAAGGCTGTCTGGCACTCTGCGCAAGTTGTTATTGCTCAGATCCAAAAATATCAGTGACTTCAGGCCTTTGAAAGCAGCTGCAACATCCTGGATCTGGTTCTTGTGCAGGTGGATAGCAGTCAGGTTCTCCAGGCCTTCCAGGGCATTGTTTGGGATCCTCTGCAGCTGGTTGTAGGAAAGATGCAGCTCACGTAGGGACCGTGGCAAGCCGGCGGGCACCCTGGTGAGGTTGTTGTGGTTCAGGTACAACCTTTCCAGGCTCCGGAGCTTGGAGAAAACCTTCCTGCCAACCTTCTCGTTAAGAAGCTGGTTGTTCTGCAGCGCGATCCACACCAGGCCAGTGGCATTCTCGAACGCTCCTTCCTGGACTCCAGTGATCTGGTTGTTCTGGAAGTAAACGTACTTCATCCTAGAAGGTACGTATGGGAGGTACTGCAGGTTACGGCTGTCACAGTACATGGCTGTTGGGAAGTTAGGGGGACCACTGATGTCCTCAAAGTAGTTGCCATAGTTGTAGGAGGGGGCATAGTAGTAGGAGGGGCCATAGTTGTAGGAGGGGCCAGAGCTATAGTAGCGGCTCCTTATATAGTAAAGCCACCAGAGTGTGTCGTCTTCATAATGGGACAGGGATCCCTGCCACAGCACTTCCGCCACCAGCACCAGCAAGAGCCACTTCATGCTTCAGGGGCTTTGAAGTAACTTCCCTGAAAAAGAAAGAGACAGGGCACAGTCATGTTAGAGCGAGAGCATGAAACCAAGAGGTCAGCATCACACATGGGTCTTATTGTATTTATGCCAAACGTCAGCACACAAACACTACAAAGAAAAGAGACTGTACTCTCAAGGCATTCACAGCGTACTGCTTATACTACGTGGAAGACATACATGCAAAGCAAAGGTATGAGGGCTAATGCTCTGGTCTTAACATAATATAGGAATATTCCAGGTTAAGCACGTTACTTCAGCATAAAGAAGCCCCTCAGGCCTCAGGGGGCGGGCGGGGCGGCTCATGCTGAACTACTTAAGACTGATGCCTCGGAGTGCGGAAATATCCTTCTGAGGCTGTGTGGGTCTCCGACTGAGTCGCACGCAGAGGACACTGCGCCGGCACAGACGTTCTGTGCTCACAAAGAGCCCCCACACACACCCAGGCAGTTACTAGCGCCCCTGGTTTTACGTGAGCAGGCTCAGTGTGGCTTCCTACTTGGGCTACCGTGAGCAAGAATGTCAGAACGCTGACCCGGACAGCAGGGCCACCAGAGTTATGAGAAAAGGGAGGCACAAATAACTTGGCAGGGTTTACTAAATTATGCAAGGGGGGCTATTTTAAATGATGCTGCATAATGCGACACATTTTATGATAGTATTGCCTCTATATTTCCTTGGTTTTTTTTTTCACACACGTTAACACTTTCTGGGCAAAGGTTTCATCTCATTAGTCCTAGGGGTGGGTGGAATTGGCAGAACTATGTGAGTTTGATTCTTCGAAATTCCATAAAAATTCTGCAAGATTCTGCTGAATACTGCAACGGAGTAGAGTGTGTGTTTGGCACTATTTTCTTACCACAAAATGTACCCTTGCATCAAAAAATGGATGAGAGGATGCATTGTGTGCTAAGAAAACAGCGCAGCCAAATACCACTCGGTGCCCTTACATCACTGCAGAGGATGTAAGGGTGTCACTGCCGAATGGTATGCAGTGGTTTTTACACTTTAGAAACCTCTGCCTATCACTCTGCAGTGCATACCCTTTGGGGCCCTTACATACTGTGCAGTGATTCAGAGATTGAAAGGGCACCGAGGGGTATGCAGAGCAGTGATTTCAAAACAGGGCTGCAGGAAGGAGCAGCCCCTCTATGTTTAAAAACCCCTGCAGATTAACCCCTTCCCTGCGCCGTGAATTCCGCCGTGGTGCGGGGGGGCTAGGGAGTGGGCGTGGCACTTGGGCGCTCATGACGGCTCCATGCTGTCATGCCTCACGGGCGGCTTGTGCTCATGACGTCGTGGTTCCGTCACAACCCCGCCCACTCATTAATTCTCCAGCACAGGCGGAGGAATTAGTGCCGCGTGGGAGGAGCGGCAGTGGCATGACGACTCCATGGCGTCATGAGCACACTCCTACCGTGACTCATGATGGCGCGGATCCGTCATGAGCACCGACGGGGTTAATTCCACCGACGAGAGTAACGTGGAATTACCAAATTCCGCTAATTCCGCCCGCCTAACTAGAACCAGCTTGACACCCAAATACAGCAAGAAGCAAAGAAAGGTGACCAGTGAGCTTTTCAGTAAGGCTTGCCTCTGTCTGGCATCAAGTGTGTTATGAAATGAAGACCCAGCAACTTCGATTAGAGGAGAAAAGAGTATTTATTGACAGACACAGGTAGGAGTCGTCCCTTGTCTTGGCCGATTAGCGCTAATTGCCGATAGTGCCAACCACCTCTCTCAATCGAATTCCCTCTGCATTCTAAAGCCTCTCTTGTGCTCGAGGCATACAGGGAGCATGTCCTACACACAAAGGGTGTGTAAGGCATGAGCTAAATATAACACATCCCCTTTTGTTCAGCAAAACAGGAATAGAAACTAAACACAGGAAAATGCCAGAACTGTGGGAGCAAGAATAGAGCTCCAGTTAACATAATAGTGAAGGAAAGAAAAACAATATGACTGGGTATACACTACAGATAAAAACTATTGAAAGGAAAAGCTATAAGCAGAATTTCATAGATCAACAAAAGCACAGAACAGGTCGATAATGATGAACAACCCAACAGTAAGTAGACGCATAGTTTAAGAACAAAAGTCTTGTTACGCATGTGGTCTGCGAACTCGGACATCTCTGGTGGTTACACCAATATTGAATTCCCTATCAGTGCATTCTCCATGGGCAGGGCAATTTCCCTTGGTACTGCAGGAGCCTGGTCATTTTGACCGCTGTTTTCCGTGGAGCTCGGATCACTTGAACGAAATTCCTCATCATCAATAAACATGGTTCCACCACATCTCTTCTCCTCCCTCACAACACACTCACCTCCCCTTTGATAGAAAGCTACTCTGCGTGCATTCCAATATTCACCATTCTCCAGAATGACATAGAATTGAAACACGCGCAAAACTTTGTAAGGACCTTTACATTTTGAAAGCCCCTTTACTGTGCTAGCAGAACTGATTTTGACCCAATCACCATAAACAATCCTTCCCTTTGAAATCAAATCATTCCTCAACTCAGAGATCTGAGTACCACCTCTAGTTACCCACTCTCTCAACCAAGAAGGTACCATCTTGCTTCCAGGAGATCTTCCTCTCATGATTTCAAAAGGAAACTTGGACTTGGTTTCTTGTTCTGTAGTGTGATAGGCCCAAACCAAATCTTGCACTGCCTTGACATCTAACCCTGCAGCACCCGCCATTTTATCACACCTTTCACCAACCTGTTGGCCCTCTCTACTATACTATTACCTTGGGGGTTGTAGAGTGTAGTACAATAATGAGTTATGCTGTTGGTTTTAAGAAAGTGTTCTATGTCCTGAGTGACTAACTGAGTGCCATTATCAGTGATAATGATAGAGCGAGTCATTTCTTCCCCAAAAAATTTTAGGAAGACTTACAATGGTGGATATAGTGGTAATTTCTTTCATGTATGACACAGAGGACCACCTGGAAAACATATCTACCACTACCAAGGCAAATTTGCACTCATCCTTCAACTCCGACAAGGGACCAATGAAGTCAATACAAACACTGTGCCTAGCTTTACCTGGATTTGAGATGTGCCCCATTATTGCTTGTTTGCCGACTTTGAGCCTCTTTTCTCCCTCTTTACAAATTTGACATCCAACAACCCACTCCGAAGTCTGGTTATCCATGCCTGGTCACCAAAATTGAGCTTTGATCCAACGTTGCATCAAACCCTGGCCAAGGTGACTTTCAAATGCCATTTTTATGATTCTCCCCCTTACACCTAAAGGAGGTACAAACCTGTCACCTCTCATTAACACTTTTCTGCCACATGTAGAAAGCACATCTAAATGTTTGAGGAAAGGTTGTACAGACACCGCTACCCACCTCTATCTTCTGCTCCCAGTGGACCATATGCATCCCTTCGATGAGGGTATTGTCTTTTGCCATTTCTTCACTCCACTCTTCCATGGATGGAGAATGCACCTGCACCTTCGAACACCACATCCTCAACAGAGGCTACTAGTTGTCTTGTCTGTCAGAGTTACCTATATCATTAGTATGCATACCATCTAGTGCAAACCTAGATAAACAGTTTGCCTGCAAGTGTTGCCAGCCAGGAATCTACTCTAAGACATAACGAAACTCTTGCAGCCTGGCTGCCAACCTGGCTAATCATGCAGAACCCTTGCCAGCTCCCTCAGGTGATAGAATCTTGAGCAGTGGTTTATGGTCAGAACAGAACAAAAATTGCTATAGTACTCCATGCACCAAGCAGTAGCTAATGCTTCTCTTTCAATTACTGAGTTGGTTCTTTCAGTGTTGGTTAGAATTCTGGATGCAAAGGCTACAGTCTTCTCAGCACAACCATGTTTTTGAGTAAGGACAGCACCCAAACTTGTTGCACTTGTATCAATGGTTATTATAGACTTTAACTTGATATAAAAAGGAACCAAGATCCCTGCACTACAAATTTCCTTCTTAATGGTATTGAAACATTCTTGTTGTTAAGACCCCCAGACAAAGCACTGACCTGTCCTCAACAAGGGTTTGAGTGTTTCTGTTTTGTATGCAAAACACTGAACAAACTTTTCATAATATTCTATGAGGCCCATAAAAGATCTCAATTGATCCTTATTAACAGGTCTCAGTGCTTGTTCAATGAGTTTAAGTAAGCTTCGCTTAGGCTTGACTCCATCCGCAGACAAGGTATAACTCAAATATTCAACACTTTCAGTGAGAAAAGAACATTTTTCTTTTTCTCCACATCTGCAATTCCTTGTAGGGTCTGCTTCAACACAGCGTTATGATCTTGAACTGTCTCGCCAAAGACTAAAATGTTGACCTGGAAATAGAGAACGTGATCCATTCCTCTAAAAATTTCAGACATCATACGTTAGAATACGCTCACCACAGATTAGAGTCCAAATAGCATACAAGTAAACTGGAATATTCCGTCTAAGGTGATAAAGGCGGTGAGAGGCATTGCATCTGGGTGGAGCCTGATCTGGTGATATGCATTCTTGAGGTCAAACTTTGAAAAGAATCTTCCACCTTTTAGCATCAGTACTAGGACATTAATGTTAGGTAGAGAAACAGTGTACGGTATGATGTTCTGATTGAGTGACCTCAAGTCCACACAGAATCTCAGATGGCCATTGGATTTGCGTGTTATAACCACTGGTGACACTCAATAGGAAGCCTCCAACGGTTCGATGATCCCTTCCGTTAACAAGTCCTCTAACAATTCTTTCACTCCTTCCCTGACAATTAAAGGGACTCTTCTGGGTTTATGTTGCACTGGAATTGCACCTTTTTTACCTGAATCTTGTGCACATAACCTTTGAGCATGCCCAATTTATCATCAAAACCATGCTTCACAGAGTCCAAAATGTTATTAATTGATTCATCCTCTACAACCATTAATTGCATGGGCGCCCTGGAATCAATTATTATGTGTAAGTCATATTGATGAACCCAACCTAAAATAGTAGGTCCATCTTCAGGCATGTAAAAGTTTTCTAGCACAGACCTTCCCCCGAACTCTATTTTGGATACCATGAATCCTATAATGTGAATTGTCTCACCGTGGTAACCTGTAGGTGTAATGTCCCTGGTTTTCAGCACTGTTCCTCCCCACAAACATGTAAAAACTGATTGGGGACAATGGGTTATTTAGAACCAGTGTCAGTCATAAGCGACACTCCATTGCCATTAACCCTAAACATCGCCTTGGCCCAGTTAAGTGTGTGTATCTTATTTTCTACATCATCACCACTGTCTAAACTTAAAATCCTATCAGAGTTTTCAGTCTGTTGTATTGTTTCTTCAATGACACAAGCTACTTTCCCTGTCCATGCTAATCTACACATCTTCGCAAAATGTCCAAGACAACCACATCTTCTGCATTCCCTGTTTTGGACAAAACCAAACTTAGAGTCAGAATTGTGACTGATACTGCCACAATGGTTGCAAATCCTAACAGGAGCAGAAGAGGCAAATGTTCCCCTTGTTTCATCAATTTGTTTGGTAGAAGAGGAGGTAACCTGGGCTGACTTACTTCTAGCACCAACTTCAAAAATATCAACTTTCTGTTCCTTCTTCTCTAGTTCCTTCATACATAGGTCTGATTGTTCTAATACCTTAGCTACTCCTGTAGCCTCACTTAAGGTTGAATTTTTGGCTGCCCACAATCTCTCCTGATTTTTTTTGTTCGGACACTGTACAATAAGTTGGTCTCTTATAAGTTCACCTGTCATTGCTCCAAAACTACATTTAGGGGATAACTCCCAAGTCTAGATACAAATTCATCAATACTCTCCTCAACTTTCTGATGTTGAGTGTAAAACTTATACCTAGTCATAACTAAGTTCTCCTCCTTAGCATAACAAATCTCTAATCTGCATCTGGCTTCCATATACACATCCTGAATAACTTGGCCATTATCTCCAACAGCTGGTGACATATACCTAAACACTCTCTGACCCTCTTTACCCCAAAAACTCTATAATAAGGCTTTCTTGTGCGATGTCTTAAACTTCCCTCCATCTAATGCTTCCGAGTAATTATCAAACATTAAAATCCAATCATCACAAGGAATGGGTGGTGTGCCAGGCTGCATCAGAAAGGAAGGTTGTGGAATTACTGAAACATGTGATGTGGCAGGTGTGGGTAATATCACGGTATGGCTATCCCCTGATGCCTCCATTGTCAATGAGAAGTAAGTACTGTCAAGAACAGGTAGAAGGATATAGCAAAAAAAAACAGAGAATACTGTATATATGGCAAAAAGTATGGTAACTTCGTGGTTTGAGGAAATGGATAGAATCCTACAAAAGAGATTAACTACTTTGTTGAAAAATAAATTAGATTTCCAGGTTACACACTAACATTAACCATAGAGAAGAAACCTCCCCAAAACATGTTACATTAAAGCAAAAATATTCTCAGTTGTGTATTTAAGATGTGCACATCACAGCTGTTACTGTGATCATACCAGGTGTGCACATCACTGTTGATGTGCTAACTGAGACAAGGATCACCATTGTGGTGTACACATCACCATCGAAATCTAGAAGATGCAGATGAAAGGAAAACAACCGTCCACTGAGATGCCTCGAAGACCAGCATCGCTCGCGTACGAGACTCCGAAGAAGCTTTCATAAATGGCGCAGAATGTGAATAAATAGAGCCTCCACTGTTCCACATTCAAATGTGGCTGAGACTCAAAACCACTTTCTGGTTGAGTTGAAGTTGCCGAATGGAGGACTCAAAACCAGCCCCTCCAGATATGTAGCTTTCTGGGTCATGGCTTACACTGTAAATGGACGGATATCCTCAGCTGCTGGATGAAGCAGTGGTCACATGGATTCCATTCCTCTGCTCTTAAATCGTCCTTCAGCTGTGTCTCGCTGTGGCACTCCTCTTGTTCTTTCACCGCTCGTTCTCCTATTTGCCTTGACTGGTAATGACACCGGACAAGATCGTCGCCAACATTTTTATTAAATGACGAGCCAGCAACGTAGATTAAAGGAGAAACGAGGATTTATTCAGAAACAGTTAGTGGCGGACCCCTCTCTTGACCGGCTAGAGATAACTGCCTTTAGTGCCAATCACCTCTCTCAATCGAATTCCCCCCACATTCTAAAGCCTCTATTGTGCTCGAGGTGTTCAGGGCGCGTGCCCTACACACAAAGAGTGTGTAAGGCACAAGCTAAATATAACAAAGTGCCACTCCATTATTAGTAATTTATGATCCGGTTGAGCTAGAAACAAAATAGTTTTTGTTCAGATCTGAAGGTCATGCAACGGATGTAGCAGATGTGGCAAATACATTACTATGCATAAAGCTACTCAGCCGCATAATCACAGAACTCGAGTGGCTCCATTGGAGAGTAGCTTATGGATGTCAATTCACCAAAATGCTGGTAAAACAATATGAGCCAGCACTCCAAACAGTGTCCATCAAATACTGTATTTAGTGAAAAAGAAGTTTCAAATCCATTCAGCAGGTCTTGTTTCAGATTTTTTTATTTAATTTCTTTTTAAAAACGACTGTAACCAACGTGTTTTGTCCCTAAGAACTTATTCAGAGCAAGTGTAATATAGAGAACCTTTTTTTATATTCATCAAAGTTAGTGCTTGAAGATAGTCGCTCCCTCTCAAAACAACCTCTTGTACAATCTTGTATGCTTCGGGTCGAGTTTGCAATATAAAAATCTGCAACAAAAAAAAAAGTACAGAATGTCTGTTGGGGGGAATATATGAACCGTGGTTCTGACCCTGTAGAAGAGAACGCACATCCAAACCCAGGCACGTGGTTACATTTCTGCTATTATAATGTTTCGGCAAGCCAACCCTAGTGAAAACTATTTCCAACAACCATTTAGAGACGAAATGGAGCGACACAGAGAATGCACCCATGTGGATAATAACATAGAGATTCACAATGGTACAGTTTAATTGTATAAAGTTAATTGTTTTGGAGAATAGATGTGGCAATCAACTATCCGCATAATAGTAATACAAATAACTCTATACAAATTATATAAGAAAGGTTATAAGGAACATAGGGGCCAGCCCACTGACCACATAAACAGATTATTATATTTAACATAAGGCCATATACTACATTTGGAGTGCAGAACTCAGAAATGCCATGTCCCTTAACAAAAAGGTCTCATTTTTTGTTGTAAATCCAATCACTTTAGATCCCTTCTGGACTCAGCTTATGAGCAGCTCCAAAGACACTCACAACTATTTAATACCATAACCATCCTTTAACCCGTTAAGTGCGGCGCACGTTCAGCGGACGTCGCGTGCACTACCTCGACAGTGCTGCGCACGTCCGCTGAACTTCGCGGCCCCGCCCACGCAATAGAACGTTCTGCACCAGCGCGGAACGTTCAGCGCAGCGGAGGGGGTTGAAAAGGAATGAATCATGGCACAACCCTTCAGGGATAGCGCAACCAGAATTTGGAACTCATTACCTCCAAATCTACGCACAACCACTTCGGCAGTGACTTTCAAAACGGACCGGTTAGCCCTTCCCGCCAAGGCTATTTAGCTAAGACGTTGTTTTTTCTGTAAGCCTCGACCTCTGTAAATATTTTGCTTGTATCTGGTCATTTTAAACCATCTGTAATGTCCTTGAAACGAAATGTTTTTTATTGTAAAAAGTTTTAGCACCTTTGGGTAAAGTCCGCGCTCTATAAAAATGCATCAAAAATAAATACATTTCTAATCCATCCTTCAGGGTAGTGCCATTTACCATCCCTCTTTCCAGTGCCCTCTCTTCTGTCGAGCCCCCACCCAGGGTCACATTCCCTTCAAGCCCCTCCCTTTACTAGGGTCCCCTCCAGTCTCTCTCCCTCGCCCGGTCACCCCCTCCCTTTAAGATCCCCTCCCAGGGTCTTTTCACACGCCACACTTGTCATATACCGCTGCATCCGCTCATCAGGGAACACGCAGGACACCAGGTATGGTTTCAGTATTCTTTATTGGTATACATGCGCAGGGTGCCTCAGCACGTCTGTCCTCGTCGTCGTCCTAGTCTGGAATGTCCTCTTCCTGTCCGTCCACAGGAAGTCGTGTCCAGTGACCTGGACACTGCCCTGTGGCCCACAGGGTCCTAGTGCCCTGTGTTGGTGGTCAGGTCACTACATCTCCCCCTGTGTCACAAACAGAACGTCTTTGTCACATGTACAAGTCCTTGGCACAGTACCTCATGACGATGAGATAATAGACCGATGGTGATAGAGAGAGAGAGAGAGAGAGAGAGTCTCTACATTCCTTCTAGTAGTCTTCTTGTCTTCTTGCACAGTCTCTACATTTCTTCTAGTAGTCTTCTTGTCTTCTTGCACTCCCTTTTTGGTCTTTGTTCTCTGCTCTGTTCTTGTCCTCTGTTTTCCTCTTTTAGTGGTGTTGTCTCTCTTGTTGTTCCTTGCTCTCTGCCTTCTGTTGTTGTTGCACTTTCTTCCTCTTCCACTTTGAATTCCTTGAAATGGGAACTGTTTCTTGTTATTCTTCGGTTGTCAGAAGCTGCAGTCACCATTGACCCTTTTACGTCAGTCACAACCAGCGGGTCTCTTGAGAATGGGCTGTCTGACTTTCTTTGTTGTTTCTGTCGCACTACCACCAGATCCCCTTCAGTCAGCTGGTGTTCAGTTGCATTTCTCCTTTTGTCAGCATATTCTTTCATTCTCTTCTTTGCTTGGTGATCTCTTTCTGAAATGTCACTTCTGGTCGTACTTTTAGTTGCATCTATCTGAGGTATCCTTGTTTTGCTTGATCTCCCTAGCACCAGCTCTGCTGGGCACCTGCCAGTGGAGCTGTGAGGGGTATTCCTGTAGTCTCTGAGCACTTGACAAAGCGCTTGTCCAATTGATATCTGTGTCAATTTTGCCCGCTGGATGGCTTTCTTGATAGTCCCCATGAATCGTTCTGCCATTCCGTTGGCCTGTGGCCACAAAGGAGTTATTTTCTGATGCTTAATCCCCAGATATTCCAGGAATCTACGGAATTCCTCTCCAGAAAATGGAGGACCATTATCTGTTTTCAGTGTCTGTGGTGAGCCCCAGGCCCCAAATATGTCGTCTAGCACTGGTAGTGTAGCACTTGCCGACGTCGACGATACTTCTCTCACTATTGGAAACCTTGAAAATTCGTCGATGACCACTAGCAGGTATTTTCCACTCTCCAGTGGCCCATAAAAGTCTGCTGCAAGCTCTGTCCATACTGCAGGTGGCAGTTCCGACATTTTCAATGGTGTCGGTTTGGCAGCAGGTCCTGTTATTTGACAGGTGTGGCAGTGCGATATCTCTTCCTCCACCATGTTGTCCAATCCCGGGAACCACACTTTTTCTCTCAACATCTTCTTTGTCGCTACAATGCCTCGATGCGACTCGTGTGCTAGTTCAACTGTTCTCTTTCTTAGCCGACGTGGTATTACAATTCTTGAGCCCCTCATCAGAATTCCCTTTTCTGTTTCAGACAGCTCTTCGCTTATCTTTTTGAATGCCAGTAGTTCCTCTTTATTGACTCCTTCTTCTGTGATGGTGTTACTGTTGATGTGTCTCCACCTCTGCTGCCGTACCACCATTCCGATGGCCTTCATTGTGGGGTCTCCTTTTGTTTCTCGCTCTAGTTCTTCATTTGTTATTGATGCCGGAGTGTTCTGTCTCACGATGAAGTTTAGATATTCTTCTGCCATTGTGGGGCCACCTTTTTGATAGGGAAGCGGGTGCCGTGACATGTAGTCCGCTGGATTTTGATCTTTCCCTGGTTTGTGGACAATCGTGAAGTTGTAGTCCATCAGCCTGATCCCCCACCGTTCAATTCTTGGTGGTATCTTTGCGTTTGGGTTTCCGTATATTGTTACTAGGGCTTGATGATCTGTTATTATCGTGAACGGTTTTCCGTATATGAACATGTGATAGTGCTCACATGCCCATACTACCGCCAAACTCTCCTTTTCTGGTTGAGAGTATGCCCTCTCAATGTCCGACAAGCTCTTGCTTCCGTAGGCCACTATCTGTCGAGGTGAGTCTTTTCCGGGCTTATGTTGTGCTAGTATCGCGCCAAGGCCTACCGGGCTGGCATCTACTGTCAATTCAGTGCATAGTCTCGGGTCGAAATAGGCTAGGTGGTCCACTGCCGTTACTGATGCCCTTATTTCTTCGAACGCCCTTTGGCACTCTGTGGTCCATTCGAATGTTTGGCCCTGCTTCGTCAATTCTCTCAGCGGCGTGCTCACTGTCGCGAAGTCCTTTATGTATCTCGCGCAGTAGCTGGCAAGGCCGAGGAATGAGCGCACGTCAGCAACATCTTTTGGTTCTTTTGTTTTTTCAAGGGTGTCTATTTTGCCACGATCTGGTCTTATCCCTTTTTTCGAAAAGATGTGTCCGAAGAATACTAGTTCTTCTCTGCCCAGCTCGCATTTCTTCTCATTTACTGTTAGGCCCACCTCTACTAGCTGTGAACACACTTCTCTCAGAGCCTTATCGTGTTCGTCATCACATTTTCCAAACACCAGGATATCATCACTATAGTTCAGACTTTTTTTGATCGGTCTGATGATCTGCCTGATCGTTTCCTGGAATATCTCTGCTGCTGACGATATTCCGAAGCTTAACCTCTTGTAGCGAAATAATCCGAAGTGCGTTGAGAAGGTCGTTATGTATCTGGACTGCTGGTCCAGCTCCAGTTGGTGGTACCCTTTGCATAGGTCGAGCTTGGAGAATTTCCTCATTCCGGTCAGGCAACTTATCATGTCATCTAGATGCGGCCCTGGGTGTCGTTCTCGTTCGATGGCTGTGTTGGGTATTCTCATATCCACACATATTCTAATTTGTGCGGCGTCCTTTTTTGGTACCGCCACTATTGGGGACACCCATGGCGTTGGCCCCTCTGCTGGCTCAATGATGTCCTGGTCTAGTAGTGCCTTTATTTCTTCCTCCACCTGAGGTTGTAGATGAATGGGCACCCTTCGGTGATGCTGGGCCACTGGCCTGACTGATTCATTTATGTGTAGAGTTATTTGTTTTCCTTTCAGCTTTCCAAGTCCGTTTGTTAGCTTTGGGTACTCTTGTAAGATGTTCTCTCTGTCCGACATGTGATACATCATCTTTAGTAGGCCCATGATCTTCGCCGTTACGTTGCTCAGTAGACATGGTGCGGGAATGTCTCCTCGTAGCACATGTATTTCTTCTGTGACAGTCTTGCCCTTGTGCGTCATGGTGTCCGTGAATTTTCCCATGTTCGTTACTGGATTCTGTGCACCCCAGGTGAATACTTTGACATTTGACGGTCTTAGTGGTGGTTTCTTCTTCATCTTATCATACTCCGTAGCACACATGATGTTACATGTGGCCCCACTATCCAGCACAAATTCTGTTTGATGGGGCCCTACGTCGATGGTCACCCAATCTGTCTTTTTTATTGACTTCCTATCCACCAATCTGATGTGCTCCTCTTCATGCCCTTCATCCGTGGACATGAGGTAAAGGCGTTCTACCTTTCCAGCTGCTCTTTCCTCTTCTTCCTCATCTCCCGACCCTGCCGACGAGCTTCTGGTTGTCGCTTCCATGTGCCGTACATGCCTGTTTGTTGTCGCTCTTGGTCTTCCTCGTTCATTTTTGAAATGTGCCCCTTGGCACATGGTGGCAAAATGGCCGCTTTTGTTGCATTTCCTGCATGTCTGACCGAATGCCGGGCATGCTCCTCGGTGTGGCAAATCCAGACCGCATCTGTAGCATTGAGAACCTTCTTTCCTTGTCCCTTGTTCCTTTGATCCTTTCTTCCAGTTGCCCGTCTTTCGTGTATCTGTCATTCGGTGTATCTGTTCTCCTCTCCGGTCCATCTGCCTGTCTTGCACCATTGCCCTTGCTTCCGCTCTCGCTAAATCTAGAATTTTTTCTACAGTGATAGGTTCTTTAAGTAGTCTCGTGCGAAATTCTGTGTCGCGACAGCCTTCTATCAGTCTTAGGCGAAGGGCCTGTTCATTGTCATATTTTTCAAATTCACAGTGAGCCACTAGCTTTCTCAGCCTTGTTGCGAAATCATCCATTGACTCATCCAGCTGTTGAAATGCTATGTTGAAGTTATATCTTTCAAAATCGACGTTCCTTTGGGGGTCGAACTTGGTCGTTAGACATTTTATCAATTTGTCGTATGTTTTTATTTCGCTCGGGGGCAGTTATGAGGAGGTCCTCCACCTCATCCCCCGCTAGGTTTAGGAATAGTCCTAGTTTCTTTCCGTCCACTACATCGGTCGCCTCCACGTAGCGCTCGAATTTCACAAACCACTTCTCCCATCGTATTCCCACTTGTGGCTCTGATACACTGAACGGTAGTGGTGTGCGATACTGCGCACTTGGTTTTGTTTCTGTCATTTTCTCTTTTCTTGTTCCTTTTGTTGCCTTTGTACTTTTATTTATTTTCCTTGCCTTTCTCCTGGCTGCCCTTTGTTCCCCCTCGTAATTTCCTTTGTAATTTCTTTGCCCCTTTACTTTCCTTCTTCTTTGACCTCTTTTCTACTTATTTCGGAGCTTTTTATCTCTTCTTTGTGCCTTTCTCGACTTTTTGCCTGCTTCTAAGATGGCCGCTCATTTTTTTGCTCTTCCTATTGGCCCGGTCGCCTGACCGTAAGATGGCCGCCAAATCTCGCGATCTTTCGTGCCCAATCCTCGTTTGCCTGACTTCAAAATGGCCGCTCCGCTTTGCTGCGCTCCTATTGGTTCAGACCGCCTGACCCCAAAATGGCCGCCGAGACTCTCGCGAGAGCTCGCGTCGATTTCTTCTCCTTCGCGCGCTTCTCCCCAGCGCTTACCCGATCCGGTGGGGGCTCAGATGGCGATCTTGCTCCCAGTCCGCTGTCAGCCGGGGTGGGCTCCCGTGTCGCCGCACTTTATCGAGGGGCTGCTCTTCCTTCTTTTTCCGGCGATGCAGGGCGTGCTCCTGTTTTTCAGTAATTCTTTCACGAGGGACACACACGTGTGGAGTCGTCAAGTACCTTCGTCGCCAGTTGTCATATACCGCTGCATCCGCTCATCAGGGAACACACAGGACACCAGGTATGGTTTCAGTACTCTTTATTGGTATACATGCGCAGGGTGCCTCAGCACGTCTGTCCTCGTCGTCGTCCTAGTCTGGAATGTCCTCTTCCTGTCCGTACACAGGAAGTTGTGTCCAGTGACCTGGACACTGCCCTGTGGCCCACAGGGTCCTAGTGCCCTGTGTTGGTGGTCAGGTCACTACAACACTCAGGGTAACATTCCTCCACAAGGGTCACTTCGATTACGGTCACATTATTTCACAGCCCTCCCCCGGGTGACATCTCAGCCTCGAGGCCAGCCCCCTTCCCACCCCTTGCTCGCGTGTCCTCCCTCCCAGGGGGTCATTTGCACTGCTCTGCACGACACCCTATTTAGAGGGTCACACCTCTGCCTTCCGGTCACCTTCCTCCCGCAGGCCTGGCTATCCCCTTCTCAAAGCGTCCCTTGCTTTTAAATCCCGTTATCGCGACACAGCCGCCCCCCCCCCCCTCATCTGCCTCACACCTCTCCCTCGGGGTCACATAACTGAATCACGGAGCCTCATTCCTTCGGGTCACCTCTCAGACCCCTCGCTCACTCTCTTGGCAACTTCCATCGCTCAGGGGTGCATCCCACCTACAACCCCCTCCCCCAGCAGCATATAGCGCTCCGAGGCATCACCGTTCGACTCCATGTAGCCATAGGCTAAATATTTGTTCACGGTCGTATAGAGTACTGCAGCTCCACCTTCCACAGCGTGTATGTATCCCTTGATGCACACCTTCGGCAGCATGTCAAGTAGTGCTCCGAAACCCTGGCGCTATAGAAGCTACGCATGTCATGATCGAGCAGTGCTTTAAAGCTAAGAAGAGCTCTTTGATAAGTACACTTCGATAGTTAGACCAAGACTCACTCTATCTTTTCATTCCTATCACAACACGTACCCTTGACATTATTGTCGCGTGCTAAGTGGACGCCTTACAGCTGCGGCCACATGTTTATCCTGCGCACAAGTCCTAAAAAAAGAAGTGGGGGGACTCTGACGTCACGACGGGAAGTGACGTCACGAAAGGTGGCTTGCACCATCAGACTCATTGCCACCCCTCGCTCATCCCTTAGATGCGATTGCATCAGAGAAGCCAGCGCGTGAGCAGAGTTCTGAATGAGCTCCGATCTCGCCCAGGAGAGGCCAAAGAGTGAATGTGTGGCTCCTTTTGCTCCAGTTATCGAGCTCCCGGTAAAATAAGTGGGGGGACGCCGTCCACCCGCGTGGTACCCCGACTCGAGCCCTGTTTATCGTTATGTCTAGTGTGCTTTCACCAGCTAGCGCCGTGCATCACACAAAGATACACATACAATAGGTACGATTCTTGTTTTCATAGACAGGACAGTGATTGAAAAAGTGTACTAGGCAATGGCGCCCCCTAATGTACCCTGTAAAAGAATGCCCACAGCCAGAGGCGCAACTAGAGTAAAATTTCGGGGGTGGGGGGGCAAGAAAAAATTTCGGGGGGGCTGAATCTTTAGGCAATCAGTAGAGTCGAGCTGCAGGGGCTCTTAGATGGGGTGAAACAACATCAAAGCCCCATTAACATGCACAAGGTCTTTTAAAGACCTGTGAAGTGCTCGGGTGCGGCTGTGAGTGCTCCCGGGAAGTGTCTCATCCCGGGCTGCCACACACGACCGGGGGAGGGGGGGGGTTGTTGCTGAAGCCCTTTGAGGCCAAAGGGTGTTGCGCGCATGTCCACAGCTAGTAGCCTCACAATATTTCCAGTACTTGCGTACCCGGGAGCAGTCTCCCTAACGCCCACACCTCCCACACTCCCTGCTGTGCAAGCAGCAGCGAGGGGACGTCCCGTGAACAAGGCTCGAGACACTGACCGCATAGGCCTGGCTTCTCACCAGGGCGTGCAGCGCAGATTGTGCAATACATGCTCACTGCATTCAATCTATAGACATCTCTATGTAATTTGCCTGATGTTGCTTATGCACACGCTCTTGCCAGAACTGCCAACTCACATGGTGCCATCGTGTCACGATTTCGGGCCCCTTCACACGGTCAACCCCACCAAGGAGTCGAGATCACACGGTGTCAGCAGGTCAAGCTGGACACCACAGCAAAGAGTGGCTTTCCAGCTTGTCTTTTGAGGCTGCAAGCAGACAATGTCCATTAAGGGGTGTGAAAACACCCCAGGACATCACCAGCAGCCTCGGCAACATATTTTTAATTTTATTAAAAGTTTTATATAGCGCTAGCTTGACCCGTAGGTATCAGAGCGCTTTACATACACACTGTGAAAAACAAAAAGACATTACATTACATAGAAGGCTGGCAGTAAGTAAGCAAACCAAGGATAAAGAATACAGCATGAAAAATAAATAACAGTGCAACGGAGGGAGAGAGAACAATAAAAAGAAAAAGGTGATTAGCATAGTCCGTTCACCAACTATCCTTGAATGGGAGTCAACTCGGGTATTGAAGTCTAGGTTAGTTGATGTTGGTCAGGAAAGTATTTGTTAATGAGACGGAGTTTCAGGTCCCTTTTGAAACAGGAGAAAGAGGGGTTGTATCTGAGGACTCCAGAGAGAGTGTTCCATATCCTGGGAGCGTTGATGAGGGCAGGGGACAGAGGCAGGAGGTCCTCTCAGGAGGTTATAGCCATTAAGCCCCGCCCCTTCCAAGGCCCCTCCTCATAGGACCGATTGTGTTCTCAAGTTGGTAAGTCCGCAGTAGCATGCACGCGCTCTAAATCGGCTCCTCTTTCATGCAGTTGTTCATTTCCTGTATGCCATTGACAGATCCTCAAGCACATGGGGGTCAAAAAGGGGTCCTCCACCCTGCCCCTGAATGCTCCCCACCCACCTTTCAATGCCCCCACCCAGCGTCGGAATGCCACTCTACCGAGCCCCTGAATGCCCCCCACCAAACCCCTGATGGGCGTAGGAACTGTGGGGGACGCAGGGGATATATCCCCCCCAGATTTTAAAGTGTGGGGGACACGGGGGACAAGCATGGGGAGGGGCGAGGGGACAAAAGAATTTCCCCTCGCCCTTCTGTTATTCACAGGGCCATTAGCGCGCAAAAGCGCTCTCTAATGGCCCTGCACTTGACCTGCCTGGAGTCAGAGAGGCCACCCGCCCTCTGCCCTTTGTTATGCTGCAGGAAGGCTCGGCATCCTCAGGGCAGAGAAGGAAAAAAACTCTGATTCTTTTCCTTCATACCCAGAGAAGGCAAGCAGAGTGTCAACTTCTCCTGATCTTCCTCTGGCAGCGTCGCGACCCTCCCCCCCCTCTCTCTTTCTTTTACCTCTATCTCGTTCTGTCTCTGTCTCCCTCCTAGTTACGTTCTGATTTCAAGAGACAGCTCTTACGTTCTCTCTCTTGCCTTTCCTAGTCTTTATTTGTTTCCTTGTGAAATGGATCCAAAATAGGAAGAACACTGGCTGGAAATGTCCTCATTTGCTGATTTTATAATTCCAAAGAAAAACCTCGGAACGGAGAGAAACAATTATGAAATACCTAAATAAAGCGATACAGAGTGGTCAGCAGACAGGCCAGATTGTTATTTACACCCATTAGCACCACTTTACAGAGTTTGCCAGTGAAAGCGCTACTTTCTTTTTTTCTTCTTTCTTTGAACAACATTGTTTTTCCAGGGCGGGGAAGTGCTCCATTCCTAAAGGGACTGCAATACCTGGTTGAGTGGAGTAGAAACGTTTCATATGATCGTTTTCAACTGTTTTAATTATTTTTGCTTATAAAATGTGTACTGCGGCTCTCTGTTCGTGGATGTGGTGTTTTTTAAACCAAACTGCTTACATTTTGAAAGGATATAAGCAATGGACATTGAAACAGGTCCCTTCCTACCTGGTCCTGTAGCCATGTCCTGAATTTTACAGGAAAAATCACTTACTGATTTCTGAATAATGAGTTTAAAACTGTTAAGGTAACCATGTTGTTCCTGAAAATATTTCACATGCTTTGCTTTCTCTTGCATTCCTAATGAGTGTTTGCTTTTTCCAGGGTGTTATTCGTTTTTTTCAGGCAGCATTTTACTCTTGTCCAATGCATAATTTGAATTTAGTCGCAGCACAATTGAGTTGTAGCTTAAGGCAGTGCAAGTTTCTCTCAGTGGGGCACTATGGTGTTCAGTGTGGGAAAGGATGTGGCACTCTGGCCAGAGCTGCTGAATTTGGAACGTGAGCACCATTTTCAGCCTTCATGACCAGTCCACCAGACCACACTCCTGACAGAACTCATTCTGATGCTACACCTTAGAAGGCTTCGCAAGACCTTAGAAGCCCTGGTGTCTTAGCACCCGCAGGTGGACCCTAACGGCGGCAAGTGTGTGTTAACCTTGAAGGCCTGTCCACCACAGTTCACCTCCAGTCTTGCGAGCAGGCATACAAAGAAGCACACCCTAGACACACCATCAACAGTGACTGTCACTGAGGTCACAAGATCCTTGAGGCCAGTCCACCGCACCCATTGGTACCTCCATTCGCCTCTTTCAGCAGTAGGTGTGCAACTCACCAGGGATCAGCAATGAAGGATTTGCATGCACACCAAACTTAGGGGGTGATTATAATGGAGGTGGGACTGCCACGTCACCCCGTCAGTGGCAGTTCCACCACCATCGGTGACTGCATTACCGCCAGCCATATTACAATGGCGGGTGGTTCCCTGGCGGTCGGAAAGACCCCCGCCACACATCCAACTGGTGCCTTGAGCCCGCCAGTGCGGCGGAAGGGCTCGTGGTTCCTACAATACTGGTGGTGCCTACCAGCCACCACAGTAGGGATTATGATACCCTTTACCCGCCAGTCTATCCATGGCTGTTCACCACCCATGGAAAAGTTGGTGGAAAGGGACATTGGGGGCCCGTAGCAGGCCCCTGTCCCTCCAACCCCCAGACATGGAACTCGGTGGGGGGGGTTTCTAAGATGCCCCCCTACATATCACTGCACCATGTGGCAGGCACCTCATTGTGCCTGCCACGTAGTGCAGTGTTATATGGAACATGTCCTTTTTAGGTCTCGGCCTGCGTAGGCTGCGCTTGCGCAGTCCCACTGGTGAGAAATGTTGTTTACAGTATGGGGGCTTGAACCTGCCCCTCCTCTCCATTGGCTGGCTTCCTAAACAGAGGCCAGCCATTGGGCGAGAGGGGCATCTGTCCTTTTAAGCCCCGTCTTTTTGGGATTGAGGGGTGTTTTTTTTAAATTTCTTTCTATTTTCTTTCTCTCCTCGTCCCATTGGCTGGTATTTTACATTCCAGCCAATGGGAAGAGGAGAGAAAGAAAACACGCCCCTCAATCCCAAAAATGACGCTGGGTTCTCCGAGGCATTTCTGCCTCGCCTCGGAGAAATGTGGTGGTGTTTGACTCTTGTGCTCACGGCATCGTGTGAATCTGATGGCTTTTTTTTTTAGCTCCCACAGGCTAGGGGTAGCTTCGCTCTACGATCTCTCTCCCTCTCTCTTAGAGCGGCAGCCACATGAGTTCCACTTATCCAGACAGCGCCGCTCAGCCGCGCAGGCCCATTCCCATACCCCCAGGGCAATGTAGGCATCTCTCCGCTGGCCTCTCAGTTCTTGAGGCGGTTAATGCTAGTCGTCGCGCCAGGTGGGTCAACTCGGCAGGCGATATACAGCCCAGTCCTTCCCTCTCGGGTCACTAGTCAAGTGAGGCCTCAGGCACCCGTGCGAGCCCGCAAGACCCCGCTGTCCTCATGGTGGCAGGGGCCCTCGCTCACCTCCTGACAGCAGCTCTGCCCCCTACACAAGTCCCAGGCGTATGCAGCGCAGCCCCCCCTGTACATAAGCTCTGCTCGCATCAGCTCAAAGCCGCTGCACGTTACCCCTGCTGGGCCCGATCTCTGCGGTGCCCAAGCCAGCGCAGGGGCCCCCACCCGGTGGCCACCCCTGCAGCAGGATCTCGCCGCGCAGATGGGTTGCTTAGAATTCACGTGTCACCTTCCCTTCCGCCTCGGGGTCACAGTCAGCCCCGGCAGCCTCACTTCACTGCGGCGGCAGGGTGGGTCGGTCCCTGATCTTGTTTCAGGCCGCTTTCAGTCCCCACTGCACTCTGACTCCCTCTGCCAGACTCTGTTAGGTCTTCCAGGCTCCGCCATCTTGGGACGCGAAGCTACGGGTGAATCAATTTGGTAGGGCGTATTCCAGGCCACGGAGCACCTTCTAATTGGTTGTGCTGCACTCAACAACGCTCTGCCCCCGCAGTTCTATGGGGCGAGGGAGGGGGTTCTGGATGTCGCTGGATCAGGCTTGTCGCGAGGAGCTCCGAGGTGAGCTACTCCCTCCATCAGCGTCAGGCCACCCTTTCCCCTCCAGACCCCCCCCAACACCACCACTTGTCTTGCCTCTGTTCTCTGCTTGTCATCGTTTTTTCTTGCCTCTGTTCTCAGCCTGTCATCGTTTTTTCTTGCTTCTGTTCCTTGCTTGTCATTGTTTTCTCTTGCCTCCTTGTTCTTTGTGCTTGCTCTCCCGCCCCCTCGTTGGTTGTGCTTGCTCTCCTGCCCCCTAGTTGGTTATGCTTGCTCTCCTGCCCCCTCGTTCATTGGGCTTGCTCTCCTGCCCCGTGGCTGTGCTTTCTCTCCTGCCCCCTGATTGTGCTTTCTCTCCTACCCCCTGGTTGTGCTTGCTCTCCTGCCCCCTGTTCCCTCGTTGTGAGCGTTTTTTCTGGCCTCTGTCCCCTGTGTGTATGGCTCTGTGTGTGTGGCTCTGTGTGGCTCTGTGTGTGTGTGGCTCTGTGTGTGTGTGGCTCTGTGTGTGTCTGGCTCTGTGTGTGTGTGGCTGTGTTGTGTGGCTCTGTCTGTCTGTGCCTCTGTCTGTGTGTGTGTGTGGCTCTGTCTGTCTGTGTGTGTGGCTGTGTCTGTCTGTGTGTGTGTGGCTCTGTGTGGGTAGCTTTTTTTGTAGGTGGCTCTATGTGTGGGTGGCTCTGTGTGTGTGTGGGTGGCTCTGTGTGGGTGGCTCTGTGTGTGGGTGGCTCTGTGTGTGTGTGGGTGGCTCTGTGTGGGTGTGGGTGGCTCTGTGTGGGTGGCTCTATGTGAATGACTTGGTGTAGGTGGCTCTGTATGTGTGTGGGTGGCTTTGTGTGCGGTTCTGTGTGGGTGCAAATGCAATAGGTCTCGCATTTGCGAGCAATTAAGCTCTTGGCATTGTAAATGACAATGCCATTTATTTATGTTTTAAAAACAAAAACATAAATAAAAATAATGTCATGAGCAATGCCAATAGCTCTAACTTTAAGAATGCAGAGACCATTGCATTGTAAATGCTTGTTTACATTGCGGCAGATGATGCAGCCAGCAGTACCTGCTACAATGTAAAAGATAGGCACTTGCGAATGCCATAGTGGCGGTCGCATTGTAATGCCTATCGTGAGGCCGCCACCTTGAAGGCCAGCTGTCCCATTCCCCGATTCGATGGCGGACGGACTGAAGTCCGCCTGCCATCGTAGTCAGCCCCTAAGTTTGCAAACTTCATGGTATCTGCTTCATGCACAAACACTTTTAACATGTGCAGCCTGCTTTCGGGCCACTGGAGTTAAGCAGCAATGCAGGGCAAAAAGATGTTGCAGTGTTGACTAGATTATGCAACAATAAAAAGGCTGCAGCGTAATGCAGTGCATTTTATGATACTTTATTATTTTGACATATTTATACATACTAACAGCCTCTGCAAAGCTTTTGCCTCATTAGTAACTGTATAACATACAAATGCAGCAGTGGGAAAGGTGACCAGTCAACCTTTGCAATGGGCCCTACACTTCACAGCAACATAAGTCACATTTCTCTTGGTAATTTTTGATCCGTTTGAGCAACAAAACTGTTTTGGGTGAAATTGTTAGATTATGCAGCAGATGATGTATTATGTGGCAAATATGATACAGCCATAGTTACGTGGAAAATATTTTTCCACTTAACTTAATTTTGCCCCAGCATTTTAGTTGATCAATTTGCAAGTTCCCCAAACCCAAAAGTCAGGTTTGGGCACAATTAGCATTTTAAAAGCAGTCCTACAACACAGGGCTACTTGTAAACTGACCTCAGGCTTCAGCAGTGTGTAGTAACTGACTCCACGCAGATAGATGAGTTTCATGAGGATTTATTGAAGTTAAGAGGGAGATCAGAAGTACACTAGTATTCAGCCCCACCAGGAGCAGCCAGCAAGGTGCTCAGCCCTTCTCCAACTGTTTGATTCATACATCAACATTCTAAGTGACATCATCTTAAGAGTGTTCCACTGGTGAAGCAGTGGAAGACATGTAAAGCATAATAACCAAGATACTACATATCCTCCTTTCTTCCAAAGAAAACAAAAGAGAAGAAAGTATAATCAGATGTATAAGCTAGTAGGAAGAACTAGAGAGGAGAGTGACATCATCTTAAGAGTGTTCCACTGGTGAAGCAGTGGAAGACATGTAAAGCATAATAACCAAGATACTACATATCCTCCTTTCTTCCAAAGAAAACAAAAGAGAAGAAAGTATAATCAGATGTATAAGCTAGTAGGAAGAACTAGAGAGGAGAGTGACATCATCTTAAGAGTGTTCCACTTGTGAAGCAGTGGAAGACATGTAAAACATAATAACCAAGATGCTACATATCCTCCTTTCTTCCAAAGAATACTGCACAGTGCACACATGCAAACACAGAAAGGGCTGCTGGCCTCAAAACTGCCATGCCCTATTATATTCTAGGGACTTAAAGGTAGTTCTAATCCCCCTGCCCTATTATGTACTAGGGCCTTATAGGAGAGGTCATGCCAATCATAGGGGTACCCTAACCCATAGTGCACGCTAGTGTATGTAGGTGTTTTCACAGTATCTTTAGGTGTCTCTTTAGGAATAGCACTGGCCCTATAGAGGCCAGGGTCAGGTACCACCAGTACCAGTCAGCAAAACGTTGGGGAGTGCCCAGGGCAGAGGATGGCTTTGCACCACTAAAGAAGCACAAACTCAGAATTTAAAACATAACACCATGGTTGTGGGGTTCTCTTTAATAATCAGAATTGATTTCTATCCTAATGAACCCATTTTCCAACATTAGGATAAGGAAAGACTGGGGAAAAATCATAACGTTCTAATCTATACCTTGAAGTTTTCATGCAGCTCTTTGATGATGGTTAATAGCTCACTGTTCTATGTTAGGATTTTAACTTATAAACTGCAAATACCAAAAGAATCTTTCAGACAAAAGCAGTAACTCACTAACCTATTTACATGATATGCATGTTGTGATCTGCGTGGTACACGTTCTTTGCTGCAGGCATATTACACCACTTTGGCTACCTTACCAAGAGTCAAAACTTCCACTAGACAAACCTCCGATCTCTCTCAATAAAGGTTATTAATCACCAAAGTTATCTTCACATTTTTATTGTTGCCTGAAAATTTCTGGATACCAGGAATGCAGCAGCAGGTATTTTCCAAACCATAATGCACTTGCAAACACGATGTCCACACCCTAAGTCTGCGACCTTTGTTTGCTTGGTGCATGAAGATGCAAGATTCATATACATGTTTTTTTAACATTTGGTCTGATTACTATATGAAATAACAAAGAAGCATACATGCAAACTGTGACAACATGCCTGCTTTTCTCAAAATTTCACTTCGAAAGTATGCGATTGTATTTGTTTAACGGGCGGTGATTTGTATAAGGTCACTGGGAAGTCCACAAGGTTGTCCCTGTCCCCCCCAGAATTTTAGTGTCTCCTACGCACCTGCCTGAATGCACCTCCATCAGCCCCTGAATGCCCCCACCCAGCCCCTGAATGCCCCTCCACCCAACCCCTGAATGCCCCTCCACCCAGCCCCTCAATGCCCCTCCACCCAACCCCTGAATGCCCCTCCACCCAGCCCCTCAATGCCCCTCCACCCAGCCCCTGAATGCTACTCCATTTAGACCCTGAATGCCCCTCCACCCAACCCCTGAATGCCCCTCCACCCAGCCCCTCAATGCCCCTCCACCCAGCCCCTCAATGCCCCTCCACCGAGCCCCTGAATGCTACTCCACTTAGACCCTGAATGCCCCTCCACCCAGCCCCTCAATGCCCCTCCACCCAGCCCCTCAATGCCCCTCCACCGAGCCCCTGAATGCTACTCCACTTAGACCCTGAATGCCCCTCCACCCAACCCCTGAATGCCCCTCCACTCAGCCCCTCAATGCCTCTCCACCAAGCCCCTGAATGCCCCTCCACTTAGACCCTGAATGCCCCTCCACCCAACCCCTGAATGCCCATCCACCCAACCCCTGAATGCCCATCCACCCAGCCCCTCAATGCCCCTCCATCCAGCCCCTGACTGCCTCTCCACACAGCTCCTGAATGCCCCTACACACAGACACTGAATGCCCCCACCCAACCCCTGAATGCTACTCCACCCAGCCCCTGAATACCCTTCACTCAGTCCCTGAATGCCACTCTACCCAGCTCCTGAATGCCCCCACCCAGCCCCTGAATGCCACTCAACTGAGCCCCTAAATGACCCCACCCAACCCCTGAATGACCCCAGCCAGCCTCTTAAAACCCCCTCACCCACCCCTGAATGCCACTCAAGTGAGCCCCTGAATGCAGCCCGCCCAGCCCCTGAATGTCCTTCCACCCAACCCCTGAATGCCACTAAAGAAACCCCTAAATGCAGCCCACCCAGCCCCTCAATGCCCCTCCACGCAGACTCTGAATGCCACTCTACCCAGGACCTGAATGCCCCCCCCCACCCAGCCCCTGAATGCCACTCTACTTAGACCCTGAATGCACCTCACCCAGCCCCTGAAAGCCCCAACAACCACCCGCTGGATGCCCCTACCCAGCCCCTGGATTTCCCTCCACCCAACCCTGAATGGCCCCCACCCGTCTCATTTCTTTACATCATTTCCCACCCTTGCACAATACCGCACCCCTCGCCTCCTGGGTGGGTTTTCGTTATTAAATCCCGGGCCATGGATACAGGCGACAACGGTCTCCACAATACAAACGATATAGCACATGTATCTACGTCTCCCACTTTACCGTCCACTTTGCCCTCCACTGGAGTCTCTTCCCATAGCGCGCGCCTCTGCTGGGTCTATGTGTTGGCCAGAACAAAACTGACACTCAGGCCTTCCCGCCGCCCTCCGAGCGGAGGGTGTCACCCGAGGTCCAGGAATGCCCATCAAGTGCCAGGGTTTGCGTTGTGGTTAACTGTGTGTATATTTATGGCACGTGGCAATCCTGGACATCCGGCATGGATGAAGTACCCCGGATCAACGTTTGTTGACCCTGAAAACAAGTTTTGTATAGTGCTGTCCCTGGCACAATCTCTCTCCAGACACTCCCTGTCACAATCTCTCTCCTGGTGCACCCCGACACACCATATAACACTCAAACTTCAGTTCAACAAGTTATTAAATAATAAATATAACACGACAGCTTTCCAAACCAAGATGCATAGAAATCACCTTACCAGCGGCGCCTTGTGTCCGTGAAGTCCCAAGGGTGCTGCTGACCCGTGCCACTTGCAGAGTTGGCAGCTGCTGGCACGTGCAGGTCTGTAGCTGCGTGTGTATGTACAAAGTTGTGTTTGTTGAGCTATTTGTATAGTTATATGTGCGTGTACGCGTGCATGGAAAGTTGTGCTAGTAGTCTGCGTAAAGTTACCTAGGTTCAGTCATGCGTAAAGTTGTTTGGGTGGGTGCGTGCGTGCGTGCGCAAGCGTGCGCCTGAAGGCAGAGGCTACCTTTTAGTGCAGGTGCCTTGTTGAGGTGCGTTCTGGCCCTCTGGTCGGTCTGACTCTACCTCCAGACTCCTGAGACTGTTTGTGGAGCGACCTTGCAGCTGCCGTTTTACGGGAATTTGAGTTTTATGGAAAAAAAGCGGCCGCAGCCGTGCCCGCCCGCCCGCTGCTGAATAAATACTTTTATTTGCCTCCCGCGCCAGTCCTCTACGCTCGCACTTTTAAGACCCAAACCTGCTTCTGTTTAACACATTACCGGGGTCGGGCTGCCTGCTTTGACGGTAGCGTCTGGCCGCGGCCCTCGTGAGGGCAGGGGCTGCGCCATGCGCACTCCCGCGCCAGGAAGGAGCTGCATAGCGCGCATAGTTTAGCGCCATTAGAAAGACACAAGGCCTCCGCAGCCTGACTGTCTTCTGGGTGCCTCAGTCTGGGCAGCCCGTAGCACCGAAGTTAAAGCAATTAGCTTTGGGGCCAAGAAGGTATGCGCGCGAGCAAGGACATTCGCATAGCTCCTGGCAGACCGAGTGAACTGTGTCCACCCGCGGCGCTGTGGGACCCACCCTACCACAGGCACTCACTCAGGCCAAGCCCCTCAGCGAAATGGCACGAAACTACAAGACACGAGCTAAAGTCCGCTTTTCAAGGACCGGTATGCAGCAGAAAGTCACAATTAAATGCAATTTACAGCAAACCCGCCCCACTAGTACATTTGAACAACCTATTCCCACACCCTTAAACCTCCCCAACATGAATAGCCCCATCCAAACAATGCAAACATTCAGATCCAGCCCCTTCAACGTATGCACCACCATTCTACACCTGATCCAAGAGTTGCTCCCCTGTCCTCCATCTGCCAATGCCCCCCCCAGCAAGGCCCCAACTCTTTGTGCCTTGTACCTGAGCCCCATGTTTGTCTGCCACCTGTCCTAACTAACATCAGTGACAAGAGAAACGCAGCCATCCACACCAATAAAGTGGAGCAAAAGACTTCTCAAAGCTTGCACTACAGCTAACCACGAGAAAGGGAGGGACCAGGAAAGGACACTGCCTATCATAACCACAGCACAGCTGGAATTGTGCCCACTGCCCTTACACTGTCCCTGTCACATAAATCCCAACCGCGAAATCCTGCTGACCCTCTGGCCTGGCACTCTCCATCCGCCCGAAGTAACCCACTGTGTATTCTTTTCAAGCTGCCCCCCAGGTGCCCCCAGTGGGCGGTACGGAGCTAAATAACCAGGCACTTAAAAGAGCAAAAGGCTTTTATTAGGTTATGTAAGCAACAGAGCTTCACAGTTAAATACAATATATAGCAAACCATGCCCCACTAGCACGTTCAAACAACTTTAGAACCTCACGCCAACATGAAACACCCCCAGTGAACAATTCAAACATTCAACACCATCCACTTTCATTTACCAACCTTTTTTTGTTGTTGCATTTTTATATAGCGCAAACTCGACCTCAACAAATCAGAGCACTTTACATGAGCACCAGTTGCGTTATAGACAGACATATACATTTTTAGGCATTGGGAGATTAAGTGATTTGCCCAGAATCACAGGACCCTTGAGCCTCCAGCCAGACTCGAACTTGGTTCCCCAGGTTCAAAGTTGAACTCTCTAGCCATTAAGCCACATCCACGGGTGACCAAAGCGTTTTTTCCCTGCACTCCTTCTGCCAGCATCCACTCTGCAAGATCTCCACCCTTCGGACATATTGTCTGAGCCCTATGCTTGTCTGCCAACCATGAAAACCCTGACTCCAGGTATTTTCCTGCACCCCTTTGTTTTGCATGGTCCTATCTAACTAATTGGCTGTATCTCCAACAGCCACAAAATACCAAACGCACAGTCAGTCCTTCAAACAAACTCAACACTAGAGCTGTACACCTAACTTGTTAGATAATTTGTCCAATATCTGCAACAAGTATAGCTTTTTACCCATGAACGACAAACGTACCCCATCCTGGCAAACAACAGTAAACTCCTCCTTGTAATGTCACTATGATCAATCACACCAATATCCCTAGATTGATAAAAACAATACATATCTTGGTTAACCTTCCTCCTGGCTTTTCCAACCATATTAGATCTCACAGGACCCCCACCAAACTCTTCTGGGAATCAGCGCCATCCAGAAATCGCATGTACCTGACAAAAACCTTCCAACTATTGATTGGTCACTCATTTGACATACCTCGATGCCGTGAGGGGAACGGCTGTCCTTGGGTCCCTCTCTGCCGCGCTGTGTGGCGGGCAGCTTTTCCTGGCATCAGTGGACCCAGCGCCGTGAGGGGAACGGCTGTTTCAGCTAGCTTCGCGCCGTGAGGGGAACGGCATCGCGGCTATAACCATCACCGCCTACAACTCCCAGCAGCCTCCAGGGGAGCAACGTCACCACCGCGCCGGCCCCAGCCCTCAAAGCGCGCCCTTACCCACGCATCGTGGGACGCGCGTGGGCGGCGCCAGGCTAAGCCCGGGCAAAGGGCGGGCCGTCTCTGTGGCCGTCAGGGGCCAGAAGAGGCCGGGCTGGACCCCCCCCCAAATTTTGCCACAAACTTTGTGAGTAACTGCATAGTACCTAGGACAGTTTATATATTTGTAAGGTACTGAGTTAAAGACACTGCTTGGAAAGTGCTAACTCTAGCTACTCAGCATTAAGTGAATAATTTTACACTGTTTGAATGTATACAAAGATAATACTTTATTTTTACTGGTCGTAATATTATTCATTGTGTATCAGGTTACATTTGTGTTTAGATTTTAACTTTGAATCAGCAATGGTTGCGCTGAGCTAAATAGGTGGTGCTAACTAAGCATGGGCGTAAAATCTGTTCCGCTCGCGGATTTTGCGGATTTTCGGCAAATTTGCAATCCGCGAACTCTCGCGAATTTGCCGAAAATTTGCAAATTCGCACGAAGCGGATTTTTTTGCTTGGTCGCGCTTGACAAATAGAATATTATACAATTTTGCGGCGCGCGGCGTTCACTTACCTTCATTCAGCGTTTGAAGAGTTGTTTTTCTCCATGTTTGCGTGTGCTGCGCCATTTTGGATCTTGCTGCGGGATCTCGCGGGAGTTTGTCGACTGCGATTACGTCATCGCAGCTTGCCACCTTGCACAGCGAGAGTTTGTCAACGCGAGTACGTCATAAAGGCCCGTGATCACGCATCGTGGGAGTAAACACTTGTGAACACGTAGATGCGGCGGGCAGCGACAATCTCGCAATTGGGAAATTGCAAAATTTGCAATTCCGCACAAGAAATCCACCAGTAGTCAGCATAAACCTTCTGAAAATGATGATTTTTATCAGAATTACTCCTCAGGTTGACATTTGCCAGCACTTTTTTTTGCAAGGAGTCCATTTGGGGGGGGGTGGGGGTTGGGAGGAAGGAAGTGCCCCACAGTCTCCAACTTCCTGTTCCTGTCCTGCAGGCTCCTCCCAGTGCTTTCTTCATGTGCTGGTCACTTTGATTTGGATCTTGACGTGGAAGGATTACATTTTGTGGATGCTGCTGGATATTTGGATTTGAGGCCTTTTTGACTTTCTTTGGATCACTTTTGGATAAAAAATTTCACAAGTAAGTTTGTTTGGGGCATTACAGTTGCTGCAACTACAATTTTGGAACTTTTTCAGAACATTAAATAAAACATATTGTGGCTAGCCACAGTAGTATCCAGTAGGACCAGGGTTAGTTATGGGTGCATGATACAATTGTTTTGTTGAATTTCAACATGATTTAGGGCATGGATGGCATTGGATTGTGGTGATTTTTGGGCTGTTGTTCGGGCCTTTTGCCCAGGGGTACTCAGTGGTGCATGGACTGAGTCTTTCTGTGGGGTCTCTTTAATGTAAACATCATGGAGGGCATGGATGGCATTTGATTGTGGTGATTTTTGTGTGTTTTTCGATTTTTGGGCTGTTGTTGGGGCCTTTTGCCCAGGGGTACTCAGTGGTGCATGGGCCTAGTCTTTCTGTGGGGTGTCTTGAATGTAAACATCATTGAGGGCATGGATGGCATTGGATTGTGGTGATTTTTGTGTGTTTTTCGATTTTTGGGCTGTTGTTGGGGACCTTTGCCCAGGGGTACTCAGTGGTGCATGGGCTGAGTCATTCTGTGGGGTCTCTTTAATGTAAACATCATGGAGGGCATGGATGACATTGTATTGTGGTGATTTTTGTGTGTTTTTCGATTTTTTTGGGGTATTGATGGGGCACGGCCATGTGGGTGGGGACCATTTTGAGGACTGGTACAGGCAGGGCCTGGCCATGTGGTGGGGGTCAAGGGGCCATTTTGAATCCAGGCAGTGTGCTTTGTGCCATAGGCATGCATCCAATGTGCCTTGCTTTCATCCAATATGCCCAGGGTTACTCAGTGGTGCATGGGCCTAGTCTTTCTGTGGGGTCTCTTGAATGTAAACATCATGGAGGGCATGGATGGCATTGTATTGTGGTGATTTTTGTGTGTTTTCCGATTTTTTGGGGTGTTGATGGGGCATGGCCATGTGGGTGGGGGCCATTTTGAGGACTGGTACAGGCAGGGCCTGGCCATGTGGTGGGGGTCAAGGGCCATTTTGAATCCAGGCAGTGTGCTTTGTGCCATAGGCCTGCATCCAATGTGCCTTACTTTCATCCATTATGCCCAGGGTTACCCAGTGGTGCATGGGCCTAGTCTTTCTGTGGGGTGTCTTGAATGTAAACATTATTGAGGGCATGGATGGCAGTGGATTTTGGTGATTTTTGTGTGTTTTTCGATTTTTGGGCTGTTGTTGGGGCCTTTTGCCCAGGGGTACTCAGTGGTGCCTGGACTGAGTCTTTCTGTGGGGTCTCTTTAATGTAAACATCATGGAGGGCATGGATGGCATTGGATTGGGGTGATTTTTGTGTGTTTTTCGATTTTTTGGGCTGTTGGTGGGGCATGGCCATGTGGGTGGGGGCCATTTTGAGGACTGGTACAGGCAGGGCCTGGCCATGTGGTGGGGGTCAAGGGGCCATTTTGAATCCAGGCAGTGTGCTTTGTGCCATAGGCCTGCATCCAATGTGCCTTGCTTTCATCCATTATGCCCAGGGTTACTCAGTGGTGTATGGGCCTAGTCTTTATGTGGGGTCTCTTGAATGTAAACATCATGGAGGGCATGGATGGCATTGTATTGTGGTGATTTTTGTGTGTTTTTCGATTTTTTGGGGTGTTGATGGGGCATGGCCATGTGGGTGGGGCCATTTTGAGGACTGGTACAGGCAGGGCCTGGCCATGTGGTGGGGGTCAAGGGGCCATTTTGAATACAGGCAGTGTGCTTTGTGCCATAGGCCTGCATCCAATGTGCCTTGCTTTCATCCATTATGCACAGGGTTACCCAGTGGTGCATGGGCCTAGTCTTTCTGTGGGGTGTCTTGAATGTAAACATTATTGAGGGCATGGATGGCATTGGATTTTGGTGATTTTTGTGTGTTTTTCAATTTTTGGGCTGTTGTTGGGGCCTTTTGCCCAGGGATACTCAGTGGTGCATGGACTGAGTCTTTCTGTGGGGTCTCTTTAATGTAAACATCATGGAGGGCATGGATGGCATTGGATTGGGGTGATTTTTGTGTGTTTTTCGATTTTTTGGGCTGTTGATGGGGCATGGCCATGTGGGTGGGGGCCATTTTGAGGACTGGTACAGGCAGGGCCTGGCCACGTGGTGGGGGTCAAGGGGCCATTTTGAATCCAGGCAGTGTGCTTTGTGCCATAGGCCTGCATCCAATGTGCCTTGCTTTCATCCATTATGCCCAGGGTTACTCAGTGGTGCATGGGCCTAGTCTTTCTGTGGGGTGTCTTGAATGTAAACATCATTGAGGGCATGGATGGCATTGGATTGTGGTGATTTGTGTGTGTTTTTCGATTTTTGGGATGTTGTTGGGGCCTTTTGCCCAGGGGTACTCAGTGGTGCATGGACTGAGTCTTTCTGTGGAGTCTCTTTAATGTAAAAATCATGGAGGGCATGGATGGCATTGGATTGTGGGGATTTTTGTGTGTTTTTCGATTTTTTGGGCTGTTGGTGGGGCATGGCCATGTGGGTGGGGGCCATTTTGAGGACTGGTACAGGCAGGGCCTGGCCATGTGGTGGGGGTCTAGGGGCCATTTTGAAGCCAGGCAGTATGCTTTGTTGTGCCATAGGCCTGCACCCAGTCTGACATGCTTTCATCCATTATGCCCAGGGGTACTCTGTCAGTGGTGCATTTTATTTGTCTTTCCATTTTGGGGGGTGGGTATAATAAAAATGCTTACTTGCAAACTATTAATTGAAGCGCTACATATGCAACATTTATTTAACTGATGTTCCTCTGGCTTCCTTTGCTTTTTGGTGCAGAAAGAGGAATCATCAGCCTCATCGTTCCTCATCAGTGCCAGGAAGAAGTCCTGCTGCGGTGTGTGCAGCACAATGTCACGTGTGGCCACAGACAACTCTGCAACTTGTGCAACAGCGGCCTGCTGTTCTGACATCTGAAGAAGATAGCCCCAAAAAAAGTTGCCCGTAGCTCCTCTAGCAAGAAAGTTGCCAGTAAGGAGCAGAAGAAGCAAGTGGCGCCACTTACCAAGGAGACTGGTGTGCCGACCGCCGCATTTTTTGGGGAAAAAAAAAGTACGCCTGCAGCAGCAGCGGGGTCTGCTGGGGACCAAGCTGGGAGCAGCACCTCCGCTCCATTGGGCTCAGTGCCACCATCACCACGCCAACTTAGGTCCAAGCCCTTGAGTGCTGCAGAGGCAGCCAGTATAGTTGTTCAATCACCATCGAGCAGTGATGAGAGCTCATCACAAGAAAGTAGCAGCATCCCTCAATCAACACAGGTTGTTGTAACTCATCTGACGAGTGTTTAACAACCACAGCCGCAACAACAACCACATGTGCAAGTACAAGCCCAAGTACATATGGAAGGAGAGGCGGCGCAAGGAGAGGCGCAAGCAGAGGTGCATGGAGCGGCACAAGTGCCCACAATAGTTGTTCCTCCCGAAGTAGGGGCACATCAGGAAATCGACATTCAAGCCGAGGTATCATATGAGGAAGCCACTCCTCCTGATGATTCATTGTCTTCCAGATCCCCAGCAAGGAAAAGATCAAGGATGGTGTCTACATCTTCTTCAAGCCCCCTTCCTTCTGATGATATGGATGAAAATTGGGAACCACCTGAGAGTGAGGCACACCATGATCTGACAAAGGTAGCTAAGCGTAAAAGGAAGGTCCCCGAAAGTCTCAGAGTTATGGAGTGTGATGATGACGCTGAACAAGAAGTGGCGTATACTCCTGCTGATGAAGACTCTCACGACGACGACGCAGTCCTCATAGACATCACTCCAGCCTCAGCGGGCATGCAGCAAACAGACATTTTCACCCTAGCCCGAAATGCTGCTGAGCGTGATGTTGACGACGTGTCAATGGGACCACCACGAATGCAGTTAACTAGTACACCACCACCTACAGCTTCCATATTTTCTCGCCAGAAGGGACCTCCATCCACCTCGACCTCCATTCCTCAATTAGTGGTGCTGTAAGTGCACAACGTACTAAATTTCGGCAACACAAATCCTCCAGTTCATCTGACATTAGCAGCATTCCCAGTATCGCCTCCTCCGGCCCCACAGACATTTGAAGTCCGCAGTTTGGGACTTCTTTAGTGTTAGCCCAACAAGGGAAAACATAGCCATTTGTACCATTTGTAAGGTTCGAGTTAGTCGTGGTAAGCTTGGTACCAACTATGGTACCAGAGGCCAGAGAGGTCATCTTGAGAGACAGCACACTGTCAAATGGCATGCGCACCTAAGAGAGATCAAGGCAGCCCGAATTGCAAGCCAACAAATTGTATCCGTTGATGTTTCATCTGCTGATGACGAGGAGGAAGAAGCGTCAAACATTTCTTCAGTTACACCCAGTACCCCTGTCAGCAGCACACCCCCTGCAAGATATATGAGCCAAACTAAGAGTGTGGGAGAGAGTGAGACTGAGCGTAACTGGGTCGAAGAAGTCATCATCATCCCGTACAATGGTCTAGCCCACCATTAGAAGCATGTTGTTTTCAGATGCGCCATTTGAACGCAACCACCCAACGGCGCGTCTGTATAACACTAAGCTGGCTAAAATGCTAGCGCTGGACCTTCTCCCTTTTTCTTTTGTGGTAGGGGTGGGTTTTCTTGAAATGGTGGCAACGCTATGCCCTAAATGGAAGGTTCCTAGCCGGTTCTATTTTGCCAGAGTTGCGGTTCCAGCACTACATGAAGATGTGCTGGAGGTGATTGGGGCAGCTTTGCAGAAGAGTGCTGTTCACACTATACATCTGACAACAGACATGTGGACCAGTTGCCAAGCCACTGATTACATGTGCATCACTGCACACTGGGTCTCTTTTTCAGGGGTTAAAGCAAAGCTAAACACAGATGTTGACACGGACAAAGTTTATAAAGCTGCTCGGAAACATGCAACAATAGCCATGTTTGCCATGGAGAAAAGTCATAAAGGAGAAAACATTTTGCATGAGTTTAACACAAAGGTCTTTGAATGGCTGTCCCCAAGAAAACGCATGATTGGTTATGTTTCCACGGATAATGGCGCCAATGTAGTTAAGGCCATGGATAAGGGTAACTATTTCAGAGTGCCGTGTTTGGCGCACTGTATAAACCTGGTTGTTAAAAAATTCTTGAGTGAAGAAAGTCCAGTCTCCGAGTTACTGACCACCTGCCGATGAATGTGCACACATTTCAACCATTCTTTTAAGGCCTGGAAGCAGCTGAGGTGCCTGCAACATGAACGTAAAGTGCCAGTGAAATCACTCATCCAGGAGGTGGCAACACGTTGGAACTCAACCTTCTACATGCTTGAGCGTCTGTATGAGCAGTATGCGGTAGTCGATCAGTATTTCTTTAACCTGGGTACACCTATGATAGACATGGGAGCTAGTTAAAAGCCTGACAGACATGCTTCGTCCTTTTGAGGTCTTCACGCGTGCAGTCAGCAGGGAGGACTGTAATTTGGGAAAAGCTATCCCATTGTTGCGCATGCTAGAGCACCAACTGAAGGCGGTATCTTCTACGTTTGAAAAAGATGGAAAGGAAGAAGCATTTGAGTTGGCGGAGAAGTTATTACACCGCCTACTTCGCGATGATCGTCTTGAAATGATCCACACAGAACAGCATTACATTTGTGCTACTATTCTGGATTCACGGTACAAAAAGGCAGTGGCAGGCAGAGTATTCTTTCCTTTTGATGACGCAGATGATACAAAGTACAAACATTAGCTAGCTGTGTCAGCCACTTGCTTTGAAAGAGAACAGCAGGAAATTGAAGGAAAAGGCAGTGCATCAGCATCAGCAGGCCATCCGCAGTCAAAAAAATCCACTTCTGCATCTGCGGCTGTGGCAGAAGTGAGTGATTTTCCCTCTCAGCCGTTAACGACACCAGCAACCGTATCATCTGCACCAGACACAACAGTAATATTGTGTGAAGAAGAGTATTGGCTAACTCAGCTTGGGTTTGCTTCTCAAATAGTCCCAGAAAAAAGTAAGCAAAGTGGAGGAACCCTGGAGAAGCCTGAGTCGGTGGTGCAGGCCTATCTGAATGAGTCAACAGAGGTCCATGTTCCTCATGACCCATTGGCGTATTGGCATGGGAAAAGAGATGTGTGGCCAGAGATCACCAACCTGGCTATAAATTACTTGTCTTGCCCACTCGCAAGCGTGTCTTCTGAACGTGTTTTCAGTGCTGCTGGTGGCATTGTAACTTCCAAAAGGACCCGCCTCTCGCCCAAAAATGTGGAGAGGTTAACAATGATCAAGATGAATCAGCACTTCATACCACCAGATTACAAAATACGAGAATGCACGCAGGAAGAAGACGAGGAGGACACCAACTTAGATGAGGGAAGTTCTTCCCTGTTAACTGACCTACTCCCGTCTGAATTAGCAGTGAAACTTGTTTTTGCCCGGGTTCACGGGTCTGGGGGCCTTGCTTGGAAGGTGTAATACCGGCTAAAAGTGGTTTGAAGAAAATCGGAGCAGAAAAAGTGTTTGCGCTTTTGATCACTTGCCTGTATTTGGGGTGCTGTTTGGGGGGCTTTTAGGTTGTTGGGGGTGGGTTTTGGGGTCTGAGAGCACTGCTGGCACATTCTAATGTTGATTGCATTTGTTTTACAGGAAATTCATGGTGGAAAGGGGGAGTTAGGGCCTAGCTGCAGAGCTCATTTGGACTGCATTCCAGGTAGGCCCACCGTTTCCTAAGTGTGGCGTTTCCCAGTTTTGCTTTTCGGCTTTTTGGGGGGGGGTGAAACTTGTTTTTGCCTGGGTTCACAGGTCTGGGGGCCTTGCTTGGAAGGTGTAATACCGGCTAAAAGTGGTTTGGAGAAATTCGGAGCAGAAAAAGTTTTTGCGCTTTTGATCACTTGCCTGTCTTTGGGGTGCTGTTTGGGGGGCTTTTAGGTTGTTGGGGGTGGGTTTTGGGGTCTGTGAGCACTGCTGGCACATTCTAATGTTGATTGCATTTGTTTTACAGGAAATCCATGGTGGAAAAGGGGAGTTAGGGCCTAGCTGCAGAGCTCATTTGGACTGCATTCCAGGTAGGCCCAAAGTTTTCTAAGTGTGGCTTTTCCCGTATTTTGCCTTTTGGCTTGTTGGGGGTGTTAAACTTGTTTTCGCCCAGGTTGACAGTTCTGGGGCCATTGCTTGGAAGGTCTAATACCCGAAAGAAAGTGTTTTGGAGACAATCCCTGGGGAAAAAGTTTTTGCATTTTCTGAGATTTCGCTCACTCTACTGTTTTCGGGGGGCTGTTTGTGGGGGTTCCTGGTGTTTGTGGGGGGGTATGCGAGTCTTGGAGCAATGCTGGGTATGGATACTTTTGCGTGCTTGCAAGTGGTTTGAATACAATCCATGGTGGGTAAAGGGGGATTTGGGTCTACTTTACTTTCAAAATACGTTTGGTCACCATTTTCTACTAGGCCTCTGACAGGTAGCAGTATCGCACGTTTTTGAGATCTGATTGGGGGTCTTCTACATTTTTGTGACTGGGTTTAGTAAGGGTCTGGGAGCACTGCTGGGAAGGTCTAATTTTGTTCTAAAACACAGTTTACAGTACACCTAGCTTGAGGGGAAAGATCCGCTAAATTAATTCGCCCATACTTATTTATCCTTCAAAAGGAGACTCAGAGTACGCACTTTCAAAAATATTGTACTGTCTATTAGGAAACTCAAAGTGTGACTTTTTGCACTACACAGCGTAGATACCTTATATTTATTTGTCAGTGGTGTTCTAATATAACTTCCTGTTTTTCCATTAATAATTACAGGCCGGGTTTCAGCCTGTGCAATGGGAAAAAAGGATGAAGTCAGGCTTCACATTAGCGAGCCGCAATTCAGCATCCGCCAGGCAGGCAGTGGACAGGGTGTCTTCTGGTCACCAACATTGATGGACGGAGCGTCAGATGGAATGGAGGAGTCCCGCTAATAAGAGGAATGGTTGGATGCATGCAACTTCCCAAATTCAACAGGACAACTACAACAACATACAGATACAGTATCCGTTCTTTTCTAATTATCTTTTAAGTAATGTTGTTGCTGTGAACTTCTATGATTGTGACTCTGCATTTCTTTGATCTCTGCTTCTAAATTCATCCCTACAGCCATTGTATAGGTTTTACTTCTGCTATTTTTCAAACCTAATTTAATGTACGAAGTGTTACTCTGAGTGCAGAGATAGGCAAGTGAAAACGTATAATTACTGCAGCCCTGTACTGTCGCATTCTTTCATTCACGGTTGTCTAAAGTACTACTTACTTTTCAGTAACCATGCATGCAGTAGTGCATGCACTTCCTTTATGTCACTTAAAAGATTTATGGATAGCTTTGTACTCAAAGATTTGTTTATCTTGAATTATTGTTTGATTGATGTGTGACTAAATGACAGCAATAATTCCACACACTTGCTGGGGAGGATAAGGTCATAGCAACAGGCTGGTGAAGGAATCCGAGGATATATCTTACTCAGCTTGACACAGACCCATGACTATTGGCAAATAAAAGCAGATTTTCATGTGCGCCATCAACTTGATTGCTCATCAAGAACATCCTCCTCCTAGGCATGGCAAATGATTACGCTGCTGTGTCCTTCACCTTCAGTACTATTTCTTATAGTAGTAGCCAATGTCAAAGAAATTCAACGCAAGTAGTAGTTATACTTTCAATACTTTACCATTTGTTAGGCTACATTGTGGCATTGTTCTAGTGTACTGTCACCTGCTATATTCTCTATCGTACCGTTCTAATGCTACGGTAAGGACAAACAAGGTTTCATTTTCTTTTTTTTCAGATGCTGCAACTGCCACTGTGTAACACCACTAGTACCACCGCAATGATGACATTTCATCCGCCCAGGATTGCCAACCTTAATCGCCATTTCCCGTGCAGCCAGCCCTGTGCCTAGCCCTATTTCCAAACACAAATTACAGGTAAGATAAGCGTTTGGGGGGAGGTAGTATAATGGAGTATTAGGAGAGACGAGAGACTGACGGTCCTAGGACTATTGAATTCACTTACTCTGTGAGAGGCACTTAGTTTTGAAAACATTTGGGCAATTACTTATACAACTTGAATCAAGATGCCACTTAAGTTTCAGGAAAACAAACTTACTGTTAAACCCCCACCCACCAGCCTCAAAAGCAGTAAAAAACACATATGCTAAGATAAAGTTTAAAGTATATTTATAGCCCTAACATAAATAATCTCCCGCAAGACCCAACCCACCCCCCTCCCGAACCCCAACGAATGTCCATGAAAACTAAGTCCAAAAAAGTAGAAAACCCAACTACCAATTCCCACCCCCCAGAAGTCTTTAAAAAAAGGGGCAAGGGACAGTCTCCTCCTACTGCTGGCTGTTGTTGACTTTTCGGGCCAGGTCGGCATGCTCCTTGCGGAGGGTCTCGAGCAGGGTTTTGGTGTTGAGCAGCTCCTGCTCGAGGTAGGACACCCTCAGTGAAAGGCGATGCAACCTTTTTTTGGTACTGCTGTGGGGGGCAGCTGATTTTTTTGCTGCTCGGTGGTGGAGGGTGGCTGCGGTACCCCGGCTCCGTACCGCTGGAGACCTGCGCTGACTGGCTGACACAGGGAGCGCGGAGGAGGATGCAGCTGTACCGGTCGATGTTGTGGTCGACTGCGTGTCCCCCTCCTCCTGGGCCACCAGCCGCCGATATTCGGCGACAGTCGCCTCCAGCCTCCGTTGCCGGGCCCTTTTAGCCAGCTCCTTCCATGTTGGTTTGGAAGGAGCATCTATATGAAGAAAGAAAGACATAGTCTGTAACCAATGCTCTTTAAGATTAACACAAAATGATTCAGCAGAAAGTTGTGTCACAGTAGAACTAGCAACTTGCAAGCGCAGTACATAACTATTGTGGCCAGTATCTATCTAGCCTCCCACTTCTTCATCCTTGCTCTAACATTAGTGGGAGTTTAAGGAATCAATTCTACAAGCACTATGGACTCACTCGATTAGAGTCGACTATAACAGTACACCCGTCTTATTCTTCTTCTTCTCTCTTGTTTAGCAAAATTGGTACGTTAACTTCTGCAATCCAGCATAATGCCAGCGCAGTCAACTTGCACCCGAGAAAAACAGACGCCCGCCATGATGAGTGAGACAGACTCGCGTTACTGTACCGGTCCAGTACATGCAGGTGGTGATGCTCTTACTTTTCTATTACCGGTGGCACCGAGAATACTCTGTTACAAGATCTACTGCTTAATTAATTTAACTTTTACCCTACAGTGCCAATGAATACTAGAAAAGGAAAATGAAGAAGATAAATAATCTGATTATCTATCACTGCACATGGTATGTATTTTCTTACATATGGGATGACTTTAGGTGCTTTGCTTTTTATTGAGTGAACAGTGATACATTCACACATGAATGACCGAGTTCTACTAAGCTTATTAACAGAGGTAGTGAGTGGCCATCGTAATAGCCGGATATATGCTGTGCTTGCAATACAAACTACTGCTACTATTCATGGTAGTATTCGGACAAAATTAAAACTTCTTTTCCTTGCCTTTCCTACACTGGAACGGACATGCGGGTGCGGTGGTACATGCTCTTCAAAGTAACACTTAGTTCATTCAGTGACCGTCTACTCTCTCTAGATACACATATGCTATCTAAGAGTCAGATAGTACCATGATCCAGGCATCCATCCATTCAAACTATATGTCAATCATTCTTCTTCATGTCTCTCATCGGGACAAACCTTACGTTTTCTCACGGGAAAACAACCTTTTCATTTTATTTGGGAAACCGCAAGTCATACATCCGTTCTTGACTTGAATTTCAACCAAAGGATATATTGCGCACACATACAGTTTCTGTTTCACCCACCAAGGCTGTTCTCCACCCACCCATCCTTGCTTCATCCTTCACCCAGCCATGCATCATATTCCTTCCCAGCCACCTCGGGCACCAATCAAACACGTATCATTCTTCTTTGTCAGTCATCATTACTTTTAACTTGCTCGTCCTTCCACACTTACTTACACCCTTCTTTCGCTTTTCGTTCATCCCATCCATCAAGTTTATCTCTGATCTGATTTGGATTCTCGAAAAAAAATTCACCGCTCAGTTGAAGTACATTTAGAGGAGGCTACTACCTGGTTGATAAAAACTTTGTTCTAACTTTGAAAGTTTTCTTAACAATATAGTAACTTGACTGTACAACATATATACTACACCCGTGCAGAGAGCACACTCTGCAGTCTGCAATCTCAATAAGTAAGGAATATAAGAGCTTACCACTGCCCGCCACTACTGTGGCAACCCTCACAGCAGCATCCTCCGGCACTTGCACCGCCCCCTCCCCAGAAGTGTCCTCCTCCACCTCCGCGCTGGCCCCGGCACCAGATGTTCCACCTACAAAGTACATTTAAGAATGTTAGATGTCATAGACATATACCACTCACTAGTATTTTGTCTAGGAATGAAGAAATGTGAATACAGAAACCAATCTAATAATTTGTGACTGTCTACTCTAAAGTAAAAATGTCCATTTTTCCAGGGAATGGTGTTGTCTTGCTGCACTTTTTGGCACAACTGATGAATGCTTCCTTTTTAACACGCACCATTTTTCTCATAACAGACAGAAGCTTCACTTCTAAGAACAAGAGCAAGATCAGATCATCATCACTAGGACGGAGTGACCAATGATTCAGAACCAAAAAGAAAAATTAAAGTTCAAACCAGGTGAGGGCTCGGCTCGCCCACAATAAATGTGTGAAATAAATCACTAAGTAAGCACTTTCCCATTTTTAATCAACCGTTTATGTTTTATGACAAACTTGATTTTTAATAAATGTGTTTACTTTTAATAAAGCTTTAAAACTTAAATAGACTTTGTGGTTTTTGGTCAAGTGTGACTGAGAAAAAAGTTTTGCAATTTGCAAGCATGAGTCCGTGCCTCTGACACTTCTGGACTCTGACTCCGTACTCTTGTCCTGCGTTGGATAATCATCATTGGGGATCAATCATCGATGAATTCGGGAGCTAAATGACTCTGCCACACTATCTAGTCAGTAAGGAGATTGGGGGTTCTTCAAAGTCTGTTATCACTGAGGTATGTGGAAAGTCTACCTGCGCCTATTATAATTAGGGCTCCCGGTTTTCCGTTTAAACGGATTTTTACATATAAATACAGACGGAAAACATTTTTTCCTTTGTCTGTATTTATATGTAAAAACGGGTAAATACTAGTAAATGGCCGTGCTTCAGCCCAGAGTTGCCATGCCCCTGTTCCTTTTGTTGCTGCCCCAGCCCTTCCTTTGAACTCCGCATCTGTTGACAAGTTTCTTTCTGTGGCCTCAGGGGACAGATTAATGGTGCGCAGCGCCAAGGGGCTCAAAGTGCTTCAGACGTGTGACCCCCGCTGCCCCCCCTGTGTGTCAGCCCGGCTTCCCGGGTCACACACAGCTGCACAAGTACTTCAGAGGTCTTTAAAAGACCATTTATTTAATAACGAGGCTTTGTTGTGTTTTCTCACCTCTTCACTTCATAGCGTCCCTGCATCTCTGCTCTGCAAATTGCTGGGAGAATCAGCCCTCACTCCCCCCCCCCCCCCCGAAATTCTTCATAGCACACACCCCGTAATTTGGCTCTACATCCCAGCCCAGGTAGAAGGGAGCAGGGCATTTGCAAAACAAAGGATTCTTGGCAGGGCACATTAGCGAGCCATCAAGGAGGTGTTACACATCAGGCGCCAAAGGAAGGCAACCTGTGTCATCAATCTCCATAAAAAGGGGAATAGGGCACTCGAAAATCAAACACTGACACCCACACAGAAGCCTGTTTTATCTCACTGTTGTGGTTTATGCTCCTATTTTCAGAGCTGTAAAACAATTTGCGTAAACTCAAGTGTAAAGGTTTAAAATGCCTTTCATACTTTACTGGGTGCTTTTACCCTGGACCGTGTATTTAATTGCCCAGGGTTGTTTCATGAAAAATAAAGGGCCCTCTTAGCCAATGCTCTTCTTCCTCACAGACACTGCGAGAGTGGACGGGTCTCGACTCTGCCACCACCAACGAAAGGCCCGCAAGCACACATTGCACCGAGAGCACCTGCAATAGCTGGAAATCACATTTCATGACGCCTGACATCATTGATGAGTCACAGAAATTCTGTCATGAAATGTGAAAGAATGTCACAAGCAGCGTTGTGCAAATTGTTAACTTTACTAAAATTAGGAGAAATTAGAAACGTTTTCAGAACCATTTACCGCCTCCATCTTGCAGTCCCATTCCAAGTGTCTGCCCGCCCAGAGTGACAGTGGGCAAACACACTAACTCATCAACTGAAAAAGCATCAGTTATTTCATGTCAGGATCCATTACATATTCTGTATCCACACTTTAAATTCTGCAACCATGCTGTGATGACACTGAACAGCACTGGGTTTTCATAATGCCAAATAATGCACTGCAGGATGAATAGTTTTTGGCCAAGCAGCATTTGTTTTACATTAAGGGCTGGTATTCTACATGTACACATTTCATTAAAAAAAATGTTAATAAACGTTAGTGCGCAAACGCAGTTACACAGAGGAAAACAGAAATTCTCAAATTGAGAGTACTCGATAGTTAAGTAGACAGGTGTGCACCTGTGAGAGGTGTGAGGTTTTGCGTTGTCCCAGTCACAGTTTCCACTCCTATATTTGATAACAATATTCCCCAGCATAAAACGTTATCTCTCATTACCCCAAGAACACCTTCTATTGCAAATAGCTAGAGTTCAGGGCAGCGGTCTCTCAATAGGCCCTTCCTCTGCCGCATGTGCCTGTACAGTGTTTAATGGTGAGTGATGATTGTATGTGCTGAGGGCTGTCTGAAATAATGTGGTCAGGCCCAGAATGTTGGGAAAACATTAGCCTATGTTATCTCATGTTCTGGGTCTGCAACAACTAGTTCTAGATCCAACTTTTATTGCTGGACGCACACTTAACCCCATGTCTGTCTGCAGCCTGGTGGCTTGTGGTGTCCCTTTTTCATTGTGATCGTTGTGTGTTGAGTTTGTTGCCATGTAGTTTGTTGTTCCCTCGGCTCTTGTGTCCGTGTTTTTTGGGGACTGAAATAAATGTGGAAAAATACTAGCTGTAGCTTCATTTTTTGCTTGTGGCAAAAATAAATGCGGATAAATACAGAAAAAATGCCCAAAAAATAAATATGGATAAATACAGACGGAAATGGCAAAAAAATAAATACCATAAAACCGGGAGCCCTAATTATAATTGATAAACAATGCACTATTTAGTGTCCATAGTTCTGTTTGTGCAGATTTGTCCCTGCAACAGTAGTAGTATGGATTGTCCTCCTATCCAAACCAAAAGTAAAGTAGTATCTTATTCTTTCTTGGTGGTCATTCGCATTTTATTGTTGGGAGTTGTCAAAGCATAAACATTTTGAAGACTTGAAAAGACATTATGGACAATCCCAGAGGACTGCACTCAGTTCATAGAGCTATTGATGACTAGAATGGGAGTTTCGTTTGACACCTTTTGCCAACTGTGCAATCTTAGTTAGCTACACAGACAGACTAATAAGAATAATCTAGTAATACCACAGGGAGTCATAGTAGAGGCAGGATAAGAATTTAGATACAGTCTACAAGAAGATCAAAGACGATTTAGAAAAAATCGAATGAGGAACGCTTGGAATAAATAGGTACTCTATATTAAAATGAAAACTTACTGGGGCCAGCAAAGGAGCCCTCGCCTGACCGATCCTGGCCTTCTAAAGAAGCAGCAACAACCACCTCCTCCTCTGTCCTCTTGCCCCTCGGGGGAGCTGATGTACAACATGAAAGAAAGAAAGACCCGAAAACATGGATGATTGTTGTCAACCAAATCAAACATTTCAAAAGAACAATAACGAAATATTTTGCGAAATAGCAAATAAACAACTATCCCACGGGATATATTGACCTATCTCATGTGGTCTACTACGATATTAGTATTGCTCGATTTGCGGACCGTCGACTTGGAAAGTTATGTAACTCACTAAACAAAGTACTAAAAAGGTTCGCCTAGGACTGGCAGGCAGTAGTCCGCAGCACTCGAAGTGACACACAAACTCCATTGTGATTGCAGATCAGTGACAACACTAAAAAGTTTCCTACTACATTAACCAGTCAATAAAATACTCAAACTATCAATCCACCACCACTATTTCTTCTTATTGCCAGGTGTACAAAGGAAGGACTGGACTTGAGTCGGGGCAGATTTACAAGCCCCTTGCGGCTCTTTAACTCCGTTGTTGCGTGACTTTTGTGACGCAGCGGCAGTACAAAAGAGGTGCCATGGTGCGGCGTATATTAACAACATGACGCATATGGGAGATGCATCACGTTGTGAAGCCCTGCACCATCAGGGGGCGTTCCGGCGCAAGGGAGGGTTCCTGCGCAGGAATGCATCCTAAAAGTGGCTGAGGGAAATCTACAAGATTTCAATCAGTCACTTTTAGGACAATGATGCGTCACTTAAACCCTGCGCCTGTTTGAAGCAGACGTACGGCTTGACGCAGCATTGGGGAGAAAGGGAACCCCAGAGCATTGCTGGAGCTGCGCCATCGTTGCGATGCAACTCCAGCAATGCGCCGCCTTTACGACACAGATGCGTAACGCTTCGGTGACGTTTTGGGTCCATGGTGCGCATTGTAAATACGGCGCACCATGGGTGGTGGTGGCGTGGCGCACAATTACTGGCGCATCTCTGCTAATTTGCAGGGATGCGCCGGTAATTGCAAATCTGCCCCTTAGTGTTGCAGTTCTGTAAACTACACTCAAACATAATTTCTCAGGCCAATGAAATGAACACAAAATCGAAAACAAATAAGCATAGTAGCAACGCTACTGAGAAGGAGAGCAGTGCACCTGAAATACACAGAAGATTTTGAAATATAATTTACCTACAATGTAATCGGCAGCATTATTGCTCTTGATAAAAAAAACAAAAATGTGCAATATAATAACACACAGAGCAGGAGAAAACAGAGTAGTGATGAAATAGCTACTACTACTCACCAAGCCCGGGGAGCAAGTCGTGTTCCCGGTCCAGGAGATCCGTCCAACGGTGGGTGGCCTGGTTGTAGGTGCGCCGGACCCGAGAGTGTTCAAACATGGCCCGGCACACCTTCTCCCACCGCTTCCGGCGCTCCCGGAGCCCGTAGCCGCTTGCGATGTTGCAACCTGCCGCAATGGTCCTGGGGAGGCGGCGCTGTACAAAGAACACTAGTGCAGCCACCTCCTCCGCGCTAAAGATCTCCCGTGGCATCACTAGCTCCCCCCTCAAACGCCCGCACGGGAGCAGGGGCACGGGGTGCGGGACCCTTCCCCTTCTCGAGGTGCTTCCCGGCTCCCTTTACCATGGTCCGGGCAGAAAGGAAGATAAATAATAAAGAAGAAATAGAATAGGGAAGAAGAAAAGAAAAGAGTTTAAAAAAGTAGTTTAAAATTAACCAAAAGTAGCAGAAAACACAAAAATGTAGAGCTAGAAAAATAGAGGGATAGATAATAAGTAAAATAGATTAAAAAAACTTCAAACAAGCAAAGGATGGCAGAGATTGATAGAGGATACAGAAAGGATGCCCAGAACCATAGCAATGAATGAAAAACAAGATGGCCGCGCCCATTCACGACCGCGTGGGTAAGTTCGCGTGAGATTTCCCCCCGCGATCACACGCGAACTTGTATTAGCGAGCCGCACACTTTGTAAGATTACACATAGCGCCCGGAAATGGAAATACGTCACGCAAACAAGATGGCCATGCCCATGTACGACTGCTAGCGTAACTTCGCGTCGTTGCGCTACAAGCGGCTTGCGAAAACGCAAAAAATCATGCGAACTAACACGCCGCAAAAAAACAAATCACATATTCGCACGAATTCGCGGCTTCCGAATTCGATCTCGCGCAAATTCGCACCCCGCGAATCACGCTAAATTGCAGAAAAACGATTTTTGCAAAACTGAAAGCACTCAGTAGGTGCAAAAGTTCAAGCTCATTATTAGTAACCATTCCCTGCAGTGCTTCCTGAGGGGCCCCTCCAGAGTCCAGTTGCCTACTTGCAACTATTCTATGACACTGCTCTGACCCTCACAGCAGGCTCAGAGAATAGCTACAAGTATGCCACAAAGGTCCTGCTAAAAAAAATTACACTGCAACAGAAAGCAATTACAGATAAGGAATCAGGTGCCAGACTGGAAGTTCAAATTCAGTGACACATTAATCAGCCCCTAATTCATTCATGTCAGTTGAGGCAGGGCAGGTGTGCTAATGAATTTTGCAAAACTGAAAGCTCATCATTAATCAGGAAGCACTTACAGCTAAGGAAGCAGGTGCCAGATCAAATTCAGTGACACATTTAACAGCCCCAAATTAACTCATGTCAGTTGAGGCAGGGCAGGTGTGCTTTTCCCCCCATAATCTACAGTGATGAACCAGAGGGTGTGATGAACCAGAGGTGGCATGGGTGAACCAGAGGGTGGCAGTGGTGAAACAGAGGGTGCTGTGAATGATGAATCAGACGTAGAAACAACATGGTCGCGACCGTTGTGACCCGACAAGTAAGTTTGCGAACTCGTAAAAAACCCTCGCGAACTGTCAGAAACCCTTGTGAACACAAAAAAAATCGCAAAAGTTCGCGAATTTTGCGGATTGCGAATCCGTACATACGCAAATTCGTGAATGGCGAATTCGCAAAATTCGCCCATACTTAGTGCTAACAATACCGATACCATCCTTTAGGCTCACTCCCTTACTTTAGGTTTAGGTTTAGGTTAGCCCTCTGTTCTAACTAGGATACCCTGACTAACTAGCATCCAGTAATGGCACGACGGAAAGATGCAGGTGTTTCAGGGATTGTTGGGACTTTAGATGCTTATTTGATTAGGGCTGAATCAGCCGTTAGCAAGGAAATCATTTTGACAGAACATAGGCTTTCTATGGACCCCACATTTGGTAGATTATCAACTACTCCTGGCCCAATTAACAACCAGACACAAATTACTCCCCCTCCGGGCCAAATAATGGTTGCCCAGATAGAGGATGACATCTCCTCAGTAAGTGACAGTATGATCTCTGGGTCGCCAGAGCTTGCACCTAGCCCAGTAAAGTCTAGACTACGGACTAGAGGACCGAAACAAAAGCTAGCTTCTAACTCTTTCAAAAAACACCATTATCTCAAAAAAAGGTAGAGTAACTAAACAGAACCACACAGATGCAGGCTGTAAGGTGGTAACCTTGGCGGAAATACATGACACTGGAAAAAGAGATGATAGAAGTATAACTGCCAATGTCCGGTGCGATGGTGGATTATTGAACTGCAGTTATGGTGGGGGAGACTTTTGGGGGAATCTAGAAGGTATGATGCAAATCCTGTTGGAACCTATCATGTTAAAATTAAGTGGGGTAGAGTCAAGGCTTTCGCTCTAGGAGTCCTCAATGGTGAACTGCCTGAAAGTGACAGACACAGCACATATAAATGCAAAAAACATACCCCCTTTAAGCATGAATAATAGGATAGATGGCAATAGTTCTAAGGTGACTGATCCAGCACCAAGTAGCTTAAGCCCTATGGATCTAGATGGTACCAGTAATTCCAGTGGAAACACAAGAGGGAATTACCCTACATCACATCCACCAAGCACAGGGAGGAAAACACCTATACCTGATTCTCATCAAAGGACTGGTGAGGGATCTAGTGTGGTACAAAGACCCGTAGTTATCGATCTCCATCCAGAAGCGACCCCATATGTGGTCATACTGGGCCATGCTCCTGTTCTCCCTCCAGGAGAAACTGAGAGCTATGAACAATTACGGAATAAAACTACGTTTTGGCTCAGTCAAAATACCTCAGGTGGGATGAATATCTCTAACAGTATAATAATGGTACGCAGGGTCAGCTGGATAGGTAGATCAAATAAGACAGGTAGCGGGGACTGTATCATTGTTAATTTTGATAACTCTTTTATCGCTGGTCGGCTATTATTAAGTGGTCAATGCCACCAGCGAATGACTGGCACGGCAATTGAACTACTACCCTTAGGGTTCTTTTATAGGCCTTCAAGTGGGAGGGGTACGATAAGATTCAACCAGGGTGGAAACTGGCGTATGGGAGATCAGTCGAGGGTGAGATCTCACGCTGACTGTTCTCTCTCCAGGTTACAACAGAATACCCTCAGCGACCCAATTATGTATGGGCACGGACTTCCAGTTCATAACAGATTTGAACTTCTGTCTGGCCTGGAAGCCTGTGATTGACTAAAGGTACCTGATGATCAGGGAGGAGGGAGACTGAACATCCTGGGAGCCATGGAAGACAGACCACATAAGGGGAACTCTAATAATGTTGTCCCCTGGAATATTGCAGGATTAGCTGCTAAGATGGACGATCCTACTTGGATCACCTATATTAAGCAGTACCTGATAATTTGTTTGCAGGAGACATGGTCGGTTGAATGCAACCATCTCCTTGAAGGATATAAGGCATATTTTGTTCCAGCAACTGCCTCCAATCTGGGAAGACCAAAGGGGGGACTGGTTATTTATATTTCTGTAGTGTTGTCTTGTATGGTACGTATAGTGTCATCTTCTAACCCAGGCATTCTTGCTTTAATTTTAAAGGGAGAGAATTGTATAGCTGGCCTGGTAAATTTTTATAATTCACTGTCTTCATGCTCGAATCATAGTCACATATATGCTTTGAATGTTTTTATTAATACATCTATGAGTCACAGTCTGCATAATCTCATGGTCATGGGTGACTTTAACATACATCCTTGTGGTGACCCCCTACTCACATGTATTTCTGAACTGAGTTGCCCTCGGATCCATGGTTTGCACTTTGAGCATTCGGTTGAGGGGGAGTTGCTTAATGACATGTTGAATGATTGTGATATGACACCCACCATGGCTCTGATGGACCCGTATACTAGATTTGGGGTACCCACTTTTAAGGGCCACGGGAAGGGGACCTTCATTGATTATGTGCTGATCTCATCCCCTATGCAGATATTTGTTGATTCTTTTTTAATTGAGGAGAGTGAATTTAGCAATCATAATCCTCTCTCTCTGTGTTTAACAGGACCATGGATTGCAAAAGTGGGATCAAATCCCAGACAGGGAGTATTAAGCACAACTGATGGAAAGCGCAGACTTAAATGGACCCAAGTTACTCCTGAATTATTTTATAAAGATATTAAAATGCTTTGTGCAGATGAAATTGCTACCTGCACACAGGGGTGGCACCAGCATACGAAGGTGCTGGTGGCATTTCAGACGATCTCTGATAAGGTTACGGAGCTGCTGTCTGTGCCAAATAGAAAACAGACTAACGAGGGCCCCAAGTGGTTTGATCAGCACTGCTCAAAAGCAGCTAAGAATTTAAGGGTGGCCTTAGCTTCCAAACCAAGAGTGCAGGCTAATGTAAAAACATGTCGTAAGGATTATAAGACAGTGTAAGCCACATGCAAGGAGACCACCTTAAAGGATGAGGCTTGGAATGATTTACTTGCCCCTGAAACCCTCAAGAACAGCTCTAAGTTTTGGGGTACAATAAAAAAGACATTTCTTGTCCAGGAGACCGGAGACGGTCTTCAATGCCAAATACCTAAGGAGGATTGGGAAGCCCACTTTGAGCATCTGTATGCTTGCCCCTTGGAAGAAACGGATAGCTTGGCACCTGACTGTAGTGATAACAAAATCATAATTGAAAGGGTTGAAATCCTTTAAGGAATTCTAGGACTAACAGCCGGGAAAGAACCTGGTCCAGATGGGATTCCCCCTGATTTATTTAAGTCTCAGCCTTCTTTTTGGGCCCCAATTCTGGAGTCCGTTTTTAATGCTGCAGCACATAGTGGATGCCCTCAATCTTGGGGGGTTTCCACAATTGTACCTGTTTTTAAAAAGGGAATAAACGTAGTGCACACTGTTACAGACCCATTTCACTCATAGATTCTATGGTGAAATTGATAGGAAGGGTACTGCTGCAAAGACTTACAACCTGAGTTGAGGATAACAACATTATGTCTATCTCCCAATATGGCTTCTGCAGTGGTCGTTCTACGACAACACAATGTCTTAATCTTTTTTTAATATTAAGTAAATATATAGTGGCACATAGGGGAACCATCCACCTCGCCTTCATGGACTTGTCCTCAGCCTTCGACTGTGTGAACAGACGGAAGTTGTGGCAGTTCATGAGGGCGAAGGGGGTTGATGGTGGTATTGTAGACTTTCTAGTAGATCTACACAGCAATACCAGAGCGAATGTTAGATTCTCTCAAGATCTGAGTGTGACAAAGAATTTTAATATTAGAAGAGGAGTCTGACAAGAATGTATTCTGGCTCCTTGTCTGTTTAATTTTTATATTAATGACCTAGACAGCATTCTTCAGGAGGTGGCGGCTGACTGTCCTAAAGTCGGACGCCGGGGTATTCCGGTCCTTTTATATGCGGACGATGCAGTCCTCAAATCTAGGACTGAAAGAGGCCTTCAAGCTCTTTTAACTGCTTTTAAATCCTTCATGACTGATAGGGATTTATCGATTAATAACTCTAAATCATTTATCATGCAGGTAGGTCAGCATCCCAGAAGGATTTTTTATTCAAAGTGGGTGATGCAACAATTCCTATATCCAACACGTTCTCCTATCTTGGGGTCCTCTTTGATAATAAACTGAATTGGGGCCCGCATGTTCTTAAAAAGAAAGGGGGCGTTGCCAGGGTGAATGCATCGATATTCAACTTTGCATCCAAACTGGGGAAAAAACCCACTGGTGCTATGCTGCAATTATATAATGCCAAATCAGTGGCTACAGCAGTATATGGCAGTGAAATTTGGGGGTATGTTGAGGGAGAGCAACTCCAGATCGTGGAGAATTCGTTTTTAAAACATCTTCCGTGTGTCCCCCCGGGCACATCTAATTTAGCTGTCCATGAAGAACTGGGGACACAATATGTTAGTGACATTTTCTCCTTACGCCCACTGACCTGCTGGTTAAACATATGGTTAAATTCTGATATCCCTCTCATGCACTTAATTGTAAAAGATTGTCTGTCTCAGGATAATGCACTCGCTATTCCATGTCTGAAATATCTGAAGACAAGCTTCCTCAGATTAGGGCGTAGTGAGTTGTTTGAAATTCCCGACTGTATTACTAAGAGGGACCCGGAGGCAATAAAATTGGCCTTCCTCATGGAAAGAAAGATTCAGAGGGAAGCCCCTGAGATTCAGAAACCGAGTGTCAGAAAATATGTCATGTTAAAAACATCTGCATCTACTGAGCCTTATTTAATGGGCACTCTGACCTCACATGAACATTTTTTACTTACCAGATTTCGGCTGAATCTATTTCATCATTTGCTTGTTAGGCCAAGAACTGCTATTTTTAGTAAAGTTGCAGCTCCCTGCGGCTGCGACGGAAAGTCTCCGCAGGACATGCTGCATTTTATGTTTTTATGTAGATTTTATGAACATCCCGTAAATGCTACCTGGTGTCACTTTTAAGAAAACTCAATTTTTGTCAGATCAGACCAGCTATGTTGTATTTACAACTATTACACAGTGACAGTATTCTCCATGTACTTGAATTTTTTAAATCAACTGTTAAGTATAGAAAATGCCTGGATTTGTAATGCTTTTTTAATCAAATTATTTGAAGTTTGTATCTATTACATTTAGGTAACATCATGTATTCTTTTTGCTGTGATGTCTATTTTGTTTTTTGTATTTTTTCAGTATCCTGATATGGTCTATTTTTTAAAGAACAATGAATTTTATATTACTGTACCTGCACTTTTATGGTTTACAAACAAAACCGAAATAAAGTTTATTGATGATGATTGGTCACTCTTCATTGAAAACTGCACAAGGTCACGGTTGCTCAGCTGAATCAATAACGCATCCGGGCAAGGCCTCGCACTCACCAAATTGGAAAACCACAGCAATAATTGAACCCATTTCATCCCTCCTCTGCCTCACGAGCCAATCTTGAGTTTAGCTACTGAAAAGCCAGGTTTCTTCCTAAAAGGCTGTGTGTCAACTTGCTCCGATGCCCACTTAAGAAACAAGTGCCCAATAATCCAAATTGGCAATAACGGCACGCTAGGACCAGCAACGCAACCTGCAAAAAAGAAGAAAACTGTGTTAGAAATGGGGGTCTCTAGTTGGCAATGGTTTGCACCTTTGTCCAAATAGGGACTCATCCTTCTAGTCAGGATAAGGGGGATACACTACTGAAATAACCCCTGCTCACCCCCTTGGTAGCTTGGCATGAGCAGTCAGGCTCATCTCAGAGGCAGTGTTTAAAGCATTTACACATAACCAACAGTAATACAGTGAAAACATTACAAAATCACACCACATCAGTTTTAGAAAATGAATAAATATTTATCTGTGCAACCAAGACCAAAATGATAAAAGGCCAACATACAGTAATCAAAAATAGGCACTTTGAAAGTATGACTCAAAAATGCAGCTTCTTGAAAACGGTAGCTCCGTTTGGAGCTACAGCAGTGCTGAAAACAATAGAATCCAACAGTTCCGGCCGACTACGTTGGTGCGGACTGACTTTAGTGTCAGCAGACTCGTAAACAGTATCTTTGGTTCCGGCCGACTGCATTGGTGCGAGCTGGTCATGGCCACCATCGCGGTTGCGATGTGAAGCGTAGCGTTGTGGTGCCTTCAAGTCGCAGTGCAGGCAAGGGCTCAGTGACGGTCATCCAGCAGTGTTTGGTGAGATCAGGGCTGCGGGTGTCGTGAGGCGGTGCTCGTTGCGGTGCTGAAATGTCATGGTGCAAGCAACAATGCAGTTTGATTGGAGCTGGCATCAGTCGAGCCAGACTGCGGTGTGTCATGTAACTTACGAGCGGTGCCCCCAAACCACAGTGCAGCCACGGGTGTCGCTGGATGGACGTCTTGGCTGGATGTACTCAGCTGGAGATGAACAGGAGCAATAAACATACAATCAGAAAAAGGGTAAATAAAATCCTTACCACAGGAAAACCACAAAGGGAAAAACAAAAGAAAGGTGAGGGACTGTAAACTTAAGCACAGTTTAAAGCTGAGAAAACTCACTGTTCCACGGCCCGCTACTACTACATACCCTGTTATTCTTGAAATATTGTTCTGCCTCAGATACCCCAGAACAAATCTAGTTAACCTGGAAGTGAATGTCTATGGCAGGTCTGTTACACAGTCTAGTCTTTTGCAGATCCCCAGCTTCTACTGTCCTATTTTCACAGTTTCCACTCCCTCCCCACTCTCAAGGGATCATGTAAGACCTCCCTAGCTTTCCTTTTCATGATAGATGTGAATGGGGCCGTGCTCGGCCTGGTGTGCAGATCCCGATAAGTCACCATTGGTTGGTGGTGGGTTATATGTGCCCTGGCTCCACTGCCCACTGCAGTGATCTAGCAGAGTAACACAGTGGTTTTCAGATCCTTACTGATTGCACAGGCACAGAGCTAGCAAAGCCTTTTGTAATCATTAAAATCCCTGACTTAGCTACAAGCTATTCTTCCTACTAAAAACCTATATGCAAATGAATGCCTACTTTTTTGTTAAATAGCACAGGCAATCAACTTTTTGCCCAGTTACATTAACCCCTTCGATGCTCATGACGAGCTCAGCTCGTCATGAGGTACGCCTGTCGTACGCTCATGACGAGCTGAGCTCGTCATGAACCGCAGCTTTTTAAAAAAGTCAGCGCACAGCGGGAAAACCCGCAGCGCGCATGGAGTTAAGTACTAAGGGGCAGATTTACAAGCCCCTTGCGACACTTTTATGCCGCCGTTGCGTCACTTTTGTGACGCAGAGGCGGAGTAAACAATGCGCCACGTCGCGACTTACTTATAATGTGACGCATCTAGGCAGATGCGTCACGTTGTAAAGCCCTGCGCCACATGAAACCTGCGTCCGGTTTCATGTGGGCGTTCTGTCGCAGGGTGGGCGTTCCCTCGCAGGAAAGCCCCGTAAAACTGACTCAGTGAAATCTACAAGATTTCACTGAGTCAGTTTTACAACGCTGCTGCGTCAAATCCTTATGCCTGCTTGAAGCAGGAGTAAGGAGTGACGCACCACGTTGAGTATGGGTGGCCCCTGTGCCTTGCAGGAGTTGCGTCGCGCTTGCGACGCGACTCCAGCAATGCGCCGCCCGTACACCACAAGATACGTCACGTATCTGCCCTTCCTTGAACCATCGTGCGCCGCATTGTAAATGCGGCGCATCTGTGGTGACGCATGGAGGGGATTGCGTGACGCATCTGTTCTGGCGCATCCCTGCTGATTTGCAGAGATGCGCCAGAACTTGTAAATATGCCCCTAACTGCATTTGTTCCTAAACTTACATCACGCCTTAGCCTTGAACACCCAACCTCTGCTTTCAAAGTCAAGGCCCACAAAGGTGGTTCTCTGCATTTTATAGTGTTCTCTGTTGTTGTACTGAGACCACGGTGCCAGGGGTTTTAAGCAACACTTCTCAGAAGGATCGCCCAGTATGTCTGTGTCTCCAGGTCTTGAAGAACTGGCTTGATGCTATCTAAGCAATGGCGGATCCTCCGCTAAGGAGGTGCAGGAACATCGCCCCACTGCTCAAAATGAAAAATAAAATGAAAATAACGTAACTTTATTATCATTGGGTTTTTTCTATTGCAGTCAGTGGCGGGACGGGGCTGGCCAGAGCAGGGGAAGGAGTGGTTTTCACTCCCTAAGTGCTCATGACTCTTTGGCCAGCCCTCTTGGGCTGACCAAACAGTCATGTACTCTTTGCATCTTCCCCACCACACTGCCTTACACAGCCTGGTGAGGATCGAGCACAGGCTCCCTGTCCTTATTGCATTGCAGCGTTGTGATTGGCTCAGGGGAGCTTGTGAGGCCGGGTGCCTACTGCTGCTGCCCGGGACAGGAAGAAGGAAGATGAAAAGGATGAGGTTAGAGGAGAGGTGGCGGCCGACCAGCCATTCCAGGTAAGTCCATTTTGTTAAATTCACTCTCCACGCCACGCCACCCCACCTCCCACCCCCTCGCCACCCTACTACTCCCATCTGGGAGTAGTAGCTACTGAATCTATGGGTCTTCCCACTCCAGCCTGGAGCTCACGCTCGCAGTAGTGCAAGAGCCCCCTCTCACACCACTGCGGTGCTCCTGGAACACAATGTCTAGTTCTGGCTGGCGCCAGTCTTAAAGCCCTTAGAGGGGAGGGGAGGGGGCTTCCATGGCCGAAGGAGGGGCTGCCATGTCATGGAGTTGGCACCAGATCTCCAGAACCACAGTACCACGGTTGGGATGAGACTCATCCTTCCCGGGTGCGGTGGTCCCAGTCGTCCACCGCGTCATTGGATGGAGCGCACCTGTTCTCCTGAGCTTGGGGCCTCTGTCCTGTTTCTTGTACTTAGGGTGACCAACCATCCGTAAATTTCACGGACCGTCCATCATTTTAGTATAATGTCCACAAGACATCATACTAAATTCGAAATGGGAAATCTCAGTAAGGAATGCTGTTTCCCATGCGAGAGGTCCCGTGAGTTAAAAAGTTTCGACTCGGGGCCTCTCGCAGTTATCTTTTAAACTGAAGAGGCTGCCTTCAGCGGCCCCTCCCTGACCTCCCTCGTGCACACTGTGGTGTGGCCCATTGTCATTCTGAGATTGCAGCTGATTAGCATTTTGGAATGACAATGGGCCAACTTGTTGTGACTGCATGTGCCTTCTCCTGCATGGGACTAGGGCAAAGCATTCTGCTTTTGTCTTGGCGCCATGCTGGAGAAAATAAAAATACGTTAAGTAACAGCGTTTTCACTGTACATTTAAAAGACGGATTTCAACAAACAAATAAAACATACTATTTATTAATGTTTATTGTTACCAGCACAAATCTTTATTGCAGAAAGGGCCCGATGTCGCTTTGCAAAGCTGCTCGCATACTGAAAAACTGTGAAGTGCACGATTGGCTCAACCTTATATATATATAACCTTATTTTGACTTGTATTTATTTATTTTGTTTATTTACTTACTTATATATTATTGTGCCACCTCCTCCGATATGTCTGTAAAACTTATGTTTTGTCCCAAATTTTTGTCCTGAATTTTGACCTTCTGTCCTGATTTTTTGTCCTGAATTTTGACCCTTTGTCCTGAATTTTTACACTGACCGTCCTGAATTTGCACCATGCCAGTTGGTAACCCTACTTGCACTGAGTTTGAGCACTCCTTCTGAGGACCAAGGCTCTCCCAGCTCCGCGGACCCGTAGGGTTTGTAAGATGGAGCAGTGAGAAGACAACAGCTGCCTGAGCAGGATGCAGCTGCAGCCCGGCTGCTAACCCACCCCATGTCCCCTCCGCACTCCCCACCGTGAAACCAGGGCCCGGGAGGGTCTGGGGCTCAGAACACTTTCAGGTCCCGTTCTTTACTCGGGTGACATTGGGCGGTCAGAGTGTTGTGGTGCAACAGGTGTCACGCTGGCGACGTTTAAGAATAGTTCTTTCTTGAGGCTGCTTTTAAACATTAGTGTGTTGGATTGTCTCTAAAGATGGAGGTCTGGGCTGGTGCGAGGGAACGATGCAGGGGGCTGTGACTGTGTGGCCTTCCCTCAAGGTCCTGCAGCAGTGCGTGGTTGCCAGGCAGCATCCATGGGGGATGCTGGCATTTACCCCTGATGCACCGAGACCGCAGGTCCTATTGCTCATTCATTGAATCAACACATTGCTCCTTTGCTCCCTTGGTTCTACAAGGATACTGACTTAAGCTGTGGACATCTCTTTCCAGGAGGCGGTAAAGGGAAGCTAGAAATAACATAACACGTGTAGTTGCTCTCAGTAACCTCGATGTCAAGAAAAATAATGTCTTACTTTTAGGAAGAGCAGTTCAAATACTACCCAATACAAAAACGGACCCTCTCTGCCCTTTCTGGAGATGTTACGCCGCACAACACACAGGTGAGCCCCTCAGGCACCGAGGCGCCGCTACAAATAACATGGAGCCCTGTGGCCAGCATTATGTACCGAGAAAGGGTTGGTTGTCTCAGCAGACTTCTGAACTTCTAAGTTGACTGTGGGTTCGTTTAACCCCTGATCGTCCACACAGGTGAGGTGCCAGACTCGATTCTGAGATGTATGAAGTTGGCATGGATGCCTGCGAAGCCTCCTCTAGTTTCTCAGTAGCCCTGAATGTGAAGCTGAGCTACTCAGTGGGTTTAAGCCCAGGTGGCTGAGAATTCAAAATAATGGCCTAAACTCAATCGAATCTGAAAACTTTGCAAATCAAATCAGTAGGGTTCTCGGTCCAGTGCACTGTCAGTAGAAGGGTGATAATGCTCTTATTCCCAAACCCTCAGTGTCCAGTTAATGGATCAAGTGGGTGCCCCATAGTCAGTGCCACAATTGGACACAGTTCAGAGGGAACTGAACTGATAATGGACAATTGCGGTCAAGAAGTTTGGTACACAGGTGCAGTAAAGCACTCAGGGCACCTACTGGAACCACAAGCTTACCAGTTGCCATAGGGGCACTAGGGGATGTAGATATAGGGATAAGGTCCAACTAAAGATTCAGATGATGACATCTTTGGATCTGTAAGGCCTGGGTAGATCATGCGAACAGGTCAGGGTTCATGAAGACTGGTTACAGCCACGAGGATACCACACTAAGTTATGGGGTGAACAAAAAGTACCCTCCACATTCTTCTGAGAATACCAGGGTACAAATAATGGCCATTCCAAAGTCAGGGATGGGCTAAGGCGTGGGAGAAGATGCCTATCACCACAGATGTATCCTTGCAATGCTCTTTGCAGGTATTTGATGCTATGGTCATGTATATGCTTCCTGGATCCATTCTGGCCAGCTGGGCTGCAAGGTGTCAGATGGCTCACTTCTTTGAGATGACATGCACAGGTTTCAGTCAGCTGGCCTTTGTCCTCTGGGTCTTGAATAAACTCAACTCTAGTCTCTGGGTAAGACGTTCTCACAGCGCAGATCCCAGCATCAGGGCTTCTTCAGAGCGATAAAGCCTGCTCTTTGCTAAAAGGGAAACAGCAGCAGTCAGAGGCCTGTCTGTGCAAAATGTTTGGTACTGAGTCTTCATTCAAAGTCCTGATGAAGAACCAATGCAGTCTGTTTAGGGCCAGTATTGAGCCTTTTTTGAGGCACTGGGAAGAAGTCAAGGCCAACCGAAGTCCATGTTTTCTTCCTGCCCGGAAAGAATACATATTCACATGCTCGTAAGGACCTCTGGAGTGTCTGAAGAGGAGCTGGTAACAACTGATGAAAGGAAAGGGGGGTCTCACTCAGATTCAATCATCCCAGGCCTGCTAGACCTTGCCAATGTCAAACCAAAGCTGGGAAGGGAATCTTATGTACTGTGACAGACAGAGGCTGCATTTAATGAAAGCAGATGTACCTTCCCCGAGTTCACCAGACACCTACACTGTCTCGGAGTCAGAGCCCCATGTAGCTTGTCTTGTTCGCAGGGAAGGACAAAGACAACCTGAAGGAAGGCAGCTTTTAATACAGGCACACTCAAGACCTCCTTGTGACACCATTCTCTCTCCTAGTTTATCTCTTTCACTCTCCTTTGCGCGCTCTCTCTCTATCTTTCACTCTCCTTTGCTCTCTCTCTCACACTCACTCTCTATCACACACACACAAGCACACCCAACCCTCTGCAGTAATGATTCTGCCTAAGGGGAAATGTAAAGATTTTCCAGAAGAGAACAGGTAGGCTGCGATCTCAATGGGAAAAAGGACTGTACCCTCAACTCTGATCAGTTGAAGCCAAGTACTTTCTCGTGATAGGCTGGCATGAGTGGCAGTGACAACTTTCAACGTGAGTGCTTTTTGTGTGCCCCCCCCCCCCGACCAGCAGTGCCAAGGTCTTTGTTCTACGTATGTGCATATGTGGTATTTGCGTAGCATGAATCTATCTAAATGGCACTAGAGCGCTACACGGGGTCAAACATCTTCAACAATTACAGAGCTTCTCCGATGTACTCATAGACGTTGGAAGACCTAGAGAAAAAACACAGTGCAGGACAGGCCAAGTTGAGTAGCAGCAGGGTGGAACTGCTATCCCAGCCATGCGTGGACTTTCTAACAAACAATGATCACATTCAGTGAAGAAGCCATAACCCTGCAGGGCTCGCTGACCAACTAGACATTCACCAGATGAGGCTAATGGCTATTCCATTCCTACTAGGGAGTCACCGGTCCTATCAGTCACATCCAGACAGGACCGGTGCTGCTCTCGGCCACCTTTTGCTCCACCGGCTGTGTTCCGCACATGCTCAGTGCAGGCGTGGGCTTAGGAGATAAGTAGTGAGCAAAGAGCCACATTGCATGTGGAAGAGGCAAAGGCTGAGGTCCCCTCGAATCCTGCAAGTGCCCCACACCTTTCGGTCTACAGTACAAAAAAAGCATCAGAAAAATTGCAGGTCCTTTTAGTGATACTCTATCCAAGGCTAGAACACGCCCTCTGGTTTATGGCCTCTGCTGCAAGTCCACTACTACACACAAAGAAAAAAGTGTCTGTCAGTGCTTGATTAGTAAAACATTAAGTGCCAGGGCTCTGTTCAGGAGGCCACAGCAGCTTACACCACACGTTGCCCCGGTCATGCTGCCAATAATAGTTGCAACGCAACTACTAACCATCACTTATACAAGTGTGACAATTCAAACTATTTCAGGCCTCCAAAGATATAAGAATGGCTTAGGCGGCATGTAATAGTAATTTTTCATGCATATTGAGTTAATAATTACCTGTTGTTGTGGTCATCTCTAAATTAACCAGACAGCGGCATCTTGTGGCAGACTGGCACAACTGCAGGTGTTGACAATTAAGTGCCGGTGTAGAGCACTGGGAAACCATGGCTCAAATTAAGCACTGGTGTCTGTGCTTTCCTTCCTCCCTTAATATTCACAACATGAGCTATCTGTAGAACCAAAAGGACAAAGGTTTTAAGTATAGGCATACGACAATATCCGGATTGGTATAATTTCAGAACAATGCATCTACAGTTATACAATACTTAAAAAGTGTATCGCTCTGTGCACCAAGTCAATAACACAGTGTGTTAACTTAACACATTGAGAACATACTTTTTTGTATTCATTTATGCTGCAATTGACTACATAAAAAGTAAAGAAATTCTTCTTTAATGTATTTTGGTCATTTTGGTACTGAATGACTTGGTGCACATGGCAACAGATTTTTAAAGTATTGTATAATTATTGATGAATTTCACTGAAATGACACCTCTCTGGACATTGTGAATGCCTATTCCTTTCTCCCTCAGCATAACCTGGAGTGTGACAGTGACTCCACTGTGTCTTCCTTCCTCCCTCTAGGCAGTAATGCTTCAGCCCTACCTCGGTGCCATCTCTTTGTTTCTACTGAAATCAGTCTGTGCACGCAGGTGAGCAGGCACAGGTAACAGTGGTGTGGGTTGGGTGGGGGCGGGTGGGGGAGAAGCGGACTGACAACGGGATAGGCACAGGAAAATAAAAAATGTAAAAACCTTTTATCTTGCGCTCGCCGCATCGCCGACTCCGTGATGTGGCGCGCACCAGGTAAGTGGTTCTTATTTATTTTTTTATTTTACTTTCCCTATACCATCGTCTGTCCACTTCTCCCCCCATCGCCCCACTGCTGTTACCTGTGCAGGCTGCGCCAGTGTGCATGAGTGCCCATTTGATCTCCCTTTCCCTGGCAGGGTTAAGGCCTCCCTAAGAGATTCACAGCACTGTTTGTCATCTTTGACTGAAAGCAGAAAGTACAGCTGCAGGAGGGGAAAGGAAGGCAGGAAAGGTGGTGGGGTTGGTCAAGGATGGCTGGTAAGTTTTTTTTAAAATCTTTGGGACAGAGACAGAGGCCATGTTATGTACGGCTCCCACATTACTCCTCTGCCACTGTCTACCAGTTGCAACTGCAAGCCTGGGCAGATGGTTTTAGGGCCATACATAACATACAATTACAGATGGGTAAAAAGTCAATTGCAGAGATGGTTTTCACCTTGTGGCTCTCATTGACATCATATACAATTCGAGCTTCCCTCTTGTTGGCTATTTGGTGTCACTCAGAACCCCTCAGCGAAAAAATATCCCCGTAATTTGCAGCTACCCATCTATAATTATAAATATAATTATATATATAATATAATAACATAATATATAATAAATATAAATATAATTCTATATATGGAACACATGCTGTGATTGTAAGGCATGGAGATAACTCCATCAAGGTGGATGTGATCTTAAATGCTGGTGAAACACCGCTAAGTGCTGTCAGCAGTGCTGCGAAGTGCCTGTTAGACAAAACGCTGTACAATAGTGTACCCATGGAAATGTGGCCTTGAATAATTTGGCATTTTAATATTCTCAGCGAAATGTTTTGATATAGTGGTATTTCTATCATAACGTGCAAATTAAATATTCTGACAACTGGATATTCACACTGTGTTTCCTTAGGGCGATTTACTTGCTTGCATGATTGTACAGTTAGGTATATTTTCTGTGAATACATGGATTTGCCATTCGAGAGTCGACCTCTTTATTTTTTCAGTTTCAGAATGTAGAAGTTTCTGTATGAAGCAGCTGTATGACTTTTACAGCTGCCATGTGGGTGACACTTTCATAAAATCGTGTCGGGATTGGTTAGTATGTAAAGCAGTGTTTTCTGCATGGTTATGATGTATCATTGTTACTATGTGAAGTAAAGGTTTCCGTTCTTTGATTGTGTGGATGCAACACTCTGACATTTACACTTCTGGTGTGGGAGTCACTGTGTCTTTTGATGATGGGACTTGGAGATTGTAGTGTGTATGGTCTTGTGATGTAGTCGTGCTATGCCCACTGTTATTGTAGTGTGACTGGTTCGAAGGTTATTTCTATTCTACTGTGAATGCCACTTGTATTCATGGAATTATTTTTCTATTATGATGTGGATGTTACTGGTAGTTGGGTGTACTTTTTATTGTATGTGGCACAGTTGCCTCTAGTTGTCAGTTGTGTTGTGAATCTTGCATTGTGCGGTGGATATCAGTGTGCAGCACCCCTAACTCGACACTATACAGTGCTAACGATTTTCACCTCTTTCTAAATGGAACACAGAGTGACCCGAAGGATATTCCCATTTTAAATCTGAAACATACGCCTTGATCACTAGTTGCACGGTGCTGGGGCATTGGTAACATCGTATGCAGTTTTACCACTTGTTGGTGGGAAATCTGCGCTAGTACCCTCTCAGGTGTGAGTGCCTTATATTGGTCAAGAGCCTCCCCTTGGCATACAGAGTCAATGTGAATTTTAATTCTGTGGATGGGAAATAACTTCATTGCAGCCACAGTCCTGAAGCCTTGCTCTTACACAGTAGCAGATTCTCCACACCCAACATGTGGGTAAACGTGCTCTTCGTGTAGGGAATAAACAAAGGCCCCCTGAATTCTAATCATGCGATTCCTAGGACAGGGAATAACATATGTGAAAAAACAATACATAGGCAATCCTAGTGGATACAAATATATGAGCAGAGGGTATCACAAAAATCAAAGACAATAAGAAATGTTCATAAAGGTACGTATCATATTTTTAATACATCACTAGTTAAAAACAGAAATCATAATACATTCCAATCATAACTTAAAATTTCAATTAATAAAATCAGATATAGAATACAGTCAATAACTAATAAAATTATACAATCAATAATAAATCGGATAATAATAATCCAATCAATAAACAGTACAATTTATACAATCAGTGGTAAATCAGGCAGTAAAAATTCATACAATCAATAATGAATCAGGTAGTAATAATTCGACGCGCGTTTCGGCGTAGTGGACGCCTTCTTCAGGAAATTACTACAACTCAACCTACAATAAAAAATTAATGTTACAAATTTGTATTTGTTTTATATACTTATATAACCACCACATAATCAATTAATTACATAGCAGTTATTGATCGTTGGCTATCTTAGTCTATGATAGTCCACCATATGAATACCTATCTCAATAGACTGTACAGTTTTAATAGCTAAAAATAGGCAAACTTTATGTAGTTATGCATCTATGAACATCCATCTATACTGTCTGTTAATGAGGTACCACTCCATTGTTCGTTTATACAATTGACGTGCAATGATTTAAACTAAACCATATCTATTAAGAGAGTACTCTGGTATGTAGTAAAATAGTAATAATAAAGCGACAGATAAATGGTGAAGTGAGAGGGAGAAAGGTTACACCAAATAAACCCAAGAATAAACTGGCAGAATTAGATCGTAGAACAGATAAAGAGGAGAAGGGGGAGAACATTTTAGAAGAATATCTGAGGGGGTGAATATAAAGAAAAGTAATTCTTAGTCTGTTATAGTGATAGATGTTCAAATCTACTTACTTACTATTAAGTAGAGTCTAGACAAACTTTAAAAGTCGCTTATGTTCTTAAGTCTGTTAGCTTTATGGTAGTTATTTTCCTGAAATATACATATATAAAGAAATTTTTAGTCATACTGGACTATTAGGTTGAAAAAATGTAAGATAGACTATTATGGATACGATTTATGGTACTTACTAAAAGGTCCCACTTTATTGATATAGGGATCAAATAAAAACGAATTTGAGGATAAGAGGTTTTCGTTACAAAGTCAATCCAAGGGTATCCTATTGATAAAACACAGGAAGATGAATAGGCCTGTCTTATTTAATTAAGACTGCACAGATTAACTACATGAACGATTATGTCTTATTTTCTCTCTCTGGAATCATATATTCCATTTATTGAAGATAACACTATGTACATAGGACAACAACGATCAAGGTTCATCTTAATAATCTGCCCAGTATTTATTCTTTTTCTACAATGGGCACATTGAACATAAAATGGGTAGAAAATCAGCCTATATCTAGTTTACTTGATCGGTGTGAATTATTAATGTCTCTTGGTTGTCCACTATTCCAGACAGCAGTCTCTTCGTTGAACCCATCAACCGCACCTCCGAATCATGTGTGCCGGGTTTTCTCATCGGCGGCAATGCACTTCCATGCACTCCAGCCATGCATTTTCCTTGTGCCCACTTCAAATATTCATGCCCTGCGCCTGACAGGGTGTTCAGGAGAATTATTCCTCGCCTCTGGACGCTGTCCAATAGTTTGATTCTTGTGCTTGTGATAGAGCGCGCGAGGCCACCCGACCAATAGTTTTCGCCGTTTCCGGCTTCAGGGCCCATATACTTTCAAATCAACCATATACATCGATCGGGTGACTTCACGAGCTCTACCAGGTTGATGTGTGTGTGTTCCCTGCTAATAATTTTCAGTGCACCCGACTTACCATCCACCGATGCGGGTATCTAATGACCACAATGAATCAGGGAGCTAGCTGTAAAGGAAAGGCAGCAAAATGCAAACCCAAACAATAACATTCAAATACTGTTTAAATGACCACGGACAACTGGAAGTTTTAAAATGTTTATCTAAATTCAATATTTTCTTGCAGGAGGTACAGTAAAATAAGGCAATCAATAACCAAGATAACGTAAATTATATAGGCATAAAGAAATAATGACAGGGTAATCATTCAAATGTAATATGAAATGCAGATGGAAAATACTATAAAATCTCAGAAATGTTTAAGCATGGACAGTTTATGCATGAATAACTATGGGAGGGCCTATAAAGAGTAACACGCTTCACTTAAGGTGAATGGGCCTTTGAACAATCTAGGCAATGAAGTTCTAGACCATATCATAAAATTACAGACTGCAATGCAAAATATAATTTCTAACCAGTGAGAAGACATAGGAACAAAACCTTATGGAAAAATATGTAATTGACTTTCAATAGTTGCGGAAAGGCATGGAAAATATAACATATGCAATGATGAACTTTATTAAAGCAAAAGTCAGAAATTCAGAAGGTGCAAGATTTAAAAGAGTTTTTCAGAGCAATATTTACCTAGAAAGGTGTGGAAACCAAACCCTGGCCACGGGTCAGTTAAGGACAGGAAACCCTCAAGGAAGGATACCCCTCAAAGGACAGCAGGTGCAGAATGGACACCCAGGATAGGACAGGATACCCTCGGAATAGGAATCAGGACAGGACCCTCAGGACAGGACAGCAAACCCTCAGGACAGGACCTTCTTCAGGACAGGACCGGAACCCACAGTTCGGAAGCAACGCCTGCGCTCCACCCGCTCTGCAGCTATCGATCAAGACCCCGATTGGGTCAGCGAACTCCCAGCTAAGTGCTTGCCAGCACTTTAAGGCTCAGTAGAACCTCAGTCTATGGTCAAATTCGGACAGAGTGCTTCGCAGCGCTCTGTATCTTCAGTCACCTATTGAGTGCGTTGGGTCAGTGACAGGTCAGCTAAACCAGACAAGTCGGACGGTTCACTAGGTGAACCCAGGGTAGATATACAGTTTGGGGTCAGTGTACCACCCCCCAATGTTGCAAAGTGTCAGAATCCTTCAATTTGGATTGGTCCTAAGGTAGGATTTGGGTAGCACACCAATCACGACATAGAGTCTCAAGCCTTCATTTGCATAATAGGGTACCGCCTAACTAGATTGGGGTTCTCATGAGAACTGGTGCAGAAATACAATGGCAACTTTAACATTGTTGCTCTGTGAGCACATGTGATTGGTTCAGCCGAGTTTTCGGGTCGTTCTCAGGAGCATCTTGCTCATCACTGCCAACTGGCTGAGTTCCATCATTCAAGGTCTGTTCCGCCTTGGCAGGTCGCGCAGGCGCAGAAGGACCTCCAAAATGGTTCTCGGCACAGACAAACCCCATTCCCCGCGGTACATAAAAAGTAAGCGAAAAACAAATTAATACATAATAATGTCATTATGAAAATACATCACAGGATTTGTACTTTTGACTCATCATCAAGAAATAAAACTATTGCATTAAAATGTTAGCTACATTGACACAGTCACAAGAGCAGTGGCACGAGCAGTACCACATGATAAGCACAGCTATGAATTACGCATGCGCATAACTTTCCCTCCACTTCTGCAGACGCGTCAGGACACGTGAGTGTGGCTGACGCATGCGCAGTAACTAAATACAAGCGGCGGCCATTTTAGGTGACTTGGGTAAATTATTTTAGTATAACACATGTGCAAGCTTCACTATCTATGTTCAAACTTAACATAAACGTTAGTAAAACATACATTTGTTACCTTATTACACATAAACGAGGTTCTTGACTTCGGCAAGCCGCAAAATATGCGAAGCTTTGCTTCATCAATCCCCTCTTTGATGATATTTACTATCATCACAAATTATAATGGAACCAGATGCCAACTTTCTCTCACACTTTATAAAGTTCTATTTCTTCCAGCAACCGTTCTAACTTTTCTCTCTCAGTCTTAGCAAGGTGAGAAGTCTTCACCTTTTTATATATCTGATCATTCACTTCCTCTAATTCAATCTCATCCACACTTCGTTTCACTCCTCTTGCATTTACCTCGTGCTTTTTGGTGCGCTTGCGGTATTTACAGCATAAGAAAATGGAAAGTATAATGAGACCTATAATACCAATTGGCATCAGAATTTTGAACAATAAGCTTTTTCCTATGCTAGCAAGCCAATGACCTACATTTGAGAGACCATCTACCAGTCTCTTCCAGGCACTATCAACCTCGAGTGGTTTGAGTTCCTTTGCCAAATTAGTAATGTTTTTCACATACCTTTTGATCTGTACACTTTTATCCGGAATATAAGTGCAACAATGTTGCGCCTTCAACATCCGGCAAACTCCGCCCTCTTTCGCTAATAAGGTGTCAAGAGCAAGTCGATTCTGCAAAACCATTGATCTGATCGCAACCATTTCAGTATTGACCAGCAGAAATCCATGAGCTGTTTCAGTAGACAGCACATCTACTATAGTAGACAATTTGCAAATTCTGTGAGTGTTCAGAACCACTCCCACTCCAGGTATCAGTGCACTGAAAATACTACCCATAATTTCACCTATACTTTCTCTTTTACTACGCACTAAGCCATTAGTATCTTCATTGCTTCCAGCTTTCCCATTCACATGGTATATTTTCGGGAAGACAATGCCAAAGTAGCAGCTTCCATACCAGTGATCCGGCAATTTGAAATAAGCCTTGTCCCCACAAATATAATAAATTCCAGGAAACACAGGCTCTGACCCATTTTTGAAACCCCAACCTCCAATTACCTTGTAATTATGTTCGCATTCACTGGAACCAATGAAAACATTATTATAATAGCTAGTCTTCTCGCGGTGAAGACATAGCTTGCCTTTCTTTTCAAAATCCAGCAACAGAGCAGGACCCGCTCCACCAGATGAGGTGCCTTCCATGTTCTCTGCCCACTTTGGCTTTTTCTGACTTTCGTCATTAGCCTTCTTTTGAATTTTAATTCTTCTTTTCTCTGCCATGTTCAGGAACATTTTTTCCTGCTCACGCAAAGAACAAGTCAAGTTATCTCTGTGTGCGTCTGCTATGTCAATGTTACCTATAGTCAGAAAGTAGTCTCCCATATATCTTATGGTGTCACTTTTGGTATGTACCGGATTCAAGTTCCCACGTATAGGAAGTTCAGAAAAGATCACGTCATTGTTAGAGTAATAATACTGTAACGGTCCCCTTTTGTAAAATAAACTAGCTAAAATGCTACAGGAGATTCCATATGTCAATGGCAGGTGATGGTATGTCACGCCTTCAGCCACAGAAGTAGGTAGCTTCATGCAGACATAGCAATCTTCAATTTCCATAGTCTCTACATAGTGTATTAATAAGTTTGCGAAAACATTTAAGTGTGTCTTGTTCTTAACTCCATGATAATGTAGTCCTCCCTCATCTGATGCTTCTAAGTTCTGTTTTGTTTGTCTCAGGGCTCTTTCATGTCGTGCTACACTCTGTGTTGTTAGCTCCTCACTGTCAGTATTTACAACTTCAGTAGGGACAATGTTAGTATCTTTACTTACAGCAAAGGGAATGAAAATTGTTAATCCTATCCAGATAACTATCAGTACTACTACACTACATATACACACCTTGCAACACGTCTTAAAACTGCTGCAACTAGGTCTACCATTCACTGTTGAATCAGACATTTTGGCTCAGAAGGAGTTTCTCGAACCCCTCTTTTTGGCTTTACACAATTAGCTTACTTTGTGCAAATTCACGGTGGTTCGTCTTCTTCTTCAGCTGAGTACTCAGGGACGGGCTCTCCGTCGCTCACGTCAGTTATATCAAGATCTTCAAGTTCTTCCAAAACCAGTGTCCATTCAGGAGACTTGTACTTTTTGTTTTGTCTTTTTATTCGTTCACTCCTTCTTTTGGAAGAGTCTTCTTCTTGTTCTGCTATCCGAACACTTCTTCTTGCTTCTGCACGTTTTTCTTCCACTGTCTTTATCCTTAGTCTCAATCTTTTTACAAACCTAGGCTCAAGGTTGTTTCTTTTCTTTAGTCTCTTAGTCGGTACTTGGACTTCACTTTCTTCTCTTATTCTCTTGTTCTCTTTATCTTGTGGTAATTCTTCTCCACTTTCTTCTTCTACTTCCCCTATCTGGCTAGTTCCAGGGCTAGCATCAAATTCTTCTGCCTGGTTGCTAATCTGGCCTTGTTCAGGAATATTTTGTTTTTGGCTTTCGATTGTCTTTGTTTCTGTTTCTGTTTCCTGAACCCGTTCTTCTAACCCTCTCTGATCCTGTTCAAGCACTTCGATCTCTTGATTTTCTTCTGCTCGAACTATCACTCCATTTCTAGTCTCTCCTTTATCTGCATCAGGTGTTAGCGGTGGTGTATCGAACACCTGCTCTGTCCCTGTCTGACCTTCTCCTTCCTCAGTTTTGATGTGAATCTCAAGCGGCTGAGGTTCTTCGCCTGTGCCTTGCTTTTCCTGACTAGTCCACTCTCTACCTTCACTAAGTCGCTCTCTTGTTCTGATAGGATCTTCGGTCAGATCAATCATCGGTATCCATTCTTCTGGCCATATGCTTGGCAGCTCGTCTTCAGCTACTCCTGGCTCAGTTTCCTGGACCTCTTCAGCAGGCTGGATTCTTGGCAGTTCGTAGTCAACTACTCCTGGGCCAACGTCTGCTGTTCCTGCAACCTGACTGGTGCTGGGCTGCTCGTTGTCAGTTGCTTCTGGTCTGGCTCCTTCAGGGTCCTCTGCTGGTTGCCCTTCTTCTTCAAATCCTCTGTCTGGTAATACCTTCTGGGTGTGTCCAGCGTGGATCCACTGGGGAACACCTGCGACCTTCACTGCAGTGGTTGTTACCAGGATTACTTGGCGTTTCTTTCCCCACCTTGGTGCCAGACAGCTTGATCGAGTGTGCTTCTTTATTTTGACCCAATCTCCTGGAACCAAGCTGTGGAGAGGAGTCGTTGGATTGAGGATGCCGTCGTCTCCAATCTGGCGAGAGATAGAACGCACTTGATCACCCAATCTTCTGCAGTATTCAAGCACCAAATCATCAGTAATATTCAACAGTTTGCTTCCTGGCACCCATGCTTGTCTCATCACTCTTCCCATAATGATTTCATGGGGACTTAGGCCTGTCTTGCGGTCAGGAACACTTCTCAGTCCCATCAGGACCAGGGGCAGGGCCTTCACCCAGGTCATGCCAGTAGCATTTGTCAGCTTTGCTAGTCTGTTTTTGATAGTTCCATTTACTTGTTCCACTATTCCAGAAGCCTCTGGGTGGTATGCACAATGCAATTTTTGCCTTATTCCGAAGGCCTTACATAATTCAGCCAGTATCTCATTCTGGAAATGTCCACCCTTATCTGATTCAATAATGTATGGTATGCCGAATCTAGGTATCAGTTCTTTTAGTAAACACTTCGCTACTGTCAGAGCGTCACTTTTGGGAGTAGGGTAAGCTTCTACCCATTTTGAAAATACACAAACAATGACAAGGACATATCGCTTTCCTTCACAACGGGGCATGGTGATGAAATCAATCTGTATTTTTATAAAGGGACCCCCTGATCTCCCAATCTTGCTCAGTTCAACCATTGTCCTCTTGCCTGGGTTCATCTGTTGACATGACAGGCACCTCTGGCAGAGGGACTCTGCTACCTTCCTGAACTTTTTACTGTACCAAGTCTGTTGAAATACCAGAATCATGGCATCCCTACCAATGTGTGATCCTTCGTGTATTAATCTTGCCATTGCGCCAAGCAAGTGTCGGGGTAACACAGGCATACCAGTTGGGCCCAAAATCACACCATCCACACGCCTCGGTCTACACCCATCCTCCTTCCATTTCTCTCTTTCTTGCCAAGGAGCCGATTCCTGCCACTCTCTCACTTCATCCCATGTAGGCACTTCTTCAAACACCTGAAGCTGGCAGCTGGTTCCTGGCCCCCCTCGTTTTGGATTTACAATATACCGATCTTTGGCACACCATTGGGCCACTCGATCAGCATAATCGTTTCCCAGTGATACTTTGTCCATGCTCTTTTTATGAGCAGCACATTTTACCACTGCCAGTTCTTTGGGCCACTGGATTGCCTCTAACAGGTCATGAACAACTTTTGCATTCCGAATGGGAGTACCTGAGGAAGTCATGAATTCCCTCTGCAGCCACAATTGGCCAAAGTCATGCACAACTCCATAACAGTACTGACTGTCAGTATACACTGTTATGCGTAAGTCCTTCCCAATTTTGCAAGCTTTTATCATAGCTATTAATTCGGCTACTTGTGCAGACTTGATGTTATATAGGTAACCTGCTTCTTCAATTTTTGTGAAAGAGACTACTGCATAAGCAGCACTCAAGCCTCCGAGTTCATGTCTTAGACAGGAACCATCCACAAATAGTTCTTTATCATGTTCAGGCAATGGCACTTCTTTTATGTCTGGGCGTGGTTTAGTACTGAACTCTGTCAGGTCAATACAATCATGTTCATCATCATCCCCACCTTCTATTTCCAAGGGGTCGGGGAGTAAAGTGGCAGGGTTCAGAATACCGCACCTAACAATGCTTACATTTGCTGCACCCACAAGAATCCTCTCGTATTTAGTCAGCCGACTAGGGGTGAGATACTGTGTTTTAGTTCTGGTCAATAGAATTACCACTCCATGTGAAACATACACGGTCACAGGATGTCCCATGACAATGGACTCACTCTGTTCCAAACTTGCACAGGTAGCAGCTACTGCTTTCAGACAGCCTGGTAACCCAGCAGCTACTGGGTCCAAAGTGGCAGAGAAATAGGCCACAGGCCTTCTGGTCGTGCCATGTTCTTGAGTCAGGACTGACAATGCACAATTATCGCGAGTGTCACAGAATAGGGCAAACTCTTTGGAATAATCTGGCATTCCCAACGCAGGGGCTGTACACAGACAGTTTTTCAGTCTTGTGAAAGCCATTAGGCTTTCATCGTCCCACTCTACAACATCTGGCATTCCTCTCGTGGTCATTTTTATCAAGGGTCTGGCTAATGCTGCAAATCCCAGAATCCACTGCCTGCAGTACCCTAATACACCCAGGAACATTCTGACATCTTTTTGAGTACGGGGCAACTGCATCTTTTGAATTATTCTCACTCTTTCTGATGTGACTTTTCTGACACCCTTTTCTATTTGGTGTCCCAGATATTTCACTGATTTCGCACAGAACTGTAGTTTGTCAGGGGCCACTTTATGCCCTTTCTCACACAGATGATTTAAGAGGGCAATGGTGTCAACTACACAGTCCCTATGACTTTTAGACGCCAGTAGAAGGTCGTCTATGTACTGCACTAACACAGAGTTCCCAGGTAAGATCAAAGTCTCTAGACATTTTTTCAAGATCTGATTAAAGATAGAGGGGCTCTCTGTATACCCTTGAGGGACCCGGTTCCAACAATACACGTGACCTTCAAAGGCAAATGAGAAAAGAAATTTGCTGTCGGGGTGCAGGGGTATCGAAAAGAATGCATGACATAAATCAATCACAGTGAACCATTCAGCATCCCAAGGAATCTGGTACAATATCACTGCAGGGTTCGGGACAATAGGGCAGCAAGGAACTACAATTTTGTTAACCTTTCTCAGGTCCTGCACTACCCTATACTTGCCACTAGGCTTTTTGATGCCCATAATCGGTGAGTTGCATGGGCTGCTCATCACTTCCTGTATGATGTCTCCTTCTAATAATTTTTGTATTTCCAGAGTGACACCTGCTTTCACTTCAGCATTCATTCGGTAGGGCCTAGTGTTAGGATATACTGCATTGTCCTTGATGGCTATCTGTATGGGGTCCACATCTTTCATCAACCCCACATCTTTTCCAGTGAAATCCCACACCTCTGGCTTTACGGCTTCCTGGAGTTCTTGGGGCAAGTCCTGCAGGGTCAATCTTTTAATTTCTGAGTCAGGTCTAAGTAACAATAATTTATAAATGCCATCTTCATCTGGGGTCTGTATTTCAACACCTTTTGGTGTGCAAAAGATGGTACAGTTCATTTTGCACAGCAAATCACGACCCAGTAGATTCACTGGACTGGTGTCACAGACGACAAATCTATGCATCTGTTTAAAATTTCCAATTGAAATCTCCATTGGTTCGGTAACAGGAGTACTAATCAATTGATTAGATACACCCACTACTTGGATATTTTCTCCCGAGAGGGGTAGGTTTGGAATGTCCACTGTTCTTACAGTAGAACGGGTAGCGCCAGTGTCCAACAGAAAGGTGACATCATTTCCGTCAACCTTTCCTTCAATATATGGTCCAGACTGGTCTACCGGCAAGGAAGCGCCAAGTACGCACTCCTCGTCCTCCCCTCTCAGGCCCCGTCAGTCCTGATCATTACAAAGGAAGGTATCATTTAGCAGATACTGCGAAGTTGCTGTATTTCTGTTCTCCCCGCTTTCCCAAACCTCTATCTCTTCATCTTCTGCCTGTCTTCCCCTGTATACCTGCTTGGGTGCTCGAGGCACCTGGACTGTTTTTACCTGGGGTTGAGTCTTTCTTGGTCTTTCTTTCTGCGTCTGTGGAGTTAAATCAGGAGTTTTTTCATTAGCATCTACTAATTGGGGACACTCGTTTCGCCAGTGTCCAATTTCGCCGCACTGATGGCAGGGAAATTTCTTCATAGCCTCTTCCCTGCTAAATTTGGGCCGGGGCTTTCCTCCACCCCCTCCCCCAGGACTTTTGTTCTCAGCATTCTTAACCATGTTACTCAATTGTTTTTCCTGCTGTTCTGCGAGCTTCACCTGAGCCCACATCACCTTTTCCTTAAGGGCCTTTTTCTTCTCTGCCATCTCGTCCTCGCAGTACTTAGCGTACCGCAGGACCTCATCCATTTTCTTAGTATGCCAACAGATTTTATTATCTTTTATCCACTGACAAATTTCAGGTCTTAAACCATTTACAAACCTGTAAATAAAGTGCGTCATGTCCTTCAAATCGATGTTATCAATACCACTGTATGTTTTAAATACCTGCAATAACCTCTCATAGAAGGAGTGCACTGTCTCGTCCCTTTCCTGAGTTGTTCTATCTATTTTTGTCCAATCAGTTTCTTTTGCGGGCACCTTTTCTTTCAAATGCTGAATTACCTGCTCATATTTTCGCATGACATCCTTTGATGGCTCCCCAGTTTCCTTGTTTCTGGGGTACTCCTCACTGGGCCAGTCTATGGCTATTTTACACTGGGTCCATAAATCTACTGGAACCACAATGTCGAAAAACCCATCCAGGTCTTTCCACAGACATTTCTGTACCTTCACGAACCTCTCCACCTGCCTGTACCAGTCAACTGGTTTCTCTCGTAATTTTGGAAAATCGTTCGTGAAGGACACAATATCCTGCCTAGACCAGGGGACATGCACATATTTCCCTCCTGGAACTTCGCGCATGGGGCATAACTGCTCAGGTTTTTCTACCTCCCTTAAAGCAAACTCAGGAGTCACTTGTCGGGAGCGAACCTCTTCCCTCTTTTTCGCCCACCTGCTTCTCCATCTTTCCACATCTCCCCATTTCTGCAGTACCCCCATTAATTCTTTAATCTGCAACTTCTTCCCTGCCACATTCAGGTGTTCTATATCCTTGTCTGAGAAGTCTGCTCTGTACGGTTTCTGTAAGGGCTTGGATTTTGAGATATCTAGCCCCATACTAACTGCTGTTTCGGTCAGTTTTTCGTGGAGCACTCTGGTGTTCCTTGTAAAGCTTTTACATATGAACGACAACTCTTCTTCAGAGTAGGTATTCAATCGATCCAACCCCACATTTCCTGCCATTAATTCTTCTATTTCGACCCTCAGCTTGTAGAGGTCTAAAGGTTTTGTTTGCGGAGTCTGTTTCTCTAATTCACGACTCCAACTCTCAATTTCATCCGGAGTTACCAGAGAGACATTCCTAGTACCTGTTGCTGTCTCTAATTTAATTTCTTTTGTATTAAAAGGGTTATGCCTCTGCTGTATTCCCTTTCCAGTCTGTTTGTTGGGCAATTCCAAGAACGCAACTTCAGACTCGCACTCACTGGACTGATCATCTATGATGATCGGTTCCTGTCTCGGGGTTGCCATGACTGGGGTCATAACTGGAGTAATCGGATTTCCCTGACCATTTCCGTATAACGGGACCACCGGTCCAATAGTTACTGGAATAGTCAATGCCTCAGGACTGGTATTTAACTGGGAAATTTTCTGAATTATTTCTGTCCTTTGTCTAGCTAGAGCCTCTTGCTCCCTTTCCACTAGTACCCTTCTTAAAGTTGTGTCATGTAATATCTGTGGGGTCAACGGAGGAGTAAAACTCGGGGCAGTAGGATGCGTTTCACTTGGTCCTCCCCCATAATTTGGTTTCGGGAATAAAGTTCCAGTATTAAAGGACCTGCGCTCTTCCCCATATGGAGGTTGAACAAAAGGCAGTCCTGAATTCGATGGTTTCTCTTCGCTTTCATACAAGGGTCTGGGAAAAAAGATTTTCGTACGTGAATATTTTTCTTCCTGGCTCGCGGGCACTTTGGGATATATATCCCCTGTTTCCGTCGGTTCGGGTTTTTCAGGATAGGGCAATACTTGACCACCCCCTCCCAGTCCCAGGGACCTGTCTTCTTCCTTTAGGAAGTGGCGTCGGGGAACATCTCCTACACTGGAAGGTCGGGTTCCCTCATTGTAAGGTGGCGGACTTCTGGTACAGATGTCATCTATTAGTTCATCATCTGATTCCCCCAGGGCCCCCGAATGCTTACATTTTTCAGTACTTTTCTCACCCGCTCCAATGTTATGACATGCCGGCATCATGGGAAACAGACCCTCAAAAATCATGCTCTGCCTCCACTGTTTCATCCTTTTGTCCCTGGACTCCTGTTTCTGCCTGGGGTACCACTTGGTCAAACCCTTGTCCATTCGGGGTCTTTCTCTTTCAAAAGCCTCAATCTCCCATTCCTCTAATGCCTCATACTGCGTTAGTCTCGGTCTGGGATGCAATTCGTTCATCCGAGTCCTTAAATTAAATAGGATCCTACCATTGAAAGTACCATCTAACGGGAAAGCCAATACTCCGTCATCTTTTGTGTATTTCACCCAATTCTCCAACCACACACAGGTATTGTACCCTCTGTCAAACATCATGAATGAGGCAGGAGTATTAGGCGATGGGACAAGAACACCTTCCCTAGATTTAATCGGTTTGTCCGTTTTAAAATAATTTTTCACCTTACTTATAAGGGACATTTTTCTCTTTGTTCCGTACATAATATCGTATCTATTAGTCTTCCACTGATCCCTTTCAAACCCTAGGTGCCTTGGATCAGGTCGAGTTCCTGTAGTCTGCGAGTGCCACATACGACTTCTGCGCTAAACTTTGTTTACAAACTACCTCCAATCAGAACGCGCTTCAGAAATTCGTGCAACCAATGGGTGCGCGACACTAAATAAGCTCCGCCAATGGGTGCGCGGCCCCTTCGTGAGACAGTTCCCACGCTCCGGCGCTCACCCCTCCTTTACAATTCCAGCTCCGCTACCCGCCCGCTGCTTCTACCAATCCCAGCGCGGCACAGAGTGACGTCAGAGGCGCTTCGCGACTGACTCCCTCCCTTCACAAGGTAACGGAAACTTTCTTTCTTTTAAAGTGCTCAGTGCTTGGTTATTTTACAACAAATACACATTCGCCACAGTGCTCAAGTGTCTAGACAGAGAAAGAATTGTTTTACTGCAAGTAAACTACTTCCATTTACTTTTCACTCGCTGCGGGCAGATCTCTTCCGCCTACCCTTCACTCTATCATCGGTGAACCTGTTATTCCCCTAAACTCATCCACTTCTTTCCGGGATATATTCCGAGTTTTAAGGTTTCTCAGCGGACCCCTCTGCTTTCACGCTAGCTCCGAGGAACCTGCTACTCTTCCGATGTGACCCTTACTAGGTTACGCCACTATGGGAATTTTGCCAATGAACCCCGTTACTGTCATTTATTCACACATGTATTCAGAAAACCCTAGTTAGTGCTTCCCGGTTATCCTAACCTGCACCTAACTTTCCTCGAACCTGTGACCTCACGACAATGGATTCTATTCACCACTTGCCCTTTCAATTCCCTGGGGAGTTCGGACAACATGAAACTAAACGATTGACAAATGCATGGATTAGTACATATAACAATATAAGAACAAGAATAATAAAAATGCAAAAATTCATGAGTTTCAGCAGCGTATTCACAAGAGAATGATCAGGTCTCTTAGAACAGCCGCTCTTCTAGCAGCATCAGTATAATAGCAGCTTCCGACTCAACTAGTCCAACTAATCCCTGCCTTACTCTCAACTAGTCCCTAACCATCCTCTAGCTACCAGAAAACTGATAGAGCGCGCGAGGCCACCCGACCAATAGTTTTCGCCGTTTCCGGCTTCAGGGCCCATATACTTTCAAATCAACCATATACATCGATCGGGTGACTTCACGAGCTCTACCAGGTTGATGTGTGTGTGTTCCCTGCTAATAATTTTCAGTGCACCCGACTTACCATCCACCGATGCGGGTATCTAATGACCACAATGAATCAGGGAGCTAGCTGTAAAGGAAAGGCAGCAAAATGCAAACCCAAACAATAACATTCAAATACTGTTTAAATGACCACGGACAACTGGAAGTTTTAAAATGTTTATCTAAATTCAATATTTTCTTGCAGGAGGTACAGTAAAATAAGGCAATCAATAACCAAGATAACGTAAATTATATAGGCATAAAGAAATAATGACAGGGTAATCATTCAAATGTAATATGAAATGCAGATGGAAAATACTATAAAATCTCAGAAATGTTTAAGCATGGACAGTTTATGCATGAATAACTATGGGAGGGCCTATAAAGAGTAACACGCTTCACTTAAGGTGAATGGGCCTTTGAACAATCTAGGCAATGAAGTTCTAGACCATATCATAAAATTACAGACTGCAATGCAAAATATAATTTCTAACCAGTGAGAAGACATAGGAACAAAACCTTATGGAAAAATATGTAATTGACTTTCAATAGTTGCGGAAAGGCATGGAAAATATAACATATGCAATGATGAACTTTATTAAAGCAAAAGTCAGAAATTCAGAAGGTGCAAGATTTAAAAGAGTTTTTCAGAGCAATATTTACCTAGAAAGGTGTGGAAACCAAACCCTGGCCACGGGTCAGTTAAGGACAGGAAACCCTCAAGGAAGGATACCCCTCAAAGGACAGCAGGTGCAGAATGGACACCCAGGATAGGACAGGATACCCTCGGAATAGGAATCAGGACAGGACCCTCAGGACAGGACAGCAAACCCTCAGGACAGGACCTTCTTCAGGACAGGACCGGAACCCACAGTTCGGAAGCAACGCCTGCGCTCCACCCGCTCTGCAGCTATCGATCAAGACCCCGATTGGGTCAGCGAACTCCCAGCTAAGTGCTTGCCAGCACTTTAAGGCTCAGTAGAACCTCAGTCTATGGTCAAATTCGGACAGAGTGCTTCGCAGCGCTCTGTATCTTCAGTCACCTATTGAGTGCGTTGGGTCAGTGACAGGTCAGCTAAACCAGACAAGTCGGACGGTTCACTAGGTGAACCCAGGGTAGATATACAGTTTGGGGTCAGTGTACCACCCCCCAATGTTGCAAAGTGTCAGAATCCTTCAATTTGGATTGGTCCTAAGGTAGGATTTGGGTAGCACACCAATCACGACATAGAGTCTCAAGCCTTCATTTGCATAATAGGGTACCGCCTAACTAGATTGGGGTTCTCATGAGAACTGGTGCAGAAATACAATGGCAACTTTAACATTGTTGCTCTGTGAGCACATGTGATTGGTTCAGCCGAGTTTTCGGGTCGTTCTCAGGAGCATCTTGCTCATCACTGCCAACTGGCTGAGTTCCATCATTCAAGGTCTGTTCCGCCTTGGCAGGTCGCGCAGGCGCAGAAGGACCTCCAAAATGGTTCTCGGCACAGACAAACCCCATTCCCCGCGGTACATAAAAAGTAAGCGAAAAACAAATTAATACATAATAATGTCATTATGAAAATACATCACAGGATTTGTACTTTTGACTCATCATCAAGAAATAAAACTATTGCATTAAAATGTTAGCTACATTGACACAGTCACAAGAGCAGTGGCACGAGCAGTACCACATGATAAGCACAGCTATGAATTACGCATGCGCATAACTTTCCCTCCACTTCTGCAGACGCGTCAGGACACGTGAGTGTGGCTGACGCATGCGCAGTAACTGAATACAAGCGGCGGCCATTTTAGGTGACTTGGGTAAATTATTTTAGTATAACACATGTGCAAGCTTCACTATCTATGTTCAAACTTAACATAAACGTTAGTAAAACATACATTTGTTACCTTATTACACATAAACGAGGTTCTTGACTTCGGCAAGCCGCAAAATATGCGAAGCTTTGCTTCATCACTTGTGTTGTCTAATGTTCAAAGGCTCCCCCACCAAACCTCGAGATTACACCCAGTCCCAGCACTGAAGCACGTTTGTTATTGGGGCTGCCCTCGACCAAGGGTCTTTCACCAGGCCCACAGTATGCATGTCCTCTCACTTGTTCATGCTCAGGAGATCCAAGCCAGCGCCGGCGGAGGCAGAGGGAGAGGAAGGGAGGAAGAGGGGGAGAGAGACAGAGGCAGACAGAGGGAGACAGAGGGAGAGCGAGGGAGGGAGTCACAGGCAGACAGAGGGAGAGCGAGGGAGAGGCAGACAGAGGGAGAGCGAGGGAGAACGAGGGAGAGTGAGGGAGAGCGAGGGAGAGCGATGGAGAGCGATGGAGAGCGATGGAGAGCGAGGGAGGGAGACAGAGGCAGAGTGAGGGAGAGCGAGGGAGGGAGACAAAGGGAGAACCTTGGAGAGTGAGGGAGGAAGACAGAGGCAGACAGAGGAGAGCGAGGGAAAGCGAGGGAGGGACACAGAGGGTGAGCGAGGGAGAGCGAGGGAGGGAGACAGAGGCAGACAGAGGAAGAGCGAGGGTGGGAGTCAGAGGCAGACAGAGGGAGACAGAGGGAGAGCGAGGGAGAGCGAGGTAGGGAGGCAGAGGGAGAGTGAGGTAGGGAGACAGAGCAAGGGAGGGAGACAGAGCGAGGGAGGGAGACAGAGTGAGGGAGGGAGACCTCAGAGTGAGGGAGGGGGAAGCACAGAGAGGGAGACAGGGGGAAGGAGGGAGAGGGAAGGAGACAGAGGGAGACAGAGGGAAGGAAGGAGAGGGAAGGAGAGGGAAGGAGAGGGAGGGAGAGGGAAATAGAGTGAGGGAGAGGGAAACAGAGTGAGGGAGAGGGAAACAGATAGAGGGAGAGGGTAATAGGGAGAGGGAAACAGAGAGAGAGAGGGAGACAGAGAGAGAGTGAGACAGTCAGAGTGAGTGAGACAGAGGGAGAGAGGGAGTGAGACAGTCAGAGTGAGTGAGACAGAGGGAGAGAGGGAGTGAGAGGGAGTGAGACAGAGGGAGACAGAGAGACAGAGGGAGAGAGAGGTAGAGAGAGGGAGGAAGAGGTAGAGAGAGAGAGAGAGACTGAGAAAGAACGAGAGAGAGAGAGAGAGAGAGAGAGAGAGAGAGATGTGTGTATGCCGGGTCAGGTGGCTCAGTGGACGAAGGCGTCCGCTGCAGGGACCAGTGATCAACCTCAAGGTACCAGTTTTTTTTGTTGCTCGAGCCCCGCCCCCTCCCCTACTGACCCCGCCCCCACCGGTGTGGCCCTCGGCCACAAACCACACTGTAAATTTGGCCACGAGAGAAAGTTTGTGAGTACCCATGCTCTACCCCATCTTCAGGGCAGGAAACAACCTCCAATTGAGCAATACAATGCAGCCGCCATGGACTGACCACCACTGCGCACACTTCGACATTAATAAACCCAATGTACCCAAACCAGCCCCACGCCCACCATGAAGGAACTGGATCAAGGTTACAGATGAGCAACTTAACTCCACCCTCATCCAAGTCAACCACACCTGGGCACCTGACCCAAACGATGCAAATGTTGCAGCCAGAGAACTCCACACCTGGATCTCCCACTGCGCAGATGAGCTCGCCCAGCTACGCAACCCCGACAGACAACGCCCCAGAAAAGCCGCCTGGTTCACCAGCGCTCTCCAAGAAGCCTGACGCACCTTAGGCACCTGGAGAAGAACTGGAGAAACACCAAGACAACTGAAAACCACACGACCTACAAGGACGCATGACGGACTACCACAACCAGATCAGAGCCATCAAGAAGAACTTCATCCACAACAAAATCCTGGCCTACCCCACCAACTCCAAGGAACTTTTCAGTGTCATTCAAGAATTTACCAACTCCATGAAGCCACAGACAAGACCTCTGTGACAAACTTGAACCTATTTCCACCTCAAGATGGAAAACCTCTACGACAACTTCATCGACCATCCACCAGTCGCCACAGCCGGCATCCGCCCCCCAGAAACACCAGCCAGCCCGCCATCTCCAACTGGACACCGATCACGGCCCGAAAATACTGCCTCGACCATGAAAAGCATTCACTTGGGGCCCCCACTGACCCGTGCCCCCCTCACATCTAACAGAGTGCTGCGGCCGCCATCACACCCGAACTACAATGCACCATCGACACCACCTTCAAAACAGGCACCTTGACTGGAAGCGCGCAGAAGTCAGACCCCTACTCAAGAAGCACACAGCTGACCCCACCGACCTCAAGTACTATCGGCCCATCTCGCTCCTCCCCTTAGCAGCCAAAGTTGTGGAGAAAACAGTGAACAGAAAACTGACATGATTCATTGAAGAGAACGCCGTCCTCGACCCGTCCCAATCCAGATTCTGAAGCAACCACAGCACAGAGACCGCCCTACTCGCAGCAACAGACAACATCCGCACCCTCCTGGACCAAGGCCATTCCACAGCCCTCATCCTACTCGACCTATCAGCGGCATTCGACTCCATCTCCAACCGCACACTAGTTGCCAGTCTACACGACACAGGCATACAAGGAACAGCCATGGACTGGATCTGATCATTACTCAACGGAAGAAGCCAATGGATCAGACTCCCACCCTTCCTCTCGGATCCCACGAAAATCACCTGCAGAGTTCCACAGGGTTCATCACTTAGCCCCAACCTCTTCAACATCTACATGGCCCCCCTCGCAGCCATCATCCGACAACACGGCCTCAACATCGTATCCTACGCCGATGACACCCAGCTCATCCTCTTCCTCACCAAAGACCCCACCATTGTCAAACTCAACTTCCAGAAAGGAATGCAAGACGTTACAGTCTAGATGACCAACAGCTGCCTGAAGCTCAATGCAGAGAAGACAGAGGTCCTCATCCTCGGTACCACCCCTTCTGCATGGGACAGCACCTGGTGGCCGACCGCCCTCGGAAACCCACCTAACTCCTCAGACCATGCTAAGAACATCAGCATCGTACTCACCTGATCACTCACCATGAACCGACAGGTCAACGCCGTCAACTCCAGCTGCTTCAACACCCTCCACATCCCCCCGCAAGACCTTCAAGTGGATCCCTCTGAGTCAAGGAAGACAGTCACCCACGCACTCATCACCAGCAGACTGGACTATGGAAACACACTCTACGCCAGAATCAACAAGTCCCTACTCCACAAACTACAGACAATACAGAACACCGCAGCCAGACTCGTCCTCGGCATCCCCTGACACGAACACATCAGCCAACACCTAAGAAGTCTGCACCGGCTCCCCGTGGAGAAAAGAGTCACTATCAAAATCCTCACTCACGCCTACAAATGCATACACAACACTGAACCTAAATACCTCAATGACAGAATCAACTTCCACATACCCAAAAGAAACCTCCAATCTTCCAACCTCGCACTGGCCGAAACCCCGCACATTCACAAAGCCAGAGCAGGCGGAAGATCCTTCTCTCACATTGCAGCCAAGACCTGGAATGAGCTACCGGCAGACATCAGATGCGTCCTCTCCCTGAACCTTCAGGAAGACCCTCAAGACCTGGCTCTTCGGCTAAACAGATCTGTGGACAACCCCCATCCCCCTCAGTGCCTTGAGACCCTCACGGGTGAGTAGCGTGCTTACAATTCCCTGATTGATTGGTTGATTGAGGTTGCGAAGTGAGCTAAAGAACAATGATGGATTCAACCCAGATCTGTGACTGGGGGTGAGTGTCTGAAAAATGTCAGTGCTCCGTCTATTCTATCCTTGGGTTTGTTCGCCCTAAGTTGGCAGGGTATGCCCAGACGTGGGTCCCTACTCCCTTTGCCACTGGATTCAAGTTAGCATGGCTGATATGGAGTGTTACCCCGAAACCGGTCCCAGGATGCTTGTTTCCGGTCCAGGAAAGACATGGGTTGGCAGTTTGGGCTGGACTGTTCCCATGAGGCACAGGGTCAAGTCTGATTTGCATATAGCTGTGTCTGAACTGGGGTGGCGAAGTGAGCTAAGGAAAGATGATGGATTCAACCCAGATCCGTGACTGGGGGTGAGTGTCTTAAAAGTTTCAGTGCTCCGTCCATCATCTCCTTGTGTTTGCTTTGTTCACCCTAAGTTGGCAGGGTATGCCCAGATGTTGGTCCCTTGCTCATTTTGCCACTGGATTCAAGCTAGCCTGGCTGAAATGGGGTGTTAGCCCGAAATTAGTCCCAGGATGCTTATATCCAGTCCAGGGAAGACATGGCTTGGCACTTCAGGCTGTACTGTTCAAAGAGGTACAGGGTCAAGTCTGATTTGCATATAGCTGTGTCTGAACTGGGATGGCAAAGTGAGCTCAAGAACGATGAGGGATTCAACCCAGATCTGTGTCTGGGAATGAGTGTCTGAAAAGTTTCTGTGCTCTGTCCATCATCTCTTTGTGTTTGCTTTGGGCTACTTATAGTGCCTGGGGATAGATCAGTATGGACGCTAGGCCCGTTATCATTTTCTACCACGTCTACAAAGACGTCTTTTTATTTCTTGCCAATTAAAAGATTGTGTTGTTAATGTAGCTGTGAGTTCTTGATTGAACTATGCCGATACTTGCTAGTTTGATCTTCCTGAGTCAGCTATTTACAAGCTTCAAGGTGTTCAAAATAGGGCAGTGAGACCTGTCAAGAATTTCAGGAATTCTCTGGGGCTTGCCATAAGATTGTCATTTTCAAGAGGGCATTCCACTTTCCACACAGAGCCAATTATGAAACAGGGCCCTTGCTGCTTATGTGTTTGCTTCCAACTCTAAGTGATCCCTTCATTTTAGAACTTCCCTCCTGAGAGAGGGATGTTCCTTCTCTTTTGATGCTCTCTCTGTGGGAAATGCACTCTTCTTGACCTGGGAAAAATAGAAAACCGTTCTATGTTTAGTTAGGCTCTTAAAATTCAGCTATTTTATTGATTATCTTCATATCTTTCCTGGTGTTGTAAGTCATTTTGACCTTAGGGCGTTCGTTGCACTTTGTAAATAACAGCTCAACCCATATCTTGCATGTATATGTTTCAATATATTTCGTGGGTTCCTTCAAGCACTAATTGCAGGGTAAGTAGCAATTTTAGAAGAAATCAAGCAGAAATAATGGTGAGAGAGCATTGTCACCCAAGGGAAAGCTCAGGTGTCTGGCACCTTACCTATGGGTTGACCAAGAGATAGCTCAACTAGGTGCCACCTGCACATGCAATTTATGTCTAACCAGACACACCTCTGCTGTCTAAAGCAAACACCTCTGTGATCAGCTTCTCAGAGTGCATAATAAGATAGGTGTAGAATTTGTTCAATGTATGTCTTTGGGATTGTGTCTATGAAGGGGAAGGATCCAGCCCTCCCCTTATTTAAGCATTGCATCACTGTGGCCTGCCTCTTCAAACTAGTGTAGCTTGGCAGCAAAATGCTGTCGAAGAATTATTCTGTTATCAAACTCTGCATGGGTCTGTCAAAAGCAGCACAATATCAATGTTGTGTATAATAGGCTACCAATGCCAAAACATGGCACAATGAAAACACTACTATATGCAGTACCCATTCCTTTGTTATACTGACCGCCTAGAAACCATGTTGTCTGTCTGGTGGCCCCCTTATGTCCCACTCAAAGATGTCCCTTTCTGCACCAAGGCCAGGCTAATTGCTATAATTAGTGTAGGTACTTTGGAGAATACGGTCATTCTTTTCAAAGGAATTTTGGAGAGAGTAGCAAATGTTGCATATTATAATGCTTATTGCGCTTACAGGATTGGATTCAGAAACAACATTTATACTTAAGTGGATTTGACACTTTATGTGCTGCAGGCTTCAAAACAGAATTAAAAGCATGGGTGGTGTTATTATAACATATGCCAGTAAGAGGCGTGATTTATGCAATCACTAGAATTATCAACTTCATGGGTGCTACATCTAGTTGTGTGAAGTTTGTGGTTTAGTTATCACTGGTGTATATCATTCTTTAAGCAGAGGAGGCTGCTGAAATTGTCAAGGCGGATGTCCCGAGTGTGTGGAAGGCCAATGTTTATTGCTCTTTGTAAAAATTAAGTGCCTATTTTGTAAGCAAAATTAGTATTCAGCAAGGATATTCGATATTTCGTTGCTTTTTAGGCAAAGTTGTTATTGTAATGTGATAGTTGGTGGGGCTTAGAAGGGGATGTTTGTGTCCACAGTGCAGGAGACATGGCATCTATTGGGGTTAAGGATGTGCATGGGAAGTTGGTACACATGGTACAGGAGAAGTTAGTACGTATGAGGAGCGTAGGTTTCTGATATTTGATTGTTCGATTGAGGAAGCTACCACCATGGTGTAAGGGGCAGTATTTGTTGTTAGGGAGGATGCTAACGGCAGGGAGCCTGGTTTGTGGTGATGCCGATATGACTATGCAGTTGTGTTTTGATCCTTGGAATTCTCTATGGCAGTGTGGTGTTTTGGACACTGTAATAATGTACTGTTGTAGTGGGATTTCTTTTGTAGATTGTGTTATGCTTTAGAAGGAAGGGATAGTTTTGTTTGTTGTGATGTCTTAGATGTGTTTCTTTGGTTTTCTGTTTTGAGGTGTGTCTGTGTATGGAATGTCAGTGATGCACTATGAAGATACATGCTCTCTCTGTGGTGCGTGAGTAGAACATTCCTTCTTTGCTTGTGTTTAATATGAGGGTTATCTATTATGGGAAGAGGGAGAGATGTTGTTTCCCAACTAGTGTATGCCTATGAGCAAGCTTCCTCCGTTGTGATCTTACCTCCTCCTGAGCCTGTGAGGTAGTGATTGTTACAAGATGCGTGTTGCTTGACTGTGTTTGGGGTTCAGTTGAGGTTGGAAATTGATATCAATCGATGGACTAGAATGTGGGTCCAAGCGATTGCGAGTGGCTGAGATTAATTCAAGCATTCCATCCATCACCTTGTTGTTGTGGAACTTGATATCTGGGCTGAGGGGATATCACCAATGCTTCTGGTTGGGGTTCCTTACCTTATACAATGGGCTAAGGTATAACAGGAATAAAGAGCAAGTTAAGCTGCCAATCTGGGTCCTGTTATAAGTCTAGCATGCTCTCCCCTTTATTAACAGAAGTCTAGGAGATGTGTAGATCTATGCTCAACCTTAGGAAAGATGTGGCTCAAATACTGTCTCGAGCCATGTCCTCAAACTGTCATAAAGCACCGGGTTCGGTTGCAGTCTTCGAGCATAAAGCAGGGGTCTCAGGACAAGGTGATGAACTCGTTCTTTGATGGGAAGAATATCTTCAGTCCCTCAAAGAAAGAGATGCACAAGCTTTAAAAAGACAACAAAGCCATTGGACCCTTTCCAAGAATTGCTAACCAGACTAGAAACTTTCTGTCTTTCACTCTTTCAAGGTGTGAACTAATTTTGACTACAATCCTTTGGCCAGTGCATTCCTCTTATATGCATCCTCCTTACAGTTGAAGATGATATCCAAAGGCAGGACCAAGTCTAGCAGTCCAGCCTCAATAAAAACCAAAATAAATCCAGTGACTCCCTTGACACTCAGGTATTATTTTAGCATTCCTTCCCACTCCTGTGGGTTAGACAAGGGATTTTCCTCCATTTCTGCAGTGGACTTAAATCATGCAGTACTCCTGGATCTTCTCTGTTGTCTGTGGTGGCTAGGGTCTATATCTAGAGTTGTTTTCATCAGGACCACCGCTGCTTCAAAAAAAATCTGTGGATATCCTAGAAGAGCATCAGAAAGTCTTCTTTTAGCAGTTGTAAGTACCTGCTGTTCTTATTAAAAAGAGTAAAAGCTACTAATCCAACGACATGATTGTGAAAAAGTAAAGGGACAGGATCTTCCTTGTTCTGGAACCCTATGATCTTCATCAATTCCTGGGTCTATACGTGTAAAACAAACTCCAGCATGTGCAAAGACCATTCAATTTGCACTGCAAACACTGGCTGACATCCCATTCCATGTGCACAGCTATTTTCATTCTCTGATATACTCTCAGTGTCAACTGGCGTAACAACAAATTCGAACAGTACCAGCTCAAACACATGTATTCTTGGCTTTCCAGATACTGCAAAGGTCACCAAGTCAAATGCCAGCTGCGCTTGATCAGAACCCTAATAAGGTTGAAGTTTCTGCTCAACAGATCCAGGAAATATGGATGGACCTATTATGCAGAGCAGGTGTGTGGGAAGTGCTATAGGCTTTCCTTCTCTATAATTTAAAAGCTGATGCTTGTGCACAGGCTGGAGAGAGAGAGCTTTGAGAACAATTCCCACGGTTCATTTTGCTTACCTAAAAACGTATCTGTATACTTTGAATCTCTGAGAGTATTCGTCATTCTTGGAAAACTGCGTTTGCTGTGCTTCAGAGAATAGCAAAGCCCTGGCCTGCTGGTTGGGAGATGTATGCAGCGGGCAAACCCTTCTGTCATCAGCTTTCTGGAGCCAGTGGGTAAACACAAAGGTTTTGATCCCATCAGACTCATGGAACCCAGCCAAAGACGCCTCACAATAGCCAGGATTCATGATTTCTCACTCTCCAGAGGTTCTAGGTGCTGTCTGGAGCACAAGTGTGGTGGTGATAAGTGCAAAGGCTAATTTATTTTTTATTTTTTATTACCTGTACAATTAATTAAAATCATAACAGTAAAAAGTGCTCATCATAATACAGCTAGAACAATGATTAAAAACTATTATTTGTAACAGAGGTTTAAAATACGTTTTGATAAAAAGAAAAAAAAAAAAGAAAGAAAGTTTAACTCCCCTCCCAAGTTCCACCAAAGTCGGTCTTCCCCAGAGTTAGTGTTTGCGGAGGTGTGGCTTTAAGGTTGGCCCGGGCTCCCATGTTGTTCTATAGGTGGCATTGCAAGGTTATGATTCCTTCCCCTTATCCTCGTCTAGACCATTCACCATGAGAAAGGTTTTCCTGACTGGGATGCTGGAAGTGCAGACAAGCATCGATGCATGGACTATGCCACCTCAGCATCCTTGCGCCGGATTTGCAGTGATCTTCTCCCGGGTTTTATTGCATTCATTTGCCAGTTTTAAGTCAGTCCTAATATGATGGACAAATTTCCCCAGTCTGGCTAGAATCATCGTGCTGTTTGTGAAAAAACACATGGCTGATGCTTCGCTGCAGGATTTTGTTCCATTAGTGGAGCAAATAGGACGCAGTAATCTCCTTCTTTCCTTGATAAGACTGGGGCAACAACATAGCAGGTGGAGCCACGATTCCCTCTTGTATGGACAGAGTCTGCATTTAGTGGCTTCCCCTCTGTGAGCCCACTCAGGATTGAAATCCACATTTCCTAGGGTGATTAGTCTCATGGACAAGATTTTACTTCGAACTGATGGTGTAATGGCGTCACTTAAATAAGCCTGGGCTTTTCCTACTGTGTAAGAACTATTCAAGGAGACTAAGAGTGTACTTGAGCGAAGGGATTTGTGGTCCAAATCAAATGAGATTTCACACACTTGTTTGTTTATCACTGTTTTCCATATGTTCAGGGGGATGTCCGGCCTCGAAATGCTTTCTCTCACTATATTCAATGTCTGAATCGCTTTATCGAGTGCAGAATGCCAGGGCGTGCAAGGCTCTTCAGAGATTGATTTTAGTTGGAGTTTTAAGGAGTATGCCGGAGCCCTTAAAATCCTGAGGTAGAGTTTTATGATGTCACCCTGGCATATCAGGTCCGGCCTTGCCATTCCCAGCTCCAATCTTAGCCTTGCTTGCCTTGCTGCCCTTGGGATTTGAAACACTGTTTTATAAGCTTTAGATTGCGCTTTATTTAAGTAGGCCTGCAGTGACCCGGGGAAAGCCTGGTGGCCATAGTTGATTGCAGGTAACAGTTTCGCTTTCATAGCTTTCAGTATTGGGCCGGCGGTTGGACTAATCAGCTGATTGTTTAGTTGTTTGAGTGAATATATGACCCTGTTGGCCTTAGTGCTCTGATGTTTCAAAGCGATCCCCGCCAGAGATGCCGCGTCCTGCGATTCTGCAATAGGCACAACTCGAGCTGTGATCTGGGCGGTCTAATTGACTCAAAAGCGGGATAATCTGAAATACACGCTACCATTGGTCCAAATCGATCCACTTCTCTCGACCTGTACTACCTCCCCGGCTAAGGATCTGTCTTGCATGAAAGGCAATTGTTTATAATTCCAAGACAAACATGATTTATATATTTGTCCTGAAGATGATGCCATTTATTTTGTTTTTCGGCATCGAAACGTCGTCGACACAATAGGATCATATGTACTGAATATGCTTGTGAATACAATGTACAATGGTCACTCAAACTATAATCACGTCTGTTCACTGATTATAAGTATACAGACCGATTTGCTCGTTCTTGCCTATACTTGTTGTTTTGTCTTGTTCACTGTGGGTCACGGGCTGTGTCCCCTTGACATTACTTTCTGATTGTGTGCATCACCAAATAAATTCCTGTCCGGCTGGACAAAGGACATAAATACTATTTCAGTTTGTGTCTATTCTTACCCTGATCACCGAAACTACTAGGGTCCACTGTTTTTTGTAATAAGCTGATGTTTCAAATGGGCAGTCGCCTTGGCCCGATCCGTCAGCCAGACCCCTAGGTAATTGTATGACACCGCCGTCCTGATTTGCAGGTTGCCCAAATGCCATTGTGCTTTCTTTATCTGATGGTAGGACCCAAAGATGACAACAATGGTCTTTCCTTGATTTACTGTCAGATTATTGATGTTATTAAATTGATTTAAAGCAGTCAGGGCTCTTTGGAGACCCACTTTTGTGTGATCCATTATGGCAGTGTCGTCAGCGTATTGGAGCACCGGCAACTTCATATTTCCTAGTCTTGGAGTTACTAGGCTGGCTCCTTTTAGGGCATTGCCCAAGTCTGCCGTGTCAAGATTGAAAAGAATGGGAGCCAGCACGCAACCTTGTTTGAGCCCGTTCTCCCTGTTGAGTTTCGAGGACACAGTGCTGGCGCTGGTTTTGACTCTTACCCACCAGGTATCTTCATAAAGCGATCTTATTGCCTTCAATAGGTTCAGTGGAATGCCCCAGTTATCTAGCTTCCACCATAATCTTCTTCGCACCACTTTATCGAAGGATGTGCTGTAATCCACAAAGCAGCAGAAAAGTGGGGGATGATTCTTCGTGGTGGCCTGGGTGGATAAATAGGCCAGTGCCAGTACGTTATCCATGGTCAATGTTTTTGACCTTAACCCTGTTTGATAAGATGGTGTAATGCTGTTATCTTCTGCCCACCCCTCCAAGTCCTTTAATAGAAGGCGAGTGTTAGCCTTGGCTTCGAGGTCAAGCAGGGCAATAAGCCTATAGTTCGAAGGTTTTAAGCAGTCTCCTTTTTAGGTCTCGCTGGAGTAGCATCCGAAGGATGCGTCCAGCTAGAGACGTATAGCCGCCCGTCTCGGGGGAATTAGGGACAGGAGGGTGTCACGCGCTACTGCTGCTGGATTTGCCTGCTTGAAGGCGCACGTCGGCTCCGTCCACATTCTCAGCAACATGCGTGCGCATACACACACACAGACACTCGCTCGCTCACACACACCCCCTCCCCCCACAGTCATCAGCCTCTTTTAAACACACACACACGCATACACACATGCATACACACAGACTCCAAGACACATACACACACGCACGCTCACAGACATACAGAGCCCCCCGCCGCCGCACGCGCACACACACATGCCCCCCCCACACGCAGGGCTTACATACACACACAAACGCGCACACACACACCCTCCCAACCCCACTCACCGGGCACACGCAGGGCTTCCATCACAGGGGGGGCAGGCACCGTCAATGTGCCCCGACGCCCCCCCCTCACCAAGTCTGTTATACTCCTCTCATCCTGTTCCTCCCTGTGTCCAGACTCGGCAGTCCGCTCCGTTGTTTCTCCGCCCCTTCCTTCCTTCGTGCGTGTCACGCCTCTCCTTTCTCCCGGCCGGAAATCCGATTTGCGTGTCAGGCCTCGTTAAGTAATGCATCTTTCTGAAGTGCCGGGCGCGTTTGTGTGCTCTGCAAGAGTAGCCTGCGGCTGCCGCGCTGCCGGAGAATTAGTTAATCACCTATCCGCTGAAGACCGGATATACAAGGTTATTCTTTCGTGATTTTTATTTTTTTTATAAATATCATGGCTCTTAGATCAGTTGCATCGCTAATATTTTGTACATATAGGCACTAATCATTCCAAGAAAGGAAAATTACAGGTTTCAACGTGCCTACTGCTATTGGACTGGTTGAAAGTGAGCTTTGTGTCTCGGCAGCAAGTAAGCATTACTACTGGAGTTGCTTAGGTTTCTACAGTGCCAAGGAAAATATGATTAAGTGTGGCAGCAACCGTCCAAGCCTTAAGAGGGCGTTGTGTCACGTCGTCAAAAGAAATCTTCAACAATAAACTGCTGTGGCCTTCCATGAACTTACGTTGCAGATATTTTTGTTCTTCCTGCCTTTTCTCATTTCCTCTTCGATCTCTTCTCCGTCAATAAAAATGTTAAATCATAGCTTTTTTTTTACAACTTATTTCCTGGCTTGTTTAAGGTTATTGCGATTGTGCTTAGTGGTGGGTTCATTTGACGTAATATGGAGCTTTCAGTAGTTGGTTGGGGCACGTTAGTTTTCGTCTCGGAATTTGAGGGTGTACTTTAATATGGGATGTGCAGTGCCAAGGAGGGGGTAACGGACACGTGTGTCAGAATTATGCCCAGTTAAAATCCGAGTGCGATCTGTAGCTGGTAGGCCATGTTGTCTCAGTAAAATTCCTGCCTGCAGCAGCAGTGTTGTAACATGCTAGTTTACCACCGGTGCGATGCTGCGCTTTGATCACTTGGCATATCCCTTTTCGGGCCTGCTGCTGGGAGCTGCATTGCTGTGACATTTTTCTCATATCTGATTCGCAGTGCTCAGCTGCCGATGAGTCATAGCCGCTGGTATGCGCGAGTGCAGGTTCCTGTCTGATGGTGTCTTGCTGATGCTAAATGGGCTGGCTGCTCGGCCAGTCCAGGTCACTGGCAGCCCAGACTGTGCCGCCCGCGTAAACAAAGTGCACGGGAGACGACCGGGCTGATGGCACTAGTGCACACAGGTCCGTGGAAGATTTACTGTTTGTAGGAGCGTTAGGCTTTTGTTTAAATATTTAAAAATATCAAGTAGCCTAATATCTACTTGATGCGCCTAATTAGCAGAAAATAAATGTGCTTCTGCACTTGGGATTAATGCAGCTTTGTAATGGCCCTGACAAGTGTGCAAGGAACCGCACGTGCTAGTGAACCACAGATGGTCTCTGTTGTTGCGTTTAGAACGCTAGTGCAGACATATCCTGAATCGTGGATAAATGTTGACCATTGGCACAGTGTTGTGGCAGAGGGAGGAATGGTAATGAACAAGTTATGTCCGATATTGGAAATGCAATCGCAGTTCATCACTTGCGGTTGTTGAATGAAGGCATCATGTGGTACATACGCTAAGCTGGTCAGTCGTCTAGTATTTAAGTTTTCATATTTGCATTTTGTGTGGAAAACGTTATACTGTATACGTCCGATATCATTTGCCCATGTCTTTGTGCAGTGGGGTAACTGTGTTTTTTAAAGTAAAATGTGGGTTTATCAGCACGTTTTTAATGCAAAAATCTGCTATCATTTTTGTGGACCCGTCTTTTCAGTTGTCTCAGGCCCTCGCCTTCCCTGTCATTTCCTTCCGTTCGCCGTAGCACCCCCCACTCTCTCTCCACATCACTTCGGATTTCCTTTCCTCTCAGCAGGCATTTTACATAACTTTCCTGCAGGATCATTGCCGCTTTGCCTGATGATGGCAAGAGCGGCGCATTCCAATTGAAACATTACATCTTTAACATGCACGCTTGTTTGTTTTTTTTACAAAGTAAGGACTGCATTACTCCTGTCTCCCTCCATTAGCCTGCCTCTGTTCCTTACTCCTTTCCATCTTCTTTTCTCCTCCTTCCTTTCTGCTGCCTCAGGTCCTCACCTTCCCTGTCAGTTCCTTCCGTCCTCCCCCCCCTCTCCACCTCGCTTCTGGTCTCCTTTCCTTTCGGCAGGCATTTTCCATATTTTTCCTGCAGGATCATCGCCGCTTTGCCTGAGCCAAGAGGCCTTTCAAAATGCAGTGCTAATCATTCGATACTTCACAACATCATACGCTTACCATACAAGTGTCTACGGTGCATTGAGACTGCACTGCAAATATAGTCACTTCAGGGCCACAGGAAAACCCCCGCCCCCACATAACCATCATCCCGCAAATAACACCAAGACACGATTGTTAAGATTGGGAAAATATGCTGCAGGTTTATTATTACATACAACATTATGTAATCACGGTGGGTTATCTTACGGGCAATCCAAGGGCAGGCCGCATTCTCGCCACCTGCCCGCCTGCTGAGCCAATCAGCGCCGTGGCGAACCACCCAGCTGATGAACATTATGGTAATAATACTCACGCCCCTTGCGGGGCGTAACTAAGCAACCCCCGGTTGCGCAGGCCCGCAACCGCCCGAAGGACTACTGGGGCGCCGACTCGGATTCCTAGACCTCCCATGAGGTTCTAGGTTAGGCTCTGGCACCCCTATGTGCCCGCTGAAGTACAGTGTTGCACCTCTCTGTTTCCGGATTGCCCTGTAACTCCACCTGCAACGAAAAAAGAAACACATTAAAACTCCCTCAGGAGCCCCCCCCTCAGCTGACACTCTTGGTTAAGCGGTAGGGAGGGAAAGAGTGTCCAAGCGTCCACGCAACGTCCGGGGCGGCAAAGAGACCACCGCAGTGGCCCGAGGGGAAGATATACCCTCTTCATGCCTGCCGCCCCCCGGACGTGCGTCACTGGGCCGCCCCCTCCACCAGGCGACTCTGCCCGGAGGGGGGGTGGGGTGTCTGACCCTGTCTAGGGGCGGGGCGGCCCTCCGCGACTAAGGGCCCGCCCTCCTGATGGCCACCGGGTGGCCTCGGGCAGGCGCATAGTCACTTCAGGGCCACAGGAAAACCCCCGCCCCCACATAACCATCATCCCGCAAATAACACCAAGACACGATTGTTAAGATTGGGAAAATATGCTGCAGGTTTATTATTACATACAACATTATGTAATCACGGTGGGTTATCTTACGGGCAATCCAAGGGCAGGCCGCATTCTCGCCACCTGCTGAGCCAATCAGCGCCGTGGCGAACCACCCAGCTGATGAACATTATGGTAATAATACTCACGCCCCTTGCGGGGCGTAACTAAGCAACCCCCGGTTGCGCAGGCCCGCAACCGCCCGAAGGACTACTGGGGCGCCGACTCGGATTCCTAGACCTCCCATGAGGTTCTAGGTTAGGCTCTGGCACCCCTATGTGCCCGCTGAAGTAGTGTTGCACCTCTCTGTTTCCGGATTGCCCTGTAACTCCGCCACAGCCCATGCGATGGTCCCCGCCGCCGCATGGGCCCCCCACCAACCTATAACTTTACCTGCAACCTTTGCTCTGCAGAGCCTCTTTCAAATCCAGGAGGAATAAATCTAAGCCCACAGGCGTCAGATGAATTCCATCGGCCTCATAATAACCTTTGACTTTGTCCTGAATCATATCATGTTTGATGAAACCCAGCCCCCTCTGCTGTGTAAACTTCTTCATGGCACAGTTTATTTTCTTCCTGGTCCTCTCAATCGCCTGGCATGACTTAGCGCCTACCCACACTCTACGTGGTACAATTACAGACCACCAAATCTCGCACTCACGCATGAGTCCACAGATGGCCCCAATATCTTCTTTCATTTCCTGGAGTAAAGTAGACCTCCCCCAGTTCGTGAGGTCATTACCTCCCAGGTGAATAACTAAGTGATGAGGTGGAGATCTCTCTGTGGCTAGCGCCACCTGTAATCTTTACAGCAGACTATTCCAGCGCATGCCAGGAAAACCCAACCAAGTACAGTCCATGTCAGTGAAGCCCTGTGTCCAATGCCTGATCGTGGCCCACCGACCCAATCTGGCGACCATGGAATGCCCCAAGACCCACACTCTCGACCCTGTCAAGAAACAAACGCAATCTACATCAAAAGTTTATTTCGAAAGGGTGCACAAAACAATGAGCATCACATCTATGACCAAAACACAGCAAACATATGTACAAGAGGTTTGATGGGAACAACAACAGTTCAAGGGCGAAAGTACCGTTTATAACAGGATGACTCCCATCGCCCCACTTTCTGAACTTTCTCTGGCTGCAACCCCGCTTTGAATGCAGAGGTGGCCGCCCCAATACGGAAGGACTGGTGAACGCCATCCTCCGCCAAACATGGAGAAAGTGTGCTTGCGATGAATGCCTGTGCAGCAATGCTCACGAGCACAGGGGCAAAGAAGGGGGTCAGTACATCTTATCCTATACTCCTCGGGTGATGTCTTACATGTGCCAATACAGGATTGGCGTAACAGCAGGCAACACATGCCCACTCGGGTTGTAGACAGAAGGCAACTTAGGCTATTAATCAAAGGCATTACCACACATGCCCTGCAACTCAACCCCATCCTTCACCACAGGCACCCCCCGGCAAACCCCGCTGTTACCCCTACTGGGGAAACGCCATTCACTGCAAAACATGGCGAAAGGGGCGCCTACAAGGAACGCTTGTGCTGCTAAACTCGAGAGAGAGAGAGCGCAGGGACGAAGAAGAGAACGGTACAAATTATCCTATGACTTGGGTGATGTTTACAAATGTCACTACAGAATTGACAGGTCTTAACGGCGGGCCACACCTGTCCTCTCGGGATGAAGCCTGGAGGCAGCTAGGCCATGCTACCTCGAAGATAGCTTGTCAGATGGGAAAACTTAGGACCACCGACAGTGGATTGCTGAGACTGAAACCAAGTGCCCTCTTAAGATCCCGCCTTACATCATGACGTATGGCCATGCTACCTCTGAGATAGTTTATACGTAGGAAGACACTCCTGCTAAAACTAAAGCCCCTCAGTCACTAATCAGCATATACCCCCAGCAATAGTGTACCTATCCCCAGGTACGCAAAGTCATAACCCTGGAAAGAGACCGAGGGAAGCGGCGGCCTCCCCTGCTGCTATCACTCCCAATCAATAGAGAGGGAGCGCCAGCGCAGCCTCTGAAAACCACCACACACACCGCCTCGGCAGACTCCACCCAGTCTTGTAAAACTTCTGCTGACCAGGTAACAAAGTTCAGCTGTAAATTGCGCTTTATGTACGCTTGTGCGGCAGTAACTGCACTTCTGGAGCAGTTCCATATTGACAGTCTACTCGAGCCCACGTCTAGGTACTGTTGGCAGTCCAGACTCCGGCAGTGGATGCAAAGATACAACACTAAATGTGGAAAGAGGAACGCTTCCGACTGCATACCCGATATACTGCTACTACTACTACTACTACTACAGGGGCCAAAGCAAATTCCACGCAGCCATATTAGGACAGACCTAAAAGACGCCAAAAGCATAAACGTGACTGAATATTGACACCTTTGGCACACTGATTACCCTGTTGTGCTCTACGTACATCTGTCCAGATAGTAGAACTAACCTCTTTTTTAGGGGATGATAGATGGGGTTCCACAACGCTATGCATGGCCCTACAAAAGCGCAGGAGCAGGCGAGAATACCCATACATATCAACCGAGCTCACCACTCCGCGCCTCGCCTGGACCGAGCAGTCAGTCATACGACATATGTGCACACAAGACCCATTGCTCAGTATCACTCCTGCGGGAGACAGGCGTTCATTCCTATGTACGCTGCGCAGCCCTCACCCTGTGCCTGTTCCATGCAGCTCCTCGTCGTTGTTTCTGACCAGGCCCCCCTGCGTATGAGATCGTTTACACTATGGTGGCATACAGACAACGGTGACTACCCAGTGATTGGCTTTGAAAGACTGAGGCTCTTTGTATGCAGGTCAGGCCGAACATAGAAGCGCAACTGTTCAAACAAAATGTGAAAACGTCCTACTCCTAAAAGCACAAGTGTGGCTCTCCAATATTGCACCAATAACATATTGCTGCTATACCACTCACTTTGGGGGGGTGGGGGGGAGGGACCTAGCCACAAGAAATTGATAGAAGTTACCTGCGCGCTGCCAAGGACCCCATCATGCGATTTGGATTTGTTATGTAAATGAGCATACGCAAATGAAGGCACAACGGTTGTGACTGCATCTACCAATCACCACCTCGTGCTGCTATACCCAGATAGAGGCTACAGGTTTTCACAGAATTGAGTGAAAGTGGATTTTCGATAATACACACATCCGTACACTAGACACAGCACACAAATGCCAAAGGACGTAAAGCGAAACATATGGCATACAGGACTGACGCGAAACTGTTCCTGTTTTAAGAGCTTTAAAATGTGTGATCACATGACCTGAACGCAGCACTTTCCGCCCCAGAGAGCAGATCTATAAGGCACAACTTAGGTGCTCGTTGCACTGGTGGCAGAAAGATGAAAAGCTGTGTTGGCCCTATGGAGATGTAAAGATTCCATAAGTAGGCCCGACAGACACCAAGGCCGCCTGCCTGAAGTACTCAGCCCGCTAAGCTTTCTGGCCCTACGTATGGAGCAGACGATGTCTTTGATGATAGTTAATTCACCAGACTAGCTTTGATTTTCTCTCTATTGTACCCCTGACACCTACACAGCGGTCGTGCAGATCCCTCCGTGGCCGGTTTACTTATAGACCCGACCGCGACGTTCACAGCGCTAGGGCGGGGCCCGGGTCACGGAGGCCGGTAACGCCGGGGAGAAAGCCAGAGAGAACACTCACACCCAGACCCGAAGGGAGCTGAAAGATAGGCGCGAATACCATCTCTATGGAGAATGCAAGGAGAGTTGGTGGCTGTCCACTTAATACAAGTAAAGAAGGGGGGGAGGGGGCCACACTACCTTGCATATAGCAGCGATATCATAGCGCTAGAACGGGGCCCGTGGTCGCGGAGACCGGTAAACGCCGGGGCAAGAGCCAGAGAGAACACTCACACCCTGACAAGGACGCAGCTAAATATAGGCGCGAATACCCGATCTAGGGAGACTACGAGAAGATTTGGTGGCTATCCACTCAATAAAGAATAATGTAATGTAGGGAAGAAAAAGCCTTCCCAGTGAAGGTGACACCTCGCATAGGCACGCAGAAGAAACCTTTCCCTCCGGTATCTAGTAGCGCAATTTGCTTACTGCTGCGCATTCCCTATACTCGAATCTAGAAGCCAGATCCCCAAACAGCATAGTCGAACCCAAGGAATAGCCCCCACCTGCAAGGACAGTGAAGAAAGCAGAACTCCTACCAGAAATCACATTTGGAACTACATACGTGTTGGTATCTTGTGATAATGGGGCAGGAATAGCAACAATTACGCCGTCCGTGTGTCGGTATATTGTCGTGTCTAACTTATCTACATCTGTTAGTTCCTGGCTGTGGGCCACCGGTCACTTTACTGCTAACCATCGATAGACGTTGCCAGCCGTTCTATCTCCTGAGGCTGAAGCGAGTATGACCGGCACCTCCCGCACATATGCAACAGGAACTAAGAGGAGGGGTGGGGGGGGGTTAAACTGCGCTCGTAGCTTGAACGAAAACCAACTGCTTATGACCCAACAAGAACTCATGGCGGACAACAACTGGTCAGGAAAGAAAGTGACCAAGGAAATCACACAGGAAGTACAGGCAGGGAGAATTGCGACGACTTCGTTTCAGGAACAACTGTTATAACTGGAATCAGGTCAACTCTGGTTTCACAATTCCAAAGGAGCAATGGCTGACTAGCTCTGCGATAGTTCTTTTTTGTGGGGGCAAGGCACCCTCACGGCGCACTATAGTCGACAGCACCATGCAGCCACGCACTTACACCAGGCTGAACAAGGAGTCGCATCAAACCATATTACTCGAGAAAATAAAAGCTTGCAGACTTTAGGGGGGGGGTCACGCACCGATATACTTTCAACTACCCCTCACAAGAGATGAAGGCCAAATAGGCGAGCTGTGGGCGGGGCTGCACTCAACATATGCGCAGGGTTTCATGGCATGCTACCCGGCCAGCTACCCTGGAGAGACCATTCAGACAAGAAAATAGTATATGCAGCAAAACAGGCAACTGAAACTCTTGTAACCCGGAACCACACCCCGGCCAACGTAAGGCCTCAAACATTACACATGATCCCTCACCCACCCGACTCAATCTTAAGATGTCCCCCCACGCTTCGCTGAATACAAACCTCGCCACCATTGGCTGAAGCTGTGGGACCTCGTACAGCACATAGAAGTGCAAAAAGGCGGGGGGGGGGGGGGGGGAGAATCGGGCCTGCAAAGGTCGGAATAAGAGAATTTTGTTAGTTTACTCCACAACGTGGGACCTGGAGTGGCGCATCATGCTCCTACGCAGACCCACTCAACCCATTGCCAAACTGTCCAACCCAGCCGCAAGCCGCAAAAGACGCCGGACACACCACCCTAAAATTGGCGCTTAGCTCAAGTCGTACGCCACATACCAGGCATATCACTACGAAATGTACGGACATGGGAGGATTTGACACCAACAAGTGGCCACCAGGCCGAGAAATCCGCTGCGGCTGCGCGCCCGCGAGGCCCCGAGGTGCACCACCGGAGCTTCGCCGAACCCATAGACAAACACTGCACAGAAAGCCTTGGAACAAGGGATTGACCGGTTACTCACCGGTAATATTCATTACTCCGAGTCGTAGCCCTCCCCGTCCCAGTCCTTACCAATGAGCATAGCTCCTCCCACCAGAAACTCCCAAGCAACTAAAAACCCATCCCTTCCCTCCAGGCCACACCCACACCCTAAGGCATATAACCATGTGACCCGCCCATCCACATCCTGTACCACCAAGCACAAGAAGCCGAACAGGGAGGGAGGGATGGGAACCAGGACTGGGACGGGGAGGGCTACGACTCGGAGTAATGAATATTACCGGTGAGTAACCGGTCATTACCTCCTCGTCAGCCCTCCCCGTCCCAGTCCTTACCAATGAGCAGATACCAAAGCAAGAATCGGCTTCACACAGTAGTAAAACAGACTCAAGTCGCCCAGGCGGGAAGGCACACAACCCGAGCAGAACGCAACCCAGCGTCCCCAAACCCAGGAGACACAGTCCCACACATCAACCAACGACAAGAGGACATAAAAGCGCGAGGAGAACACCCAGCAGCATACATGCAGAACACAGCCAGGGAGGCCCCCCGGAAGCAAGCCCAAGAAGCAGCCACCCCCGAGGCCAGGAACCTCGAACCGACCCAGGCGCCAACACACCACAAGCCCAACAGCAGGCCGCACAGCGGACACAGCCACCGACGGAGAGCAGCCACAAAAGGCCCCAAAACAGGACCAGCCAGACTAAAGGCAACAAAAAGGGAAAACCACCCCATAAAAAAGGCACCGCAGGAAGGAGGAACACCTCCAGAGCCCGCACAGCCGTCAAACAGATTAGCCGCACCCAAACCCCAGAAAGAGGAACAGGATAGAAAACAGGCAGAACCAGAAACTCCAACGAGGAGCAAAGGAACGAAAGAACGGCACCAGGAGGAACCATCCAAAACCACCCGGACACCAAGGGGCGCACCGGCCCAACGCCCGAACCCTGAACGGCCAACACATCTGCCCACAGAGCACGCAGGGAGGACACAGCCCAACTCAAGTCGAAGCCAACCGCCCAGAAACCCAAGACACGCACCGGAATCCAATGCATACACACCCCGTGCCGGACAGTAAACCAGGAAGGAAAACCCCACGACCGGCACAGGACAGGAGAGGCGAAGGGCAACCGAACAGAGGAAAGGCACACAGCAGGCCCCCACCCAACAGAAGAACAGGGCAACCACCCCCCAGACAGCGCCGGACCAAACCAGAGAACAACCTCAACCCAAGGCGATCCTCGGAGATGCAAAACAGGACCAACAACGGAACCTCGAACCAGGCCAGCAAGAGGCTCAACACGGACCGGGAGGGAAACACCCCACGCAGGTGAGTCGCCACAAGAACAAAACCCCCGGCAGACAGAAAGCCCAAAGGGAATGTCAAAAAGTACCACCAGGGGACATAGTCACAGCAAAGGCAGGATCCAAACCCAGGCCTCCGAGGGCGGGCACCACCAAAGGTACAAGAAACACCAACTAGCCAAAGCTCCAAGGTACCACCACACAGTCCGACCAGACCGACAGGAACCACAAGAGGAGCCAAGGCAGAAAGAGGCCAGGCCAACCGAACCGACCACAGGAGAAAAAGAAAGCAGAAGAAGGACCCAAACCCACACCAGTGCGAGCCCGCGCCACCAGAGGCACAAGACAAACCATCGAGCTAAAGCTCTCCGGTCAAATGAAAGCACCACAAGAACCAAAACCACCAAGGGACATCACGAAAGCAGAGGCAGGATATGAACCCAACTCCAGAGTGAGCCCACGGCAGCAGAGGCACAAGACATACCATAGAGTAACAGGTCCAAGGACAATCAACGCCCAACAAGCCCAAGACAGTCACAGAGGCAACCGCTCACGGGACATAAAAGGGCAGCAACGCAAGAGGAGCGAACCACCAGCCAACAGGACCACCCGCGGCCAATGGCCACACCCCCCGGAAACAACAGCAGACAGCCCAAAGAAGCCGGAACCCAAAGCCCCAGAGCAAGACACACCAGGAGGAAACAAGCGCCAACGGGCCCAAGGAACAAACCCCACAGCAGCAGACAACAGCCGCCTAACATGGAGCCGCCGGGGAGAAGAGGAAGACTGAGCCCCCAACAACCACCGCAGTCCTCGCAACAGAGCCAGCCCGCAGGGCACCGGCGGGAAGACCCCACCAACCGAGGCGCCGAAACCACCCAACGAACAGTAGCACCCGAGTGGCGCAAAGAATGGAAGACTCCAAGACCAGAATCCACCCAAACCGACTCAGGAGCCAGCAAACACCCAGTGAAAGGGCCGGAGCCGGAAGGAAAGAAGAGGAAGAATCTACCAACCGGCCAAGGATGGGAACACCCGGAACCCCAGAGCAGGGCAAACAGAGTAGCTGAACAAAACCACCCAGGGAGCCAAAGGTCAGCAAACACACCAGGAGACGCAGACCATCCAAAAGGCAGCCCCAAAAAGCGGAAATGAACACCCCCACAGAACGGAGGAACCACCACGAAGCCGCGTGAACTGTCATATGAAAGCAGGCGTCCCAAAGAACCAGAGAATCCAGGAAAACCCACCAACAGGAAGAGAAGAAACAACCGAAGAGACACCATCATGAAGGAATGAAGAGGGTACCACACAGGCCCAACAGAAACGAAGCCCCGAAAACCGAGAAAGAAAGTCCGACACATCGCCAGAGAACCCGGAACAGGGGCAGCGCAGAACCCATCCAGTAGCCCAGCCCAACAAGGAGGGACCAGAAGAAGAGGAAGCACTCAGAAAACCCCGGGACATGTGGAAGGAAGGAACCCACCGGCCGCGCACCACACCACAAAAGGGTCGGGCAATCAAAGGTAACGAAAGGCAGACCAAAAGCCCGCACACAACCCGTAAACTACCCACACCGAGTAATCGGACTGGAGCCAACAAGAACGACCGCAGCCGCCAAATCGAACTAGGGCACCAACGGAACCCCAAACTGGACAGAGCCCCCGAAGGAAAGCCCCATCACAGCAGCCCCACAAGCAGCACCGCCTCCCCAGGCCAGAAGCACAATAGCCATCGAACAGCCACAGAGGACCAAGCCGCCGCCGTACCAAGGGAACCGAAGGACAAATCCGTCAGGAAACGCAACAGCAGTCCCAACCTGGAAAAAGAATCAGAGGGAACGTAGCCCACAGCACCCGGTAGTCCAAGGCGGCCTCCCAACCAGGCACCAACCAGGCCCGACCATGCCCAACTCCCGAGAGCAGACCAGAGCAGGCGAATCCAGGGAGGCAAGGCCGTAGGCCGCAGAGAAACCTCGACAGCCACAGAGAAGCAACCGAACCCAAAAGCAGGGGCAAGGCACAGACAGAACTGTAGGACCAGAGGCAGAAAAAGATGGATCCAAGGCCACGCAACAAGCAGGACCACAGAATAAGAAGGAACGGCACCCACAGATACCAACAGGCACCGAGAAGGCACACCAGCCAGCAGGGATCGACCATCACTACAGCCAGGACACCACAGCGAACCACTGTAAAGGACACCCCACCGCCAGAGCCAGGGGAAAAACAAGCGTGACAACATCCTTCCACCCCCCATCAAGCACACCGCTCACAGAGTACAGAAAGACGGAGGCCTACAAGCCCCAACAACAGGAAAAAGGGGAAAAAGTCTACAGACTTCCCACCTCCCAAGGGCCAAGGGAACCCCAAACAGTCCCAAACACGTAGCAGAACACCATGAAGCCTGCCCACAGGACTCACCCGAAACCATGTCCGGGGCCACGACAGCAAAGCATCCAGCACATGACAACAGAGAAGGAGCAGTGGAAGACCCAGCGACCACCCCCCCCAGTCACAGCGGAGCCCAAACCACACATCTCCAGTAGGGGAACAGAACAGAGAAAGTAGTGCCCAGACCAAGCAATGCAAGAACCACAAGGGCCAAACAGGGAACGCCACACCCCAACAGGATAGTAGGCCAGCCCAAACATGACAAAGAGGGAGTCCCAGACCCCCCCAAACACCATGATCCCACTAAAGCAGGGACTCAAACGCACATGAAACCACAGGTATCCAAGGGGAACAAAACACAGCCGCCAAGCAGACCGTCACACACCCACCTGAAAGGAGGACAGACGTGCGGAGAAGCCAGCCATGCACAACACCCCCCCCCACCCCGGGCGAACCCGCTAGGACAGGGAATCAACCTGGAAGAGGGGAGGCCCCAGCAGGAAGACAAGTCGTGCCACCACCACGGGTCCCCTCCAGAAACAAAAGCAAAGCCCCACAAAAGGGGCAGAGAGCGACCCACGGCCGGAGAAAGAGGCCAGGGGAGAAACCAAGGACCTACAGCACACAGAGTCCCGACCCCCCAAAGAACCGGCCCCAGGCAGGCGTTTTGTAAAGGTAATAAAGCACATTACTTCCGTAAAGGGCAGGCTAAAACACCCATCACGCTCCACCGCACATAGAGGAATATGTCACAGCGGTAAACAGAAGCAGCCGAGGCGCAGCCCAACACAAGCAGAACACCAGGGCCCCCCCCAGACGGAATGACAAAGGGATGCACAGGAGAAAGAAGAGGCAGCCCAAAGATCCACACAGACATGGGAACAGTGGAAAACGTAACGGCGCGCTTTCCACAAGCACCAGTTGTGTCATAGAAGGACACATGTCACGTGTTGGCGGGGGAGGAAATGCGACACGCACAGAACCATACGAGGCTGAAGCAATGCCAAAACCCGAAACCGGGCCCAAAGCCGGAAACAGCGCACGGGACACCACATCCTTGCCCCCGAACACCCGGACAAACCAATGGCAGCAAACGGAGGGAAACACGGGCCCGTCACGAGCACCCAGCCTCCAAACACACTACCAAGGAGGAGCCAAACCGCCACGCCACAGGCGAGCAGAGAGGCCAGCCGCGCCCAACACACCCCCCCTCCCACCCCGGGTGAACCCGCTTGGGCAGGGAACATACCCGGAAGAGGGGAGGCCGCAGCAGGGAGACACCACCCCACACCAGGCAGTCAAGGCCCCCCAACCCCACGGTCCCGCTAAAGCAGGGACTCGAAAGTACATGAAAAGAAGACAGGTACAACTGGGGAACAAACGGCCGCCCAGCAGGCCGTTTCACACTCACCCGAAAGGAGGCACCGGTCCAGCACCTCCCCACAACGAAGTTGCCAGGAAATGAATTCCGCAGAAAAAACAAACAGGATGTGGATGGGCGGGTCACATGGTTATATGCCTTAGGGTGTGGGTGTGGCCTGGAGGGAAGGGATGGGTTTTTAGTTGCTTGGGAGTTTCTGGTGGGAGGAGCTATGCTCATTGGTAAGGACTGGGACGGGGAGGGCTGACGAGGAGGTAATGCTCGGCGGCCTCCCACTTACGCCTGGCGTGATGGAGCTGCCCTTTAAACGCACTGCAGCCACGCACATGCTAGCGACCTGAGACTGCGCACATGACATCAATAACCAGCGATCATATGCTAAAATTATCGAACATGCTGCCCTGGGTGAACGCACGAAACACCCCTACACTGCAGATGCGTTTGTATGCTAACAATGATATTGAGCCTCGGGAAACTTAGCCCAATGAAACTGTGTTCCCCTTGAAATTACGGTCGCACCATACATGTACCCGCGTGGTGGGCTGAACCTTTGCGCAATTATCTATTAACCGAGTAATTACATCAATCGCATTATACAAAATGCACCCGTAAGGCTCATCCATAGCCCCGAAGTTTGCACAGCCACACTTTCAACTAAACAATGCTTTCAATTGAGCGTCGAGATACTAGGCCAATGCTAGAATAAACCCATTGTGAAAAAGGGGGGGGGGGAGAGAGGGGCCCCTCAACACCACTGCGCTCGAAAAAAGGCATAGCGCTCCAGTTGCTAAACTCGCGAAGCTCGCGCAACCGAATGACACCACGGTTCCTTGGCCCCGAAGCACTTACAACAATGCACCCCTTATCTCGCGCACAGTATTCTAATACACAGGTTGTAGAACGCGGCTCGCATGTCGAGGCAGCCCATAGTGATGGAAATGAGACACAGCTGAAATAGACACACTAGGGCTACCTGGAAGTATTACAAACTATAGGGGGGGGGTCCCCTTCGTGGCACTTGCGAAAGCATTGGCTAAAGCACAGAAGACCAAACGGCTACAACATGTACTCTACCCCACTATTCAGTTCAACCTGCGCACAGCGACATGTAGAGGCGCGCACTTGCGGAATCACGCTCACACTGGGGCCTACTCACAAAATCACCACGTGGAGTAGCCTCGGAGGTCCGCGAACCGCATGTAAGGCGGGCAATACAAACGAAAGCAACGCAAGCGTCGAGGGCCGGAGGCTAGGGACAATCGGACGCCATGTCACGGTCCCTGCCCGGCCTGTAAGGCGAGGACGGCAAACGTCCAACTCAAGGCCCGGGCCGAGACAATAGGATGCGCCCTGCACATGTGTTGACATCTTGTCTTCAAACATCACCGACGGAACCCCCAGCACTAGACTTTCCCCTCCTGTGAGCCCAGCTGAGGACCCCTCGCGCCGCCCGGCTCCCAAGGATACAGGGCATGGAAGGAGGGGGAGGGGCATCCCCCCGATGGCCGGCCAGTCCGCACGGCGCACAAGGCTACGGGGCATGGAAGGGGGGGGGGGGCATTCCCCCGATGGCCGGCCAGTCCGCACGGCGCACAGTGCTACGGAGCATGGAGGGGGGGGGGGGCATCACCCCCAAAGGCCGACCAAGCCGCCCGGCTAACAATGATAAGGGGCATAGGAGGAGGCAGAGGCAGGGAAATCACCCCGGATGGCCGGCAAGCCGCCCGGCTCGCAATAATAAGGAGCATGGGAGGAGGGGGAGTTATACCACCCCCGATGGCCGGCCCAACGTCCTCGTGAGCTAACGATCTCGCCCGCACCCCGAAGGGAGAGTGCGGTAGGGGAGAGATCTCATCGCAACCCCCCCTCCATAGCGGCCCGACCCTAAGCGGGCCGCCTAGCCATGACTCACACCTCCGAAGTGAGGGAGTAGGCGGAGGGGGGGTAAGGCCCATAGGCCACACTCACCGCGAGTAAAAGAGTGTCCCGATTAGCCCGCGATGGCGCGTCCGGAGCGGCAAAGAGTGTCCAAGCGTCCACGCAACGTCCGGGGCGGCAAAGAGACCACCGCAGTGGCCCGAGGGGAAGATATACCCTCTTCATGCCTGCCGCCCCCCGGACGTGCGTCACTGGGCCGCCCCCTCCACCAGGCGACTCTGCCCGGAGGGGGGGTGTCTGACCCTGTCTAGGGGCGGGGCGGCCCTCCGCGACTAAGGGCCCGCCCTCCTGATGGCCACCGGGTGGCCTCGGGCAGGCGCAAATCACTACTTCTCACCAGCATCCTGTTCATGCAGGCGCCTATAGGCCACTCAGTATGCAGTGCTAAAAAATTACTTGTCAGCATCACACAATCATCATACAAGTGCTTACAGTACCATGAGCGAGAACTCTCACCAGCACCCTGTTCATACAAGCGCCTAGAGGCCATTCCATATGCAGCGTTAACAGCAATGTAAGCTCAATGACCTATAGGCGCTTGCATTTCCCCACACACACACCTCACTAAGCACTACACCAGTTACAAGCACACACTTGCCCGGCTTGCGCTCCTAGATTTCCTTTACTCCCACACTGCATTTAAAAATATTTCAACAGAGCACTGAAGAACTTTTGCGAGGAGGGACGGGGTTATCAGAATTCGCATCAGACACTTCAAAGGCTGCCGCTCCCCCGCCCCCACGTGCACACGTCACAACACCATTTGACTGTGCCTCGCATAAGACACTTCAAAGGCTGCCGCCCCCTGCCACCCCGTGCACATCGCGCACCACCATTTGCCTGCTACCCACCTTCTTTGCTGCTTTCGATGTCCCACCCATGTCTCCCGCTCTCTGTTGCTTCTCTTCCCACGTCCGATTCTGCATCCCCCGTTCGCCCTTTCCTCTCATCCCCTTTGTCTCTGTGCATCTCTCTTCTGTCTCTGTTCCCCTGCAGACGTTTCTTCCGCCCCTTAGCTCCATCTCTCCTGCTCACCCTCACACACCCTCTCACCCTCACACACCCTCTCACCCTCACACACCCTCTCACCCACACACACCCTCTCACCCACACACACCCTCACACCCCCTCACCCTCACACCCCCTCACCCTCTCTCACCCCCTCACACCCTCACCCCCTCACACCCCCTCACCCTCACACCCCTCACCCTCACACCCCCTCACCCTCACACCCCCTCACCCTCACACCCCCTCACACCCCCTCACACACCCTCACCCTCACACACCCTCACCCTCACACACCCTTTCACAATCACACACCCTTTCACCCTCACACACCCTTTCCCCCTCTCACCCTCACACACCCTCACACACCCTCTCACCCTCACACACCCTCTCACCTTCCCACCCTCACACACCCCCTCACCCTCACACACCCTCACCCCCACACACCCTCTCCCTCACACCCCCACACACCCTCACCCACCCTCTCACACCCTCTCACACTCACACCCCCTCACATCCCCTCACAATCACATCCCCTCACCCTTCCCTCCCTCACACCCCCTCACACCCCCTCACCCTCACACCCCCTCACCCTCACACACACCCTCACTCTCACACTGCCTCAACCACCCTCACACCCCCTCTCACCCTCACACCCCTCACACCCCTCTCACCCTCACACCCCTCTCACCCTCACACCCCTCTCACCCTCACAACCCTCTCACCCTCACAACCCTCTCACCCTCACAACACCCTCACCCTCACAACCCCACCCTCACACACCCTCTCACACCCTCACCAGCATAGCATAATAAAAGATAGCATAGGATAGCAAAACAAAACCTAACATAGCATAGCATAGCATAACAAAAGATAGCATAGCATAACAAAAAATAGCATAGCATAGCATAACAAAACCTAGCAAAGCATAACAAAAGATAGCATAGGATAGCAACAGAAAACTTAGCACAACATAACAAAACATAGCATAACAAAACATAGAATAGCATAACAAAACATAGCATAACAAAACATAGCATAGCATAACAAAGCATAGCATAACAAAAGATAGCATAGCAAAGCATAGCATAGCATAACAAAAAACATAGCATAGCGTAACAAAACAGCATAACAAAACACAACACAACAAAACATAGCCAAACACAACAAAACATAGCATAGCTTAAATAAACACAACAAAACATAGCAGAACAAAACCTAGTATAACAAAACATAACAAAACATAGCATAACACAACAAAACAAATCATAGCATAACAAAACATAGCAAAACAAAACATAGCAAAATACAACAAAACATAGCATACATAGCAAAACATAGCATAGCACAACAAAGCATAAGATAGCAAAACTAAACATAGCATAGGATAGCAAAACAAAACAGCATAACAAAACATAGCATAGCATAACAAAACATAGCATAACGTAACAAAACAGCATAACAAAACACAACAACACATAGCATAACAAAACAGAGCCAAACACAACAAAACTTAGCATAGCTTAACAAAACACAACAAAACATAGCATAGCAAAACAAAACACATAATAGCATAGCAAAGCGTAGCATAACAAAACATAGCATAGCATAATAAAACACAACAAAACATAGCATATCATAACAAAACATAGCATATCATAACAAAACATAGCATATCATAAAGCATAGCATAACAAAGCATAGCATAACAAAGCATAGCATAACAAAGCATAGCACTACAAAGCAGAGCATAACAAAACATAGCATAGTAAAAAATAGCATAGCATAGCAAATCAAAGCATAGCATAACAAATCAAAGCATAGGATAGCAAAACATAGCATAGGATAGCAAAACATAGCATAGCATAACAAAACAAAACATAGGATAGCAAAACAAAACATAGCATAGCAAACAGCATCACTCAGCACCACCACAGCATCACTCAGGGGCACCACAACATCACTATGCGCTACCATAGCATCACTGAACGCCACAGCATCACTCGTTCGCCATCAAAACATCACTCAGCGCCACCACAGCATCAATCTGTGCAATGATTCAACAACAACTGGTTCAAATATGTTCTCTCAATGTTTCAAGTTTTATTATAAATGTAACAAAAAGATGTTCATATTTCACTTCTGTTCTTGGATTTTCGTCACAATAAAATACACAACATAATCTTTACAAAAGTTTAAGCTGTTGCCATTATAAATTACAATAACTTTTATTTAAGTATTAATTATTTAAAAAAAATTAAAAGCCATTGTTATTTGTAATATCAAGACATGTAAGTCACGTAAATACAACACATATTGCATTACAAATGCTATAGGTGTCACATTTCCAAAAGTTAAAACTATTGGCATTGTAAATGACAAAGCTATTAATGTCGCTATTTTAAAAAACAAAACATAAATTTAAAATGTGTCAATTACAATACCAGTAGCTCAAACTTTACTAATGCGAGACCTATTGCATTGCAAATGCTTGTTTATGTATGGGGACCAAAATGGAGCCCCTCCAGGAATCGAGGGTTGTTGTTGATTGGAATGTGTGGATGAATAAAGGAGTTAGCAAACCTGCCCAGAAGTCGGGGCCTTTTTAAAGACTGGTGCTGGAATTCCATTTGGTCCAGGGGCCCCATCGTTCTTCATGTTCTTAATGATCTTACGGGCCATATGGGGATTTAGCTTGGCTGGTATTTCATCATATGATTCTGCCGGCGTTCTCTTACCCTCAGGCCATTTGTCTTGGCTGGCTTTCATGTCACCTGGAGCAATGTTTGTTTGCCAGTCTGGGCCCTCTATGCCACTGGCCACTTCTGGCCTGCCTTTGTGGGCAGCGGTACTTGTATAAAGCTGGTTGACATACGTCAGCCAGTCCTTTTCTGCTACTCCATTCTCTCTTGATATTCCTCTGCTGCTCATTTGATTTATATGTCTCCACAGGTGGACTGGGTTCTTTTGTTTTATCAAGGCAAAGACTTTTAGTAATTCCCTTCCTGTGATGGCGGTTTTGTGTTCCCAATTTTTTTTTCTTATGCTGCCCTCAGAGATGCAACCGTCGGTCCCTCCGAAGCGCCGGCCCCTCTTTTTTTTCCGCTAGAGCCTTACGCAGGAGGCGTTTACAGACCTGTATGTCTTTGTTTAGGCCTCCGCTGCCCTGTCTTGTTTGTTCTGTATGCCTGATGTATTTTGTCTGGGATTCCCAAACTTTTCTTGTAGGTCCTCCACAATATCTTCCCAGGCTTTTATGGGTGATGTTGGCGTAAAGAGATTGCCTTCCTGTTTTTCTTCCAGCCATGTTTGTAATGAGTTACCTATCATGACCGACCATTTGATTCTCTTCAAAACACTGTGATTTTCATCCCCTCTCGATGTGCCAATGGTTTGATAGTGTGGAGCTGTCGGGACTGTCGTCAGGAAGACCGCTCTCAATGGCCTGTGATCACTTTCTGACCTTTCTTCTACTTCAAAGCCGGACAAGCTATCCGCCAGTGCTTCGCTGATCATGATGTAATCAATTCTTGAAATGTCTCTGAAGGTAGGAGAGGGATCCCATGTGTTCAAGTAGGCTATCTTCAGTGCGTAGGTTGAGGTCAGGTTGTCGTTGCTGACGAAGTTGATCAAGGGCGCTGCCCTGCCAGAACTCAGGAGAGGGGAGTTGTTAGTGTCCAGATCCTTCAGATTAAAATCCCCCGCTAGGATAACCTGGTGGGATTTATATTGACACAGGAGATCTAATCATTGTGGGAAAACGGGGAAGATAGAGCAGGCTTCGGCAAAGCCGTAAACGCAGCAGCCAAAAAGAAATCCCTGCTGGCTGACAAAAAAGCAATCACCAAGCGCCGGCATGGGTGGACAGTCATCAACTCATATAGAACCCTAAGGCCCCAAAATTATCTATCTGCTCACTTCAGCTTGCAATTAAAAAAGAGTTTTATAAACTTCCGCATGGGCGTGCATGACTCAAAAGACCTGCACCCAACTTGGAAAAAGCCCTATCAATCTGCAAACTGTCGACTATGTGGTTATAAATCAGAATCTGTAACCCACTTATTATGTGCTTGTCCAGCAGTCCTGGAACAGAGGAGACAGCACCTAAAATTCATCTTCAATGATTTGAACATTCGTTCATGCAGACAAGCAGTGATAAGTTGGCTGGAAGGCGCTTCCATTATCTTGGTCTGCAGGGGCGTCAAATTCATGACAATGGTCAGAAACCTCTTACGGCAAGCTGTCGGAGAATAAAAGAAATAAGCAGAATCAACGTCACCTTCAACAGCCGATAAATAACATTAACGAACGGTCAGCATGCTTTCCAGTGTCTAGCAGCAGGTCGCAAAGAGCGGCGCACGAATATTAAAATTTGGAACACTGGGGCTTACACTATACAATTACCTTTTCCATAAGGTCCCCAAATGTTTAATAAAAAGTAACAATTCCCTTTTATAATTATGGAACCATGTCAAATTTAGGTGTATTTATAAATGTAATGATATTTTTACTACGTTTTAACGGGCATTGGGGGGGTTTGTAATGATTTTAATTAATCAAACAATAAACTTATTATTATTATTATTCTAATTTCCCCAGCAGCCCCTCCAACTTCTCTTTTGTGGTAAACAGGGCCGGGTTTATATAACAGTTAATTATTAGAAGAGGCATAGGATTTGAATTCATATTCAGGCCTTTGATTTGTATGGCTTGCAGTCCTGTTGTGTTTAAATTGATAGTTTTAGCTTCAAGAGCACTATCATGCTTTATAAAAACTGAGAGGCCGCCGGCTGGTCAGCCGAATACATTCTTTTTTGTGGCTGGAATAAAGTGTTCGTAGTGCCCTGCCAATTAGGTGCTGGCCAGGGCCCAGGTCTCTTGGAGGCAAAGTATGTCGGCAGTTTCCAGAAATTGCCTCAAGTTTTCGTTGCCACTGATTTTGCTTATTCCTGATATATTCCGAGAGATTACATTTTATTTCTCTTTGTGAACTGGTCTTCGCCTTATTCCTGCCCCTGCCGGCCTAGTTGCACTAATGTTAGGAATGCTGGTTCCCCCTGTTTATCCTTCCTAGTTGATTAAGGGCAGGGGAGTCTGCACTAATGACCCGGTGTTTTTTTTCCCAGGAAATCCTGATCCCCGTTGCGACCTTGGTGGCTATCTGAGTTTTGCCCGAGGCGCCAGAGCCATTTGTCCCGTGGAGGATTGACCACGGGGCCTTTGCTCTATTGTCTGGTGCCAGGACATTAGGATATTTTGGGTTCGACATAGCCTGAACGTCAATGCCCCATTCAGCGAGTTGAATAGCGTTGTTTACGATGGCTTGTTGTATTTGTATTTGCTTTAATCCCACCACTGTCGAGTCGCCGTGTGTGTCCCCCTTTGTGCTCAGGAATTTCACCCATTTTATGTCACCCGTTTGTATTTGATCTAGGGAATCCAGATGTTTGAATAGGCGGAGTATATTGCTCCTGTTCAAGATGTCGTACTGTCCTGTGCTTTTATACCTGGGAGTGAGAATTACCTCTTGGCCTGATGTTGGTGAGCCTGGGATAGGAGCCACTATTCCCCTATATGGGGGGGCTCTACCTGGCCCAGTCCTGAGTTGTGGCTTACGCGTTTACTTGTTGTGTATCCTGCTTGGGACCAGTTGATGTAGCCTTGATTGGCCCCAGCGCCGACCTCTTGTCCGAGTTCTGCTTCATGTGAGGACAGGACCGGCGGTTGCATTGCTGTTGTGGCTATCGCTGTCTGGGGACTTGCTTCGTACGGTGGCTGACTTATTGTGACTGATACCATGTGTCTTTTGAGATGGTCTGAATTTACAAAGGATTCTGTCCTTTCTGCTGGTTTGTGGTCCATCACTGCTGTAGTGCTCGGAGGCCTTGATTGGCTTTGCTCTTCTGCCCGGAGAAGAGTGTCATGGGCCGCCTTTTTACCCCAATTTTCAGCTATGAAAATTGGATAGAGCTGGGGAGAGTTGGTGATCCCTTGCAGGGGCTGGGGGATGCTCTTCCTCAACTGCGATTGCCTCCCTCTTGTCTTTATTTTGTTCCGTTGTTTCCTTAGCTTTTTTTTTTCTCGCCTTGATAAAGTGGAGTCTTGTACGTTGGTTGTACAGAGGGTGTGTTCCTGCAGGTCAACAGCCATGATATCGCACCCCCGCGCTGTCCCTCGATTGTACTTAGTGTCTCTTTGGCCCTTTCCTGGGCTGCCCATTATGCCGTGCGACACTGAATTTGGGTCCGCTTGGGATCCCACTGTCTTTTTTGCCTCCGGGTGTTTCCGGTTGGTCAGCTCTCAGAATCATCAGTGCTGGATGTAATTGATGTCTCCCAGCGTCCTTTGGGGATGTATGACGGTACAACGCGTACCGTCACAACGCGTGCTGTTACAACGCGTCCCTTACAACGCAAGTCGTTACCACGACTTGCGTTGGGGGCGCAGATGTCGAATAGTATAATTTACTATTCTAACACCAGTCCCCGTGGACACTAGGGAAGGTGTTGGAATAGTAAATTTACTATTTTTAATCTTCTAGCGCCCTCCAGCGCAAGTCGTGGTAACGACTTGCGTTGTTACGGACGTGTCGTAACAGCACCGCGGTGAAACATCGGCGTTGTAACGGATGTTTCCCGTCCTTGGATGTATGACGGTACAACGCGTACCGTCACAATGCGTGCTGTTACAACGCGTCCCTTACAACGCAAGTCGTTACCACGACTTGCGTTGGGGGCGCGGATGTCGAATAGTATAATTTACTATTCTAACACCAGTCCCCGTGGACAATAGGGAAGGTGTTGGAATAGTAAATTTACTATTTTTAATTTGGCTATCTCAACTATGTTCATTAGGATCTCGGGGAGCGAGGCCCATTTCTCCATAAGGGTTGAGCAGCAGCAGGTACAGTCTCCCCGATTGGCAGTTGAATACTGATAAACCCTGTTGTTTAATTCGTCCACCCTGGAGCCTATGTTGCCTAAACGGGCGGCGATGGAGTGTAGGAGGTCTATTTGGACATCCATTTCGGATGACTGCCACAGAAGGGCTTTGTTGGGGGAAGAGTTTAGCTCGATTGAGGGAGATCTCTCCAAATCCACGTCTGTACTGGCGTTCCTGGCGTTCCTAAGGTTGTGATCGGCTTTTGAATTAGTGCCCAGTGAGGATGATGGTGGCAGCAGCAGATTAGGTGTTAAATCGAGGGTTCTTTCAATCTTCTGCCCCAAATTGTGGAGGAATTATGCTGTCAAGTCTCCTCCCACCGGGGAATTTGGCCCCTCGGCCACTGAGTATGGCCACGTGGTTGTGCAGTTTAGTTCGGGGTCCATACTCTGGCAATCGGGGCCATGATTACTGACTTTATGGATTTGTGCTTTTATCACGAACGTGGGTGCGTCCCTGCTTAGGGCCTGTTCATTTAGCTTGGTGGGGGTTGCATCTTGCCTCATGAGCGGGCTTTGGTGGAGAATTGGACTTGACATTGTGTCTTTAGACTGTGCTGAGTCTGGGAGGGTGCAGGCTGCACCCACCTCTCCCTTCTGTCCCTTAGTCTCCTTACTCAGGGGTTGGCCGTCTCCGCATTTTCGGTTGTACTCCGGAGTTGCTCTACCCGTCCCCTAGGGAATGGGACTGTTGGCTAGTGGCACTCTCAGGCCGTGGGGTGAACCACCGATGGATGTCTCATGGGTTGTTTCGTAGTCTGGGTTCAAAGTGTCCTTTTTCCTGAGGAAATACATTATCGAGCCCTTTTGTACTGCATCCAGCAGTGATTCCTTTCTGTTGTCTGTAAGAGATTCACTCCTTGTAATCCTTGTGGTCCCATTTTTTGAGGAGTGGGCTTTGGGAGTTTTCTCTGGGGTCGTGTGCACTCGCCCTTTTCATTTGGAGCCCATTGCTGGTTGAAGCACTGAGGGGGCTCCTCCTGTACTTTGCTCCAAATTACTCCCCTGCCCCACTTGCCGGGCTGCGCCCCGCGCCCCGCTGGCAGTAAAGGGCGAGTACTCTTATCGTCCTTCCGTCTGTGCTGAGGCAAATACAGGAGATTGCTAAGCGGGCTAAGACCGTTGCAGGGTCTTAAAGTCCTATCAGGACTGTTGGTCGGGTCTATTGCTTGGCGCCGACGTCCCCCCGTTGACAGATAACTGCAAAATGCGAGAGGATAGGTAGGCACAGGTGAGCTCTATTGGGGGTTGCAGCAGTTAGGCAGCTAGGAAGCTCAGATGGTCCTGTGCCCTTCAGCGCCAGATGCTGGAGAAAACAGGCGACCCTGAAGTTCCTGGCCTCCACTGTGCCTCCTCTGTGCCTCTATGCTACTCCCAGCTGCTGCTGCTATAGTGGAACTCCGGGACCGGGTCCGTCCTAATTATTTGGTGGCCTGAGCCTGGCCTGGAAGAGCTGCTCGACAGCTGAGAACTAAAAAAAAGTAGTAGGCGGGCAGGCAGACTGCTTTGGGCTGAAGTTTTCACGGAGATCTCGTTGTCTGGAGAGGTGTGGGAAGCAGGCGAGAAAGCGAAGTAGCAAGCCAGCAGTCTGCTATGCTGCACTGGTGTGTAATACTTTTTAGGTCTCGCCTGTCGATGCGCATGCGCATCGAGCTTGCGAGACTATGGGGGCTTATCCACTCTTTATCCAACTTGCAAGGAATCGTGGCGATTCCTTGCAGTGCACGAGAAATTGAAGCTCAATGCGCATGCGCAATGAGCTTCAAAGCGCGTGCACAAGCCCCCAGCCGCCTGCATTGCCTGCTCTCTCTGTCACAGCCTCCCCCAGCTCCGCCTCCTCACTTTTTGATTGCACGGCCGTCAGGCCGTGCCTCCCCTACTCTACTCCCCCCTCCTTCTCCACTCCCCCTCACGAGTGTCACGACGCACCTCCGGATCCGCCCCCTCCCCATTTTCTCTGCCTGCCATGTCGCGTCGCATTTCTCCTCCCCCCTCCCCCCAGCCGCCTGCCTTGCCTACTCTCCCGCCCCCTCACTTCTTGATTGCACGGCCGCTAGGCCGTGCCTCCCCTACTCTCCTCCTCCTACTCTCCTCCCCCCCCCCCTTATCTGGCCTTCCCTCCGTCTGTTCCCTCTCCCCGCTCCGCCCCCTCCCCTGCCCGCAGTCTGTTCGAGACAAGACGAGAATTGAATTCCCTCTCAATAGGTAGGATATTTTACATTATACACCACTACCTGTAAACAAATGTGACAGAAAGGTAAAATAAAGTCACGTTCCAATTAGGAAAAACATTAGCTGTAGCTGGAGCTCGAGTCAAGGATACCCGTGTTGTACGGCATTCTTTTAGTCTGTATCATTCTTTAATCTGCTCTGCCTGTAAACGGTATATTGACAAACTAATGTAACCAAAAAGCTCGTGCTCAGTTAGTTCGTTGTGTATCAACACGTATAATGGCCGCCTGCATTGCCTGCTCTCTCTGTCACAGCCTCCCCCAGCTCCGCCTCCTCACTTTTTGATTGCACGGCCGTTAGGCCGTGCCTCCCCTACTCTACTCCCCCCTCCTTCTCCACTCCCCCTCACGAGTGTCACGACGCACCTCCGGATCCGCCCCCTCCCCATTTTCTCTGCCTGCCATGTCGCGTCGCATTTCTCCTCCCCCCTCCCCCCAGCCGCCTGCCTTGCCTACTCTCCCGCCCCCTCACTTCTTGATTGCACGGCCGCTAGGCCGTGCCTCCCCTACTCTCCTCCTCCTACTCTCCTCCCCCCTCCCCTTATCTGGCCTTCCCTCCGTCTGTTCCCTCTCCCCGCTCCGCCCCCTCCCCTGCCCGCAGTCTGTTCGAGACAAGACGAGAATTGAATTCCCTCTCAATAGGTAGGATATTTTACATTATACACCACTACCTGTAAACAAATGTGACAGAAAGGTAAAATAAAGTCACGTTCCAATTAGGAAAAACATTAGCTGTAGCTGGAGCTCGAGTCAAGGATACCCGTGTTGTACGGCATTCTTTTAGTCTGTATCATTCTTTAATCTGCTCTGCCTGTAAACGGTATATTGACAAACTAATGTAACCAAAAAGCTCGTGCTCAGTTAGTTCGTTGTGTATCAACACGTATAATGGGTGTCGGGAGAACACACCTAATGGGTCTGTCTTGAGAGTCGTCCCAAAAGCGATTCAGTTGTCGTCAGCTTCAAATGTTTTCCTCTGGATTCAATCGGTGTTTTAGATTTTTGGATCTGTATAAGTTTCATTATGTTTTTAACAGTTACATTTTACTTCACCGGAGTCTCGGGTTTATATTAAATTAAACCTCGGGGCCCTGTCCACTTATATTCCGTCCATACAGGGCTAGGTGAGCAGTGTCTTAAGCTGTGCGCAGGTGCAAAAGAGTAAAGTATATTTGCGCGCTGGTCTGAAAGAGTAGTTCATCACAGTGTAGCCTCCTCCCTCGAATCACGCTGTGCGCATGCGATCAGTATTTCATGTTGCGCATGCCTATGGGATACACGCATGGTACCTTGATGAAGCTTTTTTTCAGGGAATTGTGTTCATAGTTGGGGTTTCTGGGTGAACCCCAACTCACCCTCACTCACCCTCAACCCCTCACCCTCAACATCAACCCCTCACTCACCCTCACTCACCCTCACCCACCCTCACCCTCACTCACCCTCACTCTCACTCACCCTCAACCCCTCACCCTCACTCACCCTCAACCCCTCACTCACCCTCACTCACCCTCACCCACCCTCACCCTCACTCACCCTCAACCCCTCACCCTCACACAGTGCAATAGGTCTCGGAGCATTTGAGTTAGAGCTTTTAGAAATGTTTATGGCTTTTTTTTTTTGTAATTCTTTAGCATTGGCTACAGGAAACAAAAATGCTAAAGATTTACAAAAAAAACCCATAAACAATTCTAAAAGCACTAACTCTAATGCTGCGAGACCTATTGCATTTCCAATGCTTGTTAACAATGTCCTGTGCTTATGATCGCACTTCTAACCTTGGTGCTACTACTGTGTTAGCCTTCGTCTCCTTGGTATCCCTCGGTGTCCCTCGGTATCTCAGTGCCACGGTGCCACAGTTCTGTCCAAAGTGCAATCCTCCACTGCACTACTGTTTCAATCCTTTGACTTAGTCTTGTCTTGGCTTAGTCCCAGCTTTCCCAGCTCCCCCTCCCACTGTGCCTATGCTGCACCAGCCTTCACCGCAGGACTCACCGCCACACGTCGACAGGTGGATCAGAGTGATTCAAACTGCTCAGCTGCAGAACGCAAGGGCTCCCATGGACTCCAGCTCTTGCTCCCCGCTCCTGCCCCGCCTGACAGAGCTGCCTCTGCTTGCAGTTCGTGTTGTCCCCGTAGATAGCAATTCTTCCAGGGTTGGCGGATAGCGTCGAAGTAGTGCCGGGACCCCCCTGTTGTGTGAAAGTCAGCCTGGGGTCAACCGGGTAGCTCGGCGGTCTCAGCGGTCTCGGCGTCCTCCTCGTGGTCGGCAGGTCGGCTAGTTGTGCTTGCTGTAGTTACTAGATGCATTGTTTATGTGCAGCCGCAGCAGATGCCTTCGATCACCCCATGAATTGACAGCAGAAACCATCAGTTATTGACTCCATCTTCAAGGCTGAGTGCCAGCCAGAAACGTATTCATTTACAACGCACAAATACAAAAGACATTTTCTTTGCCTCCAGGATGGGTAGAGGTTCCCCATCTCTCGGAGAAAGTCTTGTACCGAAATGTTCAAGTGTTCCTCCATGCTTTCGCACTGGTTCCCCTTATTCAAAGGCCATGCAATATCCCAAAGGTTTGGTCTTTTTGGTGGCTCCTCAATGGACTTCTTACACCTTCTTTAGTGGTTGGCCATCCAACGCGTGCAAATTAAGATCTGCTAACAATGATCAGGGGAGGAATCATGAACACCCCTCTCCCCACCTGAAATGACTCTCCTTTGACTGCCCAATTACCGAGGAACCCGTGTTTGCTTATCTGTGCCGTTCATATGATAAGTTGGACATTCCGGTAACTGACATGAAATCCAACACTATGCCTCAGTACAACAGCAAGTGGGCCGGATTTTGGCACTGGACTCTTCCCATGGTAATTAAAACCCTCAGCTAATCTGTAGATAATTGTTAGATTTAGCATATTTTTGTGTGTTTCCCCTAAGTTTTTTTTTTGCTTTCTGACCTCCCGGTTCTGACTCTGTGCTGGCTTAGTGTTCCTGCACACTTTTTTCACTACTAATCAGTGGTAAAGTGCAAGTGCTTGCGTTTCTATGATTGGCCTGTTTGATTTACGTGTCAGTCCCTAGTAAAGTGCACTGCATGTGCCAGGGCCTGTGAATCAAATGCCGATGGTCGGCTGCAGCACGGGATTGTGCCACCCACAGGAACGGCCCGTAAAAGGTAACTCAGACCCGCCATTGCATAGTCTGCGCGCAGTTGGTAACTGCCATGTCAACTTGACCAGTGCACACACTTGCCAGTCACTCACCTTCTATTTTCTTACAAGTCAGCCACCCCTAATGTAGGCCCAAGGTACCCCTGTGGGCCGGGTGCAGTGTATGTGAAAGGTAGGACATGCCCTGGTGTGTGTGGCATGTCCTGATAGTGACCCCAAAGGAGGAGTTGGACAAACTTTAACGTAGAAACTTTTCAGCAACACTTCACCTACTCCTATGCAGAAAAAACAAGCACTAACGAAGTAACAGATATGCTCCAGAACCATATCACGAAGGCACTTGAACATTGCTCAGTGCTTCGCCTCAATACGAAACCCAGGCGTACCATGTCAGAAAACTGGTACGGGCCAGAACTAAAGGCATCAAAAAGAAAATGTACACTGCTCGAACACAAATGGAGATTAACAAGATCTCAAGAGACTAGAATGGCATATAAGAAAGAACTCACACAATACACCAAAGCCATTAGGAAAGCAAAGAAGGATTACTTCTCTCGCAGAATAACAGAAAATAAAGATTAGTCTAAAGAGCTTTTCAAAATAGTCAAAGAACTATGCAGTCCTACCAGTCTCTCATCAAATCTGACTCCCTCACAAGTAGGCTGCGATAAAATGAACGACTTTTTCTGTGAGAAAATAGACACGATTTACTCATCATTTTCCAACCTCAAATTGAATGGCTCGGAGGACCATGAGCCACCCCTCTTTCAGGATTGTTGTTCCAGCTTTGGCCCATTCTCGGAAGAGGAAGTGGGCAAAGTTATTCTAGAAATTAAATCAGGCTCCCCTCTGGACCCTTGTCCCCACCATATTTTTTTGCAACTCACCCCAATAATTTGCCCAGCAGTGACTCAAGTGCTGAACCACTCGCGGAATTCCCAATCAGCTGGAAGAACGCCACAGTTAACCCTCTTCTAAAAAAAGCGGGTTTAGACATCAATAATCCAGCCAATTACAGACCCATATCTCAGCTACCCTATTTATCTAAAGTACTTGAAAAACTGGTTAATAGGCAACTGGCCAGTTTTCTTGAAACCAACAACTTACTAGATATCTCACAAACGGGTTTCAGGGCCAACAACAGCACGGAAACTACACTCTTGTCCGTGCTGGATAATATCAGAATGTATGTAGATCAGGGGAAAACAGTTGCCTTGATATTATTAGATCTCTCGGCGGCGTTTGATACCATACCACACAACCTGCTATTAAGAACTTTGGCAGCTAAAGGCATCAGGGACAGAGCACTGGGGTGGTTGCAATCCTTCCTATCGGACAGAACGCAATCAGTGCACTTGGGCAATTTTTCATCCCCGTGCCGGAACATCAAATATGGGGTCCCACAGGGGGCCTTACTAAGCCCAACATTGTTCAATGTATTTGTGTCTTCCCTGGCAGCAATAGGTAGAAAGTGGAGTGTCGAAATCTGTTCTTACGCAGACGACACCCAACTAACTGTAATCCTGGATGAGAGGAACAACCCCAAGGATAGGCTACTAAACTGTCTCTCAGAACTGTCTGACTGGATGCACAACCACTGTCTTAAACTAAACGCAGACAAATCAGAGATATTGCTGTTCGGCGGACACACTCAACTGTGGAACGACAGTTGGTGGACAGAATCCCTGGGTACTCCACCAACTCCGACACTAACAGCAAGAAATCTAGGAGTAATGATTGACACCTCCGTATCTATCAAATCCCACGTATCTACTATATGCGGCAAAGGCTTTGCTGTGTTAAAGATGCTTAGAAGAGTCTTCCCCTGGATTCCCATAGAGTCCAGAAAGATCCTGGTTCAGTCTCTACTGATGAGCAGGCTGGACTACGGAAACTCCCTGTTTGTAGGCATGGCAGAATATCTCTTCACTAAACTTCAAATGGTGCAGAACGCAGCGGCCAAGGCCGTTTGCAAGAAAAGAAAGTTTGACTCAGCCAAGAGCTGTCTACGTGATCTTCATTGGCTGCCAATGAAGCAAAGAGCAACTTTCAAAATGATGTGTATAACACACAGAGCATTGCACAATACAGGCCCACTTATTCTTAGAAACAGGATTCAGTTCTATGCTCCAACCAGAAATCTTCGCTCTCAATTCACGGCAAGAGCAAGAACTACTCGGGTGAAGAGAGCCAGGATGGGAAGGCGAGCCTTCTCCCACATTGCTGCAACCATATGGAACGAACTGCCCGCGGCCCTCCGACTCACGGACTGCCACCTGGCATTTAGGAAACATCTGAAAACCTTCCTCTTCCCTAAACCAGACTAATCTAACACGACCTACGTCAACCCACCATGCACTATAGCTACTACAGCGCCGTGATATCCTACTCTGGATGATTGTTAGCGCTTTATAAGAAAAATATAACCAAATATAACAATAACTACGGCCAATTCCGTTTTTCACTATTGCAAGGCTACCTGTTCCCCATAGGACAGAATGGGGAGTTTGTTTATAACATCTTGTTGGACTTTGGCCCTTAGGGCAGGTTCACCCTTAGACTTTTTGCTTGAAATGGTGACCGGGAAATGGTGATTTTTGGGATTCTGCGCACTTTCACTGTGTCCCAGTGGAAAGTGCGTGCACACTCTGAGTGCATGTGCTGAGCTAGGCCTGCCCGCCCATAGGAATGCATGGGGAATGTATGTGTCCCTGGTAGTTCCTGATGCGTGGGGTGTACAGGCTTGAGTCTGGTATGTGTGAACTCGTGAGAGTGAATGCTGCGAGATGGTGTATGCAGCATGTATGTGTCTAGTAGTCTAGACATGGCTGTACGTGTGCTGTGAGGGTGCTGGCGTGTGATTGGCTGGAGCTGGCTGGCATGCCAGGCTCCAGGAAGTCTGGATGGGTCTGCCCGGTGGTGAGTGGGAGATTAGCATGAGTGATGTGTGGGAGGAGTGTACCTGTGTCCTGGATGGGCTGGGTTTTCCCCACACAATGCTGGCTCCGCCCCCCTGTGGTGTGTCTAATGACCCAAGCCCTGCCAGTGAATAGAGAGGGTGGCTGAGGTAAACAGAGTACTCAAGAACCAGCTGCGACTGGTTCCGCCCCCACTCTGCACCCTTGAACAAAGGAATGCACTGTATAAAAATGGGGCTGTGTCCCCACTGAATTTGTTCTTTTCCAGGATCCTGAGGGGGCTGTTGCTGCTGTCGCTGGGCCAGAGGACCGCCACTTGGGGTGTCTCCCTGCCTGGAGACCCAGTGTGCTGGCTCTGGGCCCAGCCTTGTCCCCCCTGCCTGCCCAAGGACTGCTGGGACTCTGCCCTGCTTGCTGAGGGCATCTGGGAGCGCTTTATTTTACTTATAGCGCTTAAGAGCGCTTTATTTGGCTTGTAGCGCTTGGGAGCGCTGTGCCTTCACCCCAGCGCTGAGAGCGCTTTATTTTGAATTGTAGCGCTTGGGAGCGCTGTGATTGCCCCCTGGCGCTTGGGAGCGCCTTATCGACCTTTTAAAGCGAGTGCCCACCTCGCGGGTTTGGAACATTCGAGCGGCTGCCCACACCGCCTTTACCCCGGGTGAAAAGCACCGCCGCAGCCCGGAGGAAGCAGCCCCGCCTTTCCCCGAGCCGAGGAGAAGCCACGGAGCAGCTGCTGACGTCACCCGGGAGCCGCGCTGCCATTGGTTGTGGCTGCGGGAGGCTCGCCGGGTGACCTGTGCTCTGATTGGTGGTGGAGTGAAGGAAGGCGCTGCCTGCGGGGGCCGCCCGAGGCTCCCCGAGCTGGAGAGGAGCCCCGGACCTGCACCGGAAGCCGGTGAGTCACCAGACACGGGAGGGGCGCCGGGACACATTGTCGGTGTCCGCCCCCCCCCCCCCTCGGTAGCGCGTCCTCGCGCTTTGTGTTTTGAGCCCAGAGGCTCAGGGCGCACCATTGCCTTGGGAGTCCCCGGGAGGGGGACTCCCGCTTACAGCGCCCCCATTGGTTCAGAGCCCCGAGAGGCTCGTAAAGGCGGCATTTGTTTGTTGGAGCCTGCGAGGCTCAGAAGCAAGTTGTATTCACGAGCCCCAGAGGCTCAGAGGGCATTTGGTGTCTGTGGGGGAGTGGCCCCAGAAGGCCCCACCTTGCCCCCACCTTGTTGTGAGCCCGGAGAGAAGGCTCGAGGCGCCAGATTGGTTTGCGAGCCAGAGAGGCTCAGGGGCCATTTATTTCACGAGCCCAGAGAGGCTCAGGAGACAGTCAGTGGGGCAGAGCCTAGAGAGGCTCCCACGTTGGCCCCATCAATTGCCACACAGTTGCCCAGCACTTCGTGGGCAGCTGCCACGTTTAGGACCCTGGACATTGGACACAGGGCGTCCTAGCCCCAACAAGGCCAGAGGGCCTAGGGACAGTCACAGGTGGTGACTTACGTGAGTTTGGCGCAATTGTACTTTCTATGCACCTCTGAATGTATTGTTTATGCGTCATGTGCCTTTACACCTCTGAATGAATGTTATGCATTGCATCATGTGTTTTCCTCTTACACCCCTACAGGTATTGTAATACATAGGTGGTTGTTTTCTCCCTAGTACAGGTGGTGCTAGTGAGGTCCTGGTTACCAGTGATTACTGGTTGTGTGCTATTTTGTGCTATATTCTATGTACTAAGTGCTATTTCTGTAAGTGCTATTTCTGATTCCTGACAGTGGTCCAGGTGGCCCTGTCTTGTAAATAATCCCTTGTAAATTCTGCCCGTGCCTCTGGCACATTGTAAAGTGTGTGTTTTATCTAATGTGTTTTGGTGTAATACAAAGGCTATTTTTATATAACCTTGTGTGGAGTTTCCTTTGTGGTGGGCCCTGGGAGTTGTTGCTGGGGTGCATGCGCAAATACTTAACTTACATCGCCTCCAAGTTTAGCCTTGCTGCTCGCGCCACGTTACCTAGAGGGTGAGTAGGGGTTATCTTGGCGTGTAACTCCCTTGCCCTGACTTGGGTGTGGTGGTCTCTGACTGACTTTGGCGAAAGCCCTGGCCGGCCGGGGATCCCATTTCCAACATTGGCGGCAAGCGGTGAGGATAAGGATTTGTGTTTGCCTTGTACCTTAGTAGCAGCTGGCTGCACCACAAAACTCTGCATTTTAGATGACCACATTTTAGGGGATTGTTTTTGAAATTCCATTGTTTCTTCTCCTGAAGAGTGTCATTTGATTGTGTTCAGTACATTTGTCCCCCGCCCTGCTTCCAGAGTTTGGTACCTGTGTCGCTTTTGGTCAGGTTGAGAAGTCAGGGGTGGTAGAAACTGCCTTACCGATCCGAGGGGAGGGTGTGTGTGGATGAATGGTGTGTTTTCCTGGACGCATGAGTATGAGTTCTCTTTGATAAGGAGATTGTTGAAGTTTTGGAATTGTGTACTCTTACTTCAGATTGTTAAGTCCCCTGTGTTGCCCGTGTCTGTGAGCATCTTGCCAAGATGGAGTCTGCTTTTAATGTCTGGGGTCTGTTTTTGCATGAACTGAGAGAGTTTTGCGAAGAGAGAGACATTGCAGTGAATGAGTCAGACACCCAGTCCCAACTTAGGGGTAACCTGATCCAATGGCAGAAGGAGGACTGGGAGCGTGAGCACAGTGAGGAGAGGGCCCGGGTCTCACACCATGAGGGTGGTGGGTCAGAGGGGAGCCCTGAAGAGTCTGAGGAGGAGGAAGAAAATGATAGCACAGGGACGCCAGCAGATAGTGAGGACCCCATAGATAGGGAGTCCCTTGCTGGGTCCAGCGTAGGAGGCAGCGCCTCATCCCTTTACCTGTCCCCAGAGGAGCTGGAAGATAGGAGGAGAGAAAGGGAGCACCAGCTGGCTTTAGAAAAGCTCAGGTTGGAGCATGCCCAGGCTATGGCACAGCTGGGCGTTAGAAAGCAACAGCTGGAGGTTAAGAAGCAACAGCTAGAGACCGAGAGGGTCTTAGCGCAGGAAAGGATAGAGGAGGCTGAGAGGGCCGCCACCAGAGGCAAAGTAGCTCTGGAGGGTAGACTATCCCCTGCGCGCAGTGTTGAGTTTCTGGATCCCCCAGGGAGGGTTGAGTCCAGTGGTGGCAGCTATTTAGATTTCAGTGTAGGAAATCCCAGTCCCAGTTCCCCCAGTCTGGAACCTGTTTCCCAAGAGGAGGAGAACAGGTTGAAGTTCAGGAACCATAGGAAACCGCCTCACCAGAAGTGGGGGTATTTTGTGGATGACTGTTCTGATGCAATGGAGGATTGGCTGGCGGCTAACCGGGACGATGAGAGGGACGGTGTAGTGAATATGTTTCTCAAAGAGCAGTTGCTCAGTGTTGTGTGTCCAGAGTTGCGCCAGCACCTGCTGAAGTTGAAATGTTTTTGTCCTTGGGACCTTGCAGAGGAAGCAGACCGCTGGGAAGGTACCAGGGGTTCTGTAGAGTCATTAGGGAGTGACTCCAAAAGTAGTGGGTCAGGGATCTTCCAGCCCAGCGTGGTGGAAGAGGCTCAGTGTAGCCCAGCTAGGTCCCTGGTTAGTGAGAAGGGTGTAGGGGCTGACTGCCTGGCTCAGTGGAGCAGGAGTCAGTGGGTGGCTGAGAGCCCCCAGAGGCCCGAAGCCCTGTCTCAGAACCTGGGTGGTTTCTTGAGGGAACACCAGGTTGGGGACCTAGGCTGTCCTGTTAACCCAGTTGAGGAGGATCTCCTAGTGAGTAGAAGACCTGGAGCGTCTGTAACCAGAGCTCCTGTGGTTCTAGAGTCTGGCAGTACCGCTCCGGTAGGGAGGGTACAGGAGTCCAGAGGGAGGAGTGATTGGGGGAGTTCCCCAGTGGAAGGACCAGTGGGTCAGGGACTACCTAGTTGGGCTAGGTTCCCGTGTAGTGACCCGGGTGGCGCCACTTCTGGTCTGGGGGATTGTCACGCACTGTCAGGTGGACAGAGGGCGGGAGATCTGCGCCAGACAGACAATCACACAACAGATGTGACATTTGTTAGCCTCAGGGGGATGGAGTGTAAGTCCCCAGAAGTCCTGGAGCGCCAGGCAATTGTTCCACCGAAGGTTTTAGACCAGAGGTTGGAAGGCCAGGTTCAGGATCAGCCTGACCTGAAGGGTAGGACGACTGTAACCAGTGTCCTGACCGGTTCTTCTTCCAGAGGAACTTCTCCAGGTGGGAGAGGGCAGACCTCTGGAAGGGGGTGCAGAGGGTGGGAGAGCCCACCTCTGACCCCGGTGCAACCTGAGTGGATAAGCCCTGGGTGGAATGGCGTTCTAGAGGTACCCCTCGCCGGAGGAGGAACCCTAGAAGAAGAGGTAAGGGGAGGAGAGCCTTCCCTGAGACTCCTGGTCCGCCTGAGGTTGTAGGCCTTAGGCTGGAGAACCAGTGGCAGTCTAGTCCTGTCTTGCGGACAGGAAGAGTGGAAAATGGCTCCTATGTGCCAGGGGTTACTACCCCCCGCTCTGCGAATTGGCATGGACCAGTGGCACCTGGGTGGCCCAGGGCCTGGTCCTGGCCGCGGACAACTTGGGAGTACCAGTGGGGTAACCCAGTTGGTCCAGACAGTGTGTTTAGAGGGAATCCCATGGGTTCACCGTGGCGTAGAACAGGAGGGTGTCCCTGCAGTTGCGGGCCTGCGTCCGTGTTCTATCGCCCCAAGCAGGAAAGTCCATCATGGTGGTGATTGGTCTCCCCTGCGTTTTGGCTGGAAGGGGGTTATGTTGGACTTTGGCCCTTAGGGCAGGTTCACCCCTAGACTTTTTGCTTGAAATGGTGACCGGGAAATGGTGATTTTTGGGATTCTGCGCACTTTCACTGTGTCCCAGTGGAAAGTGCGTGCACACTCTGAGTGCATGTGCTGAGCTAGGCCTGCCCGCCCATAGGAATGCATGGGGAATGTATGTGTCCCTGGTAGTTCCTGATGCGTGGGGTGTACAGGCTTGAGTCTGGTATGTGTGAACTCGTGAGAGTGAATGCTGCGAGATGGTGTATGCAGCATGTATGTGTCTAGTAGCGAAGCGCCATTTCTAGACATGGCTGTACGTGTGCTGTGAGGGTGCTGGCGTGTGATTGGCTGGCATGCCAGGCTCCAGGAAGTCTGGATGGGTCTGCCCGGTGGTGAGTGGGAGATTAGCATGAGTGATGTGTGGGAGGAGTGTACCTGTGTCCTGGATGGGCTGGGTTTTCCCCACACAATGCTGGCTCCGCCCCCCTGTGGTGTCTCTAATGACCCAAGCCCTGCCAGTGAATAGAGAGGGTGGCTGAGGTAAACAGAGTACTCAAGAACCAGCTGCGACTGGTTCCGCCCCCACTCTGCACCCTTGAACAAAGGAAAGCACTGTATAAAAATGGGGCTGTGTCCCCACTGAATTTGTTCTTTTCCAGGATCCTGAGGGGGCTGTTGCTGCTGTCGCTGGGCCAGAGGACCGCCACTTGGGGTGTCTCCCTGCCTGGAGACCCAGTGTGCTGGCTCTGGGCCCAGCCTTGTCCCCCCTGCCTGCCCAAGGACTGCTGGGACTCTGCCCTGCTTGCTGAGGGCACCTGGGAGCGCTTTATTTTACTTATAGCGCTTAAGAGCGCTTTATTTGGCTTGTAGCGCTTGGGAGCGCTGTGCCTTCACCCCAGCGCTGAGAGCGCTTTATTTTGAATTGTAGCGCTTGGGAGCGCTGTGATTGCCCCCTGGCACTTGGGAGCGCCTTATCGACCTTTTAAAGCGAGTGCCCACCTCGCTGGTTTGGAACATTCGAGCGGCTGCCCACACCGCCTTTACCCCGGGTGAAAAGCACCGCCGCAGCCCGGAGGAAGCAGCCCCGCCTTTCCCCGAGCCGAGGAGAAGCCACGGAGCAGCTGCTGACGTCACCCGGGAGCCGCGCTGCCATTGGTTGTGGCTGCGGGAGGCTCGCCGGGTGACCTGTGCTCTGATTGGTGGTGGAGTGAAGGAAGGCGCTGCCTGCGGGGGCCGCCCGAGGCTCCCCGAGCTGGAGAGGAGCCCCGGACCTGCACCGGAAGCCGGTGAGTCACCAGACACGGGAGGGGCGCCGGGACACATTGTCGGTGTCCGCCCCCCCCCCCCTCGGTAGCGCGTCCTCGCGCTTTGTGTTTTGAGCCCAGAGGCTCAGGGCGCACCATTGCCTTGGGAGTCCCCGGGAGGGGGACTCCCGCTTACAGCGCCCCCATTGGTTCAGAGCCCAGAGAGGCTCGTAAAGGCGGCATTTGTTTGTTGGAGCCTGCGAGGCTCAGAGGCAAGTTGTATTCACGAGCCCCAGAGGCTCAGAGGGCATTTGGTGTCTGTGGGGGAGTGGCCCCAGAAGGCCCCACCTTGCCCCCACCTTGTTGTGAACCCGGAGAGAAGGCTCGAGGCGCCAGATTGGTTTGCGAGCCAGAGAGGCTCAGGGGCCATTTATTTCACGAGCCCAGAGAGGCTCAGGAGACAGTCAGTGGGGCAGAGCCTAGAGAGGCTCCCACGTTGACCCCATCAATTGCCACACAGTTGCCCAGCACTTCGTGGGCAGCTGCCACGTTTAGGACCCTGGACATTGGACACAGGGCGTCCTAGCCCCAACAAGGCCAGAGGGCCTAGGGACAGTCACAGGTGGTGACTTACGTGAGTTTGGCGCAATTGTACTTTCTATGCACCTCTGAATGTATTGTTTATGCGTCATGTGCCTTTACACCTCTGAATGAATGTTATGCATTGCATCATGTGTTTTCCTCTTACACCCCTACAGGTATTGTAATACATAGGTGGTTGTTTTCTCCCTAGTACAGGTGGTGCTAGTGAGGTCCTGGTTACCAGTGATTACTGGTTGTGTGCTATTTTGTGCTATATTCTATGTACTAAGTGCTATTTCTGTAAGTGCTATTTCTGATTCCTGACAGTGGTCCAGGTGGCCCTGTCTTGTAAATAATCCCTTGTAAATTCTGCCCGTGCCTCTGGCACATTGTAAAGTGTGTGTTTTATCTAATGTGTTTTGGTGTAATACAAAGGCTATTTTTATATAACCTTGTGTGGAGTTTCCTTTGTGGTGGGCCCTGGGAGTTGTTGCTGGGGTGCATGCGCAAATACTTAACTTACATCGCCTCCAAGTTTAGCCTTGCTGCTCGCGCCACGTTACCTAGAGGGTGAGTAGGGGTTATCTTGGCGTGTAACTCCCTTGCCCTGACTTGGGTGTGGTGGTCTCTGACTGACTTTGGCGAAAGCCCTGGCCGGCCGGGGATCCCATTTCCAACACATCTTATAAACATAAATGGCCCGGGGAATTAGGTAGGAAATTAAACTTTATTATGCCTGAACTCAGAATCTAAAGATGCATCTTTTAGCGAAGGTGACATTTACATTCTGTGTTTGAAAATACCACTTTTATAAAGTAGGTATTTTCTTGCTCAGTCATCCCGTGTGCCTCTGCTAGAATGTGGATTGCCTGTCTGGGTTTTGGATGACAGAAGGCTGGGGGGAAGGAGTGGCTCAAGATAGTCTAGGTGGGTCAGGAAAGTGCTGAATAGACCTGGGCTGCAATTGGGGAAGTTGGAGGAGAGTTCCTTGCACCTAAAAGTGCCTGGTCTGCCTCTGACCATGCCGTCTCCACCTCCTGCCAGGAAGTCACACCAGAGAAGGCAGAACTGATTCTGGCTGGGCACAGACACTCTCTGCCTAAGAGATCAAAGGATTTTGGGAAATAAATATTGCGGCCCAGACCCCTGACTTTTAGAACTCTTTTGGACCAAGAAGACTGCCAAGAAGAAGAGCTGGAGGAACTACCACATTGCCGTGTGTTTTGCTGTGTTGGCCTGCAGTGGCTGCTTCTGTCTTGGGCAGTGAAAGGACTGGACTGAACTTTCTGCAATCTACTTTTGTGAGTTTCACCAAGGGCTTGAGGTCGAGCTTGCCCCTTGTTCAAGAAGTCTCAGCACTGGGGACTGTGTGTTGTGTGCTGCAACAGAAGAAAAAGCAACCTGACGCCGTCTACGATGCTGCTGCCAACTCTGTGTCCTGTAGGCAACGCAGAGGGCACAGTCACAGCGCCGCACCGCGACCCTGATCTCACCGACGACACCTGCTGATGCCGCCACCGAGCCGTTGCTCGCACCATTACCTGTGAGCCCCGCACTCTGCAAAGCCTTGCTTCACGATGATGCCTTGGTATCCCCAACGACGCCGCTCCACACCGAAATCAATGCCGCTGCTTGCACCGCGGTTCGAGGGCACCGTTTGTAAAGTTACATGACACACTGCTCTCATCTCACACTACAGCCTTGGCCTACCATCTCTGGCACCATTGAGTCCAGTTCGTTAGCCAACGACAGAGCTTCTGCAATAACAATGCCGCTGCTTGCACCGCGACCTGCCAGCACCGCGACTAGCACTGCATTCACTTTGCACCGCGACCCTGGTCTCACTGATGACACCATCTAACGCCACCACCAAGCCACTTCTCACACCGCGACCTGAGGGCACCGCACGCTGCACCGCTGTACTTCGCACCGCAGCACCCGACGCCTGACTTCAACAGAGAGGAGTTCGATCTGCAACGCGTGTGACTTCAAGGGCACGACGACTCCTGCACCGACCTCCGGAACCAACGCCTGCGGATGCCGTGCTTTCAGAATCTCAACGAGAGGTTGCCGATGCCCTGCACTTCTAAAAGGTACTGTTTGCGGGTCTTCTCGATGCCGTAGCTGGCCCGCGACGCCGCGGTCAGCCAGAACTGTTTGGATTTGTTTGTTCACAACACTGTGATAGCCCCGGACGCAGCTATCGACATCAAGGAAAAAATTTTCAAGCATATTTTGATAATTTAAGATTTTTAAGTAATGTATTGTGGATTTTTATCATTTTTGGTCCTGTCTTAAATATATAAAAATATTGGATATTTTTCTAAACTGGTGTAGTATCCCTTTGTAGTGCTTACACTGTATTACTGTTGGTTATGTGCAAATGCTTTATGCACTGTCTTTAAGAGAAGCCTGACTGCTCGTGCCAAGCTACCAGTGGGTGAGCAGGGGCTATTTTAGGAGTGCAACTCCCTTATCATGACTAGAGTGGTGGTTTCTGCCCGACTTTGGGACATGCCCTAGCCAACCAAAAATCCCATTTCTAACAGTAATGTTCTTTTCCAGAGGGGAACACACATGTAATTAGACATTTTCAAAACATTTTTGATGGACTATGTTAGTTTAATAAACAGGCCAGGGGAATCATTTCTCACTTCCCAGAGGGGCATCAAAAGTCACCTGATTGGCCTATTAAGCGTTATGCCTCTTTTCTCCTCTGGCCCCCTGCCCCTGACCTCCCTCTGTGCCTGCTCCGCTTTTAATTTGTATTCTTCGCCGTTTTTCTCCTCTGGCCCCCTGCCCCTGACTTTCCCTCTGCACCTGCTTGTTCAATTGTACTCTGTATTGTCTTGTGCCGTTTTCTCGCTCCTCCTCGTGTTGACTCTGTGCCCCTTGTCGCCCAGTTCTCCCCTGCACCTCGGTGCCGCTGCCCCACCCCGCTCCCTGCCGCTGCTCCCCCGCTGCCCCAACCCAGCTCCCTCTAGCATCACCGCATCCTTCCCCCCACTCGCCACCCCGCTCCCGCCTCCCAGCTGCTCCTCCCTCACCCCGCCCCCCCACTCTCCATTTATGGCAGAGTGCACATGTACGCGCAGCGTAGACGCGCAGCGGGGGCGCCGATTGTGCGCCGAAGGCGCGCCAAAGGTAAGCCCGTCTGCGCCCGTCCGCGCCTGGACCGTGCCCAGCGCCAGAACCCCTGGCCCCCGAAGATGCCAGCCCACCCGCTGGACTTACGACTACGCCACCCTCAACGCTCTCAACACCGTCCAAATCCTGGGCTGCCACCGAGCCACCCCAGGACGTACCCACGGACCCTTCACCTGCCAATCCTGCAAGTTCTCCTGCATCCGGACCTGCACCGCACCCGCCAAGACGAGCACTAGCAGCAACCACCTGAAGTGCATCCTGCTCAACACCCGCTCCGTCCACAGACACGCCGTAGAACTCTGGAACCTCCTCGACACCACAGCCCCAGACATCGCTTTCCTCACGGAAACCTGGATGAACGCCTCCTCAGCGCCCGACATCGCCATCCCGGACGGATACAAGATCACCCAGAGGGACCGCGTCAACCAGACTGGAGGAGGCATCGCCATCGTCCACAAGAACACCATCCGCATCACGACCAACTCCGACGACACCCTCACAGCCGCTGAACACCTGCACTTCCAGATCCACACCGACCCCAAGACCACCCTCAGAGGCATCCTCATCTACAGACCCCCGGGACCACACACACAATTCAGCGAAGACATCGCCGACTTCATCAGCCCGCACGCCCTCCCCTCCGCGGACTACATCCTCCTCGGGGACCTCAATTTCCACCTGGAGAACAACAACGACCGCAACACCACCACCCTGCTGGACAACCTCGCCAACCTCAGACTCAAGCAACTGGTGACCACCCCCACCCACTACGCCGGCCACACGCTCGACCCCGTCTTCTCCTCCAGCAAGGACATCTCCTTCAGCCACGCCACCGGACTCCACTGGACAGACCACAGCTGCGTCCACTTCAGCTTCAGAAGGACCAAGCTCCACCACCACCAGCAACAGGTCCCCCGCAGAAGCTGGAACAAGATCACAGCCGACCAGCTCGCCACATCCCTGAGCCAGAACCCTCCCGCCAGCTCAGCGAACCCCAACCAAGCCGCCAACAACCTCACGAGGTGGATAAGCAACTGCGCAGACGACCTCGCTCCACTGAAAACTCCCCCTGCCAGACCCGGCACCAAGAAAGCCTCCTGGTTCGCCGACGAACTCAGGAGCTCCAAGAAGAACTGCCGAGCCCTCGAGAAAGCCTGGCGCAGAGACCCATCTACAGACAACATGACCACCCTCAAGCTCGCCACTCAAAAACACCACCAACTGATCCACGCCACCAAGAAAACCGCATTCAAGGAACGACTGGACAACAACGCCCACAACAGCAAGGAACTCTGCAACATTGTCAAAGAGCTCTCCAACCCTAGCGCCGGAAACAACAACATCACTCCCTCGCAAGACCTCTGCAACTCGCTCGCCTCGTTCTTCCACAGTAAGATCGCAGACATACACAACAGTTTCAGCGCACAGTGGACGCACCCTACGACCACACCAACGCCCTCCCCCACCACCCTCCGCGCCTGGACCCCGATCAACACCGAAGACACCATCAGCACAATGAACTCCATCCACTCCGGATCACCAACCGACCCCTGCCCTCACCACGTCTTCAACAAGGCAGACTCCGTCATCGCACCCCATCTACGGGACATCATCAACGCCTCCTTCGACACTGCCACCTTCCCAGCGAGCTCGAAGCACGCCGAACTCAGCGCCCTACTGAAGAAACCATCAGCAGACCCCACCGACCTCAAAAACTACCGCCCCATCTCGCTCCTTCCGTTTCCTGCCAAAGTCATCGAGAAGACCGTCAACAGACAGCTGGCCGCCTTCCTCGAGACGAATGGATCCCTCGACCACTTGCAGTCCGGCTTCCGGGCCAACCACAGCACCGAGACCGCCCTCATTGCAGCCACCGACGACATCCGAACCCTGCTCGACAACGGGTAAACAGCGGCCCTCATCTTCCTGGACCTCTCCGCGGCGTTCGACACGGTCTGCCACCGCACCCTAGTGCAGCGCCTCAACAACATTGGAATCCAGGAGAAGGCACTGGAGTGGATCATCTCCTTCCTCGCACAGAACACAGAGAGTCCACCTCCCCCCGTTCAGATCCGAGGCCACTGAAGTCATCTGCGGCCTACCACAAGGATCATCACTCAGCCCCACGCTGTTCAACATCTACATGAGCCCCCTTGCGGCCATCGCACGCCAACACAACCTCAACATCATCTCCTACGCCGACGACACCCAGCTGATCCTCTCCCTCACAAACGACCCCGCCACCGCCAGAACCAACCTACACGAAGGGATGAAAGACGTAGCCGAGTGGATGATGAACAGCCGCCTGAAACTGAACTCAGATAAGACGGAAGTCCTCATCCTGGGGTCCTCGCCCTCCGCCTGGGATGACTCCTGGTGGCCCCCTGCCCTGGGCAGCGCACCCAAACCCACAGACCACGCACACAACCTGGGCTTCATCCTGGACTCCTCCCTCTCCATGACCAGACAAGTCAACGCCGTCTCCTCATCGTGCTTCAACATCCTACGTATGCTACGTAAGATCTTCCGGTGGATCCCCACCGAAACCAGGAAGACGGTCACCCAGGCCCTCGTCACCAGCCGATTGGACTACGGCAACTCCCTCTACGCCGGAACCACTGCAAAACTCCAGAAAAGACTCCAGCGCATTCAGAACGCCTCAGCACGCCTCATCCTGGACATCCCCTGACACAGCCACATCTACGTACACCTGAGAAACCTGCACTGGCTCCCCGTCAGCAAGAGAATCACGTTCCGACTCCTCACCCACGCACACAAAGCTCTCCACAACCAAGGCCCAAGATACCTCAACGACCGCCTGACCTTCTACACTCCCACCCGCCAGCTCCGATCGACCAGCCACGCCCTCGCCGCCGTCCCCCGCATCCGAAGAGCAACAACGGGAGGAAGATCCTTCTCCTACCTGGCCGCCAAGGCGTGGAACTCCCTCCCCATCCACCTCCGCCTGACCCAAGACCACCGCGCCTTCAGGAAGCAACTCAAGACCTGGCTGTTCGAGCAGTAGCGGACCCCCCTACCCCAAGCGCCTTGAGACCCTCCGGGTGAGTAGCGCGCTATACAAATGCTTGATTGATTGATTGATGCCTCAGCGCAGACCAGATATGAGTCTCTTGCTCTTATAGTTCATTCATATGCCTCCCGAGCCAGTGGCCTCATGTGACCTCAAACTGCTTTTTTGTTAGGGAATGTTTCTTGGTCACTGTTATTTCTGTAAAAGACTTTAATCAATTTGAAATGATGTCTTAGCTTTAGCAGGACATGGTACCTTTTACCCAGAGTCGTTATCAGAATTCCACTTTTAATAGGAGGTTTTTGCCCAGTCTTCTTTCTGGGTCTTGCTGTGTACTTGTGCTTCCTTGGCTGAGGTATTACATGAGGTTGACCACAGATGTGATGGATTTGATCTGGATGTGAACCGTGCAATTGCGTTCCTCTGACCAACTTCCAACACAGATCAAGGGATTGATGCAGGCAGCACTGTGTTCAAGACTCTCATTGCCAGCTGGATTCCTTCGTCTCATTGTTGTTTCTGTGATTAAATGTCCATAAAGAATGCCAAGATGGCTTTAGAAGCACAAACCAAGGTTTTTTAAAGACATCTGGAGCTAGCCATGCAAACCATTCCACTTACATTCTGGAAGCCCTACGCTCTTTAAAATTCCTCACTAGGCGATGCAGAATTTGGCAAAGAAGTCTTAAGAAATATATTTTCTTAACTCATCGGCTGTGTGATGTCCCGAACTTTAGTCTTTCCTCTTGCTGAGAAATCTACTCACAGTTTGGAAATAAGCGAGAGGATATAGTTTGTGAATAAAGTTAAACACACAAGATGATGGATGGAATGTTGCGCATTGGCAAAACATTCACCCCCAGTCACAGATCTGGGTTTAATCCATCGTTATTTCGCTTTTGGTGACTTGGTTATTCCTGGTCTGTAGAGTCTTCCCTATTCCCAACACCCTCCGACTCAGGTCATTGATCGAAACAATCGCTCAGTTAGGCCCTTGTTAATAAGGGACCCAGCCACGTAGGGCACCTATTGCACGAGGAAAGGGTGTGATCATATATTCCATATGCACACATGCATGATAAGGGGTCACAATGTTTTCATTGAAATGGTTTGAGACAGGACGGGAATAGAGTAGATAAGATGTTGTGGACCAAGGTCCTACTTACGAGTAAGGGGAAGCAATATCTTTTAGGGGGGTACCATTCGATGTGTGCACAACTGGTCCAGTGTCCCTGGACCAGCATTTCGAGGGTGCAGGAACACTGCTTTAAATCTGGATGATAAAATCACGTGAGGATTGGGCTGCAAAATCAGCCCCCCCCCCAATCCAACTCACTTCTGCAGCAGAGGGCAAGCGTGAAAGGCTCTTCACTGCCAGTCCGCCACCTGCATATGTTCCACCCCAGCACCACTTCCACTTACTACTTCCTCAGAGCAGGTAGTAATTCGGAGTTTAAATGCACTAGGAATTTGGAGTTCCATGCATAATTTAATCCAGAAAAATGAGTCAATATGGTTAGTAATCATTCCCTGGGAATTAACTTGTAATAGCAGGATTTAGGAAAAGTGATACTCACCACATGATACATCCACACCTAAATCCATCCTATTTGTAATCACTTCCTATCAATCAAACTGTGCACAAATGTGTAACAGCAGTGGTACAGATTTGATTCAAGTGTGCCTTGGTCTAGGTAGGTGAAAAATGATGGACACGGAATGTGGCCCAAGTAATTGCCAGTGGCTGAGATTAATTCAAGAATTTGTTTCATCATCTTTGTGTTGCAGTTGTTGCTTTAAGTGCTATGGGTATACCCAGATGTGGATCCCGTGCACACTGTACCATAATACTCAAACTAACCCCTACAGATGAGTCCTAGATGAGCTTGTTTTCAAGCAGCTCCTGCTTGAAACCAATCAGGAGCTGCTTATGATCCCTTCTGGATTAAGTCTTACATGGCAGCTTCGGACGGACAGTTCCTATGAGGAAGATCATTGGTATTGTTGGTATTGTTTTCAATAAGGTGGGCCTTTGACTAGAGTAGCATGATGGGCGAAAAACGATGGACTGTAATGTGGCCCAAACACCTGCCAGTGGCTGAGATTAATCCAAGCATTTCATCCATCACCTGGTTGTTGGGCACGAATATCAGGCAGCTGGTGGTGGAACCTTTAGTGGTGGAGGGGCAGAACATTCACCCACATCAAGAAGAGACACAACAGGCATGAAAAAGACTGGGGAGGGGAGTCCCTACACCCAGATAAACTCAGAAATATTTGTAGAGGGGGTTGGCAGCCTTTCTGACCCATAAGGAGAGCCCGCACAAACGGGCCTCCACCAGCGTCCACCACCTTCCTCTTTAGCAGTGGCCAAAACCGCAACCTCTGCAGAGCCAAGCGTTTCCACCCCAGGCTGGTCCATGTTTGGACTGTCCAATGTCTGGGGTGAGTTACTGCCTTGGCTGAGTAAAATTGTGAGCAAGGAAGAAGAGGTTTCTGGGAATGGTGTGGAAACAAGGAGAAAACTGCATTAGGATGCTGAGAAAGGACCAGCCCTTCACTCCTCGACTGTACGTGTCCATCAGGAGGGTGTGGGATCACACACAGCTGTCAAGCACATCGCATGGCATGCCAGGCACCATTCCCACACCCATTACACAACTCTGACCAGACGCTGGCTTCTACACCACGGTCTGGGGAAAAGAGCTCATACTTGGGGGACTTATAGCTAGATTGACAATCCATTGCATGCCATAGCGCCAAGGAAGTATAGGGAATCGCTTGGAAAAGATGATTTGTTTATATTTTCCCACTATTGGAGCATGGGAGAAAGGCTTATTGATACAATTCAGAGTAGAGGTACAGAATACGACAGGAAGGAAAGAGAGTGGGGTCCAAGGATAACATTATGAAGTGGATGGACTCTTTTCTCATGCTAACAGCCATCACAATAAATACGGGTCCTTAACAAGGTCCCTCCATAATAAGCCATACCTAAAGTGCCATTGACTAGTTCAGGCCTTATATGGTAGCATGACTTGATTGCTGTACGATTTGTACCTCAGGGAGCTTATAGAAGTAGCAATGGGGATGTCATGAGACCAAAGGGATTGAGAATAACTCACGCAACAAGTGGGGTTCTTCATAGGGCCTGAGATTGGAAGACCAATAGCCTACTTGGTTACTCAGAAGATTTTTCCCAAACTTGGAAGAGATGTCAGGTCCTGGATCATGGAGATAGATAGCAGCAGCAGCGATTCCCATTAAAATCCAAATGTCTTACCTCTTAAGGCTCACAGCCAATAGGACATCTCTGTAAGACTTAGGAACCTCTTTGTACCATTGCATCTGCCTCAGCAACATCCGTTTATGTCTTTCACTCATCATCCAACCGCACCAGTGCAAACCTACACCCAACAATTCCCCTCAGCAAACTGATGAAGCACAGCAGTGTGCATATGGAGCACAAGCTCCAACCTAGCTCCAAGGTGGCCTATCACAGCTCACAAATCCAATTGGCAAATCTTTGTGGCTCAGCCACAGCAGCATATGGGGAGTTTACAAGGCCACTAGCAGGTCTTTGGCAGTCATAGATTTGTGGGGGCAGCATAACAGGTGTAGGGTGCACAACTTTATCCCTCTACAAAGAGCACCCTTGATCCTGGCAAACAAGTTATGCATAACCATTCGCCTCACAGCAGATACTGGAGGCTTCAGCCACTCATAGCTGACAACCCATTTTACAACACCCATTAGCAATCGCTGCCTTTTTGTACTACCAGGGTTTAGAAAGGTCCAGGTCAGCCACATCCTGTAAACACTAGGACAATTGCTGAAGTTACTATGCAGATACTTTTTTACTATGCAGATACTTTTTCCAAATAGGTGGCCTGCAGATTTCAGCATAGTTGTGCCATATACATTACTGACCACCCAACTTTGCTTACCACAAACCTCCAACCATGGATGGTAAGGGAGCCCATCCCTCAAGGAACACTGATAAAAGGCTTTTCACCAGTAGGACTGGCATACTTAATATCCTCCTCAACACACACACATCGATAGAGGACATGGAACACCTTTTTTGAAGGATACAAGGAAAGATTCCTGGTCCCCACAACTGTCAGGACGGTGCCCAATCTCTGTCCGGGAAGGATTTACCTGTAGTAGTTGTTGGAAAGATTCAAAGGAAGATGGGCTTGGGTAGGATAGCTTGCCAATTCAGTACTCTTCCCTTGCATCACTTCCCTTAGGTGTGTTCCTTAGGAAGGAATAGGGCACGTTTCATCTCCTGCACCACCTATCAAATCCCTGCAGCAGATTGGTAAATGATTGCTTTGATCCAGATGCTGGCTTTGATTATGATGCCTCCTTTAATGAAGGTTTGGTGCTAGTAAGGACAGCTGGGAATTTTACTATGACTATGAAAACGGCATGCCGATAAGGTCCTCAATATCCTGTGTGCTAGGCTAGTTATTGTGGGCAGAAACATGTTGGCGATTAGAAGATGTGTTTGAGCTATTTTCCTCTAATTACCCACCCGGTAAAGTGTTTTTAGACATACCTAGAGTCCTCACTAATAAAGGTGATAACCGAGGAACCCTAAGGTACTTTTAGATTTTCTGGATCCTGCTTTGTTCAGTAGTTTTATTCAGGAAATCCCTCTTACCGCCAAGTCTTTGCGGGGATCGAGTCCGTCCTGGTAGTACTATCGTACCAGGGTGGGGAGAGGATGCAGATTATGAAGCATGACACTATTATGTGTGTGAGGCATCTTCTTCCATAAAGGATAGCTTTCCCATTTTTATCAGTATCCTGCTATATACAACAAAAAGATTTACCTCTTTCCTAAAATGTAGGATTTTGTCTTCTTTGTGAAATGTTGATTTATATTACCTGCACTGTTTCTTTTTGTGAGATACTAGTTTTGGGCGGGACTTAATGGAGCTCTTTCCCCCACCTCTCGATTTTGTGTTAATGGTTGTCAATGACATCCACCAACCAGGTGCACCTGTTCATTAAGGCTTTGGGCAGACATGATTTTGGTGCCCTTCTGGGTAAATGTTAAATGTCGTTAAATGTCGTATACTTGTAAAGCGCACAGCTGCCCCAGCAAAGGGGCGTCCCGGCGCTGTATACCGCTGGGGAACCCATCCTGGCTTTCCCTGTGAGATGGTCCCTACTGGGCATCTCCAAGGTGAAGACAAGCATCCCCGGCGCTGATGGGGCCGTAAGTAGAGATTAAGCAAGCTATTGCCCAGAGTTGCTGAGTGGGACCCATGGTTGGAGTAGGCACCGAGTCGAGAATTATCGAGTCCGCTGACCATGGCCCAAGACCCTGCCGCGTCGGGAATCGAACCCTGGTCCTGGGCCGATCTCTGCTTCCGGGTCTGCCGCCTCTAACCAGTGAGCCACACCACTCCACTACAGTGTGGTGTGTGACTAAGTGGTCTGCTTTAAGGCTTTTGTACAACAAAGCCAGAAACATAGTCATCATGTAGCTTTTCCCCACCCTAGTGGCCTTGCACATTTGGCCAGAGAGATTGCAGGCTTATTATTTGGTCGGACAACATGGTGGTAGTACAGGCAACAAATCACAGTGTACATCTTGTTGCACTATCCCAGGCTTGCTGAAGAAGTTAAAGCTATGCAATTTGCAGTTGGCCAGTGACATCAAGTGCAAGTTATAGGCTTGTGGAAGGGATTAAAAACAGGGTAGCTGATGTTCTCCCTCCTTTCTAGATTGACTGGTTCTGAGTAGAGAAGGTAGACACTGGCAGTCAAATGCCCCCTTTTGTCCCAGAACTTTGAAAATTGGTGCACTGGAGAAGAGACTGAGGAACATAGCTGAGCTGGTACTGGCCACAAGTTCACATCAGCATTCTCAACAGTGCTATATGAGCATTTTATTACAGTGGCTGAATCAATGCCTGAATCATTCAGCTCTAGAGAAAGAAGAGTGAAGTCATTCAACCTGTAGACTAAGGACACAAGGAAATTAAGGCGTTGGGTCACCGAACACCTCGTAGGCATAGCCTACCGAGACAGACTCCTAGGGTTGGTGATCACTACCAAAACCTTCCTACTGCAATAAGCATTGAAAGACTAGTCCCGAGCAGAGCCCTAGGTGTTTGACAACAGGGCCCCTTTAGACTTTACTGCACTACAAAGCATTTCAGACCAGACACCTTTGATCTGCACTTCCCAATACCAGATAATCCTCACCTGTGCTGCATTTAATTTGTGATTAGGTCCCGCTGAGCCAGAGCATGCGCTGCACTGCGAGACATTTAGTAAGTGTGTTTTCAAAGTGCTACCAGAGGCTTTTTCTGGTCTCAAGCTTGCAGTTACGCGTGCGTGCACGCGTGCAGGCGCCATCTGCCTTTCTGTCATGGCTCATTAAGCCTTCCAGCGCATGAATCATGCTCTTCCACCCCCTTGCTGTCTGCTCTCACTACCCCTCCCTCCTCATTAGCTTCATGGCAGACGTTACTGTAAAAAAAAAAAAATGAAACCATGTGCTATTTCCCCAAAGACAGCCTCAGCCACAAGTTAGACTCCGGCCGCGCGGCCGCGTTACTTTCACGGGCGCCCGGCCAATGCTTGTTTTCCTTTGAGAGTCTGCACACACCCTTGTGCTTTTTTTGCGGATTCTCTGTTGACCCCTACGGTTTGTGGCACCGCGGTCTCATATTCGTCGGGTTATTGAGATGAGGCCTGAGCTTTATTACAATCTGCCAGGCCTGTTACCCTCTCATGACCCGGCGCTGACTCTGCCACGGGCATATACTGAATGAGTCGCGCGGACGCCTTGCTGTTCTCGTCAATCACCCGGCGTCACAGCTCAGAGTGAGCCGTCCACATGTCACGGCTTTATTGGATTCCTGTGTTGACCCAATGCCGCAGCAATTTTGCGGAGACGACGAACTGCGACAAGGTGTCTATTAAATGCACCATTTTTACGCTGGGAATTTGACAGCTCCCACATAGCTGTCATGACCTCTGCTGGCCACGGCTTCACCACCGCTTGGTTGAAGACGCTTTGCCAAGCACTTATTTCCAAAAGTAAGGAGTTTCAGTTGGGTGTCTGGATGAACACGCTATGCATGGACACTATTTTTTACTGTTCCTGCTTTCCCTGGGTATATGGCAGCCTTTCCAGACTCCTCTTGCTGGGGTGACACAGAGGAGATGCTCCCTTGATCCTGTGGACATTCTGTTGTTATTCCTGGAGGGAGCCGCTGCAGCGCTGGGGACTTCATGTCCCAAAGCCCCCTGCCAGCACCTCACCTGCCTACACTTAACGCTATTTCAGAACAGCGCAGTCCCGTGGTGTGGGGGATACGCTACACCACAAACTGTTGTTTACTGTTCCTGCTTTCCATGGTTGTCCGACAGCTTGTCCAGATGCGCCTTGCTGAGGAGACGCCAATGCTCCCTTGATCCTGTGGACATTCTGCTGTTGTTCCTGGGGGGAGCCGCTTGGGACTACATGTCCCACAACCCCTTGCCAGGACCTCATCTGTGTACACTTAGCGCTATTGAGTGTGGCGCAGGCACACTCAAAGCCCGGGCTTGTCTGCGGCCGACCGATGCATGGGTCTACTATCTTGTCTGACGCATTCCGGTACATCTTGATTCTTTTTCTAGTAATGTTACTTGTGATTACATCTTGTGTCACAACCATGTAGCTGAAATCTATTGCGCCAATTATGGGAAAATATAAACTAACCCAAGCCCCTATGGCCAAGAGCAGGAACCTTGTGAAAGCTAGTAATGTCATTATCAACTACCTTACCAACGCCATGGGTTTGATATAATGGGATTACCAAGGTTATTGTTGAACCTCTAACCACAGCACCTAATTCTCCCTGACCCTCCTGCGTGCTCACAGAACCATTAGAGATCATAGAATTGCCTCTCAGCCATGAGTAAATCTCACCCCCTGCAAAGAAGAGCAGACAGCCTGTCAACAATGGGGCTGTCAAGACTAAAACAAGCATTGGCATAGCCAATAGGTCTCGCTTTTGGGACCTTATAAGTATTTAGTTAAGCATCAACATATCCTTGTTGCAACAACAGCAACTGTTGAATGGCTAAACAATTATAAGGCCTCAAAGGCGAGACCTATTGGCTATGCAAATGCTTGTTTTTTTCTAGCCTTCCGGGCATCTAAGTTGTTGGCTCCCTCGAAGTAGCATGATAGCTTCAAGGTATTTTGTATTAATGATGGGGGAATAGGGAGGTGTTGTACTAACTTTACAGACCTCAAATAACAAAGCTCAACATAGCAAAGAGTGTTGTGACTATACGCACTTAAAGGGCTGCTGACAATTATTGCCTATTGAGTTTGCTATCTTCCTATGTGGAGCTCCAAGGAAAGAGTGATGGCTACCTGCTTATGCACAAGGATGAGTTCCCATTGACAATGCACCAGTACAAGAAAGTCCTAGCCTTGACTGTGGCTAAGGCGAGGATACTCTGCTTGTTTCACAACCTACTCCTTCCAGATCAGGGCGGCGACAACCACCTTAATAGAAGGGTTATCAAAAGATAACATCAGAAGAACTGAGAGGTGGAACTTCAACCCCTTCAAGCTCTGTGTTCGTCCATTAGTAGTTGGTGATGGGAAACATGGCCGCTAGATGGTGGGAATGTGACCCTGTAATACTGTCGACTAGTTTGAGAACACGAATGCTCCTCAGTTAGGGTAACACTTATTTTCACTTTGCAATCGTATTGACAACTTTTGCCTGTAATTTAATATAATATTGTGTTTAATAATGCTAATAGCTGAGTTTGGTTTTCAATTATTTTGATCTTAGATGGTGTTTCCAATAAAGTTTCATACATGAATTTTAAACTCACTCGTACGTAATAACAAAAATGCTTTGCTTTCCCTTAATTATGAGTCCTGAGGTTTTCTTTGCTTACAGTTGCCAGAAAGGTATTGGTGATGGGGCATTCACCTGTGTCAAGAGCAGCGCAGCACGTCCACATGAAAACTAACAATGGAGAGCAAACATTTGGTCTGCACTGGTGTATGGTGGATGGACTTGCCAGGCCTGCACTGAGACATGTTTGAGGGATTCCTCTAAGGCACTTCCCTACACCACACATTAGAAGTGGAGAACTGGGTGGCACTGAACCAATACGATCTGAGATTATTCCCAGGCACTACTTGCACAGGGACAAATCACAAGAAGTAGTTGAGATTCCTGGAGGAATTCCAATATCACTTTATTTAAAATGTTATATTGTGTTAGAATGGGCTGTTGAGCCTCAGCCAAATAGTCTACTGGCCCCTTTTAACTATGGACAGATGGAGTTCACCTCCCAGAGGCAGGCATGGACCTATTTATAAAGAATATGCATCACGTTCTAGCACAAATGAGTTGTCAAAAGTCTTTGTATGAGTAAAGCCAACATGTGTGTTCTTGCTGGTGAGGAAATTGGGGCAACATACAAATTGATCAGTCCAGCCTTAGACCGGCCGCCAGCCCCGGTGCAAGAGGCGGCACCCAGGAACCCTGACTGGACAATGATTCACAATGACTTGACCAGAAATACTGGGGGAAGGGATCGGATTTTGGGCTGAATGTTAAACAGTAAGGTCTTGTGAATGTATGGATTGGAGGTTACGCAGGTGGACCACCCCTTCGAAGAAAAGCTCATGGCGTAGTCCAGAGACAGGCAGCTGCCATCCAATTAGGCGAAGGAAACACAGCCAGCCACCATAGTGGTACGGCCATATAGAAGGCGTCTATGAAGTGAAGGTAAGTGAAGCACAGCTACTAGATGTGGAGGTCCACCCAGTACATCTGACTGACTGGAAAACATGGCTACTGGAAGTGAAAAGCCACTGAGCATGCCTGACTGAATGAAGGCGCCTGAAGCATGCATCTGGAAGATCATGACCGATGAAGCTTGCTCACCATAAGTGGAGGGCTAGTCAGTGTGCCAGACTGACTGGTAGCTGAATAGTGACTTTCAGAAATGTACATGCAACTGGCACACCTGAATGACTGCAGGTAAATGAACCGTGGCTGTGTTAAGATTGTGACCACATGGTATGCTTGAATTGTGCATTAATCAGCTAAGCACAGAAACCTCACATTTCAACAGCCTGGCTGCCGCGTATGCCTGACTGGAAGCGTTGTTGGATGGAACCAGTATGGAATGGTCACCCACAAAGATGGACGTGAATGTTCACCAGGGGAGGAATATAAAGCTAGCACTCTGAAGGTAGTGCACAGAGTGAACCCACAGTGGATTGTTTGAAAATGAAAGCAGCCAACAAACTGCAGCCTTTACGACTCCAAACAAATAGGTGTGGTCTCCATTATTGGGTGTTTGGTGGGTGACTAGATGGGGGTACTGTCACTGCGTTTAGTGCCTCAGGTCTATCCTCTCAAGCCACGAGAGTTGCTACCCTCCCCCCACTCCAGAAATCACACAAACAGATACAGAGGTGCGTTTGGTCCTGGCTGTCTTAACACAAGTACAGAGCCATAAGAAATGGCGGCCAGTTGTGTACCTTCCATCCTGAGGCCAAATGTGGCACTGGTGAGAGAGACTGTGTAAATTCAGTCATGCCAAAATACGGCACTCTGTAGAACCAAGATCTGTGTATATATGTGGTATTTGTAAAGCAGGAATCTACCCAAAGGGCTGTGGAGTGCTGTTCTTGGATAAAGGCATTGTCACTGTAACAATCACAGTGTAAACTGACCATAACTGATGCACTTCGACTATATCTCTTCTGCCAGCGCCCCTGGGATGTGACAGCAGGACCTCTGAAGCAGGTCTACCCACCCTTCTGCAGCTCTACCATCATCACCTCCTGAGCTTGAAGACAAACATCTCCAGGTGCCGCACATCAGCACTTTAGAAGCTCTGAAGTCACCAGCGCTGAAGCTGAGAGACTGGAACCTCTAGGGATATGATACAAACCCAGGGGCTTATTTACAAGCACCTTGCGCCACCGGTGCGTCACTTTTAATATGGGGAAAAGTAAATACACCCCCCAGTCCACCCTTCAGCAGCTTCCACATCAGGACAGCTGCAGAACTAGTACAACAAGAGGAAGACAGTCTCGTTGACACAGTGAGTATAATATGAAGGAAAACGTATTTAAGTAAGGGTCAGCAAGAGGCACGTCCAAGCAGTCCCTATAACCCTCCATCCCATCAACATTCCATAACCCTCTTTTAAAGCAGCGCTAAACATTCTATCCACATCACACCACACAGATAAGGCAGGATAGCATGCCTGAATAGTCTTCTGATGAGAGAAAAGTCACAACCATTAGTATCAGCACACATGCAGTTCTAATATCTGCTGCCCCACACTTCTCAAAACAGCACATCTGCAGCTCCAGTAACAACACGTCTGCACAGCTGCAGGCCTGTTATCAAACACCTACCACTCTAGTACCAGCAGCTCTGGTGCTCTAAAATTAACATGTATGCCACCTCGATGTGCAGACGTGTCCCTCATGGTGGTTGGCACACCGGCAATGTTTGCGTCGACTCCTCTACACTTCTGCAGCTCTGATATCTTCAACCCAGCAGCCCCCGCGGCCCCGCTACCACTGAACAGTTAATGCCTTTCGGTTTTCCTTTATTGTTTCAACTCTATGTTTTTAGTTGGAAGCCTACCAGACAGCGAAAATGTCTTGAATTACATCTTGCTGACATTCAGAAGGCTTCCCAGGGAATACTTTCTGCCCACTGCTCTCCATTGGCTTTGTGGTTTGTAACTCACATTTTCTTGCTTTCTATTTGCTGGATTTATTTGTTCACCCCTTCCACTGCACATCCCTTATTTACTGCATCCTTCCGCTGCCCATAGCTTATTTACTGCATCCTTCCACTGACCATAGCTTATTTACTGCATCCTTCCGCTGCCCATAGCTTATTTACTGCATACTTCCGCTGCCCATAGCTTATTTACTGCATCCTTCCGCTGCCCATAGCTTATATACTGCATCCTTTCGCTGCCCATAGCTTATTTACTGCATCCTTCCGCTGCCCATAGCTTATTTACTGCATCCTTCCACTGCCCATAGCTTATTTACTGCATCCTTCCGCTGCCCATAGCTTATTTACTGCATCCTTCCGAGTGCTCCCTTTCTGTAAACAGGCCTTTAAATCTTGTTCTTATCTCGTCACATTTACTGTGCATTCAAAGACAAAGGTCAAATGTAAGGCCCTGTCTTCATAGTGAGATTGGTGTGCACTTCTCTTTCTCTCGCTTCAAAGTACGAAAATGTATGTGCCAATCTTTTTTTTTTAAGCACACTTAAAAATGAACTGTGCTCATATTTCATAATATATCTGAATTAGAAAAGTAACAATTAAGGGCCAGATTTATCATTAGTTCACTCAGCGCAGCAAGCCATCTTGCTGTGATGCGCTGCTTGAAAGGGAAAGGGCAGGAATGCGCCGTATTTAACATCATACATTTTATTCCTGGCCTTTCCTTCGCTGGCACACAATGTACTGCCTAGCGCCAATGCAGGCACATTTGTGCCATGGTGCTAGGGTGCTGCGCTGCAGACAGGATTATTTTTACGCAAAATAATCCTCTGAGGCATTTTCCTCTTTCTATGGGTGCTGCTTAGTGCAGAACCCATAGAAAGAGAAAAACACGAGAAGAAATAAAGATATTTCTCCTCGTTACACCTCACTTGGGGAGACGTTGCGTTTTGATGCATTCTCAGGTCTATCTGTAAATGAAGATCTGGGAATACGCCAGAATCCAAATGGAGAGCTAGAGTGATGTCCGTGGCTGGCACTAGACCTCTCACGGCATTGGAACTTTAGGTGAAATGGGAAAATGATTGGGTGTCACAAGGTGGAAAGGTCAAGTACCTTTGTTGCCTTGTGCTCCTTTTCAATGTATTGATTTGTCGATTCTAAAATTGAGAGGTCTACAGTATGCCTTCTAATTACTGCTATGTGATGAGTCAATGTATGTCATGTCACAACACATGACTTGCCTTTCTAGAAGCCATTCCTACTGTCATTTTGTCATAGGTCAAATTTGTGTTGGTGCTCCTGACTTATGTGACTTTTCACCTGTCCTGTTTTTTCTGTGATACCCTGCTTTCCTGAAACTGATGGATTTGCTCACTAGGTAGAGCTCCTGCTGCAGAATCGTATGTGAACTGTGCAGTGGCCCTGGATAGTTTTTTTTTTTTGTAGAGTTTTATATAGCGCCAACTTGACCCAAACCAAATCGGGTATCAGAGCGCTTTACATAGCACCAGTTACGTTACATGAGGACACACATTCATTTTTGTTAGGCACGGGGAGATTAAGTGATTTGCCCAGGATCACAGGATGTTTGGCGTCGTTACCGAGACTCGAACCCAGATCCTCAGGTTCATGCTTACTTGGTTGTCTGCATGAGGCCCGTGGACTTCAGTTGAAATTAACGACGGTGCTACTTACAGAATGTTTCAGCTGCAGTGAGCTGACGTTAGGCACTTTATAAATGATAGTCTGGTAAACAAAAATATCTGCTCCTGTTCCTCTCCATTCCGGATCTTGTATATTTGTGATGGCTTTGCTGTGGTTATATAATACAATGCCTACCACACATTCAGCGGCTTTACCGTGCCGTGGCTCAGCCAAAGTCGTCACAAACAGGCCCATGTTTAAACCCCAAACAATAGTGCTACACTTCAGTACTTGCATCTCAATGTGAAAGACTCGATATTTATTTAGACAAATGCTATTCCTTCGTGTGGGACACTTGCATTTTCTTTTCAATAGCAAACCTGCTGGATGCTTTGTTCCCTGCAGCCCAACTTCCTGTCTTTGATGTGGTCTGTGTTGCTTATTTTTACCATTTCGGGGTTATGAAATCGGGCTCTTTTGCTTGGGCCTTTGTTGAAATAATTTCCCTTAGTGAAATCAGATTAAAAGGCCAGGGCCTTCCTCTGCTGGTGTTTTCGTTTTCCCTTAGAAGATGTATCGCATAAATTCCTCAGTGAATCTGAGAGCCCTCCCAATCCTGAGCTGGGTTGATAAGCATCATTGTTGCTCGGCACTTCCTGTTTTGACTGTCTTCATACAATCTCCTGCCTCTCTTATGTTTAAAGAGCTGGTGATGTTGTTCTGCCTCAGATTAGGTTTTGAATGTCCCTTTGCTGGAACCTAAAGTTATGACTTTACTTTTTAGCACTATATTCAAATATGAGGAGTGGATTGGTATTATTTCCAGGTTTTAAATATTGCTGCCCTATTTACACGTTAACTAAGCCGAACTCAATAGCTTGTTCAAAAAGGTACACACTTAATCCATGAAAGTGTAAAGACTTGTGGCATGTGCTTTCTCTCTTCTGTTTCAAGCAGCTTGTCAGGGTGCAAAGGCATGTAAAGTAACTCACCAAGCAATATGTAACACAATAACAGTACACTGTACAAGCCATGCAACTCATAAGCCAAAACTGGATGCAACATCAATCTGTCAGTCGCGTGACTTGTAAAGTGCCCCTACTCACCCATAAGGGTCTCAAGGTGCTGGACGGGGAGAAACAGCTGGTACGCCAAAGGCGCTGTGGTTCAGTCGAATAGCCAGGTCTTGAGGTCCTTCCTGAATTGAGGCTGTGACTGTGATTGCCTGAGGTGCAGAGGCAGGGAGTTCCAGCTCTTTGCTGCGAGGTAGGAGACATGAACTGCAGAAGCCAGGAGCTGGGTCTAAGCAGCCAGAACGGTAGATAGATGGGGACCAAACGAGGATATTGAGTGACAAGCTGTGTTCAGGTAAAGATCTCTCAGAGGGGGTCTTCTGGTAAGTTTAAGAAAATTCTTTCAATTGATTCTGGCAGATTGTTATTAATAACAGTCACACAACAAAGTTATAGCCTGGACATGATTTTAGTGATTGCTGTACTCCGGGCAAAGGTTGACTGTGACTGACAGCAAAACTGAGATAGGCACGGCTCTGAAAGAGATAAACACAACAAAGTCTTTTCCTTACCTGATCTGAATGGAGACCTAACAAGAGCTCAGACTGCAAATGGAAATGGGGTACAACATATAGTACTAATTTAAAAAAGGATGGAGAACCAGAGTGGAAAGAATAACCAGAATTAAGCCCCCTTCTTTTTAATGTTTATTTTTCCCTGCTTGCTTAGATGATTGCTCAGTCCGGAATCAAAGCCACCTCATACGCGGACGATATCCAACTTTTGTTCTCCTATGATAAACTCTCCCAATCCACCTTTGACCCTTTAAAAGACTGCTTGCGTAAAATTGCATCCTGGATGGACCATAACTGTCTCAGGCTTAACGCCGGGAAAACCGAGGTCCTTTTTTTCCATCAGCCGTCCCCCTTGGACCCCAACCTTTGGTGGCCACTCGATCTGAGCCCCCCCCCTTCACCAAAGGAATCCATAAAGAACCTGGGAGTCAGATGGGACTCCAACCTTTCCTTTCATACCCAAGTACAGACGGTATCAGCGTCCAGCTTCTCCAAAATTAGGATGGTAAAAAAATGTATCAACTTCCTTCCTAATAACACCAGGAGAGCCATAGTCCAAGCGTTGATCACCTCTCACTTGGACTACGCCAATGGTCTGTACATTGGTTTGGCCACAGGGCTCAGCCATCGACTACAGACAGTTCAAAACGCAGCGGTTCGATTGGTATGTGGTATATCCCTTAGAGAGCACATTTCTCCTCACCGGGGTTCGCTTCACTGGCTGCCAGTACATAAGAGAGGTGAATTCAAAGCCCTCACATTAGCACACAGGGCAATTAAAGGACAAGGCTCTAGCTACCTGTCCTCCTGTTTGCGCCCTTATAAGAATGTGAGATCTCTTCGCTCCAGCTCCCAAAACCTTCTTACCACCTCCAGATTTAACAAAACCCGCTCTGGAGGGAAAATCTTCCAGGTCTGTACCGCCTACCACTGGAACAAACTCCCTCTTTCCATCCAGATGATCCCGGACGAGCTCCCCTTTCGTAAGGCATTAAAAACGTTCCTCTTTTGCTGATTTCCTCAGGAGTTAGACTTATTTACACTCTCAGGAGCGCCGGGACACCCCGTTGGGGTTGCCGTGCGCTATATAAAATACTCTAAATAAATAAATAATACAAGACAGATTAAGAGCCAGAGCAGAATGAAAGAATTAGAAAATCTAAGGATAGGAACTACACTAGAGTAGGAGTAAGGGAGAAAATCAAAAGCAAAACATCATCATGGCTGTCGAAATCATTTATAGGAATGCAGTGATCAAGAATAGATGCACCAGACAGGTACTGGGACAACTAATGCTGTCCTGGGAAATTGAAAATGATGGATCAGAGATTCAAAACTAAGCTATGGGCAAGGAATGACGGGCTCAAGGAAGAGGGACGGACAATATCACTTCAGTGAATATGTAACCAAAGAAGGGTAGATAGGACTGGATAAGATACAGGGCAGGAGGGAAAGATATAGAAACAGGCAGCAACAAAGTAAAACGGTGAAGCATGCAACCTCACAGACAGAAGAACGGTACACAAGACAGCCATAGGAATCAATGGAGAAAATTAAGTGAGTCGAGGTTGTGTAGTGTTCGGACACTACCAAAGAAAAACTCCACAACTGGTAAGTAATAAAGCCACAGTATAATTTATTAAGTAGGCTTTGTCACAAAGGCGAGCCCACCAGCCAACATCCAAGTATACCCCGGCAGCTCGGGGCTAGAGCCCGAACCCCTGAATGCAGCAAGGAGGCTGGAATATACATACAAGAACATTCCAAATACAGGTAAGTATATATTAAACACAAACCAAGAGAAAGAAATATTAAATACCCATGCTAACGATAGCACATGGTGCTCACCGATAAAGCAGAATGGCACAACAGGCAAGCACAGCAAGCAGTTTAGCTTCAAAGGGAATTCAGGTTCTTCGGGTTCTCCTGGAGAGTTTCCAATATGTAGGCAGCAGTCGCGCAAACTGAAGCAGTTGATAAAACATATTATTTATGAATAAAGCACTCTTTAAGATGTCCCTCTAGGCTACCCATATTATAAAAGATTAACTGAGTCTTATCTTTGCCTCAATTTATATGGCTTCGGGCAGGAATATCTCCTTCTTAAATAGGAATCCAGCTGTCACATGAAAGTTGCTGTTCCTGGGTTTAGGGGATAAGTGCACTTAAATTCCTTTTATGACTGATGACTTGATATCTGTCCTGTGTGTTTCACACTGAGCTCTTTCTTGAGCAGTGTTGCGACATGCTTTGGACTGACCCGCTGGGATACAGCAGTTGATTGGTCTTGAAGGCCTTACCCATAAAAGCAGATGCCACTGCTGCTGCTTTTCTCATAGCTTACAGACCAGGTACCATAGTGCCCACACTCCCAGCGCTTACTCCACTCTGCGCCCCATAACACTCACATACCAAGGAAACTCATGAGACAAATTAGTGGGAAAGCAGTGGTGCAGGTTTATTTTGCACAACAAGTGGAAATAAGGTGGGTCATCTTACGGGCGATCCAATGCGGCAGCCCCTCGCTGTCCCGCATGCCTAATGAGCCATTCTTGCACGGCGAGTCGATGCTCTGACGGTGCAGTCCCTTATCACTTTCTTTCGTTCACTCCCGCCCCCCCTGTCAGGGCGGAGCGATGAGGCACACCCCCGGTCGGTTCAGGCCCCCCGACTGCCCGAAGGACTAACGGGGCGCCGACGCTGTTCGCTGGAACCCCCTCGGCTCCAGGTTCTTGGCTCAGGCACCCCTACTGTGCCAGGCAGAGGTATTGACTGTGTCCTTCTGCCGCAGAGGTACCCCTACTGTCCATCTGCTTCCAGATCGCCCTGTGACTCCGCCTGCAACACAAAAACAGACCGTTAACAGTTCAAAACATGCCTGCCTGCCGCTCTGCCGCTGGGTCTGGGCCAGGGAGGGAACAGCGCAGAGCAGCCAGGAACGCGACGGCAGGAAAGGCCGAGCCTCGCTGCCGCGCTAGACTTAAACCCCTTAAGGGCCGCCCCTCACACCTGGTGGCCTGCTCCCATTGGCGCGCATGAAAGGGGGCGGGCCAGAGCTGGCATGCGCGCGGAATGTGGGACTAAGATGCTGTCTCGCTTAGCTCCCCTTCGCGTCGCGCGGCCAGCGGCATAGTGCCCACACTCCCAGCGCTTACTCCACTCTGCGCCCCATAACACTCACATACCAAGGAAACTCATGAGACAAATTAGTGGGAAAGCAGTGGTGCAGGTTTATTTTGCACAACAAGTGGAAATAAGGTGGGTCATCTTACGGGCGATCCAATGCGGCAGCCCCTCGCTGTCCCGCATGCCTAATGAGCCATTCTTGCACGGCGAGTCGATGCTCTGACGGTGCAGTCCCTTATCACTTTCTTTCGTTCACTCCCGCCCCCCCTGTCAGGGCGGAGCGATGAGGCACACCCCCGGTCGGTTCAGGCCCCCCGACCGCCCGAAGGACTAACGGGGCGCCGACGCTGTTCGCTGGAACCCCCTCGGCTCCAGGTTCTTGGCTCAGGCACCCCTACTGTGCCAGGCAGAGGTATTGACTGTGTCCTTCTGCCGCAGAGGTACCCCTACTGTCCATCTGCTTCCAGATCGCCCTGTACTCCGCCACAGCTCTGGAGGAGGCCCCCGTCGATGACAGAGCCCCCCCCCACCCACTTAGCTACTTTGCCTCGCTGTGCTGCTTTTCTCATAGCTTACAGACCAGGTACCATTTTCCCCACTCTCATGTTAATCTTGTGGTCAGTGACAGTCCTCTCCCCTATGCACACTGTATCGGGCATATTTATAAGAAAGACATGCAGCGCAGTAAGTCAACATGCGTGACAGAGAAAAGGCAGGAATGCGCTGTATTTAAAAAAAATTATGGCACCTTCTTGCCTGTGTCCCTGCACTGTTTTGACTGCCTGCAGCTTATGTTGTAAAGAGAAGCAGCACATAAGGAAAGAGGAAGGAACAAGGAGAAATAAAGATAATTCTCATTGTTATGCCTCACCTGGGAAAGTGTAGTATTTCGGTGCACACCCAGGTCTACCACTTATGGTAAATCTGTGAATGCATCAAAGTCCATGGATGTTGTGTGGGAGCACCTATGCAAATCCCCATCAAATGCCTCCTTAGTGCAGATTCAGAAAAGGGGGTGGTGATGAACAGAGTGTCTGAATTAAGCAGACCACTCTTACCCAGTCCAAAGATCAGGGCTTGATCCATCACCGTTATTTAGCTCACTGCCCCATCCCAGCTCAGAACCTGGCTATATGCAAATTAGTCTGTCCCTGGCCCAGTGCATCATGGGAACAGGGCAGACCAAACTACCAAGCCAATTCTTCACCAGAAAGGAGACAAGCTACCAGGGACCGGTTTCTGGCATTTCAGCCTCGTCGGCCCGGCTTGCTTGAATCCTGATGGAGCAGTGAGCAAGGGACTCATGTCTGAGTATACCCTGCCACACCTATAGTGGCCAAAAACGATTCAGAAAAGGGGGTGGTGATGAACAGAGTGTCTGAATTAAGCAGACCACTCTTACCCAGTCCAAAGATCAGGGCTTGATCCATCACCGTTATTTAGCTCACTGCCCCATCCCAGCTCAGAACCTGGCTATATGCAAATTAGTCTGTCCCTGGCCCAGTGCATCATGGGAACAGGGCAGACCAAACTACCAAGCCAATTCTTCACCAGAAAGGAGACAAGCTACCAGGGACCGGTTTCTGGCATTTCAGCCTCGTCGGCCCGGCTTGCTTGAATCCTGATGGAGCAGTGAGCAAGGGACTCATGTCTGAGTATACCCTGCCACACCTATAGTGGCCAAAAACGATTCAGAAAAGGGGGTGGTGATGAACAGAGTGTCTGAATTAAGCAGACCACTCTTACCCAGTCCAAAGATCAGGGCTTGATCCATCACCGTTATTTAGCTCACTGCCCCATCCCAGCTCAGAACCTGGCTATATGCAAATTAGTCTGTCCCTGGCCCAGTGCATCATGGGAACAGGGCAGACCAAACTACCAAGCCAATTCTTCACCAGAAAGGAGACAAGCTACCAGGGACCGGTTTCTGGCATTTCAGCCTCGTCGGCCCGGCTTGCTTGAATCCTGATGGAGCAGTGAGCAAGGGACTCATGTCTGAGTATACCCTGCCACACCTATAGTGGCCAAAAACGATTCAGAAAAGGGGGTGGTGATGAACAGAGTGTCTGAATTAAGCAGACCACTCTTACCCAGTCCAAAGATCAGGGCTTGATCCATCACCGTTATTTAGCTCACTGCCCCATCCCAGCTCAGAACCTGGCTATATGCAAATTAGTCTGTCCCTGGCCCAGTGCATCATGGGAACAGGGCAGACCAAACTACCAAGCCAATTCTTCACCAGAAAGGAGACAAGCTACCAGGGACCGGTTTCTGGCATTTCAGCCTCGTCGGCCCGGCTTGCTTGAATCCTGATGGAGCAGTGAGCAAGGGACTCATGTCTGAGTATACCCTGCCACACCTATAGTGGCCAAAAACGATTCAGAAAAGGGGGTGGTGATGAACAGAGTGTCTGAATTAAGCAGACCACTCTTACCCAGTCCAAAGATCAGGGCTTGATCCATCACCGTTATTTAGCTCACTGCCCCATCCCAGCTCAGAACCTGGCTATATGCAAATTAGTCTGTCCCTGGCCCAGTGCATCATGGGAACAGGGCAGACCAAACTACCAAGCCAATTCTTCACCAGAAAGGAGACAAGCTACCAGGGACCGGTTTCTGGCATTTCAGCCTCGTCGGCCCGGCTTGCTTGAATCCTGATGGAGCAGTGAGCAAGGGACTCATGTCTGAGTATACCCTGCCACACCTATAGTGGCCAAAAACGATTCAGAAAAGGGGGTGGTGATGAACAGAGTGTCTGAATTAAGCAGACCACTCTTACCCAGTCCAAAGATCAGGGCTTGATCCATCACCGTTATTTAGCTCACTGCCCCATCCCAGCTCAGAACCTGGCTATATGCAAATTAGTCTGTCCCTGGCCCAGTGCATCATGGGAACAGGGCAGACCAAACTACCAAGCCAATTCTTCACCAGAAAGGAGACAAGCTACCAGGGACCGGTTTCTGGCATTTCAGCCTCGTCGGCCCGGCTTGCTTGAATCCTGATGGAGCAGTGAGCAAGGGACTCATGTCTGAGTATACCCTGCCACACCTATAGTGGCCAAAAACGATTCAGAAAAGGGGGTGGTGATGAACAGAGTGTCTGAATTAAGCAGACCACTCTTACCCAGTCCAAAGATCAGGGCTTGATCCATCACCGTTATTTAGCTCACTGCCCCATCCCAGCTCAGAACCTGGCTATATGCAAATTAGTCTGTCCCTGGCCCAGTGCATCATGGGAACAGGGCAGACCAAACTACCAAGCCAATTCTTCACCAGAAAGGAGACAAGCTACCAGGGACCGGTTTCTGGCATTTCAGCCTCGTCGGCCCGGCTTGCTTGAATCCTGATGGAGCAGTGAGCAAGGGACTCATGTCTGAGTATACCCTGCCACACCTATAGTGGCCAAAAACGATTCAGAAAAGGGGGTGGTGATGAACAGAGTGTCTGAATTAAGCAGACCACTCTTACCCAGTCCAAAGATCAGGGCTTTATCCATCACCGTTATTTAGCTCACTGCCCCATCCCAGCTCAGAACCTGGCTATATGCAAATTAGTCTGTCCCTGGCCCAGTGCATCATGGGAACAGGGCAGACCAAACTACCAAGCCAATTCTTCACCAGAAAGGAGACAAGCTACCAGGGACCGGTTTCTGGCATTTCAGCCTCGTCGGCCCGGCTTGCTTGAATCCTGATGGAGCAGTGAGCAAGGGACTCATGTCTGAGTATACCCTGCCACACCTATAGTGGCCAAAAACGATTCAGAAAAGGGGGTGGTGATGAACAGAGTGTCTGAATTAAGCAGACCACTCTTACCCAGTCCAAAGATCAGGGCTTGATCCATCACCGTTATTTAGCTCACTGCCCCATCCCAGCTCAGAACCTGGCTATATGCAAATTAGTCTGTCCCTGGCCCAGTGCATCATGGGAACAGGGCAGACCAAACTACCAAGCCAATTCTTCACCAGAAAGGAGACAAGCTACCAGGGACCGGTTTCTGGCATTTCAGCCTCGTCGGCCCGGCTTGCTTGAATCCTGATGGAGCAGTGAGCAAGGGACTCATGTCTGAGTATACCCTGCCACACCTATAGTGGCCAAAAACGATTCAGAAAAGGGGGTGGTGATGAACAGAGTGTCTGAATTAAGCAGACCACTCTTACCCAGTCCAAAGATCAGGGCTTGATCCATCACCGTTATTTAGCTCACTGCCCCATCCCAGCTCAGAACCTGGCTATATGCAAATTAGTCTGTCCCTGGCCCAGTGCATCATGGGAACAGGGCAGACCAAACTACCAAGCCAATTCTTCACCAGAAAGGAGACAAGCTACCAGGGACCGGTTTCTGGCATTTCAGCCTCGTCGGCCCGGCTTGCTTGAATCCTGATGGAGCAGTGAGCAAGGGACTCATGTCTGAGTATACAGCCAGGTTCTGAAACTGGGATGGTGCAATGAGCTAAAAAACGGTGTTGGATCTAGCCCTGATCTTTTGACTGGGTGAGAGTACTCTGCTTAATTCAGAGACTCTGTCCATCATCACCCCTTGTTGTAAATAATTTTGTCCACCCTAAGCGTGGAAGGGTATACTCAGATGTGAGTCCCTTGCTCATTGCACCATCAGGATTCAAGCAAGCCGGGCCGAAGACGCCTGAAATGGCAGAAACCGGTCCCCGGAAGCTTGTTTCCTTCCCAGTGTAAGAATTGGCTTTTGTAGTCTGGTCTGCCCTGTTCCCATGATGCACTGGGCCAGGGACAGACTAATTTGCATACAGCCAGGTTCTGAAACTGGGATGGTGCAATGAGCTAAAAAACGGTGTTGGATCTAGCCCTGATCTTTTGACTGGGTGAGAGTACTCTGCTTAATTCAGAGACTCTGTCCATCATCACCCCTTGTTGTAAATAATTTTGTCCACCCTAAGCGTGGAAGGGTATACTCAGATGTGAGTCCCTTGCTCATTGCACCATCAGGATTCAAGCAAGCCGGGCCGAAGACGCCTGAAATGGCAGAAACCGGTCCCCGGAAGCTTGTTTCCTTCCCAGTGTAAGAATTGGCTTTTGTAGTCTGGTCTGCCCTGTTCCCATGATGCACTGGGCCAGGGACAGACTAATTTGCATACAGCCAGGTTCTGAAACTGGGATGGTGCAATGAGCTAAAAAACGGTGTTGGATCTAGCCCTGATCTTTTGACTGGGTGAGAGTACTCTGCTTAATTCAGAGACTCTGTCCATCATCACCCCTTGTTGTAAATAATTTTGTCCACCCTAAGCGTGGAAGGGTATACTCAGATGTGAGTCCCTTGCTCATTGCACCATCAGGATTCAAGCAAGCCGGGCCGAAGACGCCTGAAATGGCAGAAACCGGTCCCCGGAAGCTTGTTTCCTTCCCAGTGTAAGAATTGGCTTTTGTAGTCTGGTCTGCCCTGTTCCCATGATGCACTGGGCCAGGGACAGACTAATTTGCATACAGCCAGGTTCTGAAACTGGGATGGTGCAATGAGCTAAAAAACGGTGTTGGATCTAGCCCTGATCTTTTGACTGGGTGAGAGTACTCTGCTTAATTCAGAGACTCTGTCCATCATCACCCCTTGTTGTAAATAATCCTTAGTGCAGAGTAACGCAACACAGCGATTTGCGATGCATTACATTACTCTGGATTTATAAAGCCACTCAGGGTCACACAAGGTGGCCTTGTGTGGCCTCATACATCGTATTTTGGGCTTGTGTCACGCATGCACCACGTTGTGTGGTGCAGGAGTGTCAGTCAGTCATAAAACTTTTATTCGGTTACATCGTAGCGAAACCATAAAAAGTACAAAGATAAAATACTGCAGTACATGTAAAAAAAAAAAATCACAGTAACGAAAAACATTTAAAAACAATTATCCTTTAAAACCAGTTGGTAACAATGATTCATTAACATACTAAAAAAGAAATGGAGTAAACAGGATCACTCATGAATTACAGCGAATTTTTAAACATGATTTCAAAAAACAGGCTACGCACTTAGCAGTGTATTGCGAATCAAGAAACTGCAGAGCCAGATAAGCGGGCCAACATGTTCTCAGGCCCATTTTTCGGAGCAAAGGAATAATCCAGCGCTTGCGAGGGAACTCATAGTATCTACAGAATAATATTACATGCATCGTAGACTGAGGTGATATACCGTCGCAAGGGCATTTCATTGGATTAAGGGACCAATCCTGCTCTTTTGGAAATGTGACTAGGCGAAAGAAAGAATTGAAACGGAACCTAGTCAGTACGTATTTTTCGTAATTAGTTAAATGGAATGTTAAGTATGGTTGTATACCCGAAACAGTCTGGACTGATAGTATCTGTACATTTGAGGGTTTACTTATTTCTTGGGAAAGTCGCAGTTCCCTAAAATGGGTTAGGCATAAATTTTTCAAGTCCTTCCTACTGATGTCAGTTATCGTCGAAGGTTCTAAGAAATAACAGGTACAGTTCAGGTCCTTAAGGAATTTGGAGACGTACAGGAGCCATGGGATTTTTCTCCAGTTTGACAGAGCCAAGCAATCGGATATCAGTGAGCGGGTTAGATGGCATTGTGTTTTAGTCCAAATACGGTGCCACAGCAGGATCGGCTGACATCTAATAATGTCTATCAGATAGTCAGTGCCCAGCTCAATGTGGCAACCGTATATAGCGGCACTTTGAGGTAGTGCCAATAAGTATTTTAGAAACCCATTCTCAACCGTTTGCAGGATATCGATGGGAGCATAACCCCAAACACCTGCACCGTAGGTTGCTACGCTGTGACACTTTGCGTGATAAATTTTTAGCAACTCCACTGGGGCAGGCTTGCCCAGTTTCCTCAAGAAGGAGACTAGAGCTGAGGTCACTCTCTGAAAAAGTAGCTTTTTACTGACCAGGGCTTGTTTCCAGGATAATCTATCGTCCACTAAAATTCCTAAGTAGGGGTATTCCCTGGTACATTCCAACCTAACATTGTCGATAAAAACTGATTTAGGTTTCTTCGCCTTGGGACCGATATGCATAACGTAGGTTTTGTTTTTATTCACCTTTAGGCCTAAGGAGAGCATAAAGTGACAGTATTTATTTAGCTGCCTTTGGAGCTGGTTTAGAGTTCTGGCTAAAATTACAGAGTCATCCGCGTATAATAAAGCGGGAATAGGGCGATGGTTAATAGATGGAAGATGGAAGATCCTGGCTCCCTTCGAGCATGGCGACTTCCAGCCCGTTAGTATATAGATTAAATAAGAAGGGAGCCAGGACACAGCCCTGTCTAACGCCTGTAAGAAGGGAGCCAGGACACAGCCCTGTCTAACGCAGGAGTGATGCAACTCCATTCAAAATTATGCCCCTGTATCTTTTACATGTGTTCTATGCATCAATGCCAGTATAGACTCTTAGGGCCAGATGTAGGTAAATTCAATTTAACGAGTCCTTAATAGCGATTTATACTGAATCGTTATTAAGGATTCGCTAAAATGAATGTAGGTAGGACTCGCACAAATATTTGCGATTCCTTAATATTCCTTAATTGCGAATCGCAAATTAAGATTCGCAATCGAGGAATACCATCCCATTCATTCCTGTGAGCCAAGAGGCCCATAGGATTGAATAGGATTTGCGCCCGCAATTTGCGAATAACCAAGAGGCACTCGCAAATTCCGGGTGCAATTTCAAGGGTGCAAGGGTTCCAAAAGGACACCCTGTTGCACCCCTGAAATGTGCATGTGTGCACATGTGGCACACATACATGCCCTAAGGGCTTGAATTTGTGCCACATGGCACTATGAAAAAAGCAAAAAAGTGCTTTTTTAAAGGAAATCGCTAATTACCACCAACTTGAAGATGGTGGTAATTAGCGAGTCCTTAAGGCTAAAGTGCACTTTCTTTTGTGCTTCTTACATTGCATTTAAGGAATCGCAATTTGCGATTCTTTAAATGCAATCGCAAAATAAGGAATTGCAATTTTTGCGATTCCTTATTTTGCAAGTAGGTTTAATCTTACCTACATTGGTCAAAGCCAAATTGCGATCCCAAAGGCTGAAATTCTGCAAAATTCTGAGTTTGCGGTCGCTATTTGGCTTCCTACATCTGGCCCTTAATGTTTTGGGCTTAGCATCAGACTTTTGGGGCATAAATCTCAAAAGTTGAGCTTGATGTCTCTTTTCTACTCGCATACCTTCATGGGACCATGTGCCCACCGGGGCATTCCCTTGGTCATATTATTGTCTGGGTTGCTTTCTTGCTGTAATAGGGTTCTGGCCCCTTCCATTTCTTTTTGTCTGTGGGCATGGGAAATGGGTGTTGGATTTGGCACTCTGCTATCAGTGGTGGCATGGTGACATCACCAGCTTGTTTGCACATGTGTTTGTCACTTGTGCATTTCAGCATGTTTAAGTGATCTGTTTCAGTGGTTATCCATCTCCGGTAATGGTTGGCTCTGTGATCTTTTATTTATTCCATCTGGTTGCAGGCTTGAACTCATTTTGGCGCCCTCGATTGCTTGTCTCTTTCATCGGATCCCTTCTTTCAGTCTGGGTATTGTTGAAAACTTGGTATTTTCTAGTTTGAATTGTTTTAGGTCCAGGCTCCTTCCTGCTGGGCTCCTTGTCAATCGGTGTACATTTTATTATGGCTGAAATGTCAAGTTTGTTATTCGCTCTGCTCCTGTGATTCTTGTGACTGTTCTGAGGAGTTTCCACTTTTCTGGGTACTGTAAATGAGAGGGGAGGAGGCTGACCACTAGGTTCCCCTGGGGAGGTCAGTTTCCCTACAGCATTTGAAGATGGTGATTTCACTCTTACAGTCCAAGGGTCAATATGTTTTTAAATGTGATTCTACCTGAATGTGGGTAGCGTGTACTTCTGATCCCTTCAGTTTCCGTTTTCCCTGCTGATATGGGAGATTTGGCACAGTACTGTCAGAGGTGGACTAGTGTATGCTCCAGCTTATTTGCACACATATGTGTGTCTTGTGTATTTCACTATGTTTAAAAAGGTCTGTTCCCAGCAGTTTATTTGGTGCCTGCGTACCAGTGTTTGTTCTGCTTCAGCGATGCATACATAGGTGACTTCTTATATCATCAGCAGCTGCGGCTCCTCCACAATGGCGGAGGAAGGTCGCCCCTTTGGCTCATTGCCAGCAGCTGAACAATAAAACAATATTTTATTACTGTTTTACTTTTTCAGCTGCTGGATGAGCTGGTGTGTGCAGGGAGGGGCGGGGCTAAGCCACGGGAAGGGGAGGAGGAATGGTTGGTGCCCGGTGGAGCTGTCCTATACAGCCATAGAGGAGTCTGGCCCCTTGGCCGTCACCTACCCAGCCGGTCATCTGACATGGTTTTTCCTCGTCTCCCTGTTCATGTCTCCTTCCCTCCCCTCCTCCCCCTCCTGTGATTCTTTGATTCAAATTGATGTAACTATGTAACATGTAACTCGCTGATTCAACTGATATAACTATGTATCCTGTAACTCGCTGATCCTCATGTAAAGCGCTCTGATACATCCGGGTCTAGCTAGCGCTATATAAAACTTTGAAAATAAAAATAAATAAAAATAAAATAAATAGGTGCACATGTCAGTTTTGCTGGCCGTCCAAGGCCAGCCAAATAGACATGTGCACATACGTTTCTCGAACCCAGCTGTATTGCACAGCCAGGTTGGAGAAACAGTACAGACTGCTTTGTGCCTGTGTGAGGGTTAATCCAGCCCGGTCAAGCCAATCCCCACACTGCTGTCATTCTTGAGAGCAGCATGGGGATTGGATGGGGAGTCCGTGAAGCTGTCCTAGGGACTGCTGGGACCAGGAACTGGATGCAGAGTTGCGCCAGGCGGCTGGCAGCACCAGATACATCTTTTTTTATTTTTATACTTAATCCCCTGCTGCATGCTCCCCCCATGCACTACACCCTCGCCCCTCCACCCGCACCCTCTCCATCCACCCCACCACTCTTATCTTTGTCGGTCGCCACTGACCATCAGGTTGGGGGCTTGAACCCATTCGGGTGCATTTGAGTGTTTGCCTATAAAATCAGGATCATTCCTTTCAGCCAGTGTGCTGTGGAAACTTTGTACCCAGTGTTTGTCTTGCTTCAGCTCCAAGCTTCTTCCTGCTGGGCTTAGTGCCTTGAGTGGTCACTGGCTGCTAGTAATTCCATATTGATTTTCTTGTGGCTGACGTGTCAAGTTAATGATGTGTTCGCTCTGGTCATGTGATTCCTGTTTTGACTGTTCAGTCGAATATCCATCACTCCAGGGGTTGTTAATGAAAAGACTGGAAGTTGTGCCCAAGAGGTCTGATGTATCAGTGGTTTTGACCCATTCTGTGTCTATGGGGAAATTCTTTTCTACCTAAGGGTCTAGGTTCTCCTGCGGTGTCTGTTAGTTTTCTTTCTTATTGCAGTTGGAGATGTCTTTATCCTTCCTTCTCTGGGATTAAGGTTAAGTAATATGAACCTTCTTGTTTGGGGGGTTTAACCTGAAACAGTCTCATTTAATTAAGATTGACGAAAGGTGGGATCTTCACGGAGTTTTAACATCAGTTTTTTTCTATCATGTTATTCTTCGCACAGACTCCTTACATGAATACCTTACAAATATCAGACTGGATCTGGAAGACTTTTTCCCAGCAGTAGCTCTCCTGCATCGCCAGATGGTGCAATACGACCTTCAACAACAACCCAAGTTGTGACAACAGCCGCCTATATGTGGAGCCAACAGGCACGCTTGAGACAGTTATTGTTCGGAAGCGAATCCAGAGCATTTCTGGGTGTTTTACGAACAAAATTCCTCATTGAATTTGACAGTTACTAAGTTAAATGGCATGTCCTAAGATTTTAGGTTTTAGGTTTTTTCCACACTGATGTGACAGACATGGTGTTCTTTTGGAATGAAGATCTGGTGTTATGCAGATATTTTGGTTTCTGTAGAAAACCACTTCTTTATTTGACTTGGTCAGCATGCCGAGTGTGTCAGTGACTGGCTCCCATAACACACTTTGTAGGGGCAGGTGTGCTCTTCATCAAAGGGTCTCTCTACTCCTCCCAAGACATAGTGTAAATATGGCCACTCCAGGTGGTTGGCTCTCTGTATGCCTGCTGGTGTACCCTGGTTTGCCAGCTGGTGGCAAGTGCAGCTGTTGTGGTCCTTCAGTACATTTTTAGGTCTCGGCTGGCGATAGCAGCGCGCATGCGCTGCTCTCAGCATTAAAGAGCTTCTTGAAATCAATTCGGCTGAGGAAGGCGACTTGAAGCCCCGCTCCCTCTTCCCATTGGCTCGCGTCATAGCTTAGGTTAAACGCTGGCATTCCATTGTTAAGGAGGCTTTTTAGTCCCTCCTTGTAGCCGCCCTATCCACTTTTGGCCCCGCCCACCGGGACTGGATCTTTTACTGGTGGCAGTACACAGAGTCTTTTGATTATTGGGTAAGGACTTTTTTTACCATTGGTGTAATGTTTGCTTACCATTGGAATACTCATCTCACATTTGTTTTTGTGTTTATGTTTATGTTTAGGTGATTTGTATTGCGTGCAAATACCCTGAGGTGTCTTAGCGCATAAGATTACGATTCGGGTAAGAAGGCGCTGGAGAGGAATCATTGATTAAAAAGCCAGGTTTTCAGTTGTTTCCTGAAGACTGTGAGAGGAGAGCTAGTTTTGATGGAGAGAGGAAGAGTGTTCCAAAGCCTAGGGGTGACAACTAGGAAAAGTCTATCTCCCCAAGAGGAAGTTTTTGTCCGTGGGATTGGTAGGAGGCAGGTTTAGGATGAACGGAGGGTCTGCTGGGGGTATGGATAAGAAAGGCGTTCTTTAGGAATCGAGGTCCTATGTTATGAATGGCTTTGTAAGCCATACTGAGCGCTTTGAATTTAATCCGGCTTCTGACACGCAGCCAATGAAGATGGTGTATGGCCGCGGTGATGGAGTTATATCTAGGGATGCCGAGTAGAACTCTGGATAGATTGGAGTTTATTGAGAACCTTTTCTTGAGCATTGAGGAGAAGGGCGTTACAGTAATCCATCTTGGAGAAGATGAGGGTAGTGATAAGGGTTTTTCCTGCAGATGCTGGGAGTTATGGAAGTAGTTTCTTGATTTTTCTTAAAGTATGAAAGGATGAGGACACCACTGTGTTGACATGATGGTGAAACAGGAGTTTGTTGTCGAACATAACTCTGAGGTTTCTGACCCTGGCAACCGGTTCTGGTGGGGGACCCATTTCGTTTGGCCACCAGATGGAGGACCAACCAGGGGAGAGGCTGCCAAAGGTCATGACCTCAGTCTTCTCTGAGTTTAATTTTAAACAATTGCTCGACATCCAGGAGCTGATAGCTAGCATACCCTCCTGGAATCTGGAGGCAACTGCTGCCCCGTCCTTATGCATAGCCAGCACCAGCTGGGTGTCGTCGACATAGGTGGTTAAACTCAGCCCATGTGCCTTAATGACCCTCGCCACGTCCGACACATATATGTTGAATAGTGTCGGACTTGTGCCTTGTAAATGTCCACAGGTGCCTTCTTTGTCTAGTGCACGCACAATTACCATAAATGTCTACAATGTGATTGTGAAAAAGGTCAATGTTGTGAAATGTTTACAGTTTGTTCGTCAGTTGAGCTGCACGTCTATAAATGACTATTTGATCTGTCTCTCTTGAGGCTGTCAGTGGAGAGGAAACCCAATTAGACATGAAACCCGCGGTTCACCTTTGGTTGCAGGGCAAGATTTGAACCGTTGTGTGACCTTTGATGTAAGAAAACAGCCGCACTCGGTCCACTAGGCGTGGATAAATCCCTCACCGGGTACACAAACGCAGAGGGTGTTTAATGCATGTGTACCGATCACCATGTCGTCTTTGTCTGCTACAGCCGATAACATATTTCCGTTGCACAGAGCATCTGAAAGTAGATTTCAGTGCTGGGTAGTAGAGTGTGTATATTTGTAATTGCATTTATATAGTGCAAATATGACATTACCCTCCTTCTACACACCGCATGTGTCTGTTGCTAGAGGAGGATGTAAACATCACCGTGTTGGAAGCAGTATCCAGCTCTGCCAGTGGCGTCAAAATTCAGTGCCCCATAATTCGTAAACTGATAGTTTACGAGGCGCGGGCTCAAAATGATTCTATGGTTTACTATTGTGACTGATTGGAAACAAAAACTTGTGGAGAGGGGTATGACTAAAAAAACTGCGCTTCCACTATTGTGAACTTTCGGCAATGTGTGTGCAAATCTTGTCTGCATACCAGTGAACACTGTCTGATTGTGTGATCATGTTAATGGTGCATAAATGATTATGGACAGGGTATGGCTGCATACACGTGTACCCTAATTGCCAGTATGTGTTTAATTACCAATGGGGCGAACATATGTCGTGAGTGCATAAAAGTGTACACCACTATTATGTGTGCCTGCTTATGTTGATGCTGCAGCCTTCCTCCCTTCCACCCTTCTTGTTCTTGTATATGTATATGTTGTGGACGCATGTAGGGTTAGGCTGATTGTGTGTAAACGCGTTGATCTTGTGTGATTTTGCGCTTGTGTCAGTGGTGCCTAATTGGTGCCTGCGGCACGTGTACGCCACTGGCAACTGCATTGTGGTATTTATTTATGAATGTTGTGGGCTGGATGCATGCAAGTGTGGCTGTTTGTTTCTGTATTGCTATGTGCACATGTATAGTCTGTACCAGGGCTTTAAGTGGGCTGGGTCCTGCCTGTGCTCAGCACCAGCGGTTCTGGTATGAGACGAGGGTAAGCACCCTCTGCCCCCACCCCGGTGCAGTTCTTTCTAATGAGGTCATGGCTGAGATGTCTGCCGATAGTGTTTGATTTTCTGTGGGAGGTCTCCGTTCACCTATCTGGCTACTTTTATATGGAACATACTGCTCTAGGGGTGCAAACGTTGGAAAAATGGACATAAACACAATATGCAAACAATATTAGCCTTGGTCTTATAAAACAGGCTGACAAACTGCACAAATACTATCTGTGTCAAGGTGAGAGGTGACGCCGTGATACGGGTGACCCCTTAACCAGTATTAGAAGTTTATTTAGCTACAACCATGTGTCGCAGGCACTTTCATTTTAATGTATGTGGAGTAATTTAGACCAATTCACTAACGTTAAAATGGGAGCGCGCTACACTTGTGCCTGTTCACTCACCAGTGCCCGTTACAAAATAAGGGACAATTGTGTCCATCTCCGTGTCTGAGTGGTTACATCTCACTGCGTACCTTGTTGCTAGTTTTATGAGGAACATATTGCTCTAGGGGTACTAACGTTGGAAAAATGGACTTAAACACAATATGCAAACAATATTAGCCTTGGTCTTATAAAAGAGGCTGACAAACTGCACAAATACTATCTGTGTCTAGGTGAGAGGTGACGCGGTGATACGGGTAAGCCCTTAACCAGCATTAGATGTTTATTTAAGCAAGAGCACTTTGCATGCTGGATTTATAAACTTGTGTTTGCAATGAAAACCAAAACAGAACTGCGAGTCCGAGAATGCAAAGCGCTGTTGGCTTAAAAATGGCATGGATGTGGAAGACGTCACACAGGATATTCCGCCGCTTTCCAATACATCACAATCACTTCAACCAATGCTTACACATTTCTCGCTAACGCACCAATCAGTGCTCAAAACGTTTTAGTAACGCGGACCAATCCCAGCGCGACACTTCTGACGCCAGCCCTACTCCGGCTTCTGCAGCTTCGGCTGACCCCTCCTTTACAAAATTTATCAGCACACTGTATTTACACTTTTATACAGCTAAAACCAGTTAGTAACCACATAAAGCATTTCCATTTGTCTGTTTTGCTAAAACCAAAGTGATAGTTTACTCAAACTCACAAGAATTCTGTATTTCCAGTAGACAGCGCTTGCCTTTTCTCTACCACAGAATTTTAGTTCTGTCGATAAAGTAGCACTTCCCTCTACCTTACCCTTCTCTCAAGCTCCGGTTACAACTCTTCTACTCTCTTAGGGCTAAGTTTTAGTCAAAGTACATTTCACTCCTGTGCTTAGAACCAAGATTTTACAGGTGTCCTTCGCTATACATTCACCACTTTCACAAGTAAAATGTCCCTAACTTTGTAATACACAACCATATTACCACTTTGAAACAGACTATGTAATGTGCGACTTCACTTGCCACACATTCCCCTCTGCCTGCAGACAGAGTAACCAGCTTCCTACTTCCCAGAAGCCTCAAAATTCTGACTACACATAACGTGATACAGACTCAACATATAATGTTAGTCATACTTTTCTGTACATCAAAACTCTATATACATTAAACTTGTCAAACCTATACACTGCTTATCCAAGCTAACCTATAGCAACCAGACTCCTGCTACCAAAAAAAACTGATCCACCACTGCACTCGAAGAACCCTCCAAACCTTCACCGTAATCCCAGAAGCTATCACACTTCACTCGTCGGTGTGGCCCATAGCACCGCGAGCCACTCATTCACACAAATCACACAGCACCCAAGATCAGCGAAAACCAGAGGACGAGCTGCTGGATAGCGGAATACCCTACTTCATCTATTGATTTAAATTCTATACATTATATACATATGCATTTCATTAATTTCACCATGGTAATTAAATTTTATAAACAGCATTTAAGGCACCCCACTGTTTTGACCAATGGATCAGCTAGTAAAAATGAGCTATGGACAACAAGACAAGCCTAATTTTCCATTTATTTAATTTTTATTTCTCTCTTAAGTCTTCTAGCATGACCTTACGCTTAGGATTTTAATCTTTATTCTGAAAATTTAGTTAAGCATTTCTTTAATCACTTCAAGTAAAGGATAAAACAAGTTCAATTAGTTTTACATTTATTAGCAGAATAGTTCAGAAATGAGAAAATTCAAAGACATATTACCCATCTTCTTGGTTAAAAAGGAAATCAGGATTAAACGACAAAGTTCCGAAAAACAGCCTCTCTATCTTCCTCGATGTTCACCTCCCATCAGGACTACGACCCCATCAAAAGTTAAAGTCCGGAAAAATGTCAGTCTTTGCACCCAGAAAATCGTTCAGTCCGACAACATGTGCGAAAAATAATTAAAAAGAAGGTTTTTTCTCTCTTTCAAACGGCCTCTTTTATACCCTTTTTCCCTAACTATCTAAATAAAATTTGAAACTTTAGGGTCCACACTCATTTCTCATTGGTCCATTCGAGGGGTGGATGAAGATCACCTCATCGTCCGATTTTTGCTAAGTCACTTCCATAAGTCTCATACGGTCATAATTGTTCATGTTGCAATATTTCATTTCTGTCCTTATATCGACACTTCGGTCAACTTTCCCAGGCACACAACTCGACATTCCATCCGGCACCATTCTGCTCTTCAGGCCACGCTGACCTAGACATCAGCAGCCCAGGCACAGGCCGCTCGCACATCTCTCAAGCACAGTTGCCGTAGAAAAACACTCTCTCGGAGTCCCGCAAACCCTCCATTTTTATTTAGGCCACATGGGCCATAACAGGAACTATTATAAAAAACAAACACAATTAAACGTTAGATTTCGAATTAAAACCCTTCTGTTTACCTCCCCCCATTCTAAGTTTACCCTGCTAGTGGTTACCTAGCCTTTAAGCTACAAATAGGTGTTGTTTTCTTACCATTCTCCTTCGTTTTTGCTACAATGAATACTTATAATAAGCATACATGCGTAGCTTTGTTAAATTAGAGCGTTATTGCACTATATTAGTATGACAAATTCACATGATTAATGTATTACGATTTGCAGCACAAGCAAATTAGTATCCCACGCGTACTTTTCTGTGTGAGTTTTCTTATTTATTGATTAGTTTAAATTCACTCGATTAATACATATTACAGTTATTAGAAACTGACTTTACGAGGGGTATACAACATTTTTTGTTACAGCCTCGCTCCATCACCATGCATGTGCACATGAGACCCTCATGCTCTAAATACCAACAGGGATCCTAACTAGAATTATTTAACATTCATTTTTAGGTCACAAAAAAAGATAAACATCCGGCGCTATTACCACAACTTACCACCACCTGTAGTCAAGGATTTACACACGTCTGTGGACTGCTCTCTCTTTCAAGTGGGGTTTCCAGATTGAACATGCATTAAAAATGCAATATGTCTCGCCTTCTATTAAGTTAAAGCCATTTGCTTTGCTACACAAGACCATTAGCAAAGCAAATGACTTTAACTTAATCAAAGGGGAGACCTATTTCATTTTCAATGCTTGTTGCATATTGGTGACACTAACACTGCCCTTCTGGATGTGCATGGTGTACAAGTATGGGAAGCAGTGCAATATTAGTCAGCCTTTTTAGCCTTGATTGTTCTTTTCACCGACAGTCCCTCTCCTTCCTGATTGGTATCTGGGACTGGTATGCTCCCCATCGCCAAGAGTTGTTTGTTGGCTACTGGTGGGGGTTGATGGTCTAAGGCTTGGCCCTGCTTAGTGTCTCCTCGCAAAGTAAGGACTGTGGGAAAATCCTATGTGGAATTCTTATTAGATGGAGCCCTGATAGCTTGTGCCGCAGTCCTAGGTAGCATTTGTAACTCCTGCTTTGAGGGCTGACGTCCTCTGTTTTGGTACTGGTTGGGCTTTGCCAATAGGACTTCCAGGTGGAGGGTCATGTACCTATGACTTTGTGGTAAGGGAAGAAGACTAAAAATGAATGATACATTTGAAGAGCTAGCATGGGTATCTGTTTCCCACACTTCACTCAATCTCATGATACTTAAGTCTGTCACGAGGAATAGTAGGACTAGGTGTAACAAGTAAACAGAGATTTCTTTTGTGGAGTCAAGTCAAGTCAAGTCATAAAATTTGTATAGCGCACTACATACCCAGAGGGTCTCAAGGTGCTTAGGGAGGGGAGGAGGATTACTTGTCGAATATCCACGTTTTAAGTTGTTTTCTGAATGCTAGGTGGTTCTGGGTAAGGCGAAGGTGAGTGGGAAGTGAGTTACATGTTTTAGCCGCCAGGTATGAGAAGGATCGACCTCCCATGGTGGTCTTGTTGATGCGAGGTACAGTGGCGAGGGTTTGGCTGGAGGATCGTAGTTGGCGGGGTGGGGTGTAGAAGGACAGTCGTGAGTTGAGGCATTCTGGTCCGATTTCGTAGAGTGCCTTGTGTGCGTGGGTCAGAAGTCGGAAAGTGATCCTCTTATTGACAGGTAGCCAGTGGAGGTTTTTCAGGTGACCAGAGATGTGTTCGTTACGCGGAATGTCCAATATGATCCTGGCTGAGGCGTTTTGGATTCGTTGGAGTTTTTTCTGGAGTTTAGCGGTAGTACCTGCGTAGAGGGTGTTTCCGTAGTCCAGTCGGCTCGTGACCAGAGCATGGGTGACTGTTTTTCTGGTTTCGGTGGGGATCCAGCGAAATGTTTTTTTGAGCATGCGAAGAATGTTGAAGCAGGATGAGGAGACGGCGCTGACTTGTCTGTTCATTGAAAGTGAGGAATCCAGGATAACGCCTAGGTTCCGTGCGTGGTCTGTCGGGATGGGTGCTTTTCCAAGGGCTTCCGGCCACCAGGAGTCGTCCCATGCAGAGGGGGATGTACCTAAGATGAGGACTTCTGTTTTATCTGAGTTCAGTTTCAGACGGCTGTGTTTCATCCATTCGGCAACTTCTTTCATTCCTTCGTGTAGGTTAGTTTTGGCGGTGCTGGGGTCATTGGTGAGAGAAAGGATCAGTTGAGTGTCATCCGCGTAAGAGATGATGTTGAGGTTGTGTTGGCGGGCGATGGCCGCGAGGGGGCTCATGTATACGTTGAAGAGGGTGGGACTGAGTGAGGATCCTTGTGGTACGCCACAGATGACTTCAGTGGCCTCGGACTTGAATGGTGGGAGGCGGACTCTCTGTGTTCTTCCGGTGAGGAACGAGGTGATCCATTCAAGTGCTTTTCCTTGTATTCCGATGTTTCTGAGGCGTTGTAGGAGGGTGCTGTGGCAGACTGTGTCGAAGGCTGCAGAGAGGTCGAGGAGGATGAGGGCGACTGTGTCTCCATTGTCCAGTAGAGTTTGAATGTCGTCTGTTGCTGCGATGAGGGCGGTCTCAGTGCTGTGTTTTGCTCGGAAGCCCGACTGTGAGGAGTCGAGGGATTTGTTGGCTTCGAGGAAGGCGGCGAGCTGGTTGTTGACAGCTTTCTCGATGACTTTGGCCGGGAAAGGAAGGAGCGAGATGGGGCGGTAATTTTTGAGTTCGGTGGGGTCCGCTGTGGGTTTTTTCAGAAGGGCGGTGAGTTCAGCGTGTTTCCAGCTTTCCGGGAAGGTGGCGGAGTTGAAGGAGCAGTTGATGACGTCTCGGAGGTGCGGTGCTATGACGGAGTTTGCTTTGTTGAAGATGTGGTGAGGACATGGGTCTGTGGGGGATCCTGAGTGGATGGAGTTCATCAGGCGGATGGTGTCCTCAGTGGAGATTGGGTTCCAGTCGTTAAGGGTGTTCAAGGGGGGAGGGAGTTCAGCGTATGGTTGGGTGGGTTGGTCTCTGGGTTGGTTGTCGAAGCTGTTGTGGATGTCTGCAATTTTGTTGTGGAAGAATAAAGCCAGGGAGTCGCAGAGGGCTTGAGAGGGGGTGATGTCGTTGGAGTTGGCTGAGGGATTGGTAAATTCCTTGACGATGTTGAAAAGTTCCTTGCTGTTGTGGGCGTTGTTGTCTAGTCGATCCTTGAATGCTGTTTTTTTGGCCTTTCGGATTAGTTGGTGGTGAATGCGGGTGGCGTTTTTGAAGGCTTCCTTGGTGCTGGTGGTTGGGTCTTTTTTCCAGGCCTTCTCAAAGGAGCGGCAGAGTTTCTTGGACTTCTTAAGGTCATCGTTGAACCATGAGGCCTTCTTGTTGCCAGGTTTGCTTTGACGTTTTTTCAGTGGTGCTAGGATGTCGGCGCTGTTGGATAACCATAGGGTGAAGTTGGCGGCGGCTTGGTCTGGGTTAGAAGAGTGGGCTGGGGTGTTTAGAAGGAGCGATGAGGAGATCTGGTCGAAGGTGATTTTGTTCCAGTTTCTTTGCAGAGTTGGTTGGGGGTGGTTGATGAGTTTAGGCTTGTTGTAGGTGAAGTGGACGCAGCTGTGGTCAGTCCAAAGGAGAGCCGTGGTGTGGCTGAAGGAGACGTGGTTGCTGGAGGTGAAGATAGGGTCTAGAGTATGACCTGCTATGTGGGTGGGGGAGGTGACCAGTTGTTTAAGTCCGAGGTTGGCGAGGTTGTCCAAGAGGGTGGTGGTGTTGCGGTCGTTGTTCTTTTCAAGGTGAAAGTTGAGGTCTCCCAGAAGGATGTAATCTTTGGAGGGGAGCGCGTGTGGAGTGATAAAGTCCGTGATGTCTTCACTGAATTTTGCGCGGGGACCTGGTGGTCTGTAGAGGAGGGTGCCTCTGAGTGTGGTCTTGGGGTCGATGTGGATCTGGAAGTGGAGGTGTTCAGAGTTGGCGAGATTGGCGTCAGAGCTGGTTGAGATGTGGATTGATTTTTTATGGACGATAGCGATTCCTCCTCCAGTGTGGCCGGTACGGTCCTTGCGAATGATCTTATAGTCTTCAGGGATGGCAATGGTGATGTCTGGGGCGGAGGAAGCGTTCATCCATGTTTCCGTTAGGAAGGCGACGTCCGGAGAGGTGGTGTCTAGTAGATTCCATAGGTCAATGGCGTGCCTGTGGACCGATCGGGTGTTGAGCAAGATGCATTGTAGGTGGTTGGGGTCGGGAATTTGTGGTGTGGTCGCAGCGGAGATGTTGTCGGTGCCGATGAATTTGCAGGAATAGCAAGAGAAAGGTCCATGGGTGTGTCCAGGAGCGGCTTGGACGCAGTTGGGGGCGCGACCGGGGTTAAGGGCTAGGAGGGTGGCGGCATCGTAGGTAATGCGGGAGGGCTTGGCTGCGCGAGGGGCAGGGGGTCTGGCGCTGGGCGCGGTCCAGGCGCGGACGGGCGTAGACGGGCTTACCTTTGGCGCACCTTCGGCACGGATTGGGCGCGATCGCTGCGCGTGAACGCTGCGCGCGGGAGCTACTGTCATATGTGGGAGGTGGAGGGGGGAGGGGCGAGGGCGGCTCAGCTGGGAGGCGTGGCGGGCTCAAGGGAACAACAACAACAAAATCAAAATGGAGGGGAGGGCAGAGCAGGGCGCCGGGGGATAACACACGAGGTCAATATCACAATGCGCAGGTAAATATCAGAGCGAGCAAGCAAGCAGCCAGTAAAGCAGTGACCAAGCAATGAAAACGCTAATGAATCCTGGCGCTGTTGAAATACATAAACAATACTAAAACGCTATAGAATCCTTGCGCTATTGAAATAAATAAATAAGCAACACTAAAACGCTATAGAATCCTGGCACTGTTTAAATAAATAAGCAACACTTCGTAAAAGAGCAGCTTCACAGTACGATACCACCTTTCAGCAAGCACACAGGGGAGCGACCACTCAAGGCAGGAGCGAGGAGTGGATCACGGCGCTGCGAGGTCAGAGGGCGCTCTATATTGGTAGTGGGAGGGCGGCTCAGCTGGGAGGCGTGGCGGGCTCGAGGGAACAACAACAACAAAATCAAAATGGAGGGGAGGGCAGAGCAGGGCGCCGGGGGATAACACACGAGGTCAATATCACAATGCGCAGGTAAATATCAGAGCGAGCAAGCAAGCAGCCAGTAAAGCAGTGACCAAGCAATGAAAACGCTAATGAATCCTGGCGCTGTTGAAATACATAAACAATACTAAAACGCTATAGAATCCTTGCGCTATTGAAATAAATAAATAAGCAACACTAAAACGCTATAGAATCCTGGCGCTGTTTAAATAAATAAGCAACACTTCGTAAAAGAGCAGCTTCACAGTACGATACCGCCTTTCAGCAAGCACACAGGGGAGCGACCACTCAAGGCAGGAGCGAGGAGTGGATCACGGCGCTGCGAGGTCAGAGGGCGCTCTATATTGGTAGTGGGAGGGCGGCTCAGCTGGGAGGCGTGGCGGGCTCAAGGGAACAACAACAACAAAATCAAAATGGAGGGGAGGGCAGAGCAGGGCGCCGGGGGATAACACACGAGGTCAATATCACAATGCGCAGGTAAATATCAGAGCGAGCAAGCAAGCAGCCAGTAAAGCAGTGACCAAGCAATGAAAACGCTAATGAATCCTGGCGCTGTTGAAATACATAAACAATACTAAAACGCTATAGAATCCTTGCGCTATTGAAATAAATAAATAAGCAACACTAAAACGCTATAGAATCCTGGCGCTGTTTAAATAAATAAGCAACACTTCGTAAAAGAGCAGCTTCACAGTACGATACCACCTTTCAGCAAGCACACAGGGGAGCGACCACTCAAGGCAGGAGCGAGGAGTGGATCACGGCGCTGCGAGGTCAGAGGGCGCTCTATATTGGTAGTGGGAGGGCGGCTCAGCTGGGAGGCGTGGCGGGCTCGAGGGAACAACAACAACAAAATCAAAATGGAGGGGAGGGCAGAGCAGGGCGCCGGGGGATAACACACGAGGTCAATATCACAATGCGCAGGTAAATATCAGAGCGAGCAAGCAAGCAGCCAGTAAAGCAGTGACCAAGCAATGAAAACGCTAATGAATCCTGGCGCTGTTGAAATACATAAACAATACTAAAACGCTATAGAATCCTTGCGCTATTGAAATAAATAAATAAGCAACACTAAAACGCTATAGAATCCTGGCGCTGTTTAAATAAATAAGCAACACTTCGTAAAAGAGCAGCTTCACAGTACGATACCGCCTTTCAGCAAGCACACAGGGGAGCGACCACTCAAGGCAGGAGCGAGGAGTGGATCAGGAGTGGATCAGGAGTGGAGCAAACCAACAACATTGTGGAAGTGGCGAATCGCATTTTATTGTAAATAACAAATATAGGGAGAGGGAAGCAAGGAATGCCACTTTCCCACTCTGCATCCAAAACTATCTGCCAAAAGTATCAAAAAGAGTGGGACCAGATTTTATCTGAGGATCTCTTTTAAAAAATGTAATGAGATCCTCAGATAAAATCTGGTCCCACTCTTTTTGAATCACAGTTTATATCACGCCAAGACCCTTACCACTTTTCCCTCCAGTTAATATAAACATCACTTACCAGATCCAGCCCCTTATTCTCTTCGCACGGCTGTACTAAGCCCTCCCCGAGACTGACAGTAGACTCCCCTCTATCCACAGCAGGGCAGCACATGCTATCCCAGTCTGTAAACTCAGGAAACAAATCAAGCCATCACTGAGGGGCCTCCAGGACTGTGTTACTTCAGATATGGGAAGGATCATGACCCTCAGCCTCCTGTAGAAGGGAAGCTTGGGCACCTACCAGGAAGTGCTTCCTGTGTGGTAGGCAGGGCATGTGGTCTCCTCCAAGATCCCCATTTAAGAATAAGGAGATGGACTCTGAATAGAGAAAGGCCAGTGTAGATGCTCGCCAACCTGAGTAAGGGCTTGGGCCTAGTCTCTCGGGTTTTGAATTAAGGAAGGGGCAGAGCTAGCAGTAGTAAGGGCTGAGCTAAGAGTCAGAGCCTTGAATGTCATTTGCATATTTTCTAGGCGCTAGGACATTTCAGCTGCCTCTGCACGAGGAGGTCTCACTGTGCTTTTGCATGGGCAAAAGGACCCCTTTAATGTTCTCTTTTAATTTCCTGACCTCCTCAGATGCTCTCATGTCCAGCAGCATCCTTCATGTCGGTGCCTGCCTACGCTTCTTCTCTGAGCAGAGTTGACCTGTATGGCGGCAGGGTCATAGAGAATCATCCAGTTCTCTCCCACTGATTTCCCCTCCCCCTGTCCAGATAAATTGTCCCATGCTAGGCATGATGAGTAACTCACCCAGGTCTCATTGTTTTTTAATCCTAGATTAAATATTGCCACGACAATACCGCAAGCAAGAGAATGTAAATGCAATGTGGAATTGGATGAGCCGCGAGCCCCCTCACATATACTAGAACGCGCCTAAACAAGAAATCAGCCTTTCTTTAAATATTTTGTACCGTTTCTTGGCTGCTGATATAACATTTTGTGGTTTATCAATTGATAGATTTAAGATATACTCCTTCTGAAATGAAAATCCCACAAAACAAGCATTGTGAAAGCCACTAGATCTGGGTTTAATGTGCTTACGCATGCAGCAGTAGCAAATTAGAGTGCGACACACAGAAGGGGGCATGCAGTTTAATATACTTGAGTGGAGTTGGGAGGATGCACCCAAGTAGGCAATAACTTTAGGTGAGGGAGGAAGGCGCCACTCGGCTAAGCTAAGACATGATTTTTTTAAAACGTTTTTTATCGTTTCATTACAACATCTGCCAGCATTCTATAATTCACATTTGTCAAGATGGTGTCATAATACCTCAATTTCCTACCACATTACAATAAAGAAGAGTGAACAGGGAGGGGAGATATCCTGATGTGAAGAGCATGCTGCAAAAACAAGGTGGGATGAGTTCATGAAACTGGTCTAGCCTGGGCCGGTTCTAGGACTTGTGGGGCCCTGGGCGAAAGGGAAGATGTGAGGCCCCTCTAATTTGCATGCGACATCACAAGAAGTGACACCATAGAAAACCAACATCACAAGACTATTGATCTTTGTCATTGCTAAGAGACATGGGGGCATATTAGCAAGAACCTCGTTAAATTTATCGCCGTTTTAACGGAAGGAAACTGCTGCTAAAACAGCGATAATGAGCTTGCTAATATGCGTTATAGAATTCCAATAGAAGGCCAGGTTAGATGTCCTGCACATCTAACCTGGGCTTCTATTGGAATTCTATATCGCATATTAGCAAGCCAATTATCGCCGTTGTAGCTGCAGTTTCCTGCCGCTAAAACGGCGATAATTTTAACGAGGTTCTTGCTAATATACCCCATAGTGTTGATATCACTAACATTAATTAAAAGATAAATATCCAAATGAAATACGTCTATCTATTTTGAAAATGTATTAAGTGGATTACATAGTCACATTGGATGGGAAAGCTAGACACAGGTCTCACAAAGATGGCAAGTCAAACTCCTAGTTAACTGTGTGTTACCAAATTAGTGCATAGTAATAATTAGAGAGCATTGCCGAAAGTAAATTGAATGGCATCCCAGGTAGAAATTATGCAACAGGGTATAGCGAGATAAAGTTGAATTCAGATACAAATAAATTTTTTATTATTTTTGAGAGCTTCATAAGTCAGACTAGAACAAAAAAGCACAGCAGAGTTCTGTAGAAAAAAAGCTTTCAGATTTAGGATTCAGAATGATTATATACTCCTCACAGGGGATGTAAACCATGTGAGAAATATATACATTACTTATAAAAAGCAGGTAAAAGGAAAAATTACACTCTGACAATGAGGAGATAAGTAAATTGATAGGTACATAAAAATAAAATTCCAGTGAAACATTAATAGAGTAACTTCAAAGTTCTAGGTTATTCTCATTGGGTGTCTCCCAGGTATTGATTAATTACGTAAAGTTTAGTATCTGTGTGTTTAAAGTAAAGGTATGCTGCAGATTTTAGGTTTTTTTTATACCAAGGTTTATCATTTGGTGTCAGGCCAGTTGAAAGTAGTAGTGGCAGAATGGCATTATTTTGATGAAAATCCATCAATCGCCCCAAAAAGATTGTCCTATTCATCTATATATTCACAACTTTATGTGGTCGTCAAATTTTAGAAAAATATGGGGTAGGGCAGTAATGTGAAAATAAAAGAAATTGCCATCTTTGTATTATGTCCTGTACACATCTGGAAGTTATTGGTAGAATGTGCCCTGTTTCGCCTACATCCTAATACAAACATATACATATGACAGGTTATCAGAAAGCTCATAACTAACAGGGAAATAATACAAGGCAACAAAATGAGTGTTATACTTACCTTCTCCTTCAATGATTAGGTGGTGACGATCTTCTGAGCCGATCAGGATATTACTCAGGACATTGGCGATCAGAAGTAAAGTTAACTTGTGGAGACACACAAAAAGTGTTTTTCACATGGCTCTCGGGTGAGAGAAGAGCTGTAATATCAAATGGGGGGACCAGGAGTCGATAGGTCCAGCATATAAGCTCCTTACTATATTTAATGGTCCAACAGTTCTATGAAAAGATCTACGGTAAAGTGCCCCCTTGTGGGTACCTGTTGGGCATTGCAATGCTGGCCCGAGAAGGAGCTTGCCTGATGATGAAGCATGACCCGCATACAGGTGTGTGAGGGCACTTGCTCCTTTTGCAGCATATTCCCCCTCTGATAAACGGTATTTCTAAAACCCTTATTTCATCGTCTTTAACCGCATGCGTGCGGGCGTTATTCCGCTCCCACGCTGAGTTTTTTTAAAACGCATGTTACATGACGAGCTGGGCTCGTCATGAGCGTGCGAGGAGGCTACCTCATGACGAGCCCAGCTCGTCATGAGCGTGGAAGGGGTTAAAAGGAACTGCATACTCTTGTTGGATCAGAGAAGAGCAGTGCCAAGACTGAAAACAATGAGAAGTACACATCTGTGCCATGATACTCTCCTGACAAAATAATGGAAGCAGGGTAAGTCTTATTTCTTCAATTATGTCTTTTTTACCCTGATAGGTCATTTACTACTAATAATGAAGGTGAACATTTCTGGAAGGAAATTCCTAAAGGTCATAAGGATGTTTCCTCGTGTTAGCTAGAATGAACAAGTGTCCCTGGGACTCCAAGTGAAATATTTGGCTTGCATGGAGGGGCGATGCCAGCATGGCAACACTAGGGAGCACAATTTTTCTCTTGTGCTCTCAGGGCAAAAACCTATCAAGCGTTTTGTCACTCACCTTTCCATGTGCAGGGTTTCAGTGAGGCTGGGGTCTAAACCAAAAATCGAATAAGACCCGTCTGACTGGTGATTGTCTGCTTTTGACAGCCTTCTGCAGCTTGAGAGAGGCTTGTGTGAAGTCCTGCTAAAAATGTTGGCTTCCATCGGGTCCGTAAAAGTAGGTGGAATTTGGATGTTTTAAAGTTGGCGTTGTTTCTGCTGAGGTTGTCAGCCTTGATTGCTCTTCGGCTTCCTTCCTCCTTAATAAGGTGTACTTTTTTTTTTAGCATTAAGCCATATCTCTGCCTCTAAATATATAATAGAGTGCATGGCTACAGCTTATGTCACCAATTACCATTCTAGCGATTTTGGCATCTTTTTACTCATTGAAAGCCTCTGCTGCCAGGCACATGTCGCCATGTGGATTACTGGGCCTTCTGTGATTATCACCCTTTTTGGGGTACAGGCACACATCATTCCACTATCACTGTTGCTAAGCTGGGACTTCGTTATTATAATTACAGTTTATGAGTCTCCCTCTCACATACCCTCACCCATCGCAACCCCTGGTGCTGCTTTCCATAACGTAAGCTGTACCTCGTTGCCCATCACACATGACATAAAAAACATTACACATAAAAACAACACAACACCGTTTTAACCACATTCTTCCAACTACATGTTATAGCTTGCTATCTATGTTGGTAAGTGCTTCAGCGCCTCACGTGTGGGTAGTAAGCGCTAAACAAATGCTACAATACCATACAATATCTTAATCGGACACATCCAAGTAAAACACACTTGAAAAGCTAAAATCCCATTAAAATTAATTAGAAATGCTTCCAAATTGCTGCTGTGGGTTACACAGCATTGAATATGAATCTATAAGGCTGCTTGGTGGGGTAACGTCATTTCTGTTGTGATCAATTTGCAACCTCGAGCAGTCTAGCTGATATAAGGTTGGCATGAAAGTTCAGACTTCTCATCTTTCATGTAGAATTTCATATGTGTACCTATTTAATTGCTCACTTAACAGGCTGTCCAGCCTTCGATTAACGTATCCTTAAACAGGGTAACAATAATGTATACTTTTCACGACACTACAAATTACATTTCTCAAGGATAAACCTTTGAAAAGGAAAGCTCCAAATGGCTGCCATCCTGTCAATGTCTTAAAACCAAAGGCTAAAGATGGGGATTAAGGAATGAGTTAGTGAGTTTCATTGCCATACTATGGCTGCACCCTTACATGCAAGGCTACTAGGAACCCCTTAAACAATGTCCATCTTCTTCCTGATCCCTCCGTAAAGTGGATTTGTGCTCAGTACATGGAACAAACAAGCCTAAATACATGCCAGGGCTTTATCATTGTGTGTTAACGCTAATAATTTGGGCCTAGGATTGGATAGTAAATCGGTTGAAAAATAAAGACTGGAGAAGAGGAAAGCAAAGGCCTCAGTTTGTTCACAGTTGATAGCAGAATAGTGTTGTGAGTTGCACCCTGGCTGTATAACTGTAGACCAGCAGTTTGAATCTAGTCATGACACAATCGTCCTTCCAAGGTCCATTATCTGATCTAAATAGTACAATAGTAACTCCTTAGAAAAAGTGGAATGAAACACCTTTATATGTACGTGATAATTCAAATGACAGCTAAAAATAGCTTTGTCATACCACCACATGGGTATTGTGCGTTTCACCACTGCGTTAATATCCAATGTGTTGTGTGCCTCTTTTAATGCTAAATATTATAGGCAAAAGCTCAGAATAACATCACCATTAACAAGCATGGCAAAGCCAATAGGTCTCGCCTATAAAAAATATTGGTTTTGACAATGTTGAGTTGCCGTGTTGTACACCAGTGTGGCTGCTGTTCAGCATGGTTAAAACTTAGTGTCATGGAGTGTCCTTGAGTAGAGTGGTAGGAGTAGGGTGTCATAGACTGAATTTGTTGGAGTAGTAGTTGTAGAGTGGAATAGGAGGTGTAGAGTGTCATACAGTTGAGTAGAGAGGAGTGGAGTTCAGTGGTTCAGTGGCAGAGAGTGTTGTAGAGTGCAGTGTTATCAAGTGCAGAGTCGTAGAGTGGAGTAGGGCGGACTGAGGTAGTGGGTGGATTGGGGTGGATTGGGTTGAATTGGGATAGAGAGAGTTGGAGTGAGTGGAGTGAGGTAGACTGGGTGGGTGGGGTGGATTGGAGTGGGATGGATTGAAATGGGGTAAGGTGGATTGGAGTAGGGTGTACTACATTGGTTTGGGGTGGGATCTATTGGAGTTTGGGCTAAGTGGGGTGGTCGGAACTGTGGAGGATTGGAATGGGGTAGTGTTGGGTGGTTTGGAGTAAAGTGGAATGGATTGAACTGCAGTGGAGTGGGTGGGTTGGAGTGGGGTGGACTGAATTTGGTGGATTAGACTGGAGTGGGTGGATTAAAATGGGGAGGGAGGAATGGTTTGGGGTGGGGTGGATTGGAGTGAACAGGAGTGTGGTGGACTGGAGTGGAGGGGGGTGAACTAGAGTGGGGTGGAATGTAGTGAGATGGGGAATGGATTGGGGTGAATTGGATTTGGGTGAATTGGATCGGGGTGGGGTGGGGTGGGGTGGATTGGAGTGGATAGAACTGTAGTGGAGTGGATTGGATTGGGGTGAATTTTAATTAGGGTGAGGTGGGGTGAACTGGATTGGGTGAGGTGGGTTTGATTGGGGTGAGTGGGTTGGATTATATTGGGGTGGGTTGGATTGGAATACGGAGGTTTGGATTAGAGTGGGGTTGATTCAATTTGGATGGATTGTATTGAAGTGGGATGGATTAGATTGGAGTTGGGTGGATTGGATGGAGGTGAGGCAGAGTGGGGCAGATTGTTTTGGGTGGGAGCAAGCAGACTGTTTTGGATTGAAGTGGGGCAGATACATTTTGGACTGGAGTGGGGCAGATTGTTTTGGATTGGAATAGGGCAAATTATTTTGGATGGGGTGCGGCAAATTGTTTTGGATTGAGTGGGTGAAATTGTTTTGTTTTTTGGATTGGAGTGTGGCAAATTGTTTTGGATTGAGTGGGGCAAATTATTTTGCGTTGGAGCAAGGCAGATTGGAGTGGGGCAGATTGTTTTGGATTGGAGTGGGGCAGATTGTTTTGGATTGGGGTGGAGCAAATTGTTTTATATTGAGTGGGTGAGATTGTTTTGGAGTGGAGGGGACAGATTGTTGTGGGCAGATTTTTGGGGGATTGAAGTGGGGTGGATTTGAATGGAGTGGGGTGGATTGGGGAGGGAGTGGGATGGATTGGATTGGGTTGAGGAGGTGAAGTGAGGATGATTGGATTGGAGTAGGTCATTTGGATTGGGCTGGATTAAATTGATGTGGGGTGGATTGGAGTGGGTTGTGGTGGATTGGAGCGGGTGAATTGGGATGGAGTAGCGGATAGTAGTGTGGCGTGGATTGGAGTGTGGCGTGGATTGGGGTGTGGCTTGGATTGGGGTGTGGCGTTGATTGGGGTGTGGCGGGGATGGGCGTGTGGTGGGGATTGGGGTGTGGCCGGGATTTAGGGTGTGGCCGAGATTGTTTTGGAGTGAGGCAGATTGTTTTGGAGTGGGGCAGATTGTTTTGGAATGGGGCAGATTGGATTGTGTGGGGCAGATTGTTTTGGAGTGGGGCAGATTGTTTTGGTGTGGGCAGTGGGGCAGATTCGTTTTGGTGTGGGGCAGATTGTTTTGTAGTGGGACAGATTGTTTTGAGGCAGATTGGATTAGTGTGTGGCAGATTGTTTTGGGGCAGATTGGATTGGCGTGGGGCAGATTATTTTGGTGCAGATTGGATTGGTGTGGGGCAGATTGTTTTGGGGCAGATTGGATTGGTGTGGGGCAGATTGTTTTGGAGCAGATTGTTTTGGATTGGTGTGGGGCATATTAGAGTGGGGCAAATTGGGATATGGGGTGGGAGGATTATAGTCTGGTGCAGTGGGGTGGTTTGGATTGATCTAGGGTGGATTGGATTAAGTGGGGGTGGAGTGGTGTGGTGTGAGGTGGTGTGGATTAGAGTGGGACTGATTGGAGGTGTACTTAATGATTATGTGTTAAAGCATTGTCTAGCTACAGTACTTCCCTTCTGCCTTCCACCACACCCCACCTTCCCTGCCCTGTTAAACAAGAGCCAGGTGCAGCACAATCATGGGCTCAAAACAATATATATGAAATCCCCTACAAGTAATTAAGTGGACAAGAAATTCACAGCCCCTCGGACATAAGTGAGGGACTCCTAGTGTGTCACAAAGCAGTCAATCTGCTTCATTCGCGATAAGAGGGGCCATGGAGCTCCCTGCTGGGAAAATTGGGTGGTAATCAATTTGTACGCACTTAGCTGCATTTACAACCCTCTAAGTTTATCACTGGTGGCCTAGGCTGGAAAGCAAGCATGCTAGTCTCTCTGGGAAATAAAATGTAATGATCTAACAGTATAGCACTGTGAGGCCCCCCCCCCTGTCCTGGGAGCCCCATCTCTGGCCCTTTCAGCTTGATAGTGAGCTGTGATGCCCACCTGCCCTAGACTTCACAGCACTAGATAATGGCACAAGTCCCAGTGAAAAGGGCCCCACACCTAACTTTGCAGCCTGATTCACTGCTTCGAGGCCCCGGGGGAAAGGACCACCTCCTCTGGCTCTGTGCCTAAAAGCGGTAGGGAGGCACTTTACTATACACTGCCATATGGTGGCAGTCTGAGCTGGGTGGTCCCTCCACCCCACATCAATCCCTCCTTACCTGTTAATGTCCGGCTCATCGTGGAAACAAGAGCCTTCTGTTGCCTGGAAACAGTATACACAAAGGGCAGACCAGTACTTTGCCACAGGTTTTAAACAGAGGTGCTGCCCCGCCCTCCTCTCTGAGAACCGACATAATTGCTGACTTTGTTGCTCTCACAACGTCCTCTACCCCTTGTTTACCCTCCCCTACCTTTCACACCCAGGAAGGCTACCAGGCCATGACCTGCGGGTTCAAGACACCTCGAACATAAAAACATTAGCAATGTGATCGGGTTGGGATTGAGCCTTGGGGAGTAGGTGAGCTGACTGAGAAAGTGTGACAGCCGGGCCCCCTGTTATTAGGCTGAGCGAGTTGCCCTGGGCAGCTGCCCACACTGCCCATGCCTAGCGCCGGCCCTGTGTCTAGCAGTGATAATGGAGGAAAGGGGGAGGGGATCCAGTATTGTCAGTCAGTAGTTTCGTGCTCAAGAGCGCGGAGGTAATCCCGCAAGGGTTGCCGTATATCAATGGGATGAGATGTCGGGCTGGAGGACAGCATTGTCCCGACTGATGCTGTCGCAGTGTGACATGTATTTGAGTCAAGCAGTAGAAGACGGGGGTAGTGCATTGCCCCAGTGAACTGCGATCTCGCAGTTTGCTAGCAGGAAGGGCATGGAGGCGAGTTTGTGCAGTGATCGGCGAAGGTCGGCAGTGTAGCCCATAAGTGCCCCCGCCGGGTACGGTTTTTGTGTGGTACCTAGCATTTTTGTGATATGTCAGTAGACAGAGATCCAGTATGCAGAAATGGCCGGACGTGTCCATGTGAGACATGCAAAGTCCTCCGCAGGAAATGGGATTTGAGGAAGTAGTTTGACTATTGGCATCATACTTGGCGATGTCCAAAGGGGTGAGATAAGCCCAGTGCAGAAATTTAAAATGCTATGGTTGAGCGATATTTTCTGGATTTGCAAGCAGCAGTAGGATCACATTTTGTCTGTTAAGGGAGTGCCAAGGTCCTGCGCCCATGCCGCCTGCTCTCTGGCCGTTGTATCTGGTTTCTTCACCAGGCATGAGCAATATAATCTTGATGTCAGGTGGGTGCCCTCTGTATCAGATATTACAAGCGTTAATGGTGGGAACTCCTCCGGAGCGAGAGGGTACCTGGGCAGTTGGGATCCCACGGTGGCGTGGAGTCGCTGGAATATGAATTGATGAATGTATGGTATGTCGTCAAAGCGGGGGGTCGTCAGCAATTCCAAATACATGGCTGTTAGGAAAAAGATCTCCTATGGTGTGAATGTTATAATGATACAGTGTGAGCTGTATGAGTGTTTCACCTGTGAGTGAGAGCCATGAGTTATTTTTCAGCTGGAGGGCCGGGGAGTATAGGGAGCCCCCACTCAACCTACAACGCAACATTCGCCAGGCCCAGTAGGTCGTTGATATTGTCATGATGTCGGCAGTGTCTAAGGGTATACCTTTAGGTAGTACGGCTGAGTGAGGGAGGCCCTGCAGCTGGTCCAGTCCTGGCTTCAGGTAGGGAATGCACGCGTCCGGGTGCTACCATCTATGTGTATATTGGCATTGAGCTGCCAAATAATATAGTTGGAGGTCAGGCACTCCCAAAGCTAAGACATGATTGACAAAGTCTCAAGCCAATTGCTGAAACAGCCACTAGAAGAAAGCCAAAGGTTGAAGGGGCTGGACCCAAAGCCTACTCTTTATATATTTATAACATGTCTGACCGATGTGATGGCGACACCCAGACAAAATAACCCGTGGCATCATTGCTCTTCTTAACTGAAACTGTGACTGCTGCCTCTTAGCTCTTAACCCCTTCGCCGCGGGGCTAATTCCCCCGTGGCATTGGGGGGGAGGGAGGACGCATGCAGTGCCACGGTGCTTGTGACGGGCTTGGCTCGTCACGCTGCACGGTGGCGCTGAGCTCGTCATGACCACACCCGTTTCCGTGGAACGCTCAGCACAGCAGGGGAATTATCCCCGCGTGTGAGCGCCGCACGGGTCATGGCGATCTCAGCTCGTCATGAGCACAGCGTCACCGTGCCTCATGACCAGCTGAGCTCGTCATGAGCACGGAAGGTGTTAAGCAGGCTGGACCCAAACCTAATGTGGAGCAAAATGTAGTGAGAGGAATGCAGGACAACAAACCTAGAGCCCCTGCAGGTTGGCCTTTGAATGATGCCATATTGTTAAGGAGGGCCGTATTACAGCTCCATATCTCAGCTCCGCATAGTATCTGTTGCACTACCTTTGTGCTGTCTGCACCTATTGCAGAAACAATGAAAGTTTTCTCCATAATGAGAATGACACCTCGTCAGGCTTCTTGTCAATATTGCAGCTTTATCTTTTAAAGTGCCCATTTCTATTACTGAGCCTGCTGTTATAGCGCGTGGTCATATTTTATTCCTCCAACTCACAAAATGAGCCCGGATGTCCTGATGAAATTGGCAAGCATGGAAAAGTAGCCTCAAATGAAGTAATGCCCCTAACCCCTACACAGCCATAATTCGACGAGGTGGGGCACATTTATCATGTTTATTGGGATGTGTAATAGTTGTTTGTAAAGAGTTTCTAAACCTATATAAGAGCATATAAAACAAGCATGTGTTGTGTAACTTTTTTTCATCAATGTTCGTGTTGCTTCTTCAGAGCAATTGACTGATTACACATTAAGATCCGAAGTAACTACTAACTTAGACTAACAATCAAAGACATATATGTATTGTTGAATAGAATTAAGGTAATTTTTAGATTGAGCCTGGGCAGCGCATGTCATTGTTCTTTGTAAATGCTGGCTTTTCTGATTCGTTAATAGGCTTTTTAGTCCCTCCTTAGTACTGCCTTGTCTTCATTTGTAACCTACCATGAGGACTGGCCCTTTTACTTCGTTTGTTACATGGTACGTCTTATTTACCCGGTAAGCACTATTTTCTATTCTTTAATGGTCTCTCCTACAGCAGGCACAACATGCTTTCCTGCAACATTCAGCGCGCCATGCGTTCTTTCATAGGGCGCTTTTACAAAAAAAAGCATTTGTTTTGGTAAAACCGCCCCTTACAACGCTTTCTCTTTAATACCAGCCGCGGACCTTATGCCATTAACTCGAAATCTCGCAATTGCGAGACCTATTGCTTTGCAAATGCTTGTTTAAACTATGACTAGAAGAAAAAAGATGATACATGCAAGAAACATTTGCAGGTTACAGGCTCAAGAGAGGTTGGTGGGTTAATGTGCCTGTTGCAGATTTCAGAAAGTTGCCCTGGCCTTTCATTCTTTTAAGGTCGATAAAAAAGAGCATGCTGTATTCTGTAATAGTAACACCAGCTATAAACACCTCCTAGGAAAAATCACGGCTGTGGAAGAAAACACTACCTACAGTAGAAACTACTATTATGATCTCTGCATTCTTGTTTAGACAGGAAGAAATGAAGCGTCTGGGACCTGACTGAAGAGTCGAAGGACGCCAGGGTGTCTCCGAGACCCACACCATAATGGTGGCCGAGTTTGTCTCCAGCTGCCTCGCACCTGTACTGCAATGACCAGGTGAGTAAATTACACAGCACCCACCACAACCCCACTAGATAGGGGCACACCTGTGATTATTTCACCTTTAAATACATCCGTGCTCAGAGTTCACTAGGCCCATCGTTTCTGAAGGATCCTCCCTCCCCATTCGGACCCTGCTCTCCAGAAGGTACGTTCCATGGAGTGTGCTTAAGGGGCTGCAGGAGACGTCATGTGCTGGCAGGATGGGGGTGTTTGCGCTGAGGGACGCGGTGAGGGAATGTGCATGATTTTGGGTGTGGACCAGGCCCCTGGCCCGGCAGCAGCTATTGTTCCTGGTCTCCCTGGCTCCCTGGGAGCTACATTTCCTAAACAGCAGCGCGCCTGGCCCGGAGCCCAGGCCGACAGCGCACGGGCTGTACAGCCTTACACTATAGACTCCGAGACTGGGCGGAGGGGGCAGAGAGGGGTGCCCCCGGCCCAGACTGTACTAGCGTCAGAATGGCCCAGAGCCACTATACCACCAACATACAGGCCTCCGGGACAGGGAGGAGGGCCGTAGACGGGAGGGCCACACTGCGCCCTCTGTAGGCTACAGAGGATAGCACCGCAGGCAGCAGTATAGACCTCTAGGAGGGGTAGCGCGTCACCCCTCCTCCAGGCTCTGTCCAGACACCCGTAGAGTGCGCCTGCCCGAGGCCACGCAGTGGCCATCAAGAGGGCGGGTACCTAGTCAAGGAGGGCGGTCCCGCCCCCACTTGCCTGTCCGGCACATCCGCCTCACCGGTTGGAGGAGGCGGCTTGCCGAGAATCTCGTCCGGGCGGCGGGGGGGGGCTTCAGGGGTACTTATGCTGTGGTGCCCCTATCCTAAGCCTCTTTGCCGCCCGGACGCCGTACGATCTTGCGGGACACTCTTTTGTGACTACCTCGTCGTGTTGAGGTGAGCGAGGCCTTGGGCCTACCCTCTCCCCCCCCCCTTACTGTAGCCGCCTGCTCCCTCCGTGTGAGGTGGGAGCCTGGCGAGGCGGCCCGCTAGAGCGGGCTGCTGTGGGGGGGGACGTCCGGTTTTCCTTCCGGTCTTTGTCCTCCGGTCAGCGCGGGCCCGGCCTGTTCTTGTCGGGCCCCGCTGTATTTGCTATACCGAGTCCCGTTTTCCCTAAAGGTTTGGGCGTCTTTTGTGTGATCTCTCCGGCGCTGGAGTGTCCATGTTTGTGCGGTATTGTGGCGGCAATTGTAGGATTTACAAATATTGCATTTTGGCTGGTCGAACCTTCCCCAGGTTGTGCGTGGGTGTGTAATGTTGTGTATTTCTCCCTACCTCCTTCGCCTCGTCCGTCCCCCTTTCCTCGTCGTCTGATTTCCCTCGCATTCTCTTTGGGGGTGCGGGCTGGTCCGGGGAGCCCCGCGTGGTGGGACTGTCCGTGGGGTAATGGTTCTCCCGGGAGTCCGATGCCGACCCTCTACGATCATCGGGGCTGTGGCCGAAGGGTAGGGTAAGCGTGTTTTTCCGTGTGTACGCTTAGCCATGCTCTGTGCATCTGGCGCTTCTGATTGCTCCTACCTGGGGCCTGAGCTGGATGCTTTCTCGCGACATCGTGCTTGTGCGCAGTGCCCTCAAGTATGGCGCGGTGTGTGGTATTCTAATGTGTACAGTTATTTACAGGTGGGCGCGTGGCCCGAGCGGTCAAAGGATCCGGTTTTAGGCACCAGTCTCTTCGGAGTCGGAGGTTCGTATCCTCGTGCTGCTTGGTTTCTTTTGTGAGGATTATGGCAAAGGGATAGTGCATGCTTGGTGGTGCGCGGGCTTTCAGGCGAAGGCCAAGACTCGTTATGGTTGTACTCATGTTGATGGGGGGGAGCTGTGAAGGATGAGCCAATTTTTACCCGCTTCATCATTATGCACGTACCGTGTATTTTGCATTATCAAGGAATACCATCGTTCATGCAAAGTGTTTCCTTTTGATCGCTTCTGACTACGGGATCAAGAAGGCTTAATTTGGGCCCCGGAGTGGGGCGGCACTTGTGACTGGGGCCTGCGGAGATATGAGTGTGTTGTCCCCATATTTACCAGTGCTGCTGAGCTGACCAGTGGTCGTGGCCCCCATCTCATGGAAGCGGGGCTGAGAGGCGTTTTGTTTGCATGAACGCTAGGTTTTCTTGCGCTTTCTCGGTTTTAGGGCCGAGATGTTTGTGCGGCTTGCCATAATCATGCGTGATTGTTGGTTTTATGATATGTTTTGGTTTCACGGTGCCGCATTCGGTGCCTCAGGGCACAGATATCCTTTCTTTCCCGGGTTGATTGGGGGCGCGATTACTAATGCAATTGCTGTCCTAGTGTCCACCGCTACTCTATGCCTTCTGTCGGAAACCACTAAGTGTGGCTGTCTAGCGGGATATCCTTACGTCCGGGTATTAGTGTGAATTCACTGTTTAGGAGTTAATGTTTAATACCGTCAAGGTTCATTTTCAAGTCGCTGCCGTCCCTTTCTTGTTACTTACCAGTGTGATGTTTTGAGACTGCCTTGCAAATGTATTAGGCTTTCGACGGTGAGGCGGCGCTCGTGGGGGGGGGGTTTTCTCTCATCTGTCCGAGACATTTTGTCCAAGCAAGGGTTACATAAGTTCTTCGTTAGGGGGTCAGTTATGTCTGACGGAGGTATTGTGCACAGTAACAGCATAGGGGCCCGACGGGCTCATTTTCGAAGCCAGAGGCGTGTTCAGCGGTTAGAGTTGCTGACTCTGGAGCTGGGGACCAGTGTTCGAGCCGCGGCGTCGGCTCATTTAATCTAACGGTCGCGGTGCAGTTTTGGTTTTCGGCTTTGGCTTCCGGGCGGGGGCGGGCAGATGTACCCCAATTGACACCAAAATTAGGTCAATTAGTATTGATAGCAAAAGGCTACGCTTTGCATCTTTCAACATTCCGTCGCCACGGTTTAGTATGGCTACGCGCCTTGCTGTTCACTGCCCTGCCCCAGGCCCATCCTGTCAGCAACGCTAGCATCGGGCGGCTCAATTTGGGTTTGGTGAAGTGGGTCCAGTCGGCGGCACCACCTGTTTCGGGGTTCGTTGCCAGCAACCATGCACCTAGCTCCCACCCCTATGTCCGTCCGGGAGGCTTGGCTGTATATTTTCGTGGTGTAATAGAACACCGCCCGGTTAAGAAAATCTGCTTTTGTCGGCGCGCTGGTGTATAGCCCGTCCTCGCGTTTTCTGCGGTGTGTGTCGGGGGGTGGTGGGGCCAGCCCCTTCGTTCACTCGAACCATGTCCTTCATTTCTCCCCCACCCCCCTGCCTCCGAGGCGTCAGCCAGGGTCCCCATGTCGGGAGGCGGGTCGGAGGCTTCGCATTGTCCTCCCATGGTGCGTTCATGTGACCCTGGGCGACTACACAGGTGTATGCGGCGCCGGGCCAGCGCTGGAGTTTGCGTTCGGCAGTGCGGTCCTTCTGCAGTGGCGACGCTCACTACGTTCTAGCGCAGACTTTCCCGCAGGGTCCGAGCGTCACATTAGCAGTAACGATACCTGAGGAGAAGGTTTAGTGGACATGTTTCTGTGGCATATGTCACACTACTTGAGGTATTAGTGACATCTGTGGTGGTATCTAGAGCATCTAGAAATCGTGGGGTCGCAATCGCAATGCGTTTTGACAACACTTGAAATGCTTTACCATTTTGCAGGAAAGTAGTTTAAAAAGGATATGAACCAACGGTGTGTGCTAATCATTGTCTCTATGGTTCAGAAATATACCTGCATATTGTTTGTGATGATGAATTAGAAACGTGCTAAAGTGCGAACTACCATGTTTTCTCAGTTGTGCCTTCGGCGCGGTAGAGAAAATGTGGCTGGAGCTAGAGGGGGAGTTTCGCTCCAGGTGTCCGAGGGTCAAGGGTTGTGTAAGCATGCGGGGAGTGATGCGCTATTGTCCTCGGCAGCCTTATTCATTTCCGGCTTTGTTCTTTTCCGGTATGGTAGAGGATGGCATTCTGAAATGCGATGATTTGTGTGGTCCTTGCGCTGGTCCTAAACAGGTTGTAGGCGGATCTCGACTATACTATTTTCCATGTATGCCTCAGTGACATATCGATCAGAGGATAAAGACATCTTTACAGTCGGTTGGAAAGATAGACTCCATGCTCCTGGGCAGCCGGCCATTTCCTGGGGCGGTATCTCTTACTTTGTCCGGCGCACGTGGGTAATGGCGTCAACTTGCCACCACTGGCATGGGAAGTACGCTTCACCATGTCCGGGGCACGCGGGTAATGGCGTACATGTCCGGCCATTTTAAAAGACAATTATGTGCGAGATGTCCGCGTAAGGATGCGCCATCTGGCTTCAGGGCTAATTATTGGTGGGGCACAGGCATGTTGGCTTTTGATTGTGTTTTGGCATGCACGTCTTTATAGTGGCAGACTGGTGGAGTGGCCTTCCACCCACCACCCCTAATCCCCCCCCTGTCGGGCAGTGTACACTTGGTCCACACAGCCGCCCTCCAGGCCATGGTACACAGAACAAGGGTGCTTGTACATGCCTTTAGGCCGGGCAACGACGGGAGCGGAGAGACGTTTTCGCTGGATGTCCTGGCCACCCCTTTGCCTGCTGGGTTTTTGTTGGTTCTCGTGCCGTTTACAGCAACACCGCACTTTGGCAATTGCTGGGCATAATTTGGTCTTGGATGCGTTAGCAATTGTTTCGCTCGGCCTTTTGCTTGGGCAGTGGTGCGTGTTGGCCACCAGGGGGAACAGTCTCTCGGTTTCAGTTTCTCCGCACACGCTGGAATTTTGTGTGTCCTTTCCACGTTTTCTCATAGAATGTCATTTCTCAGCACTGCAGGATATCATCGTTCTTGCCCGCGAGTGCTGTTTTTGCAAACGGGCATGTTCTATTTCCCGGACTGTCGTACACCTGATGATTCTTAAACGATTATGACTACACAGCAGGTACCTCTACTGTTTGTAATACGCGGTTCTCACCCCTGAATGTTTGCCTGTAGATGTTTAAATTACCTTTAAATTTATTTAGGGTATTTATTCGGTAAATCTGTGGCCGGATTTCGGGTCACTTCATGCAATGATTCCCCAAGTAAACCGCATTCAGTGGCTATTAATTTAGCTGATTAACACAGGTGCCAATATTATAGTCGCCACTTCTCTGGCATTATTGCAGATCCACTGGTTTATGGGACATATTCATACGTGAATATCAAAGACACTTTTAGTGTTAACGGGAGCCTCACTAGGCAGATAATTGTTATCCGGTGTGTTCATATGTTTTGGAGCACGGCTCAGTGGGAATTCGGCTTTGAATGTGCAACATCCTGTCCAAGGGTATCGTGTTATAAGGTGAGTTGCGGATGAGACCCTAGTTTGTCCTGCTCATCCCTACTAGCAATAGAGGTTGACCGACTGCTTTTGCCCCTTGTAAATTCGGCATGTGGTGGTGTCACTGGTCCCAATTTCGGTCCAATTTTGTTTGGAACTCTCCTTTGGGTTTTAGCATGAGTTGCAGATGAGACCCTAGTTTGTCCTGCTCATCCGTACCAGCAATAGAGTTTCTATGACTGCTTTTGGCCCTTGTAAATGCGGGAAGTGGTGCTGACACTGGTCTCTATTCTAGCATTGGCACTCCCTGATCTAGCTATAGATCAGCATTGCAGGTAGTGATCTCTACGTTGTGGGTGGCAGTTTGTCATCGGCATAGCATGTGATAGAACTGGTCCAAGAATATTACAGCAGGATGCTGGACAGGTATTTGGAATAAGACCCTCACCTGTTCATTGTCGAAGACGCTCCCTCCCTGAGACGGGCGTAATCGAGAGCGTAGTTGCAGCAGGTGCAGGGGTTCCTAGGACACTTTATTCCTCCTCTGCTGAAGTGACCATGGCTGCATTTTATCATCCCACCTCCTTCCTGGGGGCCCATATTCTTCCTCTTAGCGCTGCCTATGACACTCCCTTGGCCCTATTCTCAGATAACTCGCACCCAATCCTTGCGAGTTCAGCCCAAAGTAACCAAGGGAAAACGCAGCGTGTGATAGTGCTGCTTTTCGGGACCCGTCACTTAGTATCCGGACGTCTAGGCATGGCACGTCTACTTTATTTTGATGGTTCGACATGTATCTGACACGCAGATATTCTTCAAAGAAAATCCAGTATCCTTCTATGTATATGATTTTCAAAGCACTCACGTTCCTTGCCCCCATTCACCACGTAGAGGTCTTCAGCCTAATGGGTAGGCACAACGGCCGGTCTCGGTTAGTCCATTGCTAACATGGGCGTTGTGCTGGAGTCTAATATTCTTATGCCATGTCTCAAACCTATAGACTGGTTATGCCACTTTCATATTCGCAGACGTCGTCTGCCATGTATGGGTCCTCTTGTTTACTACAGTAAGTTAAGCGGGAGGATTGTCATTATTTGAATGTCCTGGGGTTTTTATTGTTTGATAGCCCAGGCTGAGATTTAGTGTCACCCGTATAGCTGAGTGGATCTACATTAGACTCCTCCCTCCTTGGCTCCTCTGGCGTAATACTCCTCTTTCCACCTAAGCGTCTGTTACACATGTTCTTTTAGGCCAGACGATTTTAGTGGGGTGGATATCTCAGGCTACTTCTGACCTGTACACGGATGGAGTTTTCAGAGTGTTTAATCTTAAACTAGGGTCTAAAGAAGGGTGTTTAGATGTGGCCCGGCATGCAACAATGAGTACCAATCACAGGTTTATAGGGAGCACTGCATGATTGGCAACAACTCGTAACTGAGAAATAGTACTTGGTACCCTCGATTAAGGCACATGTGTGGTCTGCCATGCTTGGGAGGGTCATTCGTTTAGTCTCCCCCCCCCCTTCTTGGATCTCCTGCCTTCTTTTCCGAGGCTCGGGGGCCCGCTGGCAGCTCACCCGCAGTCTGCTGCCGTCAGTGTAACACTCTATTCAGTTATACAGAGAATAGCTGTGGCTTCCACAGCCAGAGTACGGACTGCCAATAATGGTTTGGGGTGGGCCCGAGAAGTCTTTTAGGATTTCAGGTATGATCCGGGGGGGCAAGTGTTCGCGGCTGTCCCCGAGGCTTCCAGTTTGCCTCTTGTAAGACCTATTCGCTAGTCATTCCAAAATATGCTTTGCGCACTGCAATAGACTCTGTATCCTGGGGAGGATTAGTCGCTTATGCGTAATCTTGCAGTTGATTATTTCCTGTGACTGCGCTTGTTTTCCGGGGGAGAGTCTCTGCAGGGGGGGCCCTTCCCATCACCTGGTCTCTGGCCTGGGATAGTCTTCCCTCATGGGGCAATGGGACTGTTCCCGGGTGGTTAGGCACATTGGTGTCGTGGTGGCTGTTACTTCCCATACAAGCCCCTGCACAGGTCAGCCTTGGGGGCTCCCTGCCAAACTAACTTAAACAATATCTTGTCGGTAGCCGCTCCCAGCCTAAAACCCAAGGGGGGCAGGGGATACCGGCTGCTTGTAGACAGACCTGGGTATCGTTGGCAGCATTTTGCGCGAATGCGAAGTCTGGTGGTCTGAAACAGTGCCTAGAAGACATTGGCGGGGCGCTAAGTCCAGCGAGGCTATCGTGAGAGCAGGAAGGCGCATATATGCGGCCATGACAAAGTTTCGCAGCACAGTGGGCTGTTTTTCTTACCATGACGTGATTCGGGAAAAGGTCATGGGGTACTTTGAGGGAGATGGTGTTCTCCTCTCGCCTGTTGGCTTATACCTCTTTCTTCTGGACTTGAAATAAGAACTCATGAGCAGAGGTTGCAGGTAGAATAAGTAACAATGGTGGGGGGCCTGTGCGGCAGCGGTGACCACCGCACAGGCTGTGGCGGAGTTACGGGGCGATCCGGAAGAAGAGAGGTGCAAATGATGTACTTCAGTGGGCACATAGGGGTGCCAGAGCCTAACCTGTAAACCTCATGGGAGGTGCAGGAATCCGTGTCGGCACCCCAGTAGTCCTTCGGGCGGTTGTGGGCCTGTGCAGCCGGGGGTTTGCCTAGTCACGCCCAGCAAATGGGTGTGTCAGTATTTAATTTTATTCTACAGCAGTTGGGTGGTTCGCCACTGTGCTGTTTGGCTCAAACAGGCGGACAGGTGGCGAGAATGCGGCCTGTCCTGGATCGCCCGTAAGCTAACCCACCATCTTTACATATGTTGTATGTAAATAAATCCTGCAGCAATTTTTGTACCCAAACTCTATTTGTCTGTGTTTCCTTTGCGGGTTTGGGTATGTGGGGCGGGGGAATGTTATGTAGCCCTGAGTTGACTATGCGCCTGCCCGAGGCCACGCAGTGGCCATCAAGAGGGCGGGTACCTAGTCAAGGAGGGCGGTCCCGCCCCCACTTGCCTGTCCGGCACATCCGCCTCACCGGTTGGAGGAGGCGGCTTGCCGAGAATCTCGTCCGGGCGGCGGGGGGGGGCTTCAGGGGTACTTATGCTGTGGTGCCCCTATCCTAAGCCTCTTTGCCGCCCGGACGCCGTACGATCTTGCGGGACACTCTTTTCCCTCCCGTCCTCTTACCCAGAGTGTCATGAGTAGGGGCTGTGGGGGTGTTTTAATGTGTCTTGTTTTTCGTTGCAGGCGGAGTTACGGGGCGATCCGGAAGAAGAGAGGTGCAAATGATGTACTTCAGTGGGCACATAGGGGTGCCAGAGCCTAACCTGTAAACCTCATGGGAGGTGCAGGAATCCGTGTCGGCACCCCAGTAGTCCTTCGGGCGGTTGTGGGCCTGTGCAGCCGGGGGTTTGCCTAGTCACGCCCAGCAAATGGGTGTGTCAGTATTTAATTTTATTCTACAGCAGTTGGGTGGTTCGCCACTGTGCTGTTTGGCTCAAACAGGCGGACAGGTGGCGAGAATGCGGCCTGTCCTGGATCGCCCGTAAGCTAACCCACCATCTTTACATATGTTGTATGTAAATAAATCCTGCAGCAATTTTTGTACCCAAACTCTATTTGTCTGTGTTTCCTTTGCGGGTTTGGGTATGTGGGGCGGGGGAATGTTATGTAGCCCTGAGTTGACTATGAGAACGAGAGCCGAAGATGAGCCACAAAGGCTCGGGGCCCTGTCGTAGCAAGGACGCCATGGACTTAATACATAGAAGGAAATTACCCCCCATCCCCTGCTTTGGCAGTACAAAAAAATCCAATAAATAACGATGAAATGGGCACATTACACCCGAGTGCCCTGGTGCCACTGCCCCTGCTGCACTTTTGACCGCTGCGCACCTGGCTCGGAGGAGAAAGTCCCCTGTGCCAGCAGCACACGTGCGCTCAGGCGTGGCCTGCGATGCCACCATTACCTGTAACTTCATCCCAGTGCCCACACGTGTCACGAGGAACGCCAGCTTGCACCAGTGATCTGGCGGAGAAAATTGGGCCTGTCAGACTTACAGTTTCCTGCCATGTCAATGAAAATGTAATGCCAGTCAGGCTGTCATGCCACGGCATTCTGATGGGTCAGCATTTTTTTTAAACCTCCAAAAGCGGGATTTTGTTACTGAAAACACAAAAAAAATATATGCAGCAGTGACATGCTGCCAGTTTTCTCCAAACGAGTGAGGAAAATTGTACTTTTTCCCCTGCTTGCGAATGATATGTCTTTCATCAGGGTTACGACGAGGAAAAACAGTGTCGGAAGGGCCTCTGCATAGAGTAGGCAGTGTGATACTCTAGTAGCAACATACCTGTGGCTTGCTAGCGGGATATTTCCAACAGCAAAGCCAACGGCTGCTCTGATCTCGAATATGAAGCAGTTCCCTCCCCTCTGAATGACTGACAGGTTTGCGAAAAGGGCATCAGGTGATTTCTGGCGAATGCCCCGTTACCACCGAAGTGCTGCAGCACATTAAGGGTCACGCACAGCTCTGGTTTAGTCTTTAGCATGGACGCCATTTAGGGGTGGCTTGTCCCTTGCGACCCCTGGTACTGCCTTTGTGACCCTTGGCCTCAGGGATGGCACCAGAGCGGGTTTTAGCGCTGGTGGATCCCAGTGCAACCATTTTTTGGGGCACCCCCTCCCCCCAAGATGGTAAGGTAATGTTTATTTGTACATGATTAATTAAAATCTTTACAAAAATATAAAACACCAATAGGAGCATTAAAAACAATTTGCAGTTAAACTTAAACAAAAAAAATACGAGATTTACTGGGATCAGTTCAAGGTTATCCTCAGGGCCTAATAATGTTCATCAAGCGCTATTAAGTCTTTTTCTTATGAAGTCAAAGAACTTCACAACCTGGCAATTCAGTTTGATGTTAGTGGTGGTAAAGCATAGTTTGACTGCCTGCCTGCAGGTCCGAACAGCATGTGATTTAAAGGATGGTAGCAAAAGGTTATGCCTCAAATCCCTTAGTCTAGGGCAGTGGTTCCCAAACCTTTGACTCCTGAGGACCCCCATTGAGTCACCACGGGAAGCCGGGGACCCCCAAACAATTTGTATGACTTAAATTTCAAATATTAAAACAGTAATTAATAAAAAAAAAACACATGTGTTCACACAAAACAAATACTCAAAGTACTAAGGATTTTGGGACCATATGTACGACCATTTCATTTAGCGCCTCGCAATTGGCGACATAATGCAAGTGGCAAATTGCGAGTCGCTAAATGAAATGTATAACAGTGTGTTTAACACTGTTTGGGATTCCCAATGGGGTCGCAAATTGCGAGGCTCATTAATATTAATGAGCCTCTCGCAATTTGCGAGCCCATTGGAAATGCCCGTCCTCCCAGGGATGGTGGCCTGCTGGGCTCAGCAGGCCACCATGTCTGGGACTGCTTTTAAATAAAGCAGTTTTTAAAAAAATGCAGCCCGTTTACCATTCATTTAAAAAAAAAAAAATGGAACATTTTAGTTTCATTTTTTAAGGGCAGGCAGAGGTCCCTGGGACCTCTGCCTGCCCCATAAAAATTACTTTGCATGCATTTGCAAAGGGGAAGGGGTCCCCTGGGGACCCATTCCCATTTGCGAATGCATTACCATCTACTTGAAGTAGGTGGTAATTGCAAGTGTTTTGCAACCGAAAAACATTTGTACATGGTTTTGAGACTCGCTATTTGGAAGGGAATGCCCCTTCCAAATAGCAAGTTGCAAAATCTATTTAGCGAGTCGCAAACAAATTGCGACTCGCGAAATAGGCTATGTACATGGCCCAATAGGTTTTTGCATGCGCAAATGGGTTCATGAACCCATTCGCGCATATAAAAACGGATCGTACATCTGGCCCTTAGTATTTTATAGCATCTCTCATACCATTGTAGGATGTCAGAGCACTTGAATCACACACATATAGAGACATTGAATCATACATGTAAATCAGTGTGTATATAAAATGTTACATGAGGTAAAGGGGACCACAAGGTTCACATGTCATTTATACTGGTAGGCATTTTTAAAGAGTGCTTGGTCTGGAAAAGCACAAACTCAGGATTCAGAACATAACACAGTGGCTAGTAACATAAAAAATGTATTTCCGCCCAAATAAATCTTTTTAGCAGCATCAGGATAATGAATAACTGGGAAAAAACATAAGTTACTAACTGGTACCATGCAGTTTGCAAGCAGCTCTATGATGACAGTTTATAGGCCCCTCTGCTAGATTACGATTGCCACTTATGAAGTGCACAGTAATGAAATCATCTCTGTGACAAAAGCAGTAACCACGAACGTATGCACATAAAATACTGCTTTTCTAAAATGCATGTTACACGTTATTTGCAGTGGGCACATTAACCCTCTGTGCAACTTTAGTTAAGTCAAAGCTGCCACTGAACAAAACTCGCCTCGCTCTCCAGCAGGTACATTAATCACTGGTATTATCCTGACACTTTTATTGTTGCTGGAAAGCTGCTAATTACACAAGAAACGTTTCTGTGCTTTTAAAACTGTTGCCTACGGACCCCCTGGGAATGCGTCACGGACCGGACCACAGTTTGGGAAACACTGGTCTAGGGCATATACAAATCACATGGACAATGTACTCCTTACCGTTCTTACACAGGCGACACTGTTCCCCCCAAGAACTCCTCCTCGGATTCCCCCATTACCACTCAGGAAAAGTGCCCCTCATGTCTCCATAGCCCTGCTCTTACATTTAATTTGTTTTAAAGTGCTGGTAAAGGCTGACTTTATTAATCCATTCAGCTGTCCACATAAAATACAGATCCCTTCTTTGCAACAGGCATATGAACCCTCTGGGCTAGTTCACGCTGAGTCAAAACTGCCACTAGACAAAACGTTGATCTCTCTCTCAAACAGGAACATTAATCACAAGAGTTATTTTGACATTTTTATTCCTGCCTGAAAGCCAGATGCGTAAGGAACTCTACAGGAGGTGCTTTTAAATTGTAGGTTGTTTCTAAACACAGCGCTCCCTGCGGTCAATGTTCCCCCCTCTCCAGGTCAGCACCCAGTGCAGTCGCACCTGTCGCACCTCCCTAAATCCTGCCCTGGGTGGGAAAACCGTGCAGGACCACAATGGCAGCTCATCCTTATGGTCGTCGGTTGGGGCTCCACTCTCTTTGTTTTCCATCAATTCTTATTACACGAACAGTGAATAATATTACATTATTCACTGTTAGGTTAATAATAAAAATGGAGTACAATTAGCTTTAATATGACCTTCCATGGCAGCTGAGGTAAGTAAAAATGCTTTTAAATGTATGTTGTGTGTATGCTTGCAGGTGAGAATGTTTATATGAGAGAGTGTGTGTATGTGTAAGTATGCATGTGTGAATGAAAGTGGAGGTCAAAGTGTGTGTGATGTTCCTTCCGCTCTCCCTAGCATTTTAGAGAATTGACATCCATGGTATTACCTGCCAACTTAAAGAATAATCTCACCGTGTGAGGAGGGGGCGGAGCCTTGAAGGGTGTGGAGCCTCGTGCCGATAAGTACCTACGAGGCACTTTTGAACCCCACCCCCAGGGGCGGCTCTAGGCTCATGATGGCCCTGGGCAGGGATTGTAGGTAGGGGGCCCCCTGAAGAAGGGTCCGGGCGGGGCGGAGCGCGGAGGCCGGTGAAGGGGGAGGTCAGGGTGTTTGTAAGTGGAACAGAGCCGGAGGCCGCCAAATCCCGGCCAGGGGCAGCCACGCAAATATGTATCCATCCTCAGAGGATTATATTGGTGTGGTGGCCCCTGGGGTTTGGTGGCCCTGTGCAGGTGCACAGCTTGCACATGCCTAAGGCCAGGCCGGCCCTGCCACCCTGCCCCAAGCTCCCTCCTTCTATTAAGAAAAAGCTTGCTGAAGCTCATAACAATGTCCTGGGGTGTTTTCACACCCATTAATAGACATCAGCAGTTAAAAGCCTTGGAAAACGAGCTGGAAAACCAATATTTATTGTGGTTTTCAGCTCGTTTTCCCTGTCACCGTGTGATATCAGCTCCTTACCAGGAGACCGTGTAATGGGAGTAAAAATCGTGTATCACACGGTGGCACTGTGTGCGTTGACAGGTATGATGGTCTTCAGTCATGTTAATAAAGCATTAGAGCAATGTATTGTCATGGATATAGGAGACCAAGGGTAGGTATTAGAAAACCTTCCAATCTTCCCTTAGAAGTGGTGCACTTAGAAGCTTTGAGCAGGAGTAACCTGGATGGATTGAGTAACCCAGACTGGATGTGCCTTGAGCGAGCCGGGAGAGATGTCCCTTGAGCAGGCCTACATGATGTGAACACGTGAGGGCACATTTAGAAATGTAGCTCAGCAACTGCAGTTGTTGTGCAGCATTACGTGAGGGAGGAGGAAAGAACAGTGTATTCGTACAGAGATATGAAGCACTTTTTTCTTCTCTTGCTCTGGCACCTTTTGAGCCTCCCTTTTGCCAACACACAACTTGCACTATACTGCAAGGGTGTGTGCTTTAAGTCTCGTATAGGTTTGGTACTGAAATGGTAGCTTTCCAGTACATAACTTTAAAACTTTTCCCACATTGGCTGTACAACGCAGCACAAATGCAATGTCGGAAAAGTTAGGAGAAATAAAAAAAATCTGATTTTTTTAAAGCCTGCTTTGAGGAGGCCTCAGTGTTTGGCATAAAGCCCTGTCTACCACTGTTATTAGATAAAGCTTTGCGTCAGCACCCAAGGATAGTTGCATCATGTTAGACCTGGCATCTTTGGCGTGGTTTTCCCCTATCTTTTTGCCTCTACCGCCTGTATTTTTGATGCTGTGCTGGATTTCGTTTTTGCTGATTTAGATGCTTTGGACACTCTGCCACTGCTGATCAGTGCTCCCTATGTAAATTGTTATTCTGATTGGATATACATATTTGGCCTATTTGTATCACCATGAAGTCCCTAGTAAAGTGCACTGGTTGTGCCAGGGCTGGTGATGACAAATGCTACTAGTAGGCCTGCAGCACTGATTGTGCCACCCACAGGAGTAGCTCTAAAATAGTGTCTCAGGTCTGCCACTGCGTTGCCTGTGTGCAGTTTAGAAACTGCCATGTCCTCCTGGTCAGTGTCCCCACTGACCAGGCCTAACCCTTCCCTTTTCATGCACATTAGTCACCCCTATGGAAGGCCCAAGGTACCCCCCTGGGCAGGGTGCAGTGTATGTAAAAGGTAGAGCATGTACTAGCGCAGGTGACATGCTCTCATAGTGAATGGCAGCCATTTTTCGTTTTTCACTATTGGAAGGCTATCTTGCTCCATAGATTAACATGGGGGATGGTGGCTACAGTGGCTTCCAGCATTTCTTCCCATAGGAACAAGATAGGACATAAGTATCTAATATCCCTGAACTCAGAATTTAATAACACATCTTTTAGGAAAGGTTGTTTTTAAATCCTGTGTTTGAGAACAGCACTTTTAGAAAGTTGCTGTTCTCTTGTCTGACCTTTCTGTGTGCCTTGGCCTGTTTGTGGATTGACTGTCTGGTTTGAGAGTGACAGGGGCTGGGGATTCCCCAGGAGGCTGGCTGAGTCAGCCCTAGGCTGAATGACTGCATTTGCAACTGGAGTGGTGGGAGGAGTTAGCACCTGGGCCTGAATAGGGCTGTGCCTGCCTTCCACAATGCTGGCTCCACCTCCTGCTGGGCGGCTGACGTCCCTGCCCCTCACTCTGAAAGGAAAGGAGAAGCCAAGCAAACAAAGTGCTCAAGAAACACCCAGAACTGGTTCAGACCGGGCTCAGGGCCCACGTGCACAAAGAGAACAAAGACTTTTAGGGGTATAAGTACAGGACCCCTGACAACAGAAAATTAGATCATCCTGGAATCAAGAAGGAACCTCTGCCAAGGAGAAAGCTGAAACTGAAAAAGGAAGACTGTCCTGCTGTTGCTCTGCTGGACTGACCTGCTGTTGCTTTGCTGCCAAGGAGAGGGGAAGGACTTTGCTGTTGTGCTGTGTCCCCTGTCTTGAAGGAATCTCCAAGGGCCTGTGAAGAGCTGGCTCCCTGTTCTGAAGTCCCTGGAACTAAAGGACTTCACCCCCAGCTTCCCTGAACTCTTATGAGAGAGTTCTGTCCTTCCAAGAGTGCTTGATCCAGTTGTGGGGCCTCTGGAAGTTGTACCTGTGCTGGGAAGCTTGTAACTAAGCCTGAGAGACTTTTGCCATTGAAAAGTGTCGCATCGCTCGCTTGCGGAGCGCATCCCCGACAGTGTGAGAAGATTCCCACCGCTACGAAGGCCGAGATCGTTGCAGCGCCTGACGCCGCTGCCAGAGCCGTCGCATCCTTCGTTTGCGGGATGCACCAGACCGGTGCGGGAAAGTCTAACATCGCTGCGAGTGTCGTCACAGAGCCTGTCGGCGCTGGGTGAGATCGCCGCACCGCTTGCTTGCGGACCGCATCACGTCGCTGCGAGGGTCATCGCAGAAACCATCTCGTCGAGGAGCTGCGAGAGAGTAGATCACTGCTGGTCGGCACATCGTCGCCCCGGAGATCGTCGCAACTCCAAAGATCGTCGCATCGTGCCTTTTGCGAGAACAAACTTCCTACGGAACCTCCGCACCGGAATCCATACAAGTGGCCTTCCTCCCCATACAGACCGGATTCGTCGCAACACGCCCACTGCTGTAGCGGGGCTGTTGCATCGCCTCCCCAGGGTCTCAGGAGCAACGCATCGCTTGTTTTCCACCGCACCAGCTTCTGCTTTTGGAACTTTGTCACAACTAAAAGGTACCTTGAGTAAACGTGACGCAACTGTGAACTTTTCACGCATCTGTGGATTATTTTATCGCAACCTGAAGAATTCTATCGCAAACCTTAAGAACTCTTTTGAAACCATATTCTTGAACTGTGTATGGTGGATTTTTGTCGTTTTGGTCTTGTGTAGTTTAGATTAAATACCTTTATTTTTCTAAACTGTTGTGGAGTCAGTTTGTGGTGTTTTCACTGTGTTACTGTGAGTGTTGGTACAAATACTTTACACATTGGCTCTGATTAGCCTAGACTGCTCATGCCAAGCTACCTAGAGGGTGAGCAGGGGTTATCTTAGAGGGTTTCCGCCTTACCCTGACTAGAAGCAAGGGTCCCTATTTGGACAGTTGTACCTACCCCTGCCAACTAGAGACCCCCAGTTCTAACACATAGGAACATCTATATACCACACAAGGGGTGCCCCCTTGTCTCAAAGTAATGAAAGTAACAAGCATGAAGTGCTTTTTTGCATTACTTTTTGACAAATTTCAAGAGCTAAACGAGTTTTGGACTGGAAAGTAAATAGTTTATTAAGACTTTGTGCTGGTTTGCCTCACTTTTTGTGACCTTGCATCAGTGGGAAGCCGTGAAAAATCTGCCCCTTTCTGTGAAGAGGTGCTTTTAGAGACCAGCATTTCTTGCACAGTGACTGAAAGCTTTAGGAATTCATTTTTTTACATTTAGAGATGCTAATATTAAGGAGGTGCATAAACACATGAAGTTCAAATAACACACAACTCCAGCTGGCATTCGCCCTATTAAGTTAATAGTTAGTCCACCTCTACACAACAGAGTGGCATCAAACAAAGAAGCATGTGAGAGGGTTGCCTGGGTAACGAGCCCTTCCCTGCTGTGTGTGTGTGTGGTGTGCCAGCGTGCAATGGCATCATCACGAGGGACCTTCAATGTCTCAGCAGTCTTAAGGGTTTTGCACTGCATAGCAACAGTCTTTTGAGTGCTGGTGGCTTGCTGAGCATGTTTCTCTGACATCAGTCCTGGAGATTTTGATTCAGCTGGCAAACTCGGCGTTCACTGGATAAAGTCATCAGCCAGTGGTCCTCTTAATCTTATTTTTAATCAGGAGCCTGTACCCTACAGTTTCACCCTTGGTCATTTTGAACCTTAGCTTATTCTGCAAAATAAATAAGTCTATCGAATAAGTACCAAATATCATACTTCATTCGAACGTGATAGCACTCCTATTGAAATCCTCATTTTTTTTTAGGTCGCTGCCTCCCAGACAGCACCACTGTCTGGTTTTCTAAATACATTTTGGGGCATTCCACCCGTTGCTTACCACTGGCTTTGTGGTTTGTAACTCACATTTTCTGGATTAATTTACTTTAGACTGTCCAGCTCAAGTTCGTCCCTCCAGTTGCTCAAACCTTGTTTACTATATTCTTTCTCAAACTCGCTTTCTGTAACCAGGCCTTTAAATCTGGTTCTTATCTTGTCAAATGTGCTGCCCATTCAAAGACAGAGGTCACATGTCAGGCTGTGTCTTCCAGGGAGGTTGTGTTTATTTTTCTTTCTCTGACTTCAAAGTAAGAGGATTTATGTGACAATCATGCTGTCTACTGAGGGTCTGCTTGAGGAAAGCTGTCCAGATAATATTTTTTTTTGTAGTGCAACAAAATTTAAATGTCTGTAACTGAACTGAACTGTGCTGATGATCAAATCAATACATTGGGTGATGACATTTCCACACATTAGCGTTTGTGCGTTGTATACTTTTATCTGTAAGACTGTATGTTATTGCAAGTGTTATGGTCTTTTGAATTGCAGAGGTTTTCTCTGTAATGACAGTATGCTACCATACAGGCATACCCCATGTTACCCCACTCCACTCCACTCTACTTTGCAACACTCCACACCACTGTACTCTACACTGTGCCACTGCACTTTTCTCTGCACCACTCTACTCTACGCCTCTCTACTCTGCATCACTCTGCTCTCTTCCAAAGCACTCTACCCCACACTACACTATTATGACCACTGCACTCTTCACCACAGCACTCTACACCGCTCCGCGCCACTCCACTTTATGCCACCCTACTCTGCAACACTTCCCTCTATGCAACTGCACTCTATGTCAATGTACTCTATACCACTGTACTCAAAACCGATGCACTCTACTCTGCACTAGTGCTCTACTCCACTGCTCTCTGCGCCACTCTACTCTGCACCATTGCACTCTACACCACTCTACTCTGTTTCACTGAACTCTATGCCACTCTACTTTGTGCCACTGCACTCTACGCCAATGCACCCTATGTCACTCTACTATAAACCACTGGACTCTATGACAGTATACTCTGCAACCCTGCACTCTCTGCCACTCTACTTAATGCCACTCTACGCCACTGAACTATACACCACTACACTCTACGCCAATCCACTCTAATCTACTCTGCAACACTGCATTTAATGGCACTGTACCCCACTGCGCTGTAAGTCAATGCCCTCTGCACCACTTTATTCAAAACCAAAATACTCTATGCCACTTCACTCTATGCCAATCTACTCTGCACCACTGCTTTGTATGCCACTATCCTCTACTCTATGCCACTACACTCTACGCCTCTCTACTCTACACCATTGCACTCTACGTTACTTTACTCTGCACCACTGCACTCTACAAAATGATACTCTGCAGCACTGCAGTTGGTGCCAAAGCACTCTACACCACTTCTCTCTACTTAGAAGTAATCTAATGTATACCACTACACTCTATGCCACTGTACTTTATACCACCCTACCCTACTCTACTCCACTACAATCAACTTTGCCCCACTCTACTCTATGCCACTCTGCTCTACACCACTACTCTATGCCGCTGCACTTTTCCCTGCAACACTCGATTTCACTCTACTTGGAAACAATCTACTCTACCCCACTGCACTCTATGCAGCTGCACTCTACACCACTCTGCGTCACTCCACTCTATGTCACTGCACTCTATACTACCCCACAATACTCTACACCACTGTAATGTACGGCAATTCAATCTACTTCACAAAACCATTGCACCATACGTCCCTGCACATTCGCCAACTACTTTGCACTATTGCACTGCACGCCACGGAACACTACAACATTCTACTCTATGCCACTTCACTAGCCACTACATCACTCTACACCACTGCATTCTATATCACTGCACTCTACGCCACTCTAGTCTACTCTGCACCACTGTACTCTACGTCACTACTCTCTGCTTTTCACCCCTCTACTCTGCAACACTCTAGGACCCTGCAGTCTGCGACCCTGCACTGGATGACCATGTATTCTGACACTCTACTCTTCATGACAGTACACCATGCCACTGCACTCTACTCTGCACCACTCAACACTACACCACTCTACTGCTCTCTGCACCACTGCACTCTACACCACTACACTCTATGCCACTGGACCCTGTACCACTGCACTCTATGTCACAGTTTACACCTCTGCACTCTACCCTGCACCACTACACTCTATGCCACTTCACTCTACACCACTCTACTCCTCTCTGTGCCACTCCAGTTTACGCCATTAAACTCTACACCACTGCAATCTACTCTACTCTATGCCACTGTACTTTATGCTACTCTATGCCACTGCACTTTATGCCAATGTATTCTACACTATTTCGCTCAAAACCAATGCACTGTAAGCCACTGCACTCCACGCCAATCTACCCTGCACCACTGTACTTTATGCCACTTCACCCTAGGCCACTCTACTCCACTCCATTTTACGACACTCCAATCCATGATACTCCACTCTATGATGCTCTTCTCAATTAAACTCTGCTCCACTGACACTCTACTCCACTCTATGCTACTCCACTCTACAACGCTCTATTCCACTCTATGCCATTTTACGAAGCTACTCCACTCTATGACGCTCGCCGCAACTCACTCTTTGCCACTCCATGCCACTTTACTCCACTCTATTCTATGACACACTATTACACTCTACTCCACTCCACCCTATACCACTTTAGTCTATAACAATCTACTCAGCTGATCCTAAGATTCTGAGAAAATGAGGGCCCATCTAGCTTTTCCCTACTATGGCAAAGCTGGTTGAAAAAAATGCTAATCAACAGCTTACACTTTTTTGGGAAGAAAACCATCTACTTCATGACTCACAAGCAGGTTTTCACTATGGTTATAGCACTGAGACCACTCTTCTTGAGGTCTCTAAGTATGTCAAACTTAATCTTGTCCAAAACACCCAGTTATGGTAATGGTTTTATGGTTTTGGCTCTTTCTACGGCGTTTGATACAGTCTCTCATGCTATTTTGCTTGAGATGCTGGAAAGGATGGGTATTATTGATCATGCACTGTTATGGCTCAAATCTTTCACCAGCAACCATACTCAGGCAGTTTTTCTTCCTCCTTTGACCTCTGCAGAAAAACCTTTGGATTGCGTAGTTTCTCAGAGTTGGGCTCCTAGCCCTACCCTTTTCAATGTATATATGTCAGCTCTGGCCAATATTGCTGAGTCCTTGGGAGTTAAAGTAGTTATCTATGTGGATGACACTCAACTGCCCCGGGCTTTTCATGACAATATTCCCTCCTCATTGAGTTCTTTTAGGTCCTGTTTTAGGGCTGTCATTGACTGAATGAATACCAGTATTTAAAAATTTAACTCAGACAAAACTGATATTCTTTTTTTGGTACTAGATCTATCCCTGATCCTAACCTCTGCTGGCCATAAGAGGTAGGACCTTCCCCTGCCCTTCCCCGGTGATAAGGAACCTTGGGGTCAAATTTGATTCTGAGCTCACTTTTGAGCCTCAAAGTAAAGCATTGTCCAGTTCTTGTTTCCTGATCCTGTAATCCTTGAGACGTATGCTACACCTTATTCCGATGGAACATCAAAAAAACAATTGGGCATGCTTTGATCACCTCCAAACTGGGCTACACCAACAGTTTGTACCTCGGGCTTCCTACTTTTCTTACCCAGTATCTTCAGATTATTCAAAACGTTGCTGCTCATTAAATCCTTTAAATTCCTCCCTGGGGTTTGATATCAAGACATTTACAACAGCTTCATCAACAGAAGAATCCAGTTCAAGGCCCTCACTTTTGCCTTTAGAATCTTTATTTTTTATACGGACCTCTTTATCTTAGGCACCGGATTAAGTTGTCCTTTCAGGCCCACTCATTGCATTCTAACAATCTCAAATTGTTTCAAAGTCCTCGCGTTTATAAGTCTAGAAGAGGAGGCCATTCCTTTGCCTACTTGACGGCCAGACTTTGGAATGCTCTGCCTCTGGCCTTGAAGTTGTCCTTCTGAAATGGTTTTCAGAAAAGGATTCAAAACGTTTCTCTTTGATTCTGTTCTAACCACTTCCTAACTCTGTTTCTCGTATTTTGACAGTGTGGCGATCCTTTCTTCTAGCGCCAGGACACCTTGTTAGGTAGCTGTGCACTTTAGAAATGCATTGTATTGCTGTGTGCCACTCTACTCTACAACATTCTACTGCACTCTACGCAACACCCTCTATGCCACTCCACTCTACTGTACACCACTGACACCGTGCGACACTCTACTCCACTCAACTCTACGCGCTTTCACTCTACGACACTCTACTACTTCCACGACTCTCCTCAACATTGTACGCCACTGCACTCTGCTCCATTTAATGACACCCCACTCCACACCACTCTCCTTTACCCTACTAACCTTTAGCCATGCTGAACAGCAACCACTCTGGTGTACAACATTGCTAAAACATATTGTCAAAGTTAATAGTTCTTACATAGGCGAGACCTATTGCCTTCGCTAACGATTGTGTATACTGTTATGGTAGGTATATACCCACCCATCATAATTGAAAATCTGGAACGGGCGTCATGATATCCTCGTTTATGAATGTATCTAATTCCTTTGTCAAATGCGACCACAACTACCACTTGTATGCTTCCTGTCTAAAATCCTTTACTTCCATTATGGACTCCAACGCTTCCTGCTTAAAACAACCACTGTTGTACCACTAATCACCCTCTTGGTGTGTGGAATCTTGTGGCTTCTGTCAGTCACTCTTCATGCAGGAAGATGTGCATCAGTGCAATATTTTATGTTCTTATTCATTGGCGTAACAATAGCCCTAACAGCCTCTGTGGTGCAGGGGGGCTCCGAGCTTCAGGGGGCCCCTTCAGCACTGTACAAGGCCAGCGGCCCCTGGCCAGAGAGCCTAGGGCCCCCCTCCATGTACTTTGCAGGAGGGCCCTCTCAAGTTTTGTTACACCACTGATTCCTGCTGACACTTACTATGCAACAATTGTTTGAGCACCAGGTAAACTGATATTTTGTTGTTTGTGTTCTACTAGCATGTAGGACATTGTTAAGGTCCTTTTTTGGGAGGACCTGGCACTCCTTTGTGGCTCTCTGCACTGGCCCTAAAACAGATGCCTATTATTGCCTCAGTGTGGCAGTGTGCCCACTTGTTGTCTACTAGCAAAGGTGCTTAGCATTAGAGGTCATTAAAGGTCAGATATACTTTTGTTATAATTTGATAAGTTTCACTTTTGAATAAAGTAGTGTTCACCAATTCTTTGGCCTCTTGGTGTTTATAAAAATTGAAGAGAAGGATGATCCATAGGTAGAAAGGAGGTTTTGAATCTCCAACCTTTCACGCAACCCACTGGGACTGTGATCGGTAAGGCAGTCAGCTGTGCTGTATATGTGTTCTGAAAGTGAGATTTATTCTTAAGTAGGACAGCCCATATATGTGGCACAGATATTTCAGCAGAAAGCATAGACTCCTTACGTCCTTACAGATGCTAGACATTTTGGACATTTCCCCAGATATTCCAATTTTGTCTGAATTTATAGGTTTACAGAAAGTGTGCAAAGCATCCGAAGAGCACTGACTGTGGCAAGAAAGTCTGTAGATGATGCACAATGGTGCATCATCTACAGAGGCCCGCAACACTGTCTGAGGTTCAATATATCCATTTCATGGGGGGGGGGGAACAAAGTGCCGACCGGTGCTACTGGGTCCCAACCGTGGTGGTTGATGTCATTTGCCTGTGGTGTCCAGGGGTCCATCTGACTGTGGCTCTGAAAACTGGGCCATCTACAATCCTTTCCACATTTGCCTCTGAGGGTGGTGAGGGTCAGCAGTCATAAGCTTCTCTGGGAGGTAGAGTGCGAGATCAAGTGCTCAGAACTCAATATCAACCAACATACATAATGACTTAATGCCCAAACTAGTGCTTGCCTTTTTTATAAAAGTATGACTTTAAATCATAGTTGAACTAAATATGTCACAGTCCAAATTACGAATGCATTTTGGATTATAATAATAATAATAATAATAATCCACATTTGTAAAGCGCACAATCACCCGTAAGGGTCTCTAGGCGCTGGGGGCCGTCGGAAGATTAAGCAAGCTATTGGCCAGAGTCGCATGGTGCTGGGCTAAACCTGCCGCCGGAGCCGGGGATCGAACCGTGGTCCCCAGATTCCAGCGTCAGTCGCCCTGGCCGCGGCGCCACACCTCTCCCTTTATTATTATGAGTCCCCCATGGGTGCTACAACACCCCTCTCTCCAGTACACTGACCCGCCGGGGTGAACCTATTAGTTATAGTCCCCAGTAGTCTTATTCAATGGCATGAATTGGGAGCAGGTGTAGATAATGTTCCCTACAGATTGAGATGCGCAATCTGTCCACTTGATCTTACTCCCATTGTTGATGTAGACAGAAACATTCTCAGGTCCTCTTGCTTGGGTCAATACCTCACAGTTTCTCTGTTCTGACCAGAGGTAGAGGTTCCTGGTAATGTGCTGGTTCTGTAGCAGTCATGGGAAAGATCTGCTACTGCCTGTGTCTTCAGCATGTGTAGCTTCCCTTCTGAACATGGTCACTTGGCGAATGTGGCTCGGCAGGCCTTGTAGCAATCACAATGTTTTTGATGCTTGCGACTCTCCACTCGCCGAATACAGATGAGTCCTACAGCAAGACAGTTGCGGCCCCAGCTGAGCCGATGGGCCCGCAGATGTATGTTGCTGGCAGTTGCATCCTTCATAGGTAATTCAACTCTCAGCAGCATTTAGGTCCTCATGCTGTTGGCAGCACAATAATTTTACTGACAGCAGCTGCTACGAGGACACATGGATTGGGTAATTGAGCTGATTTTATTGTGCTGTGTTCAGTAGAAACATTGGAATAGGACCAAGAAACACCTGCAAAGCATGGGCTGCTCCTGATTTTAGTCTTTTAGCCTGAGATGCACACTGGGCTTCTCCCCATGGGCAGTCTCTCCCACTGCTGGGCTAGACAGATTACTTCCCTCTCTCAGCAGATAGGCTTCAAAACACTAGGCAGAACCTCACCTCCTCCAGCAGAGTGTGCAGACTTCAGGTGAGGTTTCCTCGTGTCTGGGGCACTGGCTGTCAAGCAAACACACTCCAGTTTTGGTCACTCAGCAGTCCTTTGAGAATTGTTTATGGAGTACTCTCTTTCTTGGACATGATTTACTTGGAATTGGAACAAAGTTGGTGGTTTGAATCCAAGTTTAATACAAATTGTCTGGACAAGGAATGTGGGTTCAATGTCTCAAACTTCAAAACTGGATTTTGGGTGGTTCTCTTTCATGTGTCCTTCTAAGGCTGCTGTCCAGACACAGCCTTTGTGAAAAGTGATGCTTCACACAGCTGGTAGCACTGGAGCTGTCTCTAAGTGGAATATCCACAACATTAGCCCAATGAAATGAGAGGTTTCTGCACATTGCACAATTCAATCAGCCTCTCTCAGACATTGATCAGTGATAGATAAAAGGGCAGGGCTGAATTCTTTACCTTAAACAGCAGAAACAGCGGTCCAACCGCTGCACTACCATCAACCACAGAGAATAGGGAGGGGGGGGCAAAGCTTGCTCGCAACAGTAATGACCGCCTGAGCCGATAGCTCTGAGTAGCCATTTCAATATTCGTCACCTATCCTACATCTGCAGGGTCTTGCTGCCCCTAGTTGCCCTGAAGACGATAGCGGAGCGTCAGGGGGACAAGAAAAGCCATCCCAGAGTGCTCCGCGCCCAACACCGAGCGAGAGAGAATGCCGGAGGAGGGGGCCCCTGACCTAGGCCAGCATCTCCGGCCTTGAGTAGTAAACACCGCCGAGGATGAGGCTGATCCCTGGAGACACTGAGAACACAGCGGGCACCGGGGCGCGTTTGGCGCACACAAAGGAGTGGGCTGCAGACGGTTGGACTCAAGTGGAGGGCGCAGCAGTATTCCACTTACGCCCTAACTTGCGCAGATGTGAGGAGATCAGGGGCGCAGCCGAAGGTACGGAGCAGCGGAGGGGCAGCTGGCGAGGCCCGAGCCGCTAGATTGCTTTGCTTTGAAGGCGCTCTCCCCCGCGACGCAGCTCCACCCATTTACGGCAGACTGGAGTGACTGACGACTGCGAGCAGCGGAGATCGGCCTAAGTGAGCCGGTGTGCTATAGAGCGCTGTACCCTATCGAGCTCTGTACCGCTCCCGTTTTTCGCATGCGCAAGAATGGTGCGCATGCGCACATTACAAAACATGAAGTCGCACCACGCCCACCATCATTCCTTGTACCCCCTAATGTTTTGCATTTGCGCATGCTCTATTCAAACATGCCCTGGCATTGTGCGCTGCGGGTGCTGCTGCGCCGCTGTACTGCAGAGCCCACCTTGTGCCCGATGGGAAGTTCAAGGAGGAGCAGGCCCGGTTCTAGAGGGTGGGCCGGGTGGGCCAGGCCCACCCAAACATGAGCCTGGCCCACCCAAACAGGAGCCGTGGCCCTCACAGTGAGGGCTTGAAGGCAGGCGCGCAACGGCATTTGGCTCAAAGGGCTGTCTGTGTGTGTGTGTGCGCCCGGGCTGAGACAGCTTCCCTGGCGCGCACACACACAGACAGTTTTTGAGATTATCGCTGCCGCACCCAAGTACTTTACAGGTCCTTAAAAGACCATTGATATGTTAACAAGGCTTTGTTTATTTTTTCACCCCTTCACCTCCACTGGCGAAAGGCGACAACGGTCACCTTTGACTACAGTTCTGCTGTGTAGATATTTCATTTTCTATGCGGTGCAGGATAAACGTTTCTTTAATCCCATTCACCTATGGAGTAGGTAAGAGAATGTGTTACTATTTGTTTTTCTTTTTTAAATCTGCACAGGACCAGCCGGACACATACTTCGTGGCACATACACTACACTTTATTAGATGCCTTCATATTTCTTACAGTGGTTATTTTTTAGCTGTTTGCTTTTATTTTTTTACTTTAATTATTTTAATTAATTGTACAGTTAATAAATAAAGTCAGTGTGTGCTTAATTTGAACAGTTTTTATCATTATCATGGCTGACGCAGGACAACAATAAGACAATAGAAAATGCCCAGATAACCCTGGTGAATAATGATCCTGCTGGAGAGCAATCATTTGTCTGTTAGTCGTTTTTAAATGCAGATGAACTGTATTTTATGTGGAAGCTCAGTGGGTTACTGCCTTTTTCACAGAGATCCTTGTGTTACTTGCAGTTCAGAAGTTACAACCCTAACATAAAAAGGTGACCAATGAACTGTCACCAAAGACCTGCATATAAACATGAACGGTAGAGTTGGAACTTTGTTTTTTTTTGTTTTGTGATATAGTTAGAACTTCCTCAGTCTTTCATTATTCTAATGTTGCTAAAATTAGTATTTTTGGGAAGATATACATTTTTATCAGTAAAGCTGACCCTCATGGAATACTCTTTAAATCCTACGGTTGTGTTTTCCCAGACCAAACCCTCTTAAAATATACTGCCCACCAGTATGGATGACATGTGATTCCTACACATTGTAATCCTCAATGGCTTATGTGACATTCCCTGCAGACTGATTTACATACCTGCATGATTGATTGTCTCTGTATAATGTGTGCGTGATGTAAAGTACTGTGACACCCTACACTGATATGAGTAGCGCTATACAACAAATGAAATGCATTTGAGGGAGGGGCTACGGAGAGATAAGTGGCGCTGGAGGAGGGTGGTAGTGAAGGAGTCTGTGGAGGAGGTCATGAGGGGGAGGGCTACGGAGAGATGAGGGGCTTTGTTGGAGGGTGGCAGTGAGGGAGTTTGAGAAGGAGGTCAATGGGGGGGGCTACGGAGAGATGAGGGGCACTGTTGGAAGGTGGTTGTAAATGTATTTACAGAGAAAGAGGTAATTGGTGTGGCACCAAAAAAGACTTTTGCATCAGCACTAAATCCAGCCCTGTCATGGCCTTTCTGTTGTTGTTTATTTATTTAGCAGTCGGGTCATAAGGGCTACTTTGGAACATACTTTAAAGTGTGTACTTATTATATTTACTGCTACATTCAATATTTTAAGTTTGAAGGTGATTTTACTAGTCTTTTTACCTGGAAAAATGAAAGTGGAGCCCAATGGTGCCTGATATGGGGCTGGGGCCCAAGGTTAGCTTTGAGATAAGGTGCACTGGAGAGGAGTAGTGGATAATCAAACCTGTAAGGGAGTGCGTGGCAGAGTTCGTGGTCAGGTGGAGGTAGTAATGAAGAGGGATTCTCAGTGAAGGCTCGAACAGAGGGAGCCTGAGAAGTGTCACTTGCCTGATACTCCCACCTCAGAAACCTCCTCTTCCCATCAAAAGAACATTTAATGGAAAAACACTTTTTGAGAGTGATCATATATAGAAAGAGATTTGGAAAAGAGTGCGTCTTACTGGGCCTTGTAAGACTAAGAAATGATAAAGGCGGGCTCTGAAGCAGGCCTGCCCAGACATATATGCGACAAATCGAGCCTGCAGTGGCCCACCCAAATGCACCCTTGGCCCACCCAAATAAAAATTCCTGGAGCCGGGCCTGAGGAGGAGACGCCTTTCCTTTGAAATGTTAGAGAAAAAAAAATGAGGAGACGTGAAATGTAGCACCAAACACCCATGCACACATTCATGGCTTATACAAAATACGAAAAGCATCGAGCTGCTCCATTGTCGGGTTGTGTTTATTTCAGCTGAGATGCGAGGTTTACATCACCAAGGACAACATAATTAGCAATACGAAAGGATCCTATGTACAAGGCAGTTTTCACAAAATACTGGTTTAAGACAGCAAAGCACTTTTTCCTAATGTACAAAAGTGGGTCGGGGATCGCATTCTAACACGCAAAAGGGCTTTTGCAACCCTTTCCTAATCACATATAGGAGGATGCAGTTAAAATGGTGCCCCTTAATATTTGCGAGTTGCAAAGGGCTGTAGTAATGAAACGATGGAGCAAAATCAGTTACTGATCCTTTACTTGTAAAGATTTGCGAAGGGTTAACTCCATTTCGAAAAACAAGTCACGTATCCTGCATAATATAAATCGCAAGCCCTAATCTAGGGGGGTACAAAACTCGATGGGGGAGCGACGGCAGATAGGTCGATTCTGTGGAATTCTGGACCCCCGTGACTTAGGGGGTACAGAGCTCTATGGTGGTACAGCGCTCCTCGGAACACCGGTACAGGGTGAGCGGCGATGCGAACTGTGACAGCTGCGACCCTTGACAGACTGAAAGGCCCCAAGCAGTGCTTATAGCCACCGAGAGTCATCAAGAAGCCCTGTGACCGCGAGCTGGAGAATACGGGAGGGTGCACGACTGCTGCATAATTGCTGGCCTGCAGCATTGGTGACTTTGCAGCTCAGTGACTGTGGCTGCAGTATTGATGAGGTCTCTTGGGCACTGGAGACACCCTTTTGAAAGTTGGCCCTGAGTTGAGTATTACTAGTATTGGCGCCTGGACCCTCAGTCACGGACTGGTCTGGGCTGCACATCAGGAGAAGTGGACTCTGCACATCACTGGGTGGATTCAGCGGGTGCCCCCTTGAGAGATACAACTGGAGTGGGGAGTGCCCTGAGTCTGAGCCAAAACAAACAGCTGTACGCGTTGGTGGTCAGCGGGATAACTAACTTGGCATCAGTGGACTGCGGCATCAGTTTTGCGCTGTCTTGCGTGCTGTAGCACACCGAAGACGGTTTTTTTGGATGACCGGTCTGAGGTGGAGAGGACTTGCGACACAGAGGAGCAGCAGTACTAGGAGGTGTGTAGATCCCGGTTGCTAGCTGGACGACCCTCAAAGTGACGGCAGTGGGAGCACGAGAGAGTTGGTCACAGACGATTTGGCACACAACAGCGCTACCTGTCTGCCTGGAGGGCCACCCCAGAAGCTGCAGAGTGGACTGTGTCTACACCGCGATGGGCAGAGTTGATAAGTCGCAAATTAAACTCACCTTTGACCAAAAGAAGGCAAAAGGGAGAGACACCACCTCGTAAGATGGTGATAATGCGTCAGATCCAGCACATGACGATGCTGAGGGAGACATTCACTTGATGCTCATCGCAATGGAGAAAGGGTTACAGAGCAGTCTGTCAAGCTTGGGGACCAAAATAGACTTCCTCTCCTACAGACTGGACAGAATGTCAGAACGTATAGACATGCTGTAAAAACACGGGTTAACCCAAGAAGTCACTGGGACCTGGGTAAGTAAGTAATGCAAACAAAGTGGTCCCAAGTACTATCGATTGATATTGTCTTGAATAAATTCAAAAGAAGAATATCACAGCATTGTTTTTAATCACAGCGTGTACAGTAGAACAAAATTCATAAAATACATCAATACTTAGTCACAGTTAGTGCCCCTAATGGAAAGGGAAGGGAAGGTAGTGGGTGAAAAGTGAGGAAACTATACAAATAATGAAACAATGGTCACTATGACCTCAATAAAAGAATACTAATAACTGATTATCACAAACTAAAAATCACAATTCATAAAATAATTACTTAAACAAACTCATGTCTCATAGAAATATCATTTGGGGAAAGCAGGTGTTCAGCCCTTTACGAAAGATCGTGTGACTGGATTCTTTCAGTAGATGAAGTGGGAGGGCATTCCATAGCTTGGCAGCATTGTATGAAAATAGTTGGCCATCACTTCTGGCCCTCGTTGATACGTGATTGACCCTGTTGATTGACACGCAGTCTCGCCGGGTACAGCATGGTATAGTCCAGCTTGAGATCTCGCAGTTGGTGCTTTAGTGGGGCAAATTGCTTGCAGGCCTCCTGCTCCCTAATTGTGAAGTCCGGGTACAATGAGAGGCTAGAGACTTCATATTGCAGCAACTGCTTCTCCCTGGCAACCTTTAGTGCCGAGTCTCTGTCACGTAGTTAAGCAGTTTTACTATGATGGGCCTCGGGGGGGTGGGGGGGCACCAGGTACCGGGAGCGGGCCAGAGAGCGATGTGCCCCATCAACTACGAAGATAGGAGAGAATGTTTCCTTGCCCAGTAGTGTTACTAGCAACTGCCACGGGGTCTATTACACGTGTTGTGACTTCCAAGGGTTATGAAACGGCCGCATAAGTCGGTCTGATGTCTGAAGAAATGATTCCAGGGCTCGTACGTATGTCTCCGCAATCCAGTTAGTTGGATCCGTGAGTTGGATCCAACTCAAACGCTAATCGCCGACTAACGTGGATTGCGGAGACATACGTACGAGCCCTGGAATAATTTCTTCAGACATTGGACCGACTTATGCGGCCGTTTCATAACCCTTGGAAGTCACAACACGTATAATAGACCCCGTGGTAGCCCCCAAACTTCCCCTTTTTTTAAAGAAATTGGACGTCTCTTGGAGGCTGTATTGATATCGATCGCTACAAATATGTACTGCACTAACCAGACTCCTTGGAAAGTCCTGCATTTCTCAGTGAATCAGAAAACCGATCTTTTCAACCGGAGACATTTTATTCGACAAGAACCCTCCAGGGCTAGTGGCTTTATCTATAACCTCAGATTGACTGCCCCTTAACCGTCCTTGTCCTGATGAAGACCCTCTAGCAAGGTTCCACCGTACACCTGCATTAATTTGGGTCGAAACGTCAACACACCTTTCCAGTCTCAGTCTCTTTCCCGATGTATCATTTATGATTCTGTTTCTATGAGGCATGAGTTTGTTTAAGTAATTATTTTATGAATTGTGATTTTTAGTTTGTGATAATCAGTTATTAGTATTCTTTTATTGAGGTCATAGTGGCCATTGTTTCATTATTTGTATAGTTTCCTCACTTTTCACCCACTACCTTCCCTTCCCTTTCCATTAGGGGCACTAACTGTGACTAAGTATTGATGTATTTTATAAATTTTGTTCTACTGTACACGTTGTGATTAAAAACAATGCTGTGATATTCTTCTTTTGAATTTATTCAAGACAATATCAATCGATAGTACTTGAGACCACTTTGTTTGCATTACTTAGAACGTGTAGACAAGCATGCGGAGAGGCTTGACATGTCGGAACGATGGATTACGGAGGTCGAGGAGGCGCAGACGACCATAGATACCTAGCATAAGCAGATGGGGTGAGTGTTGCAAATTCCACAAGACAGAGCGGAGGACCTGGAGGCACACTCTCATAGGAACAACTTACGAATTACGGGCCCTCCGGAGTCGACCCCGACTGGCAACATGGAGAACTTCGTTGAGCAGTTGCTAGTAACACTACTGGGCAAGGAAACATTCTCTCCTATCTTCGTAGTTGAAAGGGCACATCGCTCTCTGGCCCGCTCCTGGTACCTGGTGCCCCCCTCCCCCCCCCCCCGAGGCCCATCATAGTAAAACTGCTTAACTACGTGACAGAGACTCGGCACTAAAGGTTGCCAGAAAGAAGCAATTGCTGCAATATGAAGTCTCTAGCCTCTCATTGTACCCGGACTTCACAATTAGGGAGCAGGAGGCCTGCAAGCAATTTGCCCCACTAAAGCACCAACTGCGAGATCTCAAGCTGGACTATACCATACTGTACCCGGCGAGACTGCGTGTCAATCAACAGGGTCAATCACGTATCAACGAGGGCCAGAAGTGATGGCCAACTATTTTCATACAATGCTGCCAAGCTATGGAATGCCCTCACACTTCATCTACTGAAAGAATCCAGTCACACGATCTTTCGTAAGGGGCTGAACACCTGGTTTTCCCCAAATGATATTGCTGCAGCCTCAGTCTTCTGCCCGTGAGCGCTCGGATGCCTCCAGGTAACCATGTGCTTTACAAATGTTACTTCATGAACTTATAAATGTTACTTCATCTTTACTGATCCGAAAACTTTGCAGAAGGCCCTAAAAGAGTGGATTAAGGAGAAGCGCAGCAGCCCGTAACGAAGCCCCTTGGAGGGTGCAGTTGGAGGCCAATTAGATGAACAAGACTGAATAGGGAACTGCATGTGTCGCAGCTAAGAGGAATTCATTGGGGACTGGTAGCTGGGTATAGTGTGGGGATGTGTGAAAATATTACTGAGTGGCACTGCTGTTTATGATATGACAGTTTTGGAACAGCACAGTGGTGCGGATTCGGGGTGTGGGGCTCCTTCCTACGATATTTGGGCACCTTGAAAGGACTGCCACGATGATCTTGGTTTGTGGGGACATGGGGAGCTGGTGGGCGGTGAGAACGATTGCAGATGAATTGTATTGGCTGTATGGCACACTGATGCGGACCTAGTCTGGTTTGGTATTATCTTCCTACGTGTTGTGTTACATCTGCCCATTAGTGAAGCACAATTCTTGGGTACGTATTGTGGTGGGAGGGGAGAGGGATTTAACTCTTGTTTCAGAATCCTTCGATTTACTACAGCGCATGTTTGAATGATGAGGTGGGAGGGGGGATTTGTGGGGTATTTTGGCCGGGCACAGTTGGGGACTGCCTGACGTGGGAGGGGGGAGGTGGGATTTGAGACTGAAGATATTTAACTACAGCTGTATTACCACTAGGTGGAAAATTAGTGCATTTGTCTATAGCATATATGTAAGCAGTGAAAGAAACCGTGGATGGCACTTTCCCCTATGACAGTCCCTACTGATGCAGGTAAGACTGCCCCCAATTGCACGATTTGAGCGCTCAAGTGGAACATGAGAGGCCTCAACGATCACAGGAAACTGAGGAAGGTCCTTGCCTATTTAGTGAGAATTAATATTGATGTCGCAACCTTGCAGGAGACCCCTATACCTCAAGATAGCACCATGCTGCGATACAGAGGCCTGTTAGGCAATATACACGCAGCTGGTTTCACCATCCATGCACGAGGGGTGCTTATGTCGGTGATTCCCAGATCTACTCTCAAACCAAAGCCACTATACACTGATAAGGACGGGCGTTGTGTGATCTCTAGATGCAAGGGTAACCTCCACACCCGCATAGACTATTGGTGTGCTGCTCGATGGATCAAGGACCGGGTTCGACACTGCGAAGTACACCCCCGTATGCTTTTGGATCACTCCTCATTGTTACTAGTGTTTGACACCCCACAGAAATCCATTCCCCCCTTTACATAGAGGTTCCCACCCTACTCACTGCTAGATGCGGTGTTTAAGGAAGAACTGGCAGAAGCAATTGAAACATTTTTTGCTACGAATATAGGATCGGTTGACAATTTTCAGGTCATTTGGGAAGCATTTAAAATATATGTTCGTGGCGTTGACCAAACACTCAGGGGTTCTGAAAGCGATCCTTAAAAGACTGTCGGATTTAGAGTGTTCACTGAAGACTCTGGAGAACCGTCCCAAGCCGGTGCTGACGACGAGCTTATGTCTGAGTTCAAAGCTCGTACAAAAGGGGGTGGTGATGGACGGAGCATCTGAATCAATCAAACACTCACACCCAGTCAAAAGATCTGGGTTTAATCCATCACCATTCTTTAGCCCACTCTGCCACCCCAGTTCAGACATGGCTATATGCAAATCAGTCTGACCCTGTGCCTCATGGGAACAGTTCAGCCGAACTGCCAAGCCATGTCTTCCCTGGACCGGAAACAAGCTTCCGAGGACTGGTTTCTGCCATTCCAGCCGTCTTCAGCCCGGCTTGCTTGAATCCAGTGGCAAAGTGAGCAAGGGACTCACGTCTGAGCATACCCTACCACACTTATGGCAGCTAAAAGCGGTACAAAAGGGGGTGGTGATGGACGGAGCATCTGAATAAATCAAACACTCACACCCAGTCAAATGATCTGGGTTTAATCCATCACCATTCTTTAGCCCACTCTGCCACCCCAGTTCAGACATGGCTATATGCAAATCAGTCTGACCCTGTGCCTCATGAGAACAGTTCAGCCCGAACTGCCAAGCCATGTCTTCCCTGGACCGGAAACAAGCTTCCGAGGACCGGTTTATGGCATTCCAGCCGTCTTCAGCCCGGCTTGCTTGAATCCAGTGGCAAAGTGAGCAAGGGACTCACGTCTGAGCATACCCTGCCACACTTATGGCGGCCAAAAGCGGTACAAAAGGGGGGGGGGGCACCAGGTACCGGGAGCGGGCCAGAGAGCGATGTGCCCCATCAACTACGAAGATAGGAGAGAATGTTTCCTTGCCCAGTAGTGTTACTAGCAACTGCCACGGGGTCTATTACACGTGTTGTGACTTCCAAGGGTTATGAAACGGCCGCATAAGTCGGTCTGATGTCTGAAGAAATGATTCCAGGGCTCGTACGTATGTCTCCGCAATCCAGTTAGTTGGATCCGTGAGTTGGATCCAACTCAAAAGCTAATCGCCGACTAACGTGGATTGCGGAGACATACGTACGAGCCCTGGAATCATTTCTTCAGACATTGGACCGACTTATGCGGCCGTTTCATAACCCTTGGAAGTCACAACACGTATAATAGACCCCGTGGTAGCCCGCGAACTTCCCCTTTTTTTAAAGAAATTGGACGTCTCTTGGAGGCTGTATTGATATCGATCGCTACAAATATGTACTGCACTAACCAGACTCCTTGGAAAGTCCTGCATTTCTCAGTGAATCAGAAAACCGATCTTTTCAACCGGAGACATTTTATTCGACAAGAACCCTCCAGGGCTAGTGGCTTTATCTATAACCTCAGATTGACTGCCCCTTAACTGTCCTTGTCCTGATGAAGACCCTCTAGCAAGGTTCCACCGTACACCTGCATTAATTTGGGTCGAAACGTCAACACACCTTTCCAGTCTCAGTCTCTTTCCCGATGTATCATTTATGATTCTGTTTCTATGAGGCATGAGTTTGTTTAAGTAATTATTTTATGAATTGTGATTTTTAGTTTGTGATAATCAGTTATTAGTATTCTTTTATTGAGGTCATAGTGGCCATTGTTTCATTATTTGTATAGTTTCCTCACTTTTCACCCACTACCTTCCCTTCCCTTTCCATTAGGGGCACTAACTGTGACTAAGTATTGATGTATTTTATGAATTTTGTTCTACTGTACACGTTGTGATTAAAAACAATGCTGTGATATTCTTCTTTTGAATTTATTCAAGACAATATCAATCAATAGTACTTGAGACCACTTTGTTTGCATTACTTAGAACGTGTAGACAAGCATGCGGAGAGGCTTGACATGTCGGAACGATGGATTACGGAGGTCGAGTAGGCGCAGACAACCATAGATACCTAGCATAAGCAGATGGGGAGAGTGTTGCAAATTCCACAAGACAGAGCGGAGGACCTGGAGGCACACTCTCATAGGAACAACTTACGAATTACGGGCCCTCCGGAGTCGACCCCGACTGGCAACATGGAGAACTTTGTTGAGCAGTTGCTAGTAACACTACTGGGCAAGGAAACATTCTCTCCTATCTTCGTAGTTGAAAGGGCACATCGCTCTCTGGCCCGCTCCTGGTACCTGGTGCCCCCCTCCCCCCCCCCGAGGCCCATCATAGTAAAACTGCTTAACTACGTGACAGAGACTCGGCACTAAAGGTTGCCAGAAAGAAGCAATTGCTGCAATATGAAGTCTCTAGCCTCTCATTGTACCCGGACTTCACAATTAGGGAGCAGGAGGCCTGCAAGCAATTTGCCCCACTAAAGCACCAACTGCGAGATCTCAAGCTGGACTATACCATGCTGTACCCGGCGAGACTGCGTGTCAATCAACAGGGTCAATCACGTATCCACGAGGGCCAGAAGTGATGGCCAACTATTTTCATACAATGCTGCCAAGCTATGGAATGCCCTCACACTTCATCTACTGAAAGAATCCAGTCACACGATCTTTCGTAAGGGGCTGAACACCTGGTTTTCCCCAAATGATATTGCTGCAGCCTCAGTCTTCTGCCCGTGAGCGCTCGGATGCCTCCAGGTAACCATGTGCTTTACAAATGTTACTTCATGAACTTATAAATGTTACTTCATCTTTACTGATCCGAAAACTTTGCAGAAGGCCCTAAAAGAGTGGATTAAGGAGAAGCGCAGCAGCCCGTAGCGAAGCCCCTTGCAGGGTGCAGTTGGAGGCCAATTAGATGAACAAGACTGAATAGGGAACTGCATGTGTCGCAGCTAAGAGGGATTCATTGGGGACTGGTAGCTGGGTATAGTGTGGGGATGTGTGAAAATATTACTGAGTGGCACTGCTGTTTATGATATGACAGTTTTGGAACAGCACAGTGGTGCGGATTCGGGGTGTGGGGCTCCTTCCTACGATATTTGGGCACCTTGAAAGGACTGCCACGATGATCTTGGTTTGTGGGGACATGGGGAGCTGGTGGGCGGTGAGAACGATTGCAGATGAATTGTATTGGCTGTATGGCACACTGATGCGGACCTAGTCTGGTTTGGTATTATCTTCCTACGTGTTGTGTTACATCTGCCCATTAGTGAAGCACAATTCTTGGGTACGTATTGTGGTGGGAGGGGAGAGGGATTTTACTCTTGTTTCAGAATCCTTCGATTTACTACAGCGCATGTTTGAATGATGAGGTGGGAGGGGGGATTTGTGGGGTATTTTGGCCGGGCACAGTTGGGGACTGCCTGACGTGGGAGGGGGGAGGTGGGATTTGAGACTGAAGATATTTAACTACAGCTGTATTACCACTAGGTGGAAAATTAGTGCATTTGTCTGTAGCATATATGTAAGCAGTGAAAGAAACCGTGGATGGCACTTTCCCCTATGACAGTCCCTACTGATGCAGGTAAGACTGCCCCCAATTGCACGATTTGAGCGCTCAAGTGGAACATGAGAGGCCTCAACGATCACAGGAAACTGAGGAAGGTCCTTGCCTATTTAGTGAGAATTAATATTGATGTCGCAACCTTGCAGGAGACCCCTATACCTCAAGATAGCACCATGCTGCGATACAGAGGCCTGTTAGGCAATATACACGCAGCTGGTTTCACCATCCATGCACGAGGGGTGCTTATGTCGGTAATTCCCAGATCTACTCTCAAACCAAAGCCACTATACACTGATAAGGACGGGCGTTGTGTGATCTCTAGATGCAAGGGTAACCTCCACACCCGCATAGACTATTGGTTTGCTGCTCGATGGATCAAGGACCGGGTTCGACACTGCGAAGTGCACCCCCGTATGCTTTTGGATCACTCCTCATTGTTACTAGTGTTTGACACCCCACAGAAATCCATTCCCCCCTTTACATAGAGGTTCCCACCCTACTCACTGCTAGATGTGGTGTTTAAGGAAGAACTGGCAGAAGCAATTGAAACATTTTTTGCTACGAATATAGGATCGGTTGACAATTTTCAGGTCATTTGGGAAACATTTAAAGTATATGTTCGTGGCGTTGACCAAACACTCAGGGATTCTGAAAGCGATCCTTAAAAGACTGTCGGATTTAGAGTGTTCACTGAAGACTCTGGAGAACCGTCGCCAAGCCGGTGCTGACGACGAGCTTATATCTGAGTTCAAAGCTCGTACAAAAGGGGGTGGTGATGGACGGAGCATCTGAATCAATCAAACACTCACACCCAGTCAAAAGATCTGGGTTTAATCGATCACCATTCTTTAGCCCACTCTGCCACCCCAGTTCAGACATGGCTATATGCAAATCAGTCTGACCCTGTGCCTCATGGGAACAGTTCAGCCGAACTGCCAAGCCATGTCTTCCCTGGACCGGAAACAAGCTTCCGAGGACCGGTTTCTGGCATTCCAGCCATCTTCAGCCCGGCTTGCTTGAATCCAGTGGCAAAGTGAGCAAGGGACTCACGTCTGAGCATACCCTGCCACACTTATGGCAGCTAAAAGCGGTACAAAAGGGGGTGGTGATGGACGGAGCATCTGAATCAATCAAACACTCACACCCAGTCAAAAGATCTGGGTTTAATCCATCACCATTCTTTAGCCCACTCTGCCACCCCAGTTCAGACATGGCTATATGCAAATCAGTCTGACCCTGTGCCTCATGGGAACAGTTCAGCCCGAACTGCCAAGCCATGTCTTCCCTGGACCGGAAACAAGCTTCCGAGGACCGGTTTCTGGCATTCCAGCCGTCTTCAGCCCGGCTTGCTTGAATCCAGTGGCAAAGTGAGCAAGGGACTCACGTCTGAGCATACCCTGCCACACTTATGGCGGCCAAAAGCGGTACAAAAGGGGGTGGTGATGGACGGAGCATCTGACTCAATCAAAAACTCACACCCAGTCAAAAGATCTGGGTTTAATCCATCACCGTTCTTTAGCCCACTCTGCCACCCCAGTTCAGACATGGCTATATGTAAATCAGTCTGACCCTGTGCCTCATGGGAACAGTTCAGCCCGAACTGCCAAGCCATGTCTTCCCTGGACCGGAAACAAGCTTCCGAGGACCGGTTTCTGGCATTCCAGCCGTCTTCAGCCCGGCTTGCTTGAATCCAGTGGCAAAGTGAGCAAGGGACTCACGTCTGAGCATACCCTGCCACACTTATGGCGGCCAAAAGCGGTACAAAAGGGGGTGGTGATGGACGGAGCATCTGAATCAATCAAACACTCACACCCAGTCAAAAGATCTGGGTTTAATCCATCACCGTTCTTTAGCCCACTCTGCCACCCCAGTTCAGACATGGCTATATGCAAATCAGTCTGACCCTGTGCCTCATGGGAACAGTTCAGCCCGAACTGCCAAGCCATGTCTTCCCTGGACCGGAAACAAGCTTCCGAGGACCGGTTTCTGGCATTCCAGCCGTCTTCTGCCCTGCTTGCTTGAATCCAGTGGCAAATTGAGCAAGGGACTCACGTCTGAGCATACCCTGCCTCACTTATGGCGGCCAAAAGCGGTACAAAAGGGGGTGGTGATGGACGGAGCATCTGAATCAATCAAACACTCACACCCAGTCAAAAGATCTGGGTTTAATCCATCACCGTTCTTTAGCCCACTCTGCCACCCCAGTTCAGACATGGCTATATGCAAATCAGTCTGACCCTGTGCCTCATGGGAACAGTTCAGCCCGAACTGCCAAGCCATGTCTTCCCTGGACCGGAAACAAGCTTCCGAGGACCGGTTTCTGGCATTCCAGCCGTCTTCTGCCCTGCTTGCTTGAATCCAGTGGCAAATTGAGCAAGGGACTCACGTCTGAGCATACCCTGCCACACTTATGGCGCCCAAAAGCGGTACAAAAGGGGGTGGTGATGGACGGAGCATCTGAATCAATCAAACACTCACACCCAGTCAAAAGATCTGGGTTTAATCCATCACCGTTCTTTAGCCCACTCTGCCACCCCAGTTCAGACATGGCTATATGCAAATCAGTCTGACCCTGTGCCTCATGGGAACAGTTCAGCCCGAACTGCCAAACCACTGGATTCAAGATAGCCTGGCTGATGAGGATTATGAATCCGAAACCGGTCCCAGGATGCTTGTTTCCGGTCCATGGAAGACATGGTTTGGCAGTTCGGGCTGGACTGTTCCCATGAGGCACAGGGTCAGACTGATTTGCATATAGCTATGTCTGAAATGGGGTGGCTGAGTGGGCTAAAGAATGGTGATGGATTAAACCCAGATTAGTTGACTGGGGGTGAGTGTTTGATTTGCTCAAGCGCTCCGTCCATCATCCCCTTTTGTATCGCTTTTTTCGCCCTAAGTGTGGCAGGGTATGCTCAGAAGTGAGTCCCTTGCTCACTTGACCACTGGATTCAAGATAGCCTGGCTGATGAGGATTATGAATCCGAAACCGGTCCCAGGATGCTTGTTTCCGGTCCATGGAAGACATGGTTTGGCAGTTCGGGCTGGACTGTTCCCATGAGGCACAGGGTCAGACTGATTTGCATATAGCCATGTCTGAAATGGGGTGGCTGAGTGGGCTAAAGAATGGTGATGGATTAAACCCAGATCAGTTGACTGGGGGTGAGTGTTTGATTTGCTCAAGCGCTCCGTCCATCATCCCCTTTTGTATCGCTTTGTTCACCCTAAGTGTGGCAGGGTATGCTCAGACGTGAGTCCCTTGCTCACTTGGCCACTGGATTCAAGATAGCCTGGCTGATGAGGATTATGAATCCGAAACCGGTCCCAGGATGCTTGTTTCCGGTCCATGGAAGACATGGTTTGGCAGTTCGGGCTGACTGTTCCCATGAGGCACAGGGTCAGACTGATTTGCATATAGCCATGTCTGAAATGGGGTGGCTGAGTGGGCTAAAGAATGGTGATGGATTAAACCCAGATCAGTTGACTGGGGGTGAGTGTTTGATTTGCTCAAGCGCTCCGTCCATCATCCCCTTTTGTATCGCTTTGTTCGCCCTAAGTGTGGCAGGGTATGCTCAGACGTGAGTCCCTTACTCACTTGGCCACAGGATTCAAGATAGCCTGGCTGATGAGGATTATGAATCCGAAACCGGTCCCAGGATGCTTGTTTCCGGTCCATGGAAGACATGGTTTGGCAGTTCGGGCTGTACTGTCCCCATGAGGCACAGGGTCAGACTGATTTGCATATAGCCATGTCTGAAATGGGGTGGCTAAGTGGGCTAAAGAATGGTGATGGATTAAACCCAGATCAGTTGACTGGGGGTGAGTGTTTGATTTGCTCAAGCGCTCCGTCCATCATCCCCTTTTGTATCGCTTTGTTCGCCCTAAGTGTGGCAGGGTATGCTCAGACGTGAGTCCCTTGCTCACTTGGCCACTGGATTCAAGATAGCCTGGCTGATGAGGATTATGAATACGAAACCGGTCCCAGGATGCTTGTTTCCGGTCCATGGAAGACATGGTTTGGCAGTTCGGGCTGGACTGTTCCCATGAGGCACAGGGTCAGACTGATTTGCATATAGCTATGTCTGAAATGGGGTGGCTGAGTGGGCTAAAGAATGGTGATGGATTAAACCCAGATCAGTTGACTGGGGGTGAGTGTTTGATTTGCTCAAGCGCTCCGTCCATCAACCCCTTTTTGTATCGCTTTGTTCGCCCTAAGTGTGGCAGAGTATGCTCAGACGTGAGTCCCTTGCTCACTTGGCCACTGGATTCAAGATAGCCTGGCTGATGAGGATTATGAATCCGAAACCGGTCCCAGGATGCTTGTTTCCGGTCCATGGAAGACATGGTTTGGCAGTTCGGGCTGGACTGTTCCCATGAGGCACAGGGTCAGACTGATTTGCATATAGCCATGTCTCAAATGGGGTGGCTGAGTGGGCTAAAGAATGGTGATGGATTAAACCCAGATCAGTTGACTGGGGGTGAGTGTTTGATTTGCTCAAGCGCTCCGTCCATCATCCCCTTTTGTATCGCTTTGTTCGCCCTAAGTGTGGCAGGGTATGCTCAGACGTGAGTCCCTTGCTCACTTGGCCACTGGATTCAAGATAGCCTGGCTGATGAGGATTATGAATCCGAAACCGGTCCCAGGATGCTTGTTTCCGGTCCATGGAAGACATGGTTTGGCAGTTCGGGCTGGACTGTTCCCATGAGGCACAGGGTCAGACTGATTTGCATATAGCCATGTCTGAAATGGGGTGGCTGAGTGGGCTAAAGAATGGTGATAGATTAAACCCAGATCAGTTGACTGGGGGTGAGTGTTTGATTTGCTCAAGCGCTCCGTCCATCATCCCCTTTTGTATCGCTGAGTTCAAAGCTCAATGTACATGTACATGTACCGTATCCGTCCATCATCCCCTTTTGTATCGCTGAGTTCAAAGCTCAGCTGAAGGAATACCAGGACGCAGAGGATGCGGAAATCAGACACCTGGGTAAATATGCCACTGCGCTAACATACGGTGAAGGGAGAGGCCGGGTACAGTACTAGCGCAGCTCTTTAAAAAGTGGTGGGAAAGGGCGATAGTGACGGAGGTTCCGAGGCTATTTCTCAGAGCTGTATTCGACTCGTAGTGGCGGCTCTGAAGCAGAGATAATAGATTATTCCACATATAATAAACTCCCATGGTTAACAAATACACACTGAGAATTCCTTCTGAGGCCTGTGGAGAAAGATGAATTTTTCCTGGCGCTGTCAGGTATGAAGTCAGGGAGTGCGCCGGGAGTAGATGGCTTAACTGTGGCCTTTTATGAAGCATTCATGGACTTATTGGTCCCTCACATGGCAACGCTTTTTGACGATATGTGTATCATGGGCATGATGCCTCCATCAATGAATGAAGCAATTATAGTGGCTATCTTGAAACCAGGCAAACCACTGAATGTGTGCACCTCCTATCGTCCGCTTTGCTTGCTTAACGTAGATACCAACATTTTTGCTAAGATTTGGCTACACGATTTGTCCCACCTGTCCCACTATTGGTGGCACCGGAATAGGCCGGATTTGTGCCTAATAGGAACTTAACTTACAATTTAATAACAGTGTTAGGCGCGATGCAGCCCACCAAGTCAGATATTCAGGCGGTAGCGGTATTCCTTGATATGGAAAAAGCCTTTTACTCTATGGAGTGGCCCTTAGTGCACCAGGTCCTGCTGAGAATGGGAGCAGTTGTTAGGGATATTATACAGTGCACCAACTGCCAGAATAAAAATTGGTAATCTTGTGACTGATCCTATACGCATCACTAGAGGCAGGGCTGCCTATTGTCCCCTATTCTCTATGTGCTAGTGGCTGAGCCCTTGGCCTGAACAGCATCTTTCCTCTGTGTTGCGTGAGGTGGTACGAATTGGGGCAATGTCGGGACTGAAGGTTAACTGCCCAAAATTCATTATATTTCCCCTAACGCCTGTGCGGTCCAGTTCGAGCTTGTCTATCCACCACAGTTGACAACAGATGCAGTGAGGTACCTTGGAATCAAAATCCAAACGGACTCGGAGGTGGTGTTCAGGGAGAACTATGGGGTAGCTATAGGTAGATTAGAGGACGATGTGGAGAGATGGATCCGCTTGCCACTATCCCTGCTAGGCAGTCTCCATCATGAAAATTGTAATCCTCCCCTGTTGTTCCTTTTTTATAATATTCCTTTGGTTCTCCATGTATAGGCTGCATTGCAGCACTCATGGAGAAGAGCAGAGTGCACATGACTGGTTTGGTCAGCCCTAAAGGGCTGACCAAACCAGTCATGCGCTCCCAGGAGTGGGCACAGATCTCCTCCCCTGCCCAGCCCTGCTCGCAGAGCAGCCCCGCCCACTCGCCCGCAAGCAAACCCTTTTGCTATCTCACAGTACGAGAAGCAGAAACATAAAATTGTAGTTATTACCATTTTATGTTTCTACTTCTCGCACTGCAAGAAAGCAGTGGGCGACGCTCCTCCACCCTAGTGGAGGGGCCGCCCTCTGGCTTCAGTAGTCAGACTTGCACACACACAAAGTCTTAATGCTACACATGTATTATATGATAATATGAATAAAGTTTATGCACCTAACATACTCATAGGATGTCAATGCAAGGTTCTGGGTTTTTCATAACAGCGAGACTTTACACAAGAGGGTCAGTAGGCCACACTCTCATTAATACAGATAAGGAGGTCTGGTCAACTATAAACTCATAAAATATAGACGTGTGCTACCATCACTTTATGTGCTACACCGCAGAGAGGGACAGCAGTCCTCTGTATACTATGAGAGCATTATTGATACACCCCTCCAGGTCACAGGACAGGTCTTGGATCTTGCATTGTCAGTGATAGACGAGGCCTCTGTACACACGCTAGATTTGTATGATGCCAGAGCCAAAATAAAAGGCAGTATTTCAAGTTCACATGCAGCTGCGCACTGAGGGCTGGGGAACATGCCTGTATCTTGTGCGGCAGATCATAGCCCAGCACCCTGCAATTGACACTGCTCCGTCTCACACACCTACAGCTAGAGTTTCATGCATTGGCACTCCCACTGCACTGTGAAAGTCGGGAAAAGTTTCATTACGAAATTTCAAGAAAAACGATTTTATCTCCTGCTCTTTATGTCCAGTCTAACAGGCAAAGGCTTCAATTGCCCAATCATTTCTAAATGAAAGATATTGGTAAACAAACCCCAAAATCACATAAAGATACTGGTTCTTTAAGGCAAGGTTTCAATACAGTTTAGAGCAGCACAATCTTTCCAAAGCTTGTAAATACTGATGTCAACAATCTTGTTCTTAACCGCTTCGCCACGGCGTACATTCCGCTGCGATGCGGGCAAATTCCGTACTTGTGCAGATTGGACGGCCCCTGGCTATCCGACGCCCACGCCCACCGTGACGTTGGACGTCCGGGGGCCACCCAACGCATAGAAGAGGTTAAAAAATAAAGCCAAGACAGGGAAACCCTTTCTGAATCTTCCAAAAGATCAATCAGATCTGCTGTATAGGTTTTATGTTCAAATCCGTTCAAAATAGGGGGGGGGGGACGACTACTTTCTAACTCAATCGCTCCAAACTATCACTGTCCACACAAAAGAGAGGTAGGAGTCGAGGATGTAACTGTACAATCGATGCTTAGAGGCCGTTGGTGATAATGTGCTATATAAATATAAATTACAAATTACAAATGGCATGTGCTTAGTGGAAAAAAGTGCCCTCACTCACAAATTGTGCCATGCTTCATCATTGGGCTTGCTAGTTAACACTCCAGTGCAGACCAATGCCTGGGAAGGAGTAAAGGGGAGGGGAAGACAATACAAACATAAAAAAAAATAACGGGATAAAAAAATAATGATCATTAAAATTAGCTCGAGTATATCTTCTTTAACGCTTTATTCCTGGATTACCCTTCCAGGATTAAAGATAGAATAAGATGTTGGTGAAAAAGATTCTTAGTAACCGTTCACCCCTCCTTACTGCATGTTCCTCAACTTGTTTCAGCCGGTTTCCAATAGCCCTCAATAGAAGGTCTGTACGGCTTTCATCAGGACCACTTGGTCCCTTTTTAAGACCACTCCTGCCCTACCTTAATTCTGTAGGGTATTTGGGGAATTTCCCTGTTCATTCAGGGGATATGTAAAACACACTCCAGTTGTATCGTTTCATCAGTATGTGCGCTCGAAATGGTGTGGGAGTAGGAGCGGCTCACTATAGTCACACATTCTTCAAGGTGAGACCGCTGCCTTCGCACTGCTCTCCTCGCGCCGCTATAGGTTTTATGCACTGATAACTTCAAATTCTCACTTAAAACACCAATGTTCCAACCCTAGTTTTTATAAATAATAACATAGACTAATCATATACATGTAAACTAAGAAGCCATTTTAGAAATACGTTTTCTTTAATGACTAACTTCTCTCCATTGTTCTAACTCCACACTTCCACTCAAATGTGCTGCACTGATATTGTTGCGAAAACAACAATTGATGGACAGAATGCAGAACAATGTCATAAATTCACCCCAGTACAGAGATCTGGGCCTAAACCCATCGTTTATTTTGCACTCCACACCACCCCAGGTCAGACATGGCCATATGCAAATCAGCCTTGACCCTGTGCCTCATGGGAACAGTCCAGCCCAAACTGCCAAGCCATGTCTTTCCTGGACCGGAATCAAGCATCCAAGGACCGGTTTCTGGCTATCAGCCGTCATCAGCCTGGATAGCTTGACTCCAGTGGTGTGGAGAGCATGGGACTCACGTCTGAGCATACCGATCCCACTCGGGGTGACAAATGCAAAAACAACAATTGATGGACAGAATGCAGAACAATGTCATACATTCACCCCAGTACAGAGATCTGGGCCTAAATCCATCCGGTCCAGGAAAGACATGGCTTGGCAGTTTGGGCTGGACTGTTCCCATGAGGCACAGGGTCAAGACTGATTTGCATATGGCCATGTCGGCCCTGGGGTGGTGTGGAGTGCAAAAAAACGATGGATTTAGGCCCAGATCTCTGTACTGGGGTGAATGTATGACATTGTTCTGCATTCTGCAATGATCCATATGCCTGTTTTTAGCACCCTCCACCCCGCCCCTCCCCCTCCCCGCCTCCCTGCCCCACCGTAACTCCCTCCACGGTCCGCGGCTGGGTGTTATGCCTAAAGTTCAAAGACGTTTAAACAGTAGTCCATTATCTAAGATGCATTTCAAATCTTTAAAAACATTTAAAAGCAAAGTTATTTTGAATTAGAGCAAGATTTAGATATTTAGAGTTGTCATCTTCTCACAAACTACCAGCCGTGTAGAACAAAACAAAAGCGCAGCCGGCACTTTTAAGCTTAAGGCGTTGTGCTAAAAAAATAGCCAGATTTCGTCGGCCGCATTTCTTTGAATTTATTTTGTTTTGTAGCAATGATGGCACACCACTGTTTAACTTTAAATGTTAAAGCTAAAGCGCGGAGTGCCATGGCTGATACAAAAGTAAAAAGAAATGCGGCGTCTGTCCGTTTTTTTGTTCTATTTAGAAGATGCTACAGTTAGGTGACTGGGTAACACCTAGATCCAGGTGGTGTTCATGTACACGAGGGTGGTGAGACATATTGAGACATTATGTACAAGGGGGCAGCCGCGGGCCGTGGAGGGAGTTACGGTGGGGCAGGGAGGCGGGGAGGGGGAGGGGCGGGGTGGAGGGAGCTAAAAACAGGCATATGGATCATTGCAGGTAAGTACACAATTTAATTAATAAAACGAAATTCGTAGCGCGCACTGCGTGGCAAAAAGCAATGTTGTGCGCGCTACGAATTTCGTTTTATTAATTAAATTGTGTACTTATCTGCAATGATCCATATGCCTGTTTTTATCACCCTCCACCCTCCCCGCCTCCCTGCCCCACCGTAACTCCCTCCACGGCCCGCGGCTGCAAGGGGGAAGTGAGGTGGGGAAAGGGGTTGGGGTAGGCACGCATCAAATTAAGTTATTGTCAATCACAAATCCATTGGGGGGTTGCAGTGGTGTGGCTGTGTTCAATGTAAGAGTATGTTATATAATGGAGGGTGGGTCTTTGTATGTGGTGACGTCAATTTAACAATGGGTTCACTGAAACAGACTATTTTCTGTGCCATGTTTGCGGATATGCACAGAGTGGCCCATCTGAAACAATTTCGTGGGTATGCCCAGGGGCGGCCTTAGGCATGTGCAAGCTGTGCACCTGCACAGGGCCGCCAAACCCCAGGGGCCACCACGCTAATATATATCCTTAATATAATAATCCTCTGAGGATGGATACATATTTGCGTGGCGGTCCCTGGCAGTGATTTGGCAGGGATTTGTTCCACTTCCAAACACTTCCAAACACATTGACCCCCCAATCTAGGGCCCCCTACCTATGCTCCCTGCCCAGGGCCGCCATGAAACCCCCAATCCGGGGCCCCCTACCTACGCTCACTCCCAGGGCCGTAATAAGCCTAGAGCCGCCCCTGGTATGCCTTTTGTGGCCAGGCATTTCAGGTTTCGCACAAGGTGGCAGCGCAGTGCTACCTTAGAGAGATTAACGAGGCGCAACTGCTGTGTCAGGCCTATGAGTATGAAGCCAGTCTCTCTCAGTGCTAGGTCTGTAGGTGTGCAAATCGTGGCCCCACAACTTTAATTCTACAGTGCCAGGTTCGTATGTATGCACAAGGTGGCCCCGCGGTGTGATGGTAGCGAGGATGCACAAGGTGACACAGTTGTGTCAGGGTCGTAGAAGGCAGTGGCGCTGTAGTGCCAGGTCTATACTTCTGCAGGTAGTGGCTGTGATGTTGCTGGCTTTTTATACATTGGCCAGTTTTAAAGAATGATACTGAGCCAGCTTGTATTTCCAGGGATGAGGCATGACTGGCTCTCTCAGCCACGCCCACACTTATTTATTTATTTGCCCTGCGCATGTAGCCCAGGGTTAAACCAACATTCCCACGTATGTGGGTGTTTACAAAACTACCACCCCGCGATGTTGCATGAGATGGTACACTACAGTGGCCTCATGCTTCAATCCCAGAGAGCTAGGTTAGTGGGTGTGCATTCAGTGTAAAAGGGCCAGTCCTCATTGGAGTGTACAAAAGGAGAGAAGGCGGTACCAAGGTGGGACTACTAAGCTATTTATGAATCAAAAGACACCATTTACAAAGGACAGTAAGAGGAGCCAATTAAAAGTCCATACCTGAATACAGCATGTCTCAAAGAGATCGCGCAAGTGTAGCCTAGGCAAGACGTAAATATAGTGTTATGACTTGGTCAGCGTTTGCAGCATAACGCTGCTTTTTTCCGTGGCTTGCCCCATCCCTCCCACCCCGTATCGCGACCTTCCCACCTCCAACCCGTTCTTTTTCTCCCCATCTACCTTTCAATAAAAAGTAAAACCACTCGGCATCCTGCAAGAGAGGCAAACAAGGCAGGCTTTAAAAACAAGCATTGGCACCTATTTTTTTCTTCACGTTCTGTGATGTTGCACAGCAGCCTGTGCTGCTGTGAAACATGTCTATAAAACATGGACAACCAACAGATCTTGCTCAGGCGAAACCTATTGGCTTTACCAAAACATGTTTTTTATAGGTTTGCACGAAAAGGAAGCATTTCTGAACTGTTCAAATCCTCACAGTGCCTCTCCTCGAAAAGACTGACTTTTTGTTGTCATGAAGCTTAAGTAATTCTATTAACTAAAGCCTAAACCCTAGCTCCCATGCAGAATTTAGATTTGCTGAGTACCCAATTTAATTTATTTACATTTCTTTCAGGTAGCAGACACCCTTGAGGAGAAAAGGCTTGTTTCTTCTTTAGCTGTCTGTCTCTCCTCTTGGCACTCTCTGCTTCAGTGTACATGAGAACCCCTCCTACCTTTTCAACCTTAGACAACTCAAAGTCGGCATTCACCATTCGGGAACAGTATTTTTGTTTGGGAACATTGTTCACAATAGACCCCAGTGGTGCAGGGAAGCTTACAGCTCTTAAGCAGAAATCAATGACCGGCTCTGTCACAATAGCCACAGCCCAAAGCTCTTAAACAGATGCTGCACATCAGCGCTCAGAATTCAGTGGCAGATCCTGTGTCTGAATAACAGATGGACTGACGGATCAGGGTCAAGCCCCAGCCCTTGTGCTATCAATCACATTGGCACAGTAACACAGGGCCTCACATCTCACAGGAGCAAATGGAGGAGTGTGATGGAAATGTGGGCCACATGAGCCGGGAGTGCAGAGCAAGGCAGCAGAGTGTAATACTTACAGAAAGGTTGTCTATAAAAACAGATGATTGCTAAGCTTCTGGAAAGAAACGCGGGATGGAGAGATGAAAGGATATAAAACTTAGACGTGTAGACAGGTGATAGGGCATGATAATTTTCATTTTTTGTGAACTGCCAGTATCAGATGTGCCTTTTGAGATCTTTTAATGTGAAAATGGTTCCAAAAAATGCACCATTTTACCACCATTTTATCAAACCTTTCTGGGTAGATGCATCTCCAACACATCAGGCAAGTGCCTGGCTTGCTTGGCACTCCATGAAAGTACTGGAATATTTCATGAATGCCCTTTCATAACATATGATTTTAAGTGAGAATTGTTCTATAAAATGGATTTAGCTGCATATTTCTGAACATTTTTAGAGAAATTCTGCGTGAGCACCACTGGAGGAAGTCAAGCTCACTTGCTTTGCTGCAGTTTGGGACTAGTAATTATGCTTCACCACTTCCAATGCTCACCAGCTGCCACTGGTAGGGCGGTCCCTCAGTCCTTCACATTCCTGTATTGGCTGGGGGGAGGATTCTGGAGCCAATGCTAGGGGCAGAAGCCCTGCCCCTGTACCTCCGACCTATCTGAAGCCAGGGGTATGATGACACTCTGGACTTTGGTGAGAGATGCACTTCAGAGATGCGACAGATAGGGCAGCCCCCCTCATAAAAAAAAAGTTCCCTATGATTAATTTATAGAATTCATTTTAAAAATATCAGTGTAGACTTTCACTGTTGTTTCTATAGCTATCTAGACTTACAGTGCTTTTAGGCTAGTCCTCCAGCTGTGTCTGTCATAAGTGACGATGTGTCGGAAGAGGGTTGTCAAAGCGAGAGTGGTGACCGTTTTCTGCCTCACATAAGCTTTGAGAGGCCCAGGGAAGTGTTGGAGCACCCTTAAGACGTTCAGTAGACAGCAGTATTTTCAATGCATATTAGGAGAGAGAGTGCTGTTATGCTCGAAGAGCCACTGGTGTGAAAAAGTCGACCCTTAAAAACCCCAACAGTCCTTGTCCTAAGTAAACCCCTGTATCAATCCCTCCCTCACAAACGTCCTTCCTTAAATCAAGTTCCATGGCCAAAACCTTTCAACACTGAATGTGCTTAAGCTTAAAACACAATCACAAACCCCCAAACCCATACCACCTTTCCCTCCATTGCTTGTAGCCTGCAAGTAAAACTTACAAACTAACCGCTCAGAAAAACCCTCAACAAGGAGTTTTTCTTCTCCCCCGTAGTAAACACTTTTCGACCAACAATGCTTCCAAAGTATCCCCACAAAACCATCAGACAGAGTTTTAAAGGGCAAGTGTTAGACCCGACAGCCTTAGGGTAGTCTTTCTCCCAACATTTTGCCTGCCTCCCTCCATTTATTCTGACCTTGTTTTTGTGGGCTTTAGGACTCTGTGCACTTACATGTGCTAAAGTGCTTGTGCTGTTCCCTAAACATGGTAATATTGGCTCATCCCCAATAGGCATATTTAATTTACTTATAAGTCCCTAGTACAGTTCACTAAATGTGCCCTGAGCATGCACATTAAATACTACTAGTGGGCCTGCAGCACTCATTGTGGCACTCACTGGTCCTAGGATGCTTGTTTCCAGTCCAGGGAGGACCTGGCCTGGCGGTTCGGGCGGGACTGTTCCCATTGGGCACAGGGTCAAGACTGACTTGCATATGGCTGGGTTCAAATTGGTATGGCATGGTGAGCAAAAAACTGTGGATTTAGGCCCAGATCTCTGTACTGGAGTGAATGTATGACTTTGCTCTGCATTCTGTCCATCAATTGTTGTTTTTACGTTTGTCATCCCGAGTAAGACGGGTATGCCCAGACGTGTGTCCCGTGCTCTTCATGCCACTGGAGTCAAGCTATTCTGGCTGAAGAGGGGTGAAATCCGAAACCGGTCCTAGGATGCTTGTTGCAAGTCCAGGGAGGGGATGTATGACGTTACAACGCATACTTTTACAACACCTACCTTTACATCGCAAGTTTTACAACGCATACCATTACAACGCATAGTGCTTTGGGGCGCTGGATAGTGAATAGTTTAATTTACTATTTCAACTCCAGTCCCCGTGGATAGTAGGGAAGTTGTTGGATAGTACATTAAACCTATTCCCTATCCTAGAGCGCCCCCCAGCGCAATGCGTTGTAATGGTTTGCGTTGTAAAAGTTGCGTCGTAAAGGCACTGCGTGGTAAAAGTTGCGTTGTAAAGGATGTTTACCCAGGGAGGACCTGTTCAGGCTGGACTGTTCCTATTTGCATATGGGTTCCCCCTGGAGTGGCATGGTGATCAAAAAAAGATGGATTTAGGCCCAGATCTCTGTACTGGGGTGAATGTATGACATTGTTCTGCATTCTGTACATTCTGTACATCAATTGATGTTTTTGCACTCACTTAAGTTGAGCCTGTATGTGCCGTTCACACTATTACTTTGACCTGGCAAGATAAAACTTCCCTTTTTATACATATAAGTCACCCCTAGGGTAGTCCCTGTACAATCCAGATGGCAGGGTACATGGTATTTAAAGGGCAGGACATGTACTTGTAGGTTTTGCATACCCTGGTAGTGAAAAACTCTCAAATTCGTTTTTCACTACTGTAGAACTAATCTATATTCATAAGTGCCATTCCCAACTGCTAAGAGATAGACTTTTTGGGTTTGGTGGCTCTGGAATCACAATTTAAAATCACAACTTATGGTGAAGTTAGATTCTGAAAATGCCACTTTTAGAACGTTGCCATTTTCTTACTTTAGCCAATTGATGCTTGGTGCCTGTCTCTAACACATGTCTGGGGAGGGTGACCTCTGGGTTTTGTGTATTCCCCCTAGACAGCCACACACACCGTCTAGGGGAGGGGGTGGCTGGCCGAGCATGCCTGAACAAGAAGTCAGTGGAATTCGAGGCGCCAGGTCGGCATTCTACAGTAAATTTGCCCTACTGTAGCTGTAGGATCCATCTTTATTTATTTATTATTATTTATTTATTATTTTATTTATTTTGTGTACTTATAAAGCGCAACCTATCACCCAGAGGGCATCCTGGCGCTTTCCGTCCTGGGAGGAGGCCTTGACGAGGACCCCTGGAACAGTGTGACCAGCGGCTTGTGATCCGTGATGATGGGAAAGAGATGTCCATACAAATAGATGTATCTGTGCAGGCAACCCCATAAGATGGCAATCACTTCCCACTCTATTTGGGAATAGATTTGCTCGGTAGGCATAAGCGTTCTGCTGATGTAAGCCACTGGGGCCTATTCTCCACATTCCTGTCGCTGAACCAGCACTGGTCCCAGTCCTGTGGGTCTGGCATCCACCACTAGCTGCGATTCTCTTTGCGGGTTGAAATACACCAAAGTGGTATCAGCTGATAGAGCAGCTTTCATTTGATGGAACGCCTCTTACTGTGCCGGACCTCACACCCAGGGACTTGACGAATTTGATGAGCTCTCTGATGAGCCGGTGATGTTGGAAAAGTTTTTCATGAAACGCTCACAGTACGTTGCCATCCCTAGAAAGCTGCAGACTCCAGACACTAAGGGCGGAGCGAGAGTGTCCTGTATGTCTTTCATTTTGTCGGGTCGAGGCCATTGCCTTTATCCGAAAAGTGATATCCAAAGAAACTGATGTCCCTCTGCAGGAAATCGCACTTATCTCAGTGGAGCGTAAGCCCTCACTCTTTTAGACGTTTGAAAACAGCATGGCAGAGGATCAGGTGTTATCCTAGAGTGGGAGCGTAAACGATAATGTTGTCACTCATATTCAGTACACCAGTCCGGCCTTTTAGAACATTCTTCATGATATTTTGGAAGAATTCGGCTGCGCTGGAAATACCAAGGTTTAGTCTGCTGGAGTCCGGATGTAGCAGGATCTGATGGTAATCCGACCGAAGATCCATTTTGGAGAACCACTTGGAGCCCAGCAGTTACCCAATGATGACATCTGTGGTTTGTGATAGAGGATGTTCGTGCCTGATCACAAGGTTAGAGACCCTCATATCCATACAAATGCGGACTACGTCATGTTGTTTGGACCTCTCTGCCATGACTTTAGGGGAGACCCATGGTGTGGGGCATCCGACCCACTAAATGCTGCCTGCTCCCTCCAGTAGCCTCAGTTCAACCTCTACCTTAGGGCGGAGGTGGAATGCTATCCTTCGATGCCTGAGAGCCACAGGCCGACGGATTCATTGGTGTGCAGTTGAATGGCTGGCCCTACCAGACAGCCGATCCCTCAAACAGAGGTGCGAAGTCTTGTAACAGGTGGTCGAGGTCATTCGCATACACGCTGAAGGCAAACTGTATGACATCGAGATCCTGGGCTGTGCAGCAGCTGAGCAGGAAACCCAACCCTTTCTGTGGCACATATACCTTCGCTCTTCAGCTTGTGGAGTCATGGAACAAGTCTGCATGGAATACACCATGAAGCTGCAGTGGCAAGTAGTTGCCAAAAGCATAGACTTCTACTGCGGTATGACAGAGCGCCGGTGAGTCGGGCAGGATATGGTTGAAATCTGCGGCCATTAGATTGATGGAGGCATCGGCGTCTATGAGAGCTGAGACAATGTGGTTTTTGTACTTCTACTCAGCACATGGGGGCCATCTGGTACGTGGCTTTGAGTGTGTCAATTGTTCTCACCACATGAACTAATGTTGCGTTTGTCTTCGTCCATGTCGCTGTCCGAAGGGTTGTTTGGGTGTCGTTCCCTTGTACGGACTGTTTTCCATGGAGCTTTGGGTCGTCGTCCCTGTGATGAGCTGCATACTTTTGAGAAGTGGTTTCACTCGCACTGCAGGGTTTGCCACTGGCAGGGCATGCACAGGCATGTGCGTATGGACCAGCACACAAGCCACTCGTGTGTGCTAGCACTCCATGTTTGGTGGGGCTTGACTCTGCCTTGGCAAGGTCCGGTTTAGCTGTTTGCACCCATTTTTTTAAGGCATTGATGGGTTCCTTCTTGATTGGTGTTGAAGTGTTGTGATCAATTTGGGCAGCCTGAGCTTTGGAAAGTTCCTTGGAGTGACCCAGCATCAGGATTTCTCTCATGGAAATGTTGGGCTACTTCAGGATTCTTTCTTGAAGTTTGGAGGACACCCACCCTTGGATGAATTGGGCCCAGACTTCATCGTCCTCATCTTGAAGAGTGCAGGTACTGGCAAGTTCTCTTAGCTGAATGTGGAAAACATCCACCGATTCCTCCTTGGGCTAAGGGGCCTGGCGCAGGAGGAACCTTTCATAGTCTTGGTTAGCATAAGGTTCGAAGTGCGCCATGATGCATCCTGTTCCAAGCACGAACATCGGGTTTGTGCACCATCACAAACGCGGGAGATTTCCCCTGATGAAGGGCTAACTTGAAGCCCGAAATGCATTGGGACAATTGAAAGAAATTGTTTTGCAAATAATAATGATGACACTTCAATGTTGAATGAAACCTTTATTGCACGATTAAACAATTGGTTTAATAACACTTACAGCATTTTAAGTCATTCACATATATTGGCAGAATTTGAATATCGCTGACGCGATCCACCACAGCTGCGCCCAGAGGGACGTTCCCTAATTACAAAGAATGCATGGCATCTAATCCCTCAGGGTGGCCACATTCCGTTGGTGACCTGCCTCCATGACAGTCTTCGATATTTTATGAATGGCGGTTCCTCCTAAACACATGAGCATGGGATGCCTACAATTTGCAGGCGCCTCAACAGCTTCAAAATAGTTTTCCACCAATGCATTCCAGCAGGCAGCCTTCGATGGTAGAGGCCCAGTAATGGTTAAGGGTTCTAATGAAGGGATTGAAGCCATAAGACCATGAGGCTGATCACAACAGAAATGTCTGGAGTCCAAACGAGGTCACTATCAGGGATCTGAGGAGCTCAAAGTCTGGCTGCTGGAGAGAGACCTCACTTGCTGGGACTAGAAGGAGGACTTTCCATGGAGGAAACAGTCTGTTGGCTAATGGGACTGCACAGTTCTCCCTTACAGACTCACACTGAGGAGAGTCTGTGATGTGAATTATACTGACTGGTAATGCAGAAAAAAGAGGGACCCCCTCTGAAATGCAAATTGACGGTCAGAGAGAAGAGGGGAAGAAAAGTATACAAACACAACAAAATATCTCCCTCACGACCTAAATTCTTCTCAATGGATTTAATCCACCTGTGTACAGTGAGCAACCCAACCAAATAGGTAACCCATTTACACAAAGTCTAACACCAATAGAAAACATATATTTCTTTTATTTCATTTCTTTTATCAAAAATGTTATCATTAATTATACATATTTTTTAAATACTTATATTCGTTTTCAACATAAATTCTGAATACAAAAATCAACACAACACAATAAATGCAACTAAATAATGAACCCAGGTAGAGAAAAACAATACAATTTCACAACAACCATTCGAATACTACTCACACATACCCAGACACACCATCAAATTCATAACATATCTGGGGAACACAACTACAGAATAGTAACGTAGTTGGAAAGACCAAAGACAAGAACTGCAAAAATGCAGGATGGTCTCAAGACAATGGTCGACGTGTTTCGGTGGCTGAGAGATGTGATGCCACCTTCATCAGGACCTGCCAGATATAATGCCCTAACGAGTGCCACTTCACCCGGGAAAGAAATACCACCACAAAGACAGTTCCAAATGTCCTATATTTCACTACAGACTGCTGTGTCTAAGTAATAAGTCTGAAGGTCAGATGCCTCTAAACCAGTTGATAACAAGCACCTCTCTCAAAATCCTGAAAAAATTCAAGACTGTTTTGGGGTTTTGCTATTTCTAGTAGCTACTCCAAAGGATATTGCTCCTGGAAAAAGTCTTCAGAGGGAATCTATATAACAACCGTCCGTCAGTGTGTAAAAATTCTCATGCGTGGGGCATCAATATTCACAAAGGAAGCCTAAGTAGTGCAAGGAGCCTAGATCGCCCCCAAATCCTCCAACGTATCGCCTGCTTCTAAGTTTTGCCAGTTGTCTAAGTTTACACTTTTAACTGTGCAGGCGACCGGCATAACTGACGGCACGTCTAATCTTCACGGCGACCTCACAAAGCAGGGAGTGAGAGGCCCAGTAATGGCGAAGAGTTCTAATGAAGGGATGGAAGCCATAAGACCATGAGGCTGATCCCAACAGAAATGTCTGGAGGAGAAACGAGGTCACTATCAGGGACCTGAGGAGCTCAAAGTCCGGCTGCTGGAGAGAGACCTCACTTGCTGGGACACGAAGGAGGACCTTCCACGGAGGAAACACCGTGACACTAATGTCACTAATTTCATTTTTGATTCTGACTGCTACCTCATATACTCAGTCTGCTCACCATTGTCACTATCGTTACATGTAATTTGTTGTTTGCACTTGTTTTTTGCTCCTGTTATCATTGTTGTACACCCTCCTACGCCTACCTCTACCCAACATGGATCTCATCGGCAAACATACATATAAATTCATCTACCCACCATTACCCAACAAAAAAGCCGCTAAGCGCTTTAAACATAACTTCCTTAGGACCCACCCTGAAACCCCCTTTGTCGACACCTATTTCTCACCGGTGAATGGATCCATGAATATTGACATCATCTTCCACACCACACGAAGAGTCCAATGGAGAAAAGTGTTCTGCACCTTACTCACCGTCTCCTCTACCAGGAAATCCGCTCATGGCTCAACACTCTCCATCACACCATCTCAACTCTTCCCAGGCAGAACCACCATCACTATCTACAATAACGGGATTGTCCTAATTCAATCCACAGACAGGAACCTGGAACTACTAGACAACATGTTCCCCACCTTCAAACAGCACCTCTCCAACCCACGGACCCCCACTCACAACACCCCCAGTCCTCACATCCCTAACCGCACAGCCTCCAATCACAACCCAGCTAACATAGCTCAGCCCCAAAACGACACGCACCTCTCCGCTACCCCCAGCACCTTAATCACCCACCCACCTTCTGTATCTACCCCACACTCCTTAATCACAGACATAGATCTCTCCCCCTCTACCCCCTGCACCTTAATCACCCACCGACCTATTGTAGCTGCCCCACACCTCTCAATCACAGACATAGACCTCTCCCCCATATACACCAACCGCACCCCATCACAGCTGAGAAACATCTCACAGCTCTCCCCTCCCCAATCCGCGGTAATCAGTCACCCTCCTGATCATACTTCCCATTTCATACCACCCGCTCATATCCCCCAAATTCCTCCATGCACTAGCGAAGATCACCCCCCTTTGCTCACTCCCGTTATCCCCACCCTCCTCACCCCCCACCACACAACCTCTGCGAACGTCGCAGATGCTGCTGTAATCGATCACCCATCCGATCTCACTTCCCCACACCCCTCATGCATTGGTGATTATCATCCCCCATCACACATCCCCAATTCCCCCACCCTCCTTACTCCCCACCCCACTCCTCACACAACTCGCGCAGAACCCACCTCCACCACCTTGAGCATACCTCCCGCGTCCCGCGACATGACCAACCCTCACCCCCTCTCCCCCCCCACTCTCACTCCCCACTACCCCATCGGCCAGACTCACGGAACACACCACCTCCCTCAACCTAACCCCTTATCCTTTTTCCCCTCCCATTCTTAGCCCTCACCCCACTATTGTCACTCCTTCCTTCTCCAGTCTACATTCATCCCCCAACTCACCCACACCGCCTTCCACAAGCGCCATCACTCACGCTATCAACCGCCCCCTGTCCTCATCCCCGCCCCCTGTTCACAAACTCTCTCTTCCTCCGAACGCTACCCCACCTACTCTGACCGCAGAGCCCTGCTCCATCGCGCGCACATCCCGTCACATTCGATCCAGTTCCCACCCCATTACCTACACCCCATCACCTACTCGGACCGCAGAGCCCTGCTCCATCGCGCGCACATCCCGTCACATTCGATCCAGTTCCCACCCCATTACCCGACTCAAACACTCACCCACTGCTCTCACTTCCAATTCCATCCCCAATCCAACACTGGACATGATCATCTCCACCCTCCTACAAGTCAAGGAAGAGCTCCACACCATCAAAGAACTTCTTCTCACACACCCCAGGCACCCACTACCCTACACTTCCCCGCCCAACAAGGACTCCATTCGCCCCTCAAACCGTTCCACCCTGCTCTCCCCGCGCTGGCCCTCTATCCCTGATCGCAAGGCCACTGGCCGTCCCCGTCGCACCCTAAACACCCTCTCGGGCCGAGACTTACACAATCTACTCTGCTCTTATGGCCCAGGTCCCACAAAACGCTCACCCACAACACACCTCCCCATACCCACGATTCTCACAAATCCCCTCAGGCCACCCACACTGAGCGACAGAAGTTCTGTCCCCTGTGATCTCAAAAATATCCCCCTCTCCTTAGAACATTCTCCCACCCTCCTCACCCCTAGACTAAAGTGTTTCCTGCTCAACTGCAGATCGGCCCGGAGACACTCCTCTGGCATCGCGGAGCTCATCTTATCAAGGGGCATTGATCTAGCCATTCTGACTGAAACGTGGTTAACTGAAACATCCACACCTATAATGGACATACTAGTCCCCCCCAACTATCTCATTATTAGACTCGACAGGAATGGCAAGACGGGCGGGGGAATCGCTTGCATCTACAGGAGCAATCTAGCTGTCACTGAAGGCCCCTCCCCCTCCCTCTCCTCCTGCGAACTCATCTGCCTTGATATTACTAGTGAGGGCAAACCTGTGTGCTCCCTTCATGTTATTTACCACCCACCCGGTGACAACTTCATCTTCTCCCAACAACTAATGGACACGATATCCACCAACGCCGGTCGACAGCTCAATCAAATTTACCTGGGAGACTTCAACCTCCACTGGAATGACCAGAAAGACACTGTGGTGAAGAGCCTTAAGACTTTCCTCGACGCGCTTGACCTCACCCAAATCTGCAACGGTCCGACACATGAAAAAGGCTCTATCATTGACCTTATCATCGCCAAAGAAGACTCTACCCAACTAGTCGCAATCGAACCATGCGACTGGTCAGACCACCACATCATCACCTTCTTCATCAACGAAAAGGTCAAACTTAACCCGGCGCAACCTGCCAAAACCAAGATTTGGAAGAGGGACCTGAAGAACCTTAACCCAAAGTCCTTGCCTGCCCACACAGGCAGTCTCCTGCTTCCCCCGACGGACGTCTCTGATGTGCATTCATTGACCAACCTCTACCTAGACTCTATGTCTACAATAATCAAAGAAGCCGCACCCTTGCAATTGAAGAGAGTCTACACCAAGAACTCGAACCCATGGTACGATGGCAGACTCAATGAAGACAGACGTGTGATGCGCTTAGCTGAGCGCGCGTGGAGATCTGACCCCTCAGCACTGAACCTTAGAACGCTTAAGAATAAGAGAAACGCTTACTTCAGAAAAATCAAACGCTTGAAATCAATATTCTTTAGCCAACAGCTGGATCAAGCTAAAAACCGACCAAAAAAAACTGTTCGAGTTAGTTAAAACCCAAACCAAAACGCAACCTCCACAACCCAACAACTTAACAAAGGCTATCCCAAGTTGCGAAGACTTCTCTGCTTTCTTCAAGCAAAAGAACAACACTATAAGAAGCGATCTCATCAAGGATGTAAGTCGATTCGCCGGCTCCATATGCATAACTAACACTCATGCTAAAAACAACGCTTCATGGACGTCCTTCGACACCTATTCCGAAGAATCAATTCACAAGCTGCTGGTCACCTTGAAACCCGCCAATCATCACACAGACCCCCTGCCTGCCAATGCTGTTAAAGTCCTCACCCCCCTGTTCCTCCCACTCTGGACTAAAATCATCAACTGTTCCCTGCAACAAGGGCTCATCCCAGACTCCCTCAAGATTGGGCAAGTCACGCCTATACTCAAGAAACCCACAGCTGACCCGGCCGACCTAAACAACTATCGTCCTATCACCAATATCACCACTCTAGCAAAACTGTTAGAAAAATGCGTACAACTCCAACTGACAAAACACATTGAGCAGTTTGACCTCCTCAACTCTCACCAATCCGGATTCAGAGCAAAGCATAGCACGGAAACGGCCATGACACACATAATAGATGATGCCCTCCAAATCCTTGATCACAATGAGTCTTGCCTCCTCATCCTTCTTGACCTCTCTTCAGCATTTGATACGGTCAAACACGAGAATCTACTGGAGCTCCTAAATACTAGAATGGGCATATCCGGGACGGTTCTCAAATGGTTCACGTCCTTTCTGCACAACCGTTCTCAGAGGTTCAAGATCAACAACGCACTGTCCTCGCCTGTGCCAGTAACACTGGGCGTCCCACAAGGTTCCTCCCTATCCCCCACATTGTTCAACCTCGTCATGGAACCACTCACCACCTTGCTTCAATCTTCTAAGGTACATTTCCATATGTACGCCGATGACACTCAGCTCTACCTCAAGCTTCAATCCCCTGAAGACATCAAACTGTTGAATGCCACACTAAGAAACACCCAAGCTTGGCTGGCCGACAATCACCTCAAACTAAATGCTCTGAAAACTGAGTTCCTTCTGATCTCTCCTCCTGCGAAAAAGGCCATCACCCAAACCTGGCTCAATCATCTAACCGCACTCAATGTCCAACCCACCATCGTGGACTCAGCGAAATCCCTTGGCATCACACTGGACTGCAATCTCGACATGCAGCAGCATATTAGCATAGCAACTAAAGGAGCCAACTTCCAAATCAACACGCTGAGAAAACTCAAACCCTTCCTACCACCCAAGGACTTCCAAACTGTGGTACAAGCCTTAGTCATTCCTCGCATAGACTACGGAATTGTGGCTCTCAGCGGGCTCCCCCTGACAACAACGGCTCCCCTAAGAGCCTCCCTGAACGCGGCCGCGAGACTCATCACTGGCTCAAGAAAACACTCGCATATATCCCCTGACTTAAAAACCCTGAACTGGCTGCGTATTGAAGCCAGAATTCAGTTGAAAATTGCCTGTATGACACACTCGCCGTACACCACAAGGCACCCAACTACCTCTCTCATAAGCTGACCATATCAGGAGGCTCAAGATCCAACAGAAGCACAAACACTCTCCTCCTGAAACCACGGAGATTCCGGAAGGAAAAAACATACAAACGCTCCTTCTCTGGAATGGCACCTAGGATCTGGAATGCACTCCCACCAGAAACCAGGCTTATCCCGTCCACTATACTCTTCAAGAAAGAGGTGAAGGCCATCCTTATGGCTAAATACACCTGAACACTATTGATACTGGAACAATGACAGTATTTGGCTCCCACATTATCGGCTGTCTGAATACTTATCTATGTCAGTCCATTTTTTGTCTGCTTCTGGATCTAATTCATTGCACGGATGCTATACTATTGATTTCCAACTTGTTTATTGGGTTGTACACTAGGACTTGAGTGCCTCAATAACCTGCAACGCACCCACTACTGACTACTTCTTTGCTTTCAACATTGTGTTTACTCACCCTCTGGGGTGCTATAATCTTATCCGTTTAGACATTGTACTGCTTCCATATTATTGTTTCTTGATTGTTATTACTCTGTATACTCTTGTATGATTGATACCCTATTTTTGCATCTCACTGTCTACGGAATCTCATATTGATTTAAGAGTCTTGTTTATCCTACCTACTGTTTCTGTAAAGCGATCTGATATCTGCAAAGATCTTGTTCGCGCTATATAAAACTTTAAAAATAAATAAATAAATAAACAGTCTGTTGGCTAATGGGACTGCACAGTTCTCCCTTGTAGACTCACTCTGAGGAGAGTCTGTGATGTAGAATATACTGACTGGCTCATGTAGCTTTACAGTGAGTTGGAGGTGCGGGCCACTGGCCTCTGTAGTTTCCTCTCCACGCTGAGCATGGTGAGCAAAAGAATGATGGATTAAACCTAGATCCTTGTGACTGGGGGTGAATGTTTGCATTGTTCAGCATTCCGTCCATCAATTGTTTCTTTTTCATTTGTCACCCTAAGTAGAAAGGATATGCCCAGACGTGGCTCCCGTGCTCACTGCACCACTGGATTCAAGCTAGCCTGGCTGATGAGGGTTGATGCCCCGAAAACAATCCCAGGTTGCTTGTTTACGGTCCAGAGAGGAACTGACTTGGCAGTTCAGGCTGGACTGTTCCCATAAGGAACAGTGTCAAGAATGATTTGCATATGGCTGGGACCAAACTGGGGTAGCATGGTGAGCAAAAGAATGATGGATTAAACCCAGATCCTTGTGACTGGGGGTAAATTTGCATTGTTCAGCATTCCATCCATCAATTGATTATTTTTTCAATGCCAGGCACAGCAGGTGGGACCATCCTGCTGTGCCAATGAGATGCCCCCTTGGGCAAGGCGGGGCCTTGGGGCTCTCTGGGAGGAAAAGATAGAGATCTCGGCTCCTCAGGCCCAATGGAGGGGTTGACCCGGCCGGCTGGACAGATCCTGGCCTCCGCCAACAGCAGTGTTGATTGTGCACGAGGTGTGGGCAGCACAACCGGGCCCAGCAAGGTGAGCTGCTGGGGACAGGTTGTGAGGGGGGAACACATGTGGAAAACGCAGGCCCCCTCATTGCCAGTGTAGTGTGGTGACGGATGGGCCTGTGATGCAAAAATAAGGACCACACACACAATTGTCACAGTGGTGGTCCCAACTCTGACTACGCCATGATCCCCAAGCTCTTTTTATCACACGTCTGGCACGTACGCCAGCCATGCCATCATACTAATGCTCGCAGGGGTTTCCAAGTTTTCCCCTTGTATATTTTACAACAGAGGCCCAACTAGAGTGAAATTTCGGGGGGCTAATAAAAATTTCTGGTAGGGGGGCTAATTCTTCCAGCAATAGGCAGAGTGAAGATGCAGGGGCTCTAAGAAAGGGTGAAAGAACAATAAAGCATTGTAAACAAGTAAATGGTATTTTAAAGACCTGTGAAGGACTCGGGGGCATATTACCAACAACTAGCGATATTTATCGCTAAATGGGCTTAGTGAGTATTTTTTTAACGCCAAGCATCGCCGGATATTATCTCAGAAATAACGTGCTATTAGCAATGTTTATCTCTAAAGCGATAAAATATCCGGGGGTTAGCGGCGAAATGCGTGAATATCCCTGGTAATCCAGCGATATTCACACATTATTGCTAATGAGGACTTAGCCATAATATCCCACTCCCATTGGATATAATGGCTAAGAACTGGTCTGAGCAGGAGTTAGTTTTTGGAGATATTCGCGCTTAGCGCGAACATTTCCATCGCTATGCCTGCCTTGCTAATAGGCGATAGCGATGTTAGCGACTGCTTTCAGTCGCTAACAGGTTGGGTACGCCCACTTTGCATGTCATTAGCGATAAATATCGCTGACATGCAAAGTGGGCCCCAAACCGCTCGCTATCCACTATAAGCTGTCGCTAACTGCTGTTAGCAACAGCTTGCTAATAGGGCAATAGAATGATCGCTTCTTAGCGGCCAAAAACGGTCTCTAAAGCGGCGATAATCACATATCGCCCGCCTTGGTAATATGCCCCCCCCCCCGTGCGGCTGTGTGTGTGCCCGGGAAGCTGTCTCCAGGCTGAGACACACGACGGGGTGGGGGGGGGGAGGCTGAAGCCCTGTTAGCCCAATGGGCGTTGCACGCCTGGCATACGATATGGAGTTGCCCAGAGCGGCATTAGCTTAATAGCCCGGTGCACTGAATATCTTTGCACGGTGGTTGGTTTGTGTCCTATTGAACCTACAACGAATTTTGATAATGTGGCATTAATCTAAAGCAGCCTATATAGAGAACTGCCCCTACAGGTCCAATAAAAGGTTGGCAGCCATCTTCCACTGCCAGCTGGCACTACCTAGAAGTGCCGGAGCGTCTGATTGAAAACATTAGCAGCCGAGCTGTAGTGCCCTGTGTAAATGGCAGCCCCATGACGCACCTCCGAATGAGGGATAACTTGTCTGCACTTTTCAAATGGTGAAAGTTTTAGCACCTACATGCAGTGCTTGGCACGTGCTCTTGCGACTGATGTTACTTTCTAGTTTGCGGAAGAGGTGAAAGTCATTCAGTTTCCCCCACCTCCCTCCCCGCTTAGCACAGACTCTGCTATTAATGCCCATAGCCAGCTGCAAGCCCCCGGGCTGCTCTTTATCATATGTTGGTTATTACGGGGTTACTGTGTGTGCAGCGCCCCCTAATAACCGCCCCTTGATCAATAAGGGTCTGCCCGAGGTCTGATTGTCTCATGATGAGGAAGGGGCCTGTTCACCTTCATCATGGGGCCATTATTCCTCAAGGCAGACCCTGCTGATGTCACGGCTGACAGCTGGCGCCAAGGATGGCTTCTCGTGGTTGGGTTCAAGTCCCGGCGCGCCTGGAGGTGCCTAGAGGCATGAGTTCCAGATGTGCGTCCAGGGGCCCGGCAGATATAAGAGCACCGTGCTCCAAGTAGGCCAGACAGCCTGGCGCAGGGATACCCCGGAGAGCACCCCCAGGAAGGCCAACTCGCCACCCATCGGCTTGGCCCAGACCGGACCAAGCACACCCAGCTAGCTCCCTGAGGCAGGTAAGCGCTATATTTCACTTCAAGGGTTTATCCGTTTGTTGGCCTCTGCATAGCACCCCAGTTGCACCCGTGTGACTAATAAGATTGCTTCGTAAATGGCTTTTAAATGCGCCCCACTGGATTACATAAACCTGTGTTTGTAATCAGCCACGTAGAGCTGCATTCAACCCGATGCGTTTCATGTGTCCCGTAAGCTTTTATTACCTTACGCGGCACACTGTAAATCCGCGTTTTCTTCCCAGCGGCCCCTGGCATTAGATTGTAAATCTATGTGTCTCGGTGACGTATAGGATTACATTCGAAATCATCGTTTTTCATGCGGCACGCGCTCTATCTCGGGGTGCCATCCGCGGCCGTGTCTGAGTCGTGTCGTGAGTGAGGCTGGTTATTGTGGACATTGTTTTGATGTGCCCCACAGCGGTACATAGTAAAAGGCAGTTTTTTTCTTTAAATAATAGATATACTGACGCTGCACTGTGTATACGCGTGTTTTTCATGGGCCTACTTTATTCCTGAATCAGTGTTTTTATCGGCCCTTAAATTTGCTTTCCAAATCTGCATAGTAAGGTTTTCTCTGAGACTGCATTGTTAATGTGAGACTTTTCATGGAACTCACTTGGCGCGTCACACTGTCCTCACCACAGGGGTACAGCACAAGATTTTTAGCCCATGGCAATCCACTGATATTCCTTTCTTCCCGACTTTGTGGGATGTCAAATAGCGTGAACCAACACTTTACCCAGCGTAAAGTGCTGGTTCACGCCATTTGACGTCCCACAAAAGCCGGGAACAAAGGAATATCAGTGGTTTGCCATGGGCTACAAATATTTAATCTTTCAGAAGCCAATAACACGCCCCCCAACAAAGCTCTTCAAGATCCCGTCAGGAGTAGTAGGCGCTATATAGATGTCATTACAAAGTAATAGCGTTAAGCTAGCTAACGGGAGGACACGATGCTGGATAATGACCCCCCCCCCCTTCCAGAATATATCGAGCACCTGCATTTTTCATCCGTCATGCGTAATTGTGCGGCATGGCTGCGTCATGCCCGAACCATCTATGTTTAATGACAACGTAGTTCAGGTTTGTTACATTTCAAGCTTGGGCTCTAAACCCGTTAGCATGATGACTAGATGCGAGCAGATCTAGATAGACTAGACAGGGCTGCGCATGAACTCTAATAAAATAAAAGCGCATTGAACATTCCTGGAAGGCTCTGGGCGTTGGCTCGCGCCTCTGAAGAGCCCGTCCGTCCCTGGAGGTCGCGCCTCGGCCTGCAGACCATTCATGTGGGCGGCGGCATTTCCTTAAGAGTGGGCCACGAGCGAAGGAGACGAGAGCTTTAGTGGGGCTAGAGAGGGAGTCTGTCTGTCTGCTCGCTGTTACCCCAGCCAGCTCGGCTGCTTCTGAGTATACGTGCGCGAGCGTCTGTACAGTACTTAACAGTTGGGCAGGACGCTCTCGGTTTTGGAAGGGACAAGAACTAAGGTATTGTGAGATGACGTGATTTGCCCAGGAGCACCCATGAGGTCAAAAGGGAAAGCTGGGAAAATAGTTAAGCTGCATTGGCTTCCTGGCCGACAAGTTAACCGCTAAAATGGATTTCAACTGAATGTAGTGAGGAGGGCTAGGGAACATGGCACAGTGTGCACATATTAACCCCCCCAGCTTTCGAGGCAACAGATGATCTGCATTTCTCTTCTAGAAAAGATGAAAGCAGGGGCGTAGGGGCAGCTGGAAATTAGGCTCTTTTAAAAACAAATAAAAGATGCTAACCTTTAATTCTGATCACATATCTGTTATTTAAGACGACGGTAAGGGCCGTTATAAATAAAGGGGAAAACATCGTGCTGAAGGTCACACAGTGTGCCAAGTGAGGAGATGCGTTACCTGACATCAGAACTGCCAAACGGAAGCTGAGATGTTCGTTGGGGGTGGAGAGGGGAGCAGAAGGCTAGATATCTGAATTACATTTTAATGTAGTGAGGTGCAATTTGATGTAAACTATGGAATACGGCCAAATGCAGGTAAGTAAACACATAAATGAATAAAGCAAATTTTGTTGCGTGCACTGCATCGCCAAATTCGATTTTGCATCAAAATTCGTTTTATTTATATGTTTACTTACCAGCATTTGGCTGTATTCCATAGTTTACTACCCCCGCCCTGCCTCTACCCTGCCCCATGTCGCCGGCCAGCAGCACGGCCACCACGACCACTACTGGCCAGGGCTGTATGAATGTATCAGGCCTCCGCATATTGGCGCAGAAGTTTTTTTTAATGTATTTGCACCAATAAATCTTTTGGTAGCCATCAAGCTTCATACTTCTGATATATTCAGCAGCGTCGTTAAGAAGAATTTGGTGGGAGGGTTTAGACATCTGAGCCAGGAACTACTGGTTGTTCAATTGGGCTATGGTGTTGCTGTATCTTCTGAGAGTGACCTCAATACACACTTAGTAAGGGCACAAGTCCTAAAAAATAAGTAGAGGGACTAACCAGGTTAGACAGTATGCAAGTGAAATCATGACACGTGCCTTCACAGTGCATGATGGAACGAAACATGACATTACACGTGACATCACAGGAAGTGACCTCACTGGAAGTGACATCACAAGAAGTGACATCAGATATTAAGATCGCGCACCTATGTTTATCAGGTATACAATGGGTACATTTAAGCGCATTATGAGATTTAATAAATTAGATTTGGCTTTGGTGTTGTGCCAAAAAATGGGTGCAATCTCGATGCAAAAAATGGGCCTGAACTAATACATTAATTGTTTTAAACCCTGCCAGAAACAAATTGGCAACAAGGAGAAGCATGCTAGCAGATCTGTTATGCTTAATTGGTTGCAAAGTCTACATTTTAAAATATTTGATTGGGTTAAGGCATCTGCTGTGAAAGTGCCCAGTAAATCTCAGGGAATAGTAATAATGATGAGGTAACTCTGGGAGTTAATGCACTTGCTGGAGAGACCTGTGTTTTGTGAAGTTCCAGATTTGAATCAAAGTAGTAGAGAAGGTAAATGTGTCTACTGCAAAGCACATCATTTAACACGCAGATGACAGATTTTTATTTTATGTAGATAGTAAAGTGGGTTACTGCTTTTAACACAGAGATCCATTTATTACCTACAGTTCATAAATTGTAATCCTATTAGGCCACAGTGAGGTATGAAGGACATCACTCATACACCATGTAACCCTCAATGTCTCATGTAACTCATCTTGTACATTGATTTACACATTTACGTGAGTTATTGTCAATGCATAACGTGTAGGTTACATAAAGAGCTCTATCACCCTGCATTTACACATGTACATGAGTTATTGTCAATGCATAATGTGTACGTTACATAAACAGCTCTGATACCCTGCATTGGGTTGCATTGCTCTATAAAAGAAATAAAATAGTGCTATTGAAATTGTTATTCATGTAAATTTTGGGACAGAGCAATACATCTGACATTCTTACAATGCATGCATCTCTTATACACAGGGACTGAAAAAAGTCAAAAGCATGCCTCTCTTAATTACCTTTGAAGAGATAATAAGCTAGGTGCCTTTATTTCCACTCTGTGGTATTTACATGTGAGGGTCCAGGCCCCCTCCAGTTAGGATATTCAAAATAAAGGAGGGCTGATGACCCCTTAACTTCGGCCCAGCTGAAGGTTAAAAAAAAGAAAGTAACGTAAGGCAGCAGTTGCCTTGCGTTAAGTAGGCAATACATGGATGGTGAAAGGATGTTCCTGAGCATTCTCCCATGTATTGTGACGTAAACCCATACTTACAAAGACTTGTAAACATGACTTTACACCAAAATGGTGTGCCTACCTGAGGCTTGCTAAACAAGGAGAAACTTCTTTATTGCTCCTCCTTAACTCCTCTTTGCATGTGTGCAGCATTCTGCAGCACACATAAAAAGAGAAATAAGGCATACCTTCCTGCACAAAAATGATTCTGATAACACAGGCACCCTTGCAACATCTGCCTACATTGAAGCAAGGGTGTCTGCATTGGTACTAGGCAGCTACAAGGACGCCAGCACCAGGAGAGAGCAGCACTGTGCCATATCTTTGTAACTATGGCGCAGTTCTGTTCTCTCTCTTTCATGGAATGCAGCACAGCAACTTCCCTTGCTGAATTGCATGAAATGTTACTAAATATGCCCCTTTATTCTCAAAACTGAAAGGGCCAGATTCACAGAACTAACTTAACACCTTGACTGTGGCTGGAATTCCGCGCCGGTGCTTGACATTCTGATCGCGGGAGTGGTCATGACGGCTCCCGGCCGTCATCAGCACCGAAGGGGTTAAGACAAAATCCTAAACTTGCTACCATTTTGGTATTCACAGAAGGCACTTACTCATTTTGGTATTCACAGAAGGCACTTATTCATTTCGATATTCACAGAAGTCATTTAGGAGTCTTAAAGTTAGGAGTTCTAACTGTACTACTCCTAAAGTGAGAAAAAGCCTAACTTTCAGACTTTCGATATTCACAGAAGGCATTTAGGAGTCCTAAAGTTAAACTTAATTCTCCTAAATCCCTTCTGTGAATACCGAAAGTCTGAAAGTAGACCTCAACCGAGGTACTGAAAAGAGGATGGAAGCAAATGAGCATCCAGTCTAAAAAAGCATTACCATGTGATACTCACAGATACTGAAATAAACACTGCCATTTCCCCATCTCTTTTTATTTCCGGGGCTCTTCCTTGAAAATGTCGTCTGTCTGACTGGAGGTCTTCATCATGTGCGGCATCCCCAATTCAGAGTGGCATATTTAGGTTGAGTGCTGCTTGGGACTGCCAATAAATATCTAAAGAATGCATTCTCGACTAACTGTAGGGGTTGAGGGTCTTCATAGCCCCAAACACCAGCACCGTACATAGCCGTGGAGACACATTTTGCTTTGTAAATTTGTAGTAGCTCTACAACCGGTCTTCTCCCGAGTTTTCTAGTGAAATTAGCCAGGGCAGCAGTAGCTTTCATAAATAATAGTTTTCTTGCTTGCACAGCCTGGGACCAACTCCCTGTATGATCAAAAAGAATGCTAAGGTAAGAAAATCTTTTGTTAAATTCGAGCTTATTATTATCAATAAGAATATCTCTGCATTTTGAGCTATCTTGCCCACATTTTATTATGTAAGTTTTGGAGGTGTTCACCCTAAGAACCATGCTGTGCATAAATGTTGAAAAGCAAGAGACAACCCTGTGGAGCCCCAGTTGGGTTTGTGACATCAAAACGGTGTCATTCGCATATAATAGAGTGGGTATCAAGCATCTATCTATCTGCGTAAGGTCCTGGCACTGGTTTGCCAGCACTCAGCCTAATTCGTTTGTATACAATGTAATAAGAAAGGGAGCCAGAACACATCTTTGCCTTACCCCATTTCTGATTTTAAAACTGGCCGTACACTCCCCATTGATCCCATATCTTACTCTTGCATTTGCATCACTATATAGCTGCCACAGAAACAGAATAATTGGGGTTTCCATAATTTCTCATGTATGACACAATCGCTGCAGTTAGGTCTACAAAAGCCAAAGATAACCTACCCTGTTTGGTCAGTGTGTACCTTCCCAGGAGGACATTTAAGTTTAGACCCTGATCGACTGTGCCTAGGCCCTGTCTGAAGCCATATTCTAATTCTGTTATGATGCCCTTGTCTTCAGCCCAATATTGTAATCTGTTCAGTATAATACGTCCCACCACCTTGATCAAAGAATCAAGTAAGGATATGGGTCAATAACATGCAGGGTAGCGACGATCTCAGTTTTTGAAAATTGGTACCAGTGTGGATTTCGACCATGTTGTTATAAAGCCGGAAGAGCAACATGCTGCTATTACTTGGGTTAACAATGGGCCCCATAGGGGCAAGTTGGATTTATAAAGGTCTACAGGGACTCCATCTGGGCCGGGAGCTTTTCCACCCAAGCTTGCGTTGATGGCACAATTAACCTCTTCTAAGGAGAAGAGTACATCTATGGGGTGGTGAATAGATGCAGACTCTCCTGAGGATGTAAGGGGCTTGCTGTTAAAATCTCATGAAGGTTATTTTGATACATATTCGAGAAGTGATCCACCCATTGATCCTCAGTAATAGCTATCTCTAAGGATGGTAGTTCTCGAGGGCTTTCTCTACCTTCCAGAAGACTGAATTGTCTTTGGTTGGTGTGGCTTCGTGCAGTGCTGCACATAGTTCTTCTCTTAACATGTTTTTGCTTTCTTTGAGGGTGCTTTGTATTCATCCCCTAGCCGCTTTGATTTCTTAAAGATTTCTAATGGGCGTATGTAAAGCGTGTTTCAAGTCTCTAAGAGCTTTAGTGCATTTAGTATCAAACCAGTCCTGTTTCTTCTTCTCCACGGACAAGGCATTCTTAACTTCTCTCAGTAATCTGTGCAAAGGATTTTAGGATTTCATCATGCGAAGCAGCCTCGTCAAGACAAGTTAGATAGGCAGATTTACAATTTGTTAATAATTACTTGGTGAATACACCCAAATTCCCCATAAGCCATCGAAGAATATAGCCAATAATCTTGTTCAAAGCTATGTTTTGAACTATATGAGCCGATCTACCCTTAGCGTTTAGTATGTCACAGTGGAGGGAGAATGAAATACTTAATGGGAAGTGATCATTCATCTGGTTTTTGTGAGTGGTGAAGCTTTTGAGCCTACTAGAATGGCTAATTGACAAGAGAATATATTCGATGGTCGAAGACAACCCTGTACCGTTAAAGGTGTGACTGAAGGGGACTGACGGAGAGCATAAATCATTCAATCAATCAATCAATCATTGACACTTATAGAGCGCGCTACCTACCCGTAGGGTCTCAAGGCGCTGGGGGGGGGGGGGGGGGGGGGGGTGCCGCTACTGCTCGAACAGCCAGGTCTTCAGCTTCTTCCTGAAGGAGAGGTGGTCTTGGGTCAGGCGCAGGTCGGTCGGGAGGGAGTTCCAGGTCTTGGCGGCCAGGTAGGAGAAGGACCTTCCTCCTGTAGTCGCTCTTCGGATGCGGGGGACGGCGGCGAGGGCGTGGTTGGCTGATCGGAGGTGGCGTTTGGGAGCGTAGAAGTTGACTCGGCTGTTGAGGTAGCTCGGGCCTTGGTCGTGTAGGGCTTTGTGTGCGTGGGTGAGGAGGCGGAAGGTGATTCTTTTGTTGACGGGGAGCCAGTGAAGGTCTCTCAGATGTCCAGAGATGTGGCTGGTTCGTGGGATGTCGAGGATGAGTCTGGCTGAGGCGTTCTGGATCCGCTGGAGTCTCTTCTGGAGCTTGGCGGTGGTCCCGGCGTAGAGGGCGTTGCCGTAGTCCAGTCGGCTGGTGACGAGGGCCTGGGTGACGGTCTTCCTGGTCTCGGTGGGGATCCACCAGAAGATCTTCCGTAGCATGCGTAGGATGTTGAAGCACGCCGAGGAGACGTTGTTGACTTGCCTGGTCATGGAGAGGGAGGAGTCCAGGATGAAGCCCAGGTTGCGTGCATGGTCTGTCGGTTTGGGTGCGGTGCCCAGGGCGGGGGGCCACCAGGAGTCGTCCCAGGCGGAGGGTGAGGAGCCCAGGATGAGGACCTCCGTCTTGTCTGAGTTCAGTTTCAGGCGGCTGGTCGTCATCCACTCGGCTACCTCTTTCATCCCTTCGTGCAGGTTGGCTCTGGCGGCGGCGGGGTCGTTTGTCAGGGAGAGGATCAGCTGGGTATCGTTGGCGTAGGAGATTATGCTGAGGTTGTGTTTGCGTACGATGGCCGCGAGGGGGCTCATGTAGACGTTGAAGAGGGTGGGGCTCAGAGATGATCCTTGGGGGACGCCGCAGATGACTTCGGAGGCCTCTGACTTGTACGGTGGTAGGCGGACTCTCTGTGTTCTTCCGTCGAGGAAGGAGATGATCCATTCCAGTGCCTTCCCCTGGATTCCGGCGTTGTTGAGACGCTGCACTAGGGTGCGGTGGCAGACCGTGTCGAAAGCCGCGGAGAGGTCTAGGAGGATGAGGGCCGCTGTTTCTCCATTGTCCATCAGGGTTCGGATGTCATCGGTGGCGGCGATGAGGGCGGTCTCGGTGCTGTGATTGGCTCGGAAGCCGGACTGTGAGGGGTCGAGGGATCCGTTCGTCTCGAGGAAGGCGGCCATCTGCTTGTTGACGGTCTTCTCGATGACTTTGGCTGGAAACGGGAGGAGCGAGATGGGGCGGTAATTCTTGAGGTCGGTGGGGTCCGCTGTTGGTTTCTTGAGTAGAGCGCTGAGTTCGGCGTGCTTCCAGCTCTCCGGGAAGATGGTGGTGTCGAAGGATGTGTTGATGATGTCTCGCAGGTGGGGTGCGATGACAGCGTCGGCCTTGTTGAAGACGTGGTGAGGGCAGGGGTCGGTCGGTGATCCGGAGTGGATGGAGTTCATCGTGCGGATGGTGTCTTCGGTGCTGATCGGGGTCCAGGCGTGGAGGGTGGTGGTGGGGGGTGGTTGTTCGGTCCTGGTGTGCGTTGGTTGGTTGTTGAAGCTGTTGTGTATGTCCGCGATCTTGTTGTGGAAGTATGAAGCGAGGGAGTTGCAGAGGTCATGCGATGGGGTGATGTCGTTGTTTCCTGCGCTGGGGTTGGAAAGCTCTTTCACGATGTTGAAGAGTTCCTTGCAGTTGTGTGCGTTGTTGTCCAACCGGTCCTTGAATGCTGTTTTCTTGGCGGCGCGGATCAGCTGGTGGTGTTTCCGGGTGGCAAGTTTGAAGGAGGTCCTGTTGTCTGGTGTCGGTTCCCTTCTCCAGACTTTCTCGAGGGCTCGGCAGTTCTTCTTGCAGCTCTTGAGTTCGTCGGTGAACCATGGGGCCTTCTTGCTGCCGGGTCTGCTAGGCGGGGTCCTCAGTGGGGCGAGTTCGTCCGCGCAGTTGCTGATCCACTTCGTGAGGTTGTCGGCGGCCTGGCTGGGGTTCGCTGAGCTGGCAGGAGGGTGCTGGCTCAGGGAGGTGGCGAGCTGGTCTGCCGTGATCTTGTTCCAGCTTCTGCGGGCGGCCTGATGCTGGTGTTGGTGGGTCGTTGTTCTCTTGAAGGTGAAGTGGACGCAGCTGTGGTCCGTCCATTGAAGCTCTGTGGCGTGGCTGAAGTCGATGTCTGTGCTGGAGGAGAAGACTGCGTCGAGTGTGTGTCCGGCGAGGTGGGTGGGGGTGGACACCAGTTGCTTGAGTCCCAGGTTGGCGAGGTTGTCGAGCAGGGTGCTGGTGTTGCGGTCGTTGTTGTTTTCCAGATGGAAGTTGAGGTCTCCCAGGAGGATGTAGTCAGCGGAGGGGAGGGCATGCGGGCTGACGAAGTCGGCGATGTCCTCGCTGAATTGCGTGCGTGGTCCAGGGGGTCGGTAGATCAGGGTGCCTCTGAGGGTGGTGTTCGGGTTGGTGTGGATCTGGAAATGCAGGTGTTCGGCGCTGGTCAGAGTGTTGTCGATGCTGGTCGTAAGACGGATGGTGCTCCTGTGGATGATGGCGATGCCTCCTCCCATCTGGTTGGCGTTTCGGTCCCTCCGGACGATCTTGTAGCCCTCTGGGATGGCGATCGCGATGTCAGGAGCTGACGAGGCGTTCATCCAGGTCTCCGTGAGGAAGGCAACGTCAGGGGCTGTGGCGTCTAGGAGGTTCCAGAGTTCGATGGCGTGTCTGTGGACGGAGCGGGTGTTGAGCAGGATGCACTTGAGGTGGGTGCTGCTGGTGTTCGACTTGGCGGGTGCTGGTGCGGGGCAGGTCCGGGTGCAGGTGAACTTGCAGGCGTGGCAGCTGAAAGGTCCGTGGGTGCGTCGTGGAGTGGCTTGGTGGCAGTCTGGAAGTCGGCCGGTGTTGAGTGCGATGAGGGTTGCGGCGGAGTACGTCAGGCGGGTAGGTCGGGGTCTTCGTGGGCCAGGGGTCCTGGCGCTGGGCGCGATCCGGTCGCGGACGGGCGCAGACGGGCTTACCTTTGGCGCGCCTTCGGCGCACAATCGGCGCGCCCGCTGCGCGTCAACGCTGCGCGTTCGCACGGTCGCCATTTAAGGCGAAGTGCGCGGGTGGGCGGAGCAGCTGGGAGGCGGGAGCGGGGAGGGAACAGAAGAGAAAAGGGGCGTGGCCACAGGCGGTGGCGGGAGGCGGGAAGCGGGGAGGGAGAGCGGAGGGCGGCGAGGTAGGCGGGCAGACAGGAAGGACACTGGACACAGCAAAGAGGATAAAATTACAATTAACAGGCACAAATGGAGGGAAAATTAGGCAAAAACAGGAAGGAAAAACGATGGTACAGCACAAGGGAATACAGGCACAATAGACGGGCAAAATAGAGGAAAACCGCTAAAAAAGCGATCGGACGGCACAGAGAAAAACAAGCACAAATTTTGGGCAAAAACACTGGCAAAACCAGAGGGGAGCGGCCAGGCGTCAGCGAGGCCGGCGGCGAGGCAGAGGGCAGGCAGAGGGAGACACACGCAGCAGCTGGTGGCCGTGCGGCGCGGGGGTGTCCCACAAGTGGGTCACACTCACCTGCGTCGCACGGTCGCCATTTAAGGCCAAGTGCGCGGGTGGGCGGAGCAGCTGGGAGGCGGGAGCGGGGAGGGAACAGAAGAGAAAAGGGGCGTGGCCACAGGCGGTGGCGGGAGGCGGGAAGCGGGGAGGGAGAGCGGAGGGCGGCGAGGTAGGCGGGCAGACAGGAAGGACACTGGACACAGCAAAGAGGATAAAATTACAATTAACAGGCACAAATGGAGGGAAAATTAGGCAAAAACAGAAAGGAAAAACGATGGTACAGCACAAGGGAATACAGGCACAATAGACGGGCAAAACAGAGGAAAACCGCTAAAAAAGCGATCGGACGGCACAGAGAAAAACAAGCACAAATTTTGGGCAAAAACACTGGCAAAACCAGAGGGGAGCGGCCAGGCGTCAGCGAGGCCGGCGGCGAGGCAGAGGGCAGGCAGAGGGAGACACACGCAGCAGCTGGTGGCCGTGCGGCGCGGGGGTGTCCCACAAGTGGCGTAACCAAGGTCAAATAAAAACATGATTTTGTACAAAAGTTCCCCAAATATAATATGTGGGAGATTTATATAATTAGTTCCATCATCAGATCTTATGCCACAAGCAGCCCCCTCAATATGTGGGCACAGAGAAGAGTTAAAATCCCCACCCCAGATGGCACATACTTCTTTCGCATTTTCATTCTGTAAGTAATTGAGGTCTCTACTCAGTCTCCTCATTACCCCTATGGTCTGATCTGACAGGATATTGTTATAAAAATTGAACACAATTAGACAATGCCTTTTGTCTGTATTGTATGCCAAAATCTGGTAATAGGTTTTTGATTTCTTCAATTTTCAAGATTAATTGCATTCACATAATTGGAAATATATATACATAACCTATATATACATAACCCCCTTACTTCTCCGGAGAGTGTAAGGTATATCAGCCGTGTGAAAGGTTTTGTATCAATTAATGTGCATGATATCCTCCTCCCAGGTTTCCTGAAGGCATAGTATGTTAAATTCCCCTACAAACTCTAACCATTGGGGATTAGTAAGCTTCGATCGAGGCCCTGCCACGTTCCAAAATAGTATGTGGCAGAGATCCCTCATACCCCTATCAATATTGTTCAAACCATTTACCTTATCAGATGTATCTACAGTTGAATGAGGTAACTCTGTAGATAAGAACTTATCTGGGGCATCAATGGTGTCAATGATGGAGGGCATAAAACCTTCCTCGGGATAATGATTAGTTGAGGTACATGTGTAAGAGGGCATGTTAGGTCCACCAATTTGCCTGTTGGACCCCCTACCACACAATTCCATACTGCTAGTGATGGAATTATCACTTTACGTGGTGTTAAAGAGTGTGTAGAAGCAGCCCTAATCCTTGGGCTTCTATAATTTTGCAAATGCATCCTCACGTGACTCTCTATTTTCTTCCCCATGGCATTAGTAAAAGGGGGTGGGGGGGCTTTTGCTTGCATCTCGTTTGTCCACGTGTATGGTCTGTTTTTTTTAATTGTGTGTATCCAAAGGATTTTAGATGGCCCTGTAGTGATCATATCAATATGAGAATTAGTAGGCTGTAGCGTTGTTGCTAAATCCTTTGCCATTGTTTCATGTATAGTTTCACCTATAATTTGAGAAATATTATCTCCCGAAGCTATCAAACTCTCATAAATAATCGCATAGTCAAAAGAGGAGGCAGACTAGCTGATATATTCAAGAAAATATTAAATCTTTCCAAAGCTGGGGGCGTTTCCATAAAAGGTTGTGAGACGCTTTTCACCAGTTGCAGACCTACACAAAACTTTCTCATGTAAATTGTTCCTTCTTTACAGACGTCCACCTAGCAATGCAACATTCCCAAACACATTTATAGACAGTTTCTAACCTTCTGACACTACACCCCAACCTATGCCTAAACATTTGGTTTGACACACTCAATGGGACACATTTGGTTTGATACACTCAATAGGACCCATCCCAGAGCTATCTTCACTAACCTAGACATACTAATCGTATATCAGATCGTCCCCAAAGCCCACACAAATCACTTAACACATTCTAGATGTCATTTCTGCCAATCCAGGACTAGTCACTTTCCAAAGGATTACTCCAGTTAGATGGTCAGACCACCATCTGATCGGTTTCCAGAACAAGGAACCACAACTCTCCACCTCAGGCGACCTTATAAACAAGCGCATTTCGAGCTTGGAACAAACTGCATTTTGAGGACCTAGAAACACAACTAACAGCCAACACTGAGCTGGACACAATACATTCAGTTAGAAAACTCTGAGTGGCTCCTAGATGCTTTTGATATCCACATTTAAATGAAAACAACAAAAAATCCAAAGCAAAACTTACACTCTGGATGAATACATAAATAAGATTGATAAAACAACAAACTGCAAAGTTGCAACATATTTGGCTCAAAACGAACAACACTCAAGACAAACTTCTCCTACACAACAGAATATACAAGTCATCTATTCAACAGAATGCAAAATGTGCAAATAAAAAATTATAAAATTCTCACCGAATTTCGTAATCCTAAATGCACAGAAAGAAACCATACTATTTCCCAAGAATTTACTTACAAACTGGCAAATCATTACACAACCAAAGCAGATATGTTGGGTTCCTATTTAAACGAAAAGAAAACCAGCAGCCCTTTTCCAACAATCCCTTTCAAGCGTAGCCTCTAAATTCCTTCAAACAACTATCAGAAACTGAATTAATGCTTCTTGTCAAATCAAGCTGGTCAGCTGGCTGCTCCTCTGACCCATGTTCACCACAAATCGTCAAGAACATCCTTTTAACAACCTCTGCTGCCATCCCAGTCAGAACAATCATCAATCATTCCTTGACAACAGGAGTTCTTACTGAAGACTCAAAGACATACATAGACCCATTATTTAGGAAAACAAGCTGGGACCCTCAAGACCCAAAACAACTACAGACCTATTGCAAATAGACCATTGAAACCAATAGAAAGAGTTACATTCATCCAGATGTCTCAATTTATTGAAGATAACTCCATACTTTCCGACATTCAAACAGTATTCTGTCCAGGATGAGGCACAGAATTTGCCCTCATCCCCATCTGGGATGATCTTAAAAACACAGTAGAATGCTACGGGGTCACTGCACTACTGCTCCTGGACCTTTCAGCTGCCTTTGACACAGTTTATTATGACACTCTAATCCAAAGACTCAGCGAAGCCAGCATAGAGGGGTCTGCGCTTGACTGGATCACATCCTACTTCTAAACAGAACAACTGTCATCCATGCACCCCCTTTCTCATCCAAACCGTATGTCACAAAAGCAGGGGTCCCTCAAGGCTCAATCATCTCACCCATGCTTTTCAACATCAACATGAAGCCATTACCGGCAAAGATCAATTAATTTCGGCTCAACTACTATAACTACGCAAATGACACAAAATACTTCTTAAACTGGAAAGCCCCTAAGGCATTGTTAACTCAAAAATCATCAGTTGCCTCAGAGTGGTTGTTCAGTGGATGGCATGGAGCGATCTCAAATTGAATGCATCCAAAACTGAAATACTCACCTGGGGTGACTGGAAAAATTATGGCCAACTCTGTGCCTGACAATCTGGGACCACCTCCTAAAGTATCCAGGAAAGTAAGAAATCTTGGATTTACTCTGGACTCTAAGCTATTAATGAATGCCCAAGTGAAGATCAAGCTTCATTACTATGTAAACTCTGCAACGCTTCTTCCCCTACCTAGGATTTCTGCACACGTTTCAAAATACTATCTCACTTGTGCTGTCTTAACTTGATTACGCCCATGGCCTCTACAATGGATCGCGTCTATAAACTATGAAAAGGCTACAACAAATTCAAAACATTGCTGCCAGGCTACCCCTACATATAAATCAACAAGCCTACACCTCCCTTGCCTTAAGGGCCTACATTGGTTACTGGTTGCCAGAAGTTCTACTTTCAAGCTGCTTTGTGTCACCCCCAAAGCAAATCATGGAACAGACCACTTTTGATCAGAAAGAAAATCACAAAATACATATAACATAGAGATCTCCACTGCAGATTGGATGTCATGGATGACATTATTTAATGTGCCTGCCAACGTGGACGTGTGTAGCGGGCGCACTGCTGGTTCGCCAAACGCATGTCAATGGCAAGCCTGTTGCGGCCATCACCAGAAATACTGCACAATTATCTCCAGGTATGTGCATTACTAGAGAATCCCTCCTTGCCTTAAATTATACACCAAGAAAATGCAAAAACAAATTTGATGTTAATAAATAGAAGAACCCCAATTGTTGTAAGACCTGCAAAAATGTCTTCACTCCTGTACAAGAAACACTATTTAGTAATAGTATGACCTCAAACTACCTACGAGGAGGTCTCATTAATGCTAGCTCACTATGTAAACATGCTCAAAACTAAGCCTGTGTGGAATTCGCAGAGTTCTGTTTCGCAAAACTCCGCGAAGTGCAAAAAACACCACTGCAGCGCTACGCGGAGCTCCACAAGCAGCAGAGTGCATTGGATAAATACTGTTTGCAGTGATTTTCAGTGCCAGTTGCTTGTCTGCACTTTGCAATTATCGCGAACAGCACCATGCACAGCGCAAGCGGGCATTGCTTCCTTTCTGCCTCTCAAGTAGATTTTTACTCGAGCTGCAGCTTTTTCAACGCGAGCGGACAATTTCTCAACACGAGCAGTTGCGAGCATACACGACCACTCGCAATGAGAAATCTGACTGCTTGTGTAGAGAAATCTCTCTGGAAGTTGATTTTCCACGCTCGCTAACTTGACGCTGACGAACGCGAGGGAAAAAACTCAGCTCAAACTGGAGTGTGGAAATCTCAGCAAACTCCATGAGCGGAGCGGAGTTCACCGCCCAGACTTACTCAGAACATTTATGAATTAATCTTAGACGATAATCTAGACTACTTCTTTTTAACAGAAATGTGGCTTAAAGCGTGGTGCAACCCTGATATTGTCTCTGCCCTTCCCCCTGGCTATCGAACTCATAGACAAGATAGACCAGAGCAACGGGGATGAGGGCTTGCGATTATTCATCGCAGCACATTGAAATGCTCAATATTTGAAATAGCTGACCTTAAAGGGGCAGAGTGTCAGATTCTGCTTTCAATTAGAGGACTCCTTTTCCTTTTTTAGGAGCCTTGTTATACCGTACACCAGGCCCTCATCTAAATTTTTTCAACAGCATTGGAGATATAATGGGTTCACTAACTCTTCAATTTCACTCTACTGGGAGACTTTAATTTCCACCTAGATATGCAAAATGACGCGGGTACAACGAATTTCCTGGAAATCTTAGAAACGCTTGGCCTGAGTCAGTAGATATCTACACCCGCTGACAATGCAGGACACACCCTGGACAGCATCTGTTCAAATCTCACGACGCTCATAGCTAATGGCCCAGTTAGCCTCACCTGGTCCGACCATAAGTTTAAACCTTTTGAAATTAGGCGCCAACACACGAATATCCCCATTGGTTGCACCTCCATTATTCAATACACCAGATGTAGGTGGAATGAAATGACAGCCTCTCCACATTTCAGTATAAAAGCTTCGGCCTGCAGGCCCAGGCTGACTGGGGACCCATCAGTGGATAATCAACGTTTTACTCAAGAGTTGTCTGCTCTTAGTGATAGTTTTGCCCCTCCTACCCGACTGAAAAATCGTTCTCCTAAGAAACCCTCCTCCCCTGGTACACCCAAAACCTGAGAGAATTACACAGCCACTGCAGGAAGCTAGAACACAGGTGGTGGCAACGTTACAAACAGGAAGAACTAACTTTGTTTAAAGCGGCTCTTAGAAACTACCACCAACCGATCAAAGCTGAAAAGAAATCTTACTTCGCCAACTTACTCAAACGGACTGATTCAGATAAAAAAGACCTAGCTTTAAGATAGTAAATTCTTTCAACAATTCTATAATACTTCAACAAGAGATTTCTCCATAACAGTCTCTTTGCGCTCATATTGCCAACTTTTTTTGTACAGAAAGACTAATCGCTACAAAAGATTTCATTTCACCCTTCACACCACTCATAGAGGTGCCCTCTAACCCAGGAGAGGATAGATTGTCCCTTCAAGCCTTTCAAACGATAAGCCTAGAACAATCCTGCTAGGCTCTCCTTGCATGCAAATCAGGATCTCCTTTTGACCCATGTCCCCCTCAGAATTTGCATGGTATTATAGACACTATTAACCCAGTAATTGACAACATTATAAATGCCTCACTTCTACGAGCAGAAGTACCCAATGAATGGAAAATTGCAGTAGTCAAACCGCTTCAGAAAAAACAAATAGCTGGTCCCACCACTCTCACTAATCTTTGTCCCATCTCTCTGCTTCCATGCCTTAGTAAAATCACAGAAAAACAAGTTAATACCCAACTTATGACCTACTTAGAAGAGGCGAACATTCTACATCCCAATCAAACAGGTTTCAGGCCTCAGCACTCAATGGAATCAGCGCTCCCGTATACTGCTGAAGCCCTTACATCTGCCTTAAACCAGGGAAAAATGCTGTGCTGGTCTTATTAGACTTATCAGTTGCCTTTGACACGGTTTCACATGACATTGACAGACTCAATTACTGCAACATCCTTTACTCAGGAACCAATCAGTCGGTCCTAAACAAATTACAGATGGTGCAACATGCAGCCGCTCGACTAGTATGAAAATGGCCTACAACCTCAGCAGCATCAGCTGCACTTAAAGCACTTCATTGGCTGCCAATCCATAAAAGAGTCCTTTTTAAGATCTTGATCATTACTTTCAGAGCTTTTAATTCCTTAGGCCCCCAATATCTCTGGGCCAAGTTTCCTCACTATGTGACACACCGCATACTCAGATCATCCAATGTAAATCTCTTGAAGCCCCCTGATTTCAGGTGTATCACAAAGGGTGGGAAATCTATTGCGACCAAAGCCTGGAACCTGCTCTGCATCCATCCACGTTTCTTTCGAACTGAGACCCTCTTCAGGAGAGCTCTGAAAACCTATATCTTTACTGCTCCTGATGCTCTATGTAGATCACTCATCTGACTCTCTCAGTCCTAGTTGTTTGTGTCCATTAGGGTTCCGCTCAGCGCCATGAAGCTCCTCGGCGTGAAAGCTGCGCTCTACAAGTACTTTATAACATAGCATATGACATTGGCACGCCACCTCAAGATACAAGCATACAAGAAAAACAAGCATTTACAATGCAATAGGTCTCGGGTTAATTAAGTTTGAGCTATTGGCATTGCTAAATATTGCAATACCAACTGCAACTAAAGTCTATAAATTGTAGGCCAAAAAATGTGTATTTATTTATGTAGCAATTGTAGCATGCTGCACTTTAGATGAATATGTTTAAAAGTAAAGTGCGCCATACTGCGATTCCTACAATAGTTAATTGTGGATGCGTTAACAAATTATGTGTGCACTGATGGCTGGTGGGGTGTGTTCCTGGTGGAAGTGTGCACTGCTGGCTGGTGGTGTGTGCCTGGTGGAAGCGTGCACTGACGGCTGGTGGTGTGTGCCTGGTGAAAGCGTTCACTGACGGCTGGTGGTGTGTGTGCATGGTGAAAGCGTGCACTGACGTCTGGTGGTGTTTGTGCCTGGCGAAAGTGTGCACTGACGGCTGGAAGAGTGTGCCTGCTGAAAATGTGCACCGCCTACAGCACCACTCAACCCCCAATGCCTACATCACCACTCAATCCCCAAACGCCTACAGCACCGCTCAACTCCCAACGCCTACAGCACCGCTCAATGCCTACATCACCACTCAATCCCCACTGCGTACAGCACCACTCAATCCCCAACGCGTAGAGCACCACTCAATCCCCAACGCGTAGAGCACCACTCAATCCCCACCATGTACAGCACCACTCAAACCCCACCGCGTACAGCACCACTCAATCACCACCGCGTACAGCACCACTAAACCCGCAACGCCTACATCACCACTCAACCTGCAACGCCTACATCACCACTCAACCCGCAACGCCTACAGCACCACTCAATCCCCACCGCGTACAGCACCACTCAACCTGCAACACGTACAGCACCACTCAACCCCGTATGGCCTACATCACCACTCAATACGCACCGCGTACTGCACCACTCAACCCGCAACGCCTACATCACCACTCAACCCGCAACGACTACAGCACCACTCAATCCCCACCGCATACAGCACCACTCAACCCGCAACACCTACATCCCTACTCAACCCGCAACGCCTACATCACCACTCAACCCGCAACACCTACATCACCACTCAACCCGCAACGCCTACATCACCACTCAACCCGCAACGCCTACATCACCACTCAACCCACAACGCGTACATCATCACTCAACCCGTCCAAGGGGTGGTGCTAAGTTAACCTTCCAAGGAATTACCTGGATTGATTTAACAATATGTTCATTATAATGGTTAGCTGATAGGAAGAGGAGCAGACTGCAGGGGGTGGTGGGGTGTAAATGGTCAGCAGGGAATGCGTGAAAACGGATGGCAGGGGTTGGGGGAAGACCATACAGTACCATGCACTCTGTAAGAATCTATGGCCAAGTGTGAAAAAAATATATGTCTTTGAGTAGAAGTCACAAACATACTAAGAGCAGCTATTAACCTGCAGCAGAAGACCAAGATCTAAAAGCTCTCCCAAGAGAGATGGGAAGGAAATCCATCTCAAAGTAAAATCATTAGCTTACGCCCCATATGATCAAAAGACCAACGCATATTTAGACACAGACCTCAAAATACAGGGGAAATTAGACGTACAAACCTGGAAATAAAAATGTGAGACCTATTGCATTGCAAATGTTTCTTTACGTTTAAAACTGAGCGTGGCGCCGCTTCAAGGAAAACGCACTTGTTTTTTTTTTAACTTTAACACTGATCGCGGTGTCCTTGAAGCGAGCGCCGCGCTCAGTGTCCTTGAAGCAGCGCCACGCTCAGTGTTAAAGTTAAAAAAAATAAACAAACAAGAGTGCGTGTCCCTGAAGGGGCGCCGCGCTCACCCTAAAAGTTAAAAAAAATTAAATGTAAACTGAGCGAGGTGTCCCTAAAACGGGCGCCGCGCTTACTCAGAAGGTATGAGAGCACTTTACACAGCATTACAGAAGTTCACCTTCATTTTTGGGCATGGGGAGATGTAGTGACTTGCTCAGCCGCACAGGATGTTTGAGCCTCTGCCGGATTCGAACCCGGTTCACCAGCTGCAAAGTCGTCCGCCCTAGCTGTTACGCCACACCCTCTCCCATGTTGAGACACAAGGCGAGGTTTGCCTGGGTGAATATTTTACCTTGTTAGGTTCATATATCGATATCTAGAAGGACCTGGAAGCTGCATTCCATTTTGCCCAATGACGTCACGCGTGACGCCAGTTGGCTGAGGCGGTACACACCGCAGGGCAGGCCTCACCTGCCCTCACCCCCTCCACGGCCTTTGGTTATTCCTGGCAGGGGCAGAGTATGAAAACAAACCCGAGAACGGCGGCGCACCCCGGCCTGAGACTAGAGCCGCTGCCCGTTATTTATTATGCCAGTTATGTGACTTTCAGACGCGGCCTGTGCTTTGCTCCGGGGTAAATTGCTGGCATTCCACGGGCGTGCTTTCACCTACCAGCTTGAACCCTGGACGGCAGTCTGTCCGAGGGGGCAAACGTGCAAACCCTGCACGCACGCTGTGGGCGTGCCACTGGCCCGGAGCTCCCGGGGACGTGCAGGCGTATATTATATCTATCAGTGGAAACCCATTAGGGCGCACTGTAGGAATTTGGAAGCAGGACAAAGCGCCATTGTTCGCAGGGAGCGATGGAAAGTTTAGCAAGCAGCTCAGTGGGTCAAGGCACCTGCTGCCGAGGTGTGCATTATACGAATCATAAACAAAGTGGCAGTAGAAAGAGACGCCCTGGTCCACTCCGACAGCCAACCAAGCCTCTAACTCTTCCCTAGTGTGAAAAAAATATATGTCTTTGAGTAGAAGTCACAAACATACTAAGAGCAGCTATTAACCTGCAGCAGAAGACCAAGATCTAAAAGCTCTCCCAAGAGAGATGGGAAGGAAATCCATCTCAAAGTAAAATCATTAGCTTACGCCCCATATGATCAAAAGACCAACGCATATTTAGACCCAGACCTCAAAATACAGGGGAAATTAGACGTACAAACCTGGAAATAAAAATGTGAGACCTATTGCATTGCAAATGTTTCTTTACGTTTCAAACTGAGCGTGGCGCCGCTTCAAGGAAAACGCACTTGTTTTTTTTTTAACTTTAACACTGATCGCGGTGTCCTTGAAGCGAGCGCCGCGCTCAGTGTCCTTGAAGCAGTGCCACGCTCAGTGTTAAAGTTAAAAAAAATAAACAAACAAGAGTGCGTGTCCCTGAAGGGGCGCCGCGCTCACCCTAAAAGTTCAAAAAAATTAAATGTAAACTGAGCGAGGTGTCCCTAAAACGGGCGCCGCGCTTACTCAGAAGGTATGAGAGCACTTTACACAGCATTACAGAAGTTCACCTTCATTTTTGGGCATGGGGAGATGTAGTGACTTGCTCAGCCGCACAGGATGTTTGAGCCTCTGCCGGATTCGAACCCGGTTCACCAGCTGCAAAGTCGTCCGCCCTAGCTGTTACGCCACACCCTCTCCCATGTTGAGACACAAGGCGAGGTTTGCCTGGGTGAATATTTTACCTTGTTAGGTTCATATATCGATATCTAGAAGGACCTGGAAGCTGCATTCCATTTTGCCCAATGACGTCACGCGTGACGCCAGTTGGCTGAGGCGGTACACACCGCAGGGCAGGCCTCACCTGCCCTCACCCCCTCCACGGCCTTTGGTTATTCCTGGCAGGGGCAGAGTATGAAAACAAACCCGAGAACGGCGGCGCACCCCGGCCTGAGACTAGAGCCGCTGCCCGTTATTTATTATGCCAGTTATGTGACTTTCAGACGCGGCCTGTGCTTTGCTCCGGGGTAAATTGCTGGCATTCCACGGGCGTGCTTTCACCTACCAGCTTGAACCCTGGACGGCAGTCTGTCCGAGGGGGCAAACGTGCAAACCCTGCACGCACGCTGTGGGCGTGCACCTGGCCTGGAGCTCCCGGGGACGTGCAGGCGTATATTATATCTATCAGTGGAAACCCATTAGGGCGCACTGTAGGAATTTGGAAGCAGGACAAAGCGCCATTGTTCGCAGGGAGCGATGGAAAGTTTAGCAAGCAGCTCAGTGGGTCAAGGCACCTGCTGCCGAGGTGTGCATTATACGAATCATAAACAAAGTGGCAGTAGAAAGAGATGCCCTGGTCCACTCCGACAGCCAACCAAGCCTCTAACTCTTCCCTTTGTGCACCCCCAAGGCCCCCTGCTTCAAAACACACAACGATGTTACAGCAAAGGAACTGATATATGTATTATTAGGATAAACCATACAATACAATGGTAATTCATTCACACGTAGAAACAAGAACGGGGTTCGTGTCTCGGCAAAGACGCTCAACATCCGTGATTCTGGACAAATCAATTAATCTCACCGTGCCTAACAAAACAAGGAAGCTGCGCGCTGAGCGCTGCAGAATTGTGAACGCGCCCGGCCATCTGGATTCACTAACGGAAGCACCCTGACAGCTCCTAATTATAATTTATGTACTTCTTTGCGCGAGCACGAACGAAATATGCCCAAAATGGCGGAACAAAACTACATTTACCCTATCACTTCAAGCCTATTAAAACGAAAACACAAGGAAGACGAATCACTGGCCAGATGACATAAAACGCTAAGGAATGTGTGGAATTCCTCTCACCAAGGCCCTAAGGATACTTCTTCTTTTTTTTCTTATAACATTAGGATCTCGAAACTCCTCCCCCAGGGGGAGGAGTCCGAGCCCTAAAAAGCATGGTTGGAACATCTTTCTCTGTTCAAGCAGCCAAAGTATGGAATTCATTACCCCAAAACACAAGATACATCTTATCTTCAGAAGATTACTCAAGAACTAGCTCTTCCCTACATGACCACCATATTCAAAATACAAATGTACAGCAATAGTATGCACAAGAAAACAATGGTGCATATACGTGTGTTTGTAAGCATGCATAATTTGATTATATGCATATATTCAGCTATGTGCATCTCTTTGTACAAATGCACATATTACTTCTGAAATACTTTCATATATGTATGCTAAACAAATGTACATATGTATATATTACTTTAACTTAATCTTAAAATAGTTTCACGTCTTATATTTATGCTTAAAATGTATGTAGGTCATTTTATAAATAACATATAAGTATTTGACTACATGCGTATGAATCTCTATTTATTATGATCACTCAGATCACAACGTATAAATGTGATTATACAGAAAGCATGTGTAAATGTTACCTATTTCATATACCTATTCCCCAAAAAATATTAATACATAAATAAAAAGTAATGACATAAAAAAAATACAGCTCATTTAATGGGAAAAGAACTCAAAAATAGTCAGGGTATGCATCTCTCTCTCTATCTCTACATATTTATACTTAATAGAGGAATGAACATTAATAACTATATCTGCAATTTTCTAAAAATAAATAAATATTATTTTATACATACATACATACATGTATTTCTTTATCATTATACCCACATGTAGGTAGACCAATACATCAATAACATATAAGATGATGTGTGTATGCTTAGGGGTTTATTTAGCTATTATACATTTGTCACAATGTGTAAATATGACTATATGAATTGTAGTTATGAGTGCTTCACTAGTGAAACCTGGGGGAACAAATACAAAAAGAAAAGAAAACCCCCCATAATAGATCAAATTTAAAAAAAACTTATTTTACAGCAAAAACTGAAAGCCTGTTTGTAAATATGTATCCATGCATGTACATATGTGACTTTATCTAGTACAATTTTATATCTCCTCATTTTGTTTTCCATATACATAACCTGTTCAAATATCTGTGTATGTATGTATATCTCTTATGTGTGGTCATTTATCTACATGCTTATATCTTTTCCTCCCGTTGTAAAAAGGAAAAAAAAGGAAAAAGAATTAACAAATCTCTCTAAACCTCATCAAATCACCACTCTATGACTCATCCTGTTCTTCTTCTAAAATATACCCCACCCCCACTATTTAACTCATTTAAAATTTCTTTTACTATTATGAACTCGCAAGCAACTTGTTCCAAACTTTTCCCTCCTCTATCCACCCTTTATCCTAGTCACCCAACTAACTGACTCTGTCTCCTTGCAAACCTCTTTTCCTACTATGAACTCCCAAATAATCCTTTCTACACTCTTCCCTCTTCTATCCTATTCATCCAACTTACAGACTCGCATTTCTACTACTCCCAACGCTCCCAATAACATTTACCTTCCCCCCTACTAATTCACCACTATTCTACCTTTGGGTTCCGCAGTAGGTGCTACTTGCGAATAGTGATTAAGCACCTCTTCAGGGGTAGTAAGTGCTATATAAATGCAATTACAATTGTCTCCATCCTCAGCATGACTATTTCCACTGTGATATATGGCAAAAACATGGCATCAAAGTAAATGGTATTCTCCCTCACTCTCATAAGTATCTAGGAAAACTTAGGCACAGATTAGGAACATTTAGGCACAGAACAACATCCATTCAGATCGATTGCAATGGAAATAATCCCCTCTCTGGTGAGAATATTATCGTTGCACTGTTACACAAACTCACAGCATGGCATGAAATACACCAACTACCAACTATTCCAACATGTCATCAATACTAGGAAACCAAACTTTCTCCCTCAGTCTGACCTTAGAATTGGCCACACTTTAATGTTCTCCATGTGTCATGGCCACCACAATCAGATTAATTTCCCTAGAGATGACCAACACAGTGCTTGCAGAGGCAGGCCTCCTCGGCAACCATCAGTTCAAACTGAATTTCATCAGGTATTCGAATAATTCTTTGGTGCAGTTACAATCTTAAAACTGAAGCCTTTTCCTGGGGTACTTGCAATGTTTCTCGATGACTCTGAAGGCACTTATTAATATGACTTCTTCTGATAACAAGGCTTACATCAGGATTTAATCGATCACAAACTTAACCAAAAGTACAAGACTCATCACCTCAATTACTTCCCAAGATGTAGCTTCACAGAAATGTCTGGACAGAAATTCTTTTGGTCTGTACGAGTGACAGCAGTAAGCGACATCCTAGTCAATCTCTTTGCTGAACCACAGTGTTTTTATGTCTTTTATCTTCTCCTCTTAGCATGAGCTTGCACTCCTCCAGTTTAAAATTGTTTGGTATTGGGCTGTTTTCTCTCCTTCTATGGAAGACAATCTTTGGACGGGTGTGATGTTTCTGCACTTAGGATGCTATTGCCCTTGTTAAACTCCTAATAAAGTCAACCACCTCCTCCTTGACTACGGACAGAAAACCCTAAACAGCTGAGGAAACACAGGCACTTCTGCTTTCAGATGCTGACATTGGATTGATATATGTAATACAAACGGAGCTGAGCTGTTCCTCAAACTGAAGGAATGTACTAATTACACCAGTGTTAGTGGATGTTGTAGGGTCTCATGGGAACCTACAGTTGGGCATCCATATTGTTGGATGTAATGCCCTCACACACCCTTGCAGGTGTCATGCTTCATCATCTGGGCTTCTCCTCGTTGAGTCGGCGGTGCAATACCCAACAGGCAACACCTCAAAGAGGGGCACTTTGGCAGAGATCTTCTATCCAACTGCCCTCAGGTGAAGTGTGGGTGTGGGGCCAGAATAGCGTAGACGTGGTATGCGAGTTAAAATAAAGCTAGGAGTACCAGGATCAAGTTTATTCTGGGGGTCCCCTGCTCTAATTAAAAAGAATTACTAACCGGTACTCACTGGAATTTAATGTTTCCAATTCTGAGTCTAGGTTTAGTGTGTGCTCTGATTGGTCGACATATTTCTCGCCTATGTATAGTGACTGGCGATTCTTCAGGACCTAAAATAAAGAGATTTTCTTAGAGGAACAACTGTCTACGTCAGTATGCTCTATATGTGTATCTAGTATTTAAAAATATGAACACATGTGAAGGAAAATTATTCCGTATGTTATACCTGTGTTGCGCGTCATCTACCTAGACAAGGAGACAAGAAGGCAATTCACAACAGGTGTACAACCAACAAACCAGGGTGACTTTGTACTTTCCAAGTGTCTTGCTAGGTGTCGTGCTACTAGCATGTGAGTTAAAAAGGCTGAAGACAGTGTTAAAATTTCTCCTCAGTGAGCAAAAGTAGTGGGCATCGACACCTAGCATGACACTTGGAATGTACAAAGTCACCCTGGTTTGTTGGTTGTACACCTGTTGTGAATTGCCTTCTTGTCTCCTTGTCTAGGTAGATGACGCGCAACACAGGTATAACATACGGAATAATTTTCCTTCACATGTGTTCATATTTTTAAATACTAGATACACATATAGAGCATACTGACGTAGACAGTTGTTCCTCTAAGAAAATCTCTTTATTTTAGGTCCTGAAGAATCGCCAGTCACTATACATAGGCGAGAAACATGTCGACCAATCAGAGCACACACTAAACCTAGACTCAGAATTGGAAACATTAAATTCCAGCGAGTACTGGTTAGTAATTCGTTTTTAATTAGAGCAGGGGACCCCAGAATAAACTTGATCCTGGTACTCCTAGCTTTATTTTAACTCGCATACCACGTCTACGCTATTCTGGCCCCACACCCACACTTCACCTGAGGGCAGTTGGATAGAAGATCTCCGCCAAAGTGCCCCTCTTTGAGGTGTCGCACGTTGGGTATTGCACCGCCGACCCAACGAGGAGCAGCCCAGATGATGAAGCATGACACCTGCAAGGGTGTGTGAGGGTATTACATCCAACAATATGGATGCCCAACTGTAGGTTCCCACGAGACCCTACAACATCCACTAACACTGGTGTAATTAGTACATTCCTTCAGTTTGAGGAACAGCTCAGCTCCGTTTGTATTACATATAATTGCAGGGCATACGCTGCAGCTGGACCTTCCACTCCTTATGAGTGGTAATCGCCCTTCCCTAAAAAGCTCCCCCTCTTGTTGTAAACAATTGGATTGATATAGTCGTAAAGTGTTGAGACCAGAGTGCAGTTTGAATTGGCAATACCCCCTTGACACGTAGTGTAAAGGAAAATCAAGCACTTCTCCGGTCGGCAGTGGTATCAATAGTAGTAGAGTCGCCTTTCCTCTTGATTACATTGTAGGGCCACTCCATGTCCATGCAAATTTATTTTTCTTCTTTGCTTTGTTGCCTAAAACGATCAGCTAGACTCCAACTGATGGAGGCAAAACTTTTTCAATGATTGCAGACTCCTCCTATCTTTGTCTTGAGTTTACTCTTCTCTTATACCTGAATGTGGGTCTGCATGGAGTGATAGCTTAACATGCCGTTCAGAATAGTCATTTTGATATCCAGCTTGAATTACCTCTCCCTTAGACATCAATTCCTTGGAATAAACACTCACATTTTTAGGGCTCGTGTTCTGCGTTGCACTGCGCAGCAGTGCTCGTGCAGCGAGAGTCCTTTTTTCCGGGGTTCAGAAATGGACCCTGGAATTGTACACGCTTGTGCGTGTGCTTTTTGTTTTCTATTCTTTCATTGGGCTTTGAGTGCGTGTTTTGTTTCGACAGAGCACGCAATAGGCCAAAGGCGGGTGCATTGCTCCACTCACGGCCTATTGGTGTCTGTTACGCGCACCAAAGCTCATGTGGTTTCAATTATCCTGCCCAGACACGGGCGCCATAATTGAAAGCACATGTGGCACGCACGCACCACTTACGGGCGTTTTTTTTTTTTTTACAAGAGCGATCGCTTTCGCGATTGCTTTCAGTGCCGCTTTTTTTTCTACAGTGAGCAGCTGTGTTCGTTCGTCATAGCTTAGCCTTCTTTTTTGTTTTAGTACTTAATAATGGGGGTTATCCTAAAGCTGCTATTTTGGGCAGGTAAGAGAATTGAGGTCCTGAGAGAGCGTTTATTTCCAGGAATCAGGTTTTGTCCTCAAGTTGAAAAACTGGATTTGGGTCTGACATTTCCAAGTTCCACAGCGGCACGACCACAACACCATGAACTTGCAGACTCACCAGCCAGGCCCATATTGAGGTCAAACCAGTCAATTTGAATCCTACTAATTAATGAGGAAATAAAATAGTTCCCAAAAAAACAGGGTGACCACAATAAAGTTTTGACAAACCCCGCATCAGGCTTCTCTCCTTCCCCAGCTCATCTTTCTGGTGTTTTCCCAGGTTGCTGTGATGCACCGACTGCTCTTCCTCCGGTTTTTATTCACAGGCTTGCTTTGCGTTTATACACACGTTCTTTTTGGCTGCCGGGTGGCACAGTTGTTTGTTTTCTCAGTCCAACAAAGGTGGAATTACCAGGCCGGTGCTAGCAGGAAGTGCGTGGCTTTCGTCCCTGAATGCGACATGCGTGAGGACTGGTTTCTAAAGACGTGGATTTCTGATGGAGAACCCTGAACGGGGGAGTACTGGTGCGTATGTTTACCGACTGCTGCAGGCCGCGAAGCTTACATTAGTCGGCTCCTGCACAGACGCGCCATTCCTTCCTCCAGGGGCTGCGAGCTGAAGATTGGCAGGCCCAGGCCCGCTGAGACCTGACAAATTCCCTCATACCCCTCCCACATACAACTGCCTATTTAGGATGTCGAGAGTCTCGCACGTACCTGGCCATGTCTCGCACGGTGGCGACCATAGAGGGGGTCAGGCACATAGCGTTGGTCACCCTCCAGAGACAGAATTCTGTGACTGCGTTTGTTGTCGTGAAACACTTAAATGCAACTGGTATGCACAGGCGTGAGCTCCATGCCTCAATCTGTATAATCGAGAACCTTGCAAGTCCTTTTCCACAAGAAAGATGTTTGTGTCTGGTATTAAAGCCATCACTGTATAACATGATTATTATCACATCCCTATAATAGCTAGGGCTAGCAATGCTGTGCTGGGGCCTTTGCAAGATCCGCAGGTCTAGGCTACTCAAACGTTGGAAGAAGCTCTGACTCGTTGTATCCTAACCAAATCAACCTTTAGAAGATGACCGCCTTTTTCACTGTAAAAAAGGACTGTCTCAGCATTGGTAGTCCCAAGAGGCACTGGCCTATCTGGAATCTTAAAGCCTAACCACACACACCTCAAGCTTGCTGGCGTGTCAGACATCGGCGTGACTAAAAATCTCAACACATAACAAACTCGCACTGGCTTAATCTTTAGAATGAATGCCTGATTGGCATATTCGCCACTGGTCCTTTGCTTCTATTCCCCCCCCCCACCCCCAAGTCAGCCTATTTTGTAGCGCTTGCATCCTTTGTTTTGTCCTCAGCACTCAGCTGCCTGTTTTGACCACTTCTGCTTCCATTGAACATGGCGCAATTACATACATTAGCCATAGATGGAAGATCTTTCTGAATCGGTTGGAAGCAGCACTGAGGTCACTTTGAAGTTGAGAAGTTCAAAGTCTTGCAGACCCCAACTGATTTTTTTCCCTGCACTCTTTGAACTTATGCCTCACACATCCCGTGCTCATCACAGGACTGTGGGTATGTCGGGCGGTTGGGGGCCATGCAAGAGCAGCCTTTGGGCACTCACGTGGGGCACAATGGATAGTTGATGTTGTCGAAGAGTCTGCAGATGAGAGATTCAACAAACTTGACCAAGAGGTCAAATTGATTTTCGGGTTTCGGTGGGGGCTCTACCCACTAAGGGAGACGCAAGATGTTTGCTAGTTAATATCTGATTTATTTGACTTTGCCCAGTCAAATATGAACCCTGCTGCCGTATTTGATTGCATTAGAAACTACCATTTTCTATGCTAATTGCTGTATCTTCAACCGAGCAGCTATATCCTGCAGTGGTGGGGTGTCACTGAGACAGTGAGTTAAGTTTAGCCCATATAATGTCCCCTAGCAGCTGCAGTGGTAATTGGTTTATTAATATTGTCCTGTAAAGTGATTAAACACCAAATGCTAGGGCGGAGGAGAGGAGCTTAAAATGGAAGATTGCTAGAATGTTTCTTCATCCGAGATCTTCTGATGGTGCAAGCATAGGTCACAAATTAGAAGTATCATTCTGAAATGTATCCAGTGATGTAAAATCATAAACGGCAAATGTGTACACATTAATAGGCCAGTGATAGGCTTCGGTCGTGCATATTAATGTGCATAAGGAAGAATCGGGCAGGAGGCTTGGCTTCCAGTGTAGACTAGGCCGTATGAGGGATGGAAAACGGGCATACTTGGGCATCGGCTGAACTTTGGGAACACTTTCTCCATTCTGACTGAGTCTGTAGAGGGGAGTTCCAGAGGGAGATGTCCTGCACATAAAAAACGACCTCCCAATATCTTAAGACTTGCATGTTAAGTTGTTAGCAAGTTAAAGTATGATTTCTAGTGCCTGGATGGATGACGGGGCAAACACAAACAAGTGCATGGTTAGGAACAGACTTTTTAAAGCAGAATCTCTTCAATTGATGGCTTATTCGATGATCTTCGGGCAGGGTTGATCTGATCTTTGTGGCTTAGGCCAACATTGAGCTTGCTGTATGTTTTTAAATATATCTGCATGTTGGCTAGTTTGTAATTGGAATAGGTGCCTGCCTGGGTGATTCTCATTAAGCCTAGCTTAGTTATTGGTGTGCCGAGGTTGGTGAATGTTGTGCCTCGGAATAGAGGTTTATCATTGTATATCTGGTTTGTTGTTTTTGTGACTCATTTGGTTATTTTTGCACATAGTGTGTTTGTTGGTATTGTACATCCCTAGTGTGGTGTGTCCTGCATCTGGAGCTCTAATTTATGCCTTAGCTGCTGATTTATGATTTTGGTACTTTTGTATTCCTCAGAGGGAATTTCACTGAAAGAAATTATTTCTTCTGGGACCAGTTGCTGGCATAGAGGTTTTTCGACAGCTGCCGAATTGCTATTGAGAAAACTGTATTTGACCCCGATTGCCTCATCATAAAAATGGTATTGCTGTCTAACTCTGTCTCTTTATTTCAGGTGAAAATTCCGTTTAACTTGAAAATAACACAACTTGTGTTTTTTAACTGGGCATACGTAGTGTTCAAGACTCTAGGATCTAGATTCCGATACGTAATCCAGTAGAAACCATTGTTAACTGGAATGTTTACCTGGATTGTCTGTCTTAGTTTTTGGCATCTTGGTTAGTAGTTTGCAATCAAGGGTTGGAGCTTTGTGTGCCTTTGTTGTAGGTTTTGTGCTTGGGTTGCCATTTTCTTGCATTTATGGATAATTTGATGTGCGCTTCCTTTATCCTCATGTTTGCTGACTATGTCTGAGAATAGTGCTGTATTTGGCTATTTTGTGTCTGTTGTGTGTTTCCAGCTAGGTTGCAGATTTATGTGCCTGGTTTTTTGTAGTTTGCTGGTTGGTTCTTAGTTTCTAGGTCGGGCTTGGGCAGCACATGCGCTGCGAGGCCTGCTGTATTCAGGTAGGCACTTAAAGCTCCACCCACTTGCCGCCCATATTTTTCATTGGCTTGTGTCATTGTCCACTGTAAACTGTGTCTGTTGGTGAATAGGCTTAGTAGTCCCTCCTCAGTACCGCCTTGTCTCATTTTGTAACCTCCCATGGCTACACCCCCTGTAACGTGTGTTGTTACTCGGTAGGCTTTCATTACAGCCTCCAAGCACTATGTTCTCAAATAGCAGCAGGCAGGACACTCTCTCTCCTAACGCTTTTTGAAAATATTTTATAGCACGGGTGCCGAACGCATTTGCAATGTAATAAGTCTCACATATGCGAGAGTTTAAGCTATTGGCATTCTAAATGACAATATCATGTATCTGTTTAAAAAAAAAACACATAAATAAAAGGCATTGTCATTTACAATGCCAATAGCTCAAGCTCAAAATGTGAGCCCTATTGAATTGCAAATGCTTGTTTAAGATACTGTGAAGCTCATAGCTGATGTAGTAAATAGTTCAAGGCACCAAGCCTAACAATTCCACAGTTTATAATTTTTTTTAAAACTATTTATTGGCATTTTATAGAAACATCTTTCATACAGCATTATTGTCAGAAATGTCAACAATGACGTTGTGACCAGAGGGAATGTTTGCAGTTATCATATATACATTTGTACCATATTTGTGAAACAATTATTTGCTTTCCTTACATTTTCAGCTATGGCCAGTCCCCCGGGCCCCTTTTCTTTTAAATTACATTTTCTGCTTACCAATTATACCATATGTCAATGTTTCCCCCTAACTCCCCCCACCCCGCTATCGGACTCTTAGTGTACCTTATAAAACTAGATGATGCACGGTCTGCTCCCTCGTTTGGATTATAGGCATTCAGAATATGTCAGGGGGTACACTCGACCCTACGCTCACTCTTCTTCTGTTGGGGGCTGCAGTTCATTTATCATCTCTGACCAAGCAAGCAGGTCCTCGTCTGATTTATTGTCCTTGCGGACTTGTTCCATTCTTACTCTCTCAGCTGTTGCCCACTCACACATATTCTTAACCCATCTATCACACTTCCGGGAGGTCTACTTACGCCACTCAAACGCAATGCGTCTTTTTGCTATTATTAATTCCAGCAACACAATCTTCCTGCTGAGCTTCTTATTTCTTGGTGATGGGAGAAGACCCAAAAGGATCGACTACACCTCTCTGGGCATAGCCCAACCCGAAGCCTTTCTAAGGCGCTGCAGTAACTTATCCCAAAATTCTGCCACCCGTGGACACGTCCACACCTCGTGCATAAAATCTGCCTCTGCGTGCTGGCATCTAGTGCACCTACTGGATCGATGTGTGTATATTTTACTCAGAACTTTCAGGGTGAAATAGGCTTGATGTACGAAGTTGTATTGTATTAATTTAAAACGTGCATTTGCGCACCCCTGCTTCACCATTTCGTGCACTCTGCTCCACTCTTTACAGTTTACAGTTGAGTTGGGTGTTCACTCCCACTTTGGTGAAGAAGAATACAACATCTGCAATTGCAGCTGTTGCCTCCTGATGCAGATGTTTAATCGTTACCCTCAGATGGAAAGTTTAGCCTCAAGAGTCTGCTCAACTCTTTGGGGGAGCTTGGGTGAGAAGTCAATTCACAGCTCTGGGGGGAGGTAGGGCCAGAGAGGGTGGAGTTGAAGTGAAACTTGACACCCAATACAATACAACACAATTGATTATTTCACACAGTACAGATCAATGCCCAGTCAGATTTGTAACTATAAAAAGTATTTGCATTTATATGTATAGTATATATGTGTATTGGTATTTTTGTAGAGGAAAAATATCTAGTTATAATTAATTGGTGCTGGGGCGTGGCTTCGCAGGCGAAGATGGCTGTCGCGGCTTGATCGCGCTATGACCAGCCTGAAAACATCCTGACCATATATCCTGCCTCTGGACATTAATTTTATTGAGCCGAAGGAGGCGCGGAAGCGGCGACTGGGAGGCTACGGGCGGCAGCGGCCTGACGGAGTGACGATCCGGGTGTAGCCCGGGGCTCCCGTGATCAGCTCGCCCAGATACGGAGCCTGGAGGACGGCACGGCAGGAGGGAGTGTCGCGGGCGGATGGCTGCCCGGATTCCGGCTTCGGTAATTGTGCCCCCCCTGAGATCGACTCGCTGAGAGAAGCTGGGGCAGAGTAGCCGGCGGGGGAAGGAGGTGAGCACCTGACAGTGGCTGTAGGGTCCCAGAGTACAAGAGATGAAGGTGTGACGGCGGCCATCTTGTGGAGCTCCAGGGCAGCCGCGGGCACCCTGGCGGACCCCAGGGCTTTGGCAGCGGTACCGGGGGCATCTACATAACTCTTCTCAAGGCGTTTCCACTTGCCCCTGTGGGCCTCCTGTGATCGGTGGCCACGCTGGGCTGCGGCGGTGGTGGTGGAGGAGGGGTGACACCCCGAGGCCCTTGTATGCTCAGACGCCCGCTCTGGGACACCGGGAGTCGCCTGGTGTCTGTGGCATGTGCTGCTCCCAGGTGAGCAGCCCAGTGGAGCCGTTGGGACAGTTGAGGATGACACGGCGCGGCCCCGGGTATAGCCTGGACAGTGGTCTGGGTGGCCCCCCGGGCGGTGCCGCGGTCGGGGCGGCTGTCGGTGGTCGGATCGGGCCATAGCTGCAAGGCTCCCGGTGGTGGGGCGAGGGTAAACCAGCGGCCATGGTGGTCACAACCTGTTGAGTGGCCTGGAAGAGGTGGCTATTGTCTGGGGGCCACGATTCCTGGATATCGGGTTGGACACACGATCTGCCCCCGGAGTGGACACTCTTGATTGCGTAGGAGATGCACCTGACCTCCCATCATGACCCGCGATAAGGGCGGTGGGGGGCCACACCAAACAGGGCACCATTGATAAATTCACCGGGGCAGTAGCTGTGGCTGGGACTACGGGGACTCAGGGCCAGGTACCAGACAATGCGCACTCATGGCGGCCATTACCCAGTCACGAGATATGCTCGAGGCTAAGATCGGGGCTGTGGGCTCTGATGTCATGCTCCTGAGGCAGGACTTGTGGAACGCAGTGGAGCGTATTATCACGACCGAAACCCGCATATCGGGAGTGGAAGATGACGTCACGACCTTAAGGAAAAAAGTGGCCATGGAGAAGGTCCAGAAAGGTCTGGCGATGCGGGCTGAGGATGCTGAAGGGCGGGCCTGGCGAAACAACCTTCGCTTCGTGGGATTTCCGAAGGGCTGCGGGGAGATAGCATGGAGCCTTTTCTGACACAATGGCTGGAGGTCTGGCTCCCTCTGATGTTCTCTCATGCTGCTTCGTGGTGGAGCGGGCTCATAGGGCCCTAATGCAGAAACCTCCGCAAGGGGCCCGCCCGCGGCCAATTATTGCCAAGTTCCTAAATTATATGGACCGCAACACTATCCTGAAGCAGGCCAGAGTTAAGGACTCCCTCACCTGTGGTAGCGCACGCATCCTCATATTCCCAGACTACACGCGGCTGGTGCAGCAGCAGAGACAATCCTTCCTGGCGGCCAAAGCTCACCTCCGGGACCTTAAGCTCCAGTACGCGCTGCTGTTTCCGTCCCACCTGAGATTAATCTACCAATCCCGCATGCATTTCTTTGACTCTCCGGAGGATGACTTCATGGACTGATGAGACTGTGCGGGTGCGGGTCCACACGCCACAGGGCAGGGAATCAGATTCATCGCAGAGCAAAGCGGTCCGGGGAGGCCTCTGAGGTCAGCGGAGGGGTAATAGGAGATCAAGGTCCAGGCGTCATTCGTTGTCCAGCACCGCCCTCAGGCAGAAGGATTTGACACCTGAGAGACAGGCCTCGGTGGACTGATCCGGGGATCTGGCGGGGGCTGAGAATTGGGAGACTGTGGTTTGATGTCCAGATAGGCACAAGGGTTTGGACTGGGCACCTGGTCACGCAGTGGTGGGCGGGATGGGTGAGGCCCGAGAGCTATGGGTGGCCAGTTGGGGATCCATTGGGAGGTATGGCTCAGGTACCCCGGTTGGGGGTTGGGGACTTGGTTCCTATCCGACCACGACAGTTACTTCCATGTTCGAGAGGTATGGGGTGGGGAGATTGTTGGGGGGGTTTGTTTGACTTGTTTGATTGCGCATCCAGATTGGTAGCTTGCAGCTTATCGCACGCATCGGGGTACACTTACACAGTCCACGAGAGTATGAGCCCAATGGTACACCTGGCACACAGAAGGGAAGGCAGATAATCCCTGGCTCTCTGCATATAGTTAGCTGGAATGTTCGCGGGGTGCTAGACAAAGTTAAGCGAGGGGCTGTTCTTCACTATGCCAAACGAGCTAGGGTTGACATATTTCTGTTACAGGAAACACACTTGCTGGGTACTAAAGCCTTATGTCTACAGCGATACGGATATCACCATGTATTTCATTCAGGATTCACACGGGGCTCATGGGGAGTAGCGATTTCAATCCATCGCAGGGTCCCATATGCCCATGAGAGAACATGGTCAGACACGCAGGGAAGATATGTCTTCGTGCAGGGTAGGATTGGGGAAGATACTCTGACGCTGGGCAGCGTGTATGCTCCCCCCCCCCACTACAGTGGTACTTAGTGGAACGACTTTTAACTCTGTTGGGGGATATGCTAGATACACTTTCGGTTGTTGGGGAAGACTGGAATGATGTGATGGAGCTGGGTCGAGATAGATGGAGGAGTGGGAGTGTCGCCGGGGTGGGGGGACACCCCACTTAATTGCACTCCCTAGAGATGGGGCTAGATTGGGCAGATGCTTGGAGACCTTTACACATACTATTCAACGACACATGATTCATTCTCGAGGTTAGATTACATATTTGTTCCCAGGGGACTTGTAGTATTGTCGGCTGATATTATGCCCAGAGACCTGTCAGATCATTCGCCCGTGGCCCTTACATTCTGAATTGGGCCAGGGAGGCACCCACTTCGATGGCGTATGTTGGGGTGACAGCTACAGCAGGAAGACTATAGGAAACACTTGACCAAGGAGATAGATAATTATCTGGTGGGGAATTTGGGATCGGTTGAGTCGCCATCGGTACTCTGGGAGGCATTGAAACCCATGCTGCGGGGAGTAGATATCTCATGGTGTGTGGTGGCGCGGCGGGAGCGACAGCGAGAACTGGTGGGTCGAGAGGTGGAAGTGGAGGTGCTGCTATGTAGGGGTAGAGAGACAGACGGCGGCCCGGCCAGACGGCAACTAGTGTTGGCCCAGCAACAATATGCAGCCCTACTGATGGATGAGGCCCGTCAGGCTTGGCTGGCGACGCGTAGTAGGGTCTATCAATGGGGGACAAATCAGGCAAGATGCTCCACCGCCTCTGTCGGGGCACCCGGCATGCCCAGCCCCTGCCGTGTGTCCTTGATCCTATGGGGGCGCCAATTCTCGAGCCCTCAGCTATCGTAGAAAGCTTTGCAGCATATTACGAGGACCTGTACGCGTCGAAAGAATGTCTTGCGGCAGCGGTCATTATGAAATTTATAGATGACCTTCCCCATAAAACTGTCTCGGATGAGGTGCGGGACTTACTTGACAGGCCCCTGTCGGACGATGAGCTAGGTACAGCGCTGGGGGAGCTGAACCCCTGGAAAGCTCCAGGTCCTAACGGCTTTCCCAGTGAATTTTATAAACGGTTTTTCGTACAGCTGGCCCCACATTTTAGGCCGGTGGTGGAGGAGGCGCTGGAGTGCGGCTTGCTTCCCCTGGATTGGAGACACGCGGAGGTGGTGGTATTCCTTAAGCTGGGTAGACCTCCAGAACAGCACACGTCGTACCGCCCGATTTCCCTCCTAAATGTAGAGGCAAAGGTTTTGGCCAAGGCGTTGGCTAATAGGCTCAAGCCCCACATCACCGCGTTGGTACACCCAGACCGGGCCGGATTTAAGCCTCAGAAGGCGGCTCGGCATAATATTAGGCACGCACATGTTGCGGTATCGGCTAGTGGCCAGCTTGGGGAGCCAGCTGTGTTGCTGCTGGCCGACATGGATAGAGCCTTTGATTCCCTCAGCTGGGTGTACTTGTTTGCTCTGCTGAGGAAACTTAATTTTGGCCCGCGCTTCTTGGCCTATTTTCAGCTGCTCTACACTGATCTCACGGCCTCGGTGCGGTTGGGGGGGGTGATTTCTCGCTCGTTCTCCATCCGGCGGGGCACGCGACAGGGCTGCCCCCTCTCCCCCTATCTTTTTGCGCTAGCCATGGAGCCACTGGTGGCCTTTGTGCGTATTGATGCCCAACTTCGGGGGTTTGAATGGGTGCCGGGCGTCACAGACAAAATAACACTGTACGCGGATGATGTCTTGTTCTTTCTTACTGCTCTGAACAGGTCGGGCCACGGTTGTTGCGTATCCTACAGATTTTCTGAGAGATCTCTGGATTGTACATGAATCCCTGCAAGTCCACGCTATGGGTTCTGGGGGGTGCATCGAGGGTTGGAGCATGGACCTCATCCCTTCAACAGGCAACGGGGGGGCTAAAGTACTTGGGGGTCTTTTTATCAAACCTGTCGACAGTGTCCAGGGAACGCAATCTGGTCCCGGTGTGGGATCGAACGCGGGAAGACCTTAAGGTGTGGTCCAGCATGCCATCTTCAAGATGGCGGCGCTTCCCCGTCTCTTATATCAATTACAGAATCATCCCTACCAGATTTCACCTCGATGGTTCTGGCAGGTGAACTCAGCACTAGGAGGGTTCTTGTGGGAAGGGGGCACGGTTAGGGTGGCCTTACGTACCTGTTTTCTATCTACTTACACCGGTGGTCTTGCTACATCGGATGTTCTCTCCTATTATCAAGCGGCACATCTGTTGGTCCTCAATGAGTGGTGGTACGGGGACAGGGGAGACCCGGCCTACGCAGTGGAGCGGCAGATTATGCGCACCAGCTCTCTGCAAACAATATTATACTCGGCGCCGCTTCAGGAGCTTCTGCCCCCGGCCACACGGGTGGTGTTCCATGTTTGGAGGCAGGTCCAGGGCAGGATGGGGTGGTGGAACGTCCTGACCCGGGAGACTCTTCTTTGGGGCAACGGACGCTTGCCTCAGTTGGCGGCCTTGCAAGGTTTTCGGGGATGGGACTCCATAGGTATCTTGGCCCAGGGGGACGTTATAACGGACCTGACACTTAAATTGTTCCAGGAGCTGCAGGAAGAGTATGGGATGCCACGTTCTCAGTTCTTCTGATACCTGCAGTTCCGACATGCTCTGACACCTAGTCTAGAGGGACTAGTGTCTCTCCCCGATTTAAGCCCCTTAGAAGCGAAGGTCTTTATGGGGGAACTACCAGATCGTAAGATCTCAGCATATACCAGACATTAGTAATTCATTGCTCCACGAAATTGCAAAGGCTAAAGACAGCATGGGAGGATGATGTAGGTGAGCTGGAGGAGGAGGATTGGGCAGAGGCTCTGTCAAGCCCGCGGGTGGTAGCAATAGCCAGGCACTTGCGGTTGGATCAATTTAAATACTTGCATAAGGTGTATTTCACCAGAGTACGGCTGTGGAGGGCAGAAATGATTGGATCACCCGAGTGTCTCCGCTGTCGGCGGGAGGAGGGTACGCTTTTGCACACAGTCTGGGGTTGCCTCTCACTATCTCGCTTCTGGAGGGGGCGTTCTCCTGCTTGTCTGAGGTTTGGGCTGGGAGCTTCCCTTTATACCGCGTCTGGCCCTGCTATATGTTCTGGAGGGAATTGGGGGCAATAGGTATAAGCGCCACTTCCTGTTGCTAGGTCTCACATTGGCAAAGAGGGATATTGCTAGGGCTTGGAAGGTGCCCCGGGCCCCATCCCTGGCTGCCTGGAGAAATGGGATAGATTTTTGTATGGGGCTTGAGCAGCCAGTCTTCATTGCCAGGGGGTGCCCCCGCAAGCACTATAAAATTTGGAAAAGGTGGGCAGACTACCGGGGACTGGATTTGGATCCGCCGCCGGAGGGGGATGTTCGCTTGCCAGCTTGATGAGTATGTGAGCTCCGGACTGTGTTGGGTGGCTGATGGGCTTGTTGTTTTTGCTCCTGAGGTATTGTATTTTTTTCTGGAGACGTGAGCGCAATCGGGGAGGGGGGGGTTTGGGGAGGGGGGTTTGTTCTATTATGGTTTATTCATTATCAGAAATGTCAATGTCATTTTTTTCTTTTGCTTAATTGATTTGTGCAGTAGTCTCCAGGACCCGAAGCTATGCAGTTTATGTGAACCATGACAAATAAAACCTGTTTTAAAAAAAACAAATGTATTGGTGCTGTGGTGGGCTGCAGCTAAGTGAGAAGCTGTGCGGAAACGTATAGAACTTCATTGGGGGGGGGGTTAAAACTATGAAGTACACAATGATATTACATTTCACATACTTACAATTTTATGCAAAGAGAGGAGGAGATGAAGTGATTTGCCCCGAAGGGATTGGAGCCATGGTCCTCCACTTCAAAAGTGAGCTGCTTAGCCATAAGACCATGTCTCCTTTTAGAATAGTGAACATCTGAAATCACTAACCCTAGCAGTTGAAGATATGGCAAACCAAATCAATTTAGTTGAAGGGTCTAGTTGCAAATCGCAGAGAGGTGCTCATCTTTTCCTCTATAAAATGGGTGTAAAAGCCAGTGTTCTCCCTCGGAGTAACACTGGAGGTGTCTTTGGTGTTATTACCATTATTAATTATGGCTGCCATCAAAGCAAGTTACTTGGGGAAGGCAGCCTGCATTAGTTATTAATAGTCCTACATGCTTTAGGGCTACCTTAGATTTTTTTTAAATAACTCCAATCACAACATTAATGTAAAACTGAGTCTTTTTCTAGTTCCTACTCTATTGCGGCTTGAAATATTTGTGTCCCCTTCTGCGCTCCTGGTTTCAGGGTCTACCGCAGTTTATAGTTAAAGCGAGCAGCGACTAGGGAATAGAACAACCTGTAGCTCAATACTAGAGGGTCAAATTCAAGATTTTCGGAGCTCCTCTATTGCATTATCCCTATTACTTTAGTGTTGAGGGAAGTCCACCGGCTCCTGCTTTTATGGCGGTGGTCAGGAAATGTCATCTCTCTCATGCACCCCGCACAGTTGGGCGCCATGACCTTACAAGGGGAATCGCTCTGCATTCACCATTCGCTGTGAGGCTCTCTTTGGTCCCCAAGTGAACCAGGGGTCTGCTCCATTCTCGGTATCCTATCCAGAGCTGAATCTCTACGGGTACTACACCAGGCAGCAGTCACTCACCCCTTCTGGCAGGGCCAGAGGCATTTGTTATTGCATTTTGAGCCACACTTGAGGTGGCAAGAACATAATTTATGTGGGATATGATGTATTGTACATGTGTTCTTCTGTAAACCCTGCTCCCCAGGTGCAGCTAAGAGGCTTTACCTCAATATGCAAGTTACGCCACCAGCCGGGAAGCCCTCCTGCAGTCAGTTAATGAAGAGTACTCTCACTCAGGGATAAGCAGTGTGACACTTTGCTGCCTCCTTTCTTCCAGGGGTAGACTAGGGCACAAGGAGGAATGCACCCGTGTTGTTATCCTGGTTTTTTCCAGGTATTAGGGGCCACAGAAAGCAGTCAAACTGGGAAACTCCTTAGACAAAATACAAAACAACTGCAAGATCGCAGCATATATCCTAGGGTTGCCATCCCTGCGTGCCTCCAAAGACGAAAGTCTTCACATGTGTACACTTGGTTTGAACTGTTGGAACGCAGTCATAACCGTAACAGGGTCAGAAGCAACCATATAAATAAGAGCATCAACTGTGAGACCTAGATATAAGCCCGAGACCTGGGCTACCTTTAGGTCATGGATACACCAGGGTGAATATTGCAAATGGTACCTTTTCGAATCACAGTAGGGTTCTTGGTCATCTCCTTCTACTTGGGGTCCCCTTCAAAACCTTGTATGAACTTCTGACATTCTGAGACCTACTTTTAAAACTTGGTGTTCTGCATACCTGAGCAAGGTCAGGTAAACATTATTCCAAGATGATGACCCCTTGGCGTGACACTTGCCGTCATGTGCTACCTCCCTCACCACCATCGCTGCCACAGGACTTTTTTTCATCACACTTTTTGCTTTCCACATTGATTTCCTACCCTACAGTACCCTCAGCCTATTTTGGAGACCTGTTTAGCCATCAATATTGCAATCTCACACATCTCTTTCACAGGAATAGAGTCCATTGTGGCAGCTCTGGAGTTAGCCAGATCATTTGCCAAATGAAGGCTGGGTGACAGAGACTTTCCAGGTACTACCAAAATTTGGCATCTGAGCCATGAATGATCACATTTCTGCTCTCACTACCAATGGAGCACCATGTAGTTCCAATGTGAAAATGTCCTGCAAGAAAAACACCCATGGGACTATCTAGTCTTTGTGTGGCTCGACATAGCTTGAATCACTCAAAGTCTGCGGTCATTGGAGGTCAGACATAGACTTTGAGTGCTGTAGCGCCACCATCGATAGTGACTCACCAAAGGTTAGCGGAAGTTACATTACATCATTTAAACTGTTGTGACATCACAAAAATTGTAACTGGTCTCCACTAAGCCCCTCAATAGGATTCTATTTGGTGAGCTGCAGGAAAGACAATGGATGAAAACAGGGCTCTAATTCTGCTGCTACCTTCATGGTCCCTGAGATTAGAGGTAGGAAGAGCTCTGCCAGTGGTGCTAAAGGACGAGTCAGGGCTAGCAGTAGTTACACCTATGAGATGGATTAGTGCCACATAAGTAGTCAGGTACCTAATCCGTGTGATTGAAGGGGTGTGATCACGCGTAAGCCGTCTTTAGGGGGACCAGACATCCTGGAGAACCTTGGACAGTCCTGGTTTTTCAAGGACTGTCACTGAGCCCGATACTTATTTGTAAAGGATATTCATGTCCGTGATTTGATGAATGTCGGTAGAGAGGGGTGCTCAGGGACAGAAGTTCTGTGCTTGAGAGAGTCTCCTCCCGTGCTGCTTCACTCCCGCAGCACATCAAGATGAAACGCGGGCTGAATCAACATCAGCAACCTACCCTCGGACTTATCCACTATGTTATGGTCGGGAATGGCAGAGTAAGGTCCAATGGAGAGACTACGAGCCTCAGGGATTTGGGGAGCAGTGATGAGGGGGAGCAGAAGGCATCTCAATCAGACAACGGTGATATAGGGTGAACGGCTCATCTCTCCACCACCTCGAGCTCCTCCTTACAGAAACACATAATGAAGTTTATCCAGTCATATTTTTTGCCATTTAAGTTCTGGGGCACAAATGGCTGCCATGGACCAATGCAGGCACCCTTGCACCATGGTGTAAGGGTTTATGCGTTGAAATCAGGTTGTTTTTGTGGAGGAAGGGACATGTTCATTCACAAAAAGAACTCTTATGCCACCCCTGGGGAGGTGTAGGTTTTTGAAGCATTCCCAGGCATGTTGTAAATCCGGGAATGTGTGAAATGCCATGGGTGATACATGGGAACACCCACTGTGATGCCCATGGCACACCTCCCCATCGCAGTGTGGGGCAATGCAGCGGCTTTCGATGCAGTGCCCCACACCATATCTACGAAGCCATGAAAAGTCACACAGGGTGGCTTTACATGGCCTTGTTGATATAGGTGAGCCCAGCGCGCCGCCGGAACGTCATAAAAAGTGACGTTCCGGTGGCGCACTATGGTTGTAAATAAGCACCTGTGTATCCCCTCGCTAACACTACTACGGCGTGGTGGTAGACCGAAGTCATTCTAATAGTGATATCACAAGCATGAAGTTTATGTGTGAAAACAGGGTTAGGGAACTAGGAAGTGCCCCAAAAAACTTTACAAAAACACGTAAAGGGGCTAGAACGTTTTCTTAAGGGCCGGCTGCCGAATATTTGCTGAAAACGAAGGCTGTCTAGTCTTGATTCCTACTCATGGCTGTTTTTTCCCACCACCCCTATACTTTCTGTTTCTTTCTCTTAAGTGTGTAGCTTCTTTTTATCCCTACTTTCTTAATGTGTTGACAGCGTTCTCCTCCACCTTTCTGTCTCTTGCTCCAAGTCTGATGATGGGAAAAAAAAGTCCCAGTACCCAAACAATAGGTACCAGCCAGCGACACAAATTAAGCACTGCTGGGGTCTTTAACGGATCATAGAACAACAGTGCAAATGCTGTGACCAGGGCCTTGATGCCATCTGGTGCTCAGGGCCGGGTGCCCAGAATGATGCCCTAGACGGGACCGGGGGTTGGGCAGTAAGACACTTCGGTTTTCTGGTGTCTGAGGCCCTGGTGCGAGCTGCTGCTGGGGGCCGGGAAGACTTTGTTCGAGCCTTTTTGGAAGTGGGCAGACTAAATTTTTTCCGTTGCTGCTTAAAAATGTTCTCATTTCTTTTTCCACATATTTTTTTTCCTTTTGAACATCGCGTTTTCTCATTTCCTCCCTCTGAAAATAAGCTTCTGTGCGGAGAGCATTCCTCCGAGCGCTGCAAGCCCAGACGGTGAATAAACAGTGAATAAAACAAATACAATCTCAAGCAGAAGGACGAAAACACCCCTGAAGCCGGACCCTCCCTCTGCCCTAAGTTCCACCCGTGCATCCGAGTGTGTCTGCACCCCGAGCCATGGCAGGGCCCACTGTGACTGCACCCCCTGCCCTGGCACAGCTCAGCGTGTCTGTACCTCCTGCCCTGGCACAGCTCACTATGACTACTGCAACCCCTGCCCTGGTGCAGCTCACTCTGACTGCACCCCCTGCCCTAGCACAGTTCAGTGTGACTGCACCCCTGCCCATGCACAGCTCGGCAAACCTGTATGAACCCCTGCCATGCCTATTCTCTTTGTATCCGCAGGCCCACCCTAGGGCAGAACAGTTCTGACATCAGATCAGTGTGCCTGTACCTCATTCATCCCCTGGTAGAGCACACCCTACATGTATGTACCCCAGACCTTCCAGATCTCGATGTGTCTGGACTCTGCCCTGGCACAGCTCTCTATGCCTGCACCACAGCCCTGTCAGAGCTCCGTGTGCATGTACCCCCTGAACAGAATATGTCTGTAACCCCAGCCCTAGATTCGCAATGTTGGGTGTGTCTGTATATAAGCTCAGTGGGGCTCAGTGCTGCTGTTCCCAGGCCTCGGAGAGTGGGATCAGTGTGTTCAAGTTCAAGTTCGAGAATTTGTATAGCGCACTACTCACCCAGAGGGTCTCAAGGCGCTTGGAGGGGGGGTGGGTGCATTACTTATCGAATAGCCAAGTTTTTAGCTGCTTTCTGACCAGGCTTCTTGTAGGGCAGGGAGCTGCGTGAGGAGCGGCTGCTGCTGATGGAGTCAGGGCGGTCACCAGTGTGTCTATACCCACATCCTGGGAGTGTTGTGTGCCCAGCTTTGGCAGAGCGTGTCCAGATACTGCCAAACCTTGCAGAGAAGAGCGTGTTTGTACCTGGCAGAGAACAGTGTGTCAGTGATCGGCCTTGGCAGAGCAGAGAGTGGTTTCAGCGTACCTATGCCCCCAACCATGTCCAGCAACAGTATGCCTGATACAAATTTGGCAACAGATCGATACTATTTTTCACAGATTCTGTTCAATTTTATTAATATAGGCCCTGACCCTCCTCACACAGTGAAATAAGTCAGCAGGTCTGACTCTTCCAAAGGGTTTTTATTCAGCGAAAAGGGGAGAAAGGGCGCACTGCTAAATGTGGACGCAAATATGTCTGGAAATCTTGGGTAGGAATGTGTTGCAAAAAAGGGTGAGGGGATAAGCCCTGTAACCCCCCCAATTGTGTGTCAGCCGGGGACAGCACAACAGAAAATTGCAACAAGATACCCTTGCACACAACAGTTATATATAACAAGATGTGTCTGTGTAGACACTTGTACATTTAAAGACAAAGCCTGTGGATAGACAAGAAATTCATCATATGGTTCGTGAGAAATATTCCCATGAATACGGAATTACGTCTTTGACACGGCTACACTTCCCACTATGCTTCTAGTGCGGATGAGGTCCTAAAACCACGAGCTGGTTGCCTCCCATCCCCTACCTATCCCGTCCTGAGGAAGACTGGCAGGCAAAGGCTCAAATGTCCTATATGCCACAAGCCGAGTCGAAACATCGACAAACACACACCCTTGTACCTGGACCCACCCAGCCCCTACTGATCACGTGCCAGAGATGATTATGATCTGTGATTGTATAAACCAATGTAAATAGACCATGTAAAATATTGTTGGGCTAGTAAACCTAGATTGATATTCTAGATCAATCTCACATTGAACCTCTCTACTTTCTCTTTATTTCTCACCCTGGGAATACTTTCCCACCCACTCAAATCTCCGAGCACTACTTCTTTGCACGTTCCCCTTGGAGAAACCACTGTTTGTAACAAAAAACCTCCAAAAAAAGCTTGGAATGAAAATAAACTCCTGTTATTTGCCTACAAATTTAAGTTTCTGCACATCCAATTCTTTTCGTTTTTTCTAAATTGTCACATATATATGTCTGTACCATTGCAAATATCTTATGTTTGAACATTGTTGTCCACAAGGAGCGCAAACGTACTTTAGCTCTAAACTAAGAAAATACTGGAAATAACTTTACTCTTGTAAACTGATTGGTTTGAGGACCACTTTTTTCTATATTGTATCCCAGCACTAGCAGAAGACAGTGCTGTGCCTGCTGAACACCAATCAGTGCACTGTGTACTTGTATCTCAGCAGAAGGCAGTGCAGTGCCTGCTGTCCACCAAGAAGAGCACTGTGTGCCTGTATCTCAGCAGAAGGCAGTGCAGTGCCTGCTGACCCCCTAGCAGAACACTGTGTGCCTGTATCTCAGCAGAAGGCAGTACAGTGCCTGCTGTCCATCTAGCAGAACACTGTGTGCCTGTATCTCAGCACTAGCAGATGAAAGGAGTTCTGCTCTTCTTATCTCCGCACACACCTTTCAGGAAGAGATTTGCATGGCAGCGCCTCAGACTGGCACAGAGACCGGTTGGTATCTTTAGCCGTGGCATAGAGCAGCGGAGTGTGCTTGTATCCCCAGCCCTGGCTCCACCAGAGTGCATGGACCACCAGCCGGGCACAGCACTGTTTGAACCTCTGCTGACTGCAGATGCCAGTGTCTGTGCACCCCTACTCTAGCAGTGATCCGTATAGCGCAGGTGTTCCCCAAGCCTTGGAAGAGTACAGTGCACGAGTGACCAGTACTGGCACCTTGTAGTACCCGAGTCCAGGCATAGCACAGTGCATCTGAAAGAAGAACCCTTGCAGAGAGAGGCCCCTTATGTGCCCCTATCCCATTGCAGGCAGTGGCACAGCGAGTTTGTATCCCCAGACCTTACTTAACAAGATGTGTTTATACTGTCAGACCTGTCATTGTGTCTGGCGTAGTACTGTGTGTCTGTACCCCTAATCCTGGCAGAGCACACTGTGTCGGTACCCTTAACCCAGCAGAGCAAAATGGGTCTGTACACTTAGGAACGACACAGTGTGTCTGTACGTCCAGTACTGGCATGGCACAGTGTGTCTGTACCCCTTGCCCTGGCATATAACAGTGTGTGATGTATCCAATCCTGGCACACTGTAGGGTTCATATGCCACCTACACTGCCAGAGAAAAATGATCTATACCTTCACCTTAACCTCATCCAAACTTAGAGTGTTTGTGCCCAATATTGGCAGCACTCATTCGTTCTGTACCACCAACACTGGAGGAGTATATGTGGTACCAACATTGTCACTACTGTGTTTCTGTAAGCCCAGTCCTGCCAGACCATAGTGCCCGTGCCTCTACTCAAGGCCGAAAGCAACACTGTGCATCTGTACGGATAGATCTTCCGTGTGTTCGCATTGCATAGATTTTGTGTACCTTTAACATGGCTGCTCCCCAACCGAGCAGAATAGGGTATGTATGAACCCCTAGCAGAACTGGGTATGTCTAAACCCCTAGCAGAACTGGGCATATCTGAACCCTTAGCAGAACTGGGTATGTCTGAACCCCTAGCAGAACAGGGTATGTCTGAACACCTGGCAGAACATGGTATGTCTGAACACCTAGCAGAACAGTGTATGTCTGAACCACTAGCAGAACAGAGAATGTCTGAACCCCTAGCAGAACAGAGTATTTCTGAACCCCTAGCAGAACAGGGTATGTCTGAACCCCTAGCAGAACAGGGTATATCTGAACCCCTAGCAGTAGAGGGCATGTCCAAACCCCTAGCAGTACTAGAAAATTATAAAGGGGTTCTGCCCAAATTACCCTCCCATACCTGGGCAAGGGACATCAAAAAGATGAGGAAGTAGAGAAGGAAGGTACAGAGGAATCAATTCAACATTTATTTTTACAACAAGATATATTTAATTATCCTGTTTTTTATAATTATTTGTATCTGAATCAAATTATACAAATTTATAAGGACATGTGTACGTGTCACAGGACAAGGTGGCACAAAACAACAAAGTAATCGAAATATTACCAAAAATCCACTATATATACAACCTACATATACAATATATACACTACAAATACAACAGTATATCCTACAAAGAAAAAATGAAAAAATTAGATTTTTACAATACCCACTCCTAATTTAGAGTGATATATCACAACAGAGGAAGTCCTCGCAGCACCTGAGTTGTAAATTCTCCTTAACAAAGAAATATATATTAATCAGGGCACCTGAAATCAAACACAAAAATACAAATATATGGGTCGCGTTTCCACCAGTTGTCTCTTTTGGCTTCATCAGGACAAGGGTACTTGCAAGAATTATATAATCCACACAGGATAACTACTCCTGGGGACAGGGAAAGCTTCCTCGTCTAGTGCACACAAGGCGGGCACTCCACTAAATGAGGGCGTCCGCTATAAACTCCAAATGTCCACACGCTCGTCCGGCTAATGGAGACAAAGCTGTCAATATAAATTAACTCCTGACCTCTCCTAGTTCATGAATCAGGGTCGTGGAGCAGGAAAATCCGCACTTAAGGCTGCAACCATCCGCGTAGGCCCTAGCAGAACAGGTTATGTCTGAAACCCTAGCAGAACAGAGTATGTCTGAAACCCTAGCAGAAAAGTGTATGTCTGAACCCCTAGCAGAACAGGGTATGTCTGAACACCTAGCAGAACAGGGTATGTCTGAACCCCTACCAGTAGAGGGTATGTCTGAACCCCTAGCAGAACAGTGTATGTCCGAACCCCTAGCAGAACAGTGTATGTCAGAACCCCTAACAGAACAGTGTATTTCTGAACCCCTAGCAGAACCCCTAGCTCGACGCCCCTCCCGCCCTCCCAGGGTATTTAATAGAGCATAGCTCGGCTCCGCGAGGTATAACTTGCTGACTCCCTCTGAGGCGGAAGCCGGAGGCTCTTGTGCTCTCTTGCACCTTTTTGTACTGTAAAACGAGTGATTTCGCTATTCGTTTTTAAAACTCTGTAAATATCTTAACTGGAGCGTTTTTAACCTCCCTCACATCCCACAGCGAGATCAAGTCGCTGGGCACACCCTTTTCCTAAGCGTCGATCCATTCAGGCGCTGGGAACATTGCAAGACAACTTTGGCAGCCATCTTTCATTGGGCAGGCTCGCCGGAGAGCTCGACGCCCCTCCCACCCTCCTCCCGCCCCGCCCGAAGTATGTATAATAATAACAGTATCACCCGTCCGCGCAGCGGGCGGGCGCAGCGGGCGCGCCGGCGGCGCGCCAGAGGCGCGCCAGAGGCAAGCCCGTCTGCGCCCGTCCGCGCCGGGACCGGGCCGAGGGCCACGACCCCTGGTCCGAACCTGATAGGTGCAAGATTGGTCTACACTAAGGAGACTCTCCTTAACCTTAGCACTCCAAGGAACCATGACTGTGTCACATTCAACTTATGCAAAACGCAAACAGAAACCCAACTTTGCTGCTCTCACTGTCCTTTTATAACCCTGTCGCAAGGGGTAAAGAATCCTTCAAGACTAGTAGCAATGTCATCCAAAGCATCCTTAGCCCTTATTAATGCACGGTCCCTATGCAAACACAGCCAAGAAATTGCAGATTTAATCACAGATTCAAAGCTTGATATACTTTTCATCACTGAGACATGGACAGATGAATCATCTGGGCCGGACATGGTATCTGCTACTCCTATAGGCTATAAAGCACATAGACAAGATAGATTACAACAGAACGATAAACCTAGACAGAGAGGCGGAGGGATCGCCATTATAGCTAGAGAAAACATGGAGGTATCAGCGACTCAAATACAAGACCCTTCGTGTGAGGCCATGATGTTTTCGATTAAACTTAGCCAACAATACAACTTTAAAGGGCTCCTTATTTACAGGCCCCCAGGAGCTAGAACGGACTTTTTAACAAGCATTAGTACTCAGTTGGAATCTCTAGCCTTAGAAAAATCTATCACAGTTTTAGGCGACCTAAATTTCCACCTAGACGACAACAATAACAAAGATACCCAAGCTCTCATCGCAGATATGGAAGTCCTGGGGTTACATCAACTGGTTAACTCCCCCACTCACCAAGCGGGACATATTTTGGATGCCGTCTTCACAAATGCCCAAGGGCTTCAAGTAAATGACATTCGCCCATTACCGTGGACAGACCACTATGCAGTTTTTTGCACATTAGCTATGGACAAAAAATCCATAACTGACATCCCCCCTCGACAGCCTATTACCTTTAAAGCCTGGCATAATGTCAATCAGCAGGATCTAACTACCTTATTGGACGAATCCCGCCCATCAATCTCTGCTAATCCCAACCTGGCTACACAACAACTTAATGACTGGTTGGGGCAGGCTATGAATTCATTAGCCCCTACAAAGAAAATATCTACAAATAGGACTAGCCCCACCGCACCATGGTACTCGGATGAATTAAAAACACAAAAATTACAGAATAGATATTGGGAAAGACAGTGGAGAAAATCTTACGATCCTACAAGTAAAATTAAATATAAGGAGGCTCTGACAATTTATAAAGCCATGATTACTAAGGCAAAAAAAGAGTACTTTATGCTTCAAATTGAACAGGCGAAGAATTCGAGCAAAAAACTGTACGAGATAACTAAAGTGCTCTCGGGTAATACCCCAGACTTGTCCCCACCCCAAACCCAAGTCATGTGTGACGCCATAGCCGACTTCTTTTTTAAGAAGGTGGACGATATTTACCAACCATTTCTGGCAAAAATCACGCACTCGAACGAAACCATTACTAGTCAGGAAAACTTATCACCCACAGGGACATCATCTTTTACTGAGTTTCAACCACTGACAGAAGACCAAGTACTACAAATTGTAGCGACAATCAAAGCTGGATCCAAGCTAGACCCATGCCCAATATCGGCACTCTTACCGGTGATGGAGTCGATTATACCAGTCGTGACTCAAGTTTGTAACTCCATTTTACTCTCCGGGATATACCCCACTAGTCTAAAAACAACACTGCTCAAACCTCTGCTGAAAAAACCAGGAGCAGATAAGGCAGAATTAAAAAATTACCGACCCATTGCGAGTCTTCCGTTCATGGCCAAAGTGGTGGAAAAGGCCATGAACCAACAATTAACTGAGTATATAGAAACCCACAAGAAGCTAGACGATACTCAGTATGGATTTAGGAAATACCATGGGACTGAAACTGCCCTTATTAAGGCAACTGAAGACATCCGAACAATAAGAGACCAAGGCGGCACAGCGGTGCTGGTATTGTTGGATCTCTCAGCAGCTTTCGACACGGTCGACCATGGTACTCTGGTCGGCCGTGTCGGAAAAATGGGCATCTCCTCCATGGCAAGAGATCTCCTTGCCTCCTTTCTCTCGGAGAGAACGCAGGCTGTCTCTTTGGGCCCTTATCAATCTGCCAAATTGTCGCAACCGTGTGGGGTTCCTCAAGGCTCATCCCTGAGTCCGACACTCTTTAATATATATGTGTCGGACCTGGCCAATATCATCAAGTCACACGGGATGAGCCTTACCTCCTACGCGGATGACACACAATTGGTGTTGGCTATAAGGGGAGATGGTGAGGAGGTAGCTAAAACATTCCAGAGAGGACTGACAGAACTGGGGGATTGGATGACAGCAAACTGCCTAAAACTAAACTCGGGAAAAAACGAAGTTATGATTTTCGGGCAACTCTCACCAGAATGGCCTAACTCGTGGTGGCCACAAACTTTTGGCGTTCCCCCTAATCCAGTGACCAAAGTAAGGAATTTAGGGATAATTTTTGACAATCATCTTAATTTTATGGACCATGCCAGCAAAGTGGCATCAATTGCACACCATAAACTGCGCATGATCCGAAAGATAAGTCCCTATCTTCCAACTACCGCCATCAAAACTCTGGTCAGCTCACTAGTCCTGACATCTTTAGACTATTGCAATGGGCTATTTATCAATGCCCAAGCAAGAGTCCTAAAAAAACTGCAGACTATTCAGAATGCAGCAGCACGTCTCATTCTGGGAATTCCAAAATTTGCTCCTTTATCTAATGCCATTCCTAAACTACACTGGTTGACGATTCAGAACAGAGCCAGATTCAAATCCCAGTGTATTGTATATAAAGTCCTAAACAAACAGGGCCCACAGTTTCTTAAAGACCATCTACGACCATACCAACCCACACGCCAACTGCGCTCTACTAACAGCAACCAACTGACGGTACCTAGAACCAAAACTGTGATGTGGGGAGACCGACGATTTGTAGTGGCGGCTTCCAAGCTTTGGAATACCCTACCCCAAGATATTAGGGCTTGTCCCACGCTACTTCAATTTCGCAAGAAATTGAAGACTTGGCTGTTTAATAAATAAACAGCTAAGTGACTCCAGGTTTAGAATTATCATTAGAGCAAGGCAGTTTCACCAAGCCGGCAAGATTATTCAGCGCCAAGACACCTGAGGGTATATGCTGCGCTTTACAAGTACCAATAAATAAATAAATAAATAAATAAATAAACACAGTTTGTCTGAACCCCTAGCAGAACAGGGTATGTCTGCAACCCTGGCTGAACAGGGTATGTCTGAACCCCTAGCCTTGAGAGAAAGCAACACAGTGTTTGCATCTCTCTCTCTATCCGTGGTAGAAGACAGTGTTTTAGCACCAACAGCTTTGGCAGAACAACGTCTGTCTAATCCTCTAGACCGAGAAGAGCACATTATGCCTGTACCCCCAGTTCTGGCACAGATCTGCACAGTGCTTCAGTATCTCCAGTCCTGTTAGTTGTAATGTTGCTGGCTATTGCAAGGACAACAAGACAAATGGAGACGCTATTTATTAATTCCATTTATGCTCCACAGAGAGCGCCGAGCTTGCAGCCTCACTGCTCGGGCTCCGGCACTCAATCGCGCGTACGCGCAATAATCAGGCCACACTGTTGCTAAGCGTAAAAGGCCATTTATTAGGACCAGGCTGCACAACATAAACCACAACAATAATCAACATCAACTACATTTCCCCCCAACGCCAAACTCCATCATCATACTCGCCTTTCCTTCCACCTTCCGTTCTTCAACCTTACCTCCAATCTCTCTACACATCCTGGCACTACTCTCATGCCACCAGTCGCCCTTCCCATCATTCACTCCTCCCCCCCACGAGAGGTGGGTGCACCCGCTAGTGACTCCCCCACCCCTCCCAAATACCGCCAAACCGCAGCCCGTCCTAAACTGGCACGCTCTGCCAACCCTACCCCAAAACCCTAAAACTTGTAGGGCGGGTGGGTGGCCACAGAAAAACTAACTACTCCCACCCATCAATGCCAGAATGCAGGAAGAGGAAGTGCTTCCTCTCCCTGCATTCTTTATACCCACCCCCCAACCACGCCCCCAACCCACAGCCTGGCCCTCCCTGCGCGAAAGACCCCGGGGAAGACTAGACTGCGTCTTCGCTTCCTCCGGGGCCCTCCATCGCGCAATAATCAGGGCACACTGTTGTTAAGCGTAAAAGGCCATTTATTAGGACCAGGCTGCACAACATAAACCACAACAATAATCAACATCAACTACATCTCCCCCCCCCAACACCAAACTCCATCATCATACTCGCCTTTCCTTCCACCTTCTGTTCTTCAACCTTACCTCCAATCTCTCTACACATCCTGGCACTACTCTCATGCCACCAGTCGCCCCTCCCATCATTCAGTCCTCCCCCCCACGAGAGGTGGGTGCGCCCGCTAGTGACTCCCCCACTCCTCCCAAATACCGCCAACCAGGGAACCCCCTTCAGGGCGGTTACCTGCCCCCCCAAGTTGGTCCCATGCATCTTTCGACTCCACACCCTCACACATCCCTACGGCACCAGATTGCTTCATTCCACAACTTGCTCACTACGTCACGCATTTCCATGATGTAATACGCATTCCCAAGCGTGGAAAGATGCACTCCGTCGTCCCTAAAAAGCAACCTTTCCTCCAGTCGCAGTCCAGGATGAGACATCACCTTAATGTCTTTCGCTTCACAGAAAACCCGCATTGCCCTGTTCAATTTCCTTCGAGCCTTCTCAACTGCCCCATGTTTAATCGCACCCCTCCACACTCTCCTGGGGACGAATTCAGTCCAAGCAATGCAGACCCCAGATAACTTGAGCTTCATGACCTCCAAATCCCTCTGCATCAGCTGCAAGAGCGCCAAACCCGACAGCTGAATCAAGTCATTTTCCCCCAAGTGGATGATCAACAAGTCCGGGCATCCCCTCTGTGGGACCATCTTCGCGAGCCAGGGCAAAAGTGCCCCCCATCGCATCCCCCCTTTGCCCCCCACCAGAGCACCTCATGATGGAGTCCATTGAGTCCCAGGTTACGGCCGTACACCTGCTGCTCCACATATTTCGAGGCCCAGTGCACAAAGGAATGCCCCACAATCCATGTGACCGTCTTGGTCCCCGGTCCGCCCACGCAACCTACGAAAGAAAAAGGTATTAATACACATCCCAGTAATATTGTCTCTGCAACCACCTACCATCACCAACCCGAGGTCCCCACCTATTTCCTGACATATCTCTCACAACATCGTGACCGACATCTACCAATCCGACGTATCCTATCCCAGGACCACCCCAACCTTGCCGCTGCAGTAGCCGCCCCTATCCTAAAGGAATGGGTCCCAAACCCAACTGGATCCAACCCCAACCTGCTCACTGCCTTACGCAACACCGCCAACAGCTGACCCACCATGACCCTGGCCCCGGACTCATGGCAGAATATCTCACCTCCCGACAACTGTACCTGTCCCACAAACGACCTCCACTCATTCACCGGACACACACCGTCCCCACCGCTCTCACAGAGCCAAACCCATTTGCCCCTCCCCAACTGATCTGTTTTAGATTGGCTCAACCAAATACCCAAACGTCCCGCCTCAACACGTACTTCCTCAAAACGCCTACCACCACAGGACCTCATTCCCAACAACTCCGAAACCCTAAAAGCCCCAAAAAACATCCACACCATGCACAGTCTGAATAACCGAGCCTCAAACCCATCATAGCAACATAACGGTAACACCTCAACAATTCGAACCAACAACTCGAATGTCACAGCTTTCCTCAACACTCCCCCCCTGTTCTCCCTACCCCAACCCCGTAGCATCCTTCCAATGACTACATCTTTTGTAGGGTCAAAACCAAAAAACAAACTGGCATAGAAGGACAATCCCTCCAGTTTTCCTGAAATCGTTGCAGCCGACAAACCTCTGTCAATACAGTGCAGAACAAATTGCAAAACTCCCTGCTCAATCACCGGACGAACTCCCCCAGCAGTTTCCAGTCGCCCCCCATAAAAGAAACAAACTCATCCCATGCCAGCCTGTACGTTCTCCTCTTTGATGCCGCCACAGAGCTCTCCACCAGGCCTAACACTCTCACTCCCCCAAGGCCCAAACGCCGGCCGGCAGTCTGGTCTTGTGCAGGTCCGCTCCAGGCGCCAACCTCCGGAACCGCTGCCACTGCGAACGGGACAAAGCATCCGCAATGTCGTTATTCGCCCTAGGGACATGCTTGGCTCTGAAAATCACATTCAGCTTCAAACAACGCAGCATAAACCCCCTCAGCAGCCGCAACACTCTCAAATCTCTTGCCCTCTGCCGGTTGACCAACTCGACCACCGTCATGTTGTCCACATGAAACAACACTGACCTGTTCAGAAATTCATCGCCCCACACATCCAGCACCACCAGAAGAGGAAAAAACTTCAAAAAAGCAATGCTCAGCCCCTGCCGCAACCAGTGTGCCGGCCATTCCTCCGTGCACCACCTGCCATCCCAGAACAGGCCAAAACCTGCCGCCCCTGCTGCGTCTGAGAAGATCTGAATCTGCCACACCGTCCGCTCCTCCACAAAATCCAGAGACACCCCATTGAAGTCAGAAAGAAATGTCCACCAAGTCCGCAAGTCAGCCCGCACCCCCATGGAGATCCGGACCCTGTGGTGTGGCAACACTGCACCCGACATGGCCATGCCGAGTCTCCTGCAAAATGTCCTCCCTGCTCTCACTACGCGGCATGCAAAGTTCAAGAACCCTAACAGCTGTTGTACAACGCGCAGCGCAATCCTCTTCTCCCCAATAGCCCACAGCAGACATGCCTGGATCTCCGAGACTTTCTCCCGGGGAAGGCAAGCCCTCCACAAAACGGAGTCCAGCTCAATCCCCAAAAATGTCAGACAAGAGCTAGGCCCAGCAGTCTTCTCTGGTGCCAGGGGAACCCCGAAGTTCTGTGCCATGACCTGGAAATGTGACAGGGCCCTGCCACAATCCCTCGCTTGCTCGCTGCCAATGAAAAGGAAATCATCCAGGTAGTGTGTCACAGCCTTGTGCCCGCTAATCTGACTAAAAGCCCATTGTAGAAATGTACTAAATACTTCAAAAAGCGCACAGGATATGGCACACCCCATGGGCAAGACCTTGTCCACGTACCTAACAAAGAAAAATCCGCCGGATGAATCGGCAGCAGGCGAAAGGCTGACTTGATGTCACATTTAGCCATTTACGCCCCCCGTCCGCTCATTCGCACTAAGCGAATAGCATCATCTACCGACGCATAAAGGACCCGGGAGTCTACTTCCGCTATGAAATCATTAACGGACTGGCCCTCCGGCCAAGACAAGTGATGTATCATCCTAAACTCCCCTACCTCTTACTTAGGCACCACGCCCAGTGGAGAAACAATGAGATGCTCCAAGGGCCAGTACACAAAGGGGCCCACCACTCTGCCTTCCAACACTTCTTTTTGCAGTTTAGCCACCATTACCTCCGGCAATTCCTTCGCTGACTTAAGGTTATCTGCCCACCGCCGCACTCTCGGTCCTTGGTAGCCCACTCTAAAACCTTCTGTGAACCCCCACTGCAGCTTCAACGCAGCCTCCCTGTCGGGGTAACACGCAAGCCAGTGGGCCATCGCTTCCACCCTAACCGGAGTAGGTGCCCTTCGCGCCAGGCTGTCCCCTACCTTTTGCATTGGAGTTTCGCCACTGTTCCGAAGGCGTGGCCATGGTGAGACATTGAGTGACGGTGTGACGCCTGCCGCACTTTGAGCACTCATGCTTGAACTTACAAGGGTATCGCGAGCAATATCCCTTGTTGTAGCTCCAGCAGGCACCTGTCGTGTTGGTTCCCTGTTTGGCCCCTGGGGCCGTGTGTCCTGCAGGAGTAACCACCCCTCCCGCCCCAGACTGGGCGGGCCACGCTGGAAAGGACCGATAAGGCACCGGCAAACCACTAGCCGTGTGCGTGGAGGCGGACGATTGCGTCGACGCCATCCACTGCATCCAAAGTTCTTGATCAATCTCACCCCATGGTTTGTCGGGGTTCATACTGACTCGCGCCCTAAACTCTTCGTCATAGCTTAGCCACGCGAAACCTCCAAACTGTAACTGCGCCTTCCTAATAATGTCCATGCACTTGAACAATGGGATAGCCCTATCCAGGTGCTTTTTGCAGTAAATGCTGGCCGACGTCCAATTTTCCATATTGACAGGGACCGAGGCCTCCTAGTCAATTCCCACTCCTCCTCCTTGGAGCCCTCCTTGGCCTGCACCTCCCTGTGTAGCAGCTTGAAAACATCGACATACTCATGTTTCCAAATCCTACTCTTAATCTTCTCGGACAAATGGGACCCCAAAGGCATAGCCAAGCCCATATAGGGCAACTTCTTCTGGTGTTTGTCCCCCCCTTTTTCCTCCTTGTCCCCGTTACCCTCCGACCGGTCCTCCAATTCTGGCTTGTCCGTCTGCACCCCTGCCATCACCACCTGCTTACCTGGCATCGCAAGCGCCATCTCCTTAGCCCCTTTTGTCCCTGCATCCCGAACAGACCCCTCCCCTACTCCCACTGACCTACACGCCTTCTTCCTGCCACCGTTCTGGTCCCCCTCCCAAGCAGTCCACCAGGTGCCCTCACCTGTCAATGTGGCTGGCACCGGACCCGGCCGGCACTCCGTGCTGCTGGTCTTCACCACCGATCCTCTTGCCTTCCCGGTCTTCTTCTTAGGGGCCTGTAAGACACCAAGTCCACTGTTGCCCTGCTGTCCAGCCGCCATCCTGTCCCCGTCACCTCTCACTTCACCTTCTTCCAACTCGTCACTCTCTGCAACGTAGTCCAATTCCACGTTCCACTCATCCTCCACAGGCTTCCATTCCACCTCACGCACTGCCCGTTTCACTCCCTTCTGTACTGACACACCACTCCCTGCCCACACATCCATACCAGACGCCGAAGCCCGATCCCGCGCCGGAGGGAGAGCTGCCGCCGACTCCCTTACTGCTTCAAGGCGGCGTCCAGGAGCCGTCTTGCGCTCCGCCGAGGCTCCCACCCTTCTGCTGACCTCAGCCAGCTGGGATCCCCCTTGACCCCCCGGGCCGCTCCAACCCGGGCGGGCTCTGGCATTGCTGGGCCTCACCGCCGTCTTGGCTGTCCCTGACTGACCCCGCCTAGCACCCGTGCCACCCTGCATGCCCCCCCGGACCCCCTCTCTCTTCGCCACCTCCTCCTGCTCCGCCCAAAACTCTTCCTCGAACGTAGGGGTCGGCGGGCCCTCTAAATCGCCCCCCCAGGGGGCACACGCCCTCATTTCTTCCAGTTCACCCAACCTGGCATCCGCCTCCTGGACCAACAACCTCTGTTCCCTAATCTTGGACTCCAAGTCCATGGCCTCCCACCTGCCCAACAATGGAGGGCAGTAGACCCTGGGCCCCAACCCCCTCATGCTGCTCCAGGGAACAACCCCCCCGGTGGCCCCGCCTCCTCCGACCTAGGCCCCTGCGCCACTTGCCCGGCATGCACGCCCCCAGCTCCCCGCAGTCCTGGGGTGCTGGCACTGGGCCCCACCGACAGATCCAGGGGCCCACCCTCAGCTGGATCACCCAACATCACACAGGCCGCTTCCTCACCCTCGCTGGCCTCTTCGTGCTCAAAACACGATGTTCCAGGCCTCCCTTGCCCCGGGGCACCCATGTCCCCCACCCCAGGCTCCCCCACAGACAGCTCTATAACCATGTCCTCATCGGGACCAGCGAGCCCTTCTCCCAAGCTGGGAGAAAGATCGGGCCGCAAAGGGACACCTCGCGCCCCCCCCCAGAGGAGCCTCGCCATGCCTCTGCACTCACCGCCTGCTTCGAACGCCCCCGGGCCCCCCCCTGCCGGGCCCCCACTCCCGTCCGCTTTAGGAAGCGGAGGCTGGCTCTTACTCCGGCCTCCTCGCTGAGCTCCGCGGCCTCCCGAGCCCCGCCCGGGCCCGACACCAGCTTGCCTGCCGGAGCAGAGTCCTCCTGGCAGGCAATGACCACGGCCGACACCCCCGCAGCAGCCGCCCGCGGGGGACGTTCCAGGCCTACCCACGCCTGCTCCAGGACGCCCGGTCTGAGCAAGTCAGACCTCCCGGCCCTCCCAAGCACACGTAGCGCCTCCCGCACCGCCTCCGCCTCCTCAGCCATTTCCTACCAGCCAAAACCGATGCCGCCTCGCACCTCCAGTCGCTGACCAGCCGACCACCGAGCGCTGCCACTACCATCCACTTCGATATTTCGACACCGGCCTAACCACTAAACTCCCACAGAAAAACTAACTACTCCCACCCAGCAATGCCAGAATGCAGGAAGAGGAAGTGCTTCCTCTCCCTGCATTCTTTATACCCACCCCCCCAACCACGCCCCCAACCCACAGCCTGGCCCTCCCTGCGCGAAAGACCCCGGGGGAAGACTAGACTGCATCTACGCTTCCCCCGGGGCCCTCCATTCTCGCCCGATCTAAGATGGCCACCGCTCACGCTACGCGATGATGTAGCGTGAGACTAGAACGCGACTCTACATTAGTGTAGTGTGACTGTACCTTCAGAACTCTCCGTGTAGTGTTCCTGTACCTCCAGTCCCGCCATCGTACAGTATATCTCTCCCTCCAGTCCTGTCAGTGTACTTCCTCTTTCTGTTCCTCAGAGTACAGTGAGACTTTACCGCCAGTCCTGTCAGTGCGCAGTGTATGTCTGTCTCCAGTACGGTCAGTGTACAATGTTCTTGTATGTCCAATTCTGTCAGTGTGAAGTGTTGCTTTTCATCCAGTACTGCCAGGGTGCAGTGTGTCTGTGCCTCCGGTCCTGCCAGTGTGCAGCGTGTCTGTGCCTCCAGTCCTGCCAGTGTGCAGTGTGTCTGTGCCTCCAGTCCTGCCAGTGTACAGCGTGTCTGTGCCTCTAGTCCTGCCAGTGTGCAGTGTGTCTGTGCCTCCAATCCTGCCAGTGTGCAGTGTGTCTGTACCACCAGTGTGCAGTGTGTCTGTAACTCCAGTCCTGCCACTGTGCAGTGTGTCTGTACCGCTAGTGTGCAGTGTGTCTGTACTTCCAGTCCTGCCAGTGTTCAGTGTATCTGTGCCTCCAGTCCTGCCAGTGCGCAGTGTGTCTGTGCCTCCAGTCCTGACAGTGTGGAGTGTGTCTGTGGCTCCAGTCCTGCCAGTGTGCAGCGTGTCTGTGCCTCCAGTCCTGCCAGTGTGCAGTGTGTCTGTACCACCAGTGTGCAGTGTGTATGTAACTCCAGTCCTGCCACTGTGCAGTGTGTCTGTACCGCTAGTTTGCAGTGTGTCTGTGCCTCCAGACCTGCCAGTGTGCAGTCTGTCTGTGCCTCCAGTCCTGCCAGTGTGCAGCCTGTCAGTGCCTCCAGGCTTGCCAGTGTGCCGTGTGGCTTTGCCTCCAGCCCTGACAGTGTGCAGTGTGTCTGTACGGCCAGTGTGCAGTGTGTCTGTGCCTCCAGTCCTGCCAGTGTGCAGTGTGTCTTTGCCTCTAGTCCTGACAGTGTGCAGTGGGTCTGTACGGCCAGTGTGCAGTGTGTCTGTGCCTCCAGTCCTGCCGGTGTGCAGTGTGTCTTTGCCTCTAGTCCTGACAGTGTGCAGTGGGTCTGTACGGCCAGTGTGCAGTGTGTCTGTGCCTCCAGACCTGCCAGTGTGCAGTGTGTCTGTGCCTCCAGCCCTGACAATGTGCAGTGTGTCTGTACAGCCAGTGAGCAGTGTGTCTGTGCCTCCAATTTTGACAGTGTGCAGTGGGTCTGTACGGCCAGTGTGCAGTGTGTCTGTGCCTCCAGTCCTGCCAGTGTGCAGTGTGTCTTTGCCTCCAGTCCTGACAGTGTGCAGTGGGTCTGTACGGCCAGTGTGCAGTGTGTCTGTGCCTCCAGTCCTGCCAGTGTGCAGTGTGTCTGTGCCTCCAGCCCTGACAGTGTGCAGTGTGTCTGTACGGCCAGTGTGCAGTGTGCCTGTGCCTCCAGTCCTGCCAGTGTTTCAGTGTGTCTGACCCGCCGGTGTGCAGTGTGTTTGTGCCTTTAGTCCTGCTAGTGTGCAGTGTGTCTGTACCGCCCGTGTGCAGAGTGCCTGTGCCCTTAATCCTACCAGTGTGTGTGTGCAGTGTGTCTCTCCCTCCAGTCCAGTCAGTGTACAGTGTTCTTGTATCTCCTCTCCTATTCTGTCAGTGTGCAATGTTCCTTTTCATCCAGTCCTGCCAGTGTGCAGGGTGTCTGTGCCTCCTGTCCTCACAGTGTGCAGTGTGTCTGTACGGCCAGTGTGCAGTGTGTCTGTGCCTCCAGTCCTGACAGTGTGCAGTGTGTGTCAGTGCACCGAGCTTGGGAGTCCAGGGTGTGTCTTTGCCAGTTTGAATGTTGAGCCGCGCTGTGTGCTGATCGGATGGACAAAGTACATTAATCCTTTATCCACAAACCTGGGAAACGGTGACAGCTCAAAGCTGCACCCACCTCTACCAGACGGTGTGTGTACCCCAGTCCTCCACTCCACAATGTGTCTGTCCCCTAGCCCTCCCTGAAGTCAGTCTGTCGGCCGCCGATCCTGGCAGACCAGTGGGCCTTTAGTTCTCAGCGCTGGGTGGAGTAACACAGTGGGTCTGCACCCCAGGCACGGCAGTCAGTCTATCCCACCAGCGACAGAAGGACAGAGCTGACTCTTCTCCCAGCCCTCTTGTGGAACCGCGTGCCTGTGTGCCAACCCCTGGCAAAACACCGTCTGCCATCTTCATGCTGTCAGCCCTGGCCCAGCCCTAGCCGAGCAGAGTGTGTCCCCCTGCAGGCCGCGGAGGACAAGTGTCTGTACCCAGACCCGACTTCACTGTTAATCTGTACTGTCAGCCCAGCCCTGTCAGAGCAGAGCGTGCCTATGTACTGAGGGCCCTGGCAAAGCACAGTGCGTTTGTAATCAAGCCCTGGCAGAATGCTATGTGTCTGCAGCCCATCCCTGGCAGGGAGCAGTTCCTAGAAGCCAAGCCCCGACAGCTGTGGCAGGGATTGGCTGTGTCCCTAGGCCTGGTTCCGCCCCGTGTACCTGTACTGGAGCCCTGCACAGCACAGTGCGTCTGTACCCGAGCCATGCAGCCCATCCCTGGCAGACAGCAGCGCCCCTGGTATCGCACAATGCGTCTTTACCCCAAGCCCTGGCGATGCACAGGGGCCATGGAGATAAAGTACTACATCTGTGCAAAGCATTCTGCTTGGCCATTCCAAATGGGAACTCGTTAAGGGCGTTTTTATTGAACATCCTTCTTGGCAGTAGCGTGATTGATTGCGTTATTACTGACATATACACACACATGATGAAAGCATTCCCAGCCTGGCCCCATAGCCACCTATTTAATCACAAACAAACTCTGCTGGAGCAGCAGAGGAACGAGTCAGAGCAGTTAGACACGAACATTACCAGGTGTGCACAAACTGCCCCCTAGACACCAGCAGACAATCCAATGTCAAAGCCCACCACAGACACTCCAAGCAGCAGGGGAAAGAAATCCCACCAAACACATTCCTCTTTAAATGAAAAAAATACAGCCCTGATAAAGGAAGCACTGGCCAGCCACTGCACAGGCAGACTCCTGCCCAGATCAGACCTCTGGATCTGTTGCCATTACTGGACATCACAGCAGATGGCGGTCGTGTCAATGCCCTGATTGGATTAGATCTGTTGGCAGCTTTTCAACAGAACAAAACAAAACAAAACTTAAAGTGCAGCATTCACCCGAGAGCATCTTGGCGCTCAATAAACAAAGGATGCACAGACCACAGACAGCAACCGGCAGCATCCTTCATTGAAACTGACACATTAGGAAGGCATTCAGAGCCTTCTGGGGCCCAGGTGCTGGTCTGTGGCTTGGATCTGAAGCGGTCGCTTGTTCCACAGACACGCCACAGAGAAGAAAGAGCTTCGCCACCCATCCTTGCTTCCTTCACTCGAGGGACAACTCATAATAGTTCTTGATGGGAGTGGAGCGCTCTGGGGAATATGTAGTATTTGAATGTTATTGCTAAGGTCTATTCACACACAGAGATTTAAAGGGGATTCTCTGTCTGACCGGACACCAGTGCGGATCCCTTCTTGTTTGGAGAGTAGACTCTAATTTTATATAGTTCACATAGTGTTCAACCCACCAGAGTTTAAATCCACTATAATGCGTTCAAAGAAGACCTTGGAAGACCAAGATGCACTATAATACAATAGCCAGGTTTTGGTAAAACACATGATACTAATTATTTATATAAATTTATAGGTACAAAATGTAATGTTTTTTTAATAGCCTTCAATGAATAAACATGATGAAGTTATGGCACTGATCTGATGAATCATGGACATATGTTCACCTATATGGACATCGAGTGATTTTACGGTAGACTCCAGGGAAGTAGCCTTACCCTACCACTAGGTCATAGGGAGACCGTCGACCTGGCCACACTGTTCCCAGTAGCAGCAGCAGCTGCCCCATTGCATTGGTGTTAAGTTGCAGAAACGTATTGGCCACCCAGGAGTGTACTGCAGTGAGGCATAATGTTAGATTACCTGCAGATGTAGGTCCACTTTGATTCAGTCTCACAATCACTTGTATGTTGTCCGCATAGGACGCTACTGTGCAGCCAAAGGGTTTAATGAGCGCCAGGAGCAGTCAAATAGTATATTAAATACATTGGGTGATAGGGCCACCCCTAAAGCACTCCGCACAAAACTTCCTGAGATGAGGTAACATCACCATGTAAGGTTGATACGCCAAAAAGGAAATACATCAACCTCTTTGATAGGCACCGCACATAGCCATAGCTGGCTCCGTTCCTTGGCCAGGCCTGACGCCTAGTTGCCATTTATCGAGGCAGCCACCTTCTGCTAGCTGCTTTGCCAGCTGGTTGCATACTGCTCTTTCTGTGATTTTACTCACAGCGAGTAACAAGGTGATGGGTCTATAGTACTCCCTCTCAGAACTACCGAAAATACATTTCTTTCAAAGAGTCAACCCTTACCAACCCTTTCTTCCAATCCAATGGAAGTGTACCTGCACTTAAAGGCAGGTTTGCAATCCTTGTCATATAAGGAGAGAAGACCAATGCACGTTCTTCTAAAAGGGAAATAGGATTTGCATCGTCTGGAGACCCTGACCTTGTTTCCAGTATGATAAATGCCCTTATCTCCTCTTCTCTCACCTCTTGAAAAGAGGCCCCGTTCAAATATGTCTCCACCATCTGATCTAGGCTGTCAGAAGTGGTTAGAGCCTCACTATCTGATTTCACTTTATTATATATCTTCTGAATATTTAGAGAAAATTATGTTGCCCGTTCATTACAGAACACCTGGGAGGATCTTAATGTACTTGAGAAGCAATCAGGTTGCATGAAATACTTTACTGTGCTACACAATTCCCTCATTATATTCTTGACATTTAAAATAGAAATAGCCAAATAATTAGATTTTGCTTCTGTATAGTTGTTTGAAATAATGTTTTAACTGTTGCTTATAGCTGGCTAAATCCTTCCCAATATAGGTAGCTCTCCATTTCCTCTCTGCTTTCCTCGCCAGGAGGTTCCCTTGTTGCAAAGTATCTGCATTCCACTTATCTGTGGCCTTATTCGGATAATTCTTACTTGCCGTCACGGGCAACGTTTCATCGGGCATAATGTGGAGCACTTTAATAAATATGTCCCAAGCCAGAGTGACACATTGACAACTCAGTACTACCCTTAACGAAGTAGCTATTCTTACTAAGACATGCTCTGCATAAAATTCTTCCAAGCCTGTCTTAATATGATCACTTGTGTATGGCAAAGGGTTTAATTTACATCCCATAATATAAAAATATAATTTAATTTGATCCCTCGATCATAAGATATTCCGCGTCAAGGTGCAGTAAATGACCACTAAGAGAACATTGCTCATGGGCAAGTCCATTTTTTGTCTGAGTACAAGCAATGTGTTTCCATTTCACCTAATGTCTTGGTGAAATATTAATTTGGACGTGGAATTACCCCTTGAGTCAGCACTTTCTCCCTACCGTTGGCTCCGTCAGCTTCCCTTCCTCTGCACATAGATGATGTCCAAATCATCCATTGGTTTGAGGATGAGTTGTTTCCACACTATCCTTCCAACAAGTTTGTGATGAAGATCAGAGAAAATGCGTAGCCATTGTCTCCAACTGAATTCTGAGAAATGGTTAAGCTAGTAAAGGGACAGTCAAGTTATGGAATTTTACTTTCTGGCCCCCAATCCTTTGGTAGGTACTCCAAGCTGGTGGGAGTGGCCAAGGGAGTAGCCGGAAAATGTGCCCGCTTGTCCACTTACATGTTGTATTGTAGGTTCATAACGTATTCCTTTTTCATGTTGAAGTCCATGATCTATTGATTCTTTTTGTATTTGTTAATTTGTAGTTGTTTTGCTATTTAATTGAGATACTAAGTTATCTAAATGATGTGCTTTCTTTTTGACTTGGCCCTTTGCATTTTAAACCTCGTACACGGCAACCTCAGCTTCAGTATCAATAATTAGTTTTCAAAGTGTTTCAGCAGTCCTGGAACTAAAAGTATTATTAGTAGATGGAGTTTTGAATTGAAATTCTGCATTAATATTGTTTTCTTCTTCTATTTCTTGATTCAGAATTCTAGGTATGTCAGAAACTCAGACAATGCAATGTCATTTTTATAAATATTAAATCCGTCTTCATAGCATTGAAAGGGATCTATAAGTTACTATTCCTAGTGTTAGTGTGATAAAGGCCGCTTTTATTGGAAAACAGGTGCATCCTGAAAACATACCCCAACCTTGGCCTTTGCCGTACAAAACTAGTCCTAACTAATTATACATATACCTGAACAATCCCCCAACCCCCACCCCTAAACAGTTCCCCGACAACATCATACACATCTTTATCAATTACCCAAACGCCTGCCTCAACTGTTTTACATCTGCCAAATGTACACTCCCTCCCCTTCAACCAGTAAAGCTCCTTCCTCCTATCCTACCCCCCCATTATAACTAGGGAAAAGCGCCAACCTACATAAAATTCTCCAGCACCTGCTCCCAGCGACAAAATATTCAAACCCTAACACAGAAAGCACCTGTGACCAACAAAAACCCCTTAATTTTCCGACCCTGAAAAGAAGAAAAGAGACCCCCCCCACCCCCCAACTTAAGGGAGGGTGGGTGGGACAAAATTTTTCAAGAGCCCCCGGCTGCTGGGTCACTGTCCCATGAAATGGTGCACAGTGACCCAAAATGGCCGCTTATTAACCCTCCCAGCCCAAAAGGAGCCCAAAAACCGCCGACCAGCCCAACCAGCCCAAAACTTCCTTCCTGTGTCCTTTGACATTCCTCCCCTCCCCTTCCTCCCGGTGCCCCAAAATCCCCGGGGGGGCGAGCCTCCCTCCGGTCGGCCACCCCCCGCAAAGCCCCATTGGGGCCCATCGGGAGACGGGGAGGGGAAGAACCGACCGGACACAGATGTAAAGTGTGATAAAGGCCGCTTTTATGGGAAAACAGGTGCATCCTGAAAACATACCCCAACCTTGGCCTTTGCCGTACAAAACTAGTCCTAACTAATTATACATATACCTGAACAATCCCCCAACCCCCACCCCTAAACAGTTCCCCGACAACATCATACACATCTTTATCAATTACCCAAACGCCTGCCTCAACTGTTTTACATCTGCCAAATGTACACTCCTTCCCCTTCAACCAGTAAAGCTCCTTCCTCCTATCCTACCCCCCCCCATTATAACTAGGGAAAAGCGCCACTCGAAAGCCCCATACCGCTTTCGACCCCCTCCTTAGGACCCCTGCACCTTCAGATACCTTTGCACCCCTATTGCCCGGTCCAATGCCTCCTTCAATTGCACTATATACAGCTCCATCCCATATCTGGACAAATGTACCCCATCTTCCATGAAAAAATAAACCGCCCCATACCTCAGTTCCGGGTGCTCCATTCTACCTACCTCTTCCTTCTCACAAAAAGCCCTCATCTCCCTGTTAATCTTCCTCCTAGTCCTGTCAACAGCCCCTGGTCTCTCCGCTCCCCTCCAACATCTCCTAGGTATAAACTCCGACCAGATGACGTAACACCCTGCCCACTGCCGCTTGATCTCCTGTAAATCCCTCCTCATCTGCTTTACCAGTGCCAGTCCCTTACACTGAACCAGGTCGTTTTCCCCCAGATGAACCACCAAAACATCCGGGCACACCCCTCCCCGCACAACGTTATTCAACACCGGCACCAACTCGTGCCAACGCATGCCCCCTTTACCCCTCCAATGACACCTAAACAAATGCTCATCCAATTCAAGGTTAAGGCTCCTGTATTTCTCCCACTCAGCCTTCTCCGCTCTCTTTACAAAAGAATGGCCCACCACGTATATAGACACTGCTGCCGCTGTAGGCCCCGCCACCGCTCCTGGAAAGAACCATATATAAGCAGCAAATCCAAAATCCAGCTTAGTCCACCACTACCCCTCGCAACCTGACATACGTCTTATAACAGTCCGATTTTCATCGTCCCAACTGTTTAATTTCCTCCTTCCCCCAACCTTTCCGCGCCGCCTCCGTCGCCGCCCCGATGCGAAACGAATGCGTTCCGAAGTCTTTCGGATCCTCACCCATACACCGCAGGGCGTGCCGCAGGACCCATAACAACTGCGCAGCCGTCACTCGTCCCGCCTCTCTCCTGCCAAACACCTCCGCCCCAACCTGCACCCCCCTGTCCGCCAGCCGTCTCCCCCACTCCACCGGACCCACCGCATCTGTTCCCCCAGGACCCAGCAACACCCAAGTACCCCTCCCTCGCTGATCAGTCTTGGAACGTTGAAGCCGCACTGCGACCTCCCTGCCTCGGAACTCCACTTCCCCCCACGTCAGCCCCGCCCTCCCTTTCAAACCCACCAACTCCGACACCCGAAAGGCCCCGAAATACATCCACGACATCAATGTGGAAAACCGCACCGTCTCCTCCTGATCTCTGCACACTACCGGTAGACAGCCCACCAGTCCTTTCAACATCGCCTCTGTAATTGGCCGTCTCCTCCGCACCTGAGCCCCTCTCTCTCTCTCCCAACCCTCCAAAAGACGCCCTCCCAATTCACCCGCCGAGGGAGCATAACCCCACCAAAGCGTGCCCATGAACGCCAAACCCGCCAGTTTACCCGCAATTGTCACTCTCGCCAGACCTTTGTCCATTAACCCCAGCACGAATTTCACCACCTGCTCTTCCCGACGCCACTTGTCCCGCTGCCTTACCGCTCCAAAACGCAGAAACTCCAGCCAGGCCTGTTCGTAACTCCTCCACGTGGACGCTGCCATGGACGACCTCACCAATTGAACGACCCGCGCTCTCCCACCAACCACATCTCCTCCGGCACCTCTGTCTTGACCGCCGCCGCCTCCGTGGCTAGCCCATGGAACCTCTGCCACTGTTGACGAGACAAAGCATCCGCAATGTCATTGTCCACTCCCGGCACATGCTGAGCCCGAAACAAGATATTGTGTTCCAAACACCTCAACACGAACACGCGCATCAGCTTTAGCACCTGGGGCTCCCTCGCAGACTGCCGGTTCACCACCTGCACCACTGACATATTGTCCACCTTGAACAACACGCGCCTGTGCGCCAACTCACGCGCCCACACTGTCACAGCCACCACCAGCGGGAACAATTCCAAGAAAGCAATGCTTCTCCCCCCCGCCTGCCACTGCTCCGGCCATTGTTCCGCGCACCACCGGCCCGCCCAGTAGAGTCCGAAACCTCCGACTCCCGCCGCATCCGACGACATCGTCACATCCCACTCCCACTCCTCCGGGGGCGCCATGGGAACACCGTTGAATCGTTCCAAAAAGGCCAACCACATGCACAGATCTTCTCTCGCGCCGCCGATAGCCGTACGTGATGGTGAGGCAGCGACAAACCGGACAAGGCCAATCCCAACCGCCGACAAAAGGTCCGCCCCGCTCGCACAACGCGGCACGCGAAATTCAAATGCCCCAGCAACACCTGCACCTCTCGCACCACCACCTTCCGCGTGGCCAACATGCCCTTCACCAAATCCATCATCGCCGACCGCTTGTCCTCCGGTAGGCGTGCTTCCATGGCCGCTGAGTCGAGCTCTATCCCGAGGAACGACAGCACCGTGCTGGGCCCCTGCGTCTTCTCTGGCGCCAAAGGCACCCCCAGGTAATCCATCAGGTCCGTAAAACTGCTCAGCTGCTGCTGGCAGTCCGTCGAACCGGGGCTGCCCACCAGGAAGAAGTCGTCCAGGTAATGCGTAATCGCCTCAGAGCCTGTGCGCCAGGAAAAAGCCCACTGCAAAAAAGAGCTGAAACGCTCAAACAAGGCACACGACACGGAGCACCCCATTGGAAGCGCGCGATCGACAAAAATGAACCCATCCAGCTGGATCCCCAGCAAATGATGATCAGCTGGATGAACCGGAAACAACCGAAATGCCGATTTTACATCGCATTTTGCCATGAGCGCCCCCTGACCCGCCGTCGTCACCAACTTCCTCGCGACGTCCACGGACGAGTAGGACACCGATGCCAAATCCGCCGAGATAAAGTCGTTCACCGACGCTCCCTCCGGCCATGAGAGATGTTGAATCAGGCGGAATTGACCTTGACTGCGCCGGGACGCTCCTTGGCTTGAGTAGCTGTTGCGCATAATAAATTAATATAACATAACATAACATAACATTGTTTAAAAATTTAAAGAAGTGCTAAATAGTAAAATTCTCTCTTTTGTCTTGTGTCATAACTTTGTTTACGATGATTAATAAGAGTAGGTATACTATGATGTATTAAACAACCATTTGTACCTTGTACACACATTTTTCCAATGTTGATATCTTTTCTCACATTGTTTCTATATGTGTAGAACTGAGTAACAATGGACTTCTTTTTGGGTAATATGTGTCCAATATATTTGCTTTCATAATGTCTTTGTTTGTGGGATCAAAATTGGCAAATGTTCAGATCTCTTTGACGTGATGATGACAATACTTCTAAATTGTATTTCTTATGTATGTAGTTTTCTTTTCATTGCCATGTGACCGTGTCAAATGGCTTTCTAATACTTGTTAAACTTCATTGCTGCAGAATAGTTTATTTTCGTACCTCATTTTGGATTTTGGTAGCATTGTGCTACATTAGTAGCCCATTTTGTATTTAAGCCGATACTTGTCCTTTCAAAATTAAGTTGTTGGTATGATGTAGTTACCTGATGGCCAATCATCTAACTCTTTTCATCTTTGTTTGTTCCTTATTCTTGCATGTCAGTCCATGCACAAGATGGTTAGGGTCTGGTTTGTTGGGCACAGTTTCATTTTTTGGGCCAAACAGTGTTAGACTTGGTATCTTTTAGCATGTTTCCCCTGTCTTTTTGTTTTTTGACCTCCTGGTTTGATGGTGTACTGGACCTCGTTTTTTCTGGTTTAGTGTCTCTGTGCACTTTCTCACTGCAGTTCAGTGTTAAAGTGCAATTGCTCCTGCTGTAAATTGTGTTTATGGATTGGTGTTTCCATGATTGGGATATTTTGATTTATTAGTAATAGTCCGAGTACAGTGCACTGTGTGTGACTAGGGCCTGTAAATCAAATGCTACTCGTGGGCTTGCAGCACTGGTTGTGCCACCCACACAAGTAGCCTTTGAAACATGTCTCAGACCTGCCACTGCAGTGTCTGCGCATAGTTTTTACTGCCATGTCGACCTGGAAAGTTCACCCACTTGCTAGGCCAAAACCTTTCCTTTCCTTACACGTAAGGCACCCCTCCGGTAGGCCCAAGGTACGCCTATGGGCACGATGCAGTGTATGTGAAAAGTAGGACATGTACTGGAGTTTATTACCTGTCCTGATAGTGAAATACTGGGCATTTAGTTTTTCACTATTGCAAGGCTAACTGTCTTGTAGGCTAACACGGGAATTGCTTTGTAACATCTTACTAGCATAACTTCCCATTGGTACAAGAGAGAAAATTGGAGTTTAGGCTTCCTGAACTCAGAATTAAAAAATACATCTTTTGATAAAGATGATTTTTATATTATGGGTTTGAAAATGCCACTTTTAGAATGTGGGCATTTTCTTGCTCTATCATCCTGTGTGCCTCTGCCTTTTGTGTATTCCCTGTCTGGGTTTAAAGTGACAGATGCAGGAGATGTGCATTCACACCAGACAGACACGGGATGTTTGAGGTGTGTCCTGCATTTCCTGGGTGACTTATAGCCAGGCTGAATTGACCTGCCTGCATTTAGAGTAGTGGACGGAGTAATCACTTGCATTTGAATGGACTGTGGCTGCCTTCCACAAAGCTTTCTCCCCTCCTGGAGTGAACCTGACCTGAGCCAGGCAGAACTGGTTTATGCATCCCAGTGGAACTTTGTACCAACATCAAAGAGAAATGTGGTATACATATTGGGGCTTTAACTGCAGAACTTTAGAACTCTTTTGGATCAAGAAACCTGCCAAGAAGAAGAGCCAGAGAAGCTGTGTGGAGAGGCTAAAACTTTGCTGTGGCTGCTTCTGTCTTGGGCAGTGAGAGGACTGGGCTCGACGCTCTGCATCTTATTTTCCTGCGTTTCTCCTTGGTATTGAGGTAGAGCTTGCACCCTGTTCAAGAAGCCTCGGGAACAGCAAAGTCTTCAATTTCATCTGCTTCCAGCAACAGGAACTGGGTGTTTTGTGCAACATAAGGAAAAGCAACCTGACACCATACAACGCCGCTGCTGGCTCCATGACATGACGGCATTGCAGAGGGTACTGCCACATCTCACACCACAACCTTGGTCTCACCACACACCGATGCTGCCACCGAGCCGCTGTTTGCACAGTGACCTGTGGGCACCGCATCGCCTCACTTCACATCACCAACCTGGTATCCCGAGCAATGACGCTCCAAGCAATGACGCTCCACGCCGACATTGACATCGTTGCCTGCACCGTGGTTTGGGGAGACCCTTCGTAAGTTACACAATGTACTACCCCATCCCACACCGCAGGCATGGCCCACCGACACCGGCAATAATGACTCCAGTTCGTCAGCCGATGACTGCTGTTCAATAACGACAACGACACTGCCTGCACCATCACCTGCCAGCACCGCGACGAGCACAGTCCCACTTCGCACCACAGCCCTGGTCTCACCACAGCCTGTGTCTAACCAACGCTGCTGGACGCCGTCACCGAGCCGCTGCCTACACCACAACCTGAGGGCAGTGCTCGCTGCACTGCTGCACGTTGCACCACAACCCTGATGCCTGCCTTCAACCACACAAGTCCGATCTGCAATGCATGTGACTTCAAGGGCCCAACAACTCCTGCACCGACCTCCGGAACCAATGCCTGCTGATGCCAGCTATTCATAGCCAAGCGCAAGGTCCCCGATGCCCTACGTTTCTAAAACTACTGTTTTGCAGGTCTTTCCGACACCGTAGCTGGCCCTCACTGCAGCGGTCAGCCAGAATTGTAGGATTTGTTTGTTCACGATGCCGTGATAGCCCTGGACGGAGCTATCAATTTCAAAGAAATGTTTTTAAACTCTATTTTTCCTTAGTGATAATTTTGAATAACAGTATGTTGGATCCTTATCATTTTGGTCTTATTTTACACATATAAATATTGGCTATTTTTCTAAAACCTGGTGTGGTGTCCTTTTGTTGTTTTTTCACTGTATTACTGTATGTTATGTGCAAATGATTTACACACTGTCTCTGTGATAAGCCTGACTGCTTGTGCCAAGCTGCCAAATGGGTGAGCAGAGGTTATTTTAGAAGTGTAATTCTGTTATCCTGACTAGGAAGAAGGGTCTCTACTTGGACAGGGTCACAACCTGCCAACAAGAACCCCCATTTCTATTAGACAGTATGATAAGAAAGTAGGTTTTAAAAATGATTTTAGGTTTCAAAATAGTTAAACTCACAGGAATTGCTAAAAGAGGTTTGAAATTGAATCAGTAACTCTCTCTACTTTCCTCTGTTAGTAAATGTGACAATCTCCACTTTATGGTTATACATGTTGGTGCTAATGATATAGGACACTTAATTGGAGTGAGATTGGAAATTGAGATGAAACAAACATTTTCGATCGTAATGTCTATGTTTCCAAAAACACATTTTGTGTTCTCAAATATTTGTCAAAGACAAAAGTGGAAGTGGAAAACGCTGCAAAGTTTGAAAGGACGTGTGAACAAGGCAGTGTCAGCATTCCTTCATAATCATAAAATGTTTTCCACCTTTCATTTAAATATAATATATGGCAATGCAGCACTGTATCATCCTAATGGTGTACATTTTTCAACTTATGGAAACCATATTTTCATTTCAAACTCACAAACTTGGCTTGACAAGCATATCTATATCATAAAAAAAACAAAGGCGCTTTTAAGAGCCATCCTATATTAGGTTTAAAGTTATTTTGTCATACATATTTTTTTATTAATTAACTATCACAATACTTTCTAGATAATTTCGGAAAAGTACTGCAGTACTACGTAAACGTTTAAAAAAAAGATATCAATGTATAATGAAAATACATTTCCCTACATCTACAAACTTTCCTAAACTGCCTCATTTCTTCCTATACATTAGAAAAATAGTAATAAATTATATTTCATGTTAGAGCCCAGAACGAAGGCAAAGTGTGGTCTAAACAATGCGGCTGCCTTTATATTTTGTAAGGGCTTTCATTAACCAATAATATTGTGTTTTGTCGTCGCCATGTACTGTTCTATACCACAAAGGTACGGATTATACTATGGCCCAATATATCACTATGTATTTGCCCCATATCACTAAAAAAACTACTGAACAAATTCAAATTAAAGAACAAAAGGACCCGTTCCACACCCTAATCTATATTCCTGCCCAATTTCATGTAAATCCATTGAGCCAATTTGCTGATACGTCTGTTAAAAAAGTTTATGGAAAATGCAGTAGGGGAAAAATATTCATTGGTACCTCCCTTTTTTCTTTGAACCCTCTTAACTAATCAGCACAAAAGTTTGTATCATGAGCCAATGTAGAAAAAAAGAATAGGTCTGCAAAGTTTTGTGTAGATTCATCAAATGGTGACAAAGTTATTAGCAGGAAAAATCTGAGGAATTTCTATCTCTCGGAATTCTAATGTGTGTGTGTGTGCACACACGCATGCGGGTCTAGTGGTAACAGCAATCAGCTTCAACCAAATAAGTATCATGCTGCAATACCAAAATAATGCCAGTCCCCAGTGAGAAATATATTCTGTAGAGAAGTCAAATTGGCTTCCTTTTCATGTCTGGGACATGCATACATGAATAAACTGTTATTCTAAGAGAACCCTCTAAGAAAAAATATGTGCTCTATTTGCTGACTATTAAAAAGCTTTTTACTCAGTCTTTCTCCAGGGGATAGTAATAAAACCCGTTCCAAATGGCTTAGGGAAAAGGTGTAGGCAAAATCAATGATATATGCTTATCATACCAAATGCACTGCCAAAGTGAAAAATCTGAAAAAAAAACTTTCTTACAAGGGGAGATTGTGAAAGGATGCTAGATGAACCCACTCTTTTAAAATACATTTTGGAATGGCATGCATGGTTGTCGATTCAGCAAAATGCCTGGAGTGTCAGAAGTGACAAACTTGGAGGTTGAATCACAACCATTCACCAGGAAATCATCCACTGCACCACTACAGAAGACAACACCACACCGATCATGGAACATCTCATCTTCCAGCCCCACACCGACAGAAAAACCACCATAACAGGCACCCTCACCTACAGAACTTCTGACCCCTGCCCCAGCTTCTGCGACACCATTCCTGATTTCATCCCCCCACTCACCATTGACTTCAAGCACTACATCTTCCTCAGAGACCTCAACTTTCACCTCAATGACCCACATGACATCATCACCGCCAACCTCGGCATCACTCAACTAGTCACCAACCCCACACACATCTCTGGACACACACTCAACCCCATCTTCATGGCCAGCAACAGAGTCAAGTCCAGCCACATTACCAAACTCACCTGGCACGACCATGCCATCATCCACTTTACCTTCACTGGCATCCCGGCACCACCGCCAGACCCACCAGCTCCCATCACTGAAGTTGGAGCAAAATGTCAGCGAGCCAATGGACCGACGCCCTCGACTCCTCCCACCTCCTCCAACCTAGAACAGGTTGTCAAGAACTTCTCCGCCTGGATCACTGAATGCACCAACAGAGTCACTCCCATCAAGCCCACAAGACCTAAGAGAGTCTCCAAGCAAGCCAGCTGGTCCACCACAGAACTAAGACATACAAAACACAACTGTAAGCAACTTGAAAGAAGATGTTGCACTACCAAACACACCGCTGACTGAGCCTCCTTTAAAAGTTTACTCAACTAATCCCACCAACTCCTAAAGAGGACTAAAAGTAACGTAACGACTAAAAGTAACGTACCAACCGCAGCAAAGAACTATTGAACATTGTCAGGGAATTCTCTAATGCCTCAGCCTTTGAAAACATCATCACCCCCTCACAGGAACTGTGTGACACCCTGGTGGACTTCTTCCACAACAAGATTACCAACATCTACGAAAACTTCGAGCCCCAACCCACTGCCACTGACATCCTGAGCCTTGTTACTCCTACATGCAAGCCCTGACCACCTGCTAACCACTGGGAACCAGCTCACCACTCCAAACCCCACAGCCATCATAAACTCTGTCCAATCAGGAGCACCTACGGATCCCTGCCCCCACCACTTTTTCAACCAGGCAAACAAATCGATGAGCAATGAACTCACCACCATCCTCAATGCACCCATCACCTCGACAACCTTCCCCAATGAATGAGAACACACAAAACCCTTCTGAAGAAACCGTCTACCGACCCCAGCAAACTCAAGAATCAACAGCCAACTCACGAAACACCTAGAAAACAGCAATTTCCTCGACATTTCCCATTCTAGATTCTGCGCTAAACACAGCACCGAAACTGCCTTCATCGCTGCCACCAATGACATCAGAGCCATCCTTGAACCTAGGAGAAATGACAGCCCTGATCCTCCTTGACCTCCCAGCAGCATTCAACTCCATATCCCCCCCACCCTTATCAAGAAGCTACATCACATCAGAATTCAAGGAGATGCCCTTAGATGGATTGCCTCCTTCCTCACCGGAAGAACTCAGAGAATTTGCCTTCCTCCCTTCACCTCCAAATAGAAGAACATAATCTGTTGCGTCCCTCAGGGCTCTCCCCTCAGCCCTACCTTGGTCAACACCTACATTATCCCCCTGGCCAACATCGTCAGAACACATGTACTGAACATCATTTCCTACACCAATTACCCCCAACTCATCCTATCGATATCAGAAGAACCTTCACTGTGAGGGATAACTTCCACAGGTGCATGACGAGGATGATTAACTGCGCTATACAAATCGGTTTCATTGATTGATTGACCACACAGCTATTTTAACCTCAGTTACATCCCTGCAAGTTATGTAATATGACCTTAATAACATGGCTAACACAAATGAATGTCTATTTTTAGATACCACCTTTATTTTAATAAGAATGCTGACATGATATGCCAAGTAAGCTTTATGCATTTTTTTCATTTGCAGAATACAGTCCCACGGACCACAGAACAACAATAGTAACCTAAACTATTTCTACCGAAAACAACTATAATGTAATGGTTACCGTAGAGTACACCAAAAATGCTACATGTATTGATACATCACAGGAAAATACTTAAAAAAGATACATGTTGTTGTTGTGCCTGCCTCCAGTAACTTGCATGAGCCATATATTGAATGTGATCTCTGATATTAGCTTACAGTATTCCTTATCATTGTTAGATCCTAAATATAAAACGTTTGATTTAGGATCACTTTGAAAGCACAGTCACTTTTGCTAAGCACACACGTGGAGGTTTTAGTTCAAACTGATAACTCAATGTATTCACAATAATGAAAAATGATAAGTTGTTGCTGTGTTGAATTTATTTTATTGAACTTGATCCCAGTCTAAGCAGCAGAAAGTAAACAAGAGACTCATTACCTCTGTTTTTGGGACTACGTTTGCCCCCTTTGACACCAGGGGTCACAAATGCCGTGCCAGGGGTCGCAAAGGAAAAGCCAGAGGTCTCAGCTGCGTCCCCTGGCAGCCCATACATGATGTCTATGATGACCTGTTACTATGAAGATATCCTAAGCCGCAGGACTATGTGGCACACCGATAAACTGCCTGCTTTATGCAACAGATTTAGTACTTCTGTCACCCATGGTATACGGCTTAAAACTCGGCGACAGCGAACCTAAATAGAGAGCAGTCAGTACTAGGCCTAGACATCAGCCCGAAATAGTATTTAGTTAATTTTATTAAGAGGAAGGATATTCGTGGATGGTGAGTTCTATCGTTTCTTTAGAGATATTCTGTTCCCTATAGAGTTTATGAAAAATACTGACAAATGAAGCAAAAACTAAAATCATGATCTTTAATAATAAAAGCAAGGAACAACAGTAAGAAGTGAGTAAATTATTCCAAACAAGCACCTTTCAGCAACCAGTGGATGAATTCTGAAGCAAACCCATGTTAGCTGAGTTTGACGCCTATTGAGGTTATGCATACAGTGCCCTGCATGAATTCACCAGAGCCTTTCTGTGAATTTTCATATTCCGTTTACAAAGTAGCGTGTGAATCCTTTCCCCTGGGGCTTGGCTAGGAGTAGGTTCCCAGGCACCACTGCCATACAGGAGTATTGGAATAACCAGAGTTTTACCAGTGTGTTCATGCTGAACAATTTATGGTGGTGGTCCTCTGTCAGTAAGTCCATGATGCTCGCTTCTACGATTCATCCTCCTCTTCAGTGGTGATCTCTCAGTTAACAGGTTGGAGGCAAAGCAGGTCTTCTGGTGCATCTTACAACAATGGTGTGCCCGCACCAGTTATCTGCCACCTATCACATACTGCACATTCCACCCCATCACATTTTATGACCTCAGAAAATATTGTACCGCAAATCTAGTCAAGGCAAGATGGAACACCCAGACATTTTAAGGCATGGGCAAAATGGGCACCTGGCTGTTACGGAGCCCCGGGATAGTGAACGTTCTCTCTGTTTGGCATCTGTCAATTCTCTGCCAACCTTAACTTCTGACTCTGTCTCTATCTAGCCTTTCTCATCTTAAGGATTTTTGGGGTCTCTGGCAAGACCTATTTCAACAAAGCTGTACATATAATTTACTGTTGTTGGCTTCAGGCTGCCTTAAATTAACAGGATTAACAGGAAATTAGCAATACAATTCAGAGTTTTCCCAAAGTGAGGCCCCCAAAGTAGGTCTTGACTGAGGCCACCAACATCCTTAACATTACACTGGAACACTAGGTTCACAGAAGTACTTTGCATTCACAAAGAGAGCACAAGTGACTTATTTTGTATTGTATTGTATTGCAGTATTAATATAGTATTTATTACCTCTATGTGGGGCGCTGAAGTTCTTGCCTACATGAGTAGCATGGTACACCATGTAGGGTGTTGTTTTTGTTCAGATTCTATGTCGGAAGTGTTTCCATGCTGTGCGTGATGACCACAGAGGTGCGGTTATCATGTAATGGGACACAGCGCGTAGCAGTGTGTTGGATGACGAGGTTGGACCATCTGAGACTGTGTATAGTTGTGATCCTGAGCTGGCATCATTGGAGGGAGAGTGAAGTAGAGTGATTTGTAGGGATAAGCAATTTTATTATTGTACCATATCTGCATGTCTATGTGAGATGCAAAGAAGCAGTCAGATTGTTGGCTGTTCACTGCTAGTGAAGGACAACCCTCCCAGCTGACATGTAGTATTTGAGTTTAATAGGTATAAATTACAATTTGTTGCTGACTACTGCGTATTACGGTTTTAGCATCATTGTGGCCCATAACAGTATGCATGGAAGTACATAACTATATAATGTCACGGCAAACCATAGGTCAGCCTTTTTTGCTTACCTGCATAATGAAATCAGTTTGATGGTTGAGTTGTTTGCAGTTTGTGGGTTGTAAGCTGAGGATTGTGCTTGAGGGTGTGACTGTTGTCTGGTCTCAGTTGCCTGAATGCAGGTGATGCAGTTATCTAGGAAATAGCCAAGTTTTCAACTTTCTTCTGAAGTGTATTCTAATGCTGACTTGTAGTGCGTTCCAGAGCTTGGAAGTTTGTACTGAGAAAGCAGTGCCTCCTACGGATGGATTTCTTAAAAGGTGGTACGATGATAAGTGGTGCAAGCCTGGAGCGAGGTGTTCTGTTTGGTTTATATTGCTTGAATTTAACTTGTAGGTATAGCTGTCCTTTTCCTTGGAAGTCTCTGTGGACAATGCAGTGTCTCTTGAACATTGCCCATCTAGCTATAGGTAGCCACTGGAGTGATTGCAGGACTGGGGTCATGTGTTCTCTTTGGTGAAAGCAGAGAAGGTGGCTTGCAGCAGCATTTTGATTGAGTTATATTTTGTGTAAAATGAAAACGGGTGGCCCAAGGTATATGCTGTTGGCATAGTCAAGCTTGGAGATTAGGAGCATGAGGATGGCTTGCAGTTTATCTTGGTATGCAAGGTATGGGAAGATGCAACATAGTGTTTTCTTTACGTAGAAGGCACTCGTTGTGACGTTTGTACTGTGGGTGCAAAGTACTAACCACAATCTATTGATTTGCATTTCAAACCACCATTGTCATATTACACATTTCAATGAAAAGGGGTAGCACACGGGCATTCTCTTCTCCCGGCACTTCACCAAGGAAAGCAACAATGATATGTGACTATTTCTATGGTGGCAACGCATGGAATGCTTACCAGCTGCCAAAAGCAAGTGGTAAACATTTGCCCAGTGAAAGATGTCCATGACTCCTGTACCGGGTCAGAATGTGATAGGGATATCATCTGACCCCTTTTCTGTATATAGGTCCCCACATATTGAAGGATATATAACGGCTGTTGTGATCTTTTGCCACCTTGCCATGACAGACAGCAGGCACATGGAAGCTGATACTTCCACTGTGCCCTTCACCTGGCACAGGGATACTCACAACAGTGTATGCTCCAGAGCAGACAGGGGCTTATTGCGCTAGGAGTAATCAGCTGAATTTTCATCAAACTCTTTTCCAAGGTGTTGTATTTTTATGTTATGTTATTAGCACTTATAAAGTGCAAACATTTACCCAAAGGTGTCAAGGCGCTAGGACTATGGGTGTAAGATGACAGTCACCTATCAAATACTTTGCGGGGAACTTAGTTCTATTTTTTTCTTTTCTGTTGTAGCATTGTGCCAGTTTCTATTTGTGCCTTTGTTTTGGTTGTTGTATTTCCATGTCGCCTTAGCATAGCTCCTCTAGCTTATTTCATATGAAGTTGTGTGACCGTCTCTATTTGTTCACTGTACCTTCATGTCAATGACACTCTGTAGGATGCAGCACTATGCTAGTAGCATGTTGTTGGTGATGCACAGTGCCTGTTGTTAGTTCTTGGGAGTAACTGTATGCCCAAGGTTTTTTATTGATTGTTGTTTTGTCCCAATTGCCCTTTGATGATGTTGGTTTGTCCAGTTGGTTTTTGTTGGTGTTTTCCGCCATTGTCTCTTTCTTGAGAGCATTTATGTGTTGTTAGGTGAAGCTTTAAGCTAACGGCTCTCCCTTGTATTTTTTTCTAGGGTTATCATTGATCATTAGAATGGACGCCCTCCACTTCTACCTTTTCATTTGCCTCACGTCGATGGTAGATGCCTTTGGGTATGAATATGACTTTGCTGGGATTCCCGTCATGGGTGACCGCGCAGCACGTGAGCCCACCATCTTCTCATTCAGAGGAAAAGGCTATTCAAGCCCCCGTAGCCTGTCCAGTGGTGACAGTTGTCCTCTCAACTGTGACTGCCCCTTCCAGTGGCCTGGAACAGTGTACTGTGACCACGGAGGCCATAACACCACACCATCAGGCCTCCCTGCTCACACCCAATACCTCTACCTCCAAGGCAATCGACTGAAGGGGCTGCGACGGGCAGACTTCACCAACGTCACCGAGCTGCGGTGGCTGGTGCTGGACCGGAACCAGATCACCAACGAGCTGCTGGAAACTGGGGTCCTGGCAGACTTTGTCGGGCTGCAGAAACTGCTGATGAACCGAAACAACTTGACTAGTGTTCCCGGACCACTGCCGCCTGGGCTGAACCAGCTTCGGTTGGCATACAACCAGATATCTGAGGTGCCTTCAGACTCCCTGAGGGGCCTGGTCAACCTGACTCTCCTGCTCTTGCAGGGCAACCTGCTGAAGACCCTCGGGGATGGAGCCATGAGGGGTAAGAGGAGAGGGACGGTGGATTAAGAGGCTAAAGAGAGTGGCAACGAGGGGTAAAAATTGACCGTATGTGGGTCAACTGGTGGTTGTGAGCGAAATGGTGAGGGAGTAGGAAGTTTTCCAACAAGGAAGGAATGATTGCCAAAGGGCTGACAGAGGAAGGAAAAAAAGGAATTAGGTCAAAGAGGAAGGTGCTAGGCCTGTGAGAGAGGCCTTTAAGGCATGGAGGTGGAAGGATGGGGTGCATTGATGGGTGATAGAGGAAGAGGGATACGGATGAAAGGTTAAATAATGTGACTAAGTGGTAAAAAGGAAGGAAAGAGGCACAAGGAGAAAGAGGGCGTGTAAAGTACTGTTGTGATGTATAAGGGCATAGAAAGGACCTGTAAGTGCTAAGTGGCATGGGGTGGAGTGATGATAACTCACAGGGCTATAAGAGAACATATGCCATTAAAAGAGGCAATAATGGTTCAAAAGGAATCAACAAAGACCTTCAAGAGTTAAAGGACATATAGCTGGGCCTTAAGGATAGGCAGTCATGGTAGGGGAAGTAAATAGAAAGAAAGCATAGGAAGCACTTGGAAGGGCGAGATTTTGATCGATACCTTATCACTATTGATCTAAACCCCGATCTGGTCGACTGAACCTTTGTTGCCTGTCATTGAAGGAAGAAAGTGCCTCTCCTATCAAGTTAGTTCACCCAATAAAGGACCCCGCTCCAAAAGATCACAAACAACTTCTAGCTTTCAAAAGTTTATTGTAAGGATAGGATAAGCTGCAAATACAGGCATCTCAGAATGAGATTCACGAGATACACAGGTCCAACTACATACATGTGCTCTCTGAAAGCCCTCAGACGAGCAACGGAAATTACTAACACAAGTTCTAAGAATAATAAAGCTATCAGCATTGACGCATATCTCTCCTTCATTTAAGTTGGAGGAAAACACACAGGTTAGGCTGTCCCTACCCTGCTCTAGATGGTATCCCTACTTAACCAAATCCCAACCTAACAAAGGTGTCAGCAGTGAATGACCCCCAAGGGAAGTCACTCACTCTAAGTCTCTTGGTGAAAACCTATAGTTCTCCAGTCATGACCCCTCTCTGCCTACCCATCCGCTCTCTAAAGGGTCCTCAGGCATCTGCTCTAACTCCACCCAGGGGTGCTGTCCCTAATACAAAACAGTCAACAACATTTGAGACGCCCATCATGAGACGCCCCTCACGTGGTATAGCTTCTGGCTTTTTCCATGCTGCTTTGTATTGGGCCTCATACGTTGGAGTTGACCTTGCTTCTCAGACTCTTCTCCGGCCCGCTGATACCCCTTAAACATTCCAGAACCCTCCTCCATGTCTGGGCCGTCTACTGAACAGACCTCTATTCATATTATTTATAATCGGATCCTCCCTTTCTCTTGCAGACAGACATCTGCAGCCAAGAACCCAACTCTCATAGACTTCCAAAAAGGTTCGCAACATTTCTCATAATGATTATAGCATTCAACTTCTTCATTAATTAAAGCATGTTAATACTCTTATTCTATTATTCAGTAAACACATCTATAAATCATGGCCCATTAATGCAATGACCAAAACATTAGTTCATCTATGTCGTGAAAAGAAACACCTTCCCCTTCCCTTCTAGCTCTGGCCCTGAGGCCTACCACATTCTGCGTTTAACCACATGCCATCTTACATTTTAGCAGCTACACGACATGGATTCAGGAATAATCACATCTAATAAAATCATATAGTGTCAAACATTTCTGTATTAGTTCCACTTCTACTTAAATCTCTACATTAGCTATACATTCAGAATATAATTGCAGATACTACTAGCACTCATGGCATTTCTCCTCATGATTTGTGCTTACTACGGGTAAGTGTGATGTACTCATACATTTAGGTCAGTTTGCGCTCTCTCAGTTCCCCCCTTTGATGACCTCTCGGGGTCATCACTAACATTTAAACTGCAGTTATTGCTAGCATAACTTGTCTCTGCGCTTCCAGAGCCCTCAGACTCCTGTACTGATTATCTTGTATGGCAGCCAATCTCTGCAGCTGCTCTCTTTGGGCCCTTTCTGACCTTCTTGCTCTGTACCATTTGAATACCCTCACCAATCCCCACAATATGATCCCACAGATCAATATTATGATGATAGGTTTTAGTATATACCACACAAAGCTTTTGCCTAAGGTGGAAATCCACCCTCCAACTTCACTCATTCCGTGGCCCACCTTTTCCCAGACATTTTCTCTACTCAAGTCTTCGATCTCCTTGTGAATATCAGTTATGTTTCTAATAACTTTCTCAAGGGGCTTTGAATTGTCTGGAATATAAGTACAACATTCCTGGACCTTCAAAGCCTTACAGACTCCGCCCTCTTTTGCTAGTAGGACGTCTAACGCAAGACGGTTCTGAAGAACCATAGCCCTTATCGATTGCATCTCTCCTTCTACCAGCATTAAGGACTGAGCAGTGCTGGCAGACAACCTGTCGACGACTGTTGCCAGTCGTCTAATTTTAACATCATTAAGGATTACTCCCAAAAGAGGGAACATAGCTCCAAAGACATCTCCAACCATTTCTGCATCTCCTACATCTCTCCTTCCCCTCGATGATGTCTTGCCCTCGATGATCACTAAGTCTTGTGCATGATATATTTTGGGGAAGACAATTGCTAGGTAACATGATCCATACCAGTTGTCAGGTAGTCTCACGTAGGCATTTCTTCCACATACAAAATACACATTTGGAATCACTTGCATTCCCTTCAGGAAATCTTTAGTATAGTACTCTATATTGAAAGCATGTTCACAGTCGACTTCTCCCACGTATACATTTTCATAATACGTTTTGGCTCGGTGAAGACATAGCTTTCCTCTCTGCGTCTTATCTAAAGCTATTGGACCACTACTACCCTTTCTCTTGTGTGCCTTCTCTTCCTCGGTCCAATCTGTTTTCCATTGTCCTGATTTTTTCAAAATCTTTTGTCTCCTGTAACGATCATCCACCTGCCCTATGAACTTCTTCTCGACTTCTGACACCTTGCATGTCAGGTTATTTCTACGGGCATGTGAAGTATCTAAGGTAATCCAAGGAATGAAGAACTTGGCCAATCTGTCTTCACTCTTCCAGTAGTCCCATTTGTTCATCTGCTTATAATTTGGGACTTCTGGCAACACTGAATCATAGTTGGAAAAATAGTATTCAAAACTATCTCTCTCATAAAATATACTAAGCAGTAAGCTACATGTAATGCCATATGTCAGCGGGAGGTGATGATATCTAATACCTTCATCTACAGACGCCGGCAACTGCATGCAGACGTAACAGTCCTTAACCTCCATGGCATCCACGTATTCATATAAGAGTTTAGCATAAGCATTTGACCTAAAGTCTCCTTGGGACTCATCTACGTGTAACCTGCGGGCTTCTGCAGCTAATAACGCTTTCTCTTGAGTGTTTTCCCTTTTCTCACCAGCAACAGTGGGTGTAAGCGTTTCTACAGATTTCACATCAGTTACCTTCGCCTCTTCCTCATGTCCCTTTACATAAGAAATTGTTACCACTAAAGCTATTAATATTATCACTCCTACTATTAGTGTACCTATTATACATTTAGCTCTGCGGTTCTGGGTGCCGGCTTCCATTTCGTCAGACAATATGGCTCTCTCTTATCTTAGCAAAACGTTCTTTTCTTCTCGTTCCTTTACAGTCTCTTTTTAATCCTTTTGTCTTTAGAATCCACAGAACTGGAAGCTGACAACCTTCATCGCAAAAGTCCTTTAACAGTTCAATAAAGACAACCCTAGCCCTTCTCCATCAACTCAAGGGAAGTTCCCTAATATTCTCTGCTTCCTGGGCGCTAGGTAATCTTCTTTGTTTCTGCTCGCTTTATTTACAAAGTCCTTTAAGCATCTACTATCAGGTTTGTACCTGCAGCTTCGATAGCAAAGTTCAGTATTTCCAAACGAAGATTGTGCTCTTCATGGGCTGTTATCGTTGTACCAAAGTCGGGGAATTGCAATTCTGAGAGAAACATATGTTTTAACTTGCTGAGGCGGGGAGGTCTGGGGAGCATGAATGTTAGTGACCCTTCTTGTTCGACTCCGGGTACCAACAGTCGTATTTCCACGGTGACGATGGGCTCAGAACTGGACACCACCACCGCTCGAATCCTCCCTGTCTCCTGTTTCAAAGACATTTGTCGCCAGATATGTCCACTCAGGTGTGGAGTATCTTCTGTTAGGCACACGCACTCTTCTTGACCTTCTTCGGTCCGGTGCTTCAGCGCCCTGAGCACCTTCTTCCAGGTCTGAGTCTTCTGATATCGGAGGAAGGGTTACCTCTGGAGTTGACCTCAGGCTAGAGCTCCTTCTTTGCGGCCAATTAGCTTCTCCACGTGCCCTTCTACTCCTTCTCCTTCTTGTCTGTTCTCGCTCTCTGTCAGACCTGTCAGTGTCTGACTCGTACTCCCAGCTACTTTCTCCTTCTGTAGCGTCGTCTGTTTCGCTGTTGTACTGACCGTCCTCAGCTTGGTCAGACTCGTTCCCTGCTTCCGCTGGCACCTCTTCAGCTTGGCTAGCCCCCTCTATGGCTTCTCGGTCCTCTGCTGGACGTCTATCCGAGAGAGGAGCTGTTTCTTCCCGAGGTGCTGGAACCCTTCGCGTATGTGACGCGTGGATCCAATTGGGCAGGCCTCCCACCTTCACAGCCGTATTCGCAATCAAGATGATCTGGAAGGGCCCACGCCAACGAACATCCAAGCAGCTTCTTCTCACATGTTTTTTCACCAGGACCCAGTCCCCAGGGTACAGGTCATGGCACGGGCCCTGGCACGATGGAACCTCGGCAGCCTGCACCTGAAGGGACACAGAATGAATGGCGTCAGACAGCCCCTTACAATAGTCCAGGATCATATCATCTGTGATATTTAACAGTGCAGTCGTTGGGACAGATGGCAGCCTCATTGCTCTCCCCATTAACACCTCATGTGGTGACAACCCCGTTCTTCTGTCTGGGGTACTACGAAGGCTCATGAGGACCAATGGCAGGGCGTCAGGCCAACTCAGGGTCGTTGAGGAGCATACTTTTGCAATTCGGGCTTTGATCGTGCCATTGATCTGCTCCACAATTCCTGAGGCTTCTGGTCGGTAACTACAATGCAACTTCTGATCGATATTCAGAGCTGCACAAATCATCTTCACAAGCTCGCTGTTGAAATGCGTTCCCCTATCTGATTCCAAAGAGGCCGGCACCCTGAAGCGCGGAATGAGTTCCCTAAGCAGTAACTTGGCCACTGTGAGGGTGTCGCACCTACGTGTAGGGTATGCCTCAACCCATCTGGAGAACACACAAACAACCACCAGGACATAGCGGAGGCGGTTGCATCTCGGCATTTCAATGAAATCTATCTGCATTCGATTGAATGGACCTCCAGACCTTCCTATGTGACTCAGTGCAACTGGTGTTCTTTTCCCTACGTTCAGCTGCTGACAGGTCACACAACGCTGGCACACTGCTTCTGCTGCTATTCTAAACTTAGGATTGTACCAAGTCTGTCTAAACACTCTCAGCATAGCGTCTCTCCCTAGGTGTACGGGACCATGTATGAGTCTGGCCATTGGACTCACCATCTCATTGGGCAACACTGCTCTGCCGTCTGCTGAGACCCAAAAATGGGACTCACCCACTACACATCCTGCCTTTTCCCATGTTTCTTTTTCAAAATCAGGAGCATTTTCTTGCATGTTTGCCAGTTCATCCCAAGTATCAACAGTTTCCAATATCATGGCTAATTCAGTCCTTACATTTATTCCACCCACTTCCACCTCTGTGAAAGAGTACCCTTGTTCTGCGCAATACCGCGCAACTTCATCAGCATATCTATTGCCTTTCGAAACGAAGTCCTCATTTCTGGTATGTGCGGTGCACTTTACAACTGCGATACCTGCTGGGCATTGCAACGCCTCTAACAACAGGCGCACAAACTCTCCATTGCGAATGGGAGAGCCTGAAGAGGTCATGAACCCTCTTTGAGACCATAACTGCCCGTAATCATGAACCACCCCATAACCATATTGGCTGTCGGTGTATATGGTGACTCGAATTTGATTGCTTGCCAAGCAAGCACGTGTCAAGGCAATAATCTCGGCTACCTGAGCGGAGTGTACTCCTTCCAGGCACCCAGCTTCTACAACTCCAGTAATTGTACAAACAGCGTAAGCTGCTCTCAACTGCCCAACTTCGTCTCTTACACATGAGCCATCGACAAAGAAAATTTCATCTGGGTCGGTCAGTGGCTCATCTACGATATCGGGTCTGGGTTTGGTGCATAGTTCAGTCACATCGAGGCAGTCATGGTCTGTACATTCATCATCATCCTCGATATCATTTGGGAGTGGCATCAAGGTGGCAGGGTTCAAAACAGAGCATCTCTTGAGGGTCACATTCTCTGCAGCAAGAATAACTTGCTCATAGCGCGTGAGCCTGCTGTTGGTCAGATGCTGTGTTTTGGTCCTGGTCATCAACAGTTCAACAGAATGGGGCACGCACACCTCTAACGGGTGCCCCATAACGATATTTTCACATCTCTCAATGCTGACACCCGTTGCAGCAACGGATTTGAGACATCCGGGCAACGCTGCGGCTACTGGGTCTAAAGTAGCCGAGAAATAAGCAACTGGTCTACGGGCATTCCCATGGATTTGGACTAACACAGACAACGCGCAACCTTCTCTCTCACAACAGTAAAGCAAAAATGGTTTATTGTAATCAGGCATTCCCAATGCCGGAGCACGACACAGGTCCTCTCGCAGCTGTAGGAATGCCATCAAACAGTCTTTGTCCCATGGTACCGGATCGCTCACCTCCTTGTGCGTCAGTTTTTGCAAGGGCTTTGCTTTCAGTGAAAAGTTCGCGATCCACTGTCGGCAATAACCCACCATCCCTAGGAACATCCTGACCTCTCTCTGTGTCTTAGGCGCATTCATTTTCATGATCGCCTCTATCCTGTCTGGTGACACCTTTCGTTTGCCTTTCTCTATTCTGTGTCCCAAGTACTGCACTTCTGTCAGGCAGTACTGCAACTTTCCCGGGGACACCTTGTGCCCATTGGCAGCTAGGTGATTTAACAAAGCAATGGAGTCCTCCCTGCAAGCTTCTTCTGTTTCTGACGCCACGAGGAGGTCGTCTATGTACTGGACCAGAACTGACTTCTGGGGCAGCACTAGACTTTCAAGATTTTTCTTCAAAAGCTGGTTAAAGATCGATGGGCTCTCTGTATACCCCTGAGGAATACGACACCATGTTAGGACGCGATTTTCCAGCTTAAATGCGAAAAGAAAATGGCTTTCTTCGTCCAAAATGATCGAAAAGAAAGCCTGACAAAGATCAATCACAGTGAACCACTCAGCTTGGAATGGAATCTGAAACAGTATCACTGATGGATTCGGTACCACTGGACAACACGAAACGACTATGTTATTAATCTTTCGAAGGTCCTGTACTATCCGAAATTTCCCATTTGGTTTCTGCAGACCCATAATCGGGGAGTTGCATGGACTACCCACGATTTCTTTCAGTATTCCCTGTTTAATCATGGACTCGATCACGGGTTTTATGCCTGCAATCGTTTCTGGAGTCAATTTATATTGGGGTGTTCTTGGGAACTCAGCATGCGGTTTCACTACAATTTTCACTGGGTCCACCCCTTTGACCAATCCAATCTCTTCCCCAGTGAAATCCCATACTTCTGGTGCCACTGTCTCTCTCAAGTCCCAGGGGAGCTCATCTACTGTCAAAGTAGGGTACAGCTCCACGCATATTCTTGAGTTTGCAACTTTGAAGTCTGCGTCATCATCATTGGTCAATACCTCCACTCCCTGAGGTGTACAGTATATTGTACAATTCAATTTACACAACAGGTCTCTACCTAGCAGACACACAGGACTTGAATCGCAAACCACAAACTGGTGCTCATCGCTGTACTTCCCTATTTTCACCTGTACTGGTTCTGTCAATTGGCTGGTTATTCTCCTGTTTGCGACCCCCACCACTTGTATGGTCTCTCCAGACATGGGCAGGTCTGGAACTGCAGCTGATCTGATCGTGGATCTAGTGGCTCCTGTGTCCACCAGAAATGTCGTGGGGCACCCTGCTACTTCTGCTTCGACATAGGGTCCCCTCTGGTCCACCTCCAAGGCTGCCCCGAGGGTGCAGTCTTCTCTTTCCACTCTCTGTCCGGTTAATGGGTCCACATAATAGCACTCCTCTCCTTCTACAAACAGGGGCATCTGTCTATAGGTCTTACCCATAGTCCCTACTCGAGGAGGTTGCGGGAACTGGGCTCGGGGAGGAGCCCCCCCCCCTTTGAGCACCTTTCCCTGGTATGGCGTCACCCCTCTTGTAGGCGCGCTCTGGACCTCTTCCTCCTCTATCTCTTGCTCTCCTATCTCTACATTGTAGGGACACTCGCGTTTCCAATGCCCCACCTCGTTACACTGGTGGCACCTAGTCGTTTTCTTCAAGGCAGCTATGTCTAATCTGGGTCTAAAGGTGGAACTCTCCTCATTGCCCTTGTTCTGACTGTACTGCTTCTTTCCTCCTGTACCTATTCCTTGCTGCTGTTGCTGCTGTCCCCCCTTTCCTGCTGCCTGCATCTGTACCACCATCAACTTTTCTTTTAGTTTCTTAGCCTTGGAGTCTATCTCATCACAGCAGTACCTGGCATACCTCAGTATTTCGTCTAGGGGTTTACTTTGCCAACAAATCGAGTGTTGCTGAATCATTAAACTAATATCCGGTCTCAGTCCCAGGACGAACTTGGACACGAATTGCCCTATGTCTTTTGGATCCATTACATCCAGGCCGCTATACTGTTTAAACGCCTTCAGCAATCTCTCGTAATATTCGTGGACGGTCTCTTTGGGTTCCTGTCTGGTTCGGTCTATTCTGACCCAATCTATGTCTTGCATTGGCACTTTCTCTTTCAGCCAAGTCATCACTCTCTCGAATTTTGCCATCACAATCTCGGACGGCCCATTAGTCTTAGCATCTCTCTCCGGCTCCGTTGTGGGCCACTCAGCGCTAACCTTGCATGCTGTCCACAGATCTCCTGGTACTACAATGTCGAACAGCGTGTTCAGATCTATCCATAGGACCTTAGAGATTTTTACAAATCTCTCGACTTGCTTGTACCACTCCACTGGGTTTTCCCGCAATTTGGGGAAGGAGGTGGTAAAAGCAGCTAAATCTCCCCTACTCCAAGGGACATGTACATAATTCCCATTAGCGACTTCACGCAAAGGGTATGTTTCTATTCCCTGCAGCCTTCCTGGTGTCGTACCAAGTGTGCTTCTCCTGACGGTCCCTTTCTTGGACCACCTCTCCTCCCACTTATCTAGTGCCCTCCATGTCCTTATTCCAGTGATCAGTTCCCTTATGTGCGTTTTCAGCCCGATCGTTCTCCTCTCATCTAGGTCTCGATCTGTATAATGTAGCCTGTGGTTACCCTGTAATGCTTTGGTTCTTGACAGGTCCACCATATATTTGCCTGCTAGTTCGACTAACTTCTCATGGATTGCTCTCGCCTTTCGAGTGATGTCCTTTGCCATATACAGTATTTCATCCTGCTCATACATTTCCATTCTTTCTAAAGGCAGGGTACCATCTACCATGTCATCCAGGTCTGACCTTAAGCTGGCGACATCGAGTCTCTTAGCTTTTATCTCAGCTCGCAATATGTCTTTCGAAGGGGGCTCACTGGTCTCCCTACCATCCCAACTCCGAGCTCTACGTTTGGGCTCGGGAGAGTTAATGAGTGCTCTCCCTTGCTCCCATCTCTCCAGGTCCCATGCTCGGCCATCCGATCTTGGAAGGTGATGGAACACGGGCCTGTTACCCCCACTCTTGCTCTGCCCACTCTCTCCTGCTTCTCCCCTTTCGCCGTACGCCTCTCTGTTATTTTCCCTCTGGTCGCTACTCTCCCTTTGCCTAGTATCGCTCAGTATCCGATACGATCCTTCCTGGTTCCCCATATTCCCTGGGCTGCGCTCATTTCCGTCATCACAGGGACTATGGTGCGACCTCTCACAACTCCCATTCTGTTCTCTGGTGCCGGGCACACAGTGTGGACACTTAAAGCTGTTTCTGTACTCTTGCGCTCTCCTCTCCCCTTCTCTGAGTATTGGGCGCGCCACCCCTCCATTCCCGGGGCCCCCATTTTCCAGGTCTGTTCTACCTCCACTCCGGGCCCAATGGGTGACTCCCCTACTATCTCTCTCTCTACAGTCCCACTCCGGGCTGCTCTCCCCAGCCCCGCAGTGAGTCCGAGCTCTGCTGTCCTGACTTTCCCTTTCAGCTTCTGCAGCTATGATGCTCTTGTGAGCCTCCACTGCCTCATCCCACTTCTTCATGTACTCATTTAGCTCTTGAAAGGATTTTCGTCCAGTTCCCCTCAGATCCGCTGGCCATCTAGGGCCCCCAGGATCCCCTCCTGGATCCCCTGCTGTGTGCATCGGGGTGCTCCACTCTCTCGGTATCGGCATCTGACTTGGGGAATTAATCGTATCGTTCCTCCTTGCCGTCCCTGCTCTTTCTCTGTCCTTCCGTACCCGTTCTTCCCCTCTTGCTCTCTCTTGGTCATATATCGATATTATAGGACCTATGGTAACAGGTACCTGTAGTGCATCTGGTAATGCGTAGGATGTGGCGCTCTCCGTTTCCGGCGCTCTTTGTACCACAAACCTCCCGACTACCTGTTGCACCTGACTAGGCTGGGACAGCTCTTTCTTTGCCTCAGGATCCCACTCTGAACTGGGAAGCGGTCTATGCTCTCCTGCATTGCCCCCCTTTTCTCCTTCACTATGCTCGACCTCTCCCCCTGCTCTATTATACGGGGGTGGCCTGTCTGTCAATAATCTGTTTATCAGGCTGTCCTCTGTTTCGCTCTCATCATCTTCTTCTAGGGGGCTTTTATTACCGGGCACCTCTAACACTGGGTACAGTTTATTTACTTCCATGTTATGCACTCTCCATCTTTTAGCATCCGCATCCCACCTGGCATCCTGCACTGCCCTTACCGATCGTTTCACCCTTTCTTGTCGTCTGTTCATATTTTTTTCATGCGCTGCCCTAATCCATGCATCAAGAGCTTCAAACTGGGTCGGTCTAGGCAAGGGTCTCATTGAGGTCATGACTGATTTTAATCGATGTAACACCTCTAATCTGAACGTCCCGTACTTCGGGAACGTCAGTTCCTCATTTCCTTCCGTGATCTTACTCCACTCTGATATCCAAAGGATCGTATGCAACCCAACATTTACTGCCATGTAACGAGCCGGCGTACCCTCCGGCGGGGCTTCTTCCCCTTCATACGATCCCCGCTTCTCTTTTTTTAACACCGCTCTCAGCCATTTAAAACACTTCATAATTATGCGCACAATATCCAGCCTCGCTACTCTGTTTACTTCCTGATGACAATCCACCAATCCTGTCGCGGCTTTGCTAACTTGGCCTATCGCAGCGCGGTCTTTCTCCGGTCGGCCAATCACAGAGCGACACTTTCTGACGTCTTTGCTAGCTGGCCTATCACAGCGCGGTCTTTCTCCTGTCGGCCAATCACGTCGCGACACTTCCTGACGTCACTTTTCTCCGCTTCGCAGCAGCACCCCTCCTTTCTCAACTCGTCTCCCGGTCATGCATGCGTCCCATTCATACACCGAAAAATGACTACTTCCGACCAAGCGGTCACTTCCCTCGACTGTACGTCCACAGTCTATATGTAATTGTCAACACAACTGACGAAATGTCTATCGTCTCTCTGATAGGTTGCTTACACACACAGTAACCTCCGACCAGCGTCCGTTACTCACGCACTCACTCTTACGTTCCCCCTATCTCGGTCTTTCGGGTGATCAATGGTACCTCATGACCCCCTTCACACTATTTGACAATTACTCTGGGTGTCCGATACACCCGAACCACTTAAGCTCTCCTTGAACTTAAGATTTCCACCGGTTGCGCGCGCTCACAACCTGTTCCACAGTCACTCTACAGACATTCCAACTCCGCCAGACATTACAACATAGATACAATACAAAAACACCGCAATCTAACACGCATGACCCTTTATACTCACTCTCGACCGATACTGCTGCTTTTTCTGTCTCACGTCATCCGGATCTTCTTCGGCGGGCGGTTCTTCCGATCATCGATTTCTAGGGGCCTTGGGGTAAGCTAACCTGGCCTAGGTCACCGTCCTCAAGAAGGCAACCATCCTCTATAGCTACCAACTGGAAGGGCGAGATTTTGATCGATACCTTATCACTATTGATCTAAACCCCGATCTGGTCGACTGAACCTTTGTTGCCTGTCATTGAAGGAAGAAAGTGCCTCTCCTATCAAGTTAGTTCACCCAATAAAGGACCCCGCTCCAAAAGATCACAAACAACTTCTAGCTTTCAAAAGTTTATTGTAAGGATAGGATAAGCTGCAAATACAGGCATCTCAGAATGAGATTCACGAGATACACAGGTCCAACTACATACATGTGCTCTCTGAAAGCCCTCAGACGAGCAACGGAAATTACTAACACAAGTTCTAAGAATAATAAAGCTATCAGCATTGACGCATATCTCTCCTTCATTTAAGTTGGAGGAAAACACACAGGTTAGGCTGTCCCTACCCTGCTCTAGATGGTATCCCTACTTAACCAAATCCCAACCTAACAAAGGTGTCAGCAGTGAATGACCCCCAAGGGAAGTCACTCACTCTAAGTCTCTTGGTGAAAACCTATAGTTCTCCAGTCATGACCCCTCTCTGCCTACCCATCCGCTCTCTAAAGGGTCCTCAGGCATCTGCTCTAACTCCACCCAGGGGTGCTGTCCCTAATACAAAACAGTCAACAACATTTGAGACGCCCATCATGAGACGCCCCTCACGTGGTATAGCTTCTGGCTTTTTCCATGCTGCTTTGTATTGGGCCTCATACGTTGGAGTTGACCTTGCTTCTCAGACTCTTCTCCGGCCCGCTGATACCCCTTAAACATTCCAGAACCCTCCTCCATGTCTGGGCCGTCTACTGAACAGACCTCTATTCATATTATTTATAATCGGATCCTCCCTTTCTCTTGCAGACAGACATCTGCAGCCAAGAACCCAACTCTCATAGACTTCCAAAAAGGTTCGCAACATTTCTCATAATGATTATAGCATTCAACTTCTTCATTAATTAAAGCATGTTAATACTCTTATTCTATTATTCAGTAAACACATCTATAAATCATGGCCCATTAATGCAATGACCAAAACATTAGTTCATCTATGTCGTGAAAAGAAACACCTTCCCCTTCCCTTCTAGCTCTGGCCCTGAGGCCTACCACATTCTGCGTTTAACCACATGCCATCTTACATTTTAGCAGCTACACGACATGGATTCAGGAATAATCACATCTAATAAAATCATATAGTGTCAAACATTTCTGTATTAGTTCCACTTCTACTTAAATCTCTACATTAGCTATACATTCAGAATATAATTGCAGATACTACTAGCACTCATGGCATTTCTCCTCATGATTTGTGCTTACTACGGGTAAGTGTGATGTACTCATACATTTAGGTCAGTTTGCGCTCTCTCACACTAATCAAAGGTAAGAGGTTAGGGAACAACCCGCATGGAGGTTGTCTTCAAACGTTTTAATGCTGCACCCCTAGTGAAAAATAAAAATCATCGGCCCCCCTCAGAATTCTTCACAAATATTCTATTAAATTGGCAATGTTTAAATAAGTCTAGACTTATTCAAACATTGTAGTTAAGTTATGTTACCATTTTTAAAATGCAATCAAATACTTGCTTGCCAAACATTCTTTTCTGGTCAGGCAGGCCTTAATAACATGTACAAGTATCCACACTAGGATATAAATGACAAAATATGTTAGTGATGGCCCATTACAGAGTGGCTTACTGCCACTCATTTTTTTCAGCTTAAAGCAAAGCACTGTTATCAGCATAACATTTGCCTGAGCCCCCCTGGGATCACTTGAGATCCCCCTTGGGGAGCCCGCCACCCCGGTTTGAAGACCCCTGCTATGTAGTGTAAATGGGTGCGGAAAAGAGGAATAACGATAAAGAATAAACACAAAGAATTTGGAGAGGTGAAAGACTGTGGAGAAAAAGCAATGAGGGTTAGGAGAGCAGGTAACAGGGCTATAAAGGGCAGGAGAGAAGAACATTGCTTCAAGTGGATAAGAAAGGTAACAAAGTGGACCTACTAGGAAGAGAATGCCAGAAGCTGACATTAACCTCCTCTATGCTCATGACGAGCTCCGCTCGTCATGAGCTACGGTGCTCCGATGCTCATGACGAGCTGAGCTCGTCATGACCGCGCCTGTTACTTGGAACGCTCGCACGCTGGGCTGATTCCCCTGCAGTGCTGAGCGTTCCATTGGAACGGGTGTGGCCATGACGAGCTCAGCTCGTCATGAGCACCGGAGCGCCGTAGCTCATGACGAGCTGACCTCGTCATGAGCATGGGGGCGCTGTGCGCGCCCCCCCCCCGCCCCCAGCACAGCGGGGGCAAACAGCCCCGCAGCGAAGGGGTTAAGTCAAGAGGGCACGATAACAGCACATAGGAGATAAAAGAGCACGAAAAGTTGCAAAGGGCTGCAAAAGAGCATGTAAGGGAACCACAAAGGTCAGAAGGGAATGGAAAGAAGCCATGAGTCCTAAGAGGGCTGCAAACAGCCCATGCAGGCCATGAAGACATGTAGTCCAGTCATGTGATGACAAAGGGCATGGAAACTAACCTTGCGCAAACTGCATTGAAAGGGTAAGTGAACAAGATAAAGAGCTACATTTCATGGCATCAAAAGGGTCACATAGGATTAAAAGCCATAGTAAGGAGCGTAGGGGACAACAGAGGAAGGAAGGGGCAAAGGGCATGGAAAGAGACTATAAAGAGACTGGTGCAGCTCCTCCGTTATGGCGGAACTAGCAGATGCATGTAAAATAAAAGGATAATAAAACAGTAAATAAGACTGCTTTATTATCATTTTATTTTCCTCCAAAGCCGAGCCGCAGCTGATTCTTGAGGGTGGTACCAGCAGGAGGAGTGGTGGGCTCAGGGCACTGCCAGTGTGCATGGCGGTTTGGCCAGCCATCTTAGGACGGCCAAACCGACATGCGCACTGGATATCTCCAGGCTGTTGCTTGGCAATCTAAGCAGGACTCAGTAGTACAGGCTGCCAGTCTCTGCTGGAGCATGGAACCAGCCCGCTCCACCCAATCCATAGGCTTCTCTCATGCTGGGTAATACTAGCATGAGAGTAGCCTCTCGTTTGGTGCAGGGGACTCTGGGACCCTGTGTGAACATCATCGGAGCAGAAAAGGAGGCAGACATCAGGCTGCAGGTAAGTTTTGTTTTTCTTTATTTTTTCCCCCTGCTCTGCCCCACCAATTTCCCCTGCTAGCAGCCTCCCCTGTAAAGAGCCAGAGCATAAAAAAGGACCGTAGGGAGTTACAGGCCCAGGAGGGGTATTATGGAGTAGGAGTATAGAAGGATTACAAGTTTATGAAAAGGGACCAAAAAGGGCGAGACGACATAAAAAAAGGGCCATGGTGATTTAGAAGGCACTGCAAGAAGGTAAAAGGGGGTCCTGATAGCTCAGAGGGCAGACAAAGAGAGTGAAGAATGCATGTAAAGGCCATTTAAATTAGAAAAGGGTAGGAGAAGGGACTATGAGGCATAAGAGTGTTTGGAAAGGGGCATAGGGTAAGACGCTAATGCAAAGAGGTCTGATGGAGTAAGACATGAAAGACTGGGATGTGGAGTGGTAAGGAGGAGTGGCGTAACACAGGCCCTTGCAGCCCCCACAGTGTGTGGGGGCCCTCAGCACAGTACCCTGGCCTCAGAGCTCCTGGTTAAGTACGGAGGGGGGCCCTCCATGGACTTACTCTGCTACGCCACTGGTAAGAAGGGATGGATAGGGGCTAGCAATGTGCTGATTGGGTAAGAATGAGAGAGACAGGAGGGGAAGGGCGGGGCACTGATGGCAGCAGAGGACTGCTGCTTGGAGAGTGGAGTCAAGAAGCAGTAAAAAGGGAACTGGTGAAAAGGAATGGAAGGGGGGTGTGAAGGGAAACTGAGTATTCAAAGGGACCAAGTTGCTAGGAGGACATCCAGAAGGACCAGCGGGGTAATGCCGGAGCATGCTAAGGAGCACAGGAAGGAATATAAGGCGTAAATGGGCATTAATAGGGAGGGTAAAAGATTTGAGATGGAGCCTTGAATGGTAAAAAGCATGCAACGCTGACATAAGTGCTGTTTTAAAAGTTCTGCAAGGTTATGTTTTAGCCTGAAGCGGCTTTAGTGGGTGTGTTGCCATAACATATAAAATGGTTCTAACTCATTCAGACAAACTCCAAAAATGGAGAGCACCACTCTTATGAAACCAGTTTAAAACCATGATCTGAGATGCTAAAAGCCTGCCTCTTACTCAGGCTGGTGGAATGCTCTCTAAAAAGTGTAGTCTTGGACCATTTTCAGAAATTCAGACTGTCCCCAATTAGTTGGATTTCCATCACATCAGTATCAACAAATTCTTGGGTTCTTCCCCAGAAACACTATGGTTAATGGTGTGGATCCTAGCATGGCGAAGGAAGGCAAACCTGGGAGCACGCTTTACAGCATTGATTGGTCGCTGTCGGCCCATCCCGATCCTTTGGGAGCTTCAACGTACCAATTGCATCATAGAGCTATTGAACATTGTCAGGGAATTCTCTACCATATATTAGGTAAGGCACAGAGCTGGAAGACCATCATGTACAGTACCAGGACCCATTTCAGACAAGCATGTGAAGGGTCGGAAAAGGTGGCCGACATGCCTTCGAACATAAAATCAGCTGGGCAGCCCTGTCCTTGAAAACGTGCAGCATCTGCCCGTCCTTCCTTGGAAGTTTTTTATATTGAGGTAAAAAAGCAAGAGGGGGGCAAAGGATGGGTGAGAGAGGAAGACTAGGAACAAGAGGGGTGAGTAGTACAACAGCAGCTTATATTAGAGATCTAATGCAGACTATCCTTGTAGATATCTCTCCTTTCCCTTTAAAGCTCCCTCCAAGGTTCCACGGGTTGCATGAACAAGCACTGAGAGTGGGTTGATGGTTCAGCAGTCACTCAAAAACTCAAAGGGGACCTGTAAAATAACTCATAGTGGACAACTAAGGTAAACCGCCGGCACTTTACCTACCTCAGGGGCATATTATCAAGAGACATATTGCTGCTTTTTCTGGACATAGCACCGAAAAAGCGGCGATTTTGTTAACTCACTTTTTACAAGGACTCGCTAACAAGCTTTAGCGTGAGTTACCTTGAGTTAGCTGCCTTTTTCTTTCTACTTTTACATGTCAGCAATATTTATCGCTAATGACAATCAAAGTAGGTGTTCCTCACCTAATCCTCATGATATCCATCGCCAACACAACATCGCCCTATTATCAATGCGGGTCAAGCGATAAAAAAAGCTGCGATAACTGCGGTTATCGCTGGAATTTAACACCTGCTTCAAACTTGACTACGCTATATTCACAATGGGAGGTGGATTGACATGTTAAGTCCACACTCCCCTATCAGCTAGGATTTCAATAGCGCACTAACATTATCGCTACTTTTCTCACGCAAATGCTGATTATCGCCATCTATCGCTGGAGTGTACATCGCCATTGTGCAAAGCATTGCTAATACGCCGCTAACACGGTGATGTACTCCACCGATAGATGGCAATAATGAAAATCACGCTAAGCGCGATTTGCGATAATTGTCGCATGCCCTTGATAATATGCCTCTCTGTTTTTCTGCAACCACACTTGCAGTGCTGCAGCCCAAGACAGGATAGAAGTAGCATTCTGGCCACTGAGGCAGGAAGCTAATACACTTCCTACATAGGCTATACTGCAATACACCATCCTTCCAAGGACGTACAGTGTAGCGTGCTACCCACCACACATGGCATTTTAAACCTTCCATGGTGTATGAAGCACAGCAACTGCAACTACAATCACAGGAAGACTGGTGGAAGTGATGGAGGACATAGACAGAAGTAATATAGGTAAGAGAGGCTGAAGAGGAAATAATACAGAAAGTAAGTGTAAAGAGGAGGAATGAGGGGCAAAGAAAGTTAAGGGGAAAGAAATGAGGCCAGGGGAAGAAAGGTGGACAGGACAGATAAAAGGACGTAATAAAGGAGAACATGTGGTTTTGGGAGCAAGGAAGGGTGAAAAGTAAAAGAATGGGGTCGAGTAAGGGCAAGAGGAGAAGGAATGGGAGGGGAACGAGCACACCTAAGAGGATTGAAAATGACAGTAGGAGGTGTATAAGGGCAGGCATGGGTGGGACTGGGTACGTGGAGGCCAGATAATGTTATGTTATAACTACTTATATAGCGCTCAGCTGCCCCAGCAAAGGGGAGTCCCGGCGCTTAACAGCAGCTAGGAGAGCAGCATACTACGGTGGAGCCCAGTAAGACAGATCCCAGCAAGAACTTATTTTTTAAGGTAAAGAGGTGAGTTTTAACTGCCTTCCTGAAGGTCAATAGGTCGTCCAGTTCTCGTATGTGGGCCGGTAGTGAGTTCCACAGTTTTGCTGCCAGGTAGCGGAAGGAGCAAGCTCCCGCTCTGCAGCGTTTTATCCAAGGCACCATAACTAAATGCTAACCCGTAGAACGAAATGTACGGGAAGGGACATACGGGATCAGCAAGTTGTCAAGCATTTTAGGCGTAGCCAGTTTCAAAATTTTAAAAGACAGGCAAAGCGTCTTAAATCGGATCCTCTGTGCGTTAAGTTGCAAGCAATTAGACATCATCCACTCTGCCACGGCCATAAGGCCATTTTTAAACTTGGAGACATTCAGGCTTGAGCCATCCGTTAGAGCGACCACTAGTTGCGTGTCGTCCGCATATGAGACCATGGTAAGGTCCCATTGTCTGGCGACAGCAGCTAGTGGCTGAACATAAAGATTAAACAATGTGGGGCTCAATGCCAAGCCCTGAGGGACACCCTGCTCAATTGGATGCGCCTGGGACAAAAATGGTGGAGTGGAGACACGAAAGGATCTTCCGATCAGGAAAGATCTGAACCATTCAAGGGCCAGGTCGGAAATCCCTATCTCCTCCAGGCGGCGGAGCAGAATTGCATGCGAGACCATGTCAAAGGCGGCACTGAGATCCAGTAGGATCAGTGCCGCCGTTTGACCGGAGTCAAGAATGGTCCGCAGCCATGTATTGGGTGTTTTTTGTTGTTCTCCTTTAAATTTGTTTCCCCGCTGGCCCCCTCCCCACAATATGTACTATTGATCTGTTGTATAAAATCGTGCCTAGGTGTCCTCCTATGTGAACACATGTCCATGTACACTGCTTCCTTTTTGCCTTGTACTTTGTTTTTTCTTCTTTTAATAAAATATTTAAAAAAAAATAAAAAAATAAAAAAAGAATGGTCCGTAGGTGTTCCGCCATAGCCAGTAGAGCAGTCTCTGTGCTATGCCCGGCGCGGAAGCCATGTTGCGTAACATCCAGAATGTTATTGGAGAGCAAGAAGTTGGTGAGTATGCTGTTGGCATGGGCTTTGGCAGCCTTCGCCACCCATGGGAGGAGAGGACTAGGTCTATAATTCTCGGGCTTCGTAGAGTCCAAGGTGGGTTTTTTAAGGATGGGAGGGACCCAGGCCTGTTTACATTTTGCAGGCACGGTAGCAGAAGAGAAAGAGGCGTTATTTATCTGGCATAGAGGCGTCAGACAGAGGGAGGAGGATTCTCTGATCTGAGCAGGCTTAAGCGGGTCAGTAGGGGAGCCAGATTTAATTTTCACGAGCAGTTTACTTAGTTCCTCGGACGAGATGTCTGGGATAACCTTAAGGCTAGAGGCCGGCCTTGGTCTCGAGGGAGTATAGATGCAAGAAGTGGGCATAGAAGGAAAGGACTGATAGATTGCCCGTACTTTCTCCACGAAGAAGGAAGCTAGTTCTTCACAATGGGATTTGGTAATGGTTGTAGGCACCGAGACTTTCTTGGCACTGAGGTCTTTGAGGACTTTGAATATGAGTTTGGCAGGGTTAGGACTAAGTCTAATCTCATTGGCATAATAGGCTGCCCACGTCTTGCAAATGGCTCTATGATATGACATTAGTTCAGCCAAATAATATGCTTTTTTTCCCGGGTCATAATCTTTCCTCCATTCGCATTCATGTCTTTTACATGCTTTTCTCAGTAGGGTCAGGGTGTCGTTATACGAGGGGCTAGATTCCTGGGAGTGCCCTTTAAACCAGGTTGCCGGGATGAGGGAGTCAAGTGTCCGAGTAATCCAGGCGCAGAACATTTCGTAGCCTGCCTCAACATTGTTAAATGATGGTAAGAAAGGGGGATCATCAGAAATAACAAAGGATTGAATGAACCAATGACCATGGGGTAATGGGGCCGAACGAGGGTCCAGTATGGGCAGAGGTAGAACAGTTGTGGGCTAGCAGTACAAGTGAGGAACAAAGGGGCTCTTGGAGAGGCAGGAGAAGAGGGATTGAGGGTCAAGCTGGCTAAAATAAGGAATGCACCAGGTGGACAAGAGAGAAAGCAATGGGCATGTGGGAGGCAGGCTTTGATTGGATTCAGCTGAAATGCCAGGCTCTGTTATGAGGTACTGGCACCAATGAGCAGTGTGGGAAGAAGCCATTGTGGCACACGTTTGTTGTGTTGTATTATGTTATGTTACACAGACTCACAACTTTATAGGGATGTGGCCCCTTTAATACAAAATTACAATACAAAATTACACGTTTTTTTAAATGTTCTAACAGCCCCTCAAGGTTACAAAAATTCTGCTACAAAGCCCAAAAAACTGCATTTGACTTTTGTGGGCATCAATTATTCTTAACAAAAAATGAACAAATAATTTGACAGATAACCACAATAGCAATATCTAATTTGCATACTCTTGACCAAATTGGCAATCTGTCATTTCCCCTATCTTCAAAGCTGGATGGGTTGCCCGTCAAGCCCCAAAAGCATCTTGCATAGTCATTCAACACCTTCGTACTAAAACTGAGAAAATGACTAAAGGCCTTATTTAGGGTTTGAAGGACGTGGAGATCCGCTACCAATCTTCGGGTCGCCGAAGCCACCAAACCCATGTGTCTGCCTCAACATTTAAAGTTGAGAGAACTGCTGATTGTGCGTGGGTGGAGCTTCAGCCATATTTGCTGGCACATGGTGTTTGTCGGTGACCTCTCTGGCATAGCACCTCCACCTACAGTTCATGGGAAAGGTCTACCCTGAAGTAGATTTTCCCTGTCTGCGTCTCAACCAGGACAGGGAGATTCATCACTGAAGTACTGTAGCACTTCTTGTACAGAAGATGCCTATCCTCCTAGGTGTCCAGTAGTACTTCTAAGGAAGAGGTCTGTTTTCCCATGTGTACAGCAGCACTTCTTCTATAGTAACTGCCTATCCCTCCAGGTGTACTGTAGTACTTCTATGGAAGAGGTCTGTTCTTCCATATGGACAGTGGCACTTCTTCTACAGTAACTGCCTATCCCCCCCCCCCCGGTGTACCGTAGCACTTCTATGGAAGAGGTCTGTTTTCCACTGTGTACAGTAGCACTTATTCTATGGAAGCTGCCTATCCCCCCAGGTGTACAGTTGTACTTCTATGGAAGAGGTTTGTTTTCCCGTATGGACAGTAGCACTTCTTCTACAGTACCTGCCTATCCCCCCAGGTGTACAGTAGTACTTCTATGGAAGAGGTCTGTTTTCCAGTGTGTACAGTAGCACTTCTTCTATGGAAGCTGCCTATCCCCCCAGGTGTACAGTTGTACTTCTATGGAAGAGGTTTGTTTTCCCGTATGGACAGTAGCACTTCTTCTACAGTAACTGCCTATCCTCCTAGGTGTACAGTAGTACTTCTATGGAAGAAGTCTGTTTTTCCATGTGGACAGTAGCACTTCTATGGAAGCTGCCTATCTCCCCAGGTGTACAGTTGTACTTCTATGGAAGAGGTTTGTTTTCCCGTATGGACAGTAGCACTTCTTCTACAGTAACTGCCTATCCTCCTAGGTGTACAGTAGTACTTCTATGGAAGAGGTCTGTTTTTCCATGTGGACAGTAGCACTTCTATGGAAGCTGCCTATCTCCCCAGGTGTACAGTTGTACTTCTATGGAAGAGGTTTGTTTTCCCGTATGGACAGTAGCACTTCTTCTACAGTAACTGCCTATCCCTCCAGGTGTACTGTAGTACTTCTATGGAAGAGGTCTGTTCTTCCATGTGGACAGTGGCACTTCTTCTACAGTAACTGCCTATCCCCCAGGTGCACCGTAGTACTTCTATGGAAGAGGTCTGTTTTCCACTGTGTACAGTAGCACTTCTTCTATGGAAGCTGCCTATCCCCCCAGGTGTACAGTTGTACTTCTATGGAAGAGGTTTGTTTTCCCGTATGGACAGTAGCACTTCTTCTACAGTAACTGCCTATCCCCCCAGGTGTAGAGTAGTACTTCTATGGAAGAGGTATGTTTTCCAGTGTGTACAGTAGCACTTCTTCTATGGAAGCTGCCTATCCCCCCAGGTGTACAGGTGTACTTCTATGGAAGAGGTTTGTTTTCCCGTATGGACAGTAGCACTTCTTCTATAGTAACTGCCTATCCCCCTAGGTGTACAGTAGTACTTCTATGGAAGAGGTCTGTTTTTCCATGTGGACAGTAGCACTTCTATGGAAGCTGCCTATCCCCCGAGGTGTACAGTTGTACTTCTATGGAAGAGGTTTGTTTTCCCGTATGGACAGTAGCACTTCTTCTACAGTAACTGCCTATCCCTCCAGGTGTACTGTAGTACTTCTATGGAAGAGGTCTGTTCTTCCATGTGGACAGTGGCACTTCTTCTACAGTAACTGCCTATCCCCCCAGGTGTACCGTAGTACTTCTATGGAAGAGGTCTGTTTTCCAGTGTGTACAGTAGCACTTCTTCTATGGAAGCTGCCTATCCCCCCAGGTGTACAGTTGTACTTCTATGGAAGAGGTCTGTTTTCCCATGTGGACAGTAGCACTTCTTCTATGGAAGCTGCATATCTTCCCCATGTACAGTAGTACTTCTATAAAAGAGGTCTGTTTTTCCTTATGTACATCAGCACGTCTTCTACAGAAGCTGCCTTTCCTCCCAGGTGTACAGTAGTGCTTCTATGGAAGAGGTCTGTTTTCCCTTATGTTCAGCAGCACTTCTACACATGCTTCGTGTTCTCTCAAGCGTACACAAGCTCTCTATATCTGCTGTCTTTTCTCCAAGATTTACAATAACACTCCTACAGAGGATGCATGCTCCCCCAGCTTTACTTTAGCCCCTCTATAGTTGATCACTGTTCTCCTAGATTTATGCAGTCTCGCTTCTATAGAGGATTTCCTTTCTCCCAAGTGTACAGTATTTGATTCATTTTTATTGAGCAAGCAAATACCAAAGGGTATCCTGGCACTATAGTGGAAGAAGGCAGATAAAAGCAGAGTGTAAAGAGATATATTTTGGAAAGCTTGAAAAACTTTAACAGATGTGGTACCGAGTGTATTAAAGGTGAAGTATATTCCAAGTTAAAGCTGTGGTAGTGGAAAGAGCATGGCCGCCCATTCAAGGTTTTTTTTTAAAGTGGGACTATCACAAGGCAAGAGTTAGAGGAGGCGACTTATATGCCTTGAGTATCTTTATTCTAAATGGGAAGCCAGTGCAAAGACAGGAGACAATTTCAAAGCTGCAATAATGATGCGAGCAACGTTATTTGGAATAAGTTGCAGTTTGTATGTGGAGGACTGAGGAAGGCCAACATACAAAGAATTCCAGCACTACAGTTTGCTCAAGATCAGAGACTGGACTAAAATCTGTTTTGAAGATGAAGGGAGAAAAGGAGTTATTTTATTATAACTTTAAGCATATCGAGGCAGGTAGCCATGAGCCTGAAGGTGTGATTCCTGAAAGACAAATTAGGGTCAAAGAAGATTCCAGATTATGAGCAAATGTTCTCAGAATAGGACATGCACTGAGAGAGCCAGAGCAACAGAGAGAAGACCAAATCTCTGTCTTACCGAAAATCGAAACTGCAGTTTTGTCAGTATTCAGGGAGTAAATGTAAATGTGTTTGTATAGCGCACTTCTACCCAGGGGTCTTGTAGCACTGTATTCATACCACTGTGGAACCCATCCTGGCTTTCCTGTGAAATGTCCACTCCTGAGCACCCCCAAGGTGAAGCCAGGCATCCAAGTGCTGCTGGGGCCATTGTGGAGATTAAGCAAGCTATTGCCCAGAGTCACAGAGTGGGACCCATGATTAGACTATGCACCGAGGTGAGAATTCTCAGGTCCAGGGAAATTGAGTCCAAGAGCCACCGAGGCGGGAATTGAACCCTGGTCCCGGGCCAGACCTCTGCATCAGGGTCTGCCGCTCTAACCATTGAGCCACACTTCTCCACGAGTGAGTTAGCTTTCATCCAAGTAACTAATGATTGAAGGAAGTTCTGATAAAGTTTCTGAAGAATGTGTCGAGGGCCTTTGACTTTGAAAATAATTTGTGTGTCGTCAGTATAGTCCTAAAAGACCAGGCTGAAAGATGCAGTGAGATTGGCCAAGGCAGCTACAGATAAAACAGGACCCCTGAGAGACATTGCAAACAATTGGTTTAGAAGTGGAGGGCCCTATCAGAAAGGAGGAGTACCACTCAAGCAGCATGCACCATTCCCCCCTCTGATCCAAACTTGTCTCATTGTGGTCAGTAAGATGTTATGGGAGTGAGAGTGCACAGGTGCTTGGTTTACAGTCTCTTATCTGATAGATATTTTTGAGTTGACTGAGACACCAAGGGACCTAGCAATAATACAACAATTCAATCTTCGTGAAGCCCATTTGGCTGCACAATAAAGACCAGGAATCAGTGACTGAAGTTAAGGAATGTTATGTCCAAATATTAGGCAGTTCAATATATATGCTTGTCAGGAGAATATTAAAGAGATACAAGATTACATGGCAAGCTGAAGTATCGTAGTTGGTTAAGTATCAGTAGGATAAGATACAGCCACAGCAATACAAAAACTAAGAATTAGACATAGGTGTTCCTTAAAGAAACTCTGTTTCTCTCTCCTAAACATGAATAAGTTCTAAAATTATCTAATTACGGTCCTAAGTTTAGAATAATGATGGTTTATAGAGTGTGGTCTTAAAGACATTCGGAATGCAAGAAAGTGTCAGCATAGTAAAGACTCCAGTAGAATTCTTAAAAAATTGGGAAAAGTGTTTAGCATGAATCTTCACACTTGCCAGAATAAAGGAAGCATAGAGGTCTGTATCCCTCAAAGTCTAAGGGAACCTACTCTGACTCCTAAGTATGTGAACATTAATTGAAAAAAACAGTTCAGCAACATTCATATCTCTTCCTGCCCTACCAGGAACCAATAATTTCACTCACATGGTGTACATTTGCAACATCATTTGAGTTTCCCATCCCACAGAACTTGGACAGTTACTCCAACTTTGAACATCCCCCCGTACCTGACATACGATGAAAATGAGGCTTCATCTGCTCATTAGGTCTTTATGTTTCTTACCAAGATTTCTCTTCTCAGACCCTATTGTCAATAAACTAATTCAGACAACAATACTCATTTCTCTAGCTAATGAAATCTTGAGAACGCACCTGCAAAAGAAAGAACATGCTGACCAAGCAGAGTACATTTCAAAATCAAGGCCTTTATTCAGGATAGCTTTAAATAAACATTTAATGTGCATTTCAATATATGATTATACATGCACACATGTAACTTTCAAAATAAATGCAAATGTGAAATAAAGAATGCATGTTTACTTATACAAAGCTAACTTGAAATATAAAACTTGAATAATGATAATCATTTAAAATGAACATTAGTGCACACATTTGTAAAGTTTCAGCTTCTCAATAGATACATTTCATAAATGTGTTTAAATGTTCACGTGCATTAATATTATTAAGGTACACAAATATAATCCAAAATACCGATGCATAATTGCAGAGTAATAACGTGTAATGTATGGAGTCTAATTTGCGCCACTCCAGGAGAGTGTGTCAAATGCAGCAGAGGAGTCAAGATGGATGAGAATGACCGGCCACCCTTCTCCGAGGTGAGCCTGATATTATTGGCGGCTGTAACTAAAACAATGTCAGTGCTATGATTTGAATCCAGACTGAAGCGGATTGAGCAGGATGCACGATTCAATGGAACTGTTAGTTGGAAGTGAGCACATTTTCTGTGAATTTAGCAAGCAATGGTAAAAGGGAAATGGAGGGATAATTAGCTAGCAGTGGGTGGTCCAACTAAACTTTTTGATTTAGACAGAAATAATATTGGCATTTTTCCAGGTTTAGAGCCCCGCTTGAGAGAGGCTAAATAGATGGCTTGAATATCAGGCATTATAGTCGGTCCAACACCCTGTACCACTTATGGAGATATGAGATCCAAGAGGGGCCAGAGGATATAGAGGTGAAATAAACCATAAACTCTTCTTGCGTGACTTTGGTCCAGCCAATTAATAAGACAGAACAAAGGTCAAAAGAGGACAAAGTAGAATTAAAACATGGGTTAATCGGATTCGAAATGTTATCCTGAAAGAAGTTAGAAAGGGCAGAGCAAAACATTTGAGAAATAGGATGGGAAGCAGAGAGAGTCAGGATAGGCTGAAGTTCCACAAGTTGAAACAATCTTCTGGGTGGGTTTTCAAGCCATGGTAATCCCTATATGGTAGTACCGCGATCTCCCTTTACACATTTATTGGCCATAGGTGCACAGCACATGTCTGCATAGGAGCTTAGCATTGGGGCAGTGTGTGTGTGTTCAAAGGCGCTCCAGTTTTTTACTCTGTCTTTTAGCATTATTAAATTCTTCATTGCACCAAGGCGCAGATGGAGTAAGACTATGAAAATATCATGGTTTTAGAGGAAGAATTTTTGTGAGTTACTAGTTCATTAATTGAAGTGATCTTTGCCAGAAAATGCTGGCCTTGTAGTTTTAGGAGGCTCGGAAATGGGAAATATTGAGTTTAGCCTGATTTCATGAAAGAATGGGTAATGAAGGTTGTGCTTTTTAAGGATAATTGATATTGGAAAATATTCCTTCATGGTTAGTTCAAGGATAGTCAACAACCTGGGCAAGACGTGCCAAATCTGGATGGGGAGACGTTGGTAGTGTGGGGCCGGAGAGACATTGCCTAGAGTGTGCTCTCCTGAGTGGGTAGAATAGTGAACTTGTGGGAAAAGATGCTAAGACTCACAAATGTCTTTAAATTCTTACTCCTGTAGGCCAGTAGGAATATCAGTGTGCTCATTAAAATTGCCCAGAATCGTAAGACTATTGGATTGGGCAAAATGAAGAGAAAGAGTTTCCTATAGAAAAAGCGGGAAACTATCACAGAGCAAAGATGTCTATAGACTCAGATACATTTTAGGGGGCACAGGTGGACGATTGATAGGATAAAGGCTAGAATTTCACAATCTTTGGGAGATAATATATTCCAATCCATCACAGTAAAAGAGGATTTGTATATAAGTGCAATACCACCTTCAGGGGGGTTAGTAGGAATGTGAGTGATGAATTAGGTAGCCTTGAGGAAAGACTAAGGCAATATCAGGTGCGGACTGGTTTGTAACCATTTTTCGGTAACAGCCATTATAACCAAATAAAAATCAATAGGTACGCACCTAAATTCAAGTGCACTTTGGCCAGGGCATACATTATTCAATGACACGCCAAATTATGAATGTTTTCCTTCAAAAGGAGAAGACTGTAAGAAAATGGTTTGGATGATCCTAAAATAGACTCGGGGAAGTAGGGAGGAGCAATAGGAAAACCATCATTAGGTGGAGTTATACAGGGAATTGATGGCAATTTTGCCGCATAGGGAAACAGTTCCAATCTGACTGGGTGAATCAAACTTAGAGGTGCATTGCACAGCATAAGAATATGATTGTGTGTCGCAGAGACACCATTGCACCATGGCGCAAAGGTGTCTCTGTGGCGAATGTAGGCTGATTTCAGTGCTGGCGCCAGGGAAAGGGCTGGAGAGTGCCATATTTCTGTAAATATGGCTCTCTCCTCCTCTTTCCTTTTCACACAGCGCAGCATTTGCGGCTGCTGCACTGCACTGCGTGAATAAGTGGTAGATCTGTCCAAAAGGGGCTTATTTACAAGCCCCTTGCGGGCAGGTGCGTCACTTTTTAAATGAGGGGAAAAAGTCACTCACTGGCGGCGCAAAGGGCTATTGACCTTCTAGATGCTTTTGTAACTGATTAAAGTGTGTGGTCCAATTGTTATTCTTCAGCTAGTTTCCTTTTTCTTCATTAACACATATGAGAGAGCAATGTATGAGTTCAGAATGTGTGCTTGCGGGAATCATTTTTAAAAACTATAACTTTAAATAAATGTCTCTCATTACAGTGAAATAATATGACGCACTAGGGTGAAACGTGCCCCGCACATTAAATACAATTTTTGGGGGTATTTTGAGGAGACAATGTTATTTTTACATGACGTATGTTGCAGAATTGACATGCCAAATATTTTAATTGCTCAGCTTGCAAAGCCTCACAAGACCCTTGGCTCAGCTCTCCTTGTTAATTTGTTGGCAACGTTTAATGCCGGGGGTTTATGAGAGGCTGTGTCCAGGTTCTAGGCAACAACATCACATTCTATCTATCAACCAAGAACAAGTAAGGTTACTCTGGTCCAATGTCCCTGCGCTTGCTCAAACCCATAGAGCCTTGTAAGAGGCATGGTTCAGGTTACATATGGTACCAAATGTTGAGGAGCATTTACACTGAAACACTTAGAGGCATATTTATGGGAAAGTCAAGCAACACAGTGCAGCAAGTCACATTGCTGCCCTGCGGGACTGAGAAAGGGCAGGAATGCGCTGTATTTGAATGTTTACAGCGTATTCCTGCCTCTAGCCTAGTGCTGGTGCTGTTTTGGCTGCCTAGCTCCAACACGGGTTCCCCTGCTCAATGGTGCAATGCTGCCTGCGTTGGATGCTCCAACGCAGGTTCCCTTGCACAATGGTGCAATGCTGCCTGTTGTGGATGCTCCAACGCAGGTTCCCTTGCACAATGGTACAATGCTGCCTGCGTTGGATGCTCCAACGCAGGTTCCCTTGCACAATGGTGCAATGCTGCCTGCGTTGGATGCTCCAACACAGGTTCCCTTGCACAATGGTGCAATGCTGCCTGCGTTGGATGCTCCAACGCAGGTTCCCTTGCACAATGGTGCAATGCTGCCTGCGTTGGATGCTCCAACGCAGGTTCCATTGCACAATGGTGCAATGCTGCCTGCGTTGGATGCTCCAACACAGGTTCCCTTGCACAATGGTGCAAGGATGCCTGCGTTGGATGCAGGATTGTTTTTGTGCAGGAAGGGGCACCATCCTGCACAAAACCAATCCCCTGAGGCATATTCCTCCTTTTATTTGTGCTACAAAATACAGCACACATGGAAAGAGAAAGCAAAGATGAGTAATAAAGATATTCCTCCCCTGGGAAGGCGGAGCATTTTGGCGCATTCCCATGTTTACCAGTTCTGGTAAATCTGGGAATGCGTCAAAATCTATGGGAGTTGCTTTTGAACATCCACAGAACGCCCATGGAACGCATTCCCAGGGCAGAGTAACGCAGCACAGCCATTGCGTTACTCCATATTGATGAAGCCACTCAGGGCCACGCAAAGTGACCTTCCGTGGCTTCATAAATCTCATTTTTGAGTTGCGTCGCGCATGCACCACGCCTCATGAGGCAAGTGCGACACAACTGTGCACATAAATGTGGCACTTATTACATTCTAGCACATTTTCGACGAATACAGTTTATTTTGATTTTAACTTCTTTTCATATACTGCTTTGAAACCACACTTTAAAAAGGATTCACATTTCTAAGCAGATCCATAAAGCAGAATTCCACTGTTTCCAAAATTAATCCATCATAAATCATATCAATTTTTGCCCACGTTTATACCCATCCTTACAGCCCAATATATCCTCATTTGGCCCTTCTTCATTATTTGAGAGGTTATTCCAATTTAATTGATTACATCTCAACTCTAGGATTTCCTCAAACGTTCTTAAGTTGGTAGTCCCATCCATCGAATGAGTCCTTTGCTTCATAAACAATTTTGAATTAATCATCAGATTTTCCAATTATGACCATTATATTTAGACAGTCATCAGCATGAATCAAAAAATCTGAGCTCGAGTATCTGACAAGGAGCCCACACGTGTTTTGGGGTGTGCTGCAGCTCCTTCAGGGCTCGCTTACAGCCTAGTAAACAACATATTTTACATCCTACGTTACTCAAATAATCATATAATGAACACCTTTGAGCCATCCACAATATATTAAGCTATGATGAAATAGGGACATTTCAAAAACGAATCCATACCATATGCTGGGTAAGTATTGGCAGACAATCCCAGAAACCCCTCCTATTTTAAAAGCTCGACCACAATACCATACAAAGCTACATTTCAAACTTACATGTAGAAAGTTCTCCCCAACTTAATATAATAAAGGAGCATGTTTACCGTAATTATGTAATGTTTTTCAACCAGATCAATTCCAATTACCAACTAGATGTGGTAAGAGTTGAAAGAGAAAAAAAATCATCTAATAAAGGAGTCCCGTTTGTAATTGTCTTTTCAAGTTTTGTGGTAAGCACCTAGGTGTCCCTTATATTGAACTGCCCACTATATTGTTAACAGTTAAGGTTTTCCTCTGAATCCTAATATACCACAAGGGTTCCCAAAATTATATCTTGTCTCCCCCAATAGGAGTGCACTACAAATACTCTTTCTGTGGAAAAACACTACTTCAGCCCAATCAAATGCTGAACATCTTGTGACCAACATGTGGGTAGGGCCAAAGCTCCTCTCAGTAGTGATTCTTCACGCTCCTTTTTTAGCGATCCCATAAGGTCAGGTGACAGCTGTGCTGTCTAGCCAGACCAGTGGCCCTCTCTATCTGCCTCCTGGTCTCTCAGGTGTACTTTGGTCCTTCGGTGGAGGGAGCCTGTACTCCCAGTGAGACTCCATGATCATTGAAGATATTTTCCTATCGTATGAGCACATTTTCTCCCCTTCCATCAGTTTTCCAATAAGAATCCTCATGTTGTCCCTTTTCTTTCTCTTTTCAGATCTGAAGTCCCTGAACCTCCTGGATGTGAGTCAGAACCGGTTCCATGAATTCCCACGCCGCATACCATCCTCGGTGCAACAGCTCTACCTCTCCAACAACTCACTCTCAGACCTTCCTGCAGACTCTTTTGAGTCCTTCAAAGACTTGCGCTACCTGCGGCTTTCACACAATAACCTGAGTGACGAGACTGTGCCAGTGGCGGCCTACAACCTATCCTCACTGGTGGAGCTAGACCTTGCTTACAACCGGTTCCTGGGGGTCCCATGGGTGCCGCAGAGCCTGCAGTACCTCTACCTGGAGGGGAATCAGATCCAAGGTGAGGAGGATGAGGGCACAGCTTGGGCAGGACACTGCATTCCTTCCTCTTTCAGAAAAGATGGGTGGATGAAAGGATGGATTAATGAGTGGGTGAAAGGATTATTGGATGAAATAATGTGTGGGTGTGTGGGTGAAAGATGTGTTGGGTGAAAGGATAGATGGGTGGGTAAAAGGATACATGGATGGGTGAGTGAAAGTGAAGGTATGGGTAGGTGAAACTTGACTATTGCAGTCACGCTCTGACTATTGCACTTCTCTGTACCTAAATATCAATAAAGCCACTGTAAATAATATTCAGAATGTGGCTGCTGGTCTAGTCCTGGGCGTTACAAAACGTCTGTCCATCAGAGAGGGGGCATTCGCTCCCTTCACTGGCTGCTGGTCAGAGCATGTGACTTCTTAAGACCTTAGTCTAGTTCACACTGCTTTCCGCCCTCAGGGGCCGTTGCACTTGAGAACGGCCTTCTACTGGTATATTCCCAATAGACAGCTGAGGTCTGCCTCTATTAGAAAGGTGGAAATACCTGGATTTTGAATAGCCAAGTCGGGTGGAGGGGTGTTCGGGTCACTGCTGCTAAGTTGCGGAATGCACTAACCACTCACATTGCAAGTCTTTCTTCCCATACTGCCTTTCACAAGCAGTTGAAAACCTGGCTTTTCTCCCTTCCGTAGTGGATAGGTTTGGCCTCCTCTCTTGTTGCTCTTACTCTTTGCTGTTGATTTGACACCGTTGGGTATAATGTGCTCTATAACGTTTCAAAAATTCAAAGGATTGATGGGTAGGTGGGTGGAAGCATGCATGAGAGAAAGGATGGGTGGATGAGTGGGTGAAAGAATAAGGGGATAAAATGATGGATGGTTGAGTGGGTGGAAGGATGGGGGTGGGTGAAAGGATGAATGATGGGAGGGTGAAAGGATGGGTGGGTGGGTGAGTGAGTGAGTGAAAATATGGATGGGTGGGTAAAAGGATGGGTAGATGAAAGGATGGGAGAGTAAATGGAATCTGAGATGACAAAAGAGTGAATGGGTGAGTGAACCAATGGCAAAGTAACTGTAAATTAGAGGCTGGATGATGTATGAAAGAATTAAGGAGTAAATGGAAATCTGAGAGAAGGAAGAATAAATGGAAATCTGAGCGTATCGATGGATGAGTGGGTGAAAGGATGGCAAAGTAAATGAAAAGTTGAGAGGATGGCTGCATGGCATAGCATATGGAAATCTAAGAGGGTGGATTGATTGCAAAGTATATGGAAATCTGAGAGGATGGATGGATGATAGATGGGTAGATGAATGGATAGGCAAAATGGTCACTTGATGGATGAAAGCCTTTATAGATGGATGTGATAGTCAAATGATTGGCGGATGCATGGATGGATTAATGCATAGATGATGGATGTATGAACAGAGGGATGGATGGAAGGGACAATGGATCATTGGAATGGTGAGAGATTGAATGATGGGTGACAGAATGGATTGATGACAGAATACAAAGGTACAATGGTAGAATCAGTGAATGGATGGGAGGATGAAAGGATGAATGTATAGATGCTTGGCTGGAAGAGGCAAGGGAGCTCTTCTATGGAGTTGGGCTCACTTGCTTGGTGCCATCAGAGTTTGGTTCAAAGAGGGGGAATTTTAATTTTCTGGCGACTCCCTTATCCCAAAGTGTTTCCAAGATATATTGTAGTCATGTGTGAATGGTGTTAAAGTAGTAATGGTTTGGGGTTAAGAGTAAAAGGGTGGGCTTGGGGTAGAGGTGAAAGATATCAAATTAAAGCTTTGGGGAGTAGGGTTGAGAGTTCGATGTATAAGGGTTAATCATTAAGGGGTTTGACATTAAGCTGTTAGGAGTTAAGGGTTAGGGGCATATAATTAATGATATAGATAGGGGTTACAGGTATAGGTTTAGCCATTTTAGACATAGGTTTGTTTAATTTAAGGTGTGTTTATGAATATTATAGTTATTTTTAGGCATCTGAACCACAAAAAATGGAAGAGTTTGTTTCGAGAGTAAAACTGAACAGTTAATATCAATGAAATATGCTTCAGTTTTGAAGTGATGCAAGTAGAAGGGTTAAAACAAACTGATACTATTTTTCAGCAAACATAAAATCGAATTAACAACCTACAGCTTTATTGGCCTCAGTCCTTCACCCTCAGTCTTTATGTCATAATCCCTCTGTGCTTCAGACTTGTGCTCATGTACAGCACTTATCTGCTGAAGCCACAACCATTCTGCCATATAGGTTTCAGAGGCTTCTATCCATTACCGTTGTATGCCTCTGTCCTTCACCCCTGTGAGCCCCAGATCTACTCCTTTAACCCCTCCCATGCGCCCGCGATTTTGGGGAAGTGCGGCACTTCCGCAAAACGGGCGGAGCTGCGTCGGCCATTGGCAGCACCAGCGAGGTAGCGTTGCCGTCGGCCAATGGCCGACAGCAGCATGGAAGGGGTTAAAGACCTTGTCATTCCCTTTGTAGATTCCAGATCTTCTCCTGTGTAGCCTCAGATGTATCCTTACACATGTAGGCTGCAAGCCTTCAGTCTTGCAAATATGTTGAAACAAAAAAAGCCTGGATTTGGGGTTTTCAGGAAGCACCCTACCTGCGTATTGGGTGCAGGATGCATGTAGTTTCCAGCATTCAAGTAGGTTCAACAGTCCACCCCCTGTAGATTTTTTTAACCCTTCGCAGGTGTAGGACTCACTCTCGTCTGATATACTATTCAGTCTGAGCACCCAGGGCCAGATTTACTAATGATTTGCACCAGGTTTGTGTTACAAAAGTGACACAAACCCTGCGCAAAGTGTTGGAGTGGGATTTACTACCTAACGCACACCAAGATTCGCATTGGAAAGTTCTACAAAGTAACGCTGAGCTGTGCGACCCCTCTCACCCTCCCTCTTCTCTACACCACCCCAACCACTCCACTGGCCTCCCATCTACCACTTTACCGGCTACCAACTCCCCTAACTCACAACTAAAGAACAATGCATCCTTGCTCAACTTCCTCCCCGTCACAGAGCTAGAAGTTCTCAAAATAATTGGCAATCTTAAACACACAAAAGACCCTGTACCCTCCAATCTTGTCCCCACCCTTAAACACATCATCGCCCCATTCTGGACAAAAATTATCAACACCTCTCTCTCCACGGGCTGTGTCCCCACCTCCCTTCAACTTGGTCAAATCTCACCCATAATTAAAAATTCAAATGCTGACCCAAATGACCTAAACAATCTCCGCCCTATCACCAACCTCCCCCTTCTCTTAAAGGTCCTTGAAAAATGTGTCCTACTACAACTTGACAAACACATCGAAAACTTTAACCTACTCGACTCCCTTCAGTCTGGCTTCAGGAGAGGCTGAACACCGAAACGGCAATGCTCAATGTCATTGATGACATCCATCAATCACTTGATAATGGCGAGACCTCCCTTCTTATCCTCCTTGATCTCTCCGCAGCGTTAGATACAGTCAACCATTCTCAATGTTCTTATGACCCGTTTCGGCCTTAGCGACACTGCCCTCAAATGGTTCACCTCATACCTTCAACACCGAACTCAGCAAATAAAAATTAACAATTGTCTCTCTAACCCCTCTCCTGTCTCCCTTGGCGTCCCCCAAGGTTCTATCCTCTCCCCTTCCCTCTTTAACCTCTTTATGAACCCCCTCACTCTCATTCTTAAACAAGCAGGCATCAACTACCACCTTTAAACTGATGACACCCAAATATAGATTAAAACTCATGCTGACATCTTACACCTGTACAACTCCCTTCACAAGATTCAATCCTGGTTCCAGTCAAATCATCTCAAACTAAACCCAAATAAAACTGAAATCATCCTCTTCGCCCCTAAAAAGAACCATCTCCCCATTCAATCGTGGATCTCAGACCTTAACGCACTGAACTGCTCACTCACACTGTCCAACTCCGTCAAATCTCTTAGCATTACTATCGACAACACCATCACCCTTAACGTTCACATCAAAAACTCTGCCAAAGGAGCCCTCTTCACTCTCCGTCACCTCAAGAAAATCAAACCATTCTTACCCATTGATGATTTTAAACTTGCAGTTCAATCACTGGTTCTTTCACGTATTGACTATGGCAACGCCATCCTCAACGGAATCCCCAAGGTCCACCTTGCTCCTATTAAAGCTGTGCTCAACCTTGCAGCCAGGCTCATCACAGACTGCAAACGCTTTGATCATATCTCCCCAGCTCTCAAATCGCTTAAATGGCTCCCTGTCGAAGGTAGATCAAATTACAAAACGGCCTGCATTACTCATACTTGTTATTATGCTTTTTATACCATGTTTGCCTCATTCTATCCTGATCATGTAAAGCGCTCTGATACCTCTGGGTCTAGCCAGCGTTATATAAAACTTTAAATAAATAAATAAATACTTGCGTCACCAGGGCATTCCCTGTGTAGTACACAGGCATTCTTATGCACCCACCCATGGGTTTTGATGCAAAATGTTAATATTGAAAAATACGATGTCGATGTACAACATGATATATGTACATATAATAACGAACTTGAATCTCCATTGTTAAATTGACCGGATATGACTTCCCCCTCAACTCTAAGTCTAATACGTGGTGAAGCAAGCCCTGTAACCTAGGCCTGGAGCAACCGCTTGACAGATCACAGGTAGGGTGGGACAGATAGCCCTAGACCAGCGTGCAAACAGGCAAACCCAGATCAATACCACAGAGAGGCAGCGACACCATAATGGTCTCAGGAGATTGGCCCCAATAAAACACGTTTGTCTGGAGGGGCGCACATTCAAATTAACTCTAAGTTAGGAACACACAAATAATCAGAACACAGCATGCACACTACACGCAGTGATCACACGCTCCCTATGCCAGACATCTGGACATGTACCCACTCGCCTTGCATTTTATCCACGCAAGCCCACCTGCACTTCTTATCAAGCAACCAGATTTATAGTCTCATGACTAGGCCCAGATTTTGGCTTCAAAAGAATGTATAAATCGTTTTATGATGCTTCATGTAATGTATAAAATAACGGTCAAAACCAATGTGCCTTGAGACAGTCTTCAGACCCAGACTCTGTTGCCTGCTCTCATGGCCGCTGCGTTACATTAAACTAACTGCTCCTATTTTGCCAAACTCCTCTTGTCTCTCATTTTTTCAAGTTAAATTTATATTTGAGTAACAAAACCACTGTTTACTAACATGCGTAGGCAGGAATGAGCCCCAAAACCTGATGCCTACTCGAGGCAGGTGTAACTAGTAGAAATCTTTTAACTTGTCCAACTTTGGATGTGTGGTACATTTCAAAGCACATATACAAAGTAAGAAAAGTCTTAAAGGAAAGTTTTGTTCTGAAAGATCCAGTACAAAACCTAAGCTGTAGAGAACGCACTCAAGGGTGTGTGCTATGACACTCAACAGCCATAGTGCACCAGAGCTGGGGAGGGAAAATTGGGCCATATTTTAGTAGATATGAGACATTTTCATTTCATGAAGCTTTATTCGGTTCAAATAGATGACCATAAAAGCACAGCAAAGTACAACATGTTAAACAAAGAGGTAACGCTATTAATACATAATTCATAACGTCATGTCAGTTAAAAAGTAATTATTTACACTGAAGAATAACATATCTAATCGATTGATTAAAATTTTTAAAAAATCATACTTTTCCTAGCATTGATGCACTGATTTAAGAACGTCGCAGTGTAAAAACAGATGTCAGCTGATTCTAAGTTAAAAATTAAATTCATAGCTTTTGCAACTGTGCATACTCCGTATTTAACAAGTATAGGTTTCAAAAAAGCAATACGAAAGTGCGTATACAGTTTGCAAAAACAACAGAAGGTGTACAGTACTCTGGGTGGATACATTATCACACCTACACGGCCCAGACGGATGATTCTTAATATTGGGATGGGCTACCAAACAATGGGCCAAACCGAATCGGAGCCTAGTTAATACAAATTTGTGAGAGTTCCTAGTTACCTTCCACTGTAATATATCTGTTATAAAAAATAACAGTAGACAGAGATCCGGCTGCAATTGCCCGCTTTCTTCCCATAAATGTTAAGAAGGTAATTTTCATATCGAATTTAGAGATCATAGATGCTGCTCCGGGATCATCTAAAAGATTAAGGTTAAAAATGTCTGAGAAACAGACAACAACATATTTTATCCAGGGGATATTTTGATATTTATCCAGGCGTAAACAATCCTCAGAGATAGATCTATTAAATTGCTTATCATCCTCAAGCCAAATAGACCGCCAAGTCATCAGAGGCCTAAGGTGTAATAGATCAGCTAAGTGATTGGCTGCTAACTCTCGATGAGTTAACTCAGTCGAGGCTGACATGGGCAAACAAAGGAGTCTTTTGAAAAATTAATTTTCCTCCAGCTGTAATTCTAAAACATTGCAATGACCCCATACACCTGCCCCATACAGTGCTATGGTGGTACATCTAGCCTGGTAAATTTTGAACATATCCCTTGTTCGACGATCCCCAATCTTAGCAGCAAATCTATAAATACCATGGGCATTTTTTGCCATTTTATTCCGGATATTAGTAAATTCATTTTTCCATTTCCTATCATTTGAAAAAGTAATACCTAGGTAACAAAATGTTTGCACCTGTTGCACCTTCTCTCTATCTATAAAAAAAGTATTTAAAACTCTAGCTTTAGCTTTAGCTCCACAGGTCATGGTGTAAGTCTTCCCTTTATTAATTACCAATTTTCTATCTTTAATAAAGGAAGAAAAACTGTCCATTAATCGGTGCAGTCCCACCGGGGTTCTAGACAATAAAACAGCGTCATCGGCGTATAATAACACCGGCACTGGTACACCATTGATCTGGGGTGCATCAGCATTAACTTTTTTTAAATGACATTGATTTCATTAATAAATAAAATAAATAAGAGGGGAGCCAAAACGCAGCCCTGTCTGATTCCTCTTCTGACACAAAATTTTTGGGTGCATTCTCCTCTAGTACCAAAGCGCACACAGGTATTCAACTTCTCATATAGCCTAGCCAAAAAGAAGATTATGCCCTCGGGTGCGCCTAGTTTCAACAACGTTGGCCGCAGTAGAGCATGATCTACCATATCAAAAGCGCTACTCAGGTCTGCAAAACAGAGGTAAATTGAGCCTGGTTTGGCTTCAGTGTACTTCCCGATCAAAAGATCAAGGTTAACACATTGATCGAGCGTACCACGGCCTTTTCTAAAACCAAACTGGCTATCAGCTAATATACCATTCTGCTCAGCCGAATCCTCCAATCTTACAAGCATAACTCTACTCATCACCTTGACTGATGAGTCAAGGAGTGATATTGGGCGATAATTTTTTGCGTCAGACCTCGTGCCCTTTTTATAAATTGGTACTATGATCGATTCGCCCCAGGTTGCAGGGGGCTCAGAACACACAGCTGCATTAAAAACAGTTGTAAGAAGGGGTCCCCATACTTCTGGGGCAGCCTTATAAACGTCTATAGGAACCCCATCGGGGCCCTGGGCTTTCCCTCCTTTACTGTTACGTATTCCGCATTCAACTTCCTGGACAGAAATATCTAGTGGCACGACCGCCCACTGATTTAAACAAATCTCTGTTGGTTTATCGGGATCAAAAATATAAGAGAAATGGGAAATCCACCCTTCACTTGATACATTAGATGTTATCTCTGGTGTTTTGTCTTCTTTTAGGAAGGGGGAATTAAATAGGGTAAAATAGGGTACAGTTTGAGAGTTTGGCTGCTTGGTTAAGGCAATCCCAAGCCAATTGCTGTAATTCGCATTTCCTCAATTGGAGCACACGCTTATACTCCATTCTCAAATTAGTTATTACATTTTTGTCCCTTTGCTTCTCCCCTAACGCGTTTAAGTGTGGTTAGTGCAGCAGTACATTGATGGTTGAACCAACCCGGTCCACTCCTACATCGTCTGCTGTTACTTCCGGTAAATTTGGCATCAATCGCTCTATTGATTACATTAAAAAGTAATAAGATTCTTTCGGGGTCAAATCTATTTTCTAGAAAAAACAATGTTCGGCAGGCTCTCCTTAATTATAGAACTAGATAGTTCATTAGCCTTTTTTCCTGCCCATCTTAGCCTGACCCCATTTGTCCTATGAAGTTCCACATTTGCAATTATATTACCTACAACAATCGAACTATCAGCCCATAGGTTGGTATTCAAAATAATCTGATTGTGATCGCTTGAAGTGGTAAGTTCAATACGTGGGGGAGCACAGTAAGGAATAATATTCGATGACACAATCACATGGTCGATGACAGAAGTGGCATGCCAGTTTTTAAAAGTAGGAATTACCAATCCATTATCGTCTTTACAGCATTCCACTATTTCCAGATCGTGACAACCCATAAGTTTATGCAATGCTTCGCCCTACCCATTATGACCAAAATGCAAAACATCACAACCTGCATTATTAGTAACCCCACAAACCTATTGTGCCGACAAATCACACAGTGCAATGTTAAAATCCCCCAGCCAAATAAAATCAAATACAACATTAGCTTCTTGGCACAAATTATCAATAGTTGCGGCCAAATCAATTACTAATTTAGCCCTAGTACCATCGAAAATATTGTTGTAGTAATTAATCAGCAAGATATTACGCTCCTTCCCCTCTATTAACCATAGGATCTGTACAAGATCATTTACAGGTATATACCTGTTAACCAAAATAGGGCATGAAATAGTTACAAGTGTAAGGAGGCCCCCTTTGGGTCTACCTGGCCCCCACCCACCGCTAACAGGTTGTAGGAGACAAATCCATCATAATTAACTTCACTTGTACTCCATGTTTCCTGAAAACATAGGATATCATGGGCATTGATAAATTCTGACCAGCCAGGATCTTTCTCCTTAGATTTCAGCCCCGCCACATTCCAACAAATAATTGTTGTGCTTTTTTCCCTTGCACTGTCACTATCGTGCACCATACTGTTGTTTCTCCCCCCCTTCTCAATCTGAGTTGTTTTACTTAAATCCCCACATACAATTAGGGCACTTTCATCCAACTCCCGGTTGATATTTGTACTAGATATAGAATCTGAGCCCACACTAATTATGGATTTTCGAGCCACACTATTCCCCATACAAATAGCCACAGGAAAACTAATAGGCACCAGTTGTCGGAATTTCCCTATCTGCTCGGGTCAATCATTAGCATCCATAGAACTTAGAATCTGGTATCGATTCTGCATTACAAGATCAAGGTGTGGCCTTTGCACAGATTGCCATGGTTTACCTCTTCTACCATTGCGGGGAGGGCTACCAGGGGGGCTATAGAAAAATCCAAGTGAGCGGGCACACACACTGCCATCAGTTGTCGGCAAGGATGCTGCTCTCAAAAGAACAGTGGCTGCATGTTGTGGGTGTTTAAAATGAATTATACCACAATCACCCCTAAAACATTTCCTTGAGTTCCCAATCCAATGCACCCTTCTGGCCGTCAAGACTTGATCTGAGAATTCAATAGGGAAGCCACAATGTCTGTGCAACCAAGAAACCGTTTTAAATTTGAGGGTTTCATGTGTTTCTTGGTATCTATCATGCTCATCTGGGGGGACATTGGTTAAAACTACCACATATGGGGCGCAGTCAGGCGGGAGGTTAGTATTGCGCCTATGTCTTACCTCGGTCCAGTCTTCATTACCATCGGCCTTTATTACAGGCTGGCTGTCATTATTCACTATAGGCGTGGAAATTAAAGGATTACTTGGATTACTTCTGCCGTTATCACTAGTGCCTATGACTCTCTGCGGGGCAACATCCTCCTTATCACAATCAATTGGTGGCGTTGTCATTTGACTACCCACTGGTTCTACCGAGTTTTTAAGTAATCCGCCTGGTCTATTGACTTCAGCAGTTAGCTGGTCAATTTTGATCATGAGTGGTTTAACAATGGCCTTCATTTTAGAATCGATAATGCCCACTAGATTACTAATTAATTCGGCATCCAATGTAACAGCATCGTCTCTAGCCGTGATGTTATCATCCTTATTCGACATAATGGGAGGGGTAACTGCTCTTTTCCTAGCTGGTCGTGGCACTCCCCTTTTAGTCTGACCTTTTCTACAGACCCTAACCGCTCTAGAAACTGGAGTACGTGGGTGCTGAGGTGTGGTAATAATAGAAACTTCCAAATCAACCAAATTAGGGGTGTCCTGCCCAGATGTATCTTTAGCAGAGGCCTCTGGATTATTAGTGCTACCACTTTCATCCAATGAGAGTGGTACCGGCACTGCTTCCATGATAGGTTGCGGGAGGGGGCTAACTAAACCCAACGACTGCCGCCTCTCGTTATTAATCTTGCTCACAACCTTCACCAAATAGTTGTCTATAGTGTGGGGCATCTGAGTGGCCTTGAGTTTAGACATAGCGCTAATTAAAAGAACCGATATAAAGCTTCTTAAGTTTGACAGAAATGATAACAAATATAACACACACCAAATGTAAATTAATATAGTCTCACTATGTATATAGCCAGTTTGGGATAATCAAGGTTTCTGGCCCAGTCCAGTCTCTTTCTGTCTCGGACTGTCCGCCCTTTGTCCGGCTTGTCCCGCGCGCGTCCCGCGACGCGGAGGAAGACGCTGTTCTTTATGCGCCTCCGGGCGCGAGATTGCTCAGGTGTGGGCTGTGGGCGGGACCGCTAGGCAGGCTGGGGGCTGTAGTCTCCCCCCTCTGCGGCCGCGCGGTGGTGCTGCCAGCGGCGGCAGGGGAGACCAACAGCGTCGGGATCCCAGGTAAGTCTGCAAAGCTCCGGTGGATTTGGCAATGATGCTTGAGTTCTCCCCCAAGCAGCTTCTAAGTGCCATAATGACATATTTTCTCTCTCCTTTTGGTGCGTTGCTCAAATATTAGTAAATATAGGCCCACTCCCGTTCTGCAGCTCCTTGTTAATGCGCCTCAGTTAAGCAAACCTGCAACACCTGGTGGTACACATTTCTAGCTAGCCTGACTACTCTGTATACTAACTTCAGTCCTAGCCTGCTGCATCCTCAGCTAATGCAGTACTGGAAACCGCAACAGCCCTGTCGATGTACCTCTTTATTTGTTCGAAGCTTTCTTTGCTTCTGTTTTAGAAATAGGACTAAAACAGAGCTCCACAAATGCATCTCATCTCTGATATGCAAGTCCTGTTCTATTGTAATATACAGATCTTCACATGAACCCCACCCCAGACTTGCTATTCCAGTACTGGAGCTAACGCACGGTTCCCAAGTCTGCCAGTGCACCCCAAGTCTGCCTTGTGACACCCATGCTATTCCATTAGGGAATCCTATGTGTAGCGCTTGCCATAGACCACAATCGTGACCAAGAACACCCCTCATTTCCACCCTCCACATCTACCTGCACCAGCATATCCTGCCTAATCCATGCAATGAATGAATCCACAGCCTGCTCTCTAAAACACTAGACCGCTGCAACTTTAAGATGTTGTTAACTCTGCTCCCGTGAATGCTTGTTTTGGAGTGTAATCTTAGAATCTTCATCTGTAAACTGAGACATGACAGGATGGGGGGTTGCCAGGGGCCCCCAGAGACAGGAAAGCGTGGCAGGGTGGGGTGGGGTGGCCTGTGTTTCCTCATGCCTTGAAAGCCTCCATTCTGTTCCTAATTATCTTCTGGAAGGCAGCTCATATTTTACAAAGGACATCTGTTTCATGTAGAAGACACCCAGGCACTGTAGATTGCAAGGGAAGATGTGTGTGTGGCTGGAAAAACGAGGCAAGATTGAGGTGCTTTGATAGAGATGTGTGTAGGATTTGGTGCTGGAATAGCAGTAGGTGTGCAAGGCAGAATTGAGGTACACTTCCATATATGTTTGTGTCTCCTTGTTCTGTAAAAGTAGTGGGTGGTGCAGGGCAAGTTATGGGCATAATGACAACACATATAGTTCAGAAATAACATGGTGATGTTTGTCGGGATCAAGGTCCATTGATGGAGCTGTGAGTGAATTCCAGTGTTGGTATAGCAGGGGCTGGTGCAGGGCATGATAATAGAATGAATTTGCAGAGCTGTGCGTGGGACGTGGTTCTAATATTGGCATTGATAGGATTTTATGTAGGATGCAGTGCTGGAATTGTAGGAATGCTAGACTGCAAGACAGGATTGAGGTGCACTGGCATAGCCATGTGTGCACGTGTGCACAAGTTTGTGCGTGTTTTAGATCGGAAAAGAAGGGGATGATGCTGGGCAGTGTTGAGGCACGTGTTGTGGGCAGGCTTGTGGACCCAAGGCCTGGGTAAATGAGTGGCACCTGAATATATTGGATAATTTTCTGGATAGATCTTGTTTTTTTTTTTTCTTTTTCATTCTCGCTCTTTTCTCTCGCAGCCTTCAACATCAGCAGTTTCTGCCGCATGATGTCCCCAGTGCACTTTTCCCGCCTACGCCTGCTGCGTCTGGACGGCAACAAGCTGAGCGCCTCCGACCTTCCATCCAATTGGATGCACTGCCTGCGCCTCGTGGGCCACGTGTACGTCTAGTCGCCACGCTCTCAGCTCGAGGAGAGGTATCCAGCTCTACGTTGCAGCGACGCGCGGACACTCCACTGAACCTAGCCCGGCCAACATCTGTGGCACCCAGAGGGAGTGGCAAGGCCCATTTACCACCCCCTTAATTGGGGAATCTGACTAAAATAATAGGGTTGCACTCGGCCCAGGGGTGTGAGCGTGGCCACTGTAGTCCAATTATCTCTTTGCTTTAGTATCCGGCATGGGGCGGAGACAGTTTTTCTCTCCAGCATTAGAGGTCATGGCCCCCTTGATATCCCACTACAAAACGGAGATCTCTGGTTGTCCCACATCTCTGTTGTGCATAAGTAATCCTGGATTTTTGTCTTTGCATTCTGAGATTTATAGTCTTCCATGTATGATGGGTACACTAAAAATATAAATATCGTAATGCAAAGGAACAGGCATAACTGGATAAGCTGCTCAAAAGCGGCATGGCACACATTATCCTGCAAATGACAGTTTCAATTAAGAAAACCTCTGCATACTTTGCGGCCAAGAGACCGACCAAAACAACACTGGTTTTTAAACAAACTGCACAATGCATTCTAGGACATGAGAGTTTTGGACCAACCCTTTATTTCCTTTTAGTACCAGAACATTTTAAAATAATGTATATTTGCTATGTTGCATCACAAGCTTACATTCGAGCCTTAAGCATTATGCTTCTTTATTCACAAGGTCTCTAGTCCCTAAATGTGATGTTTTATATGATTTTTTGTAATACATGCTTATATGCTGTTTATATCTGAAGAGTGTACTTATGCAGTCATGTCATTCACATCTATGTACTCATTTGGCAGTTCAATAAATGTATCTCTGCCTATGACATCCAGAATATGTGCATTTCCACTGATATAGTATTCAGTCTGACATAGCCAAAGGAGCAAAAGGGATCAAAGCTTCCAACACTTTGTTACAGATGCTTTATGCTACGTCGCCTTTTCTTTTGTCTGATTGGAGCCTAGTTCATTAGAAAACCCTATGTCTGATTGTTATTTGCACTGTTATAAAAGCTCTGCCTCGTGGATTACCTCACAACGATGACTCAAACAACACCTTCCACAGGGGCGGCTGGTGACATTTTACAGTGGTGAGGCGCAAACTGATTTGCGAGTGCGGGCCCCAGGCCACTCAGGCCGGCGGCGACCCCCACTCCCAACCCACATACACAACACTCAAAGAAATGTATTCACACACGCATACACACAAACACATCCATTCACAACACTCTCCACCAAACATTCATGCATACCCGCACGCTCGCACCAAACACTTTAAAATAAAAGAAAAACACACACTCTTACCTTGCTGCCGGTCCCGGTCCGCGCCACCTCTGGGCTCTGCTCCCCACACGTCACAGGCTCACAGCGCCCCTGGCCAATCCTGGCACCAGGGGCACAGGTACCTTCTCGCCCGCAGCACGCCCATTAGGGCTCCTAATGGGCATGCGCAACGCCGCAAAAACACAAGTGCGCATGCGTGGGCACGGGTAAAAATTCACCCTCCGTCCCCACGCATGCACACTTGTGTTACGCCTGTACAATCATGTCAATCAATCAACATGACGCCCGCCCGGCGTTCTGACGTCATGTTGATTCATTGACATGATTGTCACAGTCTTAACTCAAAAACGCTGAGGGAGCTGCAGGCGGCTTCGGGCAGGGGGGCTACGCCCCCACGCCCCAATGGACGAACCGCGCCTGCTCCCACTGGCTCCAGCTTCCAGGCAGAGATTCCTAAGAGTGTGGAAGCCATGGTGTATTGTCCAGTGTTTTGTTGTGGACTTCCTAGATCCTTTCATAGAAAGCCCCTACCTTTATTTATTTATTTATATTTATTTATTAAGTGTTTTATAGAGCGCAAACTTGACCCGTTAGGGTATCAGAGCGCTTTACAAGGGTCATAGAGTTATACAAAGGTTAAGCATCACATAATATTCACACAGTGCAGGAAATATGATGGAAAGAGGACAAATATGTACAGATTATATTTACAACTAAACAAGAAAAGGGCTCCAGGTATCTTGGGGGAAAAACTAGGTAGTCAGGAGGAAGGCCAAAGCCGGACATTAGACAGGGTCTTTGTGGTGGTTGGTGGCAAAAGTTAAACAAGGAATTTACCCTTAAGGTAGGTTTTGGCTTCCTTCTTGAAGCGTGTTAGGGAAGGGGTTCTTCTAACCGCGGGTGGGAGAGAGTTCCATTTTCTTGGTGCTGCCCCGGAGAAGGCTCGATTGTACTTTTTTCCCCAAAAAAACGTGCAGGTCGGAGGAGGAGGTCGCTAGCGGACCGGGAGATTCTGCTTCCTCCAGATATCACAAATTTCTGTGCAAGATATGCTGAGGAGTTTGTGTATAGCGCAGCCGCGGCCGATTGTGGGAGTACCGGCCGGGCGGTGACGTGGGGAGGGGGAGGGGCAGGGTGGGGGTAGTAATGTATGGATTACGGATTTTAAAAGGTAAGTAAACATAAAAAATAAATAAAACCAATTTCATTTTTATGTTTACTTACCTTCCAGTGTAAGTTAAAATCACCAAGGAAACATCATTAGCGTTGGAGGAAGTTTTAGCTGTGATGATTTCCATGAGGTGGTCAGTGAAGGAATCGTTTTTCCCTGGGGGAGGTAGAAGATGTGTAGGTTACACAGATGGGTGGAGTTGCTGCAAATGGAGAGGGCGAGGTATTCGCAGGAGTCGGTGGTATCCGCTAAGAGCTCCGTGACAAGGAGGTTAGAGCGGTAGATGTAGGCGATGCCTCCTCCTTTCTTATTGGATTGCCTGTCCAGCCTTGTAATGTTTTAGAATGGAGGGACTAAGAGGTTGAGGCATGGAGATAAGTATTCATTAAGCCATGATTCAGTAAGAATCGCTAAATCGAATTGATTGTTTAGAATGAGATCAGCAATATCTGCAGCGTGTTTGACTGCAGATCGGCAGTTGATTAAGAGACCAGATAAAGAGGGGTCGGAGGGTGTGCCGGGAGTCAGGGCGGACAAGTGTACCGGTGTTAGATTGCTTTTAACCACACTTCTGTTACGAAGGGTAGCTGATCTGTTAGGGTTGATAGTCACTGTGCAAATGGTCTGTTCTGCAATCACCTCTAGTAGGTCTGGGGTAGCTGGGGCACAGTTGTAGTCCTGGAGGATGGCAAGAATGTCCTTTTCAGTGAGGTCAAGAGTTCTTGGGGTTGCAATGGTGGAGTTGTAGGAGAAGACGAGGGCTAGGGTTTCCTCCTCCGAGAGGTAGCATGGTTGCTTGTGATCGCGGAGGTGTCTCAGGTATAACGCTAATGGGTGCTTGGGTACCTCTGAGAGATGAAGGGGGTGGGGTTCAGCCTGGGCTTGAGGTTAGCGAGGGAGAGTTCGGCGAGGTGAAGGAGGTGCGTGAGATCCAGAATGGAGATATGGATGCTCTGAGTTAATTTGGCGGGTCTGGAGTACAGGGTGGCGGAATCCATGTGAGAGGGAGGCACTAGCGGGCAGAGGAGCAATGATGCAGGAGGCGATCTGTCAGTATGTCTGGTTGGTGGGGTGGGGGTGGTGGGTCGACCGGAGACGTAGGTCTTGGGCGGCATACCAGTCTTGCAGACAGAGTGGGAGGCTAGCGGGGAAGGGACCAAAGGCCTGGGGATGATTCTGTTGGCAAGGCCGGGAGACCTTGCCAACAGTAGGGGTTAGGATGGTCTGAGTTGGAAAGCCTTGGAGGGGTAGTTTGTGGGCTAGAAGGGCTATCTCCACCTGTATCGTGGGTCCTTGGAGGTGTATCAATCTCACAGGCAGAGTGAGGAGCTAGGGGGGAGGAGACCATGAGTCCAGGGACGTTACTGTGGGCAAGGCCGGGAGGCGTGTAGGAGGTTTTAGGATGATCTGTGTTGGAAACCCGTGGAGGGGTGAGTTGTGGGTGGCTCGACCCACAGGGGAGGCTGATCTGACGGTTGTTAGGACGGGTGTAAGTGGCTCTACCGGTGTTAATCACATGGTTTCTGAAGAGGGTGAAAAGGTCCACAAGTTTATTAAGGTTTTTGGTTGAGGCTTGGGTCAAGATGATACCATTTTTGTAGTGTGTGATGGAGAGGTCAGCTCATAGGGTTGAAGAGGGTGCTATTGTAAGCTTAGTGCCGTATGGAATTTTCCTGGTTGCGCGTATGTTAAGGAGGTGCGCAAAGGTTTTGGGCCAAGAGATGGTTCTTCTGGAATAGAAGATGAGGTAATTAATGACTATGCCATTGTCCGCAGTGTAGCGTAGGTCAGAGATCAATGTCTCGGGGTGACTTTTTAGGGTGGAGTGCTGAAAGGATTTTGCCGCGGTTTTAGAAAGGTTGGTGGGGTAGGCCAGAGTAAATGAGTGTTCCCAGTCACGATCAGGCCAGGACCTGCCATAATTGTTAGAGTGGGTCACTATAGGAGCAGAGTGGAACAGTTAAGCAGCAGAGGGGATGAGTCTCCAGGTATCAAGGATCTATAATGACTGAGCTGGTTTCTTAAGGGAGGAGAGGCAGGGAAACCGCATCCCTGCAACGTTGTGGAAAGCGGTGCATCCCTTGGCAGGCTGTCTTGACAGAGCAGGCTGTCGGAGTGTTGGGGCAGAAGTCCAGGTGTATTTGAGGTTCTGCGAAGCAGAGGCACATTGGGATCCCTCCTGAGTTTACCTCCTCAATCATCCAGGCGGGGTAGTAGCATCAGGGCATGCATCAGTGAGTCAACTACACAAGCAGTACAGGTGACTCCGTTGTACCTAGTATTGGCAGTCAGTCTTAAATGTGCAGGAGCCAAGCCTGGAGTGGCAAATTTAGTAAAGCTGGAGAGGACAGTCATGCAGTAATCATGAGTCCACTGTAAAAATGCTGTTATTGCATTGTTAAAAGCACTTTATAGCACTGACATGCATTAGTAGGGTATTTTAGGGCTTTCATAAGTCTACCACCGTCGCTATTAAGGATCAGGCATTGTTAGGTGTGGGGTTCCTGTGAGGAGTTCACTGTAAAAATGCTGTTATTGCAGGAGTCCACTGTAAAAATGCTGTTATTGCATTGTTAAAAGCACTTTATAGCACTGACATGCATTAGTAGAGTATTGTAGGGCGATCATAAGTCTACCACCGTCGCTATTAAGGGTCAGGCATTGTTAGGTGTGGGTTTCCTGTGAGGAATTTGAAGCACCGCCATTTTGAAACTGAGGGCGATGTCTTCAAGCTGTCGCCATTTTAGGGTCAGGCATTGCTCAAAAAAGAAACTGAAGTCAGATCTCTAACTTGTCTTGGAAATAGATTGTGGTCTTTAAAATCAGAATGGATTTTATATGCAAACGCTTGCATAATGCCTTGTTTGCGGTCCGATGTGGCCCAGGAGTACAGTAAAAGTGCTCCCCTTTGTTAAAAGCGCTACCATTTTGGGTGCATTAAAACTACGACCCAAGATCGAGATCAAGTGATTAAGACTGGGAGCAGATTCACTAACAGTTTGCTCCACAAAAGTGTTGCAAACTGGTGCAAAAAGTTTATTTGTGATTTACTGGAAAGTTGCCTGAAAGCAATGCAAATTAGTGCTTTGCGCTGCTTTACATTACTTTGCATCAAGGGAGTGTTCCATGGGTGATATATGGGCATTCTAATACAACCACTTATGGTATTTGACACAAAGTCATATCTACGTACAATGGTAGGCAGGCCTTTGTAACAAAAAATATTCTATCTTTGAGGCAGGCGTTAAAAAGGAGAACTGTGTTTATTTCTATAAATGTTTTTGACTTTTTAAGTGTGCTGCACTGTACAGCACACATCCAAAGTGAGAAAAGCTTAAATGTTTATCCAAGCATTGTATTTTATACTGGAGGGACACCCAGTACAAAACCTATGCTGGACTCACGCTCACACCCTTGCACTATGATGCAAAAGTGTGTGCGTGGCGCTCGACAGCCTGATTGTGCACCAGCTAGGGAGAGTGTAGGAGAGTGCCACATCTCTGTAGATGTGAATCTTTCCTCCTTGCTCCCTCTCACCCAGTGCAGCACACGAACTTTAAGCGCTGCGATGCATTGAGTGACAGGCACGTAAATCTGGCCCAAAGTCTGCAAACCTACACTCTCGATTTCTTTCTTGCTATCACTCCCTCTCCAAAAGCACTCTAGCCGTTCCCTTCCCCAAATCTCACCTAGCACTGGGCTCTTAAATGCATACCACAGACACTAATCCAAATGCTTCAGAGCATTCCACCATGCACATTACTCACTCCATAATTGTTTCACATTGTGTGTGCTATCTGTATCATACTTGAATGTTTTATCTCCATAAGTAGCATTACCTAGTCTTAAATCCCTTGGGTCGGTCATCAACCTATTACAGCATTGCACCTTCAGTGCTCACAATTAGACTTTAACTCAAGCCTGATTGTCATAAGAAACAAAACATAAAATTCATAAAAACTAGGGGGCATATCATCAAGGCCCACAATAAAATTATTGCTGCTTTAGCGTCCGTTTTCGGGCGAAAAGCGGCGATAATTTTATCGCACTATCAGCAAGGACACGCTAACGCGTGTTCCCATGCCTCAGCGCCCTTTCTCTTAATGCCCAGGTTTGCATCTCTAATGAGATGCAAAGTGGGCGTTCCTCACCAAAATAACGTGGGACATGTCGCTAACCCACATTTCTCCTATCAACAATCTGCACGCTAACCTGCACAGCGATAAGAAAAGTAGCACTAACCGCACTTATCGCTACTTTCCTTACGCCTGCTTTCCATCTGACTTTGCCATGATAGCCTAAGTGAGGTGGATTGTGTGGATGAATCCACCCTGCCCTATCATCAACATATCGCCTATCGATGTGTGATTAACGCGGGATTTCCAGCAATAATCACACTTTTTGCAACTATCAATGGATTATTTTTCGCATTGGAGATAAGCGTTGCTGATAGCATGCTATCTTTGCGATATAATCCAGCGATAGCCGGAGATAATTATCCTCGCGCTAAGCGTGCTTAGCGATAATTATCGGCGGCCGTTGCTGATATGCCCCTAGATTTGTCAGACCACTTATTTATTCCTTTCAAACTATTGGCCTTTATTAATCCTCCCCATACATATAGATATGGAAATAGTAAAATCTAGAGACATCAAAGATACTGACAATCAGCATTGCCAAAGCCATTGGTGTTGGCTTTAATGTGTTAGCACATGCAAAAACAGGTATGCACAAGTGTGCACATACTCCTTGTGCTATGTCTTTGTGAAATCTATCTGCTCATTGCCACATGTCTGTGCCCTCGTTGTATGCCTGAAAGTTGCGGAGTTGCCATTGTTTATTCCCAAAATGTGCTTAGCTAGATCCTGATAGATTTTCTCTCTAAGTTGCAAAACTATTATTTTTGGGATAATACTCCACATATATTTTAATTAGTTCCCATTGCATATGTCAGGGTTCACCTGTTCCCAAAAATTATCCTTTGTCTCTGTACAGCTACTTTGTTGCCTGGAGAATGACCATTCAGTTCAAATGGTTCACCCACTTAATCATTATCCGACCAATTCTTCCTGGTGTCAAATGCTGAATATGATCCCCAACCCTGTCCTTGGGTTTTTTAATTATTCCAAAAACTAAAATGCTCAAAACTGGAAAGTAATCTAAAAACATATGGGCAAATACACCATCAGGAAGATACTTAGGATTTGTCAGAACTCACGAGGGAAAAAATCATTCCTTGACCATTGTTTGTGCTTCTGAGAATAAAAAGAATTAACTCAGTTCCCAAAATTCGAAACTCTCAGTCGATCTAACAATCCCAATACTCCATTGATTTCTGTTTGTTCTTAGGTGTATTTTCATCTGTGCTGTGTTCTTTTACATGACCAAACATGTTTCCTTTTGAGTAGCGCATCATGATCAATTCCCCAAATTATTTTGGCATCTCCCTGAATCAGATCTAAATTTAGCTTTTCCATATTTATACACTTGGGACCCATAATACAAAAAAACTTCATGTAAGAGGAACAACTAGTACATTATACAATGTTTATGTATCTTGAAGGTCTACATGAATAATGTAGAATACTATTCACCGTCCATGATTTCAGAGATCACATAGAAGCAAAGAAAAACAAGGAGGCGGGTCCACCCTGGTTTGCTATAAAAAGTGTGTCCTGTGTCTAGGATGGTCCTGTTTAATCTTGGTTCTTGGCTTCTCTGCAGAAAATCTCTCACACAGGTAAACAACCAGCTGGTCTCTCGTGTGCCGCACTGTTGTCCAAAACACTACTCAGTGACATTTGGGGTATGCCAAAGGTCTCTTGTAGGCTTTGGTGCTACTGCAGGTGCTCTCATTGCCTGTTTGGTATACCTGCATGCACCACTTCTATTGCATGTACTCTTGTTGCCTTTGTGGTATACCTGCGCACACCACTTCTAATGCATGTACTTTCACTGCCTACATTGTATAACTGCATGCACCACTTCTATTGCATGTACTCTCTCTGCCTATATGGTACACACTGGTTGCCTGCATGGTATTAAGTAAAAACAAATTCAAATTGGGATTTTTCAATAGCATACCATACTGCTCATTACTACATTCAAACTGTCAAACATGCCTCATAGAAACCGGTTCAAGACAAAAAAATTACAAATATACAAATGTTTATTAATTAGATCCGTTCAGTACATTAAAAGTTGTTTAAAATATGCAGTTTTAGCTATAATAATAAAAACAACAATCTAAATAAGTTCATTACATGTTATACATAAATTAAAAAAAGGAACAACACAATCTTCATTAGCACATAATTATAACAATTCCAACCACTGTTAATATCACGTTCTCCAAGTCATAGATTTTTGATTCATAGGAACCCCTAAATAGTGGTGGAGCAACAAAGGACCAGAAAGCGACGCGTTTCCGTGGTTTCAAAGGGTCCAACCACCTTATTCAGGCTTAATAAATGGTGTCTCCCAGCAGTCTTATCGAAGGCTAGGATTGTCAGATGTTAAGGTGGGGAGCTTGTTCCTCCACTCAATATATCTCTAGGCTCCTCACAATGATATAGGGAGCAGGACTGATTTGTGTTCCCGATGTCGCCCTTACTTATCTGAAGTATAAGAAGGGGATGCTCTCTCGATGTACACTATTCTCACACTAATCTGCGAAATCTTCAGTGTTCAACTTCTGTCGTCCCTAATATGCGGACTGACACCAGAGAATCGCCATGTAATAATATCCTGATTTAGCTTAGAAACACATCTAGAGATCCAAATGGTTCGCCTCAGATAAAATCGTAGCCAATGTACAGAATCTCTCTTAATAGAATTCAATCTATGCCTCTCAGGCTCTCTGCGGAATTTGCTGCTGGGACTAATCAGCCTCCTGGCGTTCTCCGTTCTCTGTTTTCGACCAGCATGCACCACTTCTACTTCTGGTGCTCTGGTTGCCTTTGTGGTATACCTGCACGCACCACTTCTACTGCAGGCGGTCTTGTTGCATGTGTGGTGTATCTGCATGCACCACTTTTACTGCATGTGCTCTCGCTGCCTGTGTGCTATACCTGCACGCACCACTTCTACTGAAGTTGCTCTCACTGCCTGTGTGGTACACCTGTATGCAGTGGCGGCTGGTGACATTTGAAAGTGGTGAGGCGTAACATTATTGTCGTACTGCACTGCGGCGAGCGAGCGAGCCTGAACAACCTACAGGGGTTTGGGGGGGGGGGTTTCCCACCAAGAAATATTTGAAAAAAAGATTGCACAAACGGTGCATTTTCAAGCAAAGTTGATGAAGCAGGAAGGTTAATAAAGCAATTGGTGCTGGGCCTAACAAACATAGATCAGTCACTGCACCTCCCCTCACTTCACACAGTTTTGCTTATATCTGTTTGGGATCAATGTAAAACAAGGGGGAGCACCTTCAGTTGGCTCAAAGATGTTGTGTCCCTTGAGGAGAAAACATTGGGTCAGCCAGAGAAGTCAAAATAGAACAAGTTGAAACAGCTGTCTAAAGAGTGTGTGGAATTTCATCCCGATACCCTAAGAAAATCACAAAAACACTCAATATATCACAATTCACACGCCACTTCACAAATCTGCATATAAGCAGGCTGGGAGCTTGGAAGCTATGAGGACATACAATGACATACAATAACAAAACCACACACCACCCACCTACGGCACAGTGAAGGCCCTATAACGAAGCGTACTCATGCCATTAATGTATCTGAATTGCTTTGATTTGCAATTGCCTTTGCCATATATAGAACACCTCCTACTCCTGGCGATTTTGAAAGGTTATCATAGGCAGCGACACATGATCATTTTGCGATTTGAAATAAACAAAGTAGGGTGCAGTGGGTGAAATGTAGGTGCATGCATGTTAATAGGCAGATGCAATTTTCACACTATTTGCACTGTACATTTCGCTGAATACACTGGTTCAGAGTTTCTCCTTCAGCGCTTACAAAAACACATTTACATTCCACCCAATGCAACTTCTGACACATTTTTAAAGCAAATATAATAGAGTAATGTTGCGCTCATATAATCCCAATTTTCTTGTTAACATGTATGCCAGCTTTAAATTATTAACATTGGTAACTGTAACTCATTAAAACATGACAAGAGATGTTTTAAAAGAGTGTAGGATTTCAACAGGAAAGCTGCTGTGCTTCTGAAAACGGACTTTCCCATAATATACCTTTACTACGGAGTGCCCAAAGAGCGGTTCTTTGTGGGGTCTTTCATGTGCTCTATACAGCACCCCTGTGTGTCTCTGAGAGTCCCTCTCACAGTCCCTGGGGGTGTTTCCCAAAGTCCCTCTCACAGTCTAAGGGGTGTCTCTCCAGTCCTCAGTGGTGCCTTCCAAAGCCCTATCATGTGCTGATGACACTCCCTCGGTGTATGTCTCAGAGTCCCTCTCACAATTCTCTGAAGCGTCTCTCACAGTCCCTGGGGGTGTCTCCTAGAGCATCTCGGTGTGCCTCTTAGTCCCGCTCTCAATCCCTCTCGGTGTGTTTCTCACAGTCCCTCGGTGTACCCCTCACAGTCCCTCTCGGTGTGCCCCTCACAGTCCCTCTCACAGTCCTGCGAGGTTCTCGCACAGTCCCATGGACGCCCACCCCGTCTCCTTGTATCCTTACACATTCTCTGTCCCAGTCTGCAGCGCCTTTTCTCTTCCTCTTTCTATCCCCTAAGCGCCTAGAAGTTGTTCTGTTCGCACCACTATGCTAGAAAAAGTTCTCCCCTCGCTCCGGCCCCTGTTTGTTATGGTCCCCTCTGCCTCACCCTTGTTGTGGCCCTCCTTTTCTACCCCCTCTTCTGTCCAGCGCCTATCCTGCCGTTACTCTCCTTGCAGCGCTCCCCCAGTCCCTCAGTGTAACACTCATCACAGTCCTTCAGTGGTTCTCCCCTCACTCTTGCCCCTGTTTCTTATGGTCCTCTCCCTCCTTCTCCCCCACACTTGCTGTGGCCCTCCTCCTCTCCCCTTCTGTCTGTCCAGCGCCTCTCCTGCCTTTACTCTCCTCGCAGCACTCTCCCTCACACTTTACTCGTCCTCTTACATTACTCCCTCTTGCTCATTCCCTCTGCCCCCCGCTGCTCTCCAGACGCCTCCCTGGACTGTTCCTTCGTTAAGTAAGTGCGTGACAGGGTCCGTCTTGGCACAGAAGGTGTATATGTATGTGTGTTGCGAGCAGGGCTGGTCCTAGAACTTCTGGGGCCCTGGGCGAAAGGGAAGTTGTGAGGCCCCTCTAATTTGCATGTAAAATCCAGTTGCGGCCAGCATGACTCGCTGGTTGGGGGTCTCACGGGGGTTCGCGCGCGGAGGGGGGTAGTTTAAAAATAAAATAAACTTACCTTCCCAGGTCTCGCGTCATCTCTGCTCCTGACCTGTCTCCTTCTTTCCTGCCTCTAGCAGGAACAGGAAGCAGGCAGCCTCCCTCCCCTAAGCCAATCACAACGCTGCAATGTCAGCCGACCAGCCAGGCGCCTATGGGGAGGCCATTTTCTCCATTAAGGGTACATTGGTGCCTACATGGAGAAAGGCCAGAGTGTGCATGGCTGGTTTAGTCAGCCCTGGAGGGCAGACCGAACAGTCAGGGCCCTTAGCAGTGGGCAAGGCACTCCTCCCCTGCCCTAAAGCAGACCCGCCCGCCCCCAACCAAACACTTCTGCTTTCTCCCAGTGCGCGTAGCAGAAACATAAAATGGTAGTTTTTGCATTTTGTGTTTCTGCTTCTCGCACTGCAAGAAAGCAGTGGGGCAACGCTCCTCCGCCCTAGTGGAGGAGCTTTGAAAGTTACATCGCGGGACTATTGATCTTATTTGGCATCCCTGAAGAGACCTAACGTGGATATCAGTAACAACATGGACAAAAAGATAAATATACAAATGAAATAAGTCCATATATTTTAAATCTGTATTAAATGGATTACATTTGTCACATTGGATGGAAAAGCTAGGTGCAGGTCTCACAAAGATGTATATTATTTACTCCTCGTTAACTGATTGTTTCGAGATGAGTGCATGATACAATTTCCAGTTCTGCCTCATAAAGAGAGGAGATACTGTGAGGTAATGAGGGGTGGGATCATTCAAAATATAAAATGACACAAGAGAAAACCTCTCGCACCATGGATATAATTGCACATTTCAAAAGGACCCCTTATCTTTCCGTGCCATTATTGTGCTACCTTAGGATGACATTAATACTTCGTAATTTGTTATAACATAAATCCTCTCATCAGTATCCAACACGCACATGCTAAGAGACGTAGGACAATCTTTTTTGTGTGTAGGCTCTTTACTCACAAGAATTATGTTAAGTTTAAAACACAACACATATAGTAAAAAAACATAAGTCCCAAGGGAGAGAATGGCATTTGGACATCGTAGAACAGGATCGTGGCTGCAAGCTGTAGGAGAGCAGGCCAGCTGTCATGCGAACAAGGCAAATTTTGACTCCCCATTACCCTCTGGTCACTGACTGAGCAGTAAAATACAGCCATAATTTGGGTGCAGTGGACACATAACATCACAAGAACATGGTCCCATTGCACTTTCTACACTATTGATAGCTATGCCCTTCAGATGTTGCCTCTTGCCCTAAGCATGGAATTCATGAATCTGTGCTGCCTCTCAGCATTGGACGATGACAGTGAGGCCTAGGGGAGGGTGGGCCTTGCGTGAGCTGCACAGCAGTTCTGGATCATGGCTGTGCGGTGCATGGGAGAAGGAACCAGTGCCATCGTAATGTTGCCATGGACCGTGATGCAAGAAAGAGCCCTGGTGCCACTGCACCTGCTGCACTATTGTTAACTACACCCCCTGAGAGAGGACCCATAGGCCTCATAGCCATGTCCCAGTGCTGCTTATCTCATGTGAGTGTCCAACCATGGCTGTGATGCCCATGGGAGGGAGGGCCTCCCACAGGCCTCACAGGTCTGTAATAAGGCTGGGAGACCCATGATAGAGAGGGCTGTAGCACACCAGTGGTGCCATGGTGCACAGTGAAAGCATCTCTCACCCTCGTCCACTGGCTGCACAGTAAAGTAAAGCATAATACGGGAACATTAAGCTCTTACTATGCTTGAGCCTGGTGTCACGCCACCTGTTGCACTACCGATTGCTATTCCTCTGTTAGAAACACATGCACAGGGCCAAGGTCCAGCACTGTGAGAAAAATGTAATTGGACCCAGGGGTGGGGCCCACACAATGCACGCCCATCTCCTGTGCCTCCCAGCCATGGTGCAGCATTGAGAGGATTAGGATAGGCCCATAGGCCTATCAGAACTGAACCATGGCTATGAGGCCCAGGGAGAGGGGCCCTCTGCAAGGCCTTTTAGTGCTACACCATGGCCTCAAGATGTGCCCCCCCCCACCATGAGCCCGAGCTGTAAGGCCCAGGGTAGAGTGGTTCCATTCCCTTGGCCTTTCAGCTATTGTCAAGTGCTGCAATGGAATGTTTTTTTTTTCTATTGCCCCTGACATCCAATCTATGGTTTGGTGCTGCAAGGCCCAGAAGAGGAGGGTCTCTTTCCTGGGGCCACACAGTCTTAGTTCCAAGCCATCGCTGTGAGGGCCAAGTAAGGTGATCAATTTTCCATTATCACTTCACAGGTCAGTTTTTTTTTTGGAGACACATTGCAGGTATGGGGGCATATTGCGTGTGTAGGGGCATCAGACAATGTGCATTGGAAAATAGGGGCACTATGAGTCAAATAGTGGTTTTGTTTTTTAAAATTCTAAATCCCTCCCCTTAAAGCAGGCCCTGTTAAAAGGTAATGCAGCTGGAGATTGAGTTTATCAAACTTGATTATTTTCATACTATACTTGTGATTGTATCCCTTTACCACCTCTTTGGAGTGAGCCTTGACTGCTCGCTGTTGCAAATGTTTAGTTTAGAAAGTAAACTCTGGTATCCAATTAGAAAAAAATAGTCTCTAGGTTTGAAACACCAGTGGTCAATAGCTACCACGAAGTCCAGTAAGTACCCACTGCCACAGGACTTGGTCCGGTGGTTACACTGGACTAGGATATTAGACATGGATATTTGGCAACTAATCTCAGCTTTATGATAGAAATAAACACTGTGGGGCATATTAACAAGCAATAGTGATAATTATCGCTATTGCTTGGTTAGAGACAAAATTTTACCGCTGAGCTGCGGCGATTTTTACCGCAGATAAACCTTGGTATTACCAAGGTTTATCGCAAATGCGATAAAAAACGGCCGCTATGCATGAATATCGCTGAAAAGTCAGCGATATTCATGCATTACCGAGCTAATGCTCTTAGCTATGTTATCCACCTCCCATTGGATAACATGGCTAAGAACTGCTCAGGGCAGGTGTTAGCTTTTGGAGATATTCGCGCTCTTTGCATGTCATTAGTGATAAATATCACTGACATGCAAAGTGGGGCCCAAGTTGGTCGCTATCTCCTACTAGCTGTCGCTAACTGGTGTTAGAGACAGCTAGGTAATAGGGAGATAATTTTATCTCCGCTTTCTTGGCTTTTAAAGTCAAAAAAGCGGAGATAAACCCCCTTGATAATATGCCCCTGTGTTCTAAAGCTGGGCAGGGCCCACGTCAAAGTAACATTCCCTGGGAGGGGCAGACCCTTCGTCTTGCCTTCAGAATCACTGACACCCCAGTTATGGCCTGGTTGGCTAGTTGGAAATGTGGAACCAGGAGGTTAAGTTTTTAATCCCATCCCCAAATTGCATGCTCTTGGGCAATCACTTTTCTGAATGTATTACTCTGCTGCTCCCTTTATAGGAAGATTGGGAGTATTTTGAGTCTGTGTAAAAACTACTAGTCCGTGTGATTTCATAAATGGACTGAATATTACCTTGGAGCAATGAGGTTCCCAGTCACATGGTATGGGAAACAACCTTTACAACGCACCTTTTACATCACGCTACCATTACAACGCAGTCATTACATCGCAACATCCCTTACATCGCATGCTATTACACCGTAACCATTACATCGCGTGACACTACAATGCATGACACTACAACACATGTCATTACAACGCATGTCATTACAATGCATACCATTACAACGCATACCATTATAACGCATAGTACCCTTACACTATCCAACACTTACCCTACTGATGCACCCCCCGGAGTTAGAATAGTAATTTTTACCCCTACACTACCCAACACTTACCTTACTGTTGCACCACCTGGAGTTAGAATAGTAATTTTGACCCCTATACTATCCAATACTTACCATCAATGCAATGTAGTGGTATGTGTTGTAATGGTATGCGTTGTAAAGGTAGTATGCGATGTAATGGAATGCATTGTAAATGTAGTTTCTTAAAATGCGATGTCGTGTCATGCGATGTAATGGAATGTGTTGTAAAGGATGTTGTGATGTGAAAAATGTGTTGGAAAGGCATGCGTTGTAAAAGTATGCTTTGTAACTTCATACAACCCATGGTACAGTCACCTAAATCCAGTACAGTGGAAAATATATAGGGTTTGCTCCAAGTAGGAGTGCACTGCAGTCCTGGCTCTACTGATTTAACCAACTGTTTGATTCTGGGCAAATAATTTTGGCACTGTGCCGCGTCCACTGATTTGACAACAGGGCAGCACTTTGAAACAGCTTTCATGTGAGAAATAGACATTAAAAGATTACTCCCCGGAGAGGTAGAGGTGGGGAGAAGATGTGGCGTTACTTCAGGGCTGCTGAATTTTGACTGTGTCTCATCCTGTGATTCTTGCAAGTCACTTAATCACACTGTGCCTAAAAAAAGGAATATGCCCATGTTTAACGTAACTGGTGCTCACGTAAAGCACTCCAATACCTTTCGGTCAAGTTTGCACTATATAAAAAGAGCAGACGAAAACGGGTTTCATTTACACATTGAAAGCTATTTGCATTTAAATTACGGAAGGTGCTCCTGATCCTTCATGGTGCATGCCCCCCTCTTGTGCTACAACGCCTTCTTTTCTGCACTGACAAGCATCTCTTTCGCAGCTCATCAGCATCTGAAAGAGTGAGAGTTGCTTGTCTTTGTAAATGTTAAAACTGTCAGGCCCCAAAATGCGTGCTAATTGGCACTGGCGTGGGAAGTGGACAGCATCTTTAATCACAGGTCAAACCTGGCAAATGCAGACGGGCCTCGCACGACACGTGGGGCTGCAAGGCCCAGGGGGAAAGGGGCCCCCTCCCTGGGGTTTAACAGCCATTGCCAAGGGCTGTGAGGCACAGGGGAGGGGGGCCTCTTCCGCTATTCCTACACAAGCCTGTGAAGCCCAGGGGAGAGGCAGCCCTTCCCTGGGCCACACAGTGCTCACCACAGGCGCGAGGCCTAAGATGTTGTGAGGAAACACTTGTGCGAGGCCTCCTGTTGATGGGCTGAGCGCGGGGCCCTGGGCAGCCGCCCATGCTGCCCATGCCTAGCGCCGGCCCTGGTTGCGAGTATGTTAGACGACACGTGGCTGGCACCCCTGATAGTTCAGAGCCTAATGAGCATCTGTGATCAGAGTATATAATTAAGGATTTTTATTCCCTGGGATACACGGGAGTGTGGCCGCTTCTTTCAGCTTAAAGAGGACTCTTATTTCAGCACACGCGGAAGCCTCGCTCGCGCTCTTCATATAGGATCAAACAATAAAGATATGCCAGGGAATTCAGAGGTCGTTCTGTTCAAAACCCTGCCATAGGAGAAAAACAAGGTATGTCTCTCTCTTTTATTAACATTTTCATTTTCATAGAGCATTTTCACTGTCGCAGTGAATTGTTTTAAGCTAGCTTGGTTTGAAAATGCATGTTTTTTTCTTCTTTTTCCAGTTTCCTATATTGCGAACTCGACCCGAAGGCTTTATGTTACATTCATTCTTTGGAAGGCACGGGGACATTATATAATTTACCGAGAATCACAGGATGTTGAGCCCAAGATACTGGAACCTGGTACCCCAGTTCCAAAGTCGGCAGCTCTGACTGTTATACCACATCATCTCCCCTTCATGTGTGACATGATCATCTCAGGTTAAACTACATTAAGAACAAGAAAAAAGTTCAGAAAGAACAATTCTAAATACTCCATAAGGCTCATTTGACCTCTGACCCTGCTCACGGGTCGGGTCGCTCCCCTGCCGCCAAACAGCACCACCCGTGTGCGTTCTCCCCACTGCTGTCACTCCAAGTGCGGGTTCGATCCTCCTATGCCCAGGATCACCAGTGTCTGGTTTGTGTCTTTTTCTCCCTCGTGACTGTTGTATTTTGTTATTGGTATTCTCTCTGCTTAGTATCTATCGTTCTGCCCACCGTTCCCCCCCTTCTTTGCCTTCTGCGACCGTTTTTACCGCCGCTGTCCCCTGTGGCCATGCCCCCTTGCCGCCCCGCTCCCGCCTCCCAGCTGCTCCTCCCTCCCTCCACGCCTCATAAGAAGGACGCCACCCGACGGTGCACGGCCACCTCTTTGGGACCAAAAATACACTCACATTTTTAACACTCACAAGCGCCTCGGAATATAGTTCTCCTAACCTGGTGTTGATGGAGGCGTGGGAGGAGGGGCGAGAACAGGCGCCCATATCATCTCTACCAGAACATCGTTCTAAACACCTTTGCTGTCAACTATTATCGATACACACTGAAACAATTGTTTTGTGACCCAGATCACGTTTTTGTATGTTGGTGATAGAGCGACCGTGTCAGGACACTGATGCAATCTTTTATATGCATTATTAAAACTGCACCTGATTCAAGAAATGCCAACTGCCAATGCCCATCCAGCCATCCTTCATAACGTGAAAGCAAAAAACACCAGTGAAAACCCACTGAAAGAAAAGCCAGAATCAACGCGGCACACACTGCAGCCAAGCGAACACTTTGCAGAACTTGCTCTCAGCATTTCTGTTTTCAGACAGAGAGGAAAAAAACAGCTGCCTCCGATCAGGAAAAACACCCTGTAGAAACCGAGGCGGGGTTTGGGCAATAGGGGAACCCGGGGCCTTGGAGGAGAGTCCGTACATTGAACCTTACATGCTGAAGTTCTGCCCTCGTAGGTCTGATCAGGCCACCCTGGGCAGGAGGGTACGAAGGCGAGCTCTGCCTCTCTCTCTCTCTCTTTGCATAAGCCCTATTCCAACATGGCATCCGCTCAGTGTGCATGCACGCTGCCTCCGTTTATTTCCCACACATAAGTCTCTCGGGCTGCTCCTTCTGCGACCCTCTTCCAGTGCTTGGAAACTGGCCCTGTTCGAAGTGAAATGCAAGGAGCGCTCGCCTCACTGCCAGTTCGATGTTTGTGGCTGGATCCTTTCCAGGCACTGCCAGAACGGTGCCAGGGAGGCGGAACAGTGCTTTGAAGTCCCGCGCGTGTTTGAAGTTCCTGGAGGCGGATGTAGGCGTTCAACTTTTGTGTCAAAGAGACGGGTACTGGCAGTGCCTCCTGAGAGACAGTGCAGCGAGACGCAAAAGCACGAAAGGACGGCACGGAAACTTACACTCCAATGTTGTGTTAAATAAAAGCCAAAGCTGTTTCCTGGTTCTAACAACTACGAAAGTATGAGCTAAGCAATGGAAAATCACGCATCCAACAAATGGCATCGAAACCTAAAACATCTGCTTATATTCTGCGTCACTCAGAAATCGTCCATTTGGGGGCATTGGCTAACAAGCTTCAGTAGCACTACGTTTAACTTTATATTTTAGATTATACAAGGGTGATTTTTGTTGCACGCCAATTATCCTTGTGTAGGAAAGAGGCTATCTTCACGTCTCTCTCCCTCATCAGCCTCAAAACTCTTACTAAAACAAGCGCTGATGTCGTCATTTTCTCTTTTACTGCCGTCCCACTTGGACGGACTCGGCCTGACTTCCTGCTGGCGTAAAAGGTTTATTATCTTCTTTATGGGGCCATCTGTTTGAACCCATAAAGAAGATAACAAACCTTTTACGCCAGCAGGAAGTCAGGGCAGCCAGTCCAAGTGGGACGACTCTAAAAGAGAAAAGAGTATGTCACTGTAAGCTCTTTTCCAATGACTGCCCACCGTTTAGCATGAACGGTGACGCCAGCCAATGGAAAAGAGGGGCGGGGCTTAAACCCCGCTAGTGAAAGCTACCCCTAAACATAAAATCTCGCCAGTGAGACTGCGCATATGCGCAGCCTACGCTAGCCGAGACCTAGTAAGCATTTGCAATGCAATAGGTCTCGCACTTGCTAAATTTTAAGCTATTGGCATTGTAAATGACAATGCCTTTTATTTATATGTTTTCAAAACCAACACATAGATAAAAGGTTTGTCATTTACAATGCCAGTAGCTCAAAGTCTCGCAAATGCGCGACCTATCACATTGCAAATGCTTGTTCTGTATTGTGGTGGGGGGGGCAAAGATTTCTTTGAGAAATAGCATAGGAAATCACACAATAGACCTTTTCTTGCCCCACTTAATGGATCAGCCTAAAACTTTCCATGAAGGAGGTAAGGTGGATGAACTTTTGTTTTGGAAAGTTTTTTGCAGATTCCTCAAACAGCAGCAAAGAGCAAAGTTATTAGGGAAACAAAAAAACGCCCTGAGTATAGAAACTCTGACCTAAATGTAAAGACACAATGGCAATCACCACTGTGTAACTAACACACACACACTTAGAGAGAGCGAGAGAAATAGAGAACTAAAGAGAGAGAGAGAGAATGTTATATATATATCAATAGTTGATAGAGTAGAAAGAGGCGGAAAACATTCAAGGTGATTGAACGTGTTATTGCAAGTTCAAAACTGCCCCTGTTCGCAAATATAGATGACTATTTTAGCTCTTTGATTCATTAATCGGGGTCCCTTTTATTTTGGTGCTTGAGCCGATTTATCTGTCTCAGTGTGACCCTGGTCCCCTCCTCCCTATCCACTAACACTTTTTTCTGCGTCCTGTATTTCAACAGGCAGAAGCGAGGTATGCACTGCTCCTCGACCACAGCTCCGGCACTATGGACTGATCACCAGCCTTGCATGGAGAATCACACTTTCTAGTGTTTAGAGCCAGCGGAAGGTTTCTTGTTTAAATAATGGTGCACCTTCCTTTCTATTCACCCAGAAAATCCCCTCTCTACACCGGATGCTGCCTTGCCCACGCGGCCTGTGTGACACAGAGCTCCTTGGCCTCACTCCGTGTGCTCTTAAGAGAACCTTCCAAACCTATGATATGTTACAAATGGCCAACAAACAAACAATAATTTAGGAGCACTAGAAGCGATGCTCCCATTACACCCTCGCAAAATGGCTCAGTGAGTTAATGATGAGTCAGCTATCTACAGTGATCTGAAAATCACAACTTTAAATCTCAGCATGGAACGGTCAATGGTCTTCCCAAGTTGTACATTTAGAGCCATAAAATGGGCAAATAGTAACAGTAATTAAATGCGACTTGTTGCACCTCTGCCAATGCCAGCAGACAATGTGAAATGGGCAATAATCCCGCGCACACATATACAATAACGAATCTAAATAGATGAGTATGTTGAGAGAAATAGGACCAATCCAACGGTGGAGTTTTTGCTCTTTATCTTGTCTTTTTAATCGTTCATCAGGTATAAATTACAAACAGCCAGCCGACACGTGTTTCGTTGTAGACAAAAGTGTTCTACAACTCTTCAGGGCTCCATGGCTGAATCCAAGATTGGAAAACCCACATCCGGTGATAATTCCAACCCGGCAGGGTAACTAAATCCTTGATAATCAGTGTTCGGAGAGAAGAATAAAAGCCAGTAGTAGTCCGGTAAGTGTAGTGACGCCAGAACCAAATGACTTTCAATAGTGCACCAGTTATTGCTGCAGTTCTCTACCTATTACATGTTAAGATTTATTGCATTACATCACATTTCTGATCTGCACACGTCTCACTAGGGCATAGGTCTTCAAACTGTGGGGCTCGCCCCCCTGGGGGGGCGCAGCATCCCCTCAGGGGGGGCGCGCACTCCACCCCACTAATTCTCTTCAATTATTGCTCCATTGTTGCTTTCAGCTCGAACCGCCATGTAAGGCTGAAAGTGCTTTATCCCCCGCCGCCGTGCGTCTCAGCTCGAGCTGCTGCTCTCGTGGTGTTCACACCTTGTAAATCTGCATTCTGATGAATTGCCTACCGCCACTCATCCGGCATTGTGTCTCTTCAGTGCAGACCTTAGTCCTGATCTTTAGAAGAGATAGTGTAAGCAGGGTGCCAATAGACTGTGAGAGAGCGTTGCAGCAGTGCTGGGCCTACCTGTGTGCACATTGTTTCTCTCGTGTCTGACTAAAAACTGAAAAGAAGAACGGCATCTTTGTTTTTCATCTGTTTTTTTAATCTTTTGCCAAGTAAAGATCAGGCACCACAATAAACTAATATAAATCAATTCTCAATCTATCATGGTGACTGCCCTTGCTCTGCACCTGGCTTTATGGTGGGGGGCGGGGGGCAGAGGGAGGGGGGTCGCCGTCCGACAAACAAAACCATGTTGGACTTGTAAGGTTCATATTGCGGCACACTGTCCTATTTTTTGGAATATTTATTTGTCTTTTCCTCATTGTTAACTTCATCCAAAAAAAGAAACAAAAATGAATAATAATATTTTCGGCTGGGCAGTGTCTGGAGTCTTATCTCCAGCAGCCTAGGCTATGCCTGCCTGGCTGGATTTCCGCAGCACTCCCAATAAAGAGTATGGAAATGCACGTTTTCCAGGGAGGAAACATTCCTAGCAGGAAACTGTACCAGGAAGGTGATCAAAGGCAAGATTTAGACAAGTGGGGCTGGAATCTTCCAAACTACTCAAGAACGGTTAGTCTTTCATTTTTGGCATTTTATCATCTGCACCATTTGATTCTCTAAAAGGGAGAATCTTATAAGGAGACATAAAACATTTCACCGGATCCCCCTCGACCTGGGAACTAGCACAATCCTGTACTCTCGAGGAAACACTGTCAGTTTGTAGGGAATCATGATAGGCATCCAGCTGCATGTGGCATTTAGCACACAACACACGTTTACTTGAGTTGAGGTGTTTATTTACCTTCATAATCTATAAATTAGAGATCACGTTCTATGACCTCTATCTTTTTATCTCTGGATTCTGAGCACACCTGTCTGGCAGAGCTTTTTCCACCATGTTATAAAACATTTATTTTCAGCAGAGTAAACATGTCACTCCTCATTCTAGTGGCAACAGCCAGGGCCGATTACCGATGTGTAAAAAGGGTTAGATGGGGTTAGATGGGGGGCTCAGCCGACAAAAGTTTGAAGACCTCTGCACTAGGGGATAGTTTCATATTCAATACATCCAAACTCTAAGCTCCAGCTTGTTTGGGCTCTGGTAAACAAGTAGCGCTCCCTCACTAGAAGTACTGCTATGAAAGGGCGCGCAGCTACTAGTGCTCCCATCTGGAGGGATCCTAGCAGGGCAGTTTGGGCTGTACTGTCTTGTAGGTGCAGGACAGATTTGCTTATGGCTGGTCTCTGTTCAGAGTGGCACAGAGGCAGAAAAACTATGGGCGAGAATGCAGCACCAACCAATCAGCAGCTGAGATACAGTTAAGCACTCCTTCCATCATTTTGTTGTTTATTGCTTTGAAAAGAGCGTCTGTGGTGTGACAATAAATTTGCATGGATACTGATACAAAACATTTTCACGAAAGGGGTGGAAGCATGCTTTTTACCCTATTTAAAAAGAAGTGTTGTTTCTTGTAGCAGGCAAACGCCACTGCCCTGTTGCCCAAGCACGGCTAAGGCACGCATCATCGCCCTATCCCCACATCTGGCTGCTTTACTCCATGCTTTGGGGCTCCAGCACGTGCTTCCCATCACATACTGAGCAACCCCCAAACCCACACATAAAGACCCGTCCCACAAGGATGTGACACACAAAGATACGTCACATATTCCTCAAACTATAAACCCCCACTCTACGAACTGTGCACAAGGAACAGGGTAATATCTTACTTGCCCACCCGGAAGCGAACTGGGGGTACAAGGCGCCATGCAAATGCTGCAATACCTCAAAACCACACCGGAAAGCAAAAACACATTCACTAGAGAGTCAAGAACCAGTTGTCGTGGCCTGGTTTACTAGTGCCTAGATGTGAAATAGAATCCATTAGCGTGAACTGAAGTCAAGGGCATTCATTTCATCCTCCAGCGGAAAGATAAAAGGCTGTGCCTGTGCCCCGCCACCACTAGAATTTACTATGTCCTATTGCTGGGGAAGACAGCAGGCACATTAACCAGCTCTGCGAGCCGGCCCTGTGGACAGAGTTGGCAGCTGGCACTGCCCAGGAGACTCCTTCAGCGTGAGTGAGGAGCAGGGCCGCATCAATTCCGGTGAAACTGGTGCAGTCACTCAACGCAGCAGGAACACACCCATGTTTACCACGAAAAGTAAAATAGGTGTTTTAAATAAAACTCATTTTAACAGTAAATAAAATGCTGCTCAGATTAAAAAAGCTTTTAGGAAAAAAAGCAGCTGAAACAAGTAGCGGGGGTTCACATAAAGAAATAGGGCAGCAGTTTAATGCCTGGGAAACGGTTAAACATAACCCATGTAAATTACACGACAACCCAGACTCTGTAGCACACCTGCTTGATACGCAAGGCTTGAAAGTACACAACGAAAGCGAGAAATTGACACAAACGGTGATATGTGGAGCTCTGGCACGTACATGCTTCGACACCTCATGCACCAGCGTGGAGGGGGGCGGCGTTTAAGGGGGTAATGCTGCTATCTACACCCCATGCACCAGCCTGAGGGGAAGCATGGCGGGAGTGGCGCGGTCTACACCCCATGCACGGAACGAAAGGAGGTACAGCAGTGGTGGCGCTATCTACACGGCATGCACCAGCAAGGGGGGCTTAAGGGGGTAATCTTGCTATCTACACCCCATGCACCAGCATGAGGGGAGGCATGGCGGGAGTGTCGCCATCTCCAGCCCATGCATTGGGTGAGAGATAATGGCGGCCGGAGATAGCGAGGAAGGAGGCAGCACTGGTAGCGAGCAAGCGCCTTGAGCTTCCTGTCACCCACGCACTGACGAGCGCAACTCTGGGAAGTTTGCTTTTGGGTGGGGGAAGGGAAGGGAAGAGCGGGTACAATTGCCAATGAGGAACCAGCTTGTAGCACACCTGCTTCACGGCCGTCGTGAAGACTTTTTTATCAGTTTGCTAAATACACAAACTGATAAGAAAAATCTTTACGGCAGCCACAAAGCAGGCGATGGTGTCCGAGGGGCCGTCCAAAAAAACAGACAGGGCGGCATCGAAAAACCCTCCTTTCCAATGGGAAGCCAGCATTTACCAAAAACGGTGACCATACACAATGGAAAGGAGGGGCGGGGCTTAGAGTCCCTTTAAGAAATTTTACAAATACAATATCTCTCGCAGGGGCGGAGCACCGCTTTGCGCTGCCACGCCCACACGCGAGACCTAAAGATTTGAGTCTCCCTAGCTACATCAGTTGAGTAATCAGAGGTAAGGAGTCTTGCACACTGCCATGTTCACAGAATGTGTATGTGTGAGACTGCTACGGCGGCTCGCAATACTCGCGGAAGGGGGATGTCACGGGGGGGCCAGGTGGGAATTTAAAATTTCAAAAAGAAGACTTACCACAGCCTTACCTGGTCTGCGCCGCCTCTGCTCCTCGGCCGGGTCAGTCCATGTTGACGTCTCCGAGTCTTCAAACAGGAACAGGCTGGAACAGCACTGGAGTGGCAACCCCTCTAAGCCAATACTGACGTTGTTCCAGCAGTGCCAGGATTGGCTTAGCAGGGGTACTCGCCGTCCCCCTGCCCACCCATTAAGAGACCGAGGGTTGCGACGTTGCTCAATCCTTGCTCTCCGAAATGCACAGCAGCCAGCCATAGCACAGCAGACAGTAGTGCGCATGACTGGGCACCGTGGAAAAATTTGACGACCTTCACCGAGCATGCGCACTGCTGCCTGCTGTGCGCTCTGCGCCACCCCTGGTCTGCTGCATGTCAGTCGCTCAGCAGCATGACACCGGACCGCCCATCCCCATCAGACTCTGAAGGGGGTGGGCGGTCCGACGTCATGCTGACTGAGACTCACAATAGCATTGTCAGAATGTCAGACAGTGGCGCGGGCGGCTTGTGGAGCAACGTCCCAGCGCCCTAATGGACGCACCACCACTGCCTGTATGCACAACTATACTACAATTGCACTGGTTGCCTGTGTGGGATACGAGCATACAGCACTTCTGCTGCAGACGCTCTGGTTGCCTGTCCGTTATACCTGCATGCACCACTTCTATTGCAGGTGCTCTGGTTGCCTGTGTGGTATACCTGCAAGCACCACTTCTACCGCAGGTGCTCTGATTGCCTGTGTGGTATACCTGCACGCACCACTTCTACTGCAGATGCTCTTGCTGCCTGTGTGGTATACATGCGCGCATTACTTCTATTGCAGGCACCCCTGATGCCTGTGTGGTATACATGCATGCACCACTTATACTGAAGGTGCTCTCGTTGCCTGTGTGGCCTACCTGAACACACCGCTTCTACTGCAGGTGCTCTTGTTGCCTGTGTGATACGTGCACGCACCACTTTTGTTGCAGGTGCTCCTGATGCCTCTGTGGTACACCTGCGTGCACCACTTATACTGCATGTACTCTCACTGCCTATGTGGGATACCTGCATGCACCACTTCTACTGCAGGTGCTCTGGTTGCCTGCATGGTATACCTGCATGCACCACTTCTACTGCAGCTGCTCTCGTTGCCTGTGTGGTATACTTGTGCACACCCTTCTACTTCAGGTGCTCTGGTTGCCTGTGTGATATACCTGCATGCAACACTTCTATTTCAGGTGCTCTGGTTGCCTTTGTGGTATACCTGCATGCAACACTTCTACTGCAGGTGCTCTCATTGCCTGTGTGGTGTATCTGCATGCATCACTTCTATTGCATGTGCTCTCACTGCCTGTGTGGTATACCTGCACGCACCACTTCTACTGCAGGTGGTCTTGTTGCCTGTGTGGTATATCTTCACGCACCACTTCTACTGCAGGTGCTCTCGTTGCCTGTGCAGCATGCCTGAATGCAGCACTTCTACTGCAGGAGCTCTCGCTGCCTGTGTGGAATGCCTGCATGCACCACTTCTACTGCAAGTACTCTGGTTACCTGTAGTATACCTGCATGCACCACTGTTAATGGTCTTGTTACCTGTGCGGCATACCTGCACGCACCACTTCTACTGCAAGTACTCTGGTTGACTGTGGTATACCTGTGTGCACCACTGCTACAGCAGATGTTCTTGTTGCCTGTGCAGCATGCCTTCACGCACCACTTCTATTGCAGGAGCTCTCTTTGCCTTTGTTGTATACCTGCACGCACCACTTCTGGCACTTCTGGTGCAGGAGCTCTTGTTATCTGCGTGATATATCTGCATGCACCACTTCTACTGCAGGTGCTCTTGCTGCCTGTGTGTCATGCCTGCATGCACCACTTCTACTGCAAGAACTCTGGTTACCTGTAGTATACATGCACGCACCAATGCTACTGCAGATGTTCTTCTTGTCTGTGCGGCATGCCTTCACGCACCACTTCTATTGCAGGTGTTCTTGTTGCCTTTGTGGTATACCTGTACGCACCACTTCTAGTGCAGGAGCTCTCATTGCCTGTGTGGTATACCTGCACGCACCACTTCTACTGCATGTGCTCACGCTGCTTCTGTGATATACCTGCATGCCGCGGCGATCTAATCAGCAGGCTAACCCACGAGGAGGGTTCCTCGGAACAGTTGTGTTCTTGGGACACCAGCCTGCGAGACGCCATGTCGAGTTTACACATGAAATAAACTCGTATATGTTTCCCGGATTGTAGGGAGCCCCTCTACACATATTGGTTCAACTGGAATCGTATGTGATTAACATATCGGATCTCTAACCGAATTACGGTGTGACCGATAGTGGCACTGGTGGCGACACATGCCCTGAAGAAGACCGGGTGACCTTCTTGGCACAGTAAGTCGGTCGAAACATGTTGGCAAAGGCAGTATTAGGAGGGCTGTTTAGAGAACTCTAATCTGTCTCTTGGAAACATCGTCCATCCTTTTTTCTTTTTAATTCTGTGTAATATCTTGGTATTCCCTACGCTACCCTTCTCTCCCTCCATTGGAATGTTCATATGATGCACCTTTCAGAATGTTGGTGTCCTGCCAGTGAGTTCACAGTTGGCTGGGCTGAGTACCTTGATAAATGCTCCTGGTGGGGTCTCTCTATACAACTTGGAATAAAGCATCACTAAATACTACTCAACGTGTGGACATCACATCATTACATTCTGGTTGTGGAACCTATTGATAAAGTTGTTGTTTGGTATCCCCAAACCAGTTTTAAACACTATTTCCCTCAACTGCACGTGTTGCGCACCAATTCCAGTCACTTGGTGATATTCACTGATCACTAATTGTGTTTTTTGTGTTTCTGTTATATGTATGCTGTTTGGTCACGTATTGTTATTCTGTTGTCTTGTCTTGTTCAAACCCCCCCTATGCTCCGTCCAGACTGTGGCTACACCTGGACGTATTGTAAGCAGACCCGATGATGAAGCATGTCACACACTTCGGTGTGTGAGTGGGGGCAGTTTTTTCAAAACAATTAAGTTTTTTGTTTTGTGGGACGCATTGGGGTTGTTTTTGTTCACTTCTCTCCACCCCTTCATGTGTGTACAATGAATGTCTAGGGGGTTCGGGTGGGAGATTTATTATTGACCCTCTTCCCTTAATTGTGTGAAATATACCTACATGCACCACTTTTACTGCAGGTGCTCTCGTTGCCTGTGTGGTATGCCTGTGCGCACCACTTCCACTGCAGGTGGTATTGTTGCCTGCGTGGAATACATGCATTCGCCACTTCAACTGCAGGTGCTATCGTTACCTGGTGGGATACCTGCTTGTACCAATTCTACTGCAGGTGGTCTTGTTGCCTGTGTGGTGTATCTGCATGCACCACTTCTACTGCATGTTCTCTCACTGCCTGTGTGGTATACCTGCGCGCATCACTTCTACTGCAGGTGCTCTGGTTGCCTGTGTGATATACCTGCGCCCACCACTTCCAATGCAGGCGTTCTGGTTACCTGTGTGGTGTATCTGCATGCACCTCTTCCTCTGCATGTTCTCTCGCTGCCTGTGTGGTATACCTGCACGCACCACTTCTACTGCAGGTGCTCTGGTTGCCTGTGTGATCTACCTGCACCCACCACTTCTATGGCAGGCAGTCTGGTTGCCTGTGTGGTGTATCTGCACGCACCACTTCTACTGCAGGTGCTCTCGCTGCCTTTGTGATATACCTGCAAGCACCACTTCTACCGCAGGTGCTCTTGTTGGCGGTGCGACTTACCCGCATGCACCACTTCTCTCTCTGATGTGTAAAAGGGCTCTTTTGGATTGCCTGGCTTGCCCCTTGAACAGTGAAGCATTCCCTGTGGAGTCGCTTTTGAGCATATCAGTATTATTTCAGATCTTAATATGCCTGTGTGTTTTCTAGAGTGCACTGCATGCTCATGCCAGTTTCAACTGGACTCTGTGACATACCTAAGTTGCTGTCTCTGATGTGCAGCAGTACTCTCTCTCTGATACACTCTCATACCCTGTCTGACACGTACAAGAGGATGGTCTCCCTGGAATGTGTTAATTCCTTGTCTGGTGGAGGCCCCAGTGCCCCCCGCCCCTGTTCTTCCTCTCCCCGCTCCTTTGCATTCTCTGGTATTCTCTATAGTCCACCGTGGTATTCTCTCTTTGTGTCATTTCTGTCATGTTCCAGAGCTGCCTTTTCTGCCCCATTATTTCACCATCACCCCATTTTTCTTGCAGGTATTTTCACACCATGGTTTTCTCTTTGTTGCCCTGTTATGTCTCTGACTGAAGAGGGCTGTGCCTTCAGACTAGAGCACAGCTCACCTTTCAGAGTAGACATCTATTGGGTTGTAAAGAGAGGAAATGGCAGCAGAGTATAACTCACCGCACCACCCAGTCAGTCAGCACTAAGTAAAAAGCTTGAATACTGCCCACCTCATATGACCAGCTGCCACACGTCATAAATCATAAATATAGAAAAATAATGAGAGGCAATATAACCACAATAAAGACGAGTCAGAATAGCCATATATCTATTTATAGTTCCAGGTATTCAACCAGAAGTTCTTTTAATTTCTGGTTCTTCCACGGCCAACGCGTTTCGCCGTACAGCCAGGGCTGTAATCACATAAAACATATATATGTACAATATTTACAAAAAAACAATGTCGTCAAAAAGACAACCTCTTTATCCAGGAATTGTGCATGTTATGTAGTAACATCAACTACGAAATATGTGACATACCCAACAGAACACCGGATGAGATAGCACCCTTTGTGCTGAGCTTTAGACATTTCATAAAAACAACTTTTACATCTTTATTCTTCAAATGAGAAGCAGAGTATGTTCCAAAATAGAAATAGTAAAGTCTTATTTCATAATTTTCATACACTAGTTGTAAAGCTACAGAGTATGGTCCGAAAGTTCTCAGGGAGAAAAGGAAGGCAAGAAAGAATTTGATCCTACACACAAGAAGTGTCCATACGAGTCGAGTACATGCTACACCCAAAACACAAATGTTTGCTTACCACTATTATGAGGCGTCGGAAAACGAATCTTTTTTCCTCTAAAGGTATAACAATATCTGTTCGGCATTGGGAAATACAGAAAGGTGATCTTCAGTGCTATTCCATAACATCTCCGTGAGGGGTGCCCAGCTCGTGACCCTGATAGCATTCTACATTCTCCCCCGCCAGGTAATGGGGTTGGATCATCCTGTGGAGGGATTCTTGGCTCTACACCTACACAAACTCTAGACATACACAGCAGAGGCATTGCATGGGAGGAGCACGCCTGATTACTACCTTGTATTCTATGCCTTCATATATACACTGTTTTAGCACTATGGAGGTACTGAATCTGCAATTTACTCTTTTGGTGCTCCTAATCACTTTAATCTGCTTCTGTCTACTGATTATCGCAGCACAAGTATTCTCTACAAGAATAATGTTGGTTCAATAAATATATTAAAAAGTTCCCACTTGGTATTCTCTGTATATTTCTCTGAGAACAAGTAAGCACAAGTGACTGAGCGGAAAGGTTCTAGATCTATAACCACGATCCCGGGGTGGGGGTCAGGGCTGTCCTGTTCAATGGCTGCCCGAAAACAATTGGCTCCCTGTTCAGATTAGGGGGGCTGGTGGTGGCACTGTGAGCTAGCTGGTCTCTAGGCCAACATATCCTCCAGGGCTGGCCAGAATCAGTCTTGTCACCTCACCTAAAGTTTATGTTGTCCAACAAATGTGCAGATCCTACCGATTAGTGGGAGCTGCTAACTTCTTGCACTATTTGTATTCAGTGTGTATGTCATCTCATTCACTGAACACTCTGCAATCATTCACAACAAAATGACCTGCTAAAGACACAAAACAGTGCCTACTGTCTTCTCTGGTGCCTCCATTTTCCTGTTCCCTGTGGGTGCTCTACATGGAGCCATACAGTGTTTGTGCGGGTACTCCGATGTTTGCTGGTATACCAGAAACTCTGAATAATTCCCCTATTTAGCTAAGCACAGGAAATTTTGGTGAGGTTCATAGAGAGGAATGCGTAGGTACACATCTAACAAATATAAAACTGCTAGAAAGTCTCCTTGATTGATCAATTGAAGGATGTCTAATACAGTCGCCATTTTGAACGGTTTTTGGAGAAAATAGGGAGTGGTTTACCCCTCTGAGGTCCAGGAGAGGAAAACAATCCCTGAATGCTTTTCTTACCAGGAACGAATATAATAAAATCCTAGACCCTTTTTATTGGATGGAACTGGAATAATCAGTGATTTCTCCAACAGGATCTGAATTCCAGAAAGACGAGCTTGGCACTGTACTGGGTTCCTCTGCAGCGGAGCTTAACGAAAATTGACATGTGGGTAGTTGGAAAATGTTATGTGACAACTCTCCATCACCATCCAAAGGTTCCAGGCACCGGTCACTGAAAGTTGCCATTCGTGGTATAAAAAAGACTTGCATTTCATGCCTTTGGAAAAGCTGATGTCGAAGAGACTGCAGGCTAATACCAGGTTGTGTCTTTGGCAGGGCCCCCCCAGCATTGACCCTACCTCAAAAGGACTGCTTGGTGGCCTTCGAAAAGATTGGACCAAAGACTCTTCAATACCCAAAGCCTCTCCCATTCAAGAGTGATCAAGCTGGGGTCATCCATTTTTTTATTTTGGGGCGATTTTTTCACAATGTCCTCAAGTTAACGGTCGAAAATCTTAGATCCTTCAAAGAGTAATTTCATGAGGGCTGTCTTCTAGGTGATAGCCCGCATAGAAAAATGTGTGACAAAGTACTGAACTGGAGAGTGAACCAGCTGTGAGAAGAAAATGTGTTTTGATCCTCTGTCTACTTTCAGGAAAATGAATATTTATGAGGAGAGCGAAAAAATAAACAAAACACTTATAATGATTATTACAGAATTTAACCTTAAAGGTAAGAAAATGTACATTTTTCAGTGAGCTGCTGTGCATGACTGTTAAACGTTGGGCATTGAGTGAAGCTGGCATCCACACAGCATTTCCAAAGAGCCAATTGGAACACTGTGAACAGCAAGATCACGCCTTTCCCTCCAACATGGCAGTGGTGAATGCGTAGACCTTGCTTGGTCATGCTACAGAGACACCACATACCGCTAGGTATGGTCCCAGATTGAGAGCGCGAGCCTGGTCTGCACTCTTTATGTCCTCTGTTGACTGTACCCAGCCACCAGAGTGCCTACATGTATGTATGTGTCATCTCAGTGTGCCAGGTGGCACACTACATCCCTTATCACCCTCCTCTGCACACATCTTATTTTCCCTGGAGTATATCTCCGTCTCTTGATCGTAGAGATGGCCATGGTTACTCTAGCACAGAACAACTATCAGTCTTACTGACGACTGGAGGTTCCTCCAGAGGCCTAGTCGACCAGATCCATGGTCCTCCTGAGGAGTGGTATGATGGTTTTGGTGCTCGGCTCCCTGAGATTCCGTGAGTCCATCAGGAGACGGGGCACCCGGTGTTGGGATTATTTTCTCTCAGTCCTTCTGATGGGCCTGTGAGCTCACTCTTACTACTCTTGAAACGAGTGCAGAATTAATCACTGGTGTTCTCTCCAGTTCACTGATATAATATCGAAACCATAAATGTTGTGTCAAAAATATTGATCAAAAATATATATATATTACCTACTGACGGTCGCCAGTAGGTAGTTATAGTTAGGACCTCGTTTCTATTCAAATAGCGTTTTTTCTTTTGTCAATATCTTTGGTGCCATTTGACGAATCTTGGTGAAATTTTCAAAACTAGTGGGGCGCTCCGGTCAGCTCCTGTCTTGAAATTTTTAAGGTTATTTATCAAGCGGGGCCGAGAAAAAAGGGGGTCCCAAAACACGTATTCCCCATGTTAATTTCCATCAGAATTTTGAAACAGATTACAGCCGAACTGCGGAACGGAATTACGCCAAATTTGGCAAAAGGTTGCCCTTGTTTCAGAAAGAGACCTTTTTTAAATGGTGTAAATCAGTTCAGTAGTTTCAGAGAAATTAGAAAAAGAAAAATATCGATATCTGAGCATTGAGGAGGGTTTCACGAACCCTCCCGGTCATGAGCTTCACTTGGATTGGCTGCCAACACTCCAAACCAGGAAGTGTTGGCAGCCATCTTGTGTCTCGGTAACCGAGTCACAAGAAAAGAGTAGAAAAAAGGTTAAAAAACAAGAAAAGGGTGCAGGGTAGAAACACCCTGACCCCCTAGTCCTGTTCAGGGTGTCCCACAAGGACCCCCAGGGCCAAAAAAAGATTTTTTTTTAAAAACTGCAAATCCTGCTGTGAAAATAAAAGAAAACGAAGCGCGGGTTCCCGCATTTCATTTTCAAAAATCCCCCGGGTGGGCCAGGTCCCGGGGGCACGTGCCAATTAATTAGCGGGGCCCCCACAGCCCTGGGGTCCGCCACCTTCCCGGGGCCTATTTCATTGTATGCAGGGGGCACTACAGCCCCCGCCGCCCTGTGGACCGCCACGTCCCTGGGGCTGTAAAAAATGGGTTGGGGGGGTCTTAATCCCCCGATGCTGCCCCAGGGACCGCCATCTCCCCAAAGCTTTTATTATAAACTGCGGGGGCACGCGGCCCCCCCGCTGCCCCGGGGACCGCCACCACCCCGGGGCTTCATTTTTGTTTAAAAAATGTTGTGTGGGGGGAAGAGCCCCCCCCCACACGTCCTGGGGACCACCATCTCCCCGGGGCATAAACGTATTACCAATGCGGGGGTCCATAGCGGACCCCATGCCCCGGGGACCACCACCTCCCCGTGGCTTCAAATAGTTGGAAGGGGGGACACAAGCCCTTGATGGCCCTGGGGATCGCAACCACCCAGGGCCGGCCCCTGCAGTGTCCCGTCGTGCCCACCTCCGGGACACTGCTGTTTGCTAAGGCAGGGCGGGAGCACGGCTCCCGCCCTGTCATAGCAAACTCTGCTTTGCTTCGTTGAAGGGAGAGCAGGAAACTTGCTCTCGCTTCAACAAAGCAGGAGGCGGAGGAGCCGGCATGACCGTGGGGGCATTGGGGCTCCCCCCACAGTCCCCAACTGAAAGGGCCGGCCCGGGGCCCTCCGTCATTAAAATATATATTTGTTTTAAATAAATAGAGGCACAGCCCTGGAGGATGGGGTGCCCGGGGCCAATAGAGGCCTCAGGAGGGGAGCCACACAGCCCCCCCCTTAAAATTTTTTTTTTTTAATTAATAAATATGTGGCCATGCCCCGGGGATGGAGTCCCCGGGGCAGAAATTGGCCTTGGCAGTGATGTCATTTGAGATGTCATCAGTGATGTCATCAGTGATGTCATTGACCATGTCATGAGTGATGTAACATGTGACGTCATCAGCAGTGCATTGCGGGGGCGCAAGTTATAGTTAGCTCTACTAACTATAACGGCCGAATTTCTCTAGTTTTGTACGAGTGAAATGTCCAACTAACTATAACGTCCCTGAAACCTGTGGTTTTTTAAGTGAATTTCTAAGGTTTTTTAAATGTTCATTTCTAACTATAACGTCCCTTAAACCTGTTTTATTTTTAGTGAATATATATATAGTTTTATATATATATATATATTACCTACTGGCGATAGCCAGTAGGTATATATAGTTAGGACCTAGCTACCATAGGAAATGCGCAACATTCTATTGGGAATAACTTTGGCGCCGGTTGAGGAATTTGCGTGCAATTTTCCAAAATTTTTGCCAGCTCCGCTGCGCTCCTTCCCTGAAAGTTTCGGGGAGATTTGTGAAGTGGGGGCTGAGAAAAAAGGGGGGTCCCAAAACGTGTTTTCCCCATGTTAATTTCCATAGGACGTTCTGACAAGGCTACAGCCCGAACCACTGAACGGAATTACACCAAACTTGGCAAAATTGTAGGGACTGGTACGCAGAAGTGCCTTTGCTATATTTGGTGAAAATTGCTCCTGTGGTTTTTATGAAAATTAACTTCAAAAACACATATATCTGGGCGGAGCCTAACCACACATCTCATCGTGAGATCTGATTGGCTGTCAGCACTTCATCCAAGAAGTGTTGGCAGCCATCTTGAGACCAATATACATGATAGCACCTCATTAAAAAGCATTGTAGTTAATAGAGGGTTTTGGGACTTTAGTTACATTATAAATCATTTGTTGATGGTACCATACTCATTTTAGGAATTGTGGTGTGTTCTAAGATGATTTTACCATGTGAAAAAGCCTTCTGCTGGGATATCATGAATCATGTTTGAAAGAAAACTATTATCTCATGCTTTCCCCACAGTTGTTTGGAAGGGGATCTATAAGCTAAACTGAAAGCATATTTTCTGTAAATTCACATTATCTTTCTCAGTCATGTGAGAATGAAGTCTGACATTCTCAGTAAAACATGTAGGCGCTGAAGAAGGCTCCCAAGCTGAAACGCATTCGCCATTAACCGGACTCCTGAAATAAACGGTTACCTGTCCCTTACTCCCCGCATGGCCTCTCTTCTTTTCTTCGAAAAGTGTGCAAGTCTTGTATACTGCGCAGCCAGACGCGCAGTTGGGATGGCCCTGCAACTTCAAAGTGACTCCGGGATTTACTGGCACCACGCTGTTCGCAGCATTAAAACTATCGAGGAATCGATAATCCCGGGAGTCCGCCATGAATCTCAGATCGGAGGAAACAGACTGTGGTATTTTATCACGATGGGGCTAACAGTCTCGCATTTGACCGCCCCTGTTTTCATCACTGACCTGGGAGGAAGGGCGCTGCAGTCAGAGGGGACACAGGACCGGCACCGTGATGTTCAGCGTTCATCGATCACCCCGCCCTCCTGTGTGGGCACAAAACTACATTTTCTCCATTCCCCCACACCAGCGACCTGGCATTGCCGAGACAGTGCATGCTGGGACTTGGAGTCCGCAACATTCAATACGGACTGCCACAGCTGCGCAGACTGCATTAGGGGGAGGGAACTCAGTGCCTACTGACACTTATTCACAGGAGGAACTAATTTGGGACTGATTCGTTTAGGAGGAAGGCGCTGAAGAAGGCTCCCAAGCCGAAATGCATTCGCCATTAACCGGACTCCTGAAATAAACGGTTACCTGTCCCTTACTCCCCGCATGGCCTCTCTTCTTTTCTTCGAAAAGTGTGCAAGTCTTGTATACTGCGCAGCCAGACGCGCAGTTGGGATGGCCCTGCAGCTTCAAAGTGACTCCAGGATTTACTGGCACCACGCTGTTCGCAGCATTAAGACTATCGAGGAATCGATAATCCCGGGAGTCCACCATGAATCTCAGAGCTGAGGAAACAGACTGTGGTATTTTATCACGATGGGGCTAACAGTCTCGCATTTGACCGCCCCTGTTTTCATCACTGACCTGGGAGGAAGGGCGCTGCAGTCAGAGGGGACACAGGACCGGCACCGTGATGTTCAGCGTTCATCGATCACCCCGCCCTCCTGCGTGGGCACAAAACTACATTTTCTCCACTCCCCCACACCAGCGACCTGGCATTGCCGAGACAGTGCATGCTGGGACTTGGAGTCCGCAACATTCAACACGGACTGCCACAGCTGCGCAGACTGCATTAGGGGGAGGGAACTCAGTACCTACTGACACTTATTCACAGGAGGAACTCATTTGGGACTGATTCGTTTAGGAGGAAGGCGCTGAAGAAGGCTCCCAAGCCGAAATGCATTCGCCATTAACCGGACTCCTGAAATAAACGGTTACCTGTCCCTTACTCCCCGCATGGCCTCTCTTCTTTTCTTCGAAAAGTGTGCAAGTCTTGTATACTGCGCAGCCAGACGCGCAGTTGGGATGGCCCTGCAGCTTCAAAGTGACTCCAGGATTTACTGGCACCACGCTGTTCGCAGCATTAAGACTATCGAGGAATCGATAATCCCGGGAGTCCACCATGAATCTCAGAGCTGAGGAAACAGACTGTGGTATTTTATCACGATGGGGCTAACAGTCTCGCATTTGACCGCCCCTGTTTTCATCACTGACCTGGGAGGAAGGGCGCTGCAGTCAGAGGGGACACAGGACCGGCACCGTGATGTTCAGCGTTCATCGATCACCCCGCCCTCCTGCGTGGGCACAAAACTACATTTTCTCCACTCCCCCACACCAGCGACCTGGCATTGCCGAGACAGTGCATGCTGGGACTTGGAGTCCGCAACATTCAACACGGACTGCCACAGCTGCGCAGACTGCATTAGGGGGAGGGAACTCAGTACCTACTGACACTTATTCACAGGAGGAACTCATTTGGGACTGATTCGTTTAGGAGGAAGGCGCTGAAGAAGGCTCCCAAGCCGAAATGCATTCGCCATTAACCGGACTCCTGAAATAAACGGTTACCTGTCCCTTACTCCCCGCATGGCCTCTCTTCTTTTCTTCGAAAAGTGTGCAAGTCTTGTATACTGCGTAGCCAGACGCGCAGTTGGGATGGCCCTGCAACTTCAAAGTGACTCCGGGATTTACTGGCACCACGCTGTTCGCAGCATTAAGACTATCGAGGAATCGATAATCCCGGGAGTCCGCCATGAATCTCAGAGTGGAGGAAACAGACTGTGGTATTTTATCACGATGGGGCTAACAGTCTCGCATTTGACCGCCCCTGTTTTCATCACTGACCTGGGAGGAAGGGCGCTGCAGTCAGAGGGGACACATGACCGGCACCGTGATGTTCAGCGTTCATCGATCACCCCGCCCTCCTGCGTGGGCACAAAACTACATTTTCTCCACTCCCCCACACCAGCGACCTGGCATTGCCGAGACAGTGCATGCTGGGACTTGGAGTCCGCAACATTCAACACAGACTGCCACAGCTGCGCAGACTGCATTAGGGGGAGGGAACTCAGTACCTACTGACACTTATTCACAGGAGGAACTCATTTGGGACTGATTCGTTTAGGAGGAAGGCGCTGAAGAAGGCTCCCAAGCCGAAATGCATTCCCCATTAACCGGACTCCTGAAATAAACGGTTACTTGTCCCTTACTCCCCGCATGGCCTCTCTTCTTCTCTTCGAAAAGTGTGCAAGTCATATATATATATATATATATATATATATATATATATATATATATATATATATATATATATTACCTACTGGCGATAGCCAGTAGGTATATATAGTTAGGACCTAGCTACCATAGGAAATCAGCAACATTCTATTGGGAATAACTTTGGCGCCGGTTGAGGAATTTGCGTGCAATTTTCCACAATTTTTGCCAGCTCTGCTGCGCTTCTTCCCTGAAAGTTTCGGGGAGATTCGTGAAGTGGGCGCTGAGAAAAAAGGGGGGTCCCAAAACGTGTTTCCCCATGTTAATTTCCATAGGACATTCTGACAAGGCTACAGCCCGAACCACTGAACGGAATTACACCAAACTTGGCAAAATTGTAGGGACTGGTACGCAGAAGTGCCTTTGCTATATTTGGTGAAAATTGCTCCTGTGGTTTTTATGAAAATTAACTTCAAAAACACATATATATCTGGGCGGAGCCTAACCACACATCTCATCGTGAGATCTGATTGGCTGTCAGCACTTCATCCAAGAAGTGTTGGCAGCCATCTTGAGACCAATATACATGATAGCACCTCATTAAAAAGCATTGTAGTTAATAGAGGGTTTTAGGACTTTAGTTACATTATAAATCATTTGTTGATGGTACCATACTCTTTTTAGGAATTGTGGTGTGTTCTAAGGTGATTTTACCATGTGAAAAAGCCTTCTGCTGGGATATCATGAATCATGTTTGAAAGAAAACTATTATCTCATGCTTTCCCCACAGTGGTTTGGAAGGGGATCTATAAGCTAAACTGAAAGCATATTTTCTGTAAATTCACATTATCTTTCTCAGTCATGTGAGAATGAAGTCTGACATTCTCAGTAAAACATGTACATCCAACAAGGACAGAGACTGTCAGTTGATTCCTTTGTGTTCTACTGCAGCCTCCTAGAGTGTTCTAAATAACAACTAGAGCGCTAACAGTCCTACTTATTACAAAGGTATGGCACACCTGAAGCCATCTTGATTGGAATAAAGTGGTAACTCTTAAAACATTTAATTTAAAAAGGCACAAAATGAGGGGGTATATTTTGCCATAGAAAGTATGATTAGTGCTGCAGAAAGAAAAATTAGGGCACATTGAGAGTGACTTCCCAAATCCTCTTCTATTTCATTAAAAAATTCTGACATGCAGTCTCCCAAGATGGCCACCAGAGACAAAAGAGCCCAAATGTAGCCCAAATATCACCCAGATGTAGCCCAAGTATAGCCCAATGACAGAATGTCCCAGAGTGTTCTAAAGAACAACTAGAGCGCTAACAGTCTTACCTATGACAAAAGTATGGCACACCAGAAGCCATCTTGATTGGAATGAAGTGGTAAGTCTGAAAACATTTAATTTAAAAAGGAACAAAATGAGGGGGTTCATTTTGCCATAGAAAGTATGATTAGCAGCAGACTTCCCTGGTGAGCAGTAGCTTTACTACAGTGATCTAAGGAGCAACTAGAGTGCTAACATTCAGAATTTATGGCGAATGTGTGACACATCTGAATGCCTTCTTGATGGAACCAAAGTAAACAAGCATTGAAAATGCAATAGATCTCGCCCTCGTTTAAGTTAAAGCCATTCTGTTTGTAATGAGGTGGCTTTTTAGCTTTGCTTTTATTAGTGTTTTTAAAACTTTCATGTAAATAACATGCATATGTATGCATATATGTATATGTATGCATGCATTTATATTTGTATTTATATAGATATGCAGATTATATATGTTTATATATGTATGTATATATATCTATATATATATATATATACACATACATAAATGCATATGCATATATATGCATATACATGTGTATATGTGTGCATGTAGAGAGAGGTAGGGAGGTAGAGGTGTAGAGGTAGAGAGGTAGAGGTAGAGAGGTAGAGACTAGTAGAGAGGTAGAGACTAGTAGAGAAAGAAGTAGAGAGAGGTAGAGAGGTAGAGAGGTAGAGAGAAGAGAGTGAGTAATAGAGTAGAGAGTGAGTAGTAGAGAGTAGTAGAGAGCAGTAGAGAGAGTAGCAGAGAGTGAGTAGTAGAGAGTAGTAGAGTGAATAGTAGAGTGAGTAGTAGAGAGTGAGTAGTAGAGAGTGAGTTGTAGAGAGTAGTAGAGAGTAAGTAGTAGAGTGAGTAGTGAGTTGTAGAGAGCAGTAGAGAGTGAGTAGTAGAGAGTAGTAAAGAGTGAGAAGTAGAGAGTAGTAGAGAGTGAGTAGCAGAGAGAGAGAATAGTAAAGAGTAGTAGAGAGTGAGTAGTAGAGTGAGTAGTAGAGAGTAGTAGAGAGTGAGTAGTAGAGAGTAGTAGAGAGTGAGTAGTAGAGAGTGAGTAGTAGAGAGTAGTAGAGAGAGTAGTAGAGAGTGAGTAGTAGAGAGTGAGAAGTAGAGAGTGAGTAGTAGAGAGTAGTAGATAGTGAGTAGTAAAGAGTGAGTAGTAGAGAGAGAGAGTAGTAGAGAGTGAGTAGTAGAGAGTAGTAGAGAGTGAGTAGTAGAGAGTAGTAGATAGTGAGTAGTAGGGAGTGAGTAGTAGAGAGAGAGTAGTAGAGTAGTAGAGAATGAGTAGTAGAGAGTGAGTATTAGAGAGTAGTGGAGTAGTAGAGAGTAGTGGAGAATATTCCAAAGTTTGGCACAGCACCACTTGCACAATAAGTCCAATTAAATTATTTCACTTAGAGTCCTTATTGAAGCGCTGAATCTTGGTGTATATTCAAATGCTTTTATTTTCCTTAAGTTTATGTACCACAGCCAGCTGACGCGTTTCGTTCTGTACAACAGAACTTCTTCAGGGCGTTCTTATTTCCTTCAAGTTATGTCGGTATCCTGTTGTCATATAACTAGATATTTCTTCCAAATGTTAGACGAGACGTAAGTACATTCTTATTCAAAGTGACTAGGTATCAATTTTACCCACACAATTCGGGCAGACTTGAGTAATTTATAGCATACTCAAAGTCAGTCTTTCTAAAATTCCAAAGTATAGGACAAGATAATCCAAATCCAAATGTTTCTCAAGAAAAGTCATTTTCAATCGTTCGGAATTTCGGTGTTTGGGCAGATATTACCCAGGGACCCCCAGTATGCAAGGGGAATTAGTCCCCCCTCTGCAAACGCGCCAGTGGCCTGCATTGCAGAGAGGTGTAAAAAGAGGCATAGCCTCAATACACCTCTGTGCAATGCAGCTCCCTGGCGCATACTGGAGGTTCCAGGTGGGCTAGTTGGCCCCCAGGGACCCCCAGTATGCAAGGGGAATTAGTTCCCCCTCTTCAAACATGCACAGGGGCTGCGTTGCAGAGAGGTGTAAAAAAGGGTGTGGCCTCATTACACCTCTCTGCAATGCAGCCCCCTGGCGCATACTGGAGGCTCCTGGTGGGCTAGTTGGCCCTCAGGGACCCCCAGTATGTAAGGGGAATTAGTTCCCCCTCTGCAAAAGCGCCAGGGGGCTGCGTTGCAGAGAGGTGTAACAAGGGGCATATCCTCATTACACCTCTGCAATGCAGCCCCCTGGCACATACTGGAGGTTCAAGGTGGGCTAGTTGGCCCCCAGGGGCCCCCAGTATGCAAGGGGAATTAGTTCAAACATGCACGGGGGCTGCGTTGCAGAGAGGTGTAAAAAGGGGCGTGGCTTCATTACACCTCTCTGCAAAGCAGTCCCCTGGGGCATACTGGAGATTCCTGGTGGGCTTTCAGGTCTTATATAGTTAGGAATTAGCATTTAAAAAACCTTGCAAATTCACTGAAAAAACCATAGGTTTCAGGCCTTATATAGTTAGGAATTAGCATTTAAAAAACCTTTGAAATTCACAGAAAAAACCATAGGTTTCAGGCCTTATATAGTTAGGAATTAGCATTTAAAAAACCTTTGAAATTCACTGAAAAACCATAGGTTTCAGGCCTTATATAGTTAGGAATTAGCATTTAAAAAACCTTTAAAATTCACTCAAAAAACTATAAGTTTTAGGGGTGTTATAGTTAGATGGACATGTCATCAGTGATGTCATCATTTGAATCTATATGCCGCCTTCGTGGATCTTCGGTCTGCGTTCGACCTAGTCCCGAGGGCTGGGCTTTGGAATTGCCTATTGGATATGGGGATGCCTCCCATTTTGGTGCGTCTTATAGTGAATCTCCATGCTCAGACATTTGCATTTGTGCGATGGGGTAGACCGGGTGAGGTGACAGAGCAATTCCCTGTGGCAAAGGGTGTCAGGCAAGGTTGTGTTTTGGCACCGACCTTGTTTTCTCTATATATTAATAGAGTTATTAAGTATTATGACAACTTTTCCACGGATGCCCCAACTTTGGCTGGCATGAGAATCCCCCTGCTCATGTTCGCTGATGACACTCTCCTGATTTCACGTACCAGGCAGGGTTTGCAGAATGCACTGTCAAGGTTCGAGAGTTTCTGCAGCGAGCATGAGCTGGAGGTGAATGTCTCCAAAACCAAATTTATGGTGTTAAGGGGGCGTAAGCAAATAAATGCCAGGGTCACCATGGGGGACATGCCCCTGGAGCAAACAAAATACTTCACCTACCTGGGTGTCACCTTCAGTGATACTCTGAGCTGGACCCACCAGATTGAGCTTATGACCTTGAAACTGAAACAGTTAGGCGGGGCACTGATTAAAGAGCATAAAGGGTCATTCACGAGGCCAATGTCTCCGCTTATCAAGATCTATGGTGGTAAGGTTCTTTCAGCGATCCTTTATGGCGCAGAACTATGGGGTGGCAGTAATCTGGATTCTTTAAAACATGCCCAAAACAAATTTCTAAGACTGTCCATAGGGCTCCCACAGTCGACTCCAATAATTCCCCTCCTTTATGATCTAGGGTGTCACCCGGTGGAAGACCAAGCAAGACTCCGTCCCCTTACCTTCTGGCGCCGTCTATGGACTACGCCAGAACCCCACTACTATGCAGAAGCCTGTTTGGAGGTTAAGAATAGCCCTGGTGCCTCAAATATTGGATGGTTTAGAGACCTTAAGTCTACCTTATTGGCCCTGGGCTATGGTGATCTGTGGTCCTCGCCTGAGTCAGCCAATTTTCCCTCCAAAAGTGATCTTAAAAAAAGTTATTGGAACTGGGTGACCCACAATATGTACATGAAAACAAACCCGAGCAGCCTTACTGGTTTGTTTACCGTACACAAGGACATACCAAAGCTAGAGGGGTTTTGGGACATTATAACTAAACCCCTGGACCGCAAATTATTTTTCCAATTTAGATGCGGTTCACTCCCCATAGGGGAGTTTACTATAAAATGGGGAACAGACAGGTCTGGCTTTTGTCCCAACTGCCAAGGCACTAGGGAAAGTCTGGAACATTTGTTGTATGTGTGCCCTTTATATTCTGCCCCCAGAGCCAAATGGCTAAAACCTGTGTGTAGGCAGTTAGGAACCAGATTGGCTGCTGAAGCTACTAGATTGCTTAAAACTACCTTGGATCCCCTCATTGTTGTGGGGGTGGCAAAATTTCTCGGGTGGGCATGGGTGCTTAGATGCAGGTTCATCAAAAACAATCGAATGATGACTGCCAGTTTACTGTAACTTGTTGATGTATGGCTGTCTATGTGTTCATTTGTACAAAATTGTATATTTGTATAGAAGCTGATTAGCGTATCAATGATTTAATATTTGTTTTAACTGTTTTATATGTATATATTGTATTTTATTGTCTTTTATGATTTGACTAATCGAATAAAGACTTCTTGATGTCATCAGAGATGTCACTGACCATGTCATGAATGATGTAATATGTGACATCATCAGCAGTGGATTGCGGGTGCGCGAAATATAGTTAGTACAACTAACTATATAGGAGCAATTTCAGTGGTTTTGTATGAGTGAAATGTCATTGTGCAGATATGATTTACCCTTTCAATGTTGAATTTATATATTCGAGGGTTGCAATTGTTTACTTTAAAGACATGGAAAAATGAAATATACGGTCACCTTGTAGGGCAACAAATCGAATGTTATAGTGGCATTATATACATTATGGGTCACTGTTGCAATTATGTAATGGCAATTGTACCAGGCTAAGATGGCGCATGTAGTGTATGACATGAAGTCCTCTTTTTACTATGATGAATTCCACATTTGAAGTTTAAAACGGAGAACTTTATTGTTTGACACTGTGTGATCAAGCGCTCTGTGGAGCGCGAAACGCCTCACGTTGCGCTTATGGCGTGAATAAACCAGACTTACTTGGACTTTACCCATGTGCTGTTGTTATTGGACCTCAGTGCACGCTTTGGAACGCAGTTCTGTTTGTTATATTGAAGTACCGGCTGCTCCGCCGGTTGCAAGCCACCCCAGAGAAAGGCGAAGGATTACCGGCAGGAGTGCTTTTATTGGATATATATATATAGGGTGATCAAGGCTACCGTCATGCTGGAGACTAGGGAGCAATAAAGGACCTGTGAAAGAACTCTTATGCGTTGCTGTGGTCTGTACCTGCGTTGTTGGATCGGCGTCCAGAGCCGATCAGTAGGTGTGGTGAACGGATATATATATATATATATATATATATATATATATATATATATATATATATATATATATATATATATATATATATATAATCATATAAAAAACTATAACAAATAAACTGGAAAAAACTTTAAAACATTGCCAATTTAATAATGCATAAAAAGTAAACAATAGAAAAAAAACCTTTTTACTAAAAATATCTTTAAAATGACATACATTTCTTAGTATAAACAATATAACATTAAATACACAATCACATGATAATAATATATATTTAAACAATATTAATACAACAATTAAATTTTAGAAATTATAAATATACTATTCTGAACCCAATAGGTGCAACAGTACGGAAGGTGTTAGGCTGCAGAGGGGTAATATTTACTATTATCACTCCAGCCGGTGCAACAGTTGGGAAAGCGTTAGACTACGGAGGGGTAAACTTTACTATTCCCACTCAAGCCGGTGCAACAGTTGGGAAAGCGTTGGACTACGGACCGATTAAATTTACTAATCCCACTCCAGTCTGTGCAACAGTAGGGAAAGCTTTGGTCTCGGGAGGGTAAAATGTGTGATTCCCACTCTGGTCATTGCAACAGAAGGGAAAGCATTGGTCTCAGGAGGGGTAACATTTACTATTTCCACTTCAGTCTATGCAACAGTAGGGAAAGTGTTGGGCTCAGGAGGGGTAACATTCACTATTCCCACTCCAGTCTGCAACAGTAGGGAAAGCATTGGACTGTGGAGGGGTACAATTTACTATTCCCACTCCAGTCAGTGCAACAGAAGGTAAAACGTTGGACTCAAGTAGGGTAAAAGTTACCATTCCCACTCCAATCTGTGCAGCAGTAGGGAAAGTACTTCCCTTCAAATGCATACCATATTTTAATACATGTATTAATTGAACAAAAATATAAACTATTAATATACAAATCACATATATTTACATTTTAAGCATAATTTAACAATTTTCATAATTATAGTTTTTTTAGTAATTAATGTAAAAAATGCTATTAATTGATTACATAATTACATTTCCATACTATACTCCCACATACCTAGCAGCCTACATTTTAAACATAATAAAAAAGATTCTAACATAATTAACCTATTAAGTAATAAATACAATTACTAATAATAATTGAATAAATAATTATTAATTCATTATTAGTTAAATAGCTTCCGACTCTAGCCCCCTAAAAACACAAGACACACCTACTATATATCATAAAAATATATTTATCAAATATTTTACATAATTATAAATACATTACATATTTATAAATAACAATTACAAAAGTTACATAATTATCAATTAAAGAATTAATAAAAAGTTATAATTAATAATAAATTAATCATTTACATAAGTAACGTGCGACCCGATACCCCTATCAACCCACTAACCCACACCTAAAATATAACGTAAAAACAAATTATTACACAATTATCATAATTAAGTATCAATTAAATAATTAATAATTAATCAATTATTACTAAATTATCTTCCTGCCCTATACCCATACACACCCAACAACCCACACCTAAAATATAACTTAAATAATAATAGTTACACAATTTACATAATTTGTCATCAATGAAATAATTAATATTAATTATAAATTAATTATTAATTTTACTTAATTAACTTTCCACTCTGTACCCCTATAAACCTCACAACCCTCTCCTACACTATAAATTACTATTAACAATTACATTAAAATTATTAATACCTTACAATTACAAACTATGTTTAAAAACATTAGCAACAATTGTGCAAATAATATATAACAAAAAATTACAATATTATTTAAAACACATAAAGATAATTTTAAAACGATATTTTTTACAACTTTATTATTGTAAACATATAATATAATATTCTTAAAAAAATATTACTTACCTTAAAAAATCTTTTTCAGTGACATTCCTGCATCATGATAATTCTGTGACATGACATTAAAAACTCGATTTCAGTGTCACGCGATATTTATGACTCAATATTGTGTCCAAATACCGTTCTATCCTGTACAAAGACTCGGTCACCCACTTGGAGGGTTGTTGATCAAGACTGGCGGTGGACGCTGGTATAGATGACATTGCTGTACCTCTGTTACTGTATCCCAACAGCATCTAGCTGTGTTGGTGTTGACAAAGGATAGTGGGGCAGGGTATCGCAGAAAGGCTGCTGAAACAAGAAGTGTGTGGGCAGGGTATCAACCAGAATCAGCAGTTGCCTGCCATCTGTAAGTACACAGACATTCGAGCTGACTTGTTGCGTGTGGCTGTCCACTCACTGGTTTTAGTCTTCATACTACAGTTTCTCCCACAATCAGACTTTGGTTTTCACTATGCCTTGGTGCCTTATGTGTACCAGTTGGGTGTCCCAGTAAGACAGCATTGTTGGCATACCTAGCCTCGGCCCTCTCATCAGAATGCCATCTGCGTTTGCACTCATCCACCATAGGGCCAGCAGATCTTGTCAGCTAGCAAGGTCTCTGTTGTGCACATATGAGAGGAAGTACTCGTAAGGCCTCCATGGCAAGTTGGATGCAGGGGTCAAGTACTGAGGTAGCTGCTGTCTCCAATTTGGGGATTGCCTTCAGGCAGCTAGTATCAGTGACAAACTTAATGTGCTCTGCCACATCTTTACTGGTTTATTCAGGGTGTGCTGTGGAAGGATGGAAGGGGGGTTTGGAAATGGAAATTGGCTGGGTTGCTGCACCTCAGAGGAGAGGTATTTTTGCTGTAGGATCCACTTTCCGATCCTAGGGGCACTAGCTGCACCACTCTGGAGAAGAGGGAAACCAGCGGTTTGTGTTCTGTGATGATCTCAATCGCCCACAGAACACAGGAATCCCCAAGCTTCTGACTTTGGCCGCGTTAGATGTGGCTTTGGCGTCTTTGATGTTGTAGCTTTGCATGGGTCAGCTCTAACACCATTGCTGGAACACACATAGTCATAAAACTCAACATTGTTGGTCCGGAAAATGTACCTCTCTGGGGGGTCAGGTCTAATTCAGGAAGACGTTGTAGAGTAGCTCACAGCTGGGAGCTTTGTTCCTGTGTGATCTTGGCGTGTACTGACATTAAGCAAACCTGGAAGCCCTGACAGTGACTCTTGAATCAAGTTCTAAAAGACATTGAATGTGATTTGTATTTGAAAAGTGCTTATGTGCAGCTTATGCCCAGACAGAGCTTCAAGGTGCTAAAATTGAAAAATGGAAGAGCAGGAAGAAGCAGTAGTCCATCTGTGGCAAAGTTGACAAGAGGTGAAGGATCTGAGTGATCTTTCTGGGGAGTGGGATTTGAACAATTTCTGGAGCCTAAGTGGGCCTATTTGGTTAATGGTCCTATGTATGTGTGACAAGATCTTAAATTGAACCCTCTTATCTACTTGAAGCCTTTAGCTTTGATGACACAGAGCAGTGGCTGGGAAGATGAAGAGTAGCCTTGCTACCTCGTTCTGAAATTTATTAGTGATTTTTTTGGAAGGCCAAAGTAGCTTTCAAATAGTCCAGCCGAGACGTTGTTAAGTCATGTATCACTGTGTTTCTGGCCTTGAGAGGAAGAAAGTCTAAAGCCTTGCAAATAGTTTTGAGTAACCTAAAACAGGTAGATGAGACTGTTAAGATTTGCTGTTTACAGATGAGGTGACTATCAAATTTCACACCCTGACCTATGTGGCACTCCATAATCCAAAAGAGTAGAATCCGCTGAGAAAGGATGGAGATGCACTGACTGAGATCTATTGGTTAGAAAATTTGAGATCAAAGTTAATTCAGACCCTTCAACACCTATCTCAAAATGAGGTTAGAATAAGAATTGGTGTTGAAGGCTGCAGATAAATCTAATAGGTTAGGACAGTGTTGCTTCCCCTGTTCAGGGAGTGATTTAGATGCTCCAACACTGACAGAAGTATGGACTATGTACCAGTGAGATCCCTAAGTTCAGGCGCTTGTACTGCCTTGTACTGTCTCAACTGTAGGTGGTTAGAGAAGGTTGTGTTATACAGGCGTCTTCCATCCAAGGAGATTTGATGATATCCCACATTGAATTACAGTTTGCTCAACTATAGGGTAGAGTTAAATTCAAGCAAAAAGTAATTGATTGTTAGGGTTAGGTGCCGTTCTCTTTATTGCCTGCTTGGACAGACTTATTTACACAAAAATCCTGACAGCTTCAAATTGTTTTGATTTAAGGGTGAAAAGCCCCAGGGAGACGCAGGGAGTCGGTCCTTCCACATTTTCTATTATGTTCAGGTCTTCCAGTTTTTGCAGTTCCTTCTCGACCTTGGAGCGGAGGTGCGAAGGTATGCATCAGTGTTGGAGAGCTCTAGGTTGAACAGATGGGTCAATGTGTAACTGCAGTGGGTCTGTCTTCAGGCACCTCAAACTTTTAACGAGATTATGAAAGTCCTGAAGGATGACCTTCACACCCATAGTATTGACTTTCGTGGCAAAGGTGACCTGCTAGAGAAACTACACTGGGGCACAGTTGAAGAGGGTTTATGATGAGGAATTTAGCCTGATAGTTTTGATTGTCATGACAGAGATCCATGACAAATGTGCAAAACACCTTGATGGCCTTGGAATTGCGGAAGGCATATAGGTGGGTCTAAGTAAGGTTCAGCTGTAGTCTGGTCTCCAGGTGCTTGAAATGTTTCTTGCACATGACATTGATGGAGGCACTGGTGTCGATGAGCACCAGCACTTTGCAGCCGTGTAGCCACACCATGCAAATGGACCTTGTGGGGCATTTAGCAGATGCGGAGGTAGCAAAAGAGATGATAAATGCCTCACAGCTTCCTCCGTTGTCAGAGCTGTCATAGAGCAGTCTGGCTTTAGGGGCGTGCGCAAGATGGCGTGGGCTTCTAGGGTAGTGGTGATGTTGCATACAGGGGCATGTCCTCTCTGGTTAGTCCTCGCTGGAGAGAATAACCACTAAGAAGGGGGACCCCTGATAGCGAATAATGGGCAGGTGAAGCAGGGGAGGAAACCAGAACAATACTAAGGAGATCAACCTGCCTATGTAGGAGGTATATATATATATAGTGCCCTTCTAGTGTCACCAAAATAACGACAAAACTGGGCTAATATAAAAGCATTTATCATAGTAAATCCAAGAACACAATTTTAGCAACATTTCTATATATTTATTTTAATCATTTACAATTCATTTTGGTTATCAAAGTCCACAGGTGGAAAAAACAGATGTGAAATACATATCAAACATATAACGATAAAATAGGTCCCACACAAACACACTCCTAAACAACCACCATTCAGGGTTTCAAAGAAGCATACACATTCATACATCACTCTAACAATCATACAATTCGATAAGATTATACACACAATCAGGGTTCCTAAACAGACAAATGATGTAGGTTTCGAAGGATCTCGTGTATCCTCCCAAAGATGGATAGTAGTTAGACCCAAATCCATGAGATCATTTCAGTGCCAACACGCGTTTGGTATCTAGCCCAGCGTGGGCTACACCTTTATCAGGACGGCATAAATATATAGGGTGTGGGACATACAAGAAAAAACCTAATATAAATAATCCACTAAAGAATAGAGGCACACAAAGTTGAGGTCAGCTCACCAAGGGGTATCTAAGGATAAATATGCAGAACAAGCTCCAGGGGACTCATTAAATATCAGATCGTAGAGGGAAACAAACGGATAAGGAGATCACAGAATCCCAGAAACAATACATTTTTCAAGGAATGTTCGAGTCATCATAGAATAAAAAATACGCTCAAAGCATGCCGCTACGGGGGTTCCTCATGAGTCAAACGGGACAATAAGCTCCCGAGTCCCATTCATGAATTCGTGAATGGGACTCGGGAGCTTATTGCCCCCATTTGCTGCCTGAGGAACCCCCGTAGTGGCGCGCTTTGATCATATTTTTGAATTTATGATGACTCGAACATTTCTTGAAAATGTATTGTTTCTGGGATTCAGTGATCTCCTTATCCGTTTGTTTCCCTCCACAATCTGATATTTAATGAGTCCTCTGGATGTACCGCGAACCATATTTTGATAGTGTGCGCTGTTGGACCTGTGAGGTTGCTCCTTCCGATCTTGTTGTAAAGTGCCCCCATAATTCCTGCAGTTCCTAGGAAGCGTCTATCCATGCGATATGCTGGGTCATCCTGGGATACGTGAAGCCATTGATTTATGACAAAGAGCTGAGAAGCCCAAAAGTATAACTTGATATCAGGGAGAGCAATGCCACAGTCTCACCGGCTTCTTGTGAGTTTATTTAGGGCTATGCGCTGCGTCTTACCGTCCCATAGCAGACTAGTCACTTCTGTGATTATTTCCGTAAAATATGTTGGAGCGACGGGGAATGGTGTATTTTGTAGTGCATACAGGAATCTGGGGAGCACCATCATTTTAAAGAGGGCTGCTCTCCCCAGTAGCGTTAGCGGGAGTGAGCGCCAAGGTTTGACGTCCTGACGGAACCTCATCAGGGGCTTTGTGAGGTTTTCAGCGTCTAATTGTGTTTTATCGTGTGTCTATCTGGATGTCACATCCCCTTGTAAGCCGTGGCAGGAACCCATGCAGTATGTAGATAAGCGATTTTGCCCAATTAATGGTGTAACCGGATACCCGTCCATGTGATGCGCATATGTCTAACAGACAGTTATTCGAGCGCACCGGAGATGCCAGATATAACAGTATATCGTCCGCATAAAGTGAAATGCGGTCATCCCAGCCCACGGCCCATTTCAAACCACGTATGACTAGGTCTTGACGCACCCAGGCCACTAGCGCTCCAAAACCAGTTCAAAGAGCAGTGGCGATAGGGGACAGCCTTGCCGCGCCCCTCTACCTAATGGGAAGTCTGTTGATATATGGCAGTTCACTACAACCTGCGCCTGTGGCTGTGTATAAAGTAGCTGGACCCAGGCACAGAATTTAGGACCGAATCCTAGGTGTCGGAGGACCGCAAATACGAAGGCCCATTCGACTAGGTCGAATGCCATTTGTGCATCCAGCGATAAAATACCAGCGTCCTCTTCTATAGTAGATCTATGCGCCATGACCCCATGCAAGCGCCTCAAGTTAAGTGCGGTGTTCCGATATGGCATAAATCCGGATTGATCTGGGTGGATCACAGTCGCGAGATGTGGCTGCAGTCGCATGGCAAGTGTCTTTGCCAGTATTTTCACGTCTGCGTTACTTATAGAGATTGGTCTGTATGACATACATACATGCAGTGGCTTGCCAGGCTTATGAATTGCCACTATGGTGTCCAGGCCCTGATCCCTGGGTAGGACTACCTTTTACATATTGCTTCTTGATGATAAATTACTACACCGGTGTTATTTGAATAATAAAGTCATTATTGGTTTTGACAGGTGCTTACTACCTAAAATCAATGAGATGTTGGGGATGGTTAATGGGTCTAAATGGTTTTCAAGGATGGACCTATCCTCTGCTTGACACCAGATGTACCGTGATCCTGATAGCAAGACGTTTGGTGCATTATTGCCCCTGTCTAGAGTCCTAAATTTAAATGCATGCCATTTGGCTTTTTGCCATCCACCTGCCTCTGTGTTCCAGTGACTGGTGTTTCAACTTTTGTAAAAGCGAAGGGCATTATGGGCCATATTATCAAGAAAGGGCGATACATTATCGCCGCTTTTATCGGCAGCAAACTGCCGCTAAAGCTGGGCTTCTATGGGAATTCACAAGGGTATATTATCAAACCCATTATCGCCGCTTTAGCAGCAGTTTGCTGCCGATAAAAGCAGCAATAATGTATCGCCCTTTCTTGATAATATGCCCCTGAATTCTTCCAATATGGCATTTCAATCTTTGGTCAGAGTAAGCAGGAGCATGTAGAGAGCCTAGAAAGGGCACTTAACATTCCAGAAATGAAAAGACTCTGGGTTATATTCACAAGAAGGTGTGATAACTACCGCAAGAGTGGCGTAACGCAACTTTCAACATCGCAGCCCATCGCGGGAAAATAACCTTGTGTCAACGTGGAATTCACAACAATGCGGAAGCATGCGATTTTCATCAGATAACGCGTTGGACATCAGAAAGAAAATCAACACCACTCCGCAAAAATGCGATGAGCCCAATCGCGGTACAAAAATCAGAGAAAACCAGCCACAGGCCTGCAAATCACACGCGTCTGGTGGGAAAATGCACTATAAAAGAGAAAAAAAAGGGAAAGAAACCCATTTCAAACTGCGTAGCACCACGGAGGAACCCGGACCGAGTGCAGAGGACAAGCCAAACCCCACAAGCCCCACGGAGGACCAGCATGAAACCCCATGTTCGGGGAAGGGCAAGGACAAGAGGAAGAGGATGACTGGATCATTGTCACGGAGGTCTTTGGACACTACCAACAACTGTCCGCCACATCCACTGCGGCACTGGAAACCCAAATGGAAATATGGCAGGCCATCATCAACAACGTCAATGCAGTGAGTGTGGCGAGGAGGTCACTGGAGAAGGTCAAGAGACGCTGGCACGAAGTGCACAGCCAAACCAAGGAGAAGCTCACCACCAACAGGAAGGCAGCAAGGGCGACTGGAGGTGGGAGTCCTACGACACAGTAGGTGATTGACGAGCTGGAGGAAATGGTAGCCACAGTCATCAGTGTGGAGACGGTGGCAGGAATTGGGGGACTGGACACAGCACAATACGACATGACCCAGCAGCAACAGGGTGAGTAACAACCATAGACGGGGGGATGGGGAGATGGGCACAATGGCACACATGCAAAAATATGTGTAGCACGCTGCACATCCACAATGACCCTGGATCATATCACGGAGAGCCTTGATATACTGCAGCACACATAGAAACACCAAGTAGGCCCCTGTCCACAATGTGCACAAAGGGTCCCCCATCAGATCACCAATAACACAACCGACCCATGCTCTTGTGCTGAATCCAGCAAAGCAGCGTCACTGTGACCCACACTGACTATGTAAGTAACACAGCATGCCCAATAGCATGGCAGCAGCCCAGAAATATGAGATGGCCCACGAATCGACATGGAGGTAGCCCAGTGCGGATTACATCCGTAAAGGAGCAGGTCACACTCCGACATGTCCACGTGCACACACAACCCATGCCGTACAATACACGTAGCAGACGAACAATGCACCAGGCCACAAAATCTGTCTGAGAGCACATATGACCCAAGTCAAAAATAAAACATGCCCGAAAAGGAAACAATTCAAAGGCACTCCGCCTCTAAGGGAGAAGGCTACACAAAACCAGAGCTGCAGGGGCAACTCCCCCACAATGCAGCACACATATAGCAAACACAGAACATCAGCAATGAGGCTCAAAGTGCAACACCAGCACCATAAAACACGAGTCACAACTGGTTTTGCTTGTGCGTAGTAACTGTCCACTCAGATCAGGCATTGCCTGACCCTGTGTGATGACAATGCACGGGTATTACCACACATCCGTCATGTAGTCGAAAAACACACTGACTGCCATCAAATAGCCAGCTACAACAAAACAGTCACAATGTACATTGGCTTGCAGTCTGAACGTAAACATCTGCTAATCTCCAACATACATGTACAACTCTGTTAACCTGCATCTCCCCTTTCACATTGCAGAGGGACAAACAACACCTCCTGCAGAGCAGACCAGACACATCTTCAGTGACGATGAAGTGGACCCCCTGGTCATCTGAACCGGCACCGTCAACTGATCGTAGATAGCCTCCGCACCCCATCCCGAGAAGCAGGGCAGGCCAGCTGCCCCGAGGTGAGCCCACCACCTGCACAGACCACACAGCAGAAAACACACATCACCACGGCTGTCTCCCAGCACCCCCGACCAAATCATGGAGTTCCAACAACGTATGTGGCATTGCAAGGTGGAGTTGGCTGACCAGCTGCGGGTGGGCTTCGAACTGGTGACAGCCATACTCGATGCCATACGTGGGTTTCTGAGTCCCATCTGGGACCACGTACAGTCCCAATCGGACACCCCCAGTACGCACCATGCTCCACCACAGACCTTGGCTGACCTTGCTGGGGGAATGAATCTCATACAAGAACTGTGTGGTCAGACAGGTACCAGCGATCAGAGTACAGAGTTGGCACAGATGCTGAGGTCAATGGCGACCATGGAGCAGATGCAGGCTGGAAGTCTGTCTGCCACGGCTGGACACCAGTGAGTAGTACCTGGCAACCTCAATGCCCTGCAGGACTTCATCTTGCCATTGCTGCCACTGAACCGGTCCCAGATGACTGCAGCGGGAACATCAACACACACATCTTTGAGCCCTGATATGTCCGTAGCACACAGTGATGCTGCTCCATCACCTTCAGAGTCTGTTGTGTCAGTGGCACACAGTGATGTAGCCATCACTCCACCACACACACACGGGACACAGAACCCGTATCAGGGGAGTAAGTAGGGGATGGGAATAACTTTTTGAGGAAGGAGGCAGTAGCATCCATCACCGCCATATGCCCGGTCCCTGCCTCGTTATGACCTATGCATCATGCCCTGGAAAACACCTCATACTGACCCCCGGAACACTCTGCGACATCCACCCGGACCCCGACATGGACTCCAATTTCATCACTGCTGGCCAATTGCACAGCAATCCTGCTGCGGACTGCACCCTCTTACTTTCTAATCACTACTCCAACCCCTGGGAACTGTGTTTTGCCCACTACTGGGCTTCCATGTGATGTGGGCTTGGATGGCCATGTACAGCACCAGCTCCGTCACTCACCTGAATGTGAATAAAACATTCTAAAGCACACAGATGTTTCATTACTATATTCACTAAAGTATGGAAGTATGGCTGGATGTAGGGACAATGATTGTTCATGAAGGTACACCATGCTAACTTACATCTAGACGCATTTGTATCACTGAGACACATGGGAAATTGGTTGACTGTGAAGCTAAGTACTAGCTGTGTCCCCATTGCACATCAACAATAATCTCACGACCCCCCCAAACTAGGCACACGTCCATGTGTTGAATAGGGCTGTGGGTAGGACTGACCAGATCGGTAGCAGTCCAGGAGTGGTAGCCTACATCACATGTGACAACAGGACAGCACGTCGCATACCTACTTACACACATCTTGGTGGACACATTCTGTTATGATGTATGACATTGCTCCACATGGTCAGAGGTTGCATACCATACTCACATTTCTGAAGTCACGTAAGTGCCCAGGTCGGCCAGCACCTATCCCAAAATAATGCCTAGCTCACAGAGGTTGAACTTGCAAAAGGGACACCCCACCATTGCACAGCGTCAAACAGTCCCTCCCTGTGTAGTGACGAGGCTCATTGTGGCACACGAGTGGACAATGAAATTAACACACCTCACAGTTAAACACCAGTGGGGTGACATAGACTTTATTGGCATGTGTGTGTCAGTACGGACGAGGCAACGGCCACAACAGGCAGGGACATGCTGAAGCACGCAGCATGGGTACATGTTGAGGTTCATACTCTGTTGTTGCAACAATGGACGAAAACCATCACGGATGGCATTGCTCCCAACCCACCTTGCCTTGCTGGATGAGTCTGGTGTTGTTTGGCGTCTGCCCATTGCCTCGTGTGAGGGGGCATGACTCACTGCCCATGGGATCGGCATAGTGCTCTGCCACCGGAGTGCGCCTTTTGTCTGCTCTGCTGACAGTGCTTAGGTGAAAGGGTCCGACCGGTTCACTTGTCGTGCCACAGTGCTGTGTGTGTGCTGTACCTCAGCAGTGTGTCTGAATTGGCAACATTGCCAAAAGAAGCTGTGTTGCTACGACCATGGACCTGCATCATCTTGAACAGGTGTGTGTACACACGTGTTGTTTCACGCACATGCATCCAGAGATCGGACGATGGCAGACGTGTCCTCTGTTGTGGTGGGATATGTGTGCAATCGAACTCAAAAGTAGCTTACGCACAGCCTTGGTTTAATTCTTGGTTGTTACTAGTCTTGATTGTTTTTTGGGGTGCTCCAGGGGTGACGTTTCCACCCTCTAGGTACGTCGGGTACTATGATTTAAATCGTGCTTCCAATATGCTTGGTTGCATCCCCCTGCATGCACTCTCCTATTCTTGTCCTCCTCCTCGGATATTTAATGATTACAACGCTTTCAATGAATTGTTTCACTTTTGAATTTTAATGCAATCTTCATTAACATCTGATTTGCTTCATTTCAATTCTCATAATTTGTTATTTTGAAAATTCTCATTCTGAAACATTATTTATCTCCATAATGCTCAAATGCATTTCGAGCTGCAATTGCTCTTCATCAGGGAGCTATTGCTGTGAACAGAATAATTACACACTAATTATTAACACAAATATATGTAAATACGACGTTATAAATCTATGCATTTATGTCTTTATCTGCATGCATTTGGTACACGTATATTACATGAATCTGTGGTTGCCCCTTTATACTGTGACCCAGTGATGTGAATTCTGTTTTCGAATCTAAACCCTTGTGTGTTTAAGTATTATGAAAAAACGTGACATTTGCCCGACTGATACTGATATGTGAGCGTATGTTACTTACGAGTTTAGAGAACTCGTCGTTTTCAGCCGCATCAGAAAGAACACTGAAAAGTCAATATATGTCACATTATGGCCGCAGCACACAGTCCTATGTTTATTTTTACTTATACCGGAAGGAAACTCATGAGTCTCATTCACGATAATCAAAACAACCGAAGAACCCACATTGAAGATTGAAAGTAAGTGTTCACAAAAACGATTGGAAACGTGGGAAAGGAAATAGTTTACTCTTGCATTTTGAAACAAGCACTGCACTAGTGCCTGATTAACGCGACCACTTTTAATCGTTTTTGCAGTTCTTCCCAATGTGGCTGAAAACGAGTTCTCTAGACTCGTAAGTAACATAGGCTCACTTGCCAGTATCAGTCGGGCAAATGTCACGTTTTTTCATAATACTCAAACACACTGAGGTGTGCTCAGCCCAGGCCTTTTCACCAATCCGCAAGACAGCCCAATAGGGTAGCGCCTCTATGTGGTCACTGCACACAAGGAATTGTGCAATCTCCCATGCAGAACTGCCAATACATAAGCAGTATGTCAAGGCATCCCATGCACGGCTGTCTTGGTTGCACTACTGTTCTTGATCTAACAGGGGGCGCAGACACAAGTCATTGTCCAATTCTTCTACGGTTGTTTTGGATAGGCAGACATCCATGGGACACTCGAATTTGCATGTTCTGCAGTGGAACCAGGGTGGGATAAAAGTGACGTAGGCAATGGGGAAGCTGAGCCAGTTACTGATCTGCAGCACTACCAGTGGCACTGCGCCCAGTGACTGCAGCATGCGTGCACAGTACTGTTCCACGTGACGGGGGTTGTGCATGTGCCGTATGGCCTACCATTGCCTTGATGCGTCTCGTGGAACCGGCACTCTTCTGTACTGTGGCAGTTTTGGGGAGGATATGTCACAGCTCTGAGCTATGATTCGAACGTGTGTGCAATGTTGGGCTGAATGGGTTGCTGTTTCCGTGACAGTCAAGGCCATCCCATGTGGGGGTACGTCAGGCAGGGGCTTCTGTGTCTGGGGTATGGATCAGTCCGATGGTTCTTTTGCGCAATGCGTGGTGTGGGAGTCGTCCCCATCTGCCATGGCATCTCTCTCAGGGTGTTCCAGGCACATTCAGGGCCAAGGTCAGAGGTGCAGGTGTCCTCCCGCCTTCTGCATTGGCACAGTGGGGCATTTATCCCCGAGGTTCTTCTGACTGCTACTTGCGGTTTCGGAATGTGATGTGGCTTTGTGGCTGAGAATGGGACACAGCCTTGGGCTCAGGGTGTACAGATGGCGATACACACACACATTGTGGCATGTGGTGCCAGTTGCCCTGCACTGCCTTGCGCTGCCTGTGCAATTTCACTCCGCCTCTCTCCTTCGCTCTCTCCATCTCTTTCCTTTGTTGGGCGCATGGCACACCTTCTTCTGTTGGATTTAGTCGTCGGATTGTCAAGTGTGGACCCGCTAGGACTCATCCGAATGGTTGTTTTGTTTTTTGTTTGTATGGTGTTTTGTGTTGGTGTATGTTGATTTTCCTGCTTGTGCGACCTCAGGCAACATATTTGTTTTGTGATTCGTGGTGTTGGTGTGCAGTTTCTTTTAGGGGTGGGCCCGGGGGGGGATTCGGGGAGGGGGGGTCGGTGGGTGTTGTGGCCGTCTTGGGTGTCCGTGTTGCATGTTCAGTTGCTCCATGGCATCTGTTTGTCTTCAGGTGTGGCTGTGGGCTGTGCTCCCTTTTGTGGTGCAGACTGTGGTCCGACTTTACACCAGGTCAAAGCAGGTGTAGATTTCCTGCTGCTAACGCGGCTTATCGCGTGTTTTTTTCCCCGCGTTTCTGTCTGGTCAATGTGAATGTTGTGGTGTGGTGTTGTCGCGGCTTTTGTCACTGGAACGCCTACTATGCATCTCATTAGCGATATTTGCGGGGGTCCTCGGTTGCGATGTTTTTGGCGGCTGCTATCGCGGGAAAATTGATGCTGTGGGCTGTAAGCACCTGCTTGTAAATGGTGGGGTAAATTTATCATGACTTTGGCTGCAATAAAGGGCCATTAATTTGGCAATAGCTCCTTGTGAATATGCCCCTCACTTTTAAATATCCCTCATGCGGATTCACAGAGAATAATGTTACCTACTTTGACCATGTAATTAAGGAAGCCAAAAACTTTACCTGGTAGATGCCGTACTGAATGCACCTGCTCCAGCATGCAATAACAATGTTTGTCTGTTCCTAGATTTGACTACATTTTATGCTTGATATGTCCATGAATTAGCAGAATAAGGGCCAGATGTAGGTAAATGCATGTTTGCGATTCCTTAATACTGAGTTTCAGGGAATTGCTATTAAGGAATCGCAAAATGCCATGTAGGTAGGAATCGCAATAATTTTTGCGATTCCTTAATATTCCTTAATTGTGAATCGCAAATTGCGATTTGCAATTAAGAAATACCTTCCCATTCATTCCTATGGGCCAATAGGCCCATAGGAATGAATAGGAATTTCTCCCACAATTTACGAATCACCAAGAGGCACTCGCAAATTGCAGGTGCAATTCCAAGGGTGCAAGGGTTCCAAAAGGACACCCTGTTGCACTGGTGAAATGTGCATGTGTGCACATGTGGCACACATACATGTCCCAAGGGCATGAATGTGTGCAACATGGCACTTTAAAAAAAGGAAAAAAGTGCTTTTTTGAAGGAATACGCTAATTACCACCAACTTGAAGTTGGTGGTTATTAGCGATTCCTTAAGGCTAAAGTGCACTTTTTTTTGTGGTACTTACATTGCATTTAGGTAATCGCAATTTGCAATTCCTTAAATGTAAGAGCAAAATAAGAAATCACAATTTTGTGATTGCTTATTTTGCTAGAAGGTTTCAACTTACCTACATTGCTCGCTGCCAAATAGCGATTGCAAATGCTGTGCGCATTTCAGCGTTAGCGCTCGCTATTTGGCCACCTACATCTGGCCCTAAATTTACTATACCAGGCAACTGCTTAAAAATAAAATTGCATTTATGTGGTCTGATGAATATCTGGTTGAGTTCCAAGCTATCTTGTTGTAAATGTGTCTGCTCTTATAGGTTTGAATCCAAACGTCCACTGTATTATCACAACCAGCGCCAGCATCAACGGTCGGGTGTGATGTTGGCACAGATTGAGGAGTTTGGGAAGGCAGTGATCATTGCATATGAGTCTAGATCTTTGTCTCAAAATGAGGAAATGATGTCCGCTGCATGGACGACGCTTACTTGGGTTTGAACGCTAGAACGTTTTAGAGCATCTGTATGGTGCTAGTGCAAGCAAGTCATTGCATTGTGACCACAAATCCCTTGTGTAAATCTTTCTTATGGAAGGCACAGTGAATGCCTCTGCCAGAATTGCAGCATTAACTATGCATTTGCAGGATTTTAATTGCAAAATAGTCTATGTTCATGGGAAAGAAAATGTATTGCAAATTTTCTTTCTAGGATATCTATACAAATTGAGGGGTGCGAGAATGAAGAGTGGAGTGAATACCATGTAGCATTAGTGCATCACAGCGGTTATCAGCTATTAAGAAGCGACTGGCTTCACAAATATGAGAAAGATGCACATGTTTAGTGTGTCATATCAAATATGTGGAAAGAGGCTAGCCAGCATAGGATCTCTTTTTATGAAGTTAGCAGACCATTTTGGGAAATGTGATTGGATCAGATTGTGGACAATCTGATATTTATGACAGAAGAGTTACTCCATCTGAAACTCTACAGACGGCAGGCAGGACATTTTGGCATTGAAAGAACCAAGCAGGCAGAGAAGAGACTACTCGAGTGGCCAGGTACAGACATAGCAGTAGAGAGAGATATAAAAGAGGGACTCTACGCTTGATGGTGGATAAGACATGAAGAACTTGTAAGCCTTTCATTTTTCAAGGAACTATGCCCAAAAGCCCCTGGGATTGTATCGCAATAGACATCATGGGGCCTGTGGTGGTTTGACAGTAGTATATTATGACACGTATCAATATCTTTTCTCACTGGTCTGTTGAAAAATAGTAGAAAGGGCCGACACAGACTTAGCATTAGAACTTTTGGGCCGTGAATCCATTAATAAATGTATTTTTGTCACTCAGGGGGTGACAATGGGATGCAACCTATGTCTAACAAGGCAATTTGCCAGTTTGACAGCCTGACAGGCTATTTGTGGAACATAGGACCACATCTTTATGCAATCCTGGCGAAACTGTGTGATTGAAAGATTTAATCAGGTGCCTAAGGGTACGATTCAACCAGCTATCAAAAGTAATGGACTCTCATCACGAATGCAAGTTACACTAAGATTCAAAAAATAAAAACAACAGACCTGTAAATATTCAGGCTGGATGTAAAAAGAAAAAAAACTTAGTAACATTCCGAAGGGGGAGAGTCAGTTCAGTGACATCTTAAGGATTTTGGGGGCCCTGGGACAAACTTATTTTGGGGGCTCCTGTTAGAAACTGCTTTGACTTTATGATCCAATTCAAGCTCTTTCACGCCCTCTTAGGCCAGGTTACTGGCAGTGCACAGGCACGCTCGTCCAAATTCTAAATGTGTTCACATCGAATATTCAGGTATAGTGACGTGTTTTTAATATTGTAACACCGAAATAGCTCACTAATATTACTGCAAATAATCTCTGTGACACCCTTCCATTTTTCATAGGTGAGGTCCTGTTTTGATCTAATATAAACTTTTTAATGGATGTTACAAGAGAGGTTTAACACAACATTTCTCTTCAACATGTATGTAATAGAGTCTCACACAACACTTAAATTAAAAAAGCTTGAAACATTGGGAGAACATATTTGAACCAGTTGTTGTTGAATTGTTGCACAGACTGATGCTGTGGTGGCGCTGAGTGATGCTGTGGCGATGCGATAGATAGATAGAGTGAGTGCGATAGATAGATAGAGGGAGGGCGATAGAGTGAGGGCGATACATAGATAGAGTGAGGGCGATACATAGATAGATAGAGTGAGGGCGATAGATAGATAGAGTGAGGCCGATAGAGAGATAGAGTGAGGGCGATAGATAGAATCAGGGCGATAGATAGATAGAGTGGTATTGTGTGGAGTGTGTGTTGTGCATTCAGCAGAGTGTAATTATGTGGTGTGTAGTTATGTGGCACTGAGTGGTATTTGGAGTGTATGTTGCTTTGAGTGCAGTGTAATTATGTTGCATATAACTATGTGGCACTGAGTGGTATTTGGAGTGCATGTTGCATTGAGTGCAGTGTAATTATGTGGCGTGTAATTATGTGGCACTGTGTGGTATTTGGAGTGTATGTTGCATGGAGTGCAGTGTAATTATGTGGCGTGTAATTATGTGGCACTGTTGGTATTTGGAGTGTATTTTGCATTGAGTGCAGTGTAATTATGTGGCGTGTATTTATGTGGCACTGAGAGGTATTTGGAGTGTATGTTCCATTGAGTGCAGTGTAATTATGTGGAACTGAGTGGTATTTGGAGTGTATGTTGCATTGAGTGCTGTGTAATTATGTGGCGTGTAATTATGTTGCACTGAGTGGGATTTGGAGTGTATGTTGCATTGAGTGCAGTGGAATTATGTGGCGTGTAATTATGTGGCACTGAGTGTGATTTGGAGTGTATGTTGCATTGAGTGCTGTGTAATTATGTGGCACTGAGTGTTATTTGGAGTGTATGTTGCATTGAGTGCTGTGTAATTATGTGGCGTGTTATTATGTGGCACTGAGTGGGATTTGGAGTGTATGTTGCATTGAGTGCCGTGTAATTATGTGGCGTGTACTTATGTGGCACTAGGTTGTTTTTTGGAGTTTATGTTGCATTGAGTGCAGTGTAACTAGGTGGCGTGTAATTATGTGGCACTGAGTGGGATTTGGAGTGTATGTTGCATTGAGTGCTGTGTAATTATGTGGGGTGTAATTATGTGGCACTGAGTGGTATTTGGAGTGTATGTTGCATTGAGTGCTGGGTAATTATGTGGCGTGTAATTATGTGGCACTGAGTGGATTTTGGAGTGTATGTTGCATCGAGTGCAGTGTAATTATGTGGCGTGTAATTATGTGGCACTGTGTGGTATTTGGAGTGTATGTTGCATTGAGTGCAGTGTAATTATGTGGCGTGTAATTATGTTGCACTGTGTGGTATTTGAAATGTATGTTGCATTGAGTGCAGTGTAATTATGTGGCACTGAGTAGTATTTGGAGGGTATGTTGCAGCGAGTGCAGTGTAATTATGTGGCGTGTAATTATGTGGCACTGTGTGGTATTTGGAGTGTATGTTGCATTGAGTGCAGTGTAATTATGCGGCACTGTGTGGTATTTGGAGTGTATGTTGCATTGAGTGCAGTGTAATTATGTGACATGTACTTATATGGCACTGAGTTGGATTTGGAGTGTATGTTGCATTGAGTGCAGTGTTATTATGTGGCGTGTCATTATGTGGCACTGAGTGGAATTTGGAGTGTATGTTGCATTGAGTGCTATGTAATTATGTGGAGTGTAATTATGTGGCACTGAGTGGGTTTTGGAGTGTATGTTGCATCGAGTGCAGTGTAATTATGTGGCGTGTAATTATGTGGCACTGTGTGGTATTTGGAGTGTATGTTGCATTGAGTGCAGTGTAATTATGTGGCGTGTAATTATGTTGCACTGTGTGGTATTTGAAATGTATGTTGCATTGAGTGCAGTGTAATTATGTGGCACTGAGTAGTATTTGGAGGGTATGTTGCATCGAGTGCAGTGTAATTATGTGGCGTGTAATTATGTGGCACTGTGTGGTATTTGGAGTGTATGTTGCATTGAGTGCAGTGTAATTATGCGGCACTGTGTGGTATTTGGAGTGCATGTTGCATTGAGTGCAGTGTAATTATGTGACGTGTACTTATATGGCACTGAGTTGGATTTGGAGTGTATGTTGCATTGAGTGCAGTGTTATTATGTGGCGTGTAATTATGTGGCACTGAGTGGGATTTGGAATGTATGTTGCATTGAGTGCTGAGTAATTATGTGGCGTGTAATTATGTGGCACTGAGTGGTGCGATGAAGACCCTACTATTAATAAGGAAGGAATTGAGGACACACCCCACTAATGTTAACCTGCAATACAGGTCAGTAATTACCTGATCATCTTCTATGATCTGCGGGTCATAACATTGAGCCCTGCAAGGCCAACTCCGATTTCTATGCTTCGGAGGTGGGTACACATAGCACCATTGACTTGGGCAGAAGTAACACCTGTTGTTTACAGCATCTAGAAACAACAGCATTGAAACGCTATATAAAGAAGTTATCATTGATAATAAAAGATGAGGAGGGTAACCCCTTCTACCACTGATACAAGAACAGGAAAGCAGTCCCCAATACCATAAATGAAAATAAAAAAAACGGAAAACTGACCCACTCACTATTGGGGAGGAATGCAGGCCACACTGCCACTACAGACAGGGAGTCAAGCACAGCCTGCCTTCAATAATGAAAGATGGAATAAGACAGAAACACCAGCGATGGATGGAGGAAGTAAGACCACCCTGTTGGCCCATAATATTATAACATGGCCTGCTACAAACCATAAAGTACACTGTGTTCTTTCTTAGAAGCCCGAAATCATTCAGTGAGCTCTTGCTTTCCCCGCCTCCTCTCCGCATAAAGGTCATTTAACACAACCATGTAATCTGGGTGTCAATCAGCAGCTTCATATGCTGCAACAAATAAATTGAAATACTATGGTAGAATGTACGCCATAGAAATAGGTCGACATAACATAAACTGCCAGTGATTGTGACTCCCGGGAATGAATGTGTTCACTGCACACTTCTCATTGTGTACATGTAGATTTTATTTTCATCATTACCATATGCACTCGAAAGTATTAAAACACTATATCAACCTTGTCAGTAGAGATGGGAGCACAAATCATTGCAGCTGTTGTAGTTAGCCACTCAACACACTTATTTTCTTCAGCTCTTTCTTGCTGCTCTGACCAACAATGAGTTATGTTATACAGGGGTCGACAATGTCGCAGACCATCGCGATGAAACAATAACAATGAAATTAAATATTGCCAAAAAATACTCTATATGTGCTTTTATCCGAATTGCATCAGAGATAGGTTTCATGTGCACATGGAACACAGAGGTTGGATCAAGAAATGCACATGCATGTGGCTTAATGGCGAGAGCGTCGACTTTGAAGCTGGCTCACCGGGTTCGAGTCTGGTGGGAGGCTCAAGCCTCCTCTAATACTGGGCAAATCTCCCCGTGCATAAAAATGAATATGTCCGTTTGTAACGTAACTGGTGCTCAAGTAAAGTGCTCTGATACCTTCGGGTCGAGTTAGCGCTATATAAAACTGAGGAAAAAAATAAATCGAATATCACCAACGTAGGACAGATGTAACACGCAGCTCCAGAGACATCGCTGTGTTCAATCAAAAGGTTTAAAATAACAAGAAACACAGAAGTAGGACTACAAAATGGCAGCATTACCATAGCGCATGGAAGTATTAGCACAGTGCTACAGTCATAACACTCACCAACGTAGGACAGATGTAACAAGCAGCTCCAGAGACATCGCTGTGTTCAATTAAAAGGTGTAAAATAACAAGAGACACGGAAGTAGGACTACAAAATGGCAGCATTACCATAGCGCATGGAAGTATTAGCACAGCGCTACAGTAATGACACTCACCAACGTAGGACAGATGTAACATGCAGCTCCAGAGACATCGCTGTGTTCAATTAAAAGGTTTAAAAAAACAAGAAACACGGAAGTAGGACTACAAAATGGCAGCATTACCATAGCGCATGGAAGTATTAGCACAGCGCTACAGTAAAAACACTCACCAACGTAGGACAGATGTAACACGCAGCTCCAGAGACATCGCTGTGTTCAATCAAAAGGTTTAAAATAACAAGAGACACGGAAGTAGGACTACAAAATAGCAGCATTACCATAGCGCATGGAAGTATTAGCACAGCGCTACAGTAATAACACTCACCAACGTAGGACAGATGTAACACGCAGCTCCAGAGACATCGCTGTGTTCAATCAAAAAGTTTAAAATAACAAGAGACACGGAAGTAGGACTACAAAATGGCAGCATTACCATAGCGGATGAAAGTATTAGCACAGTGCTACAGTAATAACACTCACCAACGTAGGACAGATGTAACACGCAGCTCCAGAGACATCGCTGTGTTCAATTAAATCTAAAAGTCAACAGATCCACTTCAAAAGTAACAAGCATTGGCCATGAAAGAGACACGACCTCGCGGCCGTGAAAGTGAAAGCACGGCCGTGGGCAGCAACGGCAGGGGTGAATTAGGGGCGGCGGGGAACAGGGGAGTGGCGTTCCTTTGAAGTTGGTGGAAGGGAAGCACTGGTGAAGCGTCGTGCTTCAAGACCTGGGGGGGGCGGGGGAGCCAGCGAGTGGGAGGGAGGAAAGGAGCATATGGGGATGGGGTGTGAGTGAGGGGGAGCAGAAGCCTTTGAAGGTGGTGTGCGAGGCCAAGCGCGCGCATGGGGAAGCTTCATGCTCGAGTGCACAACATGCATTGTAGGAAATCCGGCTGGTTCAAGAGACTTTGGTTCGGATGTAATAGGCTTCGAGTAATTAAAATTACTCGACCTAAAAATAAATTAATGGAAAATTGTATTTGATACGATCTGTTTAAGAATTACTAAAGGACACCAGGGCAAGCCAATCTGTTGAATAGAGCTGGCTGTGTCAGGCCCTGCCTGAAAGGCTTGGGCTTTGGGCCAGGGCCCAATTTGCCCATTTTAAAAAACATCTCTGGTCAGTTCTACAAGCCCATAGAAGCAGGGTCATAGTTCGGTCAGACAGTGGGGTGCAATCTTCCAATTTCCCAACAATCAAGCTGGCATATCTTCTTAAAATATATTATGAGAAGCAGGACATGTGGGAGGCTTAAGAAGTAGTGGAAAGAGAGAGGACTGTTGATTATTAGGGGTACTTAAAACGCAAAAGATTTCAAACTAACCAAGTTATGAGTGAGTGTGTGTTTTGTCAGTGGAGGCATGTACAAATCCAGGGTTAAATCCAACAGATACCTCACCATAGCAAACTGAAAGCACCTGCACCCAACAGTACAATATAATGCCCCTGCATAGAATTTGTGAAAGTCTTGCACAAATTCTATGATTCAGTGGTAAGAAAGTTTAGCCCAGTCTTTGCTTTGAAATGAGGTATGATGAAGAGAAGTTTGTGAGACAGTACAGTGGTGTGCTGGATGATGTAGTGTATGTGGCTGATAATGTCCATGACTGTGACAACAGAGGAATCTGCCGAAGAAGGTGGAAGCACTGTGTCATGACATTCTGGTGAACCAGGTCAGAAGGGGGATCAGGATGTGTCTCCAAGAAATCACAGTGGAATGATGTGAGTACACCACTGAAGGAGGAGATGATACACCTGGTGGTGTTCTTCCGTTGGATTTAATCAACAGGTTTGGTGGAGATGATGCAAACAATGAATCACAACCACAACAGTGGAAAATTTACAAAACAAAATTCAAGAAACTTCCAAAGTGGCTGGAGGATTATGTATGCGTAGAAGAAGAGGAATTGTATCATTGTTTAATACTCCTGCCTTCAATATATCTTTGTGTAGTGTAATCCACCTTTCATTTACATTGTTAGGAACTCGTTTACAAATTTGTAATGCACAGTAGCGCAGCGGTGCTTCAAAAGAAAAGGGGAGGAATGCGCCATATCTACAAGATACTGCATATTCCTGTCCTTCTCTCTTGCGCTGTGCACAAACTGCAGCCATGTGCCAATGCAGACACCCTTGTGTCATGTTGCATGGGTGCCTGCATTGCAGGGATTATTGTTTTTGTGCAGGAAGGGAAATCTTCCTGCAAGAAAACAATAAATGATTGCATTTTCCTCTTGCTTTGTGTGCTGCAGAATGCAGCACGCATAGAAAGAGGTAAGAAAACAACACAAAATAAAAGTATTACTGCTCGCGCCAGTCCAAGATTTATGATTCCTCTTAAATATGGGAATGCTTCAGATTCCATGGGTGTTGCATGGGAACACTCACAGCACCACCCATGGAACGCCCCTTTTCACGCAGTGTTCTGTGTGAAAGGGGCACATTTTTACAAGGCCATGAAAAGCCACATAAAGTGGCTTTGCGTAGCCTTGTTAATATGCTGCAGCACATTGCACCACCAGAGTGTCAAAAAGTGACACTCCGGCAGCGCAAAAGTAGATGGTAGAAATGTTTTTAAAAATACATAAAACGCACCTGCAGTCGCATTGCAGCTGCTGCCTCTCCTCCATCACAGGAAGCACCAGGGCTCCCCCTAAACTGAGCACAATGCTGCAATGCAGCCTTGTGAGTGGTTCCCCTAATCCAATCACAATGCTGTAGCTTTGTGATTGGTCTGAGCACCATAGGCTGGCACTCAGGAGGGGACAGGGAGCCAGTGCATGTTCGTCACCAGGCAGTGCATTACAGCCTGGTGGGAAAGATGCAAAGTGCGCATGACTGTTTGACCGGACCAAGAGGGCCGGCCAAACAGTAATCCGCACTTTGGGAGTGAAAACCACCCCTCCCTATGGCCCCTGCTCGGGCCAGCCCTGCCTCTCCCCGCACCTAGGAATGGAAAAATAAAATGATAATAACGTTAGTTATTAGCATTTCATGTTTTTTCCCTCTGCACTGCTCTCAAAGCATTGGGGCGGCGCTCCTCGGCCTCAGCGGGGCAGCGCCACAGTTATACACTCTGGTTCCATCCCGTTCTGGGCTCTCTATGTCAGCTGCTTGCAGAGGAGCACACGTCCTTCTAGCAGCCTGCTGTGCTGCAGCATATGTGGCTTCCCAGTTCATGAGGAATAAGTCATTCATCTACAATTGCCTCATGCATTTACTGAAGAACACTCACAGTCAGCAAGCAACTGCAGAGGTTCTCTAGCGTCTTGGTCAGTGTCAGATTTATCAATAGTGCAGAAGGGGCAGTGGCACCAGGCCCAAGCGCTGTGATTGGCCCTCAGCACCCCAATAAAGGCTGTAGTTTACAGCCCATTTTCCTCGCTTGGGTTATGGCCCAGGACGCTCCCACTGCACCACTGGTCTCCGAGCCCTCTCCTCGCGCCCAGGTGTTTTCTTTGTTGAACCGTGCTTTTCTTTGGACCCCGTCCCCTTGTGCTATAGCTGCTACACCCAGATGTTCTCTCTGACGACCAGTGTCCTCTGGCGTCACAAGTACTCCCTCTCTCTCGAGCTTTCATGGTTCTTTCCTCCCGCCCTCCATTAGCTGCTAGCCTGGGCCTCGTTAGCTAGGGACAGACAGGGACGTAAGGCTCAGGAATGGAATGTCTCTTCTATGAGGTGGTGTTGGATAGCGGCCTGTGCTGGGTTTAGACCAGCAGCGACCGTTTCCACGGAAACAAGAGTTTGACTGTTTACTGCTGTCTGCACAGTTAGATTTTGGAAGAAAACTGCACATGTTAACCAAATTTACAAACACTCGAATGTTAGAGCGCCTTCCCTGGGTAATACTCACGTCTGGGCTCTGGGCGCAAAGCCTGAGCTGAAAAAGAATGACCTCACATCCTGGCCCTTTTGCAAATAAGCACTGACAAAAACAAAAAGCTATGTCTTTTAAAGAGTGAAAGGTATTTGTGTAGTCCTATGGATGGTTTAGTTTGAGTCAATTGCCACCTCTCATTGGGCGAGAAATGGCGCGAATAACCCCAGTAGAACATTCCAATGCAAAAGGCCACTTTAAGACAGCAACTCCATAAGCCGTCATGATGTAAACATTGCATAACATGAACAAGCCTTGTCTCATTAATACAAATAGAAATACTAAGGCCCAGCCCCGCCCTTATTCCTCCTGTTAGCCAAATATTCCCCACAACCACCTCACATCCCACCAGTGTAACTCTTCAAAGCCTATTGTTTCCTTTATAGAACGCCTCTCCCAGCTTTGCTATCTTCCCTCCAGTTAATTCATGACAATACCTGAGCCGCACCTGCTATTAGATACTCTAGACCAGGGGTTTTCAGACTGTGGGGCGCGCCCAAAGGGGGACCATGACTGCATCTCAGGGGAATGCTGATGCCTCTGCAAGGACTTGTGAAGGAAGATGGCTTGTGGGTGTTCCTGTCCTCTAGGTTAGCTATGTGTCCTGATTCTAGAGTCTTGATTTCTCTCTCCAGGTCTGTTATCTTCCTGCCTCTTTCCCTGTTCTGTCTACCTTTGATGCTCATTATCGTGCCTCGCACCGTGGCTTTTAGTGCGTCCCATAGGGTCTCCCTATCTATGTCTGGCTTGTCATTGTTTGAGAGGTATTCCTTTATGGCTAGTTCTATTTCGGTGCTGCTGTTTGTGTTTTTCAGTAGGCCATCATCAAATCTCCATCTCCTCGTTGGCCGTTCGTTGTGTTTGCCTGTCAGTGTTAGGCAGATGTGTGAATGATCTGAGATGGCCCTTGGGCCTATCTCCGTATGGTCTATGAGGTGCGTATGCGTGTCTGATATGAGGATGTAATCAATCCTACTGTAGGAGTTGTGTGGGGTTGAGTAGAAGGTGTATTCTCTCTGGTCTGGGTTTTGTAGTCTCCATGGGTCCCTGAGCCTTAGTTTTGTGCATAGGTTCCGCAGTGTGTTGCCCTTCTGTGTGCCCTGGCTGTGTCTTTGTGGGTGTCTGTCTATGGCTGGGTCTAGGACCTGGTTCATGTCCCCGGCTACTATTAACAGCTCTCCTAGTGGCAGTGTCTCTAGTTCCTTGCTAGTCTGTTCCCAGAATGCCTTATCCTCCGTGTTGGGGCCGTAGATGTTTGCCACATGTATGGGTTCCTCTCCTCTGAGCAGGCTGGTGACTAAAAGTCTCCCCTCTGTGTCTCCTTTTGACTTAGCTAGTGTGAGTTTCGACTTTTTGCTTAGTATTGTTATCACCCCGTTTTTCTTGTTCTTTGCAGGTGACCCTATTACCTGACCTATCCAGCTGGCCTTCAGGTGGTCTATGTCTCCCTCTTCTAGTCTTGTCTCCTGCAGGACATAGATGTCGCTCTTAAGCTTGGCCAGGTGGTCTAGGACCTTCCTTCTCTTTACTGGGTGGTTAACCCCCTTCATGTTCATCGACACTATCTTGATGTCGGTCGTGAGGTTATGGTCTGAGTTGTGTGTCATCTTTCGTTTTGCCTGGGTTGGCTGTTAGTCTGGTTAGCTTCTGATCGTGTGCCTACCATGATGCCGTGTTTGGTCTTCCGTTGTGCGCTCTCTAGGGATAGGTGATAGATGTGATAAGATAGAAAAAGAGAAAAGAGTAGTATCAGCCCATGTGTGTTCTCCTCGCACCCCGCTCCCCCCTCCATGCCCTCCTCCCTGCCCTCCCCCCTGCCCCCCTTACTTGCATAGTGGGTGTGCGACAACAAAGTTCCTTTGCTCCGCATCTTCCCTGAGGTAGATTGCTGGTTTCTTATTTCTTCCGTGCTCCTTGATCATCGTTCGTCTGCTCGTCTGTTCTTTAGTCTTAGCCTTTGGCCTCTAAGTTTGATCCTAACAAAGAAAAAATACGAACTGAACAAGATCCTGAGTGAGAGGGCAGGGACCTGGGTCAACAAATACAAAGCAATAAACCTATGCTCAGCCAATAGGGCAGGGAAGGCTCTGGCGTCATACCTCAAAGGTAAGCAGAGACAACACACTATAGCAGCGGTCAGAGACAGGGCAAACAAATCACATACGACGAACAAAGGGATACTTGACACCTTCAAAGACTTCTATGCGCAGCTATACAGGGAGTATGAAACACTTAGGGCCAGATGTAGGTAGGCATTTACCGGTCGGTAACGGCCGAATTCGGCCGTTACCGACCGGTAAATGCAATTTGAGATGTAGGGCCCTGTATTTTACAGAATCGGTAAATTTACCGATCGGTAAATTTACCGATTCGGTAAAATACCGAGTCGGTATTTTTACCGATTCGGGAAAATTGATATGTAGGTGGGACTCTTCTGAGTCCCACAAGCATTAAAAAATCGGTATTTTACCATCAAATACTATTTGATGGTAAAATACCGATTCTGGTGTGCATGCACATGTGTGCATGCACACCTATGCCATATGACAGGCAGACCTGCCCTTAGGGCAGGTATGCCTGCCACATGGCACCCGAGCCTCTTTTGGGGGTGCCAGAGGGTGTCAAAGTGACACCCCCTGCACCCTTGTGACATTCGGTATTTACCGATTCGGTAAATACCGACCGGTAAATGCCCAATCATTCCTATGGGCTTCAAAGCCCATAGGAATGAATGGGCATTTACCGGTCGGTATTTTCGGAATCGGTAAATACCGAATATCTCCGATTCGGTAAATGCACATCTGTATTTACCTACATCTCGGTACTTATATTTTACCACTTCTTAAATACCGAATCGGTATGATTCGGTATTTAAGAGGTGGTAAAATAAAATTACCTACATCTGGCCCTGAGTGCAGATGGGGGCAAGGACCTGCTAGATCGCATCACGACACCAGAGCTGACAGAAACGCAGAGAGAGAGGCTGGACACTGAAATAACAAGCGAGGAGATAGAAAAAGCAGCCAAAAGCTTAAAGGACAACAAGGCCCCAGGCCCTGACGGCTTCACAGCCAAGTTCTACAAACACTTTATCGCCACACTCAGGCCAACAATGACATCGGTATTCACGAGCTGTGTACTCAAGGGGCGGATGACTCAGTCGATGGCAGAGGCCAACATCATTGTAATCCCTAAAGAAGGCAAAGACACACAACACCCCAAAAACTACAGGCCAATCTCACTCATAAATGTGGACTGTAAGATATACGCCAAGATACTAGCAACCAGACTCAACTCATACCTACCATCCCTCATACATTGCGCGCAAGTGGGGTATCTGAAGAATAGGATGTCACATGATAACACAAGACTACTATGCCACATAATCAACCACGCAGCAAAAAGCAACAACGCGGCGGTCATGATCGCCCTGGACGCTGAAAAGGCTTTCGACAGGGTATCATGGCTGTACCTAGACGAATGCATGAAAAAATTCGGCTTAGGCCGCAACTTTAGGAAGATGGTAATGGCCCTATATAACTAACCCAAAGCACGCGTAGTAGTGAACGGAGGCACGTCAGAACTCTTAAATCTTGAACGAGGAACGAGGCAGGGATGCCCGCTCTCACCAGCCCTCTTCCTACTGGCCATAGAGCCCCTTCTGAGCATGATACGAGCGAACCCAGACATAAAAGGGATACCCATTAAAGGAGAGACCCTCAAATTAGCAGCATATGCTGACGACGTCCTCATTGTAACAGAGGACCCAGAAAGATCCATTGCGGCCCTAATGGAGACTATAGATCAATACGCCCAGGTATCAGGATATAAATTGAACAGGGAAAAATCGGAGTGCAAACCACTAAATATCCACACCAACAAGACGATGCTGGGGTCCTCTGGACTGACCTGGCAACGGAAAGCTATCAAATACTTGGGCCTGCTCTTCGAGAGAGACCTGCACACCACTTTAAACCAGAACGAACAAGCCATCCTAAACAAAATCAAGGAGAAACTAGAGGGGTGGTCTCCAAAATGTACTACATGGTGGGGGAGGATAGAAACCATCAAAAGGATGGTAACCCCAATGGTCAACTACTTGCTCAGCATGCTACCGCTAACCAGTACAACAGACGTACTCAAAAAATTAGACAAGCTGATCAACACATTCCTCTGGAGAGGGAAGAAACCCAGAATCAGCCTTCAAAAGCTCAGACTGCCCAAGACACTAGGAGGCCTTAACCTGACAAATTTTCAGCTTTTCCAAACAGCATGCATAGCAAAACAGGGCCTGGACTGGCTAACGCCAAAGAAGGACTACACCCCTGCCTGGCTCTCTCTGGAAAAGAGAATTCTAGGAGGGATGGAACCCGTGGCCTTACTCACAGCAACGAAACACCCCGCAATAGAACAAAACCCAATACTACGGAACACAAGGCGAGCCCTATTAAGAATAGATAAACTACTAGACACCAGCATCAGGCAGACGCAACTAGAATCTCTCTGGCACAACCCTAAAATAAAATACAGGAACAACACACTAGACATGCCCACTTGGTACAGACACGGCATAACCACAGTAAGCCAGCTACAGCATAAGGGAACCCAAGCCACCTTCGACACACTCAAGGAACAATACAAGTTTGAAAGCGCAGAGCTTTATAACTTCCTAAAGATAAGAGTAGCAATCACCAAAAGCAACATAAGTGATCGCACACCCTCAATACTGCAATATGCCACGAGCCTAAACATAACAGGACACCAAGTAGCACACATGTACAAAGCCCTGAGCCCCACTACCTCTAAACTTAACAACAGAATCACAGCCAATTGGGGAACAGTGGCAGGGAGGGAACTAACTGACAAGGAGAACGCCGACCTCTGGTCATCCACATCAAGAAGGAAGGTGACAACAACACTAGATCAGACAAAATTCTGGCTGCTACACAAGGCCTACTGGACCCCAGCCAGACTAGCGGCCATGGGTATTAGAGAAAACGACTCCTGCTGGAACTGCAACAATCAGAAAGGGGACCTGGCACACCTCCTTTTCCACTGCATCAAGGTCAGGAAATTCTGGGACTCGGTTAACACACTGGTAAAAGATGTCACAGGGGCCACCCTAGCACTAGACTTCCACCATCTAGCACTGGGATACACCGACCCTTCCATAAGATCCGAAACGGACAGAGACCTGATTGACCTCCTGCTCACAGCCGCGGTCAAGACGGTTTTAACCAACTGGAAAGACACAGCGAAAACGACCTTCAAAGCCTGGTTTAACTGGGTCATTTTTCTACGGGGGGCTGATAACATGACATCCAACAATCTACCGAGCGCAGGAAAGAAAAGTGAAATGTGGCTCTCGCTGGACAACTACCTGTCCTCACACAAGCCACCCTGAACGCCAGACAGACAACAGGGAAACAAGCCCCAAGCAAGATGAGACACCACTGAATAGACTACTATGATCGCCTACTATGCTAACTAGCCGGGCCTCTCTACTCTCCACTCTCTCTACTCTCTTTCTCTATACCTCTCTCTCTACGCCACCGGGGGAACGGAAGACAATTGGACAATTCAGCAAGGAGGAAGGGGGTATGTCAAGAGGAACTGAAGAAGAAGTGTGAATAAAGTGGACAAACGGCGGCAAATCACTACCTAACTCCCCCCCCCCCCCCGGGGTCCCTCTCCCTTGTCTCAGTTATCTCCCATTTATATCCTGTATATCCTCTGTACCATGTAAATATAATTTTCAATAAAAATTCTACTGAAATAAGAAGGAAGATGGCTTGTAAGCGCAACCTTGTTTATTTGGGATGCTTGAAATCTGTCTCCCTTTACATTATTGACAGTTGCGGCCGGCATGGCTGTGGGTGGGGGTGCGGACGCGGGGTGGGATCGCGGAGCTGGCACTGGGGGCGCGATTGCAGGAGGAAGCACAATTTTTTAAAAAATTACTTACCTTGCCGGCACTGGGTCCTGCGTCTCTGCTCCTGCTCCAACTTCAGGAACAGGAAGCAGGCAGCCAGGCTTCCTCTCCTAAGCCAATCACAGAGCTGCAATGCAGAGTTGTGATTGGTCTGAGCGCCATGACACGGAGCTCAGCCAGGGGCTGGAGGGATGGGCATGTTCTTCATACAGGCTGTAAGAAAGGATGTAGCCTTACGGCTAGAGCAGTCGACCTGGAAGCTAGGGAACCAGGTTTGAGTCTATGCCATGACGCTCAACATCCTGTGATTCTGGGCAAATCACTAAATTTCCACGTGCATAACAAAAAATTAATGTGTCCTTCTGTAACGAAACTGGTGCTCATGTAAAGCGCTCTGATACCCGATTTCTCTGGTCTGGTTTGCGCTATATAAAACTCTAAAAAAAAGCCTGCATGGAGAAGTGGGAAAGTGCTCCTGACTGGTTTTGGTTATTGAAACCCAATCTCCCCTCTTGAAGGGTGGAGGAGGGTGGGGACAGAAAGCCCTATTTTCAAAATGGTGCCAAAACAAACAAAAGTAGGGGGCGGCTCCCCTAGCATAGAGACATACCACCGCCCAGAACGGGCAACAGTGCGTTTCTGCTTCCCTGGGGCAGATAGGAAGTTTGTCTCAGTTGGGGAAGTTGTCCAAAATCTGTCCCCTGTTGGAGCGGAAAGCTCACTAGACACCAAGAATGTTGCCTTCTGGGCAAAAGAAAGGAGCGCGAGCGTTGCACTCTTACATTGCCTACACCCTGCCCAGTAGGGACAAATCAGTCTTCCTGTCCCCGCCAGGGGCAGACAGGGGGTTTGCTTGTCATTTCCCCCTGTGGGAGGGCAGAAAGTCTACTAGAAACAAGGTAGCTCAAAAGGGTGCAAAACAAACAAAAGGAGGGGTGGCCTAACCCTGGTATCTAGCCATGTCCATGCTCCCTGCTCCAGAAGGGGCAATAGTGTTTTTCTGGCCATTGGGTGAGCAGATAGGAAGTTTGCCCCTATTGAAGAGGTGGCCTTAAATCTGCCTCCAGGGGGGTGTAAATACCACTAGAAACGAGGCATTTTGCATTTGTGGCAATAGAAATGGCAGTGGGTGTTGCACTCTGGCATTGTCCACACCCCTGCCCCAAAAAGGATGAACCAGTCTGTCTACCCCCCCCCACCCGGGCCATGGAGAGGGGGTCCTGCAATTGGTCCCTATGGGTGGCAGAAAGTCCACTAGATGCCAGGGAACTCAAAATGGCACCAACATAAACAAAAAGAGGGGGGTAACCTTACCTGGCATCGAGCCACACCCCCACCCAAAAAAGGGGAAATAGTGTTTTTCTGCCCTTCCGGGGGCAAATAGGAAGTTGGTATGAATTGGGGAGGCTGCCACAAATCTGCCCTCGTGGTGGAAAGCCTACTGAACACCAGGGATTTTGCATTTAGGCTAAAGAAAGAGGCACAGTTAATGCACTCTATCATTAGGCCATGCTCCCAACCCAAAGGGGAAAAGCCATATTTTGGCCTCCCCAGAAGACAAATAGGAAGTATGCTCCCAATTTGCCCTCAGTGGCAAAAACTGCACTTGATGACAGGACACATTGTTATAAAATAACGGGGTGGGTCCGGTTAATCCTTATATCAGGCCCTACTCTCACCCCTAAAGCCTCAAGAGTCTTTCTAATCTCCTGTGGACTGTAACATCCCATCCCGATGGCAAGCGAGAGGACAGTTGATTCTTTTGGGTGTTGTTTTTACGTATGGGCCAGGAGAGTGGGGCTAAATCCCAATATCGTCCCACTTGCCATGGTGAATGGCTACACTTTTGTGCTTGGATAGGCCACAACCTGGAGAAAACTACCAGACCCAGACATTTTGGAAAACAGGACATATGGGGTTGTCCAGGGTATGCCTTGCGAGGATACCATGATGTTTTTGTACCCACTATTATCTGCCTACCTCAAACTCTAGCTAAAATCATGTATTTTCCTAGCACTTCTGTGATGCACATTTATGGACTACAGAGGTATCCACAAACGTTCTACTGCCCAGCATTCCCCTGCTTGTCCTGATAAAACCACTACCCTTCTTGTACTGGTGAGCTTAATGTCCACAAAACTTAATGTAAAAACATGATTTCTTGTGAAAACACTAGCCTGCTTTGGCAATGGGGGTAGCTGCTTTAACTGGTCGTCAGCTTGGCCACCACCTATGGAAGGATACCAAACCCACACATTTCTGAAAATGTGAAACTGGGGAAGTCAGGGGTGGTGTGTTTCATGTGTATCTCATGAAGTTTTCTTACCCACAATGCCATGCAAACTTCAAACTTTGCCTAAAATCACAAATTTTACTTGGCTTTCTGTGATGGAAACTTCCGGAATCAGGAGGGATGTACAAAATTCCTACCTCTCTGTGTTCCCCACTTATCCAGATAAAATTGCTACCCCAGTTAAATAGCCGGGGGAGCAGCTGAGCCTAATGACCGTGAAAGGAGCAGATTCGAAGCAGCCAGGTCAATGGAAGTCCCAGAGTGGATCTCTCATTGATATTGGTTAGATCCGTTGCTGTCACGGTTAGCATTCCCAGCCACACAAATGGAGCAGTGTTTTTATCTAGACTAGTGAGATACTACTGGGTTGAAGGAATGTTGTGGATTCCTTCTGATTCTGAAAGTTTCCAACACAGATACATAACAAAAATTCGTAATTCTAGCCAAGGTGTGAGGTTTGCAGGGCATTGTGGGTGAGTAAAGCTGGATTCATGCAAAGCACACCACCATTGAATCCCCTTAAGTTTTAGTTTTCACAATTGTTTGTGGTTCATAGGTTTCCATGGGTGGTGGCCAAGCATGGCTCCAAATACTGGAGTTAAGCCTATTGATGATCTCTCCACGTAGCGTTTAGGACCTTTTATGTGATGGTCCCTTGGGGTACCGTTGTTATATGGAGACGTGGGAACTCTCGATTGTATGATATTTGTAGATCTCCACAGATTCCAGATAATTCCTGCACAGAAATGTGAGGAAAATGTGTCTTTTAGTAAAAAGTTGAGATTTGCACGGGATTCTGGGTACAAAATCTGGTGAGAGCCATGCAAGTTACCCCACCCTAGATTCCCCTACGTATCTAGTGGGATACGTACAAGGAAGTGGCGGAGCACAGCGTTAGCCTCCTTGGCTTAACGCAGCGCTCCGCCACTTCTGAAACGCAAGGTGGCACTATATTTACAAGAATGTGGTGCAGCCTTGTGTTTTCTTCTGCGATTGTGCTAAGTTTAGCATTTTAGTACCAACGCAAGCACCCATGTACCATTGTGCAAGGGTGTCTGCATGCAGGGGATTGTTCATGTGTAGAAAGGTGTTCCTTCCTACACATAAACATTCTGTCACTTTCAAGTGTGCTGCTTCATGCAGCACACTTGAAAGTGACAAAATGGCTTTTTTTTAAAAGGTTTGTTTATGTACAGGAAGGGACAACTTCCGGTGCATAAACAAACCATGGCATTTTGTTTTTTCCATGTGTGCTGCCTTGTGTATGCACACATGGAAAAAGCAAAAAAAGAGGCGAACAAATGCATTTCTCCTCGTTTTGCCAACTTAAGACCAGGATTTACCTGGTCTTAATTTTGCTGCTGCCTCCTATGTACGCCACCCTTGTACATAGGGTGCAGGATCAAAATGAATGTGTGTTCCGGTGGAACGCCGACCGCAATACCCACTGCCCACCCCTTTCACGCTAAACATAGCATGAAAGGGGGCCTTATGTACAAGGCAGCGTTAAGCCACATTAAGTGGCTTTCTGCCTTGTACATAAGGCGCAGCCCCTATTGCCACTACAACATCAGTAAAAGTGTGGTGGCGATAGGGGCTTGTACATATGCCCCCTAGTTTCCAAATATGTACAGAATTGCTAGGTTTCCCTATGTTCCGGCTCAGGTACGGCCCAAAATCCACAGCTTTTGAGTGGAAAGGTGGGATGTGTCCATGTTGCTTTTTGACCCAATTCCTGTTGCAGGTACTATGCCTACCTACACAAGTGAGGTACCATTACTATTAGAAGACTTGGGAAAATACTGGGTGGAAGAAGATTTGCTGCTTGTCAAATCTGAGGAGAATTTGTTTTTTTAGTCAATATTTGAGGTCTGCAGAGGATTCTGAGTACATAAACCTGGTTAGAGTCACGCAAGTCACCTCACCCTGAATTCCTCCAGGTGTCTAATTTTCAAAAATGTGCAGATTTGCCAGGATACCCGAGGTGCTGGCTGAGCTAGGGCCCGAAATTCACTGCTACCCATTTTGCAAAACAAGGCTCAGTTTTGAGTGGGAAACTTTGATGCGTACATGCTGCTTTTTGGGCTCTTTCCTATCACGGTCAGTAGGCCTACCCACACAAGTGAGGTATCATCTTTATCAGGAATGGTGGCTGGAAGGAAGTTTGTGGCTCCCTGCAGATTCCAGAATTGTTCATCACAGAAATGTGAGGAAAGTGTGTTTTTTAAGTCAAAGTTTGAAGTTTGCAAGGGATTCTGGGTGAGAGCCACATAAGGCAGCCCACCCTGGATTCCACCAGGTTTATAGTTTTCAAAATGTGCAGGTGTTCTAAGTTTCCCTAGGTGCTGGCTGAGTTAGGGCCCAAAATCTACTTCTACCCACTGTGCAAAAACAAGGACCCGTTATGAGTAGAAAAATGTGATAGGTCTATTTTGCGTTTTGAGCCCATTCCTGTCACAGACACTAGGCTTATCCACACAAGTTAGGTACATTGTTATCAAGAGACTTGGGGGAATGCTGAGTGGAAGGAAGTTTGTGACTCTCCACAGATTCCAGTACTTTCCATGACAGAAATGTGGAGAAAATGTATTTATTTTGTAGTCAACAGTTGAGGTTTGCAAAGGATTCTCGGTAGAAAGAAAAACCTGCTGAGAGCTATGCAAGCCACCCAACCCTAGATTCCCCCAGGTATCTAGTGTGTAACAATGTGTAAGGTTAGTCCTGGGTTCGGAGGTCCCGCACAACACACTGTGGTAGTAGCTAAAAGAGACATTGCTGCCAACTGGAAAAATTCTGCCCCACCTAGTATAACGGTGTGGTGCAGAGGGGTGGACTGATAGGCGGCACAAGAGAAAGCCCTGTACGTAGCCAGAGGCTGCCCGGCAAAACATCGCAAAGTTTGGGGCAAAGGGCAGGGTTAGATAGAATAAATGTGCTCCATTTCACAGACTATATGTATTTTATGGGGCCTCATGGTATCATGGACTGTAAAGTACATAACATCCAGGGACATAATGTGGTGACGGCCTATAATTACTGTAATGTGCTGTATTTGATGTTCACTGGTGTTTCCCTGTTCAAGAAAACCAATAAAATTGATTAGCTGAGCTAGGGTCCAAAATCCACAGTTGCTGACATTGCAAAAAGAAAAAGATAATTTTTCAGTGGAAAAATGTGGTGTCCTTGTTGCGTTTTGACCCATTTCCTGTCATGGGCACTAGACCGTCCCACACAAGTGAAGTACTATTGTTTTGGAAGACATTTGGATACATAAAATAGTAGAACATTTGTTACTACCTATTGGATTTCACTGCATTTGTGCTTTCCAAATGTAAGCCAATGTGTAAGAAAGAAGCCATTTTCAAAAATGCCCTCTAAATCACATGCTCGTATGAGTTCCGAGATGCACAAATAATAACCACTGCTCCTAAGATGTGTATCCTGCGCAAGTGGCAGATGGTGACTTTTGAAAATGGTGAGGTGTAAAACTTATCTTCAACTGTCAACAAGAGAGCAAAGCGAGCAAAACAAAGTGGCCCAAGGGGGAGTTTAGATTAATGGACATTGGCATTACATTCACTACACAGGCAACTGTAGGCAGATGGATTTTACATTAGCGTAATCCCAAAACATAACTCATAAGGGATAGGAAGACAAATTGTAATTACTGCATTAAAGAGCTTAAATAAATGATTGATAACATTTAGACTAATGTCATCATTTTTCCAGTTACAACATGCACACAATAGAGTCTTTTCACTTGCTCATTCATTGCATAACAGCTTGGCACTGTGCGCATGTTTGGTACTGCAGCCGCAGACGCCTTACTTGTCTGCAGTGTTACCTCAAAGAAGCTTTAGAAGGAAGGCAAGCAAAGCTTGTATAACACACACACAGTGTCACCCACTGCAAAGAAACTTATACATTTGGTATTGTAAACGGGACTTTGTGGTTCAACCATCTTTGTTAGCTCTAATTGCGAAATAATACCGCACATTATTACAGCTTTTCTTGCCATACATATTTCTAACAGAATCACATGTCCACATGTTTCCCTAAACGCCTTCTCAGCCACACCTATGTGATATGACCTATTTAAATGTGAACTTCCAAATTCGATCATTACTAACTCAGGTAATGAATATATGAGAAGAAACAGCGAGGATACATGAAGGGATTAGAACATGCCAATTGAACCCTCTCACGTTATTTTTATTGTGCTTCGGAGAGGTAACCGTGTTTAAAGTTTGAAATATAGCGCCTCGTTTTGAAAACAATTGTACTGGATAAAAGGAATATTTGTCTACTTGGACACAACTGCCAACTTACAGTTATTATTTTTTTGCAGTTTTTATATAGCTTGACTAAACCGAAAGGCTTTGGAGCGCATTACATGAGCATCAGTTACATTAGACAAGGTCACCTTTATTTGTTTTTTAGGTACAGGAAGATTAAATATTTTTGCCTAGAATCTCAGAATGATGAGCCGGCACTGAGACTTGAACCTATTCCCCCGCTCCAAAGTCAGCAGCTCTGAACATGACACTACATTGTCTTATTGTGCTCTGTGCTTCAGCGATGCTTGTCATCAGAAAACATGAGGCTTTGTAAAAAGCAGTTTACCTCATTGTAATGTCCAATTGTGTGCATGGGCCGTGGTAAGCTGCCAGCACTTTTCTCGCCATGACTTATTTTTTCGCACACTAGCTACCAGGAAGGAAGCCCAAGCAGAAGATAATCAAAAACCACATCCAATTATTGTAAGCTTTAAAATAAAGCAGCGCCATAATTGGCCATATTGCATGCTTTGTGTTTAGAACCAATCTTGACTCAGCTCTTAGGAAGTATTGTATGTTATACAGCATAAGAGCTGTGCTAGGATTGGATGGGCAAGTCATCACAGTGCCCCGGTGAAAACATGGAGAGCTCCTAATGCTGCCCCAGCCAATGGCCTCAACGCACAGTGAATTTTGAGTAAGAAGCCTGAAGTACATAGGTCAGGCTGGCCGAGTCCAGAGACCGGCCAGTCTGTCATGCATACTTTAACAATGCAGCACTACAACTTTACATGGCAAAAGCTATGCCCCCTCCCTTCACAATGGCATTCAGAAATACAATTGCAGCCCAGCTCTGCTGTAATATGAAGCCTACCAAGCATGTATTTTAAATATATATGCCCAGGTGGTTAGAGCATTAACACAGTGGGTCAACGCCCTTCTGCCGTTTTGCAATAACCGCCTCTTTTGTGCCCATTTCAGAAATACGTAGGTTTCGTCAATTCCCATTTTTGACTCTACATATTTCAGCATATGAATTGGTCAACACTCAAAACATATTGAAAAATCTTTGTACTGTGAAGCTCAGCTGTTTGCTCTGGGTACCTCGAGTTCTAGTAGAACCTACACACCATAATCGTTCCCGCAACCTGAAGGGTATAGCGGACATAATAATATATTGCTTTTGTAAATCAGCCATTGTGACAAAAAGTTAAGGATGAAAACGTCACAAATTCCTGTTTTTTCCTACTAATTTTCAATATTTTTTTATGTAGTTTCTTTGTGATAGCCCTGAAGGATCTACACATATGACCCCTTGCAGATTTCAGAATGTTGTCTTCTTTAAAAATCTATAGCTTTCCTGGATCACCCATGGATTTCCCACTGGTTTTCCCCCACAAACTGGAAGTATGTTGAAAGCACAAAAAATAGTAAAATGGGCTACCTTTTTGAAAAGTGTGAACTCTAAAGGTACAAAAAGTTGTTTTTTTATTCAGCTTGGCATGGGCCTGAAAGCTGGGAAGAAGGTGGCTTTGTTGATCCCCTTTATAAGAAAAAAAGGCACTTTTTTGTTTGGTTCTTTTTTCCTATTTTTCCACCAATCCCAGAATTCAGCTATATTTTGGAGATGTGTTCAGTCCCCTCTAGGGGAATCCACAAATTTTGGGTACCTTTAGAATCTCCAGGATACGGGTGAAAAAAGTACATAAATGTGGTGTGGATGCCCAGCAGTTAAGAGATTAACAAAAACATATGGTTAATATTCTATCTATTTCAATTTATTTGTACACTCACACATAGTAACATTTTCATATATCATGTATGTTTAATGTACATATTTTGCTGTCCCCTCTTCTTTTACACCCTTCCAACACTTTATCTATACCACCTCTAAAACCTAAAAATCCCTTACCTCCCTATACCTCTACTCATGATTACACCCTAAAAAGCCTTTACCTTTCTTTACGTCTACCCACCCATAAAGCCTAAACAAAAGCCCCCCCATACTTTACCTCTATCTCTACCTGTCCCTGAACCTTACCTTATTACTAAGTACGTACCTAATTCATTGTAAATGCATGCTTTGAAAACATCCATGCATTGTAAAAATGTGTGGCAATGGAATGTTATGGTAATGGGTGCATTGAAATTGTAACATACTGCTACTTGGCACTGGGCCAGAGCAAGCTAGAACAAAGCTGGAGACTATGCAAGCCCTGGGGCAAGGATCAAGGTTTCAAATTGTATGTTCTTCAACAGGGTAATCTTTCCCAGCTACAGATGGTAACCGGAGGCACCAACAGGCCCCCAAAGCACAGGGAGGGGTCAGGGCAAAGCTGCCTCTCCTTCAATGGCAGTGAGAAGCTTCCCTATTTCCCTGTAGTGAATGTCCTTATCTTGGGCGGCTACCTCAAACCTCATTGTGCTTGAAAGTAGTTGCCGTTTCACTGCTGCCTCCCAAGACCCTCGCAGATAGCTGGTTCTCTGTTGGAACATGCTGATCCCCTTGCCTGGTGAGCAGAAGTCCAGCTCCTTCCTTCAGACTGTCATATTCCTTTCCGCACACATTCTGTCGCAGAAGCACCTTCTCTAGCCCAGCTCCTGGTCCTAGATTGCTGGTGAGAATGGAAATCGAAGGGAATACTACTCCTGGATCTCTGCTTACTCACACACCAGTGTGTGGACTTCTCTGAGGTTGAGTGGAATGTTGAGCAATACACTGGACGATGAGGCCAGTCTTTTATCATTCACCGACAGACGAGTTGATCCATTCTTGGTGTCTGCTAGGTTTGAATCATGAGAGTCCCTCCAATCCCCTGGGAATATTTATTTCCTGTTCGCTGCATGGTCACTGCATAGGAAGAGTATACTGCCCTCCTCCCGGGACTCTTGTTACCTGTGTGGGCTATTCCCAGGGATGAATGTTAATTACCCCTGGCCAGGAAGCCCTGGTCATCACCCAAGAGAAGGAAAGTCTGAGCTAAACACAGATCAGGGCTGGCTCATTCCCCAACCCACCATGCTTCTGCAAAGACTAGAGAGGGGCACCGATGAGCAGAACAGATACCATCTTGGTTTACATGAAACATAGTACCTCACCAATCCAGCCTCACCCAATAAACACGCATATTCCAGACATGATGGAGGATAAAAGAACCCAAGGAAGGCAGACTGCACTGACTTTACCAGGAGGGAGCTGGTTGGCACCCCCTCACAAGGGGTACAGATTCCTCGCACTGTAGATTAATGCTGCCACCACTCTCAGTTTACCACAGCCTGGATAGAGGTGGCTGTACCCACTCTCTGTAAAAGAGGGGTGCACTTTGCTTGCACCTGGATTTTAGAGACAAGTTGTAAGGTCCATTCCATTTAAATCACACATGTTCATTGAGGTAAAAATGAAAAAAACGACAGCAAATTTCCAGTGGGTTACCAAGAGATCAACATGGAGCGGGGAAATACACTCTCCTGAGCCATACAGAAGACTTTCCATGCTGACAGCTATACAGCAGCATGCCTTCTATTACATCACTGCCCCATGGACATTGATTAACGAGGACATCATTTTAATTGTGATCAGTTGACAAAACCCAGAGCTTTGAGATTTCTTTCAGGCCAAGTCTGTTGAAAGCGTCACTGAATCTGTAATGTTCACTCCTTGCAGACTTTGGAATCACTAGGTAATTTTTGTTACCTAAGCTAATACGGAAAAATGATGTGTGATGCCTACCAATAAATGCTGGTAAGCAGCTGTCCTTTTTAAACAATTTGCCAGCGAGAATCACTAGCTGCATGCACAAATAACAGTGTTGAGCACATTGTATGACACCAGTCATTGAACAAACTAGGAGTATCAGAGACCTATCTTTCTCACCAAACTCTTACCCCAAACCCCAAGGTAACGGCTTTTATCGTGACAGAGGGTGCTGCCAACTGGACTGGACTAAACAGATCCACTTGGTATAAATACTTGATCTGTGAGAGAATTAATAGTATTTGGCAAACCCTTCCGTCATTGTCCGTGTACCTGCAGTGTGGGTCTTGTATGGACAAGTGGACAAGTAATCGGTAGTCTTTAGCATATGACAACTGTCAGGTAGGGTATGCAAGGACCCAGGCTAGCAAAGATGGAGCAATGTCAGCAGCGAAGAGTTCAATTATTTTCCATCGTTGCATCCTACTTTCTACATAAGGCTAGGATTTTGTATACAAGTTCAGCATAATCCTTCTTGTTGGATTATCACCTTCACTAGTAATCGTCTCAGATGGTGATTCGTTAGTTGGGTTGCTCATGGTTGTGCTTCTTTGCTTCTAAGCAGAAACGTCTACTCCCAACCCACTGAGTGGCGAGGGTGCCATCCGAGACTTGGACGTTGAATGAATTGTCTAACTGACTGCCATTTGTGTTTTTTCCGCCATCTTCCAACCCTTGATGGCACTTCAGAATATTCAGGTGGAGAGAAGCAACATCACCTTGATTGCGCGATACTGTCTCTGAAGTCTGTGGTTCACTTTGTTTCAGAAACTGTCAATTATTCCTATAGTTCAGTTGCTTCTGATACTCCCTGCTTTTCTTGTCTTCAGACCTTCCTCTGTCAGCTCTCCCCTGACCTCACCTGGTGCAGGTAATATTGAAGGACTGGGCATGCAGCAGATATGCTGCTGTCGAGCATTAGCTTTTGGTATTCCGGTGACTAAATAGCTGCAACAGGGCCAATTTATGTGCTGAAATCGGTATGACTCCTTTTTAGGTCTCGTCTACAGACAGCGTTCTGCTTCTTGTTATGGAAAGAACTATTGAGTTTAATAGCAATACTTAGAGTGCACTTTGGACTACTACATTGCTTATGATTGGTTGGTGTTTTTGTCTATCTCATTTGCTTCCTTCGTATTCATTGGCTTTCTTTCCTGTTCTTTTATTTGACCTGCACTGGAGCACAGTTTATTAATCATCCTTTTGATTGGATGGCCTCTATGCTTGCAGGGCTGACGTTCATGTAACGAGTTTTTTTCAGCACTCCATGGTAGTGTGTGTCTGGTGCTTTTTTGCTCACTCTTTAGTATTCTTCTTTCCCTCACATCTCCACCGTTTGGGCCTTTGTGTTGCCCCCCCCAACCTCACCCCGCACTTCCATTGCCTCCCCACCCCTTTGCATACTGCTCACCTTTTTTTTAACCCCTCCAGGCCCCAGCGCCTCCATTGTTCCCCTGCCCAGTTTTGTTTTGTTTTTTACTTTTTCATCACCATACTTGTGCCGAACTTTCCCCCCCTTTTTAGTAGTCATTCATTTTTAGGTCTCACTGTCCAGCGAAAGACCTATTGCTGCCGGCTTGCCGGGAATGTGAGACAGGGGATGTGCACGCGCAAGCCCTCGGCGATTTCATCTCGTGGGCGCGCATGCCCAGCCCTGCGCCGTGCACATCTCCTGTTGCACATTCCCGGCAAGTGACTAACACATACACACACACAGCCACACTACGCACGCACACACATACACAGGCAGGCAGGCACACACACACGCAGGCATGCAGGCACACATGCACGCAGGCAGGCAGGCACACACACACATGCAGGCAGGCATAAACACAGGCAGGCAGGCACACACGCAGGCAGGCAGGCACACACACACACGCGCGCACACACACTGCATACACACACGCACGCACACAAGACCCCCATTCTATGTACTCACGGGTCATTGCTGGCCGTGCTCCAAGGTTCGCAGACACCGAAACGCCGCTCTCTCGTACTCTCCTGACGTCACTGATTGCCGCCGGACCGACCAAGCGCCGTTTACTGAAAAACGGTTTCACTCCTCCCTCGAGACCCTACACCCTATTGGTTAACTGGACACCACGTGATTCGTGCTTGTTACTCAAGGTAATTAGCACTCAAAATTACACAATAAAAGTAAAGATTGTTATTGGATGTTTTATTAGGAGCATTACTGATTACTCACTGTATTCATATTTTCTGAGAAGATTTTAATGGCAGGCAAGTCTCTCCGAGTGCTTGTAGGCGTTAGCAATTGCAAATGTGCTCTCAAAGGCTAGAAAGTGATGTTTAAGGAAAATACTCAAGTGTATATAGGCACAGAGAAATACATCAAATGGATCCGTACCTATAAATGAGGGCCTTTGACCGGAGTGATTGTGGGTGAAAAGATATCAAATAGTGGAAGTAAGACTCATACTGCCTGGCCCATGATAGGCACAACTAGGAATAGGTCCTTTGCTGTGGTCCTCATCTGGGATGCCTCCCCAATGCTAGCTCTGTTTGGTTAACAAATAAGGGCAAATGCATAGGAGGAAGAACCCACCGTTCAATGGTAAAACAGAGAAAGGAATAAGGGAAAATAGCTCAATCCAAGGAACCAACACCCCCACCCTGCAACTGACGTGAAGCAGGAATGAACATCCAGCTCTTTGGCACCTGTGAAAGACAAACAATAAGTGTAGCATGACTGTAGAAAGCCTCCCAAAGCACGTTGGTGGATTTCTCTTACCCTATGGTCAGGGTTGCCCTATCTAAAATGGCTGCTTCACGCTCTGGCCTTCACCTAGTAGTGCTGGTGGGTTGCTTGCCTGGGTATAAGAGTTAAGCCATGTGCCATATTAAATGGAGAGTAAGAATGAGCTCATCCTGGGAGAGTGAACACTTCCCCTGTGATTGACGCTAAAACAGCCCACAGGACTACATTGGCAATTGGTCAATGCTATAGAAAATCTTGCACCAGTGATATATGGGGTCTAATTACAGCTCCAGAAGGTGTTAGCATCTCCTGGGCTTTTGTGTATTGTATATTCTGCTGCTCTTCTAACCTACCTGTAAATAAAGGACTATTCTTCCTGATTGAACATTGTAGCTGTTGAATGTCATTTACTGGTCAAGCTGTGTGTGAATTTTCTGAACCCTGACACCTCACACAGTAAGTCTAAATTGCTCACCTATTGTTCCTAAAGAGAGTGAGGTGCCCGCCGGGAGAAACGTGTTTTTCGAATTGGAGTTCAATAGTATTGGTGGCCCTAATCCTTTTCTAAACCCAAACTGGGAACGAGCTAAAATTCCGTTACTCTCCGCCCATTCCTCTAGCCTAGCCAGCAACACTCAGCTCATTGTCTTGAGGGAAGAATCTAGGAGAGAGATTGGTCTATAATTCTTAGGGTCTGACCTAACTCCCTTTTTAGGTTTCGCCTGGCGATCCGCTGCGCAGCAGCGTTCGCGCAGGCGAAATCTTTTGAGAATAGTATGTGGCTTTGTCCCGCCTCTGCCTTCCATTGGCTAGCTCCATAAATGGAGGCTAGCCATTGGAAGAGAGCGGCGTCCGTCATTGTGCGAGGCGATTCGTGGGCGTTCCGTTGAATTTTTCTCATCCCGCCCCTTTGTTGCCGTCATGCGGCGGTGGGTGTTGTCTTATTTTTTTTTTCCATGATGTTTGCGGCCGCCATTTTTTTCTAGGAGCTAGGGCGAGCGGGTGGGTTCACGTAATGCTCCTTTCTCGTCAGGAATCTTTTAGGCTTTGGTGAGTACTTGCGCGCCTTAATTTTGCTCTTCGTTTCTGCGCTTTTTGTATCCCGTGCATGCTCCTCCTTTCCCACCAAGTTTCGGTTGTATTCATTTTCCGACTGAACTTCGTATCCTTCCGCGTTTCCAATTCCGTTAACCACTCCTTCCTTTTCCTCGGTACTGGTCACATGGCTTGGTATCTTGCGTATCAGACAGACCCGGCATGAAGCCGGTGTGGGGTTCAGAGATTCTAGTGTGTATTAAACTGTATATACCATGCAGGCTTATTTCCCCCCTCTCTTTCGTCTGCGCACCGGATTTCACGTTTCCAATGTTGGTAAGTGCGGGGTGTCTATTATCCATCAGAATATATCCCACCTGCTCGTAGTCAGGAGGCCTGTCCTTTCTAGGGCATAATGGCGCCGCCATAGAAAGAGCTTCCTGTCTGAAGCTCGAAATATGGCTGGCTCGGACTGTGCTATCTTGTTCCCTCTGCGCCTTATTCGCGGCACCTTGTGGACACTCTGATCTCTTACGTGCCCTCCATAACTGCCACTACGGGGTGTACAAAGCCCCTGACTCCGTGCCATGCGAAGAGAGGCAGGGTAGAGTGGGAGTTTCTAGAACAAGGAGGCAGTTCACACGTAACAGAATGTGATATTAATTGTAATTTGGGTGGATGGAGTCACGTTTGAACTGGAATGTTAATCTTCAACATGATGAAAGGCAGGGAGCACACACGTGAGGAGGCTCGTAGTGTGACGGAACGGAAGCTGGTTGTCTACTGTTGGCTGTCTTGCGGGGCACCAGGTTGATGTAGGCTCGATCGACCTATTGCATGAAACCAGGCATCAGGCACGTTGTTTGTTTAGTGAAAGTCGGAGCTGAAGTTTTTTTCTGAATTGCGATATGGTGGTGGCTTACCCCCAGCAGTAGCAGTGATTGATATGTTGTTGCAGGGCAGGGTTTTAGACCTGGGCTTTGGTAGTACAGCAGGCTGGTTTACAGACAGGATACATGAGTGTGGTTGGAGGGGGGGGGCTTTCGTGCCCCTTTCCCCCCAAAATTTCAGTAAACTTATAGGACTAGGTTATACACTCTGCAGCTTTTCTACAGGGCAACACTGAGATCATTGAATACGCTCAATTACATACATAGTTGTCATAGGAAACGTGTAACGCACCATTGAATACGCTCAATTGCCTACATCATTATCAAAGGAAACCTATAACGCTTCATTTTCTCGCTCCAACAAATACTTTAAGGTGTCGTGCATTTAAGAGCTGGATATGGATGTTTGTACACGTGATTCACAAGCATACATTTGTTTGATTACTACTTGGCAACCTAATGCTCATTAGTTGAGTGAACAATTTGTACGTCATTGTGGGTTGCTCCTATTAGAACAGTTATCCTACAAAAATAGTTTCTATCCCTTCAAGTGTAATTGGTTAAAAAGAACTTGATCTCTATGCATCAAAAGAGCCTTAATCTACCGGACTGCAAGTATCTTTATATAAAGGGCAGTTTTGTGTCCCATGGTAGGTCAGTCACCTACACGGTTACGGCTTGCTGTGTTATCTTTTTTCTGGTACGTGGATCCCACTCGCCATGTATCATTGCACAATTTGCATTCGCTGATCGGTGTTGAGCACTTGCCATGATGAAAATGCCTTCCAACTTTGTTGGAATCCACATATATCCCTGGCTAGACTTACTTTGTACAGGAGGACGTCAGTTACGTCTTCGCGGGTGTCTGATTGGATACTTGCTCGGCTTCACAAATCGTTCTTTCTTGGGCACCCCTTGTCTAACATGGTAGATTTGTACCCTGTCAGATCAGATGGTTCCGTCATCATTGCGGCAACCTGTTGATGGCCTGTTGATTGAAATCTGCCTTAAATGCTCCCTTCCCCTTTTTAACAGTAGAATCGTCTTACTTGCACTTATGATCTGGGCATTATACTCTCTCTAGCCCTGGATACTCATATTTTCCCTAAGGCCAAAAGGTTTGGTCTGTGATACGATTGTGGGCCGCATTGATGCCAGTAGGGTAGCTTTTTTTTTGGTGGGGGGCGCCAGTGAGGTGCGTGTAGTGTAAGTGAAGTATAAACATCCAGTGGCTTAATTGCACAATTCTGAAACCAGAAAATTTGGGATTAATCCCGGCGTCACCCGCTAAATTCACTTCCCTCCTTTATCTTAAGTATCATATAAATGGAAGATGTCGAAGTACATGACATCTGGGTGTCTATTGTATACAACTTTCTCCTGTTTTATTTAATAGACTATAATGGTAATGTATAATAGGTACCCAGCGCAGAGTGCACTTAACTGACTTGCATTTCATTTCACTGTTGACGTTGTCAGTGTGGGGTGAAGTGAATTTCTAAATTCTTGTTTGAAAACTATTGCGTTTAAAAAGAAAAAAACTTTTAAATGCATTAATATAATGTGGTCTTAGGTGAAACGGTTCTGCCTCTAACTAAATATACTTTTTGAATTTTGAAGAGACCTTATATTTTTACACTTTTGCTGCAAATGTTTTTAAAAATAATTGTGTTTATAAAGTTAGGCGGGCCAGGATAATCTAGTTACTTCCTCACGTCAACTGTTAGCCTTTAAATAAAGTCTTGCCTGTTTATTTAACCTGCTTCTCAATGTTAGTGCGGAGTCGAGAAAACAGCAGCCCCGAGAGGCTCAGCGCCGCAGTTGTTTCTTCGGGTCCCCAGTCGGGGGACTCTAGCGCGAGCGGGACTCCAACGAGCGGAAGCATTTGTGCCGGACCCACGAGGGTCCCGGGGGGCATTTTTATTACCGAGCCCAAGAGGCACCTGGCCCACATTTGTTGCGAGAGCCCACGAGAGGCTCAAGGGGCATTATTGAGTGAGAGCCTGAGAGGCTCCCAGGGGCATTTCTGATTTAAAGCCCACAAGGGCTCCACCTGGGCATGGTTGGTACCGAGTCCCCCGAGGAGGGACTCCCACATCTGGGCATAGTTGCTTTAGAGCCTGCGGGCTCAAACACAAGTAAGGCCCACCTGCACCCTAAGCCAATGAAGACTTTTACACTAAAGGGCATCCTGAGGTTCTTTACTCCTCCCTTCGGTACATAGGTGATGATGATGTTTTTACAGTCATTAACCAGTGACTGGGTGATGGTAACTTTAATTGCGACATGGAATATTTTATTTTTAGTATTTTACTTTTAGTTCTCTGTCCCCTCGCTGTGCTTGCTTCCCTGCCCCCTCGCTGTGCTTGCTCTCCTGAGTGTGTACCGTCCAAGATCAGTGTGTGTGGCTCTGGGTGGGTGTGTGTGGCTCTGGGTGGGTGTGTGTGGCTCTGGTGGGTGGGTGTGGCTCTGGGTGGGTGTGTGTGGCTCTGGGTGGGTGGGTGTGTGGCTCTGGGTGGGTGTGTGTGGCGGTGGGTGGGTGTGGCTCTGGGTGGGTGTGTGTGGCTCTGGGTGTGTGTGTGTGTGTGTGGCTCTGGGTGGGTGTGTGTGGCTCTGGGTGGGTGTGGGTGTGTGTGGCTCTGGGTGGGTGTATGTGTGTGGCTCTGGGTGGGTGTGTGTGTGTGTGTGTGGCTCTGGGTGTGTGTGTGTGTGTGTGTGTGTGTGTGGCTCCGGGTGTGTGTGTGTGTGTGTCTGACTCTGGGTGTGTGTTTGTGGCTCTGGGTGTGTGTGTGTGACTCTGGGTGTGTGTGTGTGTGTGTGGCTCTGTGTGTGTGTGTGTGTGTGTGTGTGGCTCTGTGTGTGTGTGTGTGTGTGTGTGTATGTGCCTCTGGGTGTGTGTGTGTGTGTGTGGCTCTGGGTGTGTGTGTGTGGCTTGGGTGTGTGTGGCTCTGGGTGTGTGTGTGTGGCTCTGGGTGTGTGTGTGTGTGGCTCTGGGTGTGTGTGTGTGGCTGGCTCTGGGTGTGTGTGGCTGGCTCTGGGTGTGTGTGTGTGGCTCTCGGTGTGTGTGTGTGGTAGTAATTGCTGTCTGCTGAGCTTGTCCGTAGGGTACAATAGGTCTCACATTTGCGAGAGATTAAGCTAATGGCAATGTAAATGACAATGCCATTTATTTATCTGTTTTCAAAACCATAAATACAAATTTGGTCATTTACAATGCCAATAGCTCTAACTTTTCCAAAGGCGAAACAATTGCATTGTAAATGCTTGTTATATATAGGTATAATCACCGATTCCCCCAAGAAAGCGGGGTGCTTTCAGTCACTGCAGCGTTAAAAACTTTAACCAGTACAGGACCCCATAATTTCAGGTCGGTCTTATACAGATCGATCGGTACCCCATCCGTACCGGGTGTCTTCCCGCCCTTACTACACCTGATCGCCACCTCGACTTCTTTTACTGTAATATTCAGCGGGGTGGCCGGCCAGGGTTCAGTGTTCCTAGGGATTGGGGTTGACGTTCCATCTGAGTTGAATATACTCCCAAAGTGTGACATCCAACTTTCGTTGCTGACGTGGGCAGTGAGTACCGGAATGTCCTCACTCTTAAAAAGAGGGCGATTAACCACATCCCAAAAGAGTTTACTATCCAACATCTCAACTGCTCTAGTCAAACTATCCCAGGCTTCTTCCCGTAGTTCTCTTTTCCTAAGTTTTAGCTGTTCATTATAAGATGCCCGTAAGTTTGAGACAATCGATCTATCCCTTGGTCTTCTAGATAATGCTATCTTTAATTTTCTCAGGGACTCAGTACATGCATGATCGAACCAACCGATCATAGGTTTGTTATTACCATGCTTGGTGGCTGTCAGGATATTATTAATTACAATATTTATCCTCTTAAAACTGGATAGAATTCCCTGAGTAGAGGAGTTCTCATCCAGGCAATCTTGTAAATCCGGAAGGCAAGCCGACACAATTTTAACCAAGAGTTTTTCTGAGTTGCCTCACCTCCATTTTATCCTATGGCCGTTGGGTCTACACGGCACTATGTTGTTGATGATACAAGTATTGGGCAAAGGCTTAAGGCCCCAAAAAGTGATCGCAAGTGTGATACAGTTGTGGTCGCTGAGAGCTAAATCCCTACAACTGGGGCATCACAGAAGGGGCTAACTTGTTGTATCATATATCTGGCTGCAATGACAGAAACGGGAAAATAAAGGTCGGGTGGCACACTATGCTAAACCCTGTTTTTTAGCTTATGCGTTTTAAACCTTGCCCTTGTTACATTGACCACGCCCCTTTGAGAGACCCCTAGTTTTTTCATCCCACTTAAAGCCCTGGCTAAATGGAATTACTTCACGTTGGGTGCATTAAGAGTTTGTCTGCCTTTACCTACCAGGGTCAAGGGGAGGCTAGCCATACTCTACGGGAACCCTGTGGTTTGTTGACGAGTTGAGCTCCTTGTCTTTACCTCTTCTTCATAGCCTATAGAATCCTTGATTCACTCAACTCTCCCTCATAGGATATAACCCTGATGATAAGAGTCCAAGATCCCCTTTTGAGCTTTTGCAGGACCCCCTGTTATCCTGTTTTACAACTTAGGGTGTTCTCTTATTGCCACTACCACTGCTAGACGAATTGGAGAGAGAGATGTAGGACTCTGGCCGGTACTGAAACAGGCCTGCAGGTTCACCTAAGCAGAGAGGTTTTGTTACCAGAGGTAGTTCTCAGGTCCACCTAGAGCAGCATACCTTTAATCCCAATGCTACATCTCCAGATAGGAGCGCTACACTTCTGAAATATCCTGTATCCTCTACATGTGCATCTGAAGGGCTCCTGAGCTCTCTGTAAACCCCATGCTTTCCTTGTCACGCCTGGGTTCTCTGGTCAGGATACAAAGCCTCCTTCCTCCCCACTGAGTTGCAGAAATGGACATGCAAATACCAGGGCATACACATTACTGGTGGAGACCCCTCCTGCAGGTGTACAGAGCAAGTCCAGGAAGGTACGGTGGCTTCCTGGACAGTGCCTTCAGTTGCTGGTGGGATCACGTAGGGGGAAGTTTTGAACAATTTCTGGGTACATTTGTGCACTGTATGAAAATACAGTGGCCCAGACAACTTGTCTCTTCTAGTAACCTGTGGTGTACCACTGATCTTGGACGGTACATCCTCAGTGAAGACTATGATGTGGAAGACATGCGAGGTGCTACGTGGGAACGGAAATCAGGTACCTTTGACCCACGGACCTGTGCTGGGCGGAAGTGACTGACGCAGTCTTGAATGCTCGAGCCAAGCTTTGGGAACAACTGAACTTCACACGTGTTTGAAACGTGTGATGAACGGTAACCCGGTGCACGTTGTTATGAGTTTTATTGTAAGGCAGACATTTTATGGAGTACAATAAATTATTTAAGCGGCCTGTCCTGCTCCTCTGGGCCGCCTCCTGACGATGCTCCCCAGAACACGTGTGGACTCGACTATGTCATCTTCCCCGAGCCCCCAGGTGAGTGGCGCACTACAAATCATGCCGTCCACACGGTACTTACTCTGTTTTTATTTCTGAAATTTAATAAAATAAATAAAAAAGACACAACCTGTTATAACTGAAAGCAAATATCCTGCGTTGCTCGTTGACCACGTCACTAAGGCACATTGGGAGCACCGCTCTGGGGCCGTTTCTCCTCTGAACACGCCCTCGCGCTTGCAATAACCTTAAGAGCCATATCCGAGCTGCACATCTGGCGGAGAAGGGGTCAGCTGGCAGGTCAGCTCCGAGCAGCTGCTTCAGGTCCAGAAGAACCTCCCCCCCTCCCCCCCCACACCCCCAACCCCTTCCTTGCGTGAGTGATGCACATGAATATAACGCACAGTTAACCGACCTCTTCAGCTAATCTGTCTCTCGTGACACGTGACTGCTTTGCTTGCACAGAATATTTCACCAGTGATGGAAAACACGTTTCTCTCCGCCACTTTTATTGGTTTCCTCCATTACGCATCGTCATTCTGCAGGTGTTTCTGGATTTAGGATTTTAATAGTTTCTCGCGCTGGTGGAAGGTTGCGCAGCACGAAAACGAGAGTTTGAGTGAATTTCAGCCTCTGCGACCTCACAACATGAGAGCCAGGTTCACCAAATTGTTTTCGAGGTCCGGGTCTCATGAACAGCTCCACTGAGGCACGAGGGCTAGCTTGGCACGTGGGATGCTCTACGCATGCGCGGAGCTGGCACGGACGCAGGAATGAAAGCGGCCCCAGGGCATCATCTGTGTTGCTGGTTTAAGGTAAGGGAAGAGGCTACTACCGGTAAACAGTGAATCCCTTACTGCAACGCTTTGAAAAAACTGATGATTTTAAAATTGTTACTTGCCTTGTTGAACTGCATGAATTTGATGGTGCTAAAATTACTAATCACCCACGAGCCGCGCTAGTGCCGAGTCAGGCTCTTAGCTGCCTTAGCCTTCCGGTCCTTTCCTCCGGGCAGAGACCACTCACGAAGGGCGTGGGTGGAGCTTGAGGCATAACTGCCACCTATGACGCGGGAGCGCAGCGAACGCGCGCAGCGGGCGTGCTGGCGATGCGCCGATGGCGCGCCAAAGGCAAGCCCGTCCACGCTCTGGGCCCAGTCATTATGCCAAACCCTGTGTGTACTCATCCTCAGAACTGAGACGGCTTCACTCTGCTTCACACCAACTCAACCCTATTGTTAGAGCTAGTCTTCTACACCACACAATCCTGTTACCACGTACATCGTTCCCAGAAGTCACTCAGCCTTTATGCCACTCTGCTTTGCTTTATCAAAAATACGAGAGCTCGGCTCTCTCAATTTACTGTCTGAATACACGCTCCCTCGTTAGGCATCAGCTCGATATTTTCACACTCTTAGACTCAGAAAAGCCGGACATTCTTTTCCTAACGGAGACTTGGCTTACCCCTGACTCCTCACCCGACATACGGGCAGCACTACCTTATGAATATTATATTCTTCACACCAACTGACCAACAGGTAAAATGGGTGGGGGAGTTGCAGCCATTATCCGCCATGAGCTCAAATGCAGTTCTTACCCCATTCTGTCTTACCTCAGTAGATAACACTGTTATTAAACTTGAATCCGACTCTGCCCCACACATATGTGTTCTACTTTACCGGCCCCACAGTACATGCCCCTATTTCCTCACTCCTTGGGTGAACAAATCGTAAATTTGGCAACTAACCACGCCAGAATTCTGCTGATAGGCGATTTTAATTACTTGGCTAATGATACACGGGGAGGGCCACACTCTACTGAGATGACCGAACTATTAAGCAACCTGAACTTTGTTTAACAGGTCTCCTCAGCTACACACATAAAGTGGCAAATTCTGTACCAATTCTGGAGCATTAACTTGGTAGTACCTACACTGTCAATTCTACAGTGTGTTTGGTCAGATCATCATCTGATTAAATTCACCCTACAGAATCCTAACACAGGTAAACCACCCACTAATAGGGGGATTGTGTAGGAGAGTAGGGTCTGATTTTGGAACCATGTCCTTATAGCTGTTCTATGATATAGCCATACCATATACTCTTAAGTGCATTATGAACCTCGCGGTTAAATGATAACTTTGGTTTGGCTTTATCAAAACATGTCGTGTAAGGTGTCATATACGCTTTGGAATACTACCCCCTCACCAGTTCTGGTGACGGGGATAGCATTCCACCCTTCTAGAGGGAGAAGACATGTTGTTCCTACTAATCCCGGTTAAAGTTAACCAGAGCCTCAGCATCACAAAATAGATGCTGCTGCCACAGACACAAGTCTGACCTCCTGCTGCTGGGAGTCCATCCAGCGAGGGAGGCTTGGACAATAGGTTTCCTGCCTTGGGAGGTGCTAGCACCACCCCAGACAGGCTATAGTGTATTGGGGCAGGGAGGGCTGAATGAAATGAGACACTGGCTGGGGCACACAAGGTGTCCCATGCATAATCCAGTTCAAACCGGTGCTGGGGTATTCCAGCCCCAGCTCTGGCACGAAACTGGACAAAGGGAAAGGGGTGTAACCACCCCCTTCCTGGGTCCCACCCATAGGAGGGACCTAGCAGGTAATCCAGCCCCTAAATTTGGTATATAGGTAGGAGCTGAGTCCCAAGACTTTAGATTTATCCTGACTCAAACTCTGAAACAAAACTCTGGACCTTCGACGATCTACTTTGCAAGAAGACGACTGAAGAATCTCCCTTGTGGTCAAGGAGTGACCACCCTGTGCAAGCAGGCACCATCAAGCGATCAACGGTTTGCTTTGTCGACACTCCCGCCGGAGCCCGAGCACAGAGCCTGACAAGACCCAGACTTCCAGACTTCCAACAGCCTGATCCACAGTCACAGCAGAGCAGAGACCCGTGGAGGCGACGAGAGACGTGGGACCGGCCATCTTGCTTTCCGTGCAATTTCTGAGGCACCCTCGAAGTTGTGCTTTGGGGATTGAGAAGCCCCAGCCCCGAGTACCAACTGCACCAAAGATCAGCCCTCCACACTCCACGAGTTCTCCGTGGGGCCCTTCTGCATTTTCCTGCTTGACACGTCTGTCCAGTCACTTGCCCGTTGGCTAGTGGCCTCTGTGACGATGAACCTTTGAATTTACAATGCTGGTCTGGTTGCTCCAGACTGGCCCCTGCTTCCCTGAAAAGGAGAAGCCCATCACACCTTGCTGGTCTGATCAAGAAGCCATCTTCGATTCCTGCATGGGTTGCCTTTGCCAAGGCTTGTTGACTCCAATCCGGAAGCCGACACTGTCAACAGCGAGAACCTTTGTGGGACAGTCCGCATTCAGCTCTTGGTTGTCGTCGACACCTCCTGGTCCACGTGGCTGCAGAGACAAGCTTCATGACATCACCTGATTGCTTTGCGACATCGCCTGGTTCCTTCCTGGTCACTGGCTAGTGACCCAGACTCTGTCCCCTCTGCTTTCAGGTACTCTTCATCCTTGATCCGCCCTTGGATCCACCCGGACACTTCTCTCCTGGTCGCCTGCAGCATCTTTCTCCAAGGCTCCATAGGAATCAACGACGAAACCCGACACACTTTGACACCTATGCACCTGCTTCCTGTGGGTGAAGTAACGCGAGTATTTCGATACTCCTGTGGGTATTGACTATCCTAGTGTCCTAGTTTCAAGTAGCTTTTCCCTAGTCAATCCGGAAGTGTCCTAAAAGAACTAGTTTCCAATTCTTTTTTTCCCATTCTAACTCTATGGTAACTTGCGTGCGTGTAAAGACACTGCACGCGCATCCTGTGGTCCTCCTGCTCCCTATCCTTTGGTAGTACAGCGTAGCCCCAGCGATTCTCCAGGCCCTAGGCCTTTCCTTTGTTCGTGACTTGGTTCTTATACCACTATTTTAGTATATGGTTCGAAGTGCCCCTAGGGCATTACTGTATTTTGTGCAACTTATTGTATTTTGTTTTCGTTTTATTCCTTTTATTCGGTTACCACTTATTTGCAACCATAAAAAGTACAGGTAAAAAACTTATCAGAAAATAAAAATTATTTTACATAGCAAAGAAGTAAAAACATATATGCATTTACATGAAAACACTTAAATCAAACAAGGGTTTCTCTTATTTTGATAATAGTTTTTAGGAATGTGGCTATACATTTAGCAGAATGAGTTGAGTTCAAAAGTTGTAAAGAAAGGTAAGCTGTGTGACAGGACCTATGACCAGCTGATCGGAGAAGTGGTAGTATCCAAGTTCTGCGTGGGATCTTATAATATGAGCAGAAAAAAATAATATGAAGAGTTGATTGGGTCGATACTCCATCACACGGACAGTTCATAATGTCCTTCGACCAATACTGTAAACGGGGAAAGGAAACCAGTCGAAAGAATGTATTAAAACGAAATCTTGTCAAAAGATATTTTTCAAAATTAGACAAATAATATGTTAAATACGGTTGTATAAAATTGACTGGTTGAATTGCTTGGATTTGTAGATTAGAGTGTTTTTGAATCTCAGTTGTACTCCGTAGTTCTTTTAAGTGGTCCATGCCAATTTTCTTTAGATCTTTCCGGGATATATCCTCCACACTCGGTGGGTCATCAAAATACGAGCTCCGACCTATGCCTTTAAAGAAGTTCTCCACATAAGCTAGCCAGGGAATCCTCCGCCAGTTTGTTAAGGCCGTGCAGTCCTCGATCAGCGAGCGAGACAGGTGACATTCTGGTTTTGACCATATACGTTGCCATAGAAGGATTGGTTGGACACGTATGTAGTCCGTGATGTAATCCATTCCAAGCTCGTTGTGGGTAGCATAATTTGGCGCGCTTTGTGGAAGGGCAAACAAGTATTTGGCAAATCCGTTTTCTACCACTTGGATCGAGTCAATTGGACCATGGCCCCAAACACCTGCGCCATAAGTAGCCACGCTATGACATTTAGCGTAGAAGATTTTTAAAAGTTCTTGGGGAGCAGGTTTGCCTAGTTTCCTGGAGAAGGAGATCAGGGCCTTGGTCGCTCGCTGGAAAAGAAGTTTTCTACTGGCAGTGGCCTGCCGCCAGTTTAGAGAGTCGTCCACCAGTATCCCCAAGTATGGGTAGGCAGACGTCTTTTCAAGTCTTGAGTTTTCCACAACAATCACTCTGGGTTTCTTTACCCTGGGGCCAATATGCATAGTAAATGTCTTTTTTATGTTAATTTTGAGACCAAGGGAACCCATGAAGGAAGAGTATTTGTCATGTTGCTTTTGTAATTGATTGAGTGACCTTGCGAAAATGACGGAGTCATCTGCATAGAGCAGCGTTGGTATAGGACGATGTTTGATCTAGGGTAAATCCTGGCTCCCTTCAAGCATGGCCTGCTCGAGACCGTTGGTATAAAGGTTGAACAGGAAGGGAGCCAGTACACAGCCCTGCCTTACCCCTTTTTTGATGGAAAAGGATGGAGACAACTCACCATTTACTCCAAATCTGACAGACGCCGTTGCCTCCCCATAGAGTTCTCGTAAAAAGGCTATAAGGGCTGGTTCCACTTTGAGCTCGCTTAAAATGGCCCACAGTTTGGAGTGCTGGACACAGTCAAAAGCTGCACTAAGGTCGACATAGACTAAAAAGATGTTGCCCCCTTTTGCTGCTACGTATTTCCCTGTCAAGAGGACAAGGTTCAGAGCCTGCTCCACGGTTCCAAGACCCTTCTGGAAACCGTATTGCAGGTCGGTCATGATGTTATTTGACTGGGCCCAAGATTGTAGTCGGTCCAGTATCACCCGGCCTGCAACTTTGCCTATGGAGTCCAGAAGGGAAATAGGTCTGTAGCAGACTGGGTCGTTGCGATCACCCTTTTTAAAAATGGGCAGGAGGATTGATGTCGACCAAGACTTTAGAAGCCCGGTAGATGTTACAGCACAGAGGACCTGGGTGAGGAGGGGTGACCAAAGTTCAAGGTTGTGTAAAAAGAAATCTAAGGGCACACCGTCGGGTCCTGGGGCCTTGCCCGGTTTGGAGGCCCTTAGAGCTTTGTTAACCTCTCCGTGGGTGAAGGTTAGATTGATCGGATAGGTAATCCTCCCTGGCACGTTGCCATTTCTCTGTTCATCTTCCGTGATAACCGCTTCAGAAGTTCCAAAGATTTTCGAGAAATGGGAGACCCATTCGTCAGCGGTTATAGCCACGTCCAGATGTTAGGCCTTCGAGGAATCAGCCAGAAATGGGGATCTGAGAACTTGCCAGAAAAGAGTGCTGTCTTTATTAAGGCAACTAAGATGGAGCTGTGCCCACAGATTGTTCTTAATTTCTTTCCTGCGATCCACTCTGGCTGTGTTATAGAGTTTCCGTAATCTGGAAATTTCTGCAATGTCCCTCAAAGGACTACAGAGGGCGGCCTTTAGGTTCTGCAAGAGCCTTACGACATTTTGCATTGAACCATCTTTCGGACTTGGGTTTTTTAGTCCTGGATTTTCGGATAAACTCCTCCCCAATAACCTCTAAAAAATTTTGGAAACTTATCACAGTTGTTATGGGCGAAGTATCAACAGATAGGCAGTCGTGAACCCAGGGAGTGGCTTTATCGAGAACTCGTTCCGTGATTTTTGCCGGGTCAACCTTGGCCCACTTGACTGAAAAGCCATTCACCTTGTTCATGGTTAAGGAGCTTTGCATTAGATGACTAGTAATAACTTTATGGGTCTTAACATTTTTTGGTGAAATTGTTACACTAATTGGATAGTGATCGCTACTCACATCTGTTCCAGTAAGGAACTTGCTCAATTGACCTTTCAAGGTCTGTGAAATCAAGATATAATCTATTGTGGTTGATGCCCCTCTACCATGAAACGTTGGCGAAAAGTCTTTTGGGGGCTCTACTAAATTGTTTGCGTACTCGAGTTCTAAGGAGAAAAGGCACTCATTAAGTTTATTCCCACTAATGGAATGTACAAAATGCGTCAGTGGGTGACCATGATCATCCAACAGGCCGCAATTCCCATTGTTGTAGTTTGGGCATAATGCAGTATTAAAATCTCCACCCCAAATTATGTATACGGTGGTTGAATATAAATCGTTTTGAAGGGATTCTAAAAAAGTGGTAACTTCACTTAATAGTATTATACAGTCCTTTACTTCGCAATTGTTATAGTAATTGATCAGAATAAAGGTACTGTTTTTGTTAAAATTTAATTGTAATATTTGATAGCTTGGGTCTTCTTTAAGTATACAAATAGTTAAGGGGGACAGAGTGTTAGCAACATAAACTGCCAAACCACCCTTTGGTCTGCCCATAACTCCTTGGATAGCTGGATTATGGAACGTTTTATATCCAAGTAGGTGTTGTGGTGTCGTTGCCCAGGTTTCCTGAAGGCAAAGTATCTTATAGATAGACAGTGAATCCAACCATGATTGGAGCGCCGTCTTGGCCCATAGGCCAGCGACATTCCAATACACGATTGGAATACTCAGATGTTCTGCCGAGATTACACCTGATGTGTTTGTATCAGTATTTTGGAGCTGATGATGATTTATGGCATCTGCTCCAATGGAGGCCTCCGGTGACACACACAACCTTCTACTTGCGTCAGCTTGTGAAGAGTCAACCGAATAACCAACCTCGCTAATAATTGGAGTAGGTCTTTTCAGTAGCGTCGGGAGTTGATTGGTAATCGGACTTAATTTTTGGCCAGGGCTGGAGGGGATGACAGGAGAGATTGAGGCCTGGATCTTTTGTACTATGTTGATTGACGGTCAATCTACCATATCCAGACAATCATAACGATTTCTAGTTGGAAAGCCCTGCCACTCCTCCATCTGGAACTGGGGTCTTTTTGGGAGCCAAGGCTGCGTGTGCCAGTCCTGTGGCTGCCAGTCTCTATTACTGTTCCTTTTCGAATAAGGCACCTGGTTCCATTGCCCATCAGGGGGTTGTTGCCAGTTACCTGTGGGTAAATAGTTTTGAATATTCTCTGGAGGGTAAAAAAAGGAAAGACGGTAGGCGTCAATACCCCCCTTTTTTTCCAGGGATGGCCACGAGCAGATGTGGTTAACCGTGTTAGGATCAGCACAATTGACTATAATGCAGTCACCCTGAATTGATTTTTGTGCCTCACCTACCCAGGTTACTCTACGTACTGTAACTAACCTGCTGTTATGGTGCCGCTGTAATGGTCTATTTAAGCTTAGCCACTGTAAAACTTTATTTTTAAGTGACCAAAAGGATTCATTTGTGCCTTCAGTCAGTTCAGGAACTCCGGTGAGGACGACCGTATATGGAGACGCCTCGGGAGGGAGATGCGCTGGACGCCTTGGGCGCATTCCCCTTTTTGGTTGCTCAGGGGGGTTTGTTTCCAATGTTTTAGGATGTACAGATAACTGTTTTTTATCGGCGGGTTTATTCATTTATTTATTGTATTTTGATTAAGTATCTTGTTATGTGTTGGTGCCTCTGACCTCATAAGGAGTTCAGAGGATTGTGTTAGAAATAAATACATATATATTTTGATATACAACCTGTGTGGTGTCCTTTCACTTGGTATTAAAGGGGTTACATATGGTAAAACAGCTGGCTTCACATGCCCTCTTGAGTTTAGCCTCAGACTGCTTTGTCCATGCTACTAATAGGATAGCTGGTCTATAAGGTTGACTTTACAACCATCACCATGAGGGTTGTTTGGACTGGTGCAAGGTGCTCACTAGAATAGTGAACATCATATACCAGGCCAACTTCTCACAGGTTGGATCAGGAAATGGAATGCCATTGACAAAAACGATTTTTTTTACATCACTGGCAATCACTGTCCCTAATTGTACACCTGACAGTAACCTTCAGGAGGAATCCATTTCAGCCTGGCTACTCAAAGCCAGCAATAAACATGCCCCACTGAAAAAAATAAGACTGACCCACAACCGCGAGGCTCAGAGGTGGTTCTCCCCTGAATTACAATTACAAAAGCGTGCACTTCGACAATCGGAAAGGAAATGGAGGCTGAACTACTTACTAAAAGACAAACTTACTTACCTAAAGGCCATGAGGGAATACAAAAAATGCATTTTAAATGCTAAATCTGCCCATTTCTCCTCCAGAATCCTAACCGCTAATAACCAAACCAAGGAAATCTTTACAATTGTCGACAAACTGTCCAATCCCGATAGAGTCTTGATTAAGCCCACTCCATCCCAAGCTCTCTGTGAATCACTGCATAATTATTTCATAGAAAAAATATCTTCTATTAAAGCCAGTATCCCTAAACACACTACTCAAGGCAAAACCTCTTCTAGGTTCAGGAACCCTTGTTCTCTCGATTGCTTTCCGGCTATCGACATTCAAACTTTTCACACCCTGCTGTCCAAAGTTAGATCTGGCTCCCCAGGGGCTGCTGCCCCCCACAGATGTTAAAAGAAATCTTTACTGCCCTACCGGGACCATCCCTTGCCCTCCTGAACAATTCTTTATCCCAAGGCTGTGTACCTGAGGCTTTCAAATAAGCAGTGGTGATTTCCCTCCTGAAGAAGCCTGGAGCGGACCCTCAGACGCTGTCAAATTACCGCCCTATTTCCCTGCTCCCGTACCTGGCCAAGGTACTAGAGGCCCATCTGGCAAAATGTCTGTCCAACCATATGGAACAAACAAAGTTCCTCGACGCACACCAAGCGGATTTTCGCCCTGCCCATTCCACAGAGTCAGCAATCACAGCTGTACTGGACTCCTTACGGGAGAAGGCCGACAGAGGCACTCCCCAGACCCTGGTGTTGTTAGATCTATCGTCCGCCTTTGACACAGTCGACCATGACATCCTGGTGGACCGTGTCAGGGATGCTGGCTTTCAGGGCGCAGCTCTTGACTGAATTTGCTCGTTCCTGGAAAATCATTCCCAGGCAGTTCGTCTAGGCCAGTTTATGGCCCCCAAGGTAAAATCCACATGTGGGGTGCCACAGGCCTCCTCACTTTCCCCACACTTGTTCAACCTCTACCATCTCCCGCTGGTCAGGTCTCTAAAGGAAAGGAAAGTGATCACTTTCAACTATGCGGATGACCTGCAACTGCTCTTTACAATTGACAACTCGCCCCAATCTGTCTCTCATTTCAAGTCCACTATGCAGTTTATATCTCACTGGATGGATTGTAATCATCTAAAATTAAATCCAGGGAAGACTGAACTAGTCTTGACAGGTGGGAGTCAGAATTTTTGGGGCCCACACTATTGGCCAACTGAACTAGGACCCTCCCCTACATCGGCCAAGAGCCTTGGTGTTACAATATCTAACGATCTATCCCTCAAAACTCACGTACGCTCAGGGATTTCTTCCTGTTTTTTCCAGCTGGATAGGATTAGGAAAATAAGCAGGTTACTTAACCAAGCTGCTCTGACACAGGTTGTGATAGCCATGGTTTTTTCCCGCTTGGATTACTCTAATGCTATTTACCTGGGCCTACCACTTGGGCTTACAAAACGGTTGCAGATGGTCCAGAACCAAAGAGCCCGATTGATTTATCATCAACCTAAGTGGCATCATGCCTCTCCCCTTCTTAGGAAGCTACATTGGCTTCCCATTCCCCAACGTTGCGCCTTCAAGGTTGGTTGTCTGTGTTTAAGTCCCTGCAAGGCAAGGGCCCTGGATTTATAGACAGCCTGATCACACGGTACTCCCCCTCACGCAACCTTCTCTTGGCTCATCTCCAACTTCTGGCAGTCCCTACCTTCAAGCTGAAGCGACACGGGAGAAGTAGGTTTGCAACGCTAGCACCCAGACTGTGGAATTCCATCCCCTTGGAAATCAGGTCTAGTTCCGAGTTACTGAAATTTAGAAAATCTCTTAATACCTGGCTGTACACCCAGGCCTATGAATAACTGTTACAGATTCAGCACTAGCACCTCCTAGATCCAGCGTCATGAAGCCAATCGGTGAACGAGCGCTTTATAAAACATTTTTAACATAACATAACATAACAAGGTGGTATGCAGCAGTACTCATTTTTGGGGGCTAGGGCTTATGTGTTTCATCATCAGACTTTAGACACTGAGAGGGAGTAAAGTGGAGAAGGAGGAAGTTAAAGATAGGAAAACAGTGACAAAGGTGAAAGGCATGGGTGAAAAAACGCCTGCTAAAATAAGAGACAGTCTCTTTAAAAAAACACTAAAAACCCACCTTTTCAAAATGGTTAAGTACAAAACCCTCTATAACATAACATAACATGTAGGAGGTGAAAGAAAGGAGCGTGAGGTGGAATGAGGAGTGAAGAACTGGCGGCAGGCTGATAAACACAACTTTGGGCTTGGGCAATTGTGTATTTTAACAGATTAAGCACAGGGCTCACCCCAGACTCCAGAATAATGGATGAAAAAAGAATTCATTTGTTTTGTGTAGTGCCAACCAATCAGGGCTAGGCACCCAAGCGGCCCTACCTCGAAATTGGAAAGCAGTACGCAGATCCGTAAAAAATAGATGGGGATTAACAGTGGCGTAGCGTTGGCGGGGACACAGGGGTGGGGGAATGCCCCAGGTGCAAAATTCTTCGGGGCATTCTTAGGGGCGCATGGACATTCTTAGGTGTGCAAAATGTAAAAAGAAAAGTAGAAGGAAATTTGCTTTGCCCTAAGCGCTGGCAACCCACGCCACGCCACGCCACGCCACGCCACGCCACTGGGGACTAATCAGCAGAGGCAATGATTGCACGTCATCATAACGAGAGCTGTCACAACCCTTTGTTTGCTGCCACAGCTAAGGCACAGACAATGCAATGTATATTACTATTATAGAAATATGCGCAAGCACCAGTTAGAGCCTGAAAGGATGTATTAACAAAAGAAAAACAATAGCCCACGAATCACAGGCCCAGCTTTCCAGGGTGTCCCTCAGAAAGTCGGGCTAGAACATGCTCACTAAGCATAGGGAAGGCCCACATTTATAGTATTTCATGAATGGCTCTACCATGGGGAGCATTTGGTCGATTAAAAAAAGGGAAAATGCAGGTGTCCAAAGAATGAGATCATGAGAAAGGAAGAAGGTGACCTTCAGTTTGTAACTAGAATTCACATATGTCAGCTGAGCATGAGCAAGCTAATCAGTCCTTCCTCCTCTCAGGAGGCAAGATGTGAAAGAGAGGCTCAAAATGTCAGGGATGGGCAATTCCCTTAGGCGTTTGTTAGCATGAGCAGAGAAGTAGAGCTAAAACAAGTTACAGTTAAGCTAAAGATTGTATTTTTCTCACAATTTCTCCCTGCTTGCACTATTTCATTGGCAAAGTCCTTAAGACATTTCAGTAGACATAACGTCATGCACTTCTTGTTCTATAACAGACTCAAAACATTCAGAAGGTCCATGATCAGATTCACGATCAGATCATCGTTATTCAATATTTTCACAGAGTAAGATGAGGTTGGGCCCAGGAAGCAGGACAAAATCAAGAGCCTTTTCTAACACCGTCACTCTTCTTCTTCACTACGCTTTGGTTGTGGTTTCTGTTTTTTCACTTGGGACACAACTATGCACAGCGCATACTTGAAAACACTTGTATAACATGGTACATCTCAGTCTGCAACTCCTGCTCCAAAGGAAAGCCACCAGTGAGGAGTTGCCACCGCCAAGGGTGAGGACGTAGGCTGCACCCACTGCAACACACAATCTGAAACACCATCAACCAGGTAAAAGAGGGACTTGGCCTTCAATTGGGAGGAGAGAAAAGATGTGTGCTGAGGAATATGATGCAAGAACCTGAGTTTTTTTGCTCGAGTTGATACCTGGGCTGAAAACCACTGAACTGAGTTCACATCTAATCAGTAGGGGTAAGAGTGAAGTAATCTGCACCTGTGCTGTATTCATGGCCCTATGGGATATAAGGGTAAGAATGGAAAGGGTGGGTCTAACAGCTCTTTCCATCTGTATCTTGTGGATGGAGGTAGGAAAGTGCGTTCATGCCCATACTTTAAATCCCTTGCATTCAGAGGCCCTCAATCGAGCCTAAGGAGCCCCACTGAGGTTCATGCGTGGTTAGATTAGTGCACCTTTTTCATTTACACATTGGTTTGCCTTGGTCTGTACTAGCAGTCCTAGACAACACTTGCCTCCTCATGTTTTTCTTGCGTTTCCTTCTTTTATACGGTGGATTTCCTGCACATATGAACTCCAACTATGCCAAGACTCTCTGGTACCAATCCAAACAATGTTATCCAATCATCACCTACACTGATGCCAGTATATCAGTTTTCAAACACAAATTACCCCGGCAGTGATTTAAATGGGCTGGTACTCACAGGTACTGAGTACAAGAACTTTTTATTTTTAACCTTCTTAGTACTGGCACTTTTACACTGCCAAGAAGAGTACTGATAGTCATGACTGATAGGTTCAGTACTACTAGTGCAGCTTAGGATGAGGTTATGAGAGTGGACCGGTCTGAACGCCACTCTGAGAACCAAAGAGCCACTATGCCCCATTGGCAAACAACAGCTGAATTATTCAGCAGTGGCTTATTTATGATATATAAGTGTGTCCAGGTGCTGGCAAGATCAGTATCATGCTATGTGTGACAGAAAGGGGTCTAATAAGGCCCGGCACTGTAAATCACACTGGAAGTCCAGGTGGCCGGATGAGAGTCAGAAAGAAGTAAGCAGTGGGAGGTAAGAATTAAAAACAATCTTTTTAATCCTGCTGTGAGCCTTTTGTGCAAGTGAATGTCTGCGGGAAAATGTGGGGAATGTGTTAATATTGATGTACACAATGATACAATTATGTACACAAATGTATTTGAATCATTTTTGTCTCCCAAATAGGTAGCATTAGTGCAGAGTCCCAATATCGGTTGCACAGGTTTGTGATTGGCAATTACTTGGGTTTTATTAACATTTAATTTATACCCTGATATCTCGCCAAATTTACTAGCTTCTTTAATTATCTCAGGGAGTGGCAAAACTAAATCTGTGGTGAATATAGCTATATCGTCCGCAAATGCGGTAATTTTCAAACACTTGCCCCCGTGTTGCATTGGTATTATATTATCTTGAGCAGACAATGCATTTAAAAATGGCTCCAGGGCTAGAGCGAAAAGCAGGGGTGATAAAGGACACTCTTGCCTTGTCCCCCTTTTAACCTGCAAAGTTAACTGAGTTGAATCCAGCATAGCTAACTATTGCCATTGGTAGTTCATACAAAGACCGAACCCATCTGAGATATTGTTCCTGTATGCCGAATGCTCTCAACGACGCCCATAGATACTCTCACCCCACTCGGTCAAACGCTTTCTCCGCGTCCAGCATAACCATTCCGAGTGGGGTGAGAGTGGTCGAGGCTACATCGAATGCAGTCACAGCAGTATTAATATGAGTAGTGGTGTCTCTCCCCACCACAAACCCATGCTGTTGGCAATTTACTAAGTCGGGCATAATAGGGGCGAGGCGATTAGCCAAAATTTTGGCAAAGACCTTGGCATCAGTGTTTATTAATGAGATGGGCCTATATGACCCTCGGTCCTCTGGTGGTTTGCCTTTTTTCAGAAAGAATATTATTTTTGCAGTTCTCCAAGATTTAGGAACGCTTCCTGTTTGACCTACAGAGTCTATCACCAAATGTAAAAGCGGTACAAGTTCTTTCTCGCAAATTTTATAGAGTTCTAGGGGCAAACAGTGTTCTCCCGCGGCCTTACCTGGAGGTAGTGCTTGGATGGCCGTCTCTATTTCAGTTATAGTAATCTTAGCACCGAGCTGCTTAATTGCTTCAGTAACTAATCGGCAGGGCAAGTGTTTATCTAAATAATTGGTAATTTCTTCCTGCGAGGGTGAGTTATCTGGAGTATATAAATGGCAATAGTATTCGGCAAATTGTTCTAAAATTTGCTCAGATTTTTTTTATATTCGATTGAGTCTGACCCTTTTATTAATTTTATAGTAGATTTAGCTTTTTATCGGCTACCTTATAGGCCAAGATCTTACCAATGCGATCGCCACCTTCATATTGGGCTAGTTTGTATTTATGTATTTTAAAGCTAAATTTCTCCCTTAGAGTCTTTTTTAATGCCGACCTCAATGACACCAGTCCTCGTCTCAATTCTTCAATATTTGTCCTCCCCTGTGTTACGGCATCTATCACTTGTTGTTCGACTAGTAGAATATTAGATAAAGTTAGCTTATCTGCCCTCCTTCTTTCAGTATTTTTCCTTAAGATGTATTGTTGCGTATAGCCTCTAATGCTGCATTTGCACGCATCCCACACAAAATTAACCGTAGTTGAATCGATATTAAATGTTATAAATTCATTGATATGCGCTTTGATACCCAAAACAAATTCAGCATCTGTACATAGATATCTAGGAAATGTAAACTGTCGGGGGGATTGCTCTTTGTTAGGGGTCTTAAATTCAAACAATATAGGGTTGTGGTCAGATGTTACTCTCGGGCAGAGTTCTATATTGCAGTTATCCAAAATACTATCAGTTGCCCATACCATATCTATTCTAGAACAGACTCTATGGGGGGCCGAATAGTATGTATATCCACCTATAGTAGGGTGCTTAGTACGCCAAACATCTTTCAAATTGTGTAGCCTACCCAATTCCACTATAGCTGCTCTAACTCTACGCATCCTGGTTGTATTGATTTTACTTGTGGAATCCTTCTTATAGTTCATAACGCAGTTGAAATCTCCCATTATAAGTAGCTCGCCCTCCCACTCGAGTAATTCGATATTTAATTGCTCATAGAGTGTCGGTACGTCAGCATTAGGACCGTAAACCAAGCAGAATACATAGTATTTTTCAGCCATTTGCACCTGAGCAATTGCCCACCTTCCCTTATCATCAGCTGCAGTTTTAATGATAGCCATTCTAGTGTGTTTCTGTTTCAAAATAGCTACCCCCGGATAGCTGCCCCTAACGTTGAACAAACAACAAGATCATAGCCCATTTGAGATAAAAGTTTACGATCTTGAAACCCAATATGGGTTTCGGAAATAAGTGCCATATGGGGTCTGTACATATTCATTTCTTCTTGCACCAATCTCCTTTTGTCTTTACTATTGAGACCAGCAACATTCCACACCAAACATCTAAAATAAGACATTATTTGAAACTAAGTTTTTCATGATCCTCTGTATTATATATCGTTTAATATGTAAAAACACAAAAGCTATGTCTCTATGTCTGCCCACCTTTTTTCACCTGCAATACAGTTTTCCCCCTTTTAATCCCACCCCAAACAAAACCACAAACCCATCCCGCCCAACCCACCCCAGACATCCCCCTCCCTGCCCACCAACCCATAGCCCCTCCCCCCAGTATCTACCCAGAGGCCTACCTCTATCTTCTGCTGCCGCTCAAAGGGCAGTCTATCAGAGAGGTCTCCCCAGGATCCCCCACACTCCGTATTATTGTCATACGAAAAAAGATTCAAAGTATATGTCTAAATGCCCTATTAGAATTAGGTTATTCTAAGCAGCTTACGGTTAAACGTAAATCTTAATTTCTACCTCTCTTAACCACCCCTCGCTCCCCTGTCTCGTTCATAATTTTTTTATGTATTTATTTATTTATTTATATATATATATATATATTTTTTTTTTTGCTAAGTATTTGAGGTCATTTTTGCAAGGAGTTGTTCAGCCTCCTTTACTTCAGTGCAAAAATAGGTATGGCCAGCTTTCATGATCTTAAAACGGGCTGGTTCTTGAAGATAAACTATTGCCCCCAGTGACTTGAAAGGATCGATCAATTTGCGTAGTCCCCATCTTTTATCCATAGTGGATTTGCTAAGATCGGATTTAACAAAGAAAGATATATTGTCAAATATCACTGGGGTATTCGGTCTAGCTTTAATTGAGACTGCTTGTCTTAGCAGGTAATTGCCAAAGTAGACCAAAATAGGTCGTGGATATTTGCTCTCTTTGTTCTTTAAAGTCATAGGCAGTCTATGTACCCGTTGAAGTTGAGAGTCCCAATCCCAGTCGGAAAGGTCTGGGAATGCTTTTTGGAAAAGATTAACCAAGTAAACCCTGGCATCCGAGCCCTCTGACCCTTCGGGTATTCCAAAAAGTCTCAGGTTTTGTCGACGCTGTCTATTTTCCAATTCTTCGATTTTACTATATAGTGACCCTATATCCTCTTTATGTTGCCTGGTTTGAGCTGATGTAGTTGCCACCGTCTCCTCAGCTTCGACAACCCTTTGTTGTAGCCCTTCGATGTCTTTGGTGACCCCGCTCAATTTATTGGTAACTTCCTGGAGACAGTTGTGTACCTTAGTATTATCTTCCCTTAGTTGAAGGAAGTTCTGTTGTGTTTCTTGACGATGTATCATCAAAGTTTTTAGAATAAGGTCCAAGGAGGAAGCTTCAGAAGGCGTCTTAGAAGGATTAGAGACAGGTGAGAGTGAAAGAGGTAAAACTTGTGTTACAGGTATGGTCTCACTACCTAGACTAATACCAGCATGGAATGTTTCTTTATTTTTACCTTTAGAATTCAATTGTGTTAATCCGATAGGTAGTATACTAGGTGGTAAAGTATCAGCAGAGTCAGCAGAGGTTTTGATCAAAGACGACCCCAGCAACCCTAAGTCTGCATCTTAGTCTAGCAAATCCACATTAACGATGGAGTGTTGCATGTTTTTAGAGACATTGACTTCTACAAAAGTGGCTGCAGGGCCACACAGGGACATATTCTTAGAGCGTCCTCTTGGTTGCATCCATTTAAGCAGAGGAGTTTGGTCTCTTGTCGATTTCCCTCCAGCGATTTCTGAAGCTAAAGTGGTAGTTAAGACAGCGGGTTTCAGTTTTTTCACACCTCTCTTTGCTTTGACTCTTAGCTTTCCCCGTTTCTTGAGGCTCAAGGAGTGATTAGCTTCTATTTGTGATTTGAAATAGTCTTTCTTTTCGAGCACCCCCCCTTCCCCAAAAAACTCCTCGTATTCATCATTTGAGTCATGTTCTTGACTTTGTAGATCCTCTAGCAGCTCCGCATCATCACTGTTGGCTCTCTAATGTAATAAGATTTGTGCACGGATGACTTGTCTTGGTGAAAATGGCGCTTTACAGAATACAGGCAGATATCCTTGTGATCAATATCTTGGTTGTTGGGTGCTTAGGCATGGGTTGTCATCCTAACCCACCAAAAACTAAAGATCAAAAAATATTTCCCAAGGGAAACCTATCACACCAACATAAATTATTCAGTAAACTTATATAGTTATCTCCAAATTGAACATAAAGGCACAATATGAACAAAAAATAGAATTCATTTAATTGTAAAGACTTTTCCCTCAGTCCAGCCAACACGTGTTTCGTCGTCTGGGCGGACACCCACGACTTCCTCAGGGCTGGGAAAAAAGATACAATATGAAGATATATTGGAGTTGCGAGATACACTATCTCGTGAATAAACAGTTTACAGTTAGTCATTCTATTTAGGCGTAAATCCATGCTGTGAAATTACTCAATACCATTAGGTAACATCCCATGATGTCCATACATGCTTATGGAGGGGTACAAGAGGTCGATCAATTTTTACATTTCAGCGTTTAGAACAAATGACGGACTACCTCACAGTTCGTGATGGTGATTGGCCAATATCTCGTGACGGTATTATTATACTGCTATCATAAGTGCTCACCCAAGTCTTCCTCAAACCAATGGTGAATATTGATGTGATTCATGGTGCCCAATTTGTGCAGCCAAATGTCCCAATCAAAGGGGGTTCTGCTCTATTTATTTGGTGCTGAGTAAGTGTGTACTCAGGCTTACCTGATAAAAAGTAGTAAATGACCTGTGTGCCTAAATAAATCAAGTTAAGACAGGGTATTAATACTATATATATTTTCACATTTGAAACATTATATTGTACATGTCATCTCAAGGTAAACATACCTTCTAGCTGGTTGTAATTCCGGCCCAGCCTAAACGTGGCATGGGCAAATATCCTTAGTAGCGCTGTGTTCGACTTATTTTTCTTCGTTATTGCTAAAATCAAATAAATCGGCGTTTATTAACTATTGTCTCACTGAGAATTTGTTATACGATCTGCATCTCTGAAATACCCCGAGCTTACCTTCCAATCGGTAGCTCTCAATAATCTTTAATTGTCGGAGATCCTTAATTGTGATCCCGGGATGGGTATATTTTAAGCGACTTCCTTCCTCCAATTGTTGCGGAGAAATGAATAATATTCCCTGTTCAAGAAAGACCGATATTAGTATTCAGTGCTTACAACATCCCCAATATCCATAGTCACATATGTGACCGTTCTGTACATGGCAGCTTACCTCCAATTATTACGGAGTTCAAACGCGGTAATTTGCTGGCTCTCGCCGAGCGTTCCGCTGAGTATCAGAAGCCGGCGTCTGTGACCCGGAAGTCCCGTATATCAGCACCGGGTTCACAAATCAGGTCGGCCCATAGATATTGGGGATGTTGTAAGCACTGAATACTAATATCGGTCTTTCTTGAACAGGGAATATGATTCATTTCTCCGCAACAATTGGAGGAAGGAAGTCGCTTAAAATATACCCATCCCGGGATCACAATTAAGGATCTCCGACAATTAAAGATTATTGAGAGCTACCGATTGGAAGGTAAGCTCGGGGTATTTCAGAGATGCAGATCGTATAACAAATTCTCAGTGAGACAATAGTTAATAAACGCCGATTTATTTGATTTTAGCAATAACGAAGAAAAATAAGTCGAACACAGCGCTACTAAGGATATTTGCCCATGCCACGTTTAGGCTGGGCCGGAATTACAACCAGCTAGAAGGTATGTTTACCTTGAGATGACATGTACAATATAATGTTTCAAATGTGAAAATATATATAGTATTAATACCCTGTCTTAACTTGATTTATTTAGGCACACAGGTCATTTACTACTTTTTATCAGGTAAGCCTGAGTACACACTTACTCAGCACCAAATAAATAGAGCAGAACCCCCTTTGATTGGGACATTTGGCTGCACAAATTGGGCACCATGAATCACATCAATATTCACCATTGGTTTGAGGAAGACTTGGGTGAGCACTTATGATAGCAGTATAATAATACCGTCACGAGATATTGGCCAATCACCATCACGAACTGTGAGGTAGTCCGTCATTTGTTCTAAACGCTGAAATGTAAAAATTGATCGACCTCTTGTACCCCTCCATAAGCATGTATGGACATCATGGGATGTTACCTAATGGTATTGAGTAATTTCACAGCATGGACTGTTGGCTCTCTGTTCTCCCAGAGTTAAAACTGGTGCTTGTACTTTTGCTGGAGTTGATACTTTCATTAGTATTGGAGAAGTTGACGTAAGGGGAATAGATGTTATTGCAACTCGATTTGTACCCTCTGTGTCTGTATCTGTAACTTTGGTTGTATCTTTCATAGCTCTAACCATTGCCACCATGGTTGCTCCTCCAGTAAGATCAGTAGGTCCGGTGGCAATAGCAGTAATGCTGCCAGTAATAGTAACAGATTGAGTGGATTCCAAAGGACCATTATATTGAGGAGCGCAATTTGTTAGAGATAGATCGAGCTCATCGGACGCATCCATATCGCCTTGTCCCATAATTGGCGCTCTATGAGTCCTTACAGGTTCGCCCAACTTTTCTATGGACGCCTCAAAGCCCTCCAAGCCCATCGTTAAAATGTCCCTGGACGTAGCAGCTTCATTTAATGTAGCAGCTTCCGTGACATTATCAGTATCAATGGTGAAAGAGAGAGATAGTGATAAAGGGCTCCCTGCACAATCTAATTCTGTCTCTCTTTTCACTTCATTTTCCTTAGTTTTTAAGTTCTGCATCAGTAATTTATCCTTACAGAGTACAGGAGGGGCAGTAGGAGATAAAGAATGTTGAACAATAGGCTGTAGCTTACCGGTCGGTCTCTCTACGACAGCCGAGTTCTCAGGAGTCTTTGAAAAAGAGCGCGGCATCCTCGCGACCACTGCTGGTGATATTGGCTTAATGGATTTGAAAACCAGGGCCGTTTCTTCTGAATTTCCCCCTGTATGGGCGTCTTTCGCCATTCTATTCTGGCGTAAGGGGTTCTTGCGAGTCATGCTGGGCAGTCGGTTTCCCCCTCCAATTAAACCGTTACTTTCCACTTTTCCTCCCCGTGGGCTGCAGGCGAATGCTTCTCCTTCGCTGAGAGCCGACAACCAGCCCTCACTGTCGGCTTGATTGATTGCCTCTGTGCGGCACGCCCCAAACACACAGAGCCTCTGCCGCCCGGAACACAGCAGAGCCGCCCGGAACACAGCAGAGCAGAGCAGAAACGTTCGGAAGACCAGCACGGTAAAGCAGCAGAGGCGGCAAGAACCAGCGGAGCACAACAGCCGCAGCAACCCCAAAAGTGCGGCAGAACGGTGCAGCAATCCCGGCAGACCAGTACCTCAGCGAACCCCCCGCCGGGACGTGCCAAAGCCGCAAATCCGGTGAGTCGGCAAACTGAACCGGCGAAGTGCTTCACCAGCTGTCTCGTCGGCCGCCCGCAAGGTAAAAGCGCTTCGCCCCACGGTTGCCGTAGATCAAGGGCAGTTTAGCTGGGGTTTAACAGCAAGTCATTTCGGCGAAAAGACGCCAGTATCTTTCACAGAGTGCAGGGTGCCTGCGGGAGTAACCTCTTGGCGGCGTCTTCAGTCCGCCATCTTGCCTCCTATTTGGGAGTTAAACTTGCAGCAGAAACAGAAAAAATTGTAGCTTTGAACTATGACCCCTTACTTAAGCAAATAACTACATCTTTAAAAAACTGGCACAAGATACCTTTGAGCCTTGTAGGACGAATAAATTTAATAAAGATGAAGATTGTACCAAAACTGTTGTACCTATTTAGATCTATCCCTTTACAACTTAACAACATATATATTAAAAAAATAGAGAGTATATGTAGCAGTTATATCTGGAGTTATAAAAAAGCTCGTAGATCAATGGCATGTTTGAAACTCCCAATTGAAAAAGGGGGTTTAAACTTCCCGGATTTTAAAATATATATTTTTTGCAACTTTTTTCAACGTATACGCAGCTTAATAACCAACGATGCTCCCTTATTTTTCCATCAATTTATGCTGGGACAAGATAGTAATCAGTTTTTGTACCGTGTGCATGACCCCAACTATTTCAAGAGTGTCAAGTTTAAGACCGCAAGACATATTAAAAGAATTTGGGATCAAATAATCATTTTTGGTAAGATACCCTTCTTTAACGCGGAGCTGCAGATTTGGTGGAATCCAGGGCTACCAGGTTTTTTTTCCGATGGTGCAGCAGCCTTGTGGCTGGAGCATGGTATATGTACACTAGGTGACTTATTTGGCCCGGATGGTTTTTTGAGTTTTAATGCACTAAAATTAACCTACAAAATTAGAGATACAATGTATTTTAAATACATACAGATGAAAGACTTTTTGGTTAATAAAATGAAAATCAAGAAAATAGAAAACTCAGATACCTTAAAACATCTTTACTCGAAACATACTAAATCACTTATTAGCAAGAGCTATGCCTACTTATGTAGCCACAAGCAAGGAGACTGTGAAAACCTGGCAGAAAAATGGACTAATCGACTAGGTGTGAACATCAACCCTAGCCAGATCGCACGCTCGCTTAAACAAATAAACCTAGTTGTCCAATCTTCAAGCTTAAGGCTTTAACTATATAGAACAGTGACTCAAATATATTATACTCCACAAAGAATTGCGAGTTGGACCTCTGGAAATGTTCTTAGCGAGCGAACTAAATGTCCCAAATGCAACCTAGAAGCCGATGGTATAGAACACATGCTTTATCAATGCCCGGCACTCATAGTTTTTTGGAAAGAATTAACCGCCGCTCTAAACAATAGACAAATTGTATTTCCAACACTTTCGGCACATCTAGTATTGCTTGATATACAAGATACAAATTATAAACATAAAGACTTGATTACTATTGCTATTGCTTGTGCTAGGTTGGTTATTGCACGGACTTGGATCTTTAAGGAACCACCCAAAATCATGGAGTGGTGGAATCTTATGAATGAAATACACACGATGGAACTTTCGTTGGCCAAACTAAGGGGTACTAAGTCATTGAAAGCGAGGCAAAAAATGTGGGATACTTTCATTTGATCTATATGTACCGGCAGCAACTAAAAGAAAGAAAGAAGGGGGGGGGGAATTAAATGATTTTTTTTTTTGGGGGGGGGAATGTATACTGTTATCCTCTGTATTTATTCAACGGTTAAATTCTTTGTTTGGATATTTTTGCCTCTGAAATTTGTATGTAATGTGTTGTTGTTTTCTTTTTCCTGCAATAAAAAGATTTAAAAAAAAAAATGAATCATTTTTGTCTAAATTCCCCAATATAAATGCCCTCTCCTTCAACCCCAAGTCAGAAATACATGGTCAGGCAGGCCCTGCGCCCGAGACCTTAGGCTACTGATTGCCAGATCTCAGGTGGGGTGGCACGTATCCAGAAGGACAATCACATGAACAAGAAAAATCCAGATTAGTCCCACAGATAGGCAGCAACACCGCAATGCTCCCAGGAGGTTAGCCACAGTAAAACGCACATAGCAGGAGGGGTGCGTGTTGCCAAAACACCATGAAGTTAGATGGCCCATGATAAAGTTAGGAACACTGAGACAATCAGGACACAGCACACACTACACAGGTAGCGATCCCGAGCTCCCCATGCTCGTCATCTGGACACATTACCCAATGGCCCTCATTGTATCTACGCAAGGTCGAGACCCACCTGCATTTGTCATCAGGAAGAAGTAATTTATGGACTCATGATAAGGCCCACATTCCACTTCCAAAACAGGATCTATGAATTGATTTATTATGCTTCAAGAAATGTATAAAAAGCCATTCAAAATGATTGTACTTTGAGTCAGTCCTCAGATCCGTTTCAGTATGTTGCACTCCCAGCCGTAAAGTATAATTAAACCAACTGTTCCTGTTTTGCCAAACTCCTCCTGTCTTTGTTTTTTCAAAGTAAATTCATATTCGAACAACAAATGTTTTTTGTGTGCATGTCTGCATGTTCTTCTGCCTGCGTATGCACCTCATGGGCAAAATAATGCATTAATGTTGTGACTAATTCAAACAAAAAAAAACCTGAAGCTGCAAAAAGCAGAAACTAAAGCATAACATATTGTTTGTCCTTCATTTTATTTTTTGTAAGGAGTTAACCGGTTTATGTTAATATATATTTCATGTGTTTTGGTATGTACTGAAATTGCTGTAACTCATTATGTTTGCTATTCCGAAGTCTTTTACTGGATACCCGGAGCAGGCTGACCATTAACTCAATAGTGTTATTGCTGGGAGGGCACAGCTGCACTGAAGGTTAAGAGGCTCCTTCTCCTCTGAGTTGGGGCCTCTTCCCAGCAGGTCTTCACACCCCTCTTTAGCATATATAAAGTTAAACTATTCTCCATGTCTCTGTGCAAAGAAGGGTTACCCCCTGAAAGGCATTCTTTCACACTTTACTCACTGTGTGTAGCTACATTCCCTAGGAACAGTTTGGTCCACCCCTGTGGGTTGCTTTCAAACTCAAGAACATGAGAACCAGAAATGCATTTTTAGCCAATTTTAATAAACTCATTATAACGCCAGTTACATTGTAAGTTTGTAACAATCACAGATACAATCAGTGCATCTGGCCGAACTGAAACACTCTTCTGCCTTGAGGATACATATGTGTCTACATCTCTTGCAAAAATAACTTATTTTATAACACTATCTATGCTTGGTAAACAATTACTAATGCAAAAGGAACAAATGATGGATAGAATGCTGAACAATGAGACATTCACTCCCAGTCCCAAAGATCTAGGTTTAATCCATAGTTCTTTTGCTCACCACGCCACCCCAGTTTGGAACCAGCCATTTGCCAATCAGTCTTGGCCCTGTTACTTATGGGAACAGTCCAGTCCAAACTGCCAATTCAGCTCCTTCCTGAACCGTAAACAAGCTTCCTGGGACGAGTTTCGCAGCATCACCCCTCATCTGCCAGGGTAGCTTAAATCCAGTGACACAGTGAGCACGGGACCCCCGTCTGGTCATACCTTTCCCACTTAGGACAACAAATGCGAAATGAACAAATGATGGACGGAATGCTGAACAATGGAAACATTCACCCCCAGTCACAAGGATCTGGGTTTAATCTGATGTTCTTTTGCTCACCACACCACCCCAGTTTGGACCCAGCTATATGCAAATCAGTGTTGAACCTGTTCCTTATGAGTGTAGTGTAGTTCCTATATTCCCAATAGGCTCTGCGCATTGGAATAATATAAACAGCAGTGTAGACGTAGGACTGAGGTCGACTAGGTCTCTACTGACTACATTAGACTTAATTAGTTTTGCCAGCTAGCTCAGAGGTCACTAGAAACTTTCTCGAATAAACAAGGAGGAGTTTAACTTCCCTGGATAGACAAGAAGGGATTAGCTTCTGACAACCATAAAACATGACAACTTTGCTCCCTCAGAATAAGAGTGTATCTCTAGAGTCGTGTGAAAACAATAGGCAGCTATTTCACTCAGTCAATTGTGCATACTTAGTTTCACCAGAGTGCAGAGAATAGAGAGACGGACGTTTTCAATAAAAGGTGTTATTTATTGAGCAGTCTTCTTTCTCATGCAAGAGAAATGAATTGCCACAATTGCAATACTTAACATAAAGTAAAGTGCGTACAGTGAAAGGAGTATTATGAAATAATACTGTAAAAGCATTGATATGGTTTCTTAGCCATATGATACTTTAAAATGGATAAAATATATACATACATAAATACATTGACTAACGTACTCAACTGGTGCTTCTAATCTACGCCTACCCCGGTGTACCTGACCTAAGCCTAATACGTGGGAAGGAGTAAGTAAGTTGCAGTTTAAGTTAAGTTGGGTTTTGCCAAGGAATCTGAATCAAGAATTCTCTTAAGGGTTTAGTCAGCTCCGTACCTGGGTAATAGAAAGCAGGAGGTCTGGTATCTCTCTCTCAGGACTCGATATCCCAGCAACCCGCAAGAGCGGCTGGAAACACCCGAGCTGGATTTTCTCGGCTGGAGAAAAAGACAGCGTCTTTCTCAGTGCGTCAAAAGGGAGGGGCGGCGTCCGTGGGCTCTCGCATCAGCTGGGGTCTCGGGCAAGTAGATAGCCGCTCTGCTCCAAACCACCGTGTGTTTGCTTAAGGCAACGTTGGTATATTTATACCTGAAAGGTGCCGGGTTTGACGTAAGGTTGGACATAAGACGTCAATAAAGATGTCACTAAGAACTGGCCGTTCTTTCAGTGCTCGCAGGAGTTCTAGGACAAATCAAAACAAAAGCATGGGGAATTCCCAGGTTGCTGGATGTTTGGTTTGTTTAGAGAACGTGTTGTACTTTCTAGGAGTCTAGGGGAGTAGCCTTGCCCGTATTTGGACTGCATGGGCTATTACTAAATATGGATATGATTCTTATGCCTTTATAAGGATATTATTTGTTATAGCCATATAAGGGCATAAATCGGGAATATCGAATTAGGGTCCTAGATAGAAACACAACACCCACTCCACGAATTGATGTCCATCATTACTAAAAACTAAGCAATATTACCATAATCGAAGCATGTGTGTTTTCCAACCCACCCCAAAATACATAATTCGCATTTGAAATGGTATATGGTAAATACACGAAAATGAGAATTGGTACTGTACGCTTATTAAGCAGTGTCATCATCCAGTTAAATGCATATATATATCAGCTGAATGAATTGTGAAAATTACACATGAAATGGCTCTGAATACAGAAAAGAAGGTCGAGACCATTCCATCACATATTTATACAAATGCTGTACATGTGCTAGAGGCTGAGGTAAAACATTGTCTCTAGAGTTCCTAAAATAGAAGCTCTGTTCTCTAAGAATAGTTCTACTTTAAGCAGAGTACTCTGTGCCAGAAAAAGGGTAAATATTTTGGAAGTGAAAAACATTTTTTTTCGCTTTCAGGGGGAAAAATAGGTCCAATTGTTTTCAGTAGCTGTGTTTATCAAAAACTGAAGGCCAAATTCAGAGTTCAGGGAACGCTGTGTGCAAGTTGTTTTAAAAAAGTTATTCTTTCTGTTCAGGGGAGAACATCATATCAGACAGGCTTGCAAAAAATTGGTCTACGACATTAGGTGAAAGTTCGACCAAGTTTGAAAATGCTGTAACAGTGCATGTGTGAGAATGATTGCTATCATCGATGTCAGGATCAGCAATGCTCACAGAAGGTTGTACCTGTGTGGTGCTGCTTTCATCTCGTAGTGGTGAAGTTTCAACGAATGCCGTCATCAGAATAGGTAGCCGCTGGGGACAACACGATGCATGAGCCGTTACAGGACCTGGCAAAGTATCTGTATCCATTGGTACTGCTGATGGTAGTGTAAGACAGATGTCCAACACGCATTCTTCTCCGCGTAGCATACATCGAAGCACAGGTAAGATGCAATTTTGCCAGATTGGTCTGAATGAAAGAAACTAGGTCATATTCAGATCTCTTAGCCGGGCTAATCCGAGGACTTTAGTTATGCAGTCCCGCTAGCGTATTGCTAGGATTGTTTCTTCCATCGTTGCTGGAGTCTTGTCTGTGGCTTGGCTTGCCATATCGGAGCAGAAGAATCAAAAATAAAATTCCTGCTACGAGTCCCAAAAGAAGAGGCAGACCGCCAAAAAATGAATGCACAAAATTTGGGATAATGCCCAGAACTATTTCAAAGGGTGTTAACAGTCCCGCAAAAATTGTCTTAAATACATGTGCGATGCCACTGGTATCAGACATGTTTAAGATTTGACTTAACATTTCTGCGAAATGCACCGGGCAATTTGTTGATAATCGGGAATGTATCTCTGCCGCTTTCCTTGCAACTTGCAGATCATACGTTTCCTTGGACGAGGTCAAAGGCACAGTTATCTGTAAAAGAATAGGCTTCATTCTGCTTAAAGTATCAATTCGAATAGAAGAGATATTCAAATAAGGCCATATTGCCGCCTCCATGTCTGGATTGCGGTTTGGATACAATACTTGCATACAGCAAGTGACCATGGAACTAACGAGATAGGCTTTTCCTGGCACCATGCCACAACAGCTGTGGTCACTGTAGGAGAGTGGGGTCTGCAATCCCATGGCCACCCCAGATTTTTGCTTTTTGCTTCACTGATTTACGACTTTCCCTGGCTGTGGGCCTGCTAATCAGACCCACAGCCTAGCTGTTCTCTCTCTAAATTACAACCATGTACCTTAGGTGCATTTTACCAATTGGTACTGGGCCACCTTATCAGTCCCTGTACAGCATACCTTAGGTATCCAGGGCATAGGTGTACCCAGGGCCTACCAGGGGCTGAAGCATGTATTATACCACCCCTGGCTGGCCACCCAAACAGACACAACTGGCTGCACGACAGCTGGGGCAAGGTGGTGTAAACACCCTTTGCTTTAGATATAGTATTCCGATATCTAACCCTAAAATGGACACTTATATTCCTATCAGTCACTCCTATGGCAGGTTTATCAATCCTGAAGGCATAGTGCTTGGAATTATGTGAGATGGTGCTCTGGCATGAGCTGAGCCCGTTTGCAGCTTGCGGAACTAAGTCCAAATAGCTGTTCCATGATAACGCTATACCATATACTCTTAAGTGCATTATAATCCTCGCGGTTAAATGCTAACTTTGGTATAGCTTTATCAAAACATGTCGAGTAAGGTGTCATACGAATTGGAATACTAACCCCTCGCCAATTCTGGCGACGCGGTTAGCATTCCACCCTTCTAGAGGGACACGACATGTATGTAACTGTGAACCCCGGTTAAAGTCAGACATAGCCTCAGCTCCACAAAATGGATGCTGCCACCGAGACACAAGTCTGCCCTCCTGCTGCTGGGAGTCCTTCCAGCAACGGAGGCATGGACAAAGGGTTTCCTGTCAGGGGCGGTGCCAGCACCATCCCAGACAGGATTTTGTGTATCCCAGGTAGGCAGGGCTGAAAGGAAGGTGACTGCAAGTGGCACCCCGGTGCTCACTGTGCATATGCCGGCTCAAACCAGTTCCTGGGGCACACCAGCCCCTGAGCTGGGGAGAGACCGGACAAAGGAGAGGGGTGTAACCACCCCCCTCCTAGTCCCCCCATAGGGCAGGACTTAGTCGCGTGCCAGCCCCTTTTCTTAGTATAAAGATAGGAGCAGGCCCCCTTCCCAAATTAGATAATCTTGGATCTTGAAACTACTTTCCACGAAAGGAACTCTTGACTCTTCTGAAGACTCTCACTTGTTGCTAAGGAGTAGCCACCCTGCACCAGCAGGCACCATCGAAGCTCTTGCGGTTTGCTGAAGTCCATCCTCCGGATCAAGACTGCCCAGCTCGACGAGACCAGGTTTTCCCTCCATCTCTGACCTCTACCTACATCATCCAGCCCAGCTGAGATTCGTGGGTGCGACGAGACCCGTGGGACCGGCCATCTTCAAGACCTGCACGACGCTTCACCAGCACGACCCCCGAGAGACCCTCGAGTAAGTGCATTGGGGTTTGAGAAGCCCTAACCCTAAGCAGCTCCAGCACCGAAGTCCAGCCTCCCAGCATCCACGAGATCTGCGTGGGGCCCTTCTGCTTCTTTGCTGCTTGCCACGTTGTCCGGTCACTTGCCCGTTGGCTAGTGACCCTCTTGACGACGTACCACGACGATTTCACCACTGGTCTGGTTGCTCCAGACTGGCCCTTGCTCCCCTCCAACAGAGGAGCACCCTGGACCCTCCTGGTCCACTCCAGACGCCATCTTGAGTCCACCGCGTGGGCTTGCCTTTGCCAAGGCTTGTTGCTCCAATCCTGGTTTCAGCAGCGCCGACAGCAGACACCCTCGTGGGACAGCTCGCCCCTCCATCCTGGTCGCCGACAACGCCTCCTGGTCCGAGAGACTGCAGAGCCAAGCGTCGCCCACTCACCTGGTCGAGGTGCCCTCATCCGGTGCCATCCTGGTGCCCATCTGATCACTGGCTAGTGATTAAGAACTGAGTCCCCTCTGCTTTCAGGTTATCTTCAACTCCGTTCCAGGCTTGGATCCCATCGAACTTCATCACTGGTCGCCTGCCAGCAACTTCTTCTTTCAGGCTCCATAGACTGCAACGAGGATTCCCGACGTCTTTTGAACCCTATGCAGCCGCAGCCCCTGGGCTAGGTAACTCGAGCATTTCGGTGCTCCCACGTAGGTTCACTATCTAAGTGTCCAGATCCTTTTTCGTTTTCAGCCTAACTGGTCGGATTCGTCCGATAACACTAACTTTACGAAATCTAGCATCCATAGACTTTGTCCCGCATCCCGCGTGAGAGTGCACACTCTGCACCCGATCTCCCTAGGCCTCCTGCTCCTAACCTTAGGGTTCAGTAGTGTAGTCCTAGCGATCCTGAAGCCTCTGGATCTTGTTACTTACCTGCTAGTATTTCGCATTCCACTTGTGTAGTATATGGTTTTTCGTGCCCCTCGGGCATTTGTGTAAATTGTGCAACTTGAAGTATTTTCGTAAGAGTTTTGTATTGTGTTTAGCTCCCTGACTCATAAAGAGTTCAGGGTAGACTTGTTATTAATAAATATCCTATATTTTTATAACAACTTGTGTGGTGTCCTTTCAGTTGGTGTTCAAGGGGTATATGTGATGGTAAAACAGCTGGCTTAACACGCCCTCTAGAGTTTAGCCTGAAGACTGCTCGTGTCCATGTTACTAGGATAGCTGGTCTGAAAGGTTGACTTACAACCAATCATCAATAAGGGTTGTGTGGTATGATACAAAGTGATCACTAGAATAGTGAGCACTATATATCAGGCCAACTTCTCACATTGGTGTGCAGCGGTTGGGATTTGAGCTTGCTGTTGTTTTGCCTCGCACGTATCCTAAGAATATCAATTGAAAGATCACATAAGTACCCAGGTACATATAACTTAACTTAGAATACTCTGAGTTCTACTGAACCAGCTGTTGTAGTGTAACAAGGTTTAGCACACCTTGACTACAACTCTTAGCAAGGGATCAGTAGGTAAACCCATAGTGTAGGTAGGTGCATCACTTACACCACACTATAAGCATGTCTACCCATGGAGAGTCTTCAGAGACTCCCCTTGTGGTTGTTGACCCTCCACAGGTCACTTCCAGATATGCAGGCCTTAGCTTCCAGGAGATGAGACAATTTTGTACCTCCAGGAAACTAAAACAGGGTTCTAACCCTACCACTCCTTTTCTGTTAGGTCTCTTAGAGACTTATGATGCTAGAAAAGCTACTCATACAGATGGGAGCATGCCACCCCTAGAAGGTACCCTTGGTGATCCTGACCTCCTTGAAACTGAGGAAGTAGAGGAGGAAGAGGATGAAGAGGTTATTTCTGGGGATGAGGCAGACAATGGTCCTGAGCTAGTCAGGCTTACTAGGGCCAACTTAGACCTACATAGGGAAGGATCTGGGGGACCCCCAGTACTGACCCTAAGCAGGCCTAAATTTGGAGTTAGAAGAGATAGATCTCATTCTAGGGACTCCAACATCTCTGTGCACTCTCATGCCTCTGCTCAGAGGAGAATGATCTCTCCCCAGAGGAGACTGACTTCCCCTCAGAGAAGAGAACATGAAGCAAGGATGAAGCAGGCTAATCTGAGGATTCAGAGGGAAGAACTTGCCCTTGCCAAGGAAAAGCTTTCCTTTGCTAGAGACCAGCAGTTAAGTGGGGTAGTCCCCACTGGTGGCAGCAATATCCCTAAGGATAAAGACAGGAGTTTTGACACTAGACACCTGAGTAAAATAGTGCCCCCCTTTAAACAAGGGGATGACATCCACAAGTGGATGACTGCTTTGGAGAGGGCCTGCACTGTCCAGTGCATCCCCCCAAATCAGTGGGCAGCTATTTTGTGGCTCTCCTTTGAAGGCAAAGGTAGAGATAAGCTCCTCACTACTAGAGCTGAGGATGCTAACAATTACCAAGTCTTGAAGAATACACTGATTGATGGGTTTGGCTTAACAACTGAACAGTACAGGTTGCTGTTCAGAGACACCCAGAAAATTCAGTCTCAAGATTGGACTGACTTTGTAGATTGTGCCACTAAGGCTTTTGAAGGCTGGTTACTGGGAAGTAAAGTTACTGATTACACAGGATTGTATAATCTAATTATGAGAGAACAAATCTTAAGTAATTGTCAGAATCAGTTGTTGCATCAACACCTTATTGACTCAGATCTGACCTCTCCCCAAGAATTGGGAAAGAAGGCAGACAGATGGGTCAGGACAAGGGTCAAGCAGCAGAACCAGAACCAGGGTGGTGGCCAGCAGAAAGCAGATCCCAAGGGTAATGAGAACAAGCAAAATGACCAGAAGTCTTCAACAGGGCCCCAACAATCTAAAGAGGGTGGGTCCCAGAATTCCCAAAAGAAGAAGAATGGTCAGAAGAAACCATGGTGCCAGTACTGCAAAAGTAATACTCACTGGTTTAGTGAGTGCACCAAGAAAGGCCCAACTCCTACCACTACTGCCCCTAAGGCACCTGCACCCCCTAGTACAGTTAGTAGTGGTAGTAATCCTCCCAAGGCTATAGTGGGGTTAACCCTGGGAACTGAGGCGGGCTCTGACTTAGTCAGAACACCTACTCAGGCTGTTCTTGTTTGTACTGGGGACATGAATATGACCCCTACAATAAGTCCCAGTACTCTGGGCAAGTACAGGCAGACGCCTTTGATTAATGGAAAAATGGCTCAGGCCTACAGGGACACTTGTGCCAGTGTCACCATGGTGACACCAAACTTTGTGGACCCTGACCAGGTAATACTGGGTTCAGACTACCTGGTGACCAATGCTAGCAATGCCACTACCTCCCATAGTATGGCACTTGTTAACGTCTCCTGGGGAGGGGTAAATGGCCTCAAAAGGGTTGTTGTTAGTTCAGACCGTCCTGTGGACTGTCTTTTGGGCAATGATTTGGAATCCTCCTTATGGTCAGATGTGGAGTATAGGACTCATGTGGAAATGTTAGGTTTGTCAGCACATGTCCTTGCTGTGACTAGGTCACAGGCCAAGAAATGCCCAGCTGAACTAGTGCTGGATCCTGGAACAATGGACCAGACACTAACCAAGAGAAAGAGCAGTAGGGGTAAGGTTGACCCTTCCCCCCTGCCTCAGGAACAGGATCAGCTCTCTCAGGAGACTGACCCCAAGACCCCAGAAGGAACTGTCCTAGAAGAGCTTGAGCCTGAACAGGTTGAGTTTCTTGGGACAGGGGGCCCTTCCAGGGCAGACTTGAGGCAGGCACAGTTAGACTGTTCCTCTCTTGAACCCCTCAGACAGCAGGCTGCTGCTGAGGCTGCAGGGAATGCCACAGGTGCCCATAAAGTGTACTGGGACGATGGACTCCTTTACTCTGAGGCAAGAGACCCCAAGCCTGGTGCTACCAGGAGGCTGGTCATCCCCTTGACTCTGAGAGGTTTCCTTCTCACCTTGGCCCATGAAATTCCCCTTGCAGGTAACTTAGGCCAGAATAAGACTTGGGACAGGCTTGCCCCACACTTTCACTGGCCCCATATGTCTGAGGACACTAAGAACTTTTGTCGTTCATGTATCACCTGCCAAGCCAGTGGCAAATCAGGTGGCACAACAAAGGCCCCCCTTATACCACTACCTGTGGTGGGGGTTCCCTTTGAAAGAGTGGGGATTGACATTGTTGGACCAATGGACCCCCCAACAGCATCTGGGCACAGATTTATACTGGTGGTAGTGGATCATGCCACCAGGTATCCAGAAGCTATTCCCCTTAGAACCACTACAGCTCCTGTTGTGGCAAGGGCCCTGGTTGGAGTTTTCTCCAGAGTGGGGTTCCCTAAGGAGGTGATCTCTGACAGAGGTGCAAACTTTATGGCAGGATACTTGACTGCTATGTGGAAGGAATGTGGTGTCAATTACAAATTCACCACACCCTATCACCCACAATGCAATGGGCTTGTTGAAAGATTCAACAAGACCCTCAAAGGGATGATAAAAGGGTTACCAGAAAAGCTTAGGCGAAGATGGGACATCCTTTTACCCTGCCTTCTGTTTGCTTACAGAGAGGTCCCACAGAAGGGGGTTGGTTACAGCCCTTTTGAGCTTTTGTTTGGACATCCTGTAAGAGGACCCCTATGTCTTGTGAAGGAAGGATGGGAGTTACCTCTCAAAAAGCCTAAACTTGACATAGTGGACTATGTACTTGGTCTCCGCTCCAGGATGGCAGAGTACATGGAGAAGGCATCTAAAAACCTTGAGGCCAGCCAGGAACTTCAAAAAGCTTGGCATGACCAAAAGGCTGTCCTAACTGTATACCATGCAGGACAGAAGGTGTGGGTGTTGGAGCCAGTGGCCCCAGCAGCTCTCCAAGACAAATGGTCTGGACCCTACATCATCATTGAACAAAAGGGAGAAGTCACCTACTTGGTTGACATGGGAACTCCCAGGAGCCCTCACAGAGTACTTCATGTGAATAGGCTCAAAGCATTTGTTGACAGGGAGGACATGGGCTTGCTCATGGCCACAGATGAGGGACAGGAGGAAGAGAGTGACCCTCTCCCAGACCTGCTCACTCAGAACCCTGATGATGGGTCAGTAGATGGTGTAGTCTTTTCTGACAGCCTCCATGAGCATCAGCAACAGGATTGTAGGCAAGTCCTTCAATCCTTCAGACAAATGTTTTCTCTGACCCCCAGTCAGACAAACTGGTGCACACATGAGGTGGACACTGGAGACAGTCTGCCTATAAAGAGTAAAATCTACAGGCAACCTGAACACGTCAGGGACTGCATAAAAACTGAAGTACAAAAGATGTTGGAATTGGGAGTCATTGAACCCTCAGAGAGCCCTTGGGCTAGTCCTGTAGTTCTAGTGCCTAAACCTCACACCCAGGATGGTAAGAGAGAGATGAGGTTTTGCGTAGACTACAGGGGTCTCAATGCTGTCACTAAGACAGATGCCCATCCAATACCCAGGGCAGATGAACTGATAGATAAGTTGGCTTCTGCAACTTTCTTAAGTACATTTGACCTAACAGATGGTTATTGGCAAATCAGGTTAGCTGAGGATGCCAAGGCCAAGACAGCATTTTCTACCCCAGGAGGTCATTACCAATTTGTGGTGATGCCCTTTGGTTTGACAAAATGCCCCTGCCACTTTTCAAAGGTTGGTGAACCAAGTTCTCACTGGGTTGGATGACTTTTGTGCAGCATATCTGGACGATATTGCTGTCTTTAGCTCCACCTGGGAGGATCACCTGATCCACCTGAGGAAAGTTTTAGAGACCCTGCAAAAGGCAAGCCTCACTATCAAGGCTACTAAGTGCCAGATAGGGCAGAGTCAAGTTGTATACTTGGGCCACCTTGTGGGTGGAGGCCAAGTTCAACCTCTGGAGAGCAAGATACAGGCCATAAAGGACTGGGCTCCTCCAACCACCCAGACACAGGTCAGAGCTTTCTTGGGCCTGTCTGGTTATTACAGGAAATTTGTCAGAAATTATGGGGCCATTGTGACCCCACTTAATGACCTGACAAGTAAGAAAATGCCAAAGAAAGTTCAGTGGACAGTTAGCTGTCAGAAGGCATTCGATGACCTAAAGCAGGCCATGTGCACTGCACCTATTCTCAAGAGTCCAGACTACTCCAAGCGATTCATTGTCCAAACAGATGCTTCTGAGTTGGGTATGGGAGCTGTTCTATCTCAGCTGAATATTGATGGTCATGACCAGCCCATTGCTTTTATAAGCAGAAGGCTGACCCCTAGAGAGAAACGTTGGTCAGCTATTGAGAGGGAGGCCTTTGCTGTGGTTTGGGCCTTGAAGAAGTTGAGGCCATACTTGTTTGGTACTCACTTCAAAGTTCAGACCGACCATAAGCCCCTCTTATGGCTAAATCAAATGAAGGGTGAAAACCCCAAACTTCTTAGGTGGTCCATTTCCCTACAGGGGATGGACTTTACAGTGGAGCACCGCCCAGGAACTGACCATGGTAATGCAGATGGTCTCTCCAGGTACTTCCACTTAGAGCAAGAAGACTCACCTGGTCAAGGTTAGTTTAATGTCCCTAAGTTTGGGGGGGGGGTTATGTAGGAGAGTGGGGTCTGCAATCCCATGGCCACCCCAGATTTTTGCTTTTTGCTTCACTGATTTACGACTTTCCCTGGCTGTGGGCCTGCTAATCAGACCCACAGCCTAGCTGTTCTCTCTCTAAATTACAACCATGTACCTTAGGTGCATTTTACTAATTGGTACTGGGCCACCTTATCAGTCCCTGTACAGCATACCTTAGGTATCCAGGGCATAGGTGTACCCAGGGCCTACCAGGGGCTGAAGCATGTATAATGCCACCCCTGGCTGGCCACCCAAATAGACACAACTGGCTGCACGACAGCTGGGGCAAGGTGGTGTAAACACCCTTTGCTTTAGATATAGTATTCCTATATCTAACCCTAAAATGGACACATATATTCCTATCAGTCACTCCTATGGCAGGCCTTATCAATCCTGAAGGCAGAGTGCTTGGAATTATGTGAGATGGTGCTCTGGCATGAGCTGAGCCCGTTTGCAGCTTGCGGAACCAAGTCCAAATAGCTGTTCCATGATAACGCTATACCATATACTCTTAAGTGCATTATACTCCTCGCGGTTAAATGCTAACTTTGGTATAGCTTTATCAAAACATGTCGAGTAAGGTGTCATACGAATTGGAATACTAACCCCTCGCCAATTCTGGCAACGGGGTTAGCATTCCACCCTTCTAGAGGGACACGACATGTATGTAACTGTGAACCCCGGTTAAAGTCAGACATAGCCTCAGCTCCACAAAATGGATGCTGCCACCGAGACACAAGTCTGCCCTCCTGCTGATGGGAGTCCTTCCAGCAACGGAGGCATGGACAAAGGGTTTCCTGTCAGGGGCGGTGCCAGCACCATCCCAGACAGGATTTTGTGTATCCCAGGTAGGCAGGGCTGAAAGGAAGGTGACTGCAAGTGGCACCCCGGTGCTCACTGTGCATATGCCGGCTCAAACCAGTTCCTGGGGCACACCAGCCCCTGAGCTGGGGAGAGACCGGACAAAGGAGAGGGGTGTAACCACCCCCCTCCTAGTCCCACCCATAGGGCAGGACTTAGTCGCGTGCCAGCCCCTTTTCTTAGTATAAAGATAGGAGCAGGCCCCCTTCCCAAATTAGATAATCTTGGATCTTGAAACTACTTTCCACGAAAGGAACTCTTGACTCTTCTGAAGACTCTCCCTTGTGGCTAAGGAGTAGCCACCCTGCACCAGCAGGCACCATCGAAGCTCTTGCGGTTTGCTGAAGTCCATCCTCCGGATCAAGACTGCCCAGCTCGACGAGACCCGGTTTTCCCTCCATCTCTGACCTCAACCTACATCATCCAGCCCAGCTGAGATTCGTGGGTGCGACGAGACCCGTGGGACCGGCCATCTTCAAGACCTGCACGACGCTTCACCAGCACGACCCCCGAGAGACCCTCGAGTAAGTGCATTGGGGTTTGAGAAGCCCTAACCCTAAGCAGCTCCAGCACCGAAGTCCAGCCTCCCAGCATCCACGAGATCTGCGTGGGGCCCTTCTGCTTCTTTGCTGCTTGCCACATTGTCCGATCACTTGCCCGTTGGCTAGTGACCCTCTTGACGACGTACCACGACGATTTCACCGCTGGTCTGGTTGCTCCAGACTGGCCCTTGCTCCCCTCCAACAGAGGAGCACCTTGGAACCTCCTGGTCCACTCCAGACGCCATCTTGAGTCCACCGCGTGGGTTTGCCTTTGCCAAGGCTTGTTGCTCCAATCCTGGTTTCAGCAGCGCTGACAGCAGACACCCTTGTGGGACAGCTCGCCCCTCCATCCTGGTTGCCGACAACGCCTCCCGGTCCGAGAGACTGCAGAGCCAAGCGTCGCCCACTCACCTGGTTGAGGTGCCCTCATCCGGTGCCATCCTGGTGCCCATCTGATCACTGGCTAGTGATTAAGAACTGAGTCCCCTCTGCTTTCAGGTCATCTTCAACTCCGATCCAGGCTTGGATCCCATCGAACTTCATCACTGGTCGCCTGCCAGCAACTTCTTCTTTCAGGCTCCATAGACTGTAACGAGGATTCCCGATGTCTTTTGAACCCTGTGCAGCCGCAGCCCCTGGGCTAGGTAACTCGAGCATTTCGGTGCTCCCACGTAGGTTCACTATCTAAGTGTCCAGATCCTTTTTTGTTTTTAGCCTAACTGGTCGGATTCGTCCGATAACACTAACTTTACGAAATCTAGCATCCATAGACTTTGTCCCGCATCCCGCGTGAGAGTGCACACTCTGCACCCGATCTCCCTAGGCCTCCTGCTCCTAACCTTAGGGTTCAGTAGTGTAGTCCTAGCGATCCTGAAGCCTCTGGATCTTGTTACTTACCTGCTAGTATTTCGCATTCCACGTGTGTAGTATATGGTTTTTCGTGCCCCTCGGGCATTTGTGTAAATTGTGCAACTTGAAGTATTTTCGTAAGAGTTTTGTATTGTGCTTAGCTCCCTGACTCATAAAGAGTTCAGGGTAGACTTGTTATTAATAAATATCCTATATTTTTATAACAACTTGTGTGGTGTCCTTTCACTTGGTGTTCAAGGGGTATATGTGATGGTAAACAGCTGGCTTAACACGCCCTCTAGAGTTTAGCCTGAAGACTGCTCGTGTCCATGCTACTAGGATAGCTGGTCTGAAAGGTTGACTTACAACCAATCATCAATAAGGGTTGTGTGGTATGATACAAAGTGATCACTAGAATAGTGAGCACTATATATCAGGCCAACTTCTCAAGTCACTTAATAGAACATAACTGCCGTTGGAAAGCTGTCTAAAAAATGGCTCTATCTGAGTTGTAGGAGTGCCGTGCAGGTGACATGGAAGGTTATTTGAAGACCCTTCGCAGGCTCCATGCAAGTTAATACCTTGACACAGAAGTGTACCACTTAGTGATTTTTTACAATTATTACCACTAAGAAATACCTCCTTATTCTTTTCAATATAACATTTGTGTGTATAAGGTAATTCCCATGTTGACTTGATGTATCTTTTACCCAACATTTCATATTGGCCCGCTGGTATATATTCTTGGCAATATTTAAACTGGAAAGGTGTTATCGGAATTGTGATTATTCTGTGTATTATCCATTCAATGACAGGTCTTTCTGACATTGTCAATGGTAATCTCTCAAGTTTTTCAATGCTCAGAATCGTATAGTCTGCTCCTTTTTGTGCCAAACTGATTTGTTTATCAGTAAGGTTAAAGATAGAGAATAATGACATTGTGTTGATTAAACGCCATGGCACGTAGCCTGAACGCAGATTTTGTAACGTCCAGCCAAGCTGTACAATAGAACGTAATTGGGACTGACCATGTTGTAACATTAGTAAGTCCTGCTCTGTTATATCAATAGCAGATGATACGATACTGTCCAGTGAATATATTCTGGTTAACCCATTGTCCACAACAGAAAGTGATTTTTCCAAATTAATACGATCAATTTCTCGTATTTTTTCTGCTGTTTCAATTTGTGTTTCTTTCCAAGCCTCGTTGTATGCAGCGTATATACCGGCCGCTATGAAACGTTTTTGATGCTGTTTGCGTGGTCCCAGTATGAAATCACGCAAGTCAGCACCGTCTTTAAGTAAAGTCAAGTGTTGCTTAATTTCAGCCAGTGTGGATTTCTGTAGCCATTTGAGGCATAGTTTCCCTACACTGTATGTTGTAACTATCCCTGGATGTTGTCTCTGGGTGTATCTAGGATCTGGCCTGTTCAGTTTTAACCCCTGTATTTTATCCAGAAATCTATCTTGACAGTTATTTGTGTCTGTGGGCCAGATCAACAATTTTTTCCAATCAGGATGTGTTCTGTTTTGGTGTAAAATATGGGATACGTCTATCTCCACATCTGTAGTGCTGTTACTATCAGGTATGGGCTTCGGAATAGACGGTTTGTTTAAGTCTTTAATCTTGGCTAGGCCAAGACAGGTTGTCTGTTGAATGGTGTCATTCAAGAATATTATGTGTTCTGGGATCATGCAGGCTCTAAATAATGCTTCTAAACCTTGGACCTGCCATTCTTTTGTACCCCAGATAGTTTTTGTTTCAATGTTGTTTTTCCAAAATTCAAAACCAAATGTAGTCATTTTTTCATAAAATGTTTCAGAATAAATCAATTTAGTATTTGTCAACATTGTTTTCATTCCTGTCTTATTTAACATTTTAAAATAAAATGTTTCTGCATCACTTGTGTTAAACCCTGAGAAGTATGGAAATTTCTCATAAAATGTTTTCGAGCTGCTTTTAGGCGGTGTTGCACAATGTTCCCATTGGTTATAATTAAAAACATTTCTAGGCTGTGCAGATTTATGCAAATAGTGATGACCAAAGTGATTATAGCAGTACATTTCTTCATAATTTGATGAACCCTGTAAATAATCATGTTCTGTAAATTTTGCTGACATTACTAAATCTGACATCATATTATTAATATTTTCAAAGTCCCAATCATCAGAGAAAGTACTTGGTTTTACAAAGTCACTTAATGAAACCTTAAACTGGTGTGGATATTTCAAGAGCTCAATCGGGCCATAAATTTCATAATCCGTTTTGTCCCATGCTACCCCACCGGGTATTCGATTGGCTGTGATGTTCACTGATGATAGTTCTCTTTTCTCGATGTGAGAAGACTTGTGAGGCTTTAGGACCAAGTTGATGTTCTGACTTGCTGTGTCCATTGTACTGTATTTTCCTTCAATGAATATTCCCAAACAAAGAACCATGATGAGCCAAAGCAGGAGGAAAAGTACACCTAACACAATCCAAAATTCAATCCATGGAGAAATCAGATAGGTTTCTTTGAGTTGATGAAAGAGTTCAGTTACTTTGTCTTTGAAAGTTTTTGTTGCTGGCGTTTCTTCGTGTTCACTTGGATCATCAGAAAAGTCATCGAAATTGATGAAGTAGCCAGATGCAGTTCTGTCAATTGTTGGAATTGCTTCCGGATTTTCTTTAGTCTTTGGATCTTTCTTTGAGACATTAGTATAGTCCGATGCTACATCATTGTAGACAGGTGTTTCTTGACGAACCGTTGCAATTTGGGTTTCAAGAGGCACAAGTTCCATGGCTTTGTTGCATAGTCCTTTTTTATTCACTGCAGGTTTGTCAAATTTGATTAGTCTTTCAGTTTGAACCTCTTGGATTGTAGCAAATTTTGGTATTCTGCTATTTCTTGGGAGTCCACTGGGCCTACTACTTATTATTGGCCACATGATTGTGGTTTTACCAGGTCGATGGATACAACTCGGTTCTCCTTTTTACCAGCAAGGGGCGGTAGTACAACTGATCTTGTTCCGCTGACAGCTAAGACAGGTACTGCTTTTCTGTAAGAAGGCCCAAATTCCTTCTTTACCGCGATCTTCTCTCTGACCAGATCCCCAATCTTTGGAATCCAGATAGGTCTTGCTGGGACAGGTGGTTTTTCTTCAGTGGCTGTTGGCTGTTGCTTTAATTTTATGTTACTCAGGTTTCTTCTTGTTTCATTTAAGTCCTGTAAAACAGCCAAACGGTCTTTGATATCAAAGCATTTTTCTTCTACCACTGAAGTGTGACTATCAAGATCCTGAATATACATTCTAGTACCGAACAATAGTTCGTAAGGTGTGAGACCTTTTAGAGAATTTCTTGGCAGATTATTAAGACTACGTTGGACACTTGTTAAATGTTTGACCCACCCATCACCCGAACCTAATACCCTCGCCATTATAGATTGCTTTATGTCACGGTTTTTTCTTTCCACTACCGCATTTCCCTCAGGATGGAATGGAGAAGAGTACCGCAATGCAATGCCCATGCTGGTCATGGCCTCTTTGTAAGCTCGAGAGCTAAACGCAGGACCCTGGTCAGAATGTAGCATGCCAATTGCGTATATGCCGATAAAGACTCGCTGGTGTCTGCATTTTAAGTGAATCTAGTCTTAAATATTATGGGGACGCATTTCTCCTGCTGGATTTCTGCGTATAGATAGCTTGATGCTTTCTAATAAAATGGTCCTGGCCATACTCCGGTCGGTTCCCGACTGCGATCTCTATTGCAGTTTGGACAGCTCTTTGCAAATTTGTAATGTTGCAGGCTCATCCCCGGCCACCAGTATTCTGATTGTAATTCTTTTAGAGATTCCACGATCTCTTGGTGCCTTAGACCCTCTCCCATGTGTGCGTCTGCTATTAATAAGACTCTCCTGTTCGTGTTTGGAATTACTCTATCACCCACTCCAGGGATTTGAGCAAAAGGAACGGAGTTTGCATCAATTATGTATGTATTACTGAGTGGATAGTTCAGAGGTAATGCTGCATAGTCGCCTTTTAAAGACGCTTTTACCGCCAGCATAGTTTCTCCGTCTATGTAATTTTTAGAACCCTTTTTTGTGGCTACGGAAGCCGGTTTGTCCGCTTCCGCTGTGGCTCTGAGAGCCAATGAATTCCCTGCAACGTGAACGCCATCACGTTGATGACTCAGTGTATGTATCACGTGAGTCTTTCGTAGTTCTTTCTGCAAAAGAACTACCTGTTCCCAAAGCTTTTTATGCTTTATTGTGGCACCTGTGTCATCTTTGTAACCGTTTTGAATCCAGGTCTGTATGTCATTATTGTAAGACTTGACGCAGTAATGCGAATCGCACACTATTAGTGTGGGGAATTCGCGATCGGCATTTTCAAGCGCCATCTTTAAAGATCTTATTTCAGCTTGCTGAGTTGAACAGTTTCTGAGTGATTCAGTTTTGGTAATTAATGGTCTGAATTTACCAAAGTGCCAGCGACCTTTAACAATCGCGCACGCTGCGTTGTAGGATTTTTCCTCTACATCATAGTGTTGTGCAAATCTGTCCATGTAGATTACACATGTGTATTGTTCGAGAGGCAGAATTTCGATTGGCAGAGGATATTCTTCTTCATATTCTAGATTTTCTAGTTTTTTTCATTTTCGGGTCAAAATAGTATTTCACGTCTTCTGCAGCAAGAGAATTTTCCCATTGTATCCATTTTGGATCTAATGCCACAGCATTCAAATTGCGTGGACTTGTTAATGCCTCAAGGGCTGATTCTGCTGTTAAAACAGTTATTCTTCTGCCTTGAGCTTGGGCTCTTTCTTTTGATACAGCAGTTTGAACCGCTATTAGAATTTTTTCAGTTGAACTGAATTTTATTTCAGCTTGTGTATACAAGTGTGATTTGTAAGCTATAGGTACCGTTTCTCCCTCATTAGAGGTTAGGTACGTGAATCCGCATCTTCCTGGGATGACTCGGATTAAAAGGTTGCGTATGTTTTCGCGAGTTTGTAATTTTGTTTTAGCTAACATGTCTGTTTGCAATGATCTTAAAATTTCTGTGTGTTTCTGAGTCCAATTTATAGGTTTGAAATCAGGTTTTATTAATTAATTGAGAGGTTTAACCCTCTCCGCATAATTTAGAATGTATGTTCTTCCGAAATTCAGGAAACCTAGTATTGATTGTAAGTTCTTCAGCGTTTTAGGTGCTTGGAGTACAGCGCACTTCTCTAAGAAGTTGTCTGCTAGGCTTTTGCCTTCACTTGATCATTCATATCCTAAAAATAGGACAGTTAGATGGGCAATTCGTGACTTTTTAAAGTTGAATTTGTAACCCTCAGCTGCAAACCCAAGTATTATGGTGTTCACTCTTTTCAAGTGAGTCTCCAGGTCATCATCTGTGAGATAGATGTCATCAACATAAGATAATGCTTTATCATCATATATTTGTAGTAACTCTGTTACTCTTGCTGAGAATAATACTGGGCTATTCTTGAATCCCTGTGGGAGTCGACAGAAGTGTTTTTGCGACCCCATTATTGAGAAAGCGGTCAAATACCTGCTTTCAGGTGCAATGTTTTGACAAAAGAATCCATTAGAGATGTCTAATGTCACTTTATATTTTTTGCGCACAATGTTATTCATTAGTGCTGCACTGTGTGAGTTTTGTACTGCAAATGTTTTGCAACAGGAGTTTAAGTGTCTGTAGTCCAAAAACTAGACGATATGAATTGTCTTGTTTGGAGACAGGAAACAAAGGATTGTTCATTTGTGAGGTGCATGTTTCAATCACCCCCTGGTATTCAAGTTGATCTAAGATCTCCCTGACTTGCTTTTTAGCTTCTTGTTTAACTGGGTACTGCTTTTGTGCAGTGGGTTGACTTTTTAACTCGATATTATGGTGAGGAGAATCCTCATCCCATCCTACATGATTTTTATATAATGCAGGAGCTTGGGCCACTGCCCATTTTCTTGCAAGTGTATATTTTTTATGAATTGGAATATGATTTGAGAAGGCAGGCATAATCATTTCTTCGCCATGAGGGCACTCCCTGACAAACTCTGGTGGCCAGTCTTTCTCAGCTAACAGGATGTCATAGCCTTTCGAAATGTTATCCCAAAAGAGACCCCTTACTTTCCTGGTCTTGTCCCCCTCTACACGTAGTGTTATTTCGTATATTTTATGAGGTTTGCTAACTCTGGTATCTGCAGTTTCTAATTGAATGTATTCATTCGTGTCCACTGTCTCCAGAAGATTCATCAGGATCTTGCGAGCTATTGTCACTTCTGCTGCGCTGTCTAGCATTGTCTGGGCCCACTCTCCGTTTTTCAGTTGTGTCCTCAGTATCCTCGGCACGTTTAATTATTTTAATACTGGCTACCTTCTTTCTTGGAAATTGTAATTTTTTCGTTTGATGAGCAGGTTCCTTGTCTTTGGACTTGACGTGCTCTTCCTTGTGTTCTGACCGTCCTCTTCTTTCCGATTTCTGTGAGGAAGTCTGAAAAGATCGAGAGGGACGTGTATCAATATCTTGATATCTATCAGGTTTTCTTAATTTATCCCTATCTCTAAGGTTGTATCTTTTCTCAGAGGGCTCCCTCTGGGGAGACTTGTTTCCTTGGTCCGGAGATCTTTTTCTCAGTTGAGGAGACCTTCCTCTGGACTGAAATCATTTTTCTTTGGGAGTGGATTGCTTATTACCATCCCAACTCTTTTTTGGAATATTTAGATTATTTTTAATAAAAGTTTTTTCAGGATTTTCAGTTAGTTGGGGTTTTACTGGTTTCCCACCCAAACTATCTCTTTCTAGTTCTTCATAGGATTTTTCTATGATTCTGGCAAGTTTAAAAGGTTGTTCTGCTATATCTGTTTCTTTCAATTTCTGGCGGATCGCCACAGATGCTGCTTCTCCTTTTAAGTTGGCTAATAATATAGCCGAGACCTGCTTGAAGTCTTTCAGTAATTTTATACCCAGAGTTAAAGCAGGTTCTGGACCGTATTCATTTTGAATCTGTCTTAGCACTTCTGGTATAACCACCATGGACGGAACACCATGTGTTTTTGTGTAAATGGAAGCAAAGACTGTGCCGCAAGTGTCACAGTCCTCCAGATGTGGTGCGATCCCCATTGGAAGACAGATAGTCAGAATTCTGTGTTTCTCAGTAGGTGTAGTATCAGGAAATACTGCGTCTATTTGAGTGATTTTTTGTGCTAACCAGAATGGAATTTGTTCCCGTTTTGAGGGTATTTTACCAAGACATGATTGTATGTTCTGTGGTGTTATTTTGTTTGTGTTCCCCTGATGAGGGGTCAGCTGTGGAATGTTAATTGCTGGTTGGACTGTTGAAGTCCGCATTACATATTGGACCAATTGTCTATGTATTTTAATTAATAGTTTTAGCTGAGCTAAAAGTTCCCGGTCTGACATTTTATCAATGTCTGGATGTGGTGTGTAGCTTGCTAGAACCGGCCACGTGGCTCCTGGTCTACCTAGTGGACCGAGCCTGGTGATGTGATTTTTATGTTTTAGGGCGCCTTTAAACCAGAGCAGGTGCTCTTGGTAATTTAGTGAGATTTCAACCTCCTCGAAAGGAGTGTATTCATCTGGAGGCTCCTCTATTTTGTAATAGTGGAATTTTTTTGTTACAGCTTTTGCTGCTGGAAAGTGTATCCATGAATAGAATACCTCTGTCTGCCGATATTCATGGGCCTCTACCACGAATATGACTGTACCACCTCGTGATGATAGTCCATTTTCTATAAGTTTAATAGTTATAGTTCTTCTTATATTTGCCGGAATGATTATAGCATTCGGGTCATTCTGTTGGAGATTCGTGTCATCTAACAACAGTTGAGACGCTGTAGCATCTCTTTCTTCGTCACCGTCTGGTATTTTACTGGCAGAAAGTTTTGTTGCAGATCAAGTTTCAAGGGAAACAAAGATTAGGTGCACAATATTTTGGAACACTGTATCCTTCAACGTTGACTAAACCAAAAACTATACATAGGAATCTCTTCCTACTAAGTTCCGGCGGATTTTTTAACCTTTTACCCACTCCAGACGTCTATTGGACTTTTACGGGAAAAGGGTCTGTGTGAAAAAGCACGACTGAGTTACTCTAACGTATTGCGTTAGATTTATCGCCTTACCAAACGTTGGGCGCCATGTAGTGTAGTTCCTATATTCCCAATAGGCTCTGCGCATTGGAATAATATAAACAGCAGTGTAGACGTAGGACTGAGGTCAACTAGGTCTCTACTGACTATATTAGACCTAATTAGTTTTGCCAGCTAGCTCAGAGGTCACTAGAAACTTTCTCGAATAAACAAGGAGGAGTTTAACTTCCCTGGATAGACAAGAAGGGATTAGCTTCTGACAATTATAAAACATGACAACTTTGCTCCCTCAGAATAAGAGTGTATCTCTAGAGTCGTGTGAAAACAATAGACAGCTATTTCACTCAGTCAATTGTGCATACTTAGTTTCACCAGAGTGCAGAGAATAGAGAGACGGCGTTTTCAATAAAAGGTGTCATTTATTGAGCAGTCTTCTTTCTCATGCAAGAGAAATGAATTGCCACAATTGCAATACTTAACATAAAGTAAAGTGCGTACAGTAAAAGGAGTATTATGAAATAATACTGTAAAAGCATTGATATGGTTTCTTAGCCATATGATACTTTAAAATGGATAAAATATATACATACATAAATACATTGACTAACGTACTCAACTGGTGCTTCTAATCTACGCCTACCCCGGTGTACCTGACCTAAACCTAATACGTGGGAAGGAGTAAGTAAGTTGCAGTTTAAGTTAAGTTGGGTTTTGCCAAGGAATCTGAATCAGGAATTCTCTTAAGGGTTTAGTCAGCTCCGTACCTGGGTAATAGAAAGCAGGAGGTCTGGTATCTCTCTCTCGATATCCCAGCAACCCGCAAGGGCGGCTGGAAACACCGGAGCTGGATTTTCTCGGCTGGAGAAAAAGACAGCGTCTTTCTCAGTGCGTCAAAAGGGAGGGGCGGCGTCCATGGGCTCTCGCATCAGCTGGGGTCTCGGGCAAGTAGATAGCCGCTCTGCTCCAAACCACCGTGTGTTTGCTTAAGGCAACGTTGGTATATTTATACCTGAAAGGTGCCGGGTTTGACGTAAGGTTGGACATAAGACGTCAATAAAGATGTCACTAAGAACTGGCCGTTCTTTCAGTGCTCGCAGGAGTTCTAGGACAAATCAAAACAAAAGCATGGGGAATTCCCAGGTTGCTGGAGGTTTGGTTTGTTTAAAGAACACGTTGTACTTTCTAGGAGTCTAGGGGAGTAGCCTTGCTGTATTTGGGCTGCATGGGCTATTACTAAATATGGATATGATTCTTATGCCTTTATAAGGATATTATTTGTTATAGCCATATAAGGGCATAAATCGGGAATATCGAATTAGGGTCCTAGATAGAAACACAACATGGGAGCAGTCCAGACCGAATTGCAAAGCCAGGTTCCCCCTGAACCAGAAACAAGCATCCTAGGACCAGTTTCGGGGCATCACCCCTCATCAGCCAGGCTACCTTGAATCCTTTTGCATTTGTTGCTTGGTATTACAAAGCACAGCCCCATTATGAAAATGCACTCTTTGAATAATAGGGAAGATGCACCAAAAAACAGAGTCAATGTCCTCCAAAATGTAACCAAACGGTATCCTTTTATTGTTCGTGATAGTTAAGCATGGGGATCAGCCAACGCTTTTCGGTCCACTAAGGGAACTTCACCATGGCTCATATCTCCGCCGTCAGCAGCTGCACTCCCTCTTTCATAACTGGGGAGATATCGTATCAAGGATATTGGCTGGTCACGTACCACCCCTATTGTGGGGCTTTGTAGCTACGAATGAAACCCAATGAATATATTGTCTTGCTATGTATGTGTCAGGATTTTGAACATATTCTTACCCCTCTTAAAGTCATATGAGCCCTGATGAAGTTCCCTTAGTGGAACGAAACGCGTTGGCTGATGCCCATGTTTTACTATCAAGAACAATAAAAATATACTGTTTGCAAACATTTGGAGGACATTGGCTCAATTTTTTTGTGCACCTTCCCTATTATTCAAAGATTATGCTTCTGGTTTCCAGTAGAGCTTAACTGTGGTAAGCTCTGGAAGTGTGTGTACAAGAATCTTACATTTTAGGATAACTTGGGATTTGATGTGCTGAACCTGTGGTCAGCCGTTGCTGGGATTATTGTGTGTGTTGTTTTATGAAAAAGCACTCATTCAATATGCATCAGTGGCCAAACTTCACAAAACATCTCACCAACACCCAATATTCCAAAGTCCTGGGGTCACATATGCTGGCCTACAACATTGTGTAGGGTCAACATAATCCACATTGATGACCAATGTGCACACTTCTTATTCTGTCACATTGATTCAGAGGATCCTTTGGCATGGTCTGGTGTGGTCCGTCCCCATACACACAGCAAACTGTTTGAATAAGCCCTGTGTGGATATGAGTTAATGAGGATGGAGCCCTTCAAATGAGGATCACTTGAAAACTATGGTACAGATGGGGTTGTGCCCAGAACTGTACAGATATTACCTAGTGTATAGGTATACACTAGTGAAAATGTACAATTTGGCAAAGCAGTGATGTGTGTGTTGAAGCCGCTCTGTAGCAACTGCCCCTACAATCCCCTACCATGTAGTATTAATAAGCAGAAGGACCCTGACACCTCACAATACTAAGCCCATTGCATACATGGCAATATAATGAGAATACAGACAGCATATATTTCAATCAATCTATTTTCCAGTGTTTGCCATTAGGAATAAAGTGCTGTTATCCATAAGCTCATCCTTATCTTTTCATAGGCTGTGCCTCTATGGGGATAACGCACTGGGCAAAGGTCTGAAATGACTGAGCGAAGATCAGACAGAGCTGAGCCAGCAACCCGCAGGACTGGAATAAGATATTATCCATTATTGGCCTGTATCACAGCAATGGCACAAGACCAGGCCAGGATGGCTCAAGATCACACAGTGTCGAGACAAGAACACACATTATTGGCAAAAGCGGACTTGAGCCCAATCGAGCTACTTTGGGTTGCCCACCCCGGTGATCGCTTCCCCCTCTCTTCCTTTTCATTAAGGTAGGTTGTCTAAATGGTTTTTGCGGGGGGTGTGTTGTTTGCCGGGATAGGAGTTGCATTTGGAAGCTGCAACAAAGAGATCTCCGATGGGGAAAAGTCTAATGAAGAATCCGTGATGGTTAAGTCAATATTAGGGCTTCTCAGTGGGACGAAGGTGGAAGTTGGGGAATTATCCTGAAGGAGAAGGGGAATGCTGGTGTCCATAGTTGGAGAAATCCCTATGCTCACGGGACTGAGTGTTGGGGGAGATGGTATCTGACGTATTGTACCTAATGACGAGCCCTTGTTTTTTTGGAGTTCAAAAGACAAGCGCGATTCCGCTACGGATATTTCATGATCCAAGTTCGAGACTGCTTTTATAAGAAAGGCATCCAAGGTGCCTCTTACCTCCCCCCCCCCCCCCCGTTTGGCGTTTTCCGCCATTTCCGGGCTTCGGTGGCATTGTCGATGATTAATAACCTCGAAATAAAGAGTGTAGGGAATGCACAATGAAGAGACGGGGCCCAGCCCGGCCACAGTCGTCCACGGACGGCCACAGACGGCCCGCCCTTTGCCCGGGCTTAGCCCGGCTAGTCCTGCGATGCGTCCCGTGATGCGTTGAGGGGGCGTGAAGAAATGCACAAAAGTAGGCGGGATCGGCACGGGAAGAGGCACCAGCTGCAGGTCACTCAAAGATTGCTGGTCCTCGCAGTCCCGGCGTTCCGCTGCTGTAGTCCCGCAAACGAGGCTCAGGAATCCGCTGTCAACCTCCGAACCTCCAATGCTGTGGGCAGAGCAGAGAGCCAACACAGAGGGTCCAGTGGAGAAACTGGCAAAGTAGTGGCAGGAAACTGCTGCGAGCGGCTCCCGGGAAGCGGGGGCCGTGAGCAGTTAAGGGCTGGTGAAAGTAGGCGGGGACGGCACGGGAAGAGGCACCAGCTGCAGGTCACTCAAAGAATGCTGGTCCTCGCAGTGCCGGCGTCCCGCTGCTGTAGTCCCGCAAACCAGGCTCAGGAATCTGCTGTCAACCTCCGAACCTCCAACGCTGTGAGCAGAGCAGAGAGCCAACACCGAGGGTCCAGTGGAGAAACAGACAAAGTAGTGGCAGGAAACTGCTGCGAGCGGCTCCCGCGAAGCGGGGGCCGCGAGCAGTTAAGGGCTGGTGGAAGTAGGCGGGGACGGCACGGGAAGAGGCACCAGCTGCAGGTCACTCAAAGAATGCTGGTCCTCGCAGTCCCGGCATCCCGCTGCTGTAGTCCCACAAACCAGGCTCGGGAATCCGCTGTCAACCTCCGAACCTCCAACGCTGTGGGCAGAGCAGAGAGCCAACACAGAGGGTCCAGTGGAGAAACAGTCAAAGTAGTGGCATGACTTGAATGTTGAGCATGACGTGAAGCTCAACCCCACCAAGACAGATTTCCTGTTATTTGCAAAGAAAGACAAACAAGAAAGACCCTTCACAGCTTTGAACCCCAACTTTTACCCAATGCAAAGCCACTTCTGTGCACTCAGGACACCAACCTCACCATCTCGCAGGAGACTGAAAAGAAAACAAAGACCACCTGGCACCAGCTTTTTTTAATAAGAATCTCAGCAACTACTCACTATAGTTGATCTTACACCAAACACAGACATACATTTATATGAATAATGTATGTATTATCCTGTGGTTATCCTGTGGTTACCTCATCCACTAAATGTATCACCTTCTCTGTATCCACCCAACACTGCTATTGTCCTACATGATGTGATATTTTGCTGTCTAAGTATTTCTTGTTGTGAAACTTCGTTACATACAAATAAACTTGAACAAAGAAAGTGAAGTAGTGTAGAAGCCTCTGTGTAAAAGTACTCAATAACTTATTCTGATCTCTTAGGCACAAGTCTGCTTGTGGCTATTTGGCTGGGAAGAACAAAACATCACGTATGTGGCTGGACTCGATGAACAGAGACTCTCAACCACAGAGGGGGAAGAGGAGGCAAGGTGAGGAGGCAGCCCCGTAAGTATTTAATCATGATAAGCTATAATTGATTATGTGAATCATACAAAAGTGAATGTGTAATTTTTGATGAGGCATAGCCAGGAATAAATTGCACGGAAAGACGGGGTGTGTTTTCTCTACCATGTGTCCTGCTAGCAATGGATGACATTCTGCCTTAAGGGCATCGTTATTGCTGCAGCAGGACCTGAAGAAACTCATACTATCTTCAAAATCAGCTAGATCATTTACAAACCTCTCACGACCTGCACCATCACCTATCTGTCTGAGAAACTCACCATCTCTGTTGCCTATTGGCACGCCCAAAGCGCTGATACCATTAGACTACAAACAAAGAAGTGTAAAAAAATGTGTAAAAAATGTACACCAAGATCTGGAACTACATCCCTGGCCCCAACAGGACCATCCAAATCATTCTCCAATTCAGGAAACAGTTGAAGATGTGACTCTTTAAAGAACAGTGCCTCATTATGCAACAACAGTCCAAAAACCAGCTACTGCTCTAATCACCTATTGCCTGTATCCTTGCCTTTCGCCCTGTACATCGCTCCAATGCCTTTTGACTAGGTTTGGTATACATTTCCTGAATGTGCAAGGTCCCTAAAGACTGCAGAAGCGGGTACAATATGTGAGCATCAATTTTGTAAGACCATTGAAATTTGGTCTCTTACAGACAATCACTTGTACCCAGGAGCTTGCGGCTCATGCTGTGTTTCCTGTGGATACAGATTCCATATTTGTGCACAGAGCATGCAGCTCGTCGCCTGTACCAACCGAGAAGCAGATAGGCATTTCTGTGGGTCCCAGTTTGTGCAGATTGATATAAGTACAGAGAGCATGCAGGCCCATCCTGAGAGAGCAGGAGCCTGTCTGTGCCCCATCATGTGTGTCCAAGGGATGGAGAAGTAGTACCTATGCTGCAAGGGCCATCGCCATCGCCTGTCACGTACAAGCTTATCGCGTGTGCCTGGAAAATGGAACGCATGGAAACGTGAGGAAAAAGATTGCGGTGGTAATTATTGCTCAGGAATTACTGTTTGCAATTAGCTGTAAACTCCCCATTACTGCTTCTCATTTGCAGGCTTTGAGGCCAGGCCCAGATCGCAGAGACCTCATTCCATCTTGAAAGGCCCCGGACCACAACAGATGGCTTCACATTCTAATCACGCGCGCGCTTCCGCTTCAAACGTGGGGCCTCGGGGTGACCCGAGGCAGTGCTCACTGTGAACCGGGGGTGGCTGAGGCAGCACGTGCTCTGCTCGGGGAGACACTCGGAGGTCCAGATGGAGAGACCTTGGTATGTAGGCAGACGGACGGATACATAAGCAGTACGTCGTGCGAATAGTCCCCAGCTCAGCATTTACTCCGACATTGAGATGTGAGATGAAGCTTTAAATGGGAAAAAATAAGTGCAGGTACTCTTAAAATGAGCTATGAGTGTAGCAAGTGGGTGGGGCTAGGGGCGGGACTAAGGACAAGACATATAAGGACTTCTACTATGTGGCGGAATACTTATATATTTTTGATTTCGCACTCACAGCAACAAGCAGCAATGCTCACACAAAGCATATCAGAATGTCCTTTAAAATCCCTCCCTAATGTCTGGAATATCTCCCTCTTTCACTCGCTTTTCTCTTACACACACACAAACATGCAAACACCCAGATACAAGCGGACAGACAGTCACATAAAACACTCAGGTGGGATAAAGGCCATTTACACCCCTTATCTCCCGTGGCTTTCTTAATTGCGGCTATTGATGCTGTCAACCAGATGCCTGCATTCAGTGTGTGCACAAATACACACCATGGTGTGAATGTGATTGATAGCGCAGGGCCTGAATGGGCCCTGCTCTGTCAAACACAGCGTGGTTGTGAACACCGGACATTATGCAGATGAGCCCTGCTGAATAGTTTGAAGGTGGCTCCGCTTGGGCTACAGAGGCGCTTTGGCTCACAGACAGCCTCGTTCGTGCGCGTGAACCAAAGCAACAATGAGCCTACCTTTGATGCGTACCGGTACTCTCCTTGGCAGCGGAGAAGTGCCGGTACTCAGGGCAGTAAAAAATAGAAGTGCCGGTACTCAGTGCCGGTGAGTACTGGCCCATTTAAAGCACTGGAGATGATGATCACGTACCTCATACACGCAACAAATAGCACCTTTCCTTTACACGTAAAAAGGGGCAGCACAGTCAACGATATGGAACAGAAACTTTGTTGGAACAATTAGAGCACTGCTAGCTAGACGCAGGGCAAGGTTATCGTGCACGCCCAAAGCAAGCAGTGCAAGCTTCTCTCGCAAACACCAAGCACATGCAGCAGCAAACGCTGCCCTCACACACAGACCAGCAGCATCAGTTACAGCTTTCTGCAAGATGACTGTGTGAGCTATCCCAATAATCCATGCAGCCATGAACCCCTAATATTTCAGAAAATGAACGTTTCCTCATGTAACACAACTGGTGCTATGCAAAGCGCTCTGATACCCAATACCTTCGGGTCAAGTTCGCGCTATATAAAACTCCATAAAATAAAAAGAAATAAAATAAAATAAGAAGATGCGGCGATTCAAGATGGCCGCACCCTAAGGAGCTCCGCGACGACGAGTAGCGCTCGTTAAGAAAGGGCACGTTCCGTGGCAGCGTTTCGCTATCAAAACGGCTGATTCTGGAGTCGGAAGCACCCCTCCACCTATGGGTATGCTCTCAGGATACAGCATGGCGTTTTGAGCGAATTCCTGCCTGATTTGCCTCTCACTTGCTAGCGGCCGCCATTTTGTTTTTTGTTTTTCCTCACGCAGCGTTTTTTTTTTCTCTCTCTGCTGCTGCTTTATCTCATGGCCCTCCTTTCTACTGATATTCCTGTTGGACTTCTCGCCTCTTTTTTTTTTTGGACTAGTCACCTCTCATGTGAAGCATCAATTGCACCTCTGCCTGGATACATGCAGCCACCTCAGGTTCATATCTGCGTCAGGGTTTCAATCCCTTTATGGCTTGTTTATCAGGTATTTTTGCATATTTTCCTGATTATATGGAGGCATTGCTTCATTTTCTCCAGCTGGGCCTTATATTACATCGAGTTTATGCCTTCAATCTAATCCGCTCCTTTTGGCTCCTTACGCCAACGGTTGCTGCCTCTACTTTCAGCCCGAACCTGGCTCGCATGTTGGTGGTTATGTATTAACTCCTTCTTTGTCATTACAATTGGGTGCTGCTGGTGCTCTGTCTCATTTTGTGCCTTCATTTTTTCTTCTTTGGCACTTCGTATCACAATGGAACCCTCACATACCTCCAAGGCCCATGGTGCTGCCTCTGGTATATGCAAAGAACCTGTAGCTACTGCTAAACGCATTAAAAAGGACCCTCCATCTCCATCAAAGTCTCCGCTTCCTGTTACGCTGGAGGATATTATGGAGGAATTATGTCTCATACATTCTTTCATGACTGATACCACTACAACCCTTCAGAGGCTTGATGACAAATGGTCTAGTTTGGATATGAGACTATCTGATGTAGAGCAAAAAGTCAGTGATGCTCAAGATGTTGTCGTCAGGGTTGCTAGCCTTACCAAGGAAGTTGACCAGCTTTAAAAAACCTCTGAAGATTTGGAAAATCGCAATTGGTGCAAAAACATACGTATCTATGGTATTCCGGAGGGTTCGGAAGGGTCTGACATCATCCAATTTTTGAAGACTCAAGTCCTTCCTATTACTGGTCTCCCTAAACACTTGGATGTCAATATTCAAAGGGCTCATCGTCTTGGACCAAGGAACTCTTCCTCTACTTCAAATCCCAGAGGTATCATTGCTTATTTCGTTCTTTATTCAGACCTTTATGACTATTCTTCACTCTGCTAGGCAACACAAGCAGATGCTTTGGTCTGGACATAAAGTCTTTATCACCCAAGATGTTTCCAAACCAACCGCTGCTCGGCGGAAGGAGTTTCTGGACCTGAGACCTGCACTTCGATCGATGAATGCCCGATATGGACTTATTCATCCCTGTTTTTTCAAAGTGACCTACAAAGAAAGAACTTACAGCTTCGATGATCCAGCGGACCTTCGGAAGTTTATCCATACCCATAAGGATGAATTCGTGGAACTTAGCAAACCTTAACTTTTTTGTCTTCATGTTTATAGTTTTATATTGTTTCGTATTTTGCCCCTAGTTGTAATGATGTTCCTTGTTCTTTTCTTTTTGTCTCACAGGTTCCTTCTTCGGAATTGTTGTTGTTCATTCCATTTTTTGTGCTGCCCCGCTGTTTGTACTGTGCATTTCGTTTTGCTGCCATTCCTTCCCAACTGTTTGGTAAGTTCCCTTCATTTGTCTTAATTGGTTACGTTTGGTCTTTACACCTCTTTATTTTTCTCTTTTCTTTCTATATTTGTTGTTTATGTGACCTTATATCCGTTTTTCTCTCCTTCTCGTGTGGTCATCTGGTTCTTTGCTGCTCCCCCTCCCACTTTATTGTCTTTTGTTTATTTGTCTTTAATGGCTAAAGCCACTCGGCTTTTTGTCATTTTTTTTTTCACTTTATCACTTGGGAGTTTTGGTCTCCCATTCCTCTCCTGTTTTTCTCTACTTCACCTCCTCTTTTTTCCCTTTCTTCCTCCTCTCTCTTTTCCCTTAATTTTCTCTTTTTTCTCATTCTTTTCCCTTTCTTTCAGGCATTTCTTTTCCTATCCTGTTATTCCATGTCCTTTTCCCTTTACAATTCGTTTCCGTGTTTTTTCTTAGTCTTCTCTATTTCTCATATTCCCCACTCACCTTTTTTTCTCTATTCATGGTGGGTATGGGCCTCTTTGTCTCATCAGCTAGCTTTTCTTTCCAATTGCTTTCTATTTTTTTTCTTTTTCTCCTTTTCCCTTACTACCTACTCTTGTTTAATCTTACTACTCTGTATTTTTTCTCTTCTACCTGTCTGCCTATTTTTCTGTGATTTCCAGAGATGAATGGTCTTCGTGTCATTTCTTGGAATGTTAAGGGACTCCGAAACCCTGTTAAGAAGCAGCGGGTCCTATCTCATTTAGCAAGATTAAAATGCCAAGTTGCTTTATTGTAAGAAACTCACCTCACACTTAAGGATTTGCCTTCATTGCGCAAACAATGGATGGGAGAGATCTAGTGATCCCCATCTGTGAACAATAAGAATGGGGTTATTATCTTGTTTCACAAACCATTATCTATCCAGTTAAAAAACAAGTTGTTTGATAATAATGGTAGATGGTTATTTTTAGGTCTCTGCTATTATATCCCAAGTATATAGTAGGCAAAACAAACTCTTGACCAAGCGTGGATTCTCCCCAATGCATGTGAGGTATTCAAGCGCGATGCTTCGCCAGCACGCGCTTGGCCTCACTTCTTACTCACACCCCATATGCTCGTTCCCTCCCATTCGCTTGCTCCCCTGCTTCCCCGCCACCCACCCCCATCCGACTTGAAAGGAAGCCTCGCACACCACCATGCGCGTTCCCTCCCACTCGCTCGCTCCCCTGCTCCCCCGCTCCCCCACCCGACTTGTTTACTTGGGTCCTTGCATGGTCGGAATGAGCTTCCATTATTTGCCCCACAACATCGCAGAACGATGTGCTCTTTGAATAATGTGTTTATTTATGTTAGCAAGCCAAGCGCTGCTTGGATTACATCACGGTGCATGTGGATTGTTTTTCTATTTGATCCACGACATCGCAGCACGCTGCACACTTTTAGTGATGTATTTATTTATGTTAACAAACCAAGCACTGCTTGCTCGGATTACATTACGATATAGATTGTTCTTTAAGTTTGTCACAAGTTTTCTTGCGCCACTGCATCGTCTGCCTGCTGTCCCCTTTGAAACATACAAAGGCAAAAATAAAAGCAAGCTTTTGCTTTAGTAAACTTTTAATACTCAACATGGTCTTCATTTGATTTTTGGAAGGCACTGAGAGCTAAGGCGGATACACGAACAACGTTCCCCTGTTCCAAAGTCCCCAGCTTTGCATGTTATGCCACATCGTCGCTCCAAATGCATCAGCTTTGTTTAGGAGGGGTTATCTACATTTCCCTCATGCACCCACCCTTAACCTCTTTCTCTCTTTTGTTTCCCTGAGCACCAGCCAGCACAGGACAAGCATATTTACTTAAAACATACAGAGCCTCGCATCCAGAGTTTCTGTTCTGAGGGCCCTCCCTTTCAGCGCTCACAACATCCCCACCCCATGCATAGCTTATCATCCACATCTGGCCATAAATCTTCTCAGGCTGCCCATTTGCTTTGTTCTCATATCCTCTCTTTCGTTCCCTGTGTGTTACAAATGCTTGTTTTTATTTATTAACTTGCCTCCCAACGCGACTGCACTGAGAGCACGGCTGGATGAGATCACTTTCATTTTTAACTAGTTTACTTTCACTGCCTTGCTCCGCTCTGAGCTCCGTTATACTATTCTTGCCCCACCGCAGCACCGTCTCCACTACAGCTGCGCAGGGCTTTAGTTTTATTTTTTAAATTACGCATGCAGCAGAGAAAGGTTTAAAAATTAGGCCCCCGTCTTCACTGTGAGCCCCTGTGGTGCTCTTCCTTGGTTTAAGCCTCATGCCTAATTGCCTATCACGGTGCCTGGTTGTGAGTTGCATGGCCGTGACTATATTACACTGGCCAGCATACCGGTCAACTCACCCACATTTGGCAGTTGTCGCATGATCGCGAACACACCATTCAGTTATTTATGGGGAATAGGGGACTCGGGACTAGTACTTCGCAGGTCTTTGCACGGCATAAAACAATTTAATGGGGAATTCTTGTGTCACCTCAATCAAACTTCTGGCTGATTGTGCTGATGCTGAACATGGTGGCAGAGTGCGTCACTCCAGAAAGAAATAGCTTGCTTCCAGAAAATATTGTACCTTTTCATTCTGTACGGTAAAACTTCAAAGGAATCCGCTCCCCCACCCCCGCCGTTTCTGGCTTGGCTCCACGGCGCTTTCTCAGCCGCGCTTGTCTCCTCTCAGGATTGTCACAGGCTGCTGACTACAGCCTTGTTTGTTGCTTGGAATTCCTCCCTCTGGCCGATTGGAACATACCACCTAGCCTGATTCACTTTCAGTCACAGTCCTCCCAGCCCCTACACCATTCACGGCAAGCACTTTGCAACCTATACTCCCTCCAAGGGCCTTTGGGTCAGTCTCCGTCAGCCAGTGGTTGCTTTTGCCTTGGAACCTTCAACCCCCTAGATCGTGACAATGTCTAAGAGATCTTAGGTCAGCCAACAGGAGTATTTGGTGTCAGCTTTTTCTATTGCCTATTTAGGTATGTCCTTGCACCCCACCCGAATGCATAAGGTACTATTTTACTTTGTTCCAGTAGCAGAGAGAGCAAGCATGGACAAAAATACATGAGGAAAAAACAAAAACAAAAATGCACCAGAAAAGCAACATCAATGTTTCAAATACATCGGTCTTGCGGGGAGTCCACAAATTAGCATCTCAAACTGCACAATACAATTGTGAAACCTATTGGCTTTGTCAATGTGCCACAGATTCACTCAGCACAACTGAATGCCACAGCATCCCTCAACGCCACAGCACCACTCAATGCCACAGCACCACTCAACACCACAGCACCACTCAACGCCACAGCATCACTCAATGCCACAGCATCACTCAGTGCCACAGAGTCACTCAGCACCACTGAATGCCACATCACCCCTCAACGCCACAGCACCACTCAATGCCACAACACCACTCAACGCTACAGCACCACTCAGCACACAGCATCCCTCAAAGCCACAGCATCACGCAACGCCACAGCATTACTCAACGCCACAGCATCACTCAATGCCACAGCATCACTCAACGCCACAGCATCACTCAGCACCACTCAACGCAACAGCACCACTCAACACCACAGCACCACTCAACGCCACAGAACCACTCAACACCACAGCACCTCTCAACACCACAGCACCACTCAATGCCACAGCACCACTCAACGCTGCAGAACCACTCAACACCACAGCACCACTCAACACCAAAGCATCCCTCAACGCCACAGCATCACTCAGCACCACTCAAAGCCACAGCACCACTCAACACCACAGCACCACTTAACTCCACAGAACCACTCAAGAACACAGCACCACTCAACACCACAGCACCACTCAACGCCACAGCATCACTCAGCACCACTGAATAACACAGCACCCCTCAACACCACAGCAGCACTCAAAGCCACAGCACCACTCAATGCCACAGCACCACACAATGCCACAGCACCACTCAGCGCACAGCATCCCTCAACGCGACAGCATCAATCAACGTCACAGCATTACTCAACGCCACAGCATCACTCAACGCTACAGCATCACTCAATGTCACAGCATCACTCAACGCCACAGCATCACTCAGCACCACTCAACGCCACAGCACCACTGAATGCCACAGCATCACTCAGCACCACTGAATGCCACAGCATCACTCAGCACCACTGAATGCCACAGCATCACTCAGCACCACTGAAGGCCACAGCATCACTCACCACCAATGAACGCCACAGCATCACTCTGTGCAACCATTCAACAACTGGTTCTAATATGTTCTCTCAATGTTTCAAGCTTTATTACAAATGTCACAAAAAGATGTTAATATTTCACTTCTGTTCTTGGATTTTCATTATAATAAAATACACTGAACATAATCTTCCCAAAAGTTATTTACAAAAGTTTAAGCTATTGCCATTATAAATTACAATAACTTTTATTTAAGTATTATTTATTTAAAAAATAAAAGCCATTCTTATTTGTAATATTAATACATCTAAGTCATGTAAATACAACACATATTGCATTACAAATGCTATAGGTGTCACGTTTGTGAAAGTTAAAACTATTGGCATTGTAAATGACAAAGCTATTAATTTCGCTATTTTAAAAACCAACACATGAATAAAAAAATTGTCATTTACAATACCAATAGCTCAAACTTTCCTAATGCGAGACCTATTGCATTGCAAATGCTTGTTGCAAGTAGTAGTTAATAATACAAATTTATCATTTTGTAATGTTTATGGCCCCACTGGTGTAGATTTAACTTTTTGGAATGACTTTTCTATGCTTCTTTCCTCCCACGCATCTGCTGATTTAATTGTTGATGGTGATTGTAATCAACTCATGGATCCTTTTCTGGATCATAAATCTCAATCTAGATATATTTCAAATAAGATGCAGAAATCCTTTTATAAAGCTATATCTTCCAGAGGCCTAATTGACTCCTGGAGGATCTCTCATCCTGACACATTAGAATTCTCCTTTTTTTCCCCTGTACATGCATCCCACTCCCGTATAGATTATATATTTCTCACCCAACACACTTTCCAATTTATGACCCATTCTGAAATCGGCTCCATCCTTATCTCAGATCATGCCCCAGTTATACTTGATATTGACTACCCCTCACCTATTTCCAGTTCTCAACGTTGGCGCTTTAATAATTCCCTTCTTCTAGATTCCCAATTTAATGAGCAGTTTACTCTTTTTATGGAGGAATTTTTTCAAATTAACCTCAACTCTACATCTCAATTCCATTTCATTTGGGATGCCTTCAAAGCAGCCGTTAGGGGTTTTATTATTGATTTTGTCTCTCGCAAGAAGAAAAAAGCCCTCTCTCAATCATCTCTTATTCTTAAGCAAATAAAGGAGATAGAACACCTTTTTTTTTTACTTCTAACTCTCCCAATGCACTTTCCTATCTTATAAAAGCTAAAATTCAATTTAATAAACATTCATGGGATGCTGCATGTAATAATCTTCTCAAATTCAATGCGAAAATGTATGATGGGCGCAATAAAGCCGGTAAATCTCTTGCGAATTATCTCAAAATCAAGAAACAAAAATCCAAAATAGCTGTTATTACCGATAGTCAGGGGAATCGTCAATCCACTGATGATAAGATTCTTGATTGTTTTGTTCAATATTATTCCTCCTTATATACCCCCGAATCTTCACCATCCTCTGATAAAATTGATTCATTTTTTCAAGCCATTCCAAAATCTCCGGATGCCTCTGTAGATCTTTCTTCTCTTGATGCTCCCATCTCCGAAAATGACATCCTTCATGCCATTACTCTTTTACCTAAAGATAAATCACCAGGCCCTGATGGCTTCACTGCTCGCTTTTACTTACACTTCAAGTCTATTTTATTACCACACCTATTTTCTTTGATCACTAACTTTCTTTCTATGGGTGAATCTAAAGGCTCTTTTACACAATCAATGTTATGTTTACTCCCTAAAAAAGATAAGGATCCATCTCTTTGTAAAAACTATCGGCCCATCTCTTTAATCAATACTGATTGCAAAATATATGCGAAACTTCTAGCTATCCGATTAAATACTTTTATTCCTGACCTTGTCAACATTTATCAATCTGGTTTTGTTAAAGGTAGACCCATCACAGTTAATTCAAGGACTTTTCTTAATATTATTCATCTTGCGTCAAAACTGAATTCTCCTCTTGCTGCTATTACCCTTGATGCCGAGAAGGCATTTGACAGAGTTGCTTGGGATTATATGTTTGGTGCTCTCAGGTGACATGGTTTCAGTCCTCATTTTATTAAACTTATTCATTTGTTATACTCATCTCCCTCTACCTCTATTTGGGTCAATGGTGTTCAATCCTCTTACTTTCCCTTACATAGAGGCACTAGACAAGGTTGTCCTCTGTCTCCCCTTCTCTTTATTCTAGCATTAGAACCTTTTTTAGAACAAATTCGACGTTCTACATCTTACACTGGTTTTGTATATAAGAACATTGATATCAAACTCACTGCTTATGCAGATGATATACTACTCTATATCTCTAATCCTGATACCTCTTTACCTGCTCTTTTCTCTTTATTAAATAATTACTCTGAAGTTTCCGGTTATAAGTTGAATATGGATAAATGTGAAGTGCTACCCCTCAATACATTTTGTCTCCCTCATATGTTTCAGGGTCCTGGTTTCGAATGGAACCCTCAGTATATTAAATGTTTGGGTATTCTTTATACTAATACTATCAAGGAGACTATCAAAATTAATCACAAAGATATTCTTACAAAGCTCTCTTCTCTTATAGATCGTTGATCTCCATTATTTTTATCTTGGTGGGGTAGATTGGCAACCGTTAAGATGATGCTCCTCCCTATTGTCAACTTTTACCTCTCAATGCTTCCCATTTCTCTTCCCATGTACTTTTTTATATCTATTAATCGCATTTTTACTAAGTTCCTCTGGAATAATCGCAAATCTAGAATTTCTCTCTCTCGCCTTCAACAACCTAAGAACCTTGGTGGAGTTAACTTTTCTAATCTAGTTCGATTCCATTCTGCCTTCACTTTGAAACAAATATGGCCTTTCTTAACAAATTTGTCTCCCCTTCCTGTTACAGCTTGGAGTACAATAGAATTGGCTCAATTTTTACCTTTTTCTTTTCTCACAGCTACCCGTTTATCTCAGCCTCCTAAACTATATCTTTCCCCTATTTTCAAACATTCCAAAGCTCTTGCCCTGTCAATTTTTCGTTCTTCCTTTTCACAAGTGAAATTTCACTCTCTCACTCCGATATGGTATAATCATCTCTTAAAGATCAATAATAAAGCACTTTTTTGGAAAGAATGGATTGATAAAGGTATTCTTCTTTATGATCAACTTCTCACTGATAACTCTTTAATGGACTTCTCTGATATTCGTACATCCTACAATTTGTCTAATGCACACTCATCTCAATACCCTCTCCTCAAACGTGCTCTATCCACCCTCATATCTCAACACAGCTCCTTACCTGAAGTTGGCCCGTCTGACTTCCCCCCGCCAGATTTCACTATCCCTCTCAAAGCTGCTGCTATTTATAAGATTCTTTCCCGCTCTGCCATTGAGAACCCTAAATCTAAACTTGAGCTCATTTGGGAAAGGGATTTAATGCAGGAATTCTCTTTCCCAACTTGGGATTCTATCTGGTCCAAAATTCACACTGTCTCTCACTCAGCCAGTACTACTCAGACTTTATATTTTTTTAATAATCGACTTTTTTTTACCCCGACTGATTTATTTAAATTTAAAACCGCTGATAATAAGCACTGCTGGTCCTGTTCTTATGCTGATAGTGACTTCTTTCATATGTTCTTTCACTGTCCTTTGGTTAAATCCTTATGGTATCAAATATGGTCTAAGCTAAATGATATTTTATGTTTAAACCACCCTTTTAAAATTGTTCATATTTTCTTAGGTGGTTCTTCTCCTATTTGGAATGTTTCTCGCAATGTTATTAATTTTATTGATTTGTTCATAGCCATTTCTTCGCAGGTAATCACATCCAATTGGAAGGACACCTCAAAAATTCCATACAGTGATTGGAGGAATTTGTTGTGTCACCACCATAGACTTGATCGTGCTTTTGCTACCACAACTCCCCTTCTGATCAAAAAAGATTTATTGTGGTTACCTCTAACTGATTTCCTTTCTAGACAAGTTCCCTAATCCACTTTCATTGTTTCTGATTTGTTTGCCTTCCCCTTTCTTCTCCTCCCCTCTCTCTTTTTCCTTTTCTTTTCTTTGTTCCCCCCTTCCCCCTCTTTTCAAAATACATTTAAAAAGCATCTCCTCTTTGTATAATCTCCTATTAATCCATTTTTGGGATTTCTTTTTTGACTCTAGCATTATATAGTATAACTTTTGTTTTGATCAGTTTTCTATTGCCCCTTTGTTGTAATAATGTTCTACATGGTTAATTCGAATCAATAAAGCTTTCTAAACTAAAAATAAATAAGACAACAAGATTTTTGTAGACCAGTTGTGCAGTTACATAGCCACAGCTTTATAGATTACACAAATCAATACACCGCTCACAGGCGGGCAATCATCATTATCAGAAGGCATCACATGACACTTTTGCACACGTTTAATCTTCGACCCCGTTGACTTAGGTCCGTTCGAAGCTCAGGTCTGCTTGAGGCCACGCATCGTCTCTGTTAGGAGGAGAGCCTTCCCTGGCAGCCACCTGAATTAACTTGCACTGACTGCTTACCATGGCCAGCTGTGACCAACCAGGCTGCAAGTGCCAAGCCTGCCTTAGGAGGTAATCCCAACCTCTTCTGTGGCTGGCCGTGCCGCCTGACACCCCAAGGCGAGCTGAGTATAAGCAGCCCTATTCATACGTTCTTTGTCGCCTGGTTGTCTTAATTTTGTAGCGCGTTCTTGTATTTTCGCCACCGCTTGTATCTGCAACTTTTACCTATTACCCAACCTGAAAGTGAGTATCAATTGATTCCCCATGGCTTCAAATGTCCTTTTCTTGCCTCTCCGGCCTTACTCTGGGTTATGCCTCCTGTCAGCCTAGGCCCCATTTGCAGGCCATGCCTCTGAATTAACCCTGCCTTTTTTGAGGCTTGACAGAGACAGCAATCCCTCGTCTTTTGTTCACACACAGAATAGAAACCACAAGAGCAGCAGGGAAACAAGGTCCTTTCTCAATAGCAGGTATAACATGAGCAGCAGCATTGCGGGTATACCCAGGGCTTTAAGTGGGGAAAAAAAACTGGTGGTGCTCTAAAAGGTGTGTGGCAAATTTCTTAAAAGGGTGTGGCCTATCCACGTAGGGGCGTGGTCTAAATCAAGATAACTCGCATTGTGTGCAGGCCATCAGACGCACCGCAGGAGGTGGAGCCAGCATTGTGGCAGGCAGGCACAGCCCTATTGAGACCCAGGTGCTACTCCTCCCACCACTCTACATGCAGACGGGTCTATTCAGCCTTGTGCTGTCTCAACCAACCTCCTGGAGCCGCCCCCATCCCCTGTCACTCACACACCAGACAGTCAATACACAACCAGGCAGAGGCACACAGAAAGGTTGAACAGGAAAATAGCCACTTTGTAAAAGTGCTATTTCCAAACTTAGAATTTAAAAACCATCTTCACTAAAGGATATGTTATTAAATTCTGAGTTCAGGGATACTAGATTCCATATGTATATGCCGTTATGGGAAGATATGCAGGTAAATATGTTACACAGCATTCCCCATGTTATCCTAGGGGCAAGATAGCCTTTCAATAGTGAAAAACGAAATTGGCAGTATTTCACTATCAAGACATGTTACCCACACTAGTAACACAAAACAAAAACCGGGACGTCTTGTCACCCTACCTTTGACCTTTGAGGCCCGAAAATAGAGCCCCCTAGAGCCCCCTTTAGAGGCCCCCCAAAAAACTGGGGGTGGGCTCAGACTCCCACTGACCCCCCTCACTTAAAGCTCTGGGTATACCTCACACACAGAGCAGGTACAGCACATGCTTCCCTCACACACCCAACATCATTTCAATCTGGCTTCAATCAAGGCTGCAGCACAGAAACAGCGCTGCTACATGGCATCAATGATGCGCTTCGTGTACTTGACTCGGGTAGCTCTTTTCTCTTTATCCTGCTTGACCTCTCTGTAGTCTTTGACACTGTAAACCGTGATACCCTTCTTAACAATCTAAAACATTGAATGGGTTTTGAAGACGTAGTTCTTAAATGGTTTGAATCGTACCTCACGGACCAATTTCAGAAGACCAAAATTGAAAACTATCTCTCAACATCTAAGGCTGTTGATCATGGTGTTCCCCAAGGCTCTATCCTTGCTCCCACCCTCTTCAATCACTTCATGGAACCTCTAGGACAGAGCTTTCCAAACACTGTGTCGTGACACAGTACTGTGTCGCCTGCCATGTGTGGGTGTGTCGCATGAAAATGAATAGACACGGTCTATTCATTGATTTTGCAGAACAGTACTGCTCATGTCAGTGACACAGTACAACTAACCCACAGCTCATCTGACAACTCCAGAAGCAGAGGCTGCGCTTTTCCTGGTGGGGGAATGAAATGGCCTGCCTTCCTCTTGTTGTTTCCTGCCTGGGGATTGTGCAGGGTGGGGGCGGGGAATGGTCCTGGTGACTGACGAAGGGTTCTGCATTTTGGTGCATTGGACATTTCCTCCTCTAGCGGTCAGAGGGCACCCCTGTGGCGCCTGAGCACCAGGGTAGAGAAGGGGTACGGACAGGGTCAGCAACGGGTATGAGAGAGCAGAACCCTGAACCTGTCAGACTTCAGGCACGAAAGAGTACAAGGCACATCCATTAGGCTTGAGAGGGCACAGTCACCCAATGTCATACACAGGCACAAGAGAAGGTCAGAGATAGCCGCTTTCAGACTCCGGTCACGAGAGCGTGCAAAGTTCAGCTACTGCCAGACACCGGACACAACCTTTGCCAGACTCCGGGCGCGAGAGCGCGCAGGGCTCAGCTACTGCCAGACACCGGACATGACGGCAAGGAGGGAGGGCAAAGGGGTACAACCTTGTGGGACTCTATCCCCAAGAGCGCGCACACCATGACAAGTAGGCATGAGATGGTGCGGGTCACACATGAGCACAAGAGAGCTCGATGGTCAGTCAGTGTCAGACATCAGGTACAAGACAGCATAGGGCTCTGCCACTGCTATATACCGGGAATGAGAGAGCGTGGGGAACAGGCACTGTCAGACGCTGGGCACAAGAGCGCGCCGAGCTCAGCAGCTGGCAGACACCAGCATGAGACAGCATGGGCACATCACCTGAAAGAGAGCAGGTGGGAGAACCCAGGGGCACGATCACTGTCAGACACCGCGCACCAGAGCACGGGACTCAGTTATGCAAGGACACAAGAAAATACGAGACTTGGAGATTGTCAGACACCAGCAGAAGTCCACAAGATATAGCCTCTGTCAGACATTGAGCAGGACATAGCAGGGTGCAAAGCCACTGTCAGGCACCGGGTACGTCTCTTGAGCTAGGACTGTGCACGCCCACAATCAGGCAACGTGCACAGTTAGGAATGACACTCAATCGGGGTCAAACACCAGGCACATAAACCCTGGCACTCGCCAAGCATCTGAGAGAACTAGGGACAGCTCTATGCAACACCTTTCACAAGGAAACCAGGACGCAGGCTCTATTGGACATGAATGTGCAATTCCAAAATGACACCACACCGCACTGTGTACTATCCGAGCCCACTTGTATGTCAATAATTGTCCACTCCACAGACCCAGGTGAAGCAAATGCCGGTTCACTTTCAATGGGACTGCAACAGAACTTCTCCATATGAATACATACTTTTAATGGTCCAGGCAGCACATTTAAAGAGGGCAGGATAATTTAATCCTAAAGGGCCCGCACAATCACTTCTTAACAAGGCTGGTTCACTTTAATGTGAGAGTAACAGAACGTCCACATTAAGCACTATATGTTGGTGAGACATTCACAAGAGATCAAGGCAGGGATTCTGTACTTTCATTAACAGAGTACAGCTCTTTTCAACCGAGTGGGTGTGCATTTAATGTGGCCCCACAGTCATTTCCCATCAAGGCTAGTTCACTTTTAAGGGAGGGTGGTAGAACTTCTAAGATGGGCGTGTATACTCTTTACTGGAGCATTCCCAGAAGCTAGCAGCAGTTTGGAAATATATGTGTGTTATCTTACATATCACATAAAAAAATATGAAAGGTTTTCGTGAGATATGTTGTGTCCCCATATATTTTGTTATTTACAATTTCTATGACATATGTATTTGTCCTTATCTCTTATATACAGTTAATTTAACATTCGGTTTGCTAGTAAAACTGAATTACTGTGTCACGAAATGATGCACGTCTAAAAATGCAGTTAATTTGACCTCTGGTTTGCTAGTAAAACTGCATTACTGTGTCGCGAAATGATGCATGTCTAGAAAGTGTGTCACAAACATGAAAAGTTTGGAAAGCTCTGCTCTAGGAGAACTACTACAAAAGTCTGGGATACCCCATCACCTCTATGCAGACGACACCCAACTCTACCACAAGGTGTCCTCCGCACATGACATTTCACTCCTCGCCACCACCCTCAACTCTATCCAGGAATGGATGACAACTCACCACCTAAAACTAAATTCTTCAAAAACGGAGCTCCTTTTTTATCTCAAACTCAAACTCCCCACCTCCTGTACAATCTTGGAGGGATAATCTGAACATTCTGAACTGCAAACCTACCATAGTTGATAGTGCTTAATCCCTAGAAGTCACCCTGGACAAGAGAGTTAACCACCATTCCCAAATCAACACCATGGCCAAAAATGCAAAATACCAACTTTGTGTTCTCAGGGGTATCCGACGCTTCATTCCTGAACAAGACTTCAAAAACATTGTTCAATTGTTAATACTCTCCAGACTTGACTATTGCAACTTATTCCTTGTGGGCCTCCCCAAGATTCACCTTTCTCCTTTGAATTCCATCCTTCATTCAGCAGCGCACTTCATCTATGAGGCCAAAAGAAACAACCACATCACGCCTATGCATCTAACTCTTTGCTGGCTTCCTATTGAAGTCAGGTCTTTAGTTAAGATTGTAGCACAGAAAGTACAAAGTTCCCCAAGAGTGCTAAAAGGAGGGGACAAGGAGTGTGTAACCTAAAGTGGGTAGAGTCAGGGAGCGAAGAGCTCCCTTGTTAGAACTCAGAGGCCTCACACACCCAACGAGCTAGATGTCATGCTTCATCATTGGCCTCTTGCTCCTCGACAGGCTGGGGCTGCAATGCCTGACGGGCGCCACGAGGGCGCTCTTTGTCGGAGATCTTCAATTCAGGCCAACGGTTGAGTGCATGTGAGGGGGAGAAATAAGGGTGTAGTCTAGTGGAGAGTGTGAGATTAAAAAAGGTGAGTCAATTCACAAAGATTTTTATTGGCGTGACTGATTCCCTTGATTAAAACCGGGAGGTTCTGCATTGAAGGGAACAGCTGGTCGGCGCCTGTGTTCGAGCGCTTCGCGTGTGGGTAGGTTGCAAGCCAGGGTCTGCACTGCCAACAGGGTACCTTCCCTATTGTGCTGCCCCACGGGAACAGACTGCGAGGCCCATTAGGGACTTCTAGTAGGGTTTTCCCTTCAATGCAGAACCTCCCGGTATGCCCCTTTACAGACCCTGAGAGGTTGTATCGCTTCATTTTCACTTGTATATTGTTCACTGTGTAGTACTTACTGTTTTAGGTCCTGAAGAATTGCGCTATTAAGCAAGAAACATGTCGACCTGATCAGAGGGTCGAGGTAGTTTCCCTGTGCCAGCTACAGCCTCTATCTCCCCTCCCACCTTTTAATCAAGGGAATCAGTCACGCCAATAAAAATCTTTGTGAATTGACTCACCTTTTTTAATCTCACACTCTCCACTAGACTATACCCTTATTTCTCCCCCTCACATGCACTCAACCGTTGGCCTGAACTGAAGATCTCCGACAAAGAGCGCCCTCGTGGCGCCCGTCAGGCATTGCAGCGCCAGCCTGTCGAGGAGCAAGAGGCCAATGATGAAGCATGACATCTAGCTCGCTGGGTGTGTGAGGCCTCTGAGTTCTAACAAGGGAGCTCTTCGCTCCCTGACTCTACCCACTTTAGGTTACACACTCCTTGTCCCCTCCTTTTAGCACTCTTGGGGAACTTTGTACTTTCTGTGCTACATGTTTGACTGGACGTGTACACTGGACCCCATTAAATATTGTCCAGAATTGGTCCCCCTTCTTGTATTGACTTTAGTTAAGATTGCCTTTGTCACACATAAAGCCATTCATACTTTCACCGCTCGCTATCTAGGTAACAAACTAAAACTTTCAGGTGGACCAAGACCCTGACGTAATGCGGAAACTTACTGCTCGAACCTCCGACTTTCAAACAGGAAAGACTTATGGTACAGTCTTTCTACGGTAGTGCGACCTGAATTTGGAATTCACTTCCTCGATACCTCCGTATTACCACCTCTTTCAGCATCTTCAAAAAGGAACTTAAACCCCTTCTCTTCCAAAGACACTGTTACCAATAATTCTCTGACTGTTTCATGTTCCACAGTGGTGGAATATGTACTTGTGAAACCCTAATCACTCCAACTTTAGTTTGAAAATGTATAATTTCTAGTGAATCTATATTTTGTAAATATGTAACCTTCACTCTGAGTAACTACAGTAGTTATATGTCTTGTCACCACTACCATGTTACCTGTAATGTCTGATCTTATGCACTTTTCTTTATTATGAAGTGCTCTGACACCGCTGAGTAAAGTATGTGCTATGTAAAATTGCATAACTAAATAAAAAAATGTACATGACAGGAAAACGCAGGGTAAGCTCCTCTCATATGCCAGCCATGCAGTACCCCACAGGTAGCACTGCACACCAGTGCTTTAAATGGAAATATAGAACTGCAGGGACTCACTATTCAGAATACCTATTTGCCCCTGAAAAATGCCATTACTCTCTCCGCAATACCTTCAGACACAGGACAGGTGGTGTACTGTCAGAGGCTGTGCAAACCTTCCCACCCAGACTTGGCTAAAGGTGGGCAGCAGCAGTACAAGATTACCCCGAACACATGTCCAGCAGATTTGTCCTTGTTTTGGTGGTATTACCACATCACTTTGAGTCAGGAAGTTTGTAACATGTGCAGTAATCTGTTTACTGCTTTTTAGGTCTCACATAGACAGCGCGCATGTGATACACTAGGAGAGGGCCTTTGGCAATCGGTCTTGACTGTTCAAGCACTCGCACTCATGCTTGTGCTGGCATCCACTTTGCGGAAGCGAGCAGCGGCACGCATGCTAATTGTTGAAAACAGATTGCCTGTGCGCCACTGCTCGCTCTCGTGGATGCCAGCACAAGCACGAGCGCTCGCCTCGACTCCTCGTGATATAGCGCTCTCCTCTATCACCTCCTGGGAGGTGCATGCCATGCCTGTAGGGGCTTTCTCCTTTCTTCTGTGCCCATCCGGTTAAACCTCTTGTGAGAATTATCCTTCCACAAGAATGTTTTGTGTGTCACTACATCTACCTTCCGTCATATCGCCACCGCGATCCTCCGCCCACGAGTGCCTCTTGCTAGCTGTTACTATTACTTTTGTCCCATTTTCAGGAGCACCAGGCTTGCGATACAGCATTCACTTCAGCATATCGTTTTCCTGTGCTCACGGGGCCTTCCGAGATGTGACTTTGTCATGTTTTTTTCGAACATAAATCATCTCTAGCGGCCTGTCTAGGCAGCATGTGCCAGTTCAGTAATTCTAGATTTGCAGAGACCTTGAATGCTTAAAAGATACGCTTTATACAGTTCCGGTTACTAGATGGCCTTTTGGCAGCTCGCGTTACTGTGATCGCAACAATGTTGCAGTTGACGCACAAATTGCAGCTACTTCGTTTTTTTTCTACTGGATGTATTCCACCGGCTTTGGTATTTAACAAGTTTGTTTCTGCTCAGTGGCTACTTTGCCCTCTGGTCTGCCCGCGCCATTTCTACTCTACACTAAGTAGCCCTCCACACCTTATTCTTGAAATGTTGCCTTTTCCTTGCTAAGATGTATCGTCTGCGTTTGACGGTTACGCTGTAAAATATAAATATTCCAGGACTTCCACATGTCTACTAGACTAGAGAGAGTTTATTCCTCCCATTACTCAAACCTTGTTTACGGAGTCCTTCTACACACTCACATTCTGTAAACAGGCCTTTAAATCTTACTCTTATCTTGTCACATTTGGTGTGCATTCAAAGACAGAGGTCAAATGTTAAGCTCTCCGGGAGCTTGGCGCTTACTTTTATTTCCGACTTCAAAGTTAGATAATTTATGTGACCATCATACTAAGTATTCATGTTTGAGAGGGTGTGTTTTTTTCCCCTAACAAACTATAAACAAGCATTAGAAATGCAATCGGGCTCGGATTTATTTGAGTTTGAGCTAATGGCATTGTAAATGCCAATGTATTGTTGCTATGTGTTATGGAGTGTGTTCATGTGGTGTGTACTGCCAGTAATCTCCTTGTGAGTGTGCGAATATTGCACCACTTGCCTGTGATGTCCTTCTTGTGAGTGTGAGAAGCTTGCACCTCTGCTGCCTGTGGTCTCCTTGTGAGTGTAAGAAGCTTGCACTGCTGCTGCCTGTGATGTCGTTCTTGTGAGTGGGAGAAGATTGCACCTCAGCTGCCTGTGGTCTCCTTGTGAGTCTATGCACTGTCATCGCTAGCCTGTAGATATGCACTGTCATCGCTAGCCTGTAGATATGCATTGGCGTCACTAGCCTGTGCGTATGCACCGTCATCGCTAGCCTGTAGATATGCACTGTCATCGCTAGCCTGTAGATATGCGCTGTCATTGCTATCCTGTAGATATGCGCTGTCGTCGCTAGCCTGTAGATATGCATTATCATAGCTAGCCTGTAGATATGCACTGTCATCGCTAGCCTGTAGATATGCACTGTCATTGCTAGCCTGTAGATATGCATTGGCTTCACTAGCCTGTAGATATGCACCGTCATCGCTAGCCTGTAGATATGCACTGTCATTGCTAACCTGTAAATATGCATTGGCTTCACTAGCCTGTAGATATGCACCGTCATCGCTAGCCTGTAGTTATGCACTGTCATCGCTAGCCTGTAGATATGCCCTGTCATCGCTAGCCTGTAGATATGCTCTGTCATCGCTAGCCTGTAGATATGCACTGTCATCGCTAGCCTAGCTAGATATGCATTGGCTTCACTAGCCTGTAGGTATGCACCGTCATCGCTAGCCTGTAGATATGCACTGTCATCGCTAGCCTGTAGATATGCGCTGTCATTGCTATCCTGTAGATATGCGCTGTCGTCGCTAGCCTGTAGATATGCATTATCATCGCTAGCCTGTAGATATGCACTGTCATCGCTAGCCTGTAGATATGCTCGGTCATCGCTAGCATGTAGATATGCACTGTCATGGCTAGCCTGTAGATATGCATTGGCTTCACTAGCCTGTAGATATGCACCGTCATCGCTAGTCAGTAGATATGCCATGTCATCGCTAACCTGTAGATATGCATTGGCTTCACTAGCCTGCAGTTATGCACTGTCATCGCTAGCCTGTAGATATGCGCTGTCATCGCTAGCCTGTAGATATGCTCTGTCATCGCTAGCCTGTAGATATGCTCTGTCATTGCTAGCCTGTAGATATCCATTGGCTTCACTAGCATGTAGATATGCACTGTCATCGCTAGCCTGTAGATATGCACTGTCATCGCTAGCCTGTAGATATGCTCTGTCATCGCTAGCCTGTAGATATGCACTGTTATCGCTAGCCTGTAGATATGCATTGGCTTCGCTAGCCTGTAGATATGCATTGGCTTCGCTAGCCTGTAGATATGCACTGTCATCGCTAGCCTGTAGATATGCTCTGTCATCGCTAGCCTGTAGATATGCATTGGCTTCACTAGCCTGTAGTTATGCACTGTCATCGCTAGCCTGTAGATATGCTCTGTCATCGCTAGCCTGTAGATATGCACTGTCATCGCTAGCCTGTAGATATGCACTGTCATCGATAGCCTGTAGATATGCACTGTCATCGCTAGCCTGTAGATATGCATTGGCTTCAAAAGCCTGTAGATATGCACTGTCATCGCTAGCCTGTAGATATGCTCTGTCATTGCTAGCCTGTACATATGCATTGTCATCGCTAGCCTGTAGATATGCACTGTCATCGCTAGCCTGTAGATATGCACTGTCATCGCTAGCCTGTAGATATGCACTGTCATCGCTAGCCTGTAGATATGCACTGCCATCGCTAGCCTGTAGATATGCACTGTCATCGCTAGCCTGTAGATATGCACTGTCATCGCTAGCCTGTAGATATGCACTGTCATCGCTAGCCTGTAGATATGCATTGGCTTCAAAAGCCTGTAGATATGCACTGTCATCGCTAGCCTGTAGATATGCTCTGTCATTGCTAGCCTGTACATATGCATTGTCATCGCTAGCCTGTAGATATGCACTGTCATCGCTAGCCTGTAGATATGCACTGTCATCGCTAGCATGTAGCTATGCACTGTCATCGCTAGCCTGTAGCTATGCACGGTCATCGCTAGCCTGTAGCTATGCACTGTCATCGCTAGCCTGTAGATATGCTCTGTCATCGCTAGCCTGTAGATATGCACTGTCATCGCTAGCCTGTAGATATGCACTGACTTTGCTAGCCTGTAGATATGCACTGTCATCGCTAGCCTGTAGGTATGCTCTGTCATCGCTAGCCTGTAGATATGCACTGTCATCGCTAGCCTGTAGATATGCGCTGTCATTGCTATCCTGTAGATATGCGCTGTCGTCGCTAGCCTGTAGATATGCATTATCATAGCTAGCCTGTAGATATGCACTGTCATCGCTAGCCTGTAGATATGCACTGTCATTGCTAGCCTGTAGATATGCATTGGCTTCACTAGCCTGTAGATATGCACCGTCATCGCTAGCCTGTAGATATGCACTGTCATCGCTAGCCTGTAGATATGCATTGGCTTCAAAAGCCTGTAGATATGCACTGTCATCGCTAGCCTGTAGATATGCTCTGTCATTGCTAGCCTGTACATATGCATTGTCATCGCTAGCCTGTAGATATGGACTGTCATCGCTAGCCTGTAGATATGCACTGTCATCGCTAGCATGTAGCTATGCACTGTCATCGCTAGCCTGTAGCTATGCACGGTCATCGCTAGCCTGTAGCTATGCACTGTCATCGCTAGCCTGTAGATATGCTCTGTCATCGCTAGCCTGTAGATATGCACTGTCATCGCTAGCCTGTAGATATGCACTGACTTTGCTAGCCTGTAGATATGCACTGTCATCGCTAGCCTGTAGATATGCTCTGTCATCGCTAGCCTGTAGATATGCACTGTCATCGCTAGCCTGTAGATATGCGCTGTCATTGCTATCCTGTAGATATGCGCTGTCGTCGCTAGCCTGTAGATATGCATTATCATAGCTAGCCTGTAGATATGCACTGTCATCGCTAGCCTGTAGATATGCACTGTCATTGCTAGCCTGTAGATATGCATTGGCTTCACTAGCCTGTAGATATGCACCGTCATCGCTAGCCTGTAGATATGCACTGTCATTGCTAACCTGTAAATATGCATTGGCTTCACTAGCCTGTAGATATGCACCGTCATCGCTAGCCTGTAGTTATGCACTGTCATCGCTAGCCTGTCGATATGCGCTGTCATCGCTAGCCTGTAGATATGCTCTGTCATCGCTAGCCTGTAGATATGCACTGTCATCGCTAGCCTAGCTAGATATGCATTGGCTTCACTAGCCTGTAGGTATGCACCGTCATCGCTAGCCTGTAGATATGCACTGTCATCGCTAGCCTGTAGATATGCGCTGTCATTGCTATCCTGTATATATGCGCTGTCGTCGCTAGCCTGTAGATATGCATTATCATCGCTAGCCTGTAGATATGCACTGTCATCGCTAGCCTGTAGATATGCTCGGTCATCGCTAGCATGTAGATATGCACTGTCATCGCTAGCCTGTAGATATGCATTGGCTTCACTAGCCTGTAGATATGCACCGTCATCGCTAGTCAGTAGATATGCCATGTCATCGCTAACCTGTAGATATGCATTGGCTTCACTAGCCTGCAGTTATGCACTGTCATCGCTAGCCTGTAGATATGCGCTGTCATCGCTAGCCTGTAGATATGCTCTGTCATCGCTAGCCTGTAGATATGCTCTGTCATCGCTAGCCTGTAGATATGCATTGGCTTCACTAGCATGTAGATATGCACTGTCATCGCTAGCCTGTAGATATGCACTGTCATCGCTAGACTGTAGATATGCTCTGTCATCGCTAGCCTGTAGATATGCACTGTTATCGCTAGCCTGTAGATATGCATTGGGTTCGCTAGCCTGTAGATATGCATTGGCTTCGCTAGCCTGTAGATAGGCACTGTCATCGCTAGCCTGTAGATATGCTCTGTCATCGCTAGCCTGTAGATATGCATTGGCTTCACTAGCCTGTAGTTATGCCCTGTCATCGCTAGCCTGTAGATATGCTCTGTCATCGCTAGCCTGTAGATATGCACTGTCATCGCTAGCCTGTAGATATGCACTGTCATCGCTAGCCTGTAGATATGCACTGTCATCGCTAGCCTGTAGATATGCATTGGCTTCAAAAGCCTGTAGATATGCACTGTCATCGCTAGCCTGTAGATATGCTCTGTCATTGCTAGCCTGTACATATGCATTGTCATCGCTAGCCTGTAGATATGCACTGTCATCGCTAGCCTGTAGATATGCACTGTCATCGCTAGCCTGTAGATATGCACTGCCATCACTAGCCTGTAGATATGCACTGTCATCGCTAGCCTGTAGATATGCACTGTCATCGCTAGCCTGTAGATATGCACTGTCATCGCTAGCCTGTAGATATGCATTGGCTTCAAAAGCCTGTAGATATGCACTGTCATCGCTAGCCTGTAGATATGCTCTGTCATTGCTAGCCTGTACATATGCATTGTCATCGCTAGCCTGTAGATATGCACTGTCATCGCTAGCCTGTAGATATGCACTGTCATCGCTAGCATGTAGCTATGCACTGTCATCGCTAGCCTGTAGCTATGCACGGTCATCGCTAGCCTGTAGCTATGCACTGTCATCGCTAGCCTGTAGATATGCTCTGTCATCGCTAGCCTGTAGATATGCACTGTCATCGCTAGCCTGTAGATATGCACTGACTTCGCTAGCCTGTAGATATGCACTGTCATCGCTAGCCTGTAGATATGCTCTGTCATTGCTAGCCTGTAGATATGCACTGTCATCGCTAGCCTGTAGATATGCATTGGCTTCACTAGCCTGTAGATATGCACTGTCATCGCTAGCCTGTAGATATGCACTGTCATCGCTAGCCTGTAGAAATGCACTGTTATCGCTAGCCTGTAGATATGCATTGGCTTCGCTAGCCTGTAGATATGCACTGTCATTGCTAGCCTGTAGATATGCTCTGTCATCGCTAGCCTGTAGATATGCATTGGCTTCACTAGCCTGTAGTTATGCACTGTCATCGCTAGCCTGTAGATATGCTCTGTCATCGCTAGCCTGTAGATATGCACTGTCATCGCGAGCCTGTAGATATGCACTGTCATCGCTAGCCTGTAGATATGCATTGGCTTCAAAAGCCTGTAGATATGCACTGTCATTGCTAGCCTGTAGATATGCATTGGCTTCACTAGCCTGTAGATATGCTCTGTCATTGCTAGCCTGTAGATATGCATTAGCTTCACTAGCCTGTAGATATGCACTGTCATCGCTAGCCTGTAGATATGCATTGGCTTCACGCTGCACTACGCACCACGCCTCTGCACTACGCACTACGCCTCTGCACTACGCACTACGCCTCTGCACTACGCCTCTGCACTACGCACTACGCCTCTGCACTACGCACTACGCCTCTGCACTACGCACTACGCCTCTGCACTACGCACTACGCCTCTGCACTACGCACTACGTCTCTGCACTACGCCTCTGCACTACGCCTCTGCACTACGCACTATGCCTCTGCACTACGCACTACGCCTCTGCACTACGCACTATGCCTCTGCACTACGCCTCTGCACTACGCACTACGCCTCTGCACTACGCACTACGCCTCTGCACTCTGCACTACGCAGTACGCCTCTGCACTACGCACTACGCCTCTGCACTACGCACTACGCCTCTGCACTACGCACTCTGCACTACGCACTCTGCACTACGCACTACGCCTCTGCACTACGCACTACGCCTCTGCACTACGCACTACGCCTCTGCACTACGCACTACGCCTCTGCACTACGCACTACGCCTCTGCACTACACACTAAGCCCCTGCACTACACACTACGCCTCTGCACTACGCCTCTGCACTACGCACCACGCCTCTGCACTACGCCTCTGCACTACACACTACGCCTCTGCACTACGCCTCTGCACTACACACTACGCCTCTGCACTACGCCACTGCACTACGCACTACGCCTCTGCACTCTGCACTACGCACTACGCCTCTGCACTACGCACTACGCCTCTGCACTACGCCTCTGCACTACGCCTCTGCACTACGCACTACGCCTCTGCACTCTGCACTACGCCTCTGCACTCTGCACTACGCCTCTGCACTATGCCTCTGCACTACGCCTCTGCACTCTGCACTACGCACTACGCCTCTGCACTACGCACTACGCCTCTGCACTACGCACTACGCCTCTGCACTACGCACTACGCCTCTGCACTCTGCACTACGCCTCTGCACTACGCACTACGCCTCTGCACTCTGCACTACGCCTCTGCACTCTGCACTACGCACTACACCTCTGCACTCTGCACTACGCCTCTGCACTACGCACTACGCCTCTGCACTACGCACTACGCCTCTGCACTCTGCACTACACACTACGCCTCTGCACTACGCACTACACCTCTGCACTACGCCTCTGCACTACGCCTCTGCACCACGCCTCTGCACTACGCACTACGCCTCTGCACTACGCACTACGCCTCTGCACTACGCACTACGCCTCTGCACTACGCACTACGCCTCTGCACTACGCACTACGCCTCTGCACTCTGCACTACGCCTCTGCACTACGCACTACGCCTCTGCACTACGCCTCTGCACTACGCACTACGCCTCTGCACTATGCACTATGCCTCTGCACTACGCCTCTGCACTACGCACTACGCCTCTGCACTACGCACTCTGCACTACGCACTACGCCTATGCACTACGCCTCTGCACTACGCACGACGCCTCTGCACTACGCCTCTGCACTACGCACTACGCCTCTGCACTACGCACTACGCCTCTGCACTACGCACTACACCTCTGCACTACGCCTCTGCACTACGCACTACGCCTCTGCACTACGCCTCTGCACTACGCACTACGCCTCTGCACTACGCACTACGCCTCTGCACTACGCCTCTGCACTACGCCTCTGCACTACGCACTACGCCTCTGCACTACGCACTCTGCACTACGCACTACGCCTATGCACTATGCACTACGCCTCTGCACTGCGCACTACGCCTCTGCACTACGCCTCTGCACTACGCACTATGCCTCTGCACTACGCCTCTGCACTACGCACTATGCCTCTGCACTACGCCTCTGCACTACGCACTACGCCTCTGCACTACGCACTACGCCTCTGCACTACGCACTCTGCACTACGCACTACGCCTATGCACTATGCCTCTGCTCTACGCACTACACCTCTGCACTACGAACTACGCCTCTGCACTATGCACTACGCACTACACCTCTGCACTACGCACTACGCCTCTGCACTACGCCTCTGCACGACGCACCAAATCTGATGCATGTGATTATCTACAAAAAACACAGCAGTGCACACGCTCCCACCACCATCTGCCTTCAATTACCGGCACCTCGGACAGCTGGTAATTGAGGATTTAGGTATTCTTCTGCCGAACACTTTATGCAGCGCTCGCACCATCTGGATTGCATTACACGGCCACTCTGACAGCTCCTAATTAAGATTAATCACTCTGCCGTGCTCGTTCTCGCACAGAATATGCCACATCGGGCACGAGTAAATTACTTACAGCCTATCAGGTCAACACTATTAAATACACAGCACAGCGAAGACGAATCACTAGGCAGATTCCATAAAAAACTAAGGAATGTGCCAGCCTGGACCCCTTTCTGCATTGAACACATTAGGGCTCGCAAGCTCCGCCTCCACGAAGTGGAGGCTTAGGCCCGAGCCCTAAAAAAGAAACTAACTGTGCTGATTCAGAATATATAAATTAGAACAAACTAAGCACTTTTTTGTAATTCTGAAGTGTGGTGGAAACACATTTTTGAATTCAGTAAAAACACAACAATGCACTAGGTGATGACCTTTGCACACGTTATAGTTTCTTTGATGTAAAACAGTATTTCGGTGCAAATGTAAAGGTCACTTTAATTGAAAATGTGTTTACTGTAATGGCAGTGCGCTACCACACCATGCATACACCACTACACACCCTTCCATTCTGTGCCATGCCACTCCATTCTGCAACACTTAACGCTCCACTCCGCTACCTCTATCAATAAAACAATTTTTTAAAATATTTTATTCTTTCTTCCTTCATTGATATACACATACAAACCAAATGTATAATAGTTTCTTCCCATTGATTGCATAGTCTGCAGGGAGTCAGCTTGGTTGGTCTCAGCCAAAGCATTGCATGCATTAGTCCTAGAAGGTAGTCAAATCTTGCTTTCATGAATATATTTTTTGTTTTTACTGTCCAAGGTATTTCTAGATATGGCTGAGCTTTAAGGATCGTGTATTCATTCACTATCATCCAGGCATGTGTTCGCTTAGTAAATAACTCTTTACCCTTCAGAAGAGATAGATGTTTTGTTATTCTATTAATTATTTTTCAAAAGATCGTGGTGTTAGTGTAATTTCCCAAATCTCGTGTGTGACAACTCTTTCAATTGCTGTTTGAAGATATTTATAACAAGCATTGGAATAGCCAATAGGTCTCGCCTTTGGAGCCTTATAAGTATTTAGTTATGCAATACAATATCCTTGGTGCAACAACATCAACTGTTGCATGTCTAAACATTTATAAGGTCCCAAAGGCGAGACCTATTGGCTATTCCAATGCTTGTTTAACATGGATCCAACTACAGTTAAATTATGGCAAGGGTTAAAATGCCCCCATGAAGACCTGGGAGTATGTGCATGCTGCAGGATGTGGTCTAGTGGCTAAATTGCTGCTCTTTGACCCGTAGATCTGGGCTCTTATCCTGTTTCAGCACTTGTCCAAACATGGCTTAGGGCTTATGATTATGGGCCAATCATTGCATCTTCTTGTGCCTGAAACAATACATTTGTGTAATGTAAACACCTCCAAAGAACAGTACATTGTTTAATGCTGTCCCCAATACCTCCGCAGCCCATCTCGTCCCAGTCATTTGTAAATGAGTTGTGTCAGCCTCTCCCCAGGCAACACATGACATAATTCACAAAAAGGCACCTCTAACCCCTCCTCTGTGTTCCCCCTCAGGCCCTCCTCAACAAGAGGGCTCATAATTGTCACCAGCCCAAGGCCCTCATCCTGATCTTTTGTTCACATCCTAAAGATGGCTGATCTGCCCTGACTGAGCCATGGTTTGTCCTGGCCACAGGTAAATATGCAGTAAGCTGTACTTTCTTGTGGGGAAGGCAGATTTACTGCTTTGTACAGCTGTTGTTGCAGGGTTTAGGGCTGTGTGGGCATTGGCCTGGGAGCCTCTCAAGAGGTTTGTGGCAGAGCCAATAGTGGAACTGGGCTGAACTCAAAGTATTTCCTCGTGGTACGGACGCGGTGCAAAAGGCTGGCATCTGGAGCTTCATCAGAGGTTGGTGGCTCCTGCTCCAACCACTGTTTGGCCTCTGTGCTCCACAGTGGATCACCTCACCTCATATGGCTCCCACCTTACAAGTCATGGCAGCCTACCTAACTTTGGAGTGTGGGGGAATGCATGGCTTTCTTTCCTAGCCCATGCAATTGACTTAAATACCTGTGTCTAGCAGGGTTGTGTGACATGACACCGGGTCTTTTTGGTTGATGATGACTTTATCCATACGGGCTGGCAAACTATAGGACTTCTTTCTGGTAAAAATTAAACCCACTGACGTTCACCTAGAATTCAGAAGAATGATTGAGGACAGGAATTTTCCAACTAGACCTTAAAGAACACCCGGATGCACTATCTTCATGAAGACAGGACACACAAGGTGACTCCCATACATTCAGTCCCCTTGACAGAATTTTGACCTAAATTGATAAAGCCCCTATGTTACAATAAAATCAGTACTATCGGTGGCAAAGGTGTGTGTGTGGTGCTACACAGCCACAGAAAGTGTGCTGGACGTTGGTAATAGAGCAGAGCCATAGCTCAGTAGATATGGCGCTCCCCTGCTGTTTCGCTCTCATACAATGTCGCGGAGCAACTGAGGTTGCATTAGATATCAGTAAATCTGCCCCTAAGTCTCTAACTGCTCTATGTTGTATACCTTTGAGTGTTCTTTTATCTTCTATGTCAGAATTTTCTGATTTAAGAAATTTTGAATATTTTCAGTGCCCCCTGTTTGACTAGACAGAAGGCTTTATTTGCCTTTTTAGAACCCCTGAAAAGCATGGCATTTTTAGTAAAATATCTTTGTTTTGCTATACTAATGTTTTCAAATATATCTTCATTTGTCACAGTTTTCATTTTTAGGTCTGGCTACAGACAACTTTTAGGTTGTGAGAGACCTCTTGTCACCAAGTATTCAAAAAAGACCAATGGGATGAAATCAAGAGAGACAGTGGCCTTTGGGCCATCCCTTCAACTTCCATGTGTCTTTCATGGATTGCTATTGATTGGATGGGATGTCCATTAAGGCCATCGCATTCCATGGATGACTACATTTACATCATTGTTCCAATTAGGTTTTGGTGGTGGGACATCAAGAAGACAACATTCTGTTAGACTGAAGATGGAACATGGCATGTAGCTTTTAATTGATAACCAGTGTGTATTCTTTGAGGCAATTACACTGTTGACCCAGTGACATTTTAGTTGCTGATTTATAACTTCTTTTTTAAGTAAATGCAAACTTTTCTGATGTCTTGGTCTCTCTTTTGTTTTACTTTGTTGTCATGCAAAAGTTGGATTTATGGCTTTCTTGTTCACAAGGTAAAGACATTTGTCACATAGATTTTCTTAACCCCTTCCACGCTCATGACGAGCTGGGCTCGTCATGCAGTAGCCTCCTCGCACGCTCATGACGAGCCCAGCTCGTCATAAACCAATGAGGATCACGAAATCCCAGCACAGCAGGGGAATTCCCATAGCATCCAAGAGGTTAAAGATGCAACAAAAATACTTGTTCATCCTCTGTGCAATATTTTGCTGTGTGTGCCTTTTAAGTTCATGGCTAACAACACAAACCTCATCTTCTGACTCCTTTTCATAACAATCTTCTTTGAGGGTACAGCTTACCTCTTCTAATGCAGTCATTTCAGCAAATAGACGCTGTTAGACATGGAATCCTTGGTGTGGTTTCCCTTTAACGTTTTACCTTCAGACCTCCTGTTTTTTGCTGACTTTGTTTTTGCTAGCTTTTGGTCTCTGCACACATTACCAAGTTAAATGCTACTAGTGAGTCTGCAGCACTGATTGTGCCACACACTTAAGTAGCCGTTTAACATGTCTCAGGCCTGCCATTGCAGAGCCTGTGTATGCAGTTTGAACTGCCATTTCAATGTGGCAAAATAAACTGTTGCCAGACTCAAACCTTCCTTTCAAAATATGTACATTACCACTCAGGTAGGCCCTAGAGATTCCCAAGGACAGGTTGCAGTGTATTTAAAAAGTTGAACATGTACCTTTAAGTTTTACATGTCATGGTAGTGAAAAAACTTGAATTCATTGTTCACTACTGCAAGACTTATCTCCCCATTGGATAACATTGGATTTGCCTTATTACATGTTATAAATGTCTTTTCAAAATGGAGAGAGATAACTGCTTCATGTTTGGTGTCTCTGGAATCCCAAATTAAAATCTTAACTTACGGTGAAGTCTAATTTTAAATTATGATTCTGAAAATGCCACTTTTAGAAAGTTGCCATTTTCTTGCCTTAGCTATTTGGTGCCTGCGCCCTGTCTCTGGCCTAATGACTTGGTGTAGTTGACAGTTGGGCTCTGTGTATTCCTCCTAGACATACACACATAATGGTAGCTTAGGTGTGATTGGATGGGACATCCCTGACAGGACGGGAGGGAGGAGCTCGGCTCAGCTTTACTTACACCTGAATAGGCTGTGTCCTGTTGCCACACAAAGGGCTGCATTCCCCCTGTCGTTAGTCTGGAGCCAATGCAGGAAAGGCAGGGAATCTGTGCACTTCCAAGGCATACCTCATAAAGCATCTCACCACTTCAAAGGAACAGCTGTGTATACAAGAAGGACATCAGACACCTTAACTCCAGTACACTTCTAGATCTGTGGATACTCTGCCAGGAAGAAGGACTGCTGAGCTGCTGAAGAGTTGCTACTCTGCTGGACTCCTGCTTTGATGTGCTGATTTGCTGCCTGCTGCCCTCTTGCCTGGGTGAGAAGGACTGAACATGAATTTCTTGAACCCAGAGTGACTCCAAGGGCTAATTGGCTGGCCTCCTGATCTGAAGACTCAGGGACATAACAGGCTTTCTAAAAACCTTGCATCTGCACCTGGACTCTGCCAAGTGGTGCCACCCCATTCCTGGTCCCTTGGAAATGGATTTAAGGTGCTTTGGCAGCCTCTGTGAATCCATCAGAACTGATGCAACATCTCTGCTGCGCAACCCCAAGCAGAACTGATACATCTCTGCTGCTACATGGATGGGACCCGTCGCCAAGACATGAGTTGCAGCTGCAGCCCGCTTCGCCATCAGAACCGCCACTGCGCTATGCATCCTTGGCACACACCCACGTATCTCTCATCGACGGCAGCCTCGATGATGGACTCTGCATCACAGCCTTGCAGCTCTTCAAAACTGACTCATTGCCCGACTATGCACCGCATCCCCGGACTTCGCATCAGAAGCCCCGCCACCAGGATCCTCGATGCAACAGGACCTCGCCACATCTCGGAATCGATGCATCACCTCAGCCGCACAACACATTATCAACGCAGATCCACTCAACTCTCTGAAAACCAGGATTTAAGGTAGTCTGTTCATTTGACCTAATTGGGGCCCCGTAGCCAGCCCATGCTCCATCACATCCGGCTTGATCTTGTGACTTTTCCCTATGCAACCAGATTTCCACAGTTGGAGCATAACGCTTCTTGCTGTTATTTTCCATAAAAACTTTAAATTCAATATCTACGGTCTTCTATTTGGGTTTTTGTCATTTTAGTCTTGTTTTATTTATTAAATGAAGGTCTACTGTTCTAACCTGGTGTTGGATATTTTCATGTGGTGTTTTCACCTTTTTACTGTTTGATGAGTGACACAATTACTTTGCACATTGCCTCTAATTTAAGCCTGACTGCTCTGTGCCGAGCTACCAGAGAGTTGAGCGCTGGTTAATTTGGGGTTTGTCTGTGCCTTACCCTGACTAGTATTGTGGTTGTTGCTTGAGCAGGGGTCACACTTCAGTCAACCTACAATACAATTTCTAACATGCTGTAATCACAAGTGCCATATTGTTGTAGTCCAAGATGTTGATTATTTTTTTCTGGGACAACTGGGATTACTGAAGTGTGTTGTGAGAACAGAGGTGCACACACTGTTAAACATAATGTACCTGTTATCTAGATTTCTAAATGTTCTTTGTGGGGTGCCGCACTACGTCTGGTGTAGGCCGCCACTGTCTAAAATGAATGCAATAATGCAGAACTCTGTCTGCAAGCAGTGCGCACTACTTGCAGACCAAGTTCTGCATTATTGCACAACTGGGATTACCGCATAGCATTTCCTCAACAAAAAGCCAGAATTTTGCCAAGGCTCATTTGAAAGATGTATTCATATTTAAGACAAAACATATACACACAGTGTTCATTCACCATATGTGCCTTTATCAGGGCTGCTGTGCCTTCTTACAAGTTTCCCCTTAACTTGTTTATTTTGATGGGGGGGGCGTGGCCAAGAGCCGATCATGGCGGACGTGTAGTGAAAGAGCTCCGTCCATAGCCCTTAAAACTAGCTGATAATCCTGACTGCCTGCAGCGCAACCCACCTCAATCTCACACCGGGAGCTTCGACAGGCGAGCGGCGGCGGCGAGCAGCATTTCTCGGACACCTCCTAACATCCTGGTGAGCTGCGGAGATCGTTGGGGCCTACTGCACCGGAGAGAGCCGCGGCCTCGATTAGACTGGAGGCCTAATTGCTGACGGATCCCGGCGGACTGCCGAAGGGGCGCCGGAGGCGTGAGAGGACGCGGGACCGGACGCGTGCCCACGGTCGGCAACTGGCGCTTGCTCCTGCCGGCACCACAATACCACCCTGTCACTGGTGAGTCCGGGGGGCCCGTCTTGACCTGCCTGCCCAACCGCGACCGGTGGGGCGCCCAGACTGATCCTGCGCCCGCTGGTCCGGCGCGGAAGTGACGGCGGCCGCCAGTGAGCCGGTGGGGGACAAAGGCATCGGGGGCGCTGAGGGGAGAACACTAGCGGCCGGAGGACTGCTGCGACCCCGTGAGACGCCCGGCGGCCTCGCGACCGGCCTTGGCGCTGAGGCGGTATAGCGGGCGCCATCTTGCCTCCACCCTGGCCCCTTGAGCACACGAGAGCTGATCACCCGCAACGCTTGGTGGTGGCGGAGGAGCCGAGGCCCTGGGGAACTACCGCAACACCGGCACGGCTCCTGCGACCTCATTGCTGGTACAGATCCTGGACAACAACGTGGGGTCCGACTGCGCAGAGGCCCCTAACTACAGGACCGCTTTCGCCGGAGCGGGCCTGCGGCGCTCCCCTGCCGCCCTGCCGCTGACGGTCCCTTCCTCCTGCTGACACCTGCACGTACACACAGCCTCGCTGAGACCGAAACGACAACTGTGCGGAGGGTCCTCTGAGGGGCGCCGCCATACCTGCCAGGGGTGCCTCCACAGCCCCAGCGTCATTGATCCTGCCCAGCGCCAAGTGTCCACTAATCCAATTGTCCTCCTCGTTGTGGCGCTGGTGGTTGCGTGGACGCACAGAACCCAGCAACATAGACTGCACGGACGGAGACCGGGAAGCGAGTTACCCCAACGCCACTCTGCATACTAGATCGATGGGGAGAAACAGGGGCAAGGCCCAGGAACACGGTACGTCAACAGACATGCAGTCCACCGGCTCGGAGGACCCTTTAGCCTCCTCCAATGTGGAAGTCATCCCTCCGACTGGGAAGGGGACACAGGACGCCAAACTAGACCTTATCCTCAACGAAATAAGGGCCACACGGGAGGCTCTAGAATCACGCATAGATAGCATGGCGACGGGCCTCTCCTTGCTCCGAGCAGACCATAATAAACTCGCAGAGAGAGTCTCAGAACAGAAACTTGCGCTGAATGATCTCATACCCCAGCAAACGGAACACTCGACGAAGCTGGAAGGCATGGAGAAACAACTCAGGCAGCTATGGGACAAGGTTGACGACGCGGAAGGACGGGCCCGCCGCAACAACGTCCGCATCTTAGGCATTCCGGAACGCAGCGAGGGGAGGAATCCTACTCAATTTGTGGAGGATTGGCTCAGGAAAGTGGTGGGCCCGGAAGATCTTACCGCCCTGTATAGCGTGGAGAGGGCGCATAGAATCCCGTCCAAACCGCCGCAACCGGGCGCGCCTCCACGTCCTTTGATCGCACGCCTCCTTCACTACAAGGACCGCGACACAGTACTGCGCGTAGCCCGAGAGAGAGCGCCGATTCGCTATGAAGACAAGAATATCTCCGTGTATCCTGACTTCACACCTACGGTACAGCGTGCCAGGTCCACCTTCCTGGGGGTAAAGCGCAAGCTAAGGGAGAGAGACTTGAAATATGCCCTTCTGTTCCCCGCCCGCCTTAAGATTCTGCACGGTAATAAATCGTACTTCTTTGACTCGCCAGAGGAAGCAGCAGAGTGGATGGAAGTAACGATGACACCGCCGGCCTCGCAGGACCCATTCACGGCCGCCAGAAGAGACGGACACAGGGGTCGATCGGATCGGAGAAACACCGCTTCCAACTCTGGACAAGTCCCATCGCCGAGGCCTGAGCCGACGGAAAAAGCCGCTACAGACCGACTGGTAGCCCACTCCCCAGTGGCACAATTGACAGAGGAGGCACTCGCCGCCCATGACGCGGGCACAGCCAGGGGCCTGGTTAGCAACTCTGACACCCACACCGAAGTGTCGGGGTCGGCGGACAGCCTACAACTCTTCCCCAAGATCACGGCGCAGATGGCAGAGGAATTTTAACGTCGACCCCATACACGCTCTCCGGGTGGTAATGTATTGACTGTATCACTCTCTGCACACAGGTGGGTTGTATGAAGGCTTAGTTTACTAGGGGCTGCCATGCCACCGCAGGCCAGCGCGAGTCAGGCACAAATGGTCTGCGCCCCCCACCGTATGCTCAAAGAACTGTTTGACTTATGCCCCTGTTGGGCATCATGGTTTGGACCTCGAGCCCGTTGGCCTGGGGACCTTAATGTTTGGGGATCAACTGGTTGTTTGACACTCCTCTCCTGCAGTAACATGTACCAGGCACGTACACTCACGGGCTCAGCTCTGTCGCGTTACACGACCAGACATGGGGCCGCTTAATGTTTATAATTTGTGCACCTGGAATGTGCGGGCATGGGCTCAATTCACATAAGGCACATGATACTCGCTCAGCTCAACCGCAGGGGAGTTATGATAGCTTGCCTCCAAGAGACACACTTGAACTGTGCTGAAACTTTAAAGCTGCGTAAGAAATGGAAGGGTCAACTTTTCGCTACGTCCTACTCCGCATTCTCTAGGGGGGCCGCTATCTGGCTTCGTAACTCTGTCCCCTTCAAGCCACTAGACCAGAGAATTGACAAGGAGGGCAGATATGTGTTTGTGAGGGGTTTACTGGATGGGACTAATGTTGTACTTGGATGTGTGTATTCGCCAAATTCGGGCCAGTCAGATTTTTTGGTAACTGTTAATGGGGTCCTTGCGGATTGGGCGGATCATCAATGGGTGGTTGGAGGGGATTTCAATGCTGTATTGGATGTTGCGTTGGACAGATCACACCCCCCACTACACGCCACAGAAAGTAGGAGACAGGCAGTTGCGCTGGCACACTGGGCGGAGGGATGGGACCTGGCTGATGCATGGCGCAGTACACACCTGCAGGACAGGGAATATACCTTCTTCTCCCCGCCACACCAACTCCACACCAGAATAGACCGTATATTTTGCTCCCGCTCCTTACTAGGATCGGTTGTCCAGGCCCAACACATGGGGAAGACCCTCTCCGATCACAACCCTGTCGAGCTGACTTGGCAATGGGGCAGACAGATGACCCCGATCCCGACTTGGAGATTACCCACGGAGCTGCTAGAGGACATGGTTTTCAGGTCGACTATGACGCGGACGCTATTGAGAGTTACTTTGACGCAAACACTGACACCGCCAGCTCCCGTCAAATAGAATGGGACACATTCAAAGTCTACATCAGAGGGGAAGCAATGGCCACCCGGGTGGGCAGGAGGAGGGCAGTGATCGATGACCTAAAAGACGTGGAGGGCAGACTGGCGTCACTGGAGAGTAAAGCTGCGGGCACGAACGCACACTTCACACCACTGCAAGACGCGCATGTGAAACACGCTGCACTGCTAGAAGACTTAAGATTGTTAGACTACAGGGAATACACTACTAGACAGCACACACAGGCGGACAGGTCGGGCCCCCTGCTGGCCCGTATCATACGGGACTCCCCAGTGCACCACCCAATCTTGGCAATATTGGACCAAGACGGCATGCTAGCTTCGACCCAAGTAGGAATCAACACCGCATTCAAAGACTACTACACCACACTTTATAGCCCACACCGCTGCCTCTCACAGACCGCATTTGAGGGATTTATGAGGGACTTAGAGCTGCCCCGACTCACTGACAGGCAAAGCAACGACTTGAAACGTAACATTTCTGTTGCGGAAATCAGACAGGCGATACGCACACTCCCGAGAAATAAAACCCCAGGAACGGACGGCCTGCCGGCTGAGTTTTATGCCACATTTATAGACCAACTGGCCCCGCGCTTGCATGCCATTTATCTAGAGGCACTGCGGACTGACTGTTTGCCACAGCCATCCCTACAAGCTTTGATAACTTCCCTCTTAAAGCCGGGTAAGGATGGAATGCACCTAGCTAGCTACAGACCCCTATCACTCCTTAACACCGATTACAAGATACTGAGTAAGGTACTGGCGACGAGATTGGCACAATACATCCCGCAACTGATCCACCCGGACCAGTGCGGCTTTGTGCCGGGCAGGAGCACGGCCATGAATCTTAGACGACTGGCCCAACTGATGCTGCGAGACCCGGTAGAGGCTGGCTCTGAAGGATGCATCTCCTTGGATCTGAAGCAGGCCTTCGATTCCCTCAGATGGGATTTCATGTTTGCCTCATTCACGAAATTCGGGATTCCTTCCGAATATGTTGCATGGGTCAAACTACTATACACCCACCCCACGGCTCGGGTACGCACATCCAGATACATCTCAGATCCCCTAGTCATTGCAAGGGGTACCAGGCAGGGATGCCCGCTCTCCCCGCTCCTTTTCATCCTGGCACTTGATCCGTTGCTCTGTAAACTCCAGACGGTAGCCCCCGCTGCGGTATTCGGAGGGGTGAGACGACGCATATTGTGTCCGCCTATGCTGACGATATTATCCTTTACCTACATAATGTACAGGGCGACCTGGATCCTATACCTCACATATTCGAGGAGTTTAGGTCATTATCAGGCCTCACCATAAGCGAACCCAAGTCCTATGGGTTTAACTTTGCTGCTGCTGGCTCGTCTACGACATTGCTCTTCGCGCCACACACATTTCAAATGGCGAACACCACCTTCCGATATCTCGGAATACAAGTTTACAGGGACGCCGAAGTCATGATTGACGGCAACCTTGGAAGGGCTATGAGAGCACTTAAATCACAGACACAATTTTGGCTGTTGCTACCCCTGTCGGTGGCCGGCAGAATCGCCATTTCCAAGATGGTGATGCTTCCCCGTCTCATTTACTACTTCACAAACCTACCGTTCCTGATCCCTGCCACGACGTTCAAGGCACTAGATACACTCCTCACGGAACTCATATGGGGACAAGGGCGGAGGCGCATCGGCCTTGCTAAGTTGCAGCTTACCTCTGGCACCGGAGGTATGGGAGTACCGGACTTCAGGGCTTACAACTTTGCATGTCAACTGCAATGGCTGGCTTATTGGCTTGCGGGTAGGAACTTACATGAGATCAACATGACAGAGGGAGATCGTTCCAAAGGGAAGATCCATGTCTTACTATTACCTCGCTTGAAACTGCAGAGGGACACCCCACCGCTCCTCCGGCTTGCGGTCCAATACTGGCGGAAAGCGGTGAAATACACGGCTCCGTTGTCATCATATGCCCCCACAATACCACTACTGGGTATACCTCTGAGGTCGGGCCCGCTCACAATTCGCAAACTCGTGCCATGGCACGACGCGGGTGTGCACCACATAGGTGACCTTTTTGCTGAGGGGCAGCTGTTGTCCTTTGAAGACTTCAGGTCCGCACATGGTATCCCCCGGGGATCGTTCCTCCTACATGCTGGACTCCGACATTATGTAACGGAGAGGTGGGCGCCTGAAGGAATAGAACCACTCTCGAACCCCTTACTGACGATGCAGTATCTCATGGGGACGGGAAGCCATCTAACTAAGTGGCTCACTGCTGGCATTAGAACAGGGAGGGCGATTTCGCTGTCGCCTCTCAAGACCAAGTGGGAGGGCGATATAGGGAGGCCACTACGGGACAAGGAATGGGAGCGGATCCTTCTTTTCCCTAAAAAAGTAGCTAGGAACCCCAAATTCAAGTTCATACAGCTGATGGCCCTGCATAGAGCGTATTTAACACCTCACCGTATACACACTATGTTCCCTAACGCGGTTGACACATGCCCTAGATGCGCTACGGATGATGCATCACTGACACACATGTTGTGGCACTGCCCCAAACTGGGTTATTACTGGACAACTATTAATGAATCGCTCACGGTAGCAGGTGCCTTAACACAATCGCTCACCCTGGAGTATGCACTCCTAGGGTTGGGCCCAGCAGCACGTAGGAGGAGCGTAGCTTTAACTGGTTATGTAATTTATTCCAGGATTTTGCACTATGCTTAATAAGTCTTGTTGGTGCCAGCTTTGTCCTGGTCTCAGGCGAGGTATAAGGCTCATGGAGCCAGGCAGTGCTGACACTAATTGATTGTAACGGACCCAAGCGGGGTGTAGATCTGTATACAAATAAATCCGAAAATTACAAACATTGAATACGAAATCTGACCAACATAATTAGTGAAGAATGTGTAGGGCAATGCGCCAAGACACAGTAAATAAAAACGGTCTGGTGATTGTTCTGAAAGGAATTTTCACAATAAATTTTATAAATGTCAGCACAAAGTGTCTGAGTTCATATTTTCCATTCTTGGAGGTCTGCCTTCTTCTTTTCCATTACCTTCACTTGCTTTAAGAAAAATTGACTTGTTTTGGGAAATGTCTTCTCTCCAATATGACAAGCCTACACGCAAAGGAGTGCAACAGCAAGAGACCTGCAATCTCATTTACCCTAAACTCAAAACATGCCTTGAAAATTGTTATTTGGGGAGGATCCAAACTATTAGGCTACAAATCTTTTTGGAACAAAATGAGGCTTGTACTTGATTCCAGGTGCACACTGTGAGAGGATCTACAACAAAATACATCTTTCGAAATAAAACACAGAGTTTGATGTCAGTGTTGCCACACACTGAACGACATCAACCACTTAATAATCTCCACGCCAGGTCACCATCAACCCAGTTTCCAAACTGGCAAAGAATAAGAAAGACAATCATTGTGCTCCATTGTCAGGCTACCCTCAACATCCCATACTCTTTGTGGTGGTCCATCACATCTGTATCCTGGCACCGAGGCCATAGATGTGTCCCGCACCATGTGGAGCTCTAGGGCTGTTGTCAGGGGCACATGGCCCATACCCCTGGATCGAACAGGGTTACCCCATCACTGGACCACATCCTGGGACTTACAACTATTTATGAAAGTCACACATCGGGCAAACTGTAAGATCTAAAGATCCCAACGACCATATATAATACTAGAGCAATGCTACAGTGCAGCTCACTATGGCTAAAGAAACAGGAGAAGCCTACCACTAAAACTAAAAACCATTAGAAAAGGTAAACTTAACAAACTTCAAGTTCCTCATATAGTAGCCCAGTTAGAAACATTGAGGGCTGTGAGGTTAGAAAAACAGAAAACATGCTAAGCACCTGAAATCATGGGGACCCCTCTTATAAGGGGCATCCAACGGGAACCCACAACCCAAATCTCTCCTGCTTAGGATCTTAGCCACTAACACACCACTCTACTTCCACCAGTTGCCTGACGATTCTCCACTATTTGTAACACTCTCTCAAGCTGTGATTTCTGGTGACTCTAAACCAGTGCCTTGAACCAATAACCAATGTGAGAATGACATGAGCCACATCTGCACCCAAAATCATGCCATATGCGGAACCCTCTGCTGACTTTACCCGAGCTGTTCTCTAAAGCATTTATTTATGAGATTTGTAAAGCGCACAAATACCCGTGGGTGTCTCGGTGCTAAGGACGGCGGGTATAAACCAGATAGCAGAGGAACTTATTGGTTAAAAAAACAGGTTTTTGTCCGTTTTCTAAAAGCTAGTAAGGAATGGCGGGATCTAATCTCAATTGGGAGGAAATTCCAGGGTTTTGCTGTGGCAACGATGAAGCGCTTGTCACTCCAAGATGCGGTTTTAGTGCGTGGGACCTTAAGCAGATGTGCTGTAGACGAGCCTAGGGCCCGATTAGGGATATAGGCATCTAGAGCCTTGTTTAAAAACAGATGTCCGGATTTGCAAGATGCTTTGTAAGCGAAGCACAAGGCCTTAAACTTTTTGCGGTTCCTCGTGGGGAGCCAGTGGGACTGTCAAATAACATGGGAGATAGGCTTGTATTTAGGAGTTCCTGACAGCATTCTGGCTGCTGAGTTCTGGACCAATTGAAGTTTGTGGATGACCTTACTTTGGGCATTCATAAGAAGACCATTACAGTGGTCAATGGTCGACATGACTAGGGTGCTTACTAATGTTTTTCCCGCATTCAGGGGAAGAAATGGTAGAAGCTTTTTTATCATTCGCAGCTTGTGGAATGATGTTGAGACCACAGAGTTGGCATGGGGAACAAAGGACAAATCACTCAGAACAAATCATGTTCCTCCAAATGTCTACCAGAACGTGAATAATTTAAGCCATCTACATCCTCATTCCTTCTTGGACTAAAATGCACTTCACTTTTGACACATTGGTAAGGGATTCCTCACGTGTCCCAGAATCTTCAACTAACACAACCTCTTTCACTTTATTTGAAGACTTAGCCCTACTACCAGCAATGGGATCCTCATCAACCCAACAATCACTTTCACCTGCATTTAAAGTATCATATCTGGCAAAATGCAAAACAAATACTAGCATATCCCTGAAACAAATGAGCTTGACCCCTACTCAAAACTACCAGATCACCCATGGACCACCAATGTCTACCCTCTAATTCAAAAGAACTTTCTTTTTAAAAATAACACTTTCCACGGTACTGAAAATAAACAATATTTGTTTTTATCCAAAGTTGTTTCCTTTTAACATTAACATAGTCAACAACTTTCATCAGTATTTCTTTTACATTACTTTTCTTGCAATAGTACTACCTCATCTTAGCTTATTTCTCCTTCACTATATTTTTAAAAACTTTTCAATATCTCAATATCTTTTTCAACCACTGTGGAGCTAGTCTGATTTTATGCTCTCTTTTTCTTAGTAATGAAAAATGTTTTTTTCCCATAGTGCCATATGGGTAATGCAAAGCTTCTTCACTACATATGAATTTTAAATGTTTAAGCCTTTTTAAAGGCTCCAGTTTACTAGCATAACATTTGATAAAAAATAAAATAATCACATTGTGCAATGAATGATGATAAGTGATTCTTATCGGATGACTTTGGAGCTTTTTGGACAGCTTTCACCAAATCTTTTTCGGGCATTATTCCAGACACTGTAACTAAAGGCCCTAAATACTCAAGCTCTTTTGCTATACATTTGAATTTGTTTTCAGCAATTGTAATACCCTTATCCCTTAGAAATGACAAAACAATTTTCAGAATTGCATTATGTGTCTTAAAATTTTCTACATAATTAAAATATTATCTTGGAATACCAAGACTCCTTTGACATCCATGAATAATTAATACATTACCTTCTGAAACACGCTCGCTGCCAAATGGCATCCACAAAAATGTATAAGCCTGAAAACGAGTAATAAAGTTCTTCAATGAATTAGACTCTTTTGACAAAGGTACCTGATAAGCGGCAATTAAGTCTATTGTGAAAAAATGTGCATTACCCAACATGGCTAGCATTTTGTTCATGTGCAACAAATGATAGCACTCATTCACAATATTTTCATCTAAAGAGAGTAAATCTGTGCACAGCCTCACTTAGCCTCCATTTTATCATGCTATAACAATTGCTGCAACTCATTCAGCACCGTCGCAGGTTTGATGATTCCTTGATGGCAAAATTCATCAAGATCCATCTTTAGTCCATCTTCCATTCTTAACAGAGCATTCCAAACTTTACGAACAACTGGAATAGCAGTTTTAAAGAACTATTCTATCTTCCGAGTCCTTAACTTTCCCGGTCTCATCTAAGTCTTTCTAATACGTTAGAGAAACCGTCATCCAATTATTCCATTAACAACACTGGTGTCTGAGCTTCTGGTTTAAGGGTTGTGCCCAGTCTACCCTGAACCACCCATTCCATTATATCTCTACCATCTTTAGCAACATGAATTTTAGATATTTAAATATTAAATTATCTTTGAAGAAAGCTACCATCTTAATGCCACCATATGCGACAGCATAAATATCAATTTGTTTAGCTGCAAATTACACCAATGTTCTCTGAATGTGCTCTCATAAAAAATAGTAGCTGGAGATCGAGAATTAGCCATTGCCTCCACGTTCCGATTTCAAATGAATATTTTACAGAATAGTCCCACTTTTTTCGTATTCGCACCTGAACTATTCTCCACTTCAACCATTAAAACAAGATGAGACGCGCTGTCACATAAAATCTCAACTTTGCTATCCACAAAACTCACTCTCACAAATTGTCCATTACTTCTTCAAACCCCTAGAAACTACTAGTCTTTGAAAAAATATTTCATGCATTGTTTTCCATAAATTTCCAACATCTCGTTCTCTTGGCACACTATACTAATTGAAGTATATGTTGACCTTTCCACATTATTAGCTAAAGCTGTAGATGATGCTAGTGATCTCTCTATACTTTTAGATATATCTATGGTCTCTTCCAGAGTCAGTCTCTTACAGTATAATAGGCTTTTGTTTACTTTTCTTTAGACAAACGGTGGTAGCAATATGATTCCTTTAAAAAAAACTGATCTATTCAACATTTAATTATGCACGTTGCTGTAATGAACCACAGTTCAGCAACATATTTATCTATTGACTGGTTGCCACTAAGTTTCCTATAATAAAAATGACGTGTTTCCATAACTATGCTTGGCTCCTCAGCACACTTATGTTCCATTCTTTTTAATGCCTCATTAGAAATGTTTCATGTTCCAAACTCTTATGGTTTTGTTTCTGCTTCAGGAAGATGATTAAAAAGTTTCTGTCCTTCCATCCCCAAAGAATTGAGGGCCTCCTGGCACTTTTGCACCGCTGGAATGCCACTTTTTTGACGTTCCGGTGGCGCAATGAGCCACTGGCATATTTATAAGGCCACATAAAGCCATGCTATGTGGCTTTTCAGGGCCTTATAAATATGTGCCCCTTTCACGCGGAAAACTGCATGAAAGAGGCGTTCCAAGGGTGTTGCTGGGGCGTTCCGAGCAACTGCCACAGCTTTTTTTGACACTGCCCCAGATTTACGAGAAATCGGAAGTCTGAGGAAGCTCCAAAAACGTATGCCTCCCCAGGAAAGTGTAAAGAATCGCCAGAGGCAGAAAGTAAGTTAAACAGTCTTTATTATATGTAAGCCACTGACACCGAAGAGCACGTCTTCTCAGGGGCTACAGGTACCGGCAACTGCCACTCCAACCGTCGCCCATGGCCAAGGTTCTACCATGGAACATTAAGACGTCATAAAACCCTTGGGCATGGGGACGTGGCAGGAGAAGCAGCGCGAGGCAGGTATCGAGACTTTAGGGAGATACACAAAAGAAATACAAGGTAAAATAACATGATGCACAACATAACACATCTTCTCATTGATGAACAAACAACTTAAAAGGTAAGAGAGGATACCGAGTGTGAAACAGAACGCGGAGGAAGGCGGGACCAGAGGCATAAGTCACACACAAAGTTGTGTAACTTAGCAGGTGGTTTGACTACCCTACCATATCTGTTCACCATTGGTTCCTTGATAACAGTGTCACTAGAGGGGGAAACATCGTCAGTATCATGTCCTTTATGTTCAAGGTTTACACCTCTGGTACCAGAATTTTGTGGGGCATCCTCTGATAATTCCCCACTGAAGGTACTACAACTGTCCTCCCGAGTGCCCACACCACCAGGAATGCTCACGCCATCAGGAGATGCAATATCCGTCCTCTGTGGGTAAGAATCCCTACCGGCATCGCCATCCAGAACCAAACCGTACTCTGGGGAAAAGGGAGGGCCGTGGTTGTCAGAGTTAACATGAGAGGGGGAGCGATCCAGCCACTCCTACACAAAGATAGTGAAGAAAAATGCCATATTTTACCATCACTTAAGAGGGCAGAGTTACAGAAGACTTTCTTGACCTCCAAGGGCTGTGGGAAATGACTTTGCCCCTTTCTTACGAAGTCAATTCTCCTTGCCCTGACTTTGTCACTTACCTTTATGCTCACTTTTTTGCATGCATTCCTCGAGTCATAATATTTTTTGCTAGTCATTTGTGAGTGTAACAACTTCTCTTTCACCTTTCCAGAAGACCAACAAACTCTCTTAGGCGTGAGCCAACCCACATTGTCTTTGGTAACAGGGGTCCTACCTCTTAGCAGTACGAAGGGGCTAGTACCAGTGGACTCACAAGGAGTTACACGCAAAGCCCAGAGATTGTGGATGAGTTCTTTCCTCCATGTAAGGTTGTTGTGGTTGGCTAGCTGCACAATACCTTTTATGACCCAATTAAACCTTTCAACTGCCCCATTACCAGCAAGATGGTACAACGAAGTAGTTTTATGAGAGATAGCATTCTCCATTACAAATGTTTTGAAAATGGTAGAAACGAATTTGTCGGCCATTGTCTGACACAATACATTTGGGTAGGCCTTCTCTAAGAAATAACCTCCGCAAAACACTAACAATGGTTTTTGCATCGGCGTTCTGTACAACTTCCACTTCAGGCCATTTTGAAAAATGGTCCACTAGTACAATGAGGAACAATTGTTCACCATGTTCCCAAATGGGAACACAGATATCAATGCCTAGCCTAACCCAAGGCATACTGGTACTAGCAAGGGGTTGGAGGGGTGGCCTGAGCATGTGTTGTGATTTGTCAGAATTCTCACAGACTGAGCAATTTCGGACTCTTCTCTCAATTTCAAGATCGAAACCTGGCCACCAATATGAATTCCTCACGTTACTTTTAGTCTTCCCTATGCCAAGGTGTCCAGGAGGGGAACAGCCTTTCCAACGCGGGGATTACCACGCGCTGCCATTACTACGCTGCTTTTACAACACAAGTAATTTCAACGACTTGCGCTGGAGGGCGCTGTTGGCAAAGGAATAGTTTAATTTTCTATTCCAACACCTTTCCTACTGTCAACGTGGGCTGGAGTTGGAATAGAAAATTAAACTATTCCACTATCCAGCCCTTACAGCGCAAGTCGTTGTAACGACTTGCGTTGTAAAAACAGCGGTGTAATGGCACGCGTGGTAATAGCCCGCGTTGTAGTGACATACATCCTGTCCAGGACACACAACAATCACAGGAGGTACAACGAGGAGAAATATCTTCATTTCTCCTCTTTTTTCCTCTTTCAATGTGTGTTGCAGTCTGCAGCAGACATAGAAAGGCGAAAAAGCCTCCTGTGATTGTTTTTGTGCAGGGAGATTTCCCTTCCTGCACAAAAATAATCATCCTTGCAATGCAGGCACCCTTAAGGGTGCTTGCGTTGGCGCAAGGCAGTCCACTGTGCGCCGGCTCAGGGGAAAAGGACAGGAATGCGCCATATCTAATAGATATGGTGCATTCCTGCCCTTTTATTTTGCCATAGGGCAGCGTAGCAGCAAGGCCTGTTGGGGTGCCCTACAGCAAAAAAAACATAAATGAGGCCCTGAATGTATAAAATGATAGTTGGGCAACTGGGATTTATGGGGATGTTTTTCCCTGTGGTGCTCTGAGTGATGTCAAATAGACAATAAGAGCATAGCTCACGTTGTCTAGGATGTCACTCAGAACTTGAGGTGAAAAATATCCCTGTAATTCACTTTTTACCTAGCTACAGTTTTATGTTATGTATGCCCTCAAAATCATCTGTCCCTGCTGCATTGGGGGAGCCACACATAACATGGCCTCTGTTATGCATCCCTGTTCGAAAGGTAAAAAAAACGTACCTGCCATCCTTGACCAAATAACACCACCTTCCCTGCCTTTCTTCCCTCGCCTGCAGCTGTGCTTCCTGCTTTCAGACAAAGATGACAAGCAGTGCCGTGCTGAAAAACTCCCAGGGAGGTCTGTCAGCCTGGCCTGGAAGGCCTTTATGACATCATTACAGTGGTTAACCAGTTTTGTTATCAACTATTGCTAGGTCATAGTAGGGGGTTATGAGACTCAGAAACTGAAATATAAAAGATAAAGGCTACCTATGAGAGCCATACATAACAAAAGAGCAAACTTCCTCTCACTGTGGCTTTGTCTCACATCCATTTCTACCATGTAGTTTTCAAATTCTCTTAACCATAGCTTTCGATGCTTCACTGGTGAAGAGGGCAGATGACCCTGCACCTCTCAGTCCTGCTGTATTCACCCCCATAGTGTTTTTTAGGTCGAGCCTGGGCACCGCATGTGCTGGTCTGAGAGGCATGCTGTATTGAGGTACAGCACAGCAGCTCCGCCCATTCCCACCCCTCTTTCTACTGGGCTCCTGTTACTGTCCTTGCAAAATCTGTGCTTTTCATTTGTGAATAGGCTTAGTAGTCCCTCCTTGGTACCACCTTGTCTGCATTTGTAACCTCCTATAATGACTGGACATTTTACTTGTGTTGTTACACGGTCTGCTTTCTAAGTCGGTGTTGTCCAATCTTGTACACAAGCTCTCCTGCGAGCGCCAATACTTTCTGCAGGGAGGGCAGAGGAGAGGCAGATGACCTCTAAGACCCACCCTTCCCTCTCCTGTAAACTGCAGAAGCCCATCCACATGTTGGGCACCCTCAGACCAGGCTAGCTGCGGCCTTCCAATGGTCCAGCTGCACTGCCCTGGCTGCTCTCCAACCTGCTCCAGATGGGCTAACACTTTGCTCCCCTGCCTTCCCTCCTCATCCTTAGCACACAACACCCCCAACCCTCCCATGCCACCACAGAAACTCACAGGACTCCAGGTTGGGGAGAAGGCCGCAGTTTATTGAGACTCATAAACAAGTTGAGCCATGGATGTTAATCAGTCATCAATCGAAAAACAGTTAATGCATAAATATTACCCATAAACATCAATTCACAACACTGGTGCTCTGACTAGGAGCCGCAACATCAAGATATAAATCATCACTTTTAAATCAAGACCATGACCTAGGCATTTGACCATCATGCCATAAATCATGCTTTCACCGGCACCCATTGTGACAGTTCCGTGTGTTCATGTGGAACAGTTCCGGCTTCCCCTTGCTATCAAAATGGCCCTCTCTGGCTGTGCCCAGGCTGAAAGTGCTGTACCTGCTTTGCCACTCTCCTTTGGGCTCCTCTGTTGCCCCTTGATGTCCCTGTCATGAGGCAACCCAAGGAATACCTTCCTGGCAACTCTTAGCCCTTTAACAGCCTACCGGCCGCCATGCTGGCTTTATTGAGGTTAAGAAGTGCTGACCACGCTATGCCACCGGTGATTCCGCAACTGATGTTAGGCCCCCCCCTTTTTTCTGGGACCTGCCCAACTCGCTAGGAGCAACCCACAGGCCCCTGCTATGCTCAAGGGGAACATATTCATACCAAGCCCGAGAGATGAACCTGACACTCTGTATATTACCCTGGCATCCGCATGTTGATGAGCCCATGTATAACAAACTCCTAGCCCATGCTCTTGCAGAACCTAGCCATTGCTATGTTCAGCTTCTCACTGGACCTCTCAACCGCCCCTTGCTTTTCCACCCCTCGCCACTCAAATTGGGCTATGATCTCTGACCACAAAATGTCAGCAGGCTGCACCAGCTTAGCCACCTCAGATCTGCTTTCATGTTTGCTAGGACCATTCACCTACCCAAGGTTGTGAGGACATTGCACCCCAAGCGTACCACTATGGTGTCTGGTGGTCTTCTCACTTCTACCGCTGTGGTTACTAATAGCAGCAGTTGTGTCCACCTCATCCCTAAATTACACATCCATGTTCTTCAGCCACATCCCTTTGTACATTTTCCACAAGCTAGTCCAGCATTGGGCCCTTGTAACGTATGAGTGCCTGGTCACCCAGATTGTTTGGGCGCTAGTCGTTGTTCCTGGAGCAGAGAATGCATGTGGGCCTTAATAACTGTTGGGCTTTAGGTTGCTTTGTACGCCCCAGACCTCCATCTGTCCAGCCTCCTTATTGCTTGCTCTCCCATAACAGGCCTTGCCGCCATAGTGGCCGCCCCCATCCTGAAGAGTGGGTTCCAAAGCCCCCTGTGGGGTCACCTGCTCTGCTTAGTGCCTTTCTCATCACTGCCAAGAATTGGAATCTGCTCAGAAAAGTTCCATCCTGATGAATGAACAAAGAGGTCTCGATTGGTGGTCTCAGTCGCACATAGTCACGGATGGTGCAGACTGGGCAGTTGTTTGCTCCAGGTATGCAGTCGATGCGCGACTACGCATCCATGCTTCTTGGTACATTAGGGAACGCCATAGCCTCATGTTCATATAGGTTGCTTCTGGGTATAGATCACGCCATCGCAAGCAGCCTGTGCCCAATATCTTGTTACACTTCTCCAAGGTGGGGGCATCGGTGATGCTCCAAGCAGGGTAGCACAGCGTGCACAACGATGGTGACGTTGCAAAACTAGACCGCTCACCTGCTTTACCGTCCTTTGAATGGGACAAGCCCCACTGCCTATGACTCTCATTGGCCCATTCAGACGGGCCTTGTCCAATCTTGCGCTCTGGCTTTTCCGCATTTGCCAAACCTTTATGTCGGGACGGCAGAGGAGTTGTGGGTGACATCTAAGACCTGCCCCTTCCTAGCCCCTAGACCCGGAAGCCTGTTTGCATGTCAGGCACGCTCGGGTCAGGTTAACTGTAGCACTTCGAGGGTCTGGCTGTGCCCTCCTCAGCCGTTTTGACTCCGTGCACCCATTTTAGCTGGTAAGGGCAACTTCGTTGCAGGCTCCCAGGAGAAAACCATGGGTGGAGGGCTCAGAAACCTATTTTGTGGCAACAAGCAGTGTTGATGACGGAATGAGACTTATATCACTCCTTGCTGGCAATGACATTTTCAAATTATCTAGAACTTTCACAAAAACAGAGCCACCATACGCCAATGTCATGGTCATCACAGTACTGAACAATCACTTTACTTCTCTAGCAAACCCTGATTTCAAAAGTTTCCTACTGTGTTGGGCAAAACAAGGAGCAAGCGATGTCTGTACTCAAGCAACTTTCCGATGTTTGCATAGTGCAAGATGAGACTGAAGAAATATATACCCACTTGATACAAGGCTGTGCCTCGCTGGGCTCATCCTGTGTGAGCCCAGAACATCTCTACCAGACATCCTAACACTTGGGAACTCACTAGAATTCTCCATCTCCTATGTGTCCCACATGGAATGGAAGCAGTGTTATGCATTTCCGAGACTGAACCAATCAATTATGTATATATATTGTAGCAAGGTCAGCTCTTTGGTGGGGGGTGTGTGTGTGTGTGTGTGTGTGTGTGTGTGTGTGTGTGTGTGTGTGTGTGTGTGTGTGTGTGTGTGTGTGTGCGTGCGTGCGTGCGTGTGTGTGTGTGTGTGTGTGTGTGTGTGTGTGTGTGTGTGTGTATATATATATATATATATATATATATATATATATATATATATATATATATACAATGCTCCAACTGTGAAGGCACCTTTCTCACATCCAGATGGACGCCCTGCCCAAGGAAGATAACATGACAACGATGACTGAGCAATGCACCGGGTGTATGCCATGAATCTCTGTTAAACTGCGCTCAGCTCAAGGTTTAAGTAGACTTTGGCGGTCAGCCTGTCATTGTGCCCAATGACTCCGGTGCCTCATACAATGTAATGTTAAAGGTGCAGTTTGATTGGTACTGTTCTCCACCACTTCTGAAACACACAAGCAGGCGACTATTCACCTATAACACCCCTTCTGTAACATAGGGTGTTCAATTCATATGTCTCTGCTAGATTGTGTGTTCCAGTCGTATGCCTCGTACAAGGATCAATGCACCTCTACTAAGTTCTATGACACCCAGAGAGACAGCGAGACTCTGGGACCCTACTCAGTTGCAGCCCTGTTGTACTATGGTTACCTCATGACATGGCAATACACAGACGCCTGCCTCTGCAGGCAGCTACTCTGCGAACCCCCAAATCCTTATTCATAGAATCAGATTCTATAGACATTGACTGGTGCAGATGTCACTCACAACTGCAGAAATGATGTCAGCTGGAGGGATGTTTTGGATGAGCATGGAACTGACTTCTCTCATGGAAGCACCCATGGCAAATGTGGTGAATACCCAGTGCTTAATTTGAGCAAGTGGTTTCCAGTGTTTAACACGGACACTTAATTGTGAAGACAGGCACTTATGACAGTCTGCCCCAAGGTGGCCCTGTTTGTCTAAGTTAGAGATGAGCACAACAACAGTTGTTTATTCTTTCTTTATACATTAAAAATTACTAATACCTGCCTCCTAAAGGGACATTCTTAATGGTTTGGGGGCCTAGAAAAGTCACACTTGTAGAAGCGTGCTGGTTAGTAGTTGTGTTGGTGCTGTCATTGGCAGCGCTGGCAGGGACAATGACTGGTGCAAGCTGCAGCAGCCTCCAACGAAGGCCCTTATTTTATTACAAATTAAGCACCGTGAACACCCACAAACCTGATAGGTATTCACTAACGTCTACAGGAGGATTAGCAAACTACATTTGAGTTTGTTTCAATCTAGAGGTAAAAGTCGTGAAAACGAGATGCAACTCTGCCCTTGTATTATAAATAAAGAACTGAGCAGTGGGCAATCATTAAATGCCTTTATTATTGCTATACACATACATCAGTCCCTAACAAAAGGTCAAGACATATATTGTGAACGAGTGTGCACTTATTACCCAGTTGAAATGAGAATTTCCTGAAAACCAGAGGTTAGTCTCCGGAGATTGTAAATTTAATCTCATGCATGAAGTATTTGAAGATGAAATGGTCAGCTGGGAGGGTTATACATGGAATATTACTTCACAATTGATTAGCCCTCAGAGAAAGAATTGCATGAGTAAGTCATTAGCGTCGGTTTGTCGCACATTCGGACCGAGGGCTTTGAGTGGTAGGTTTCCAGCAGATCAAGCGATGTTCCAACTCGTATCTCTCTTGGTAGAAATACAGCTTTAGATTACTCACTGGTGGGCCTAACTTTAATTCAAATTCATTAGCAATTTAGCAATTTTCAGAAGGTGCAAAGGTGAATACCGACCCCAGGGTTTTACAGTTGAAACTTCAGATTTGCACCTAGTTTTGGATGATTGTGCATTTGGGAGACTTGACATAGAGAAAATAAAGAAGATCGCCTCGCAGGGCTACGTCATCGCACTATTTGCCTACTGCAACGTGACCGGTTATTGGGCCCAAGTGACTCCATTAATGTTTTCAATTTGGCAAAGAAATGTGACACAGTAGTAAAGTAGCTAACGGATTACATTTTAATAAATGCTTGAGCAGAACTTTTTTGGATCATTCAAAACTGGGTTAAAATAATTCTACAACTCTCCTCGTATAGAAAAGAAAGTACTAAACATAGAGATCAGAGTCAAGAGATACCCCCCCTTTTTTAACACAAACTTTATTAAGCTTTTCGGTTTTGCAGGCATGTTATATATTCTAGAATAATTGTTTTACGTTCTACATAACATAGTATACATATATACTCATAATTCCATACAATTACAGTACTTTTCGGATTGTCAGTATCAAATATTAGTTTACATCCAAGTAAGTTATGTACTCACAAACCAATGTTATCGAAACAGTAGACATAGATGTGTTTTTCAATAACTTTTTACCCTCCCTTACTACCCCTCCCTCAATACATCCCGCCTCATTAACAGTCCACTAATGCCGCCATGATCTAATCGCTCCCGTTCAGTTGTATAGCACTACGGGGTTGTCACTTCCGATACTGGAGGGAAAGAAACGGGGGGGGAGACAGGGGGGAGAGAAGGGGGAGAAGGAGACAAATACATGAGTCTGAATCACTGTACAATTGGGAATCAGGCATTACCTATATCATCATTCAATGTATCCTGGGGACCCTCCAACGCCTCCTCCGTTTCTGCTTTAAACTGTTCTACCAGTTGAGCCAAGTCTAGGTAGATCGCCTTCTTCCTCAACCCTCTATATTCCTCGCGCCAAAGCGCTTCCCCTTCAGCCACAGCCCATCGAATAACCTCCTCCCTCCATTTGCCATCTTGTGGTGCTGTGCGGGATTTCTAGTGCTGAGTGATCAATCTTTTTAGCAAACATCAGGGCTAACCCTGCAAAGAGGCGTAGTAAGAAGAGGGAACAGCGGAGTACTCAGATGTTCCCTCAGCCCTCGGTGTAACCATCTAACAAGGTGGCATCCATGCCCCATTATGTGAATGGTCTTCAACAATTGATAGGTAGGAGGTTCCCTCTGATCCACCAACCAATATCTCTGAATAAATTGTGTAATTGCCGCATGCGTGAGGAATAAGGGTTCTGGTACTGCCTTAGTGCACACAAATTCAGTATGGGGCATCAGGTTACCATCCACAAATATGTCACCGATCGTCTCCGTACCGGCCTGTGTCCAACTCCTTAGCCGAGCATTTAACAATATTCCACGTCAGGTGGGTAGGCCACAAAGTGGGATATTTGGGGCATATGGGATAGGTACTTTGCATATTTTAGTGCCTGCTTCCAATACCGTATTGCACTATGCACGAGAAAGTGGGGATCTCGCATCTTATCGACACCAGGGAATAACAATGCCTGTAGAGTTCCATGCTGCAAACGTTCAGGAGAATATCCTATTTCAAATAGATTATGGCCAGCTAACTAATATGCTAGCCATTGCAGTTGCCCAACTTTGAAATATGCCTTAAAATCAGGAGCCCCCATACCGCCCGCGGTGCTTGGAAGCTGCATTTTGGCCAAGGCTAGTCTATGCCGACCCGTTCCCCAAAGTAAAGATGACAATAAGGTATCTAGTGGTTTAAAAATCCATGCCGGGAGGGCAAACGGAAGGTTCACAAAGTGATATAGGAGTCTGGCAGCATGACCATTTTAGACACAGCCAAATGGCCCCCCACCATTAGTGGCAAGGTATTCGAGAACGAGATCTGGGAACGGAGCGAATTAATAGTTCTAACCACATTCCCATCTATAGTGTCCGAACTGGTCCTTCGATGTGTATTCCTAGATATTTGAAGGTTGTGGGTACCAATTTGAACTGCATCTGGCCAATTTGCAAATAGGGTCTATCGTAAGTGTCGTAAAAGGAGTAGGCCACTGATTATGAAGCGTTAAGATATAAACCGGATACTTCCCCGAACCGTGAAAACACGGCAGCTATGGGTTGCATATCGTTATTCAAATCTTTAAAATACAACAGCATGTCGTCTACGTAGAGCGATGCAGAATGGGTTGTCTCACTCACTGGGATACCGTATGGGACCATAGTATGACGCAGCTGTTGTGCTAGAGGCCCTAATGCTAATACAAACAACAAGGGCAACAGAGGGCATCCCGGTGTGTTCCACAATAGACATGATAAGTGGGCGAGATGGTTGTCCCTGTCTTAGCACAGGCTGTAGGGTTGGTGTGGAGCAATTTGACCCAATTGCAATATTCTATGGGTAACCCAAATCTGGCCAATACGGCCAGCATATAAGGCCAACTCAGGGTATCGAATGCTTGACGTACATCTAGTGATAAACATCCTGCTGACGGTACTGATGCCAAGGCTGCATGTATCAAGGCATGTAGCCGGCGAATATTTAGTGAGGTACTGTGTTTGGGTAAAAACCCACATTGATCCGTGTGTATTAATTTGGGAAGTAAGGGGAGTGGTCTCAACGCTAAAATGTTACTAAGTATTTTGTATTCAGTATTAAGGATTAATAGGGATCTATAGGACGTGAGATCAGTCGGGGCCTTATCAGGTTTCAATAGGGACGTGACTAATGCTTCTCTAGTAGTAGGAGGCAGCGAGCCTTCGGCAAGTGAAATTCAATAGGGAGCCCATCTGAGCCCGGTGTCTTATTACGGGCTCATGCCTTTATAGCCGTATGGAACTCCGCAATGGTGATCGGGGATGCCAATTCCTCGGCATTTGAATCCAAAATAGTGGGGAGTTCAATATACTCAAGAAAGTGAGCAGTTGCTTCTGTCATGTCTAGGGAGGGAGCAGTACAAAGATTTGTGTGATGTTCCTGAAAAGTCTTATTTATTTCAGCTTGAGATTGATCAATGTACTCTGGGCATTATATATCGCTAGTATGGGAGTGGGGGTTGTTTGGGGTTTGATCAGTTGCACTAATAATGTGCTAGCCCTGTCAGCTTCAGCGTGTGTGCGAAGTGTATATGCATTCAAGTAAATCGTTCTTAACCGTACTAACCATTCTGCTTATTTTATCCTGGCTTCTTGCAGATTTTCTGCTGCTTAGGCGTTTACCTGGGCTGCCACTCCTAGTGCCTGCAAAGTGTCCTCTAATTCAGTCATGTCTCTAACTACCTCTATTCTGGCTCCCACTAAGGACCCAATGGAGACTCCCCATATTGTCACTTTAAAAGCCTCTCATTCTAAGGATCTGGTCGTGGCTGTGCCTTCATTTTCCTCAAAATATGTGGTTATGGTTGTGGATAATGTGGTGCGGAACACCTGATCTTCTAAATTTAAAGGTTGTAACCGCCACATTGAGATAGGCGTGGGGGAATGGCCCGAGTTTAGCATTAGTTCTATGGGATTATGATCTGATATAGTTTTACCCAAATAGTTACACAGTTTAATGATCGGGAATAAAACTGGTATACAAAGGAAGTGGTCCAAGCAGGTGTTTAAGTTGTGCGGGTGGGAATAATAAAAATATTCCCTCATATTAACATGTGACCTCCAAACCTCAAATAGATTGCATCCCTGTGCCCCATCGGGTCAAAGTAGTAGCTTGTGATTGAGCGTTAGTGTGTGATAAGGGAGGATGATATCAGTCCAGATACACATCAAACACTGCATTAAAGTCCCCACCTAATATCCATGGGTATTGAGAACAGTCTGAGAGTGCCCAGGATACCTGCGATAAAAAAGCATCCTGGTCCACGTTTAGAGCATAAATGGAATCCAACTCCATCTGTTTACCATCCAGTGCCCCCGTATAAACACATATCTGCCTTGCTCATCTATCTTACTCTCACTGAGGGAGAAGGGGATTCCCGCCCGTATCCAAATTGCAGCTCCTCTGGAGAAGGCGGAATATGCTGTTGCTTAAAACTGACCCCTCCAGCGTCTCTGCAACGTGCTAGTTTCCAATGGTATTAAATGCGTCTCTTGGAGATACACTATTTGGGCTTTACGGCGGTGTAGTTGTGAAGCTTTTCTATGCAGCTTGTGGATCGTTCCCATTCCCCGAACATTCCAGGATATGATTGTATAAGATTTAGCGATCAACATTGTCAAAGCACATTTACAAAAGCCTTCACAACCCACCTCCTGCCCCCCGGACCCAACTCCCCAGATCAACATCGGACTGTGTGGCAACAACATAAACAATACAACTTTATCCCAATACTGGGTCCACCGATCTAACTTCACTCGACCAAACTGTGCAGAAATGGTCAACATAGTTCACTTTAAATAGTTGCTTTCACCTGTGGGGGAAAGCTGCGTACGCAATACGCAACTAGGACTGTACACAATGAGTGGAAGTGCCCAGAACAGGCAGGGCTATGGGACTTACCGAACCATCCCTTTCCTTTGTCCCAACATTATATCTATATTATAGTATGGTGTATACTGGCTAACGTGTCACTGGGGTCATTTATGGCCTGTGTGTAAGGCCTGCACATCTTAGACCGGATATATGGAGGTAACAATCCATTTTATGCACAATCGGGCCATCCCAAGGGATCGGTACTGAGCTGTGTGGGCCCCAATGGAAACAGTGCAACACTTTCTCCCGAGTCAGAGTCCGAATTCACCTTGTCAGAAGGACTTATGCTAATAGGTGGACAAGAGACATGGAGAGCCGTGGCAGATCGGAGGGCCTTCTGCCTACCTTCCATTACCTGCTGATGAGGTGAGGGACTGAAGCCACTACTCTGCATTAGAAGACCCTTTCTGCTCCTCGGGGGCACGTTGTGATTTCGGCTGCGTTGTCTCTAGACGTTTGGCAGGCAATGTATCTGGGAAGTTCCTGTCTAGCTAATCCCATGCACTGTCCGGTGTGTCAAAGAATAAAGAATGCTGGTTATATATGATTTTCAATTTGGCTGGGAAAAGCAATGCGAATGTGAGGCCCTCTGCTCAGACCCGTGCTTTGATTTACATGAATAAAAAGCGTTTACGCTGCACTGCCGGCATATAGTCTGGGAATATGGAGGTTTTAGTGTTATCCACTTGTAGTGGGCCAATGTCTCTTGCTGCCTGCAGCAGATGGTTTCGATCTCTGTTGTTCAAAATCCTGGCCAATATTGGACGGGGGTTTGCACCAGGTATTGGTCGACGTGTGGGACTTGGTGGGCTCGTTCAACAGTAAAGTGTGCGGACAGACCTGTAGGGGCCACACTAGTTTTCAACCATTCCTCTATGTAGGTCGTTGGGTTGGAGCCCTCTGTTTCATCTGGGAGGCCTACGATTCTAAGGTTATGATGCCGAGCCCAACCCTCTGCATCGTCCACATGGGCCTGTAAGGATTCAATTTGCTGGCGAAATTGGTTTAACTGTTCCTCGTGAATTTTCACTTGTGGTGCTACTGTTTCTAAAGTTTGTTCTGTGGTCTTGACTTTGTCAGCCAATTTTCTGTGATCCTCCTTAAGCAAGTTGAGTTCTACTGAGATCAACCCCAATTGATTTTAAATTGTAGATCGCGAATCATGTATCTCTTTCAGGATCATGTCCAGTTTATCCACTGGGGGATTAGATATGGCCCCTTCCTCCTCCTGACGTGAATGGGGTCTCCGAAGGCGGCAAGCGTGACCCAGCCCTCCCAGACTTTGAGCCTGTTCTAGTCTTCTCTCGGCCCATGATTACAAGTGATCAGGTTGATTATGTGGTATGCAACTATACGATGGCTCAATCCAATCTCTGCATCCACCAGTTGCTCGTACTATGTTCAAGTGAGGCCTGGGCCCTTTGCAATGATAAGGGACCAGTGTCCTTTTCCAAATTTACAGTTTGATACCAAGCTTATGGCACTGTGGAACTGTGGGAGCCCACCGGTGTCTGACGCCTGATATATGCAGCAGGGATGTACCTATTGTTGAAAGCCTTAGTAGTGTCACTCCACCCAGCACTAGCCGCTGGGTAAGGTGTTAAAGTCCTTCCAATTTTGCCATGCCCAGCTTCATTGTTTTTCTTTAGGCGCCCCCTCAGTTATATGAGTCACAAAGTCCTGTTATTCTGTCTTAATAGCACTGCACTGTCCCTTCCTCAATCGGGTCCAACCTGCACTCGATAATGCCACCGGCTCCACACAGCAAAGCATCCCAACCGGGCTTCTCTTCGGATGCTACAACCTTGGGCCATAGCAGGGACACGGCGACTCACCCCACTCAGTCCCAGATAGAGCACCTGATACAAAATGAGGGCACTTACAGCCTGCAAAGATGAGGTTATTTAAGCCACCGCCCAGCTGTGGCTGCAGAGCACTCCCTCAAAAGGAACACCAACACATTCGGGGAGGGGGGCCCCAAGCAGGGAGAAAGAGATGATCCAGCGGCTGCCGCATGGGGCCGCCACCTTCATGAAGCAGTACCTCTTTTCATTCCCGCTACATAGGAAATGTCCCAATCGGTGCCCAAACGTTGCGGTCCTCAGCAGATCTTCACAAGCAGGCCCCACATGGTTTCAAGGGCCCTATATGGGGGCACGCGATGCACTCTGTTTTGCCCCTTCCGGGGCATCTGACTCAGCACGGGCCCTCAGCCCACACAGAGACCACCGGCGGAGGGGCCAGCTCCGTCAACCAGTGGTGCCCACTAACCAGCAACTCCGTGCTCAGGGGGAGGGGGAGGGGGGGCAAGCAGGAAGAGAGATTAGGCCCCACAATCCTCCGCGGGACAGCCACATTTAGTAGTCTGGGCCTCCGTCCCAATTCCTCAGGGGCAATGCAGTCCCATCCGGGCCCATAGTGCCCCAGTTCACATCAAAGTGCCCCCAGCAGGCCCTTGCTCCAAATACAGTTCCGGGGGCCCACTGCGGTGGCAATGTGTAGCAATCTGCCACCTAGGACACCGTGGGAGGAGCCGCAGCGTGGGCAAGCTCCACCAGTTTAGTACCCGGCAGTAGCTCGAGCAGCACCCCCCATTGATAGTGGTACTGCAAGCAGGAGGGCGAGGCAATTTAGGAGAAAGAGAGAGCCCCGCAAACATCAAGTGGGACCGCCAACACCGTTCAGCTAATATCTCCCTCAACAGCACAGCAGCGCTAGGGGTGCCCCGATCCACACTAATTGACGCAGGTCCTAGCAGATCAAAACAGGGCTTCTCCGGACGTCAAGTCCAGGCACACACTTCTGGGCCTGGATCCGGGGCCTTGCGTGCGTGCATGCACTGCCTTCAGGCTCCCACGGCCCGGCCAAGTCCCAGGAAAGGCAGCTGTGCTATAGGCCACTCCCACACTTCAGACCCACCCTCTCACTGGAATCCAATGCAGCCTGGGACTCGGGCTAGCGTTCATCCTAGCCCCTCGGAGTGCCTGACTATGCATTCCGCCTGTAGACAGCTATGCTCCTGTGACACTGCCAGTACTCAGATGGAGCAGGGGATGTCGGATTTTTAATGGATTAGGTGCCCTGGGCCCGGAGCACATCGCTTATGTGACCACTATCCTTGGGCTGCAAGCCACGCCCCCTTTAAGAGAGATCCCCCCCTTTAAAACAATGCAAGCTCTAAGGGCGAGAACACTATAGAAAGGTTAAAACAAGCATTGGAAATGCAATAGGTCTCGCAATAGAAAAGTTTGAGCTTTTGGTGTGGTAAATGTAAATATTTTTTAATTTTTGTTTATGTTTTGCAAATTATAAAAGTATTAATTTTGTTATTTGAAATGCCAATAGTTATAAATTTAGCAAATGTTACATCTATAGCATTAGTAAAGGTACGTTTAGTTTTTCCCCTGTCTTACACGTATTGATCTGACAAATCACAATCTTTTAAAAATGTTATAAATAATACGTTTGCAATGCAATAGGGCTTGCATTAGCAAAGTTAGGATGGAGTGGGGGGATGGATGGATGGATGGATGGAGTGGGGGGATGGATGGAGTGGTGGGAAGGAGGAGGGAAAAGCTTCTGAGGGAATAGTGGAGGGGAGAAGAGAAAGGAGAAGCAGAGGGAAGAGAGACAAGAATGAAATGTGGATGCGTAAGAAGGGTAGGAAAGAAAGAGTGACGGGTGAGGACTCTAGGGTGGAATACTGTAAGAAATGGGCGGCAAAGAGAAGTGATGTGAAGAAAGTGGATGAGAGAACATTATAAAAGAGAGTGCTGCTCTAGAGGGTACACGAGGAGAGGGAGGACAGGGCATGCAAAGAGTGCCCCTGAAGATACTTACAGGTGGTGAGAGGGAGCAAAGGGAGGGCTGGGGAAGTAATGATGTGGAAGAAGTGAGGCGTAGCCAGAGATTGGGGGCGGGAGGGGGTAGAGGAGTAGGTGCAATGGAATGGTATAGTGAGGGGGAGTGGCGTAGCGGAAGGAGAGAAGGAGCACGAGAGACTGCGCAGAGAGGTCAAGTGAGTGACGTGTGTGATGGTGTGCATCAGGAAGCACTGGGACAAAGGCAGTCAGAGAACGAGTGAAAAGAGGCAGGCCACGTGGAGTAAGAGACAGCGAAGTGGAGAGGGTGGTCACAGGATTAGAAGCGGCTCAGGTAGAAATGTGGGGAAAGAAGTGAGCCGCAGAAGGACTGCATGGTGCACGCGGGAAGGAGGGGAGGAACAAGGGAGGGGAAGGACACCTTCGGGTAATGTTTGCGCTATATAAAAGCACATTAAATAAATAAGTAAATGAAGTCCGCTTTAGGAATCGTAAAATTCCTGAGTCCAGTTTGTTTTGCTCTCTGCCGTCAAGTATTTTCAGTAGAGCAAGGAGTACGATTACAAACATGAACATTACGAACCTCCTGGAAATTAAAGATACTTGCTATGGCTGCAATAAATGTGCTGGTTTGTAGAGAGGATTCCTGTAAACAACAAGCTCTTGGAATTGCTGTGATTAGGGGGGAGGAGAAATGCGGCTCGGGAGCAAATGGGGGGAGGGACAGGGAGGCCAGAGGAGCTGTGAAGCATCCAGACTGTCCTGAAGAAAATAAGGTGCGAGGTCGAGATGAGGCCAGAAAAAGATGAGAATGGCGGATGGAGAGGGGAGAGAGGAGGTGAACATATGGCGGTGGGGACGGAAACATGCTAGAAATGATGAGCAGGGAGAGAATAAAACAGATGTGGAGAAGAGAAGGGGTTTACGCAGGAAGAGGGGAAGTAGGATGCTGCAAGGCGAGGAAAGAACATCAGAAGATGAGAAAGAGGGGTGGGGAGAACAGAAGGAGATGAGGACGGATAAGCCATGCTCTGGGGAGGGGGGAAGGGGGGAGAGGGGAGGATAAACGCGAGACACAGAGGACATCAGGGCGCTGGAAGTAGGTGCTGGTAAACTGTAAAGAGCAGAAGCACTTTCAGCGCTGTATGGTATTTATAGATGTGTGAGAAGTGCTCTAGTCTGTGTACTTTTGTTTTTAAATGGGCGAGGAAAAAATGCTAAAATGATGTGCTAACTTCAGGAAAACACAAAAACCGCTACATTTGAAGAGTTGTACAAAAAAAACAAGTCGGGCGGCACAACAGGGGCAAAAAAAAAACAAACGCGGCCGCGAAATGAAAGCGTTTTGATGCAGCAAGGGGCGGAGCGGATACCTTTGAAGAGCTGCTGGAGGCACCAAGCTGGGGAACAGATGGCTGGCTTTGATGTGCACGCGCATGCGCATTGAGCTTGCTTTTCACGGGCACTGTATGGAATCGACCGATAGTTAAGCTCTGGATAAGCCCCTATATTCTCGCAAGCTCAATGCGCAAGCACATTGACAAGCGAGACCTAAAAAGCTATCTGGTCAGCAAAGCGACATTATGAAGAAAAAAAGATAGGAAACATTTAAAATGTGTGTCAATAAAAATCAAACAGATTAATGGTCTTTCATAAACAAGCTAGACAAAGGTGATAGCCTTGAGTACAGTAGTATTGTGTCTGCTTGCATGTTATCCAATTATACCATTCAGCTACATCAGGGCTCTCTTCCTAAGTCCCCGGATGACATGAAAGTAAATTTAGCTGTGGCTGCGTCGTCCTGCATTTTTAAAAGCAGCCAAGACTCCATCTTCATTGAAAGTTCTAAATCAGGTGGGGCTTCTGGTCACAATGATCTACCCCTCAGACTTTTTACAGCTGCCAAGGTTTCAGATTGCTTATGTGTGACATTTTCATATTTTTAGTGTGATTATGAGTGACATTCAACGACTATGAGTGACACATTCTCACGAGCAAAAATAAACAATGAAGACAAGGGGAACTGCTGTTGTTATTTGCCTGAGAGGAACCCGTACTACTGGAGAACGCTGCTTGAACCCACCTGGGCTTCCCGTCCCGACGCTGCATCTCACCGCACCCGCTTCGCGGGTGCCGCATCGTGTCATGGGACCTCAGGGAGTGCTCTGCTGTTCGTGAGGAGGGGGAGCAGGCTGCTCAGACGCCGCAGGGACTCAGTTGTCCAGGAGTCCCTGATGAAAAAGGGTTCAGGCAGATCAGGTCGATTACCCCTTTTGCCCGGCGTTAGTCGCCTCTCACCCAACTCACGGTTACCAAATAAAGAGGCAGGCGCTGGAGACTGGAAGGCAGGAAACAGGAGTTTATTTCCGACGGAGCAGAACACATCAGATCGGACAACGAGGTATCGTTTCGAGGTGCTCTAACCGCATCTCTGAGGCCTGGCCTCTTATACACAGGTTTATGGCTTTATTACATTTATGACATCCGTGGTATTGCTTTGAAGTTCAAAAAGGCATCTTTGGAATCCCCGGTCCAGGCCCGTTCTCACACATATTTACAGTAGAGGTCCCCACCCAAATCTCAGCATGATGGCTGTCGCGCAGCTGGATATTCCGCTGGGAACAGGAATGTGGGCGATCGGTCGGATCTAGGGGTGTGAAGGCATTGATTAATCCCCGCTCCTTTGATGTGGGGTGAGGTCCTACTGTAGGGGGCAATAAACTGCATCTGTTGAGCTATGTGATGGCCTGGGGTCAGGCCGGACAATCGGGCAGGGAGGAAGAGGTTATCAAAGGGCCTGTTCTATGAATGAGATGAAAGAGTGAGGGGGTGCAGCACGGGATGTGGCTCGGAGGCAGGGTCGCGCTGGAGGGGCGTTTATGACTCAAGCAGGAGAGACCGGGGGTTGTCGGGGATGTTTGCGAGGCCGAGGAGTGAGGGGGAGAGTGAGACGCTGGCTATCGGGAGTGGGCAGAGGGGCCATGGCAATCAAAAATGGTTGCCGCTTACGCGCACGTAAGGATCTGAGAAGGACAAGATGGCGCCGTTAATGTTTACGCCACAATCCAGATTTTAACAGTCCTCCCTTTTCAACATATCTAGCCAGCTTGTCAATTTATGTCTATCCCCATTATATTACGTATTTCGATATCATACAAAGCTTTCATACGTTCAGCTTCGAAATTCGGAGTCTTAGGGCACATGCAGTTAGCAATAAGTGAACACAAAGGTGGCAAGCATTGAATACCTAGGCAACACCCACACAGTACCACGACCGGTATCAATATAAATGTAAACAACCTCCATCCCCAGTCCTTCAAAGTACCCCAAAACCAGCTCCCAAGCGACCATCCTTCTTGCTCCTGGTGAACCTCGGAGGAAAGTCTGTGGAGGTGCTCGATTGCTTTGTAGACTGAGGGCGAGTTATCTGGCACGTAGGTGCAACAGCTGGATCCGATGATGCGGCATGCTCCTCCACGGTCAGCTAGAACCACATCTAGAACAAGGCGGTTCTGAAGAGCCACCAGGCGGACTGCCTGAAGCTCGGCCGTATTGTTAGTGAGGATGCCAGCCGTGATGTTCATGGTCGTTTCTACTGCCTGGGTCAGGTGTCGGATGGCGCGGCTGTTTGCCATTGGGCCCCACAGAGGAACCAGTCCCTTTACTGCATCCAGGAACTGTGCTCCGGTGGAGTCAGCTTGTTCAATGTCTCTTGCGCGCTTCTGCTGGTGATGGTTTGCTGGGGCAGCGTACGTTGGAGGGAGAACGAAGGCGATGTAGCAAGTACCCCCCCAACTTTTTGGAAGCCAAGTGTAAGCTTTGGTGCCACAAACAAAGTACATATTCGGAGAAGCAACAAAGGAGGGGGGATCAATTGAGTCCAATGTTCTGGTGATGTGGCAGGAACTGTGTCCCACCTGCTGGGTTCCCAGACCTTCGAGGCACACGAGGCCCGTGACATTGATAACAGACAGAGCCACAGTCAGAGTGGCAGCAGTTTGTTTCCGTAGGTAGGAGAAGGTGGGTCTGGCTGGATTATGGAACACCTGCATTTCAACTCGTTCCTTGGCAGGGATGTCCATATGGAAGGAGGAACCAGAGGTCAAAGGACAAAAGGGAGCAGATGTCCTCCCGGTTTTGTTCAGCCAGAACCCATGGTAGAAGTGTGACACTGTTTGACCAGAAGTGGCGTTGTCCTTGTAGCTCTCTTGCAAGAGGATCAGCCAGGCAAGGCAGGAGCCGTGAACTGAAAAAGGGGAAGGGATGAAAGGGATGGAGTGTCCGGTGGCATGCGGGAGCAACCCGCAGATCCAGCAGTTTGTGGCGTTGGCGGCAAGGTTGTGTTGGTGCAACAGTTGCACGAAGGAATTGTTCCAGAACTCCTTACGCCTTTCTCGGAGCTGAGGCGAAAGGGAGATCAGGTGATGCTCTTTCATAGTGGTTGGCTGTGCAGTGGTCAGCAATATCTGATGAGCGGGTGCGCTCTCTTCTATGATCCAGAAGGAAGTCATGAGGAGGAGGCAAAAGAGGAGGACGATGAAAAGGGCAATTGTCTTTGATTTGTGCATACTGTCAGTCTTTGGGTTCCTGTAGTGGGTATTTCCGGTTGCTCCCATCATTTTCTTATCTGGCGCTTCCATCATCTTCTTATCTGGCGCTTCCATCATCTTCGAGGTGCTCGGTAGTGGGCAGAACCGCAGACTTCGTTTAGCTTCTCTCCGGGTAACCCTTGGTTGTGTTTAGGCTACCGTTCTGAGATTCAACTTAGTCTGAGGTCTACTTAGCCGAAGCTCCCTCCTTTCGACGCAGGAAATACCCTTCCCTGGATGGCACAGTGGGATCAGAGAATTTTGCAAGTTCGAGTGCCTCGGTATCAGGATAACAGTTCAGTGATGGCCGGTCATTGTTCAGGAGCTCTTCTTGGGTGCTGACGTTTTCTGTCGTGGCCAGGGTCGAGGAGACCTTCTTACAGTGGTGTGCGTGCAGCCAGTGTCGTTTCCCCTCCACTCGAAGAGCCGTCCGGGTGGTGATCAGTACTTGCCAGGGGCCCGTCCACCGGGGTTCCAGACTCTTTGCCCGTTGGAAATTTCGGATCAGCACATAATCCCCCGGTTGGATATCGTGACCCGGACCCCTGGAAGCATCGGGGATGGCCTGCTGCACCTGCTGATGAATGACAGACAACGTTTTAGTCAATTTGCACAAGTAATCGGACAGCAGGACATCCGGGACGTCGTGAATGGAGGTCGGTTTAGGGGCAGTCCAGAGGTTCATCGGCCGCCCAAATACAACCTCGTAGGGGGTCAAATGGTGCTTGGTGGGGGTGGAGCGCATCGATAGCAATGCCAGTGGGAGGGCATCTGGCCATTTAAGTCCTGTGGTGGCCACTATCTTCGACAGTTTTAGTTTCAGTGTGGCGTTGTGTCGCTCAACTAAGCGAGCAGATTGGGGGTGAAAGACTGCATGAAACCTTTGTTTTACACCCAACCCAACCCTTTCAAGATTAGTTGGATAACTTCAGCTATGAAGTGGGGGCCGTTGTCGCTCCATAGAATTCGACAGAGACCGTAGCGAGGGAAAAACTCTTTCAGTAGTACCTTGGCAGTAGTCATGGCAGTGTTATCACGGGTTGGATAGGCTTCTACCCATTTGCTGAAGGCACACACAATGACTAATACATACTTCAGGCTTTGGCATCTTTCTAGTTGAATGTAATCCATCTGGAGGACCTCAAAAGGATGGTCGGGGACCCCAAACCCTCCCCGGGGTACCACAGTTCCTTTCCCAGGGTTGTGTTGCAGGCAGATAAGGCATTGCTGGACCAGGCGTCTGGCTGAGTCGGGGATTTTGTCGTTGTGCCAGACCTTGGAGATGAGTTCGATCATGGGGGCAGATCCTATGTGTGCAGGGGAGTGAGCCATAGTCAGTATGGGGATCAGGTACGAGTCAGGCAGCAACCATTTCTTTGTGTCTTTTGTCCGCCAGCAGCCTTCATCGTCCTTTAAGCCTACCCGTGCCCATTCAGTCAATTCATGTGGTGAGCTGGCCATCTGGATGCCCCTAATAGTCTCCCTAGCGTCCGTCCATTTTTCAGCCTGTGACCTAGTCACGTACATGTGAGTCGTCGTCCTATTTTCGGCTGTGGTTCGAGCAGTGATGTCGGCCAGTGCGTTTCCCTGTCCGACTAAGTCTGTCACCCTCCTGTGTGCCTGGCATTTGATTACGGCTAATCGTTTGGGGAGGAGAACTGCTTCAATCAGGGCGGAGACTAGATCTCCGTGGAGGATGGGCATGCCGTGGGACGTCAGGAGTCCCCTTTCTCTCCACAAGAGTCCAAAATGATGAACCACTCCGAAGGCGTACTGGCTGTCTGTGTAAATGTTTGCCGTGGTCCCTGTCGCTATAATACATGCTCGTGTGAGGGCAATCAGTTCTGCCGCCTGTGCGGATCGTTGTGTGATGCGGGCTGTCTCAATTACTGTTCGGGCTGTCGTTACTGCATAGGCAGCTGAGGTGGTGCCGTCGGAGAGTTTGAGGCAAGAGCCGTCTACCCATAGCTCTCCGTCAGGGTCTGTGAAGGCGGTGTCTCGGAGGTCAACTCTACTCCTAGTCTGTTCGTCTGTGAGGGTCACACAGTCATGCATAGGGGGAACATTTGGGTCGTTTTCGGGCAGAGGCAACAAGGTGGCTGGGTTCAGTGTGGTGCATCTTTTCAGCGTGATGTGGGGTGCAAGCAGAGTCAGTTGGTATCCAGTCAGTCGTGCGCTAGTCAGGTGTTGCGTCTTAGTCTGGTTTAGGAGGGTGTCAACAGCATGGGGCACTAATACCGTGAGGGAATTCGATAGCACGATCCCCTCACTTTGTCGGATAGAGACGGCCGCGGCAGCTACGGCCCGAAGGCAGGCAGGCAAGGCTCTCGCTACGGGGTCAAGGGTGGCAGAGAAATAGGCACATGGTCGTTGCTTGGGGCCAATGGTTTGAGTCAGGACAGACAAAGCGCACCCCTCCCTTTCGTGAGTGTAGAGAGAGAAGGGTTTGGTGTAATCGGGGGTTCCTAGGACTGGTGCAGAACAAAGGGCGTCTCGAAGTTCTTTAAAGGACGATTGGCATTCGGGGGTCCAAGGGAGTGGGAAGGTGACATCTTTGGCTAGTAGGGAAAGCAGTGGCTTTACAATGAGGCTGAAATTTGGCAACCACTGCCGGCAGAAGGAGGTGAGGCCTACCAGGGAGCGGACTTGTTTCTGGGTCTTTGGGATGGGGGTTTCTAGAATGGCCTGAATTCGATCGGGTGTAAGCTTTCTCCCGTCTTTGGACAAGAGGTGGCCTAGGTAGGTGACCTGGGGTTGGCAGAATTGCAACTTTCTCTTGGAGACCTTGTGGCCATTTTCCGCAAGGAAGTGCAAGAGTTGGATGGTGGCTGTGACTGCAAGTGGAGTGGTGTCGGCCGCCAAAAGGATGTCATCGACGTACTGTATCAACACCACTCCCTCCGGTAGCTGAACGGCGCCCAGCTGTCTCTTGAGGGCCTGGCTATAGATGCTGGGACTTTCTGTGTAGCCTTGGGGAGCTCTACAAAATCTATATGAGCGGGATTTTAACGTGAAGCCGAAAAGGTAGCGGCTGTCTGGGTGGATGGGGATGGAGAAGAAAGCGTTCTTGAGGTCTATTACGGTGAAGGTGGTGGCTGTGGAAGGAATCAGGGTCAGAATGGTGGCGATATCTGAGACTACGGGGTACTGAGGTACAACTACCTTGTTGACCTCTCGAAGGTCGATGATGAAGCGGTACGCTTTCTCATCTCCCTCTCCCTGCTTCTTTACAATGGGTAGGATAGGGCTGATGCAAATAATGCTGACTACTTCCTCTACCACTCCTGCCTCTACCAGAGACTGGATTATCATTACCAATGCCTTCTCGCCCTCGGGCGATATCCGATATTGTGGGAGTTTTGGGAGTATCGCATCTTGGCGAACAGTTATGTGCACGGGGTCGATCATCATTCGTCCTGCGTCAGCGTCAGTTTTAGCCCACAGATACAGAGGTAGAGAGTCAAGTAAGGATTCGTCAGCGTCAGAGATGGAGAACATGTGTCGTGCGGGATGAGGTCTGAGAAAAGTCGGGTTATCGTACAGAATGACTCGAACTCTGTCCTGTGAACACCTGATAGTAGCTCGGAAATGCTTCAGTAAGTCAAGTCCCATAATGGCATCGGGGGTGTTGGAGGAAAGCAGAAACGTCGTGTCAGTGGGGTTACTGTCTAAGTCGAAGGAAACCGGTGCGGATAAGGGGTTAGTGGAGGGCGTTCCATCAAAGCCTATTGATGTTACGTGTGAGCCAGACAAGGGTGCCCTTGGAATCAGTCGTTTAGATAACGCACTACGTGTCGCGCCAGTGTCTACCAGAAATGGAGATTTCGTACCTAGGACCTTAGCGGTGACATAAGGACCTTGCTGGTCAACATAGAGCTCGACTGGATCCCTCCCTTGCCCTAGGCAGTCCTATGCAAAGTCGCGGGCATCGTCACAGTCAGTCTGCTGGCATTGGTTCTGTCGGGGGAGGTCAAAAGTGTTCGGTCTGCCTGATCTGTCATTGCTGGCGTTGCTTGCGTGCCCTCGTCCTTGTCCTCTATTTTTTGGCCCGCCCGCTACGTCTTTTGCGTCCCTATTTTTGTACATTTCTAGCAGGACCGGGCACTGGGACTTCCAATGCCCATATCCTTTGCAAAACGCACACTGGTTCTCATCGAGGTCTGTTCGTGGAGCGCCGGGTGCGGGTGTGCGGTCTCTTGGGGGTGGATTTCTAGGAGCATTTGACTGGTAGTTTCCTCTATACTGTTCCCTTCATGTCGTCGCTCCTTGCAATTGAGCGATCATCACTCGTTCTTTCAAGTCCTTTTTCTTTTTCTCAGTCGCCCTATCGTTCTCGTTCTTTTGCCGTTCGTAGTATTGAGCCATCTGAAGCATAGCCGCGGGTTTGGAGGCAGCCCAACTACTTTCACTAGTCTGCAGTTTTTGCGAGACTTCTGGTGTCAGGCCTTTTACAAAGTTCTGGACGAACAAGTGATGTCCGGTCGCAGAGGTCATGTCCTGGCCACTGTAATCGGAGAACACTGTTATCGACCAGTCCACCTTCTTTTCTGGTACTATGGTTTTCAGTTTTAGTACTATTTTGTCTGGCAGGTCTAGAATCGATTTCAAGGGTTTCTGTCCGGGCTCTCGCTGTTTGTCTATGCCATCGAGTTGTGACCAGGTATGTCCGAACAGCTCAAGGTGGTCGACTTTCCGGATTTGCTTCCACACATCAGCTTGCAGACATAGCCCGAAAAACAAGTCGATGTCCGCTAGGGTCATAATCGTCGAACCCATGGCGGTACCTAATTCTGTGTAGAAGGCAGTGGGGTTCTTTCGTAGATCGGGCAAGGACTTTCGGAAAGTCAGGATGTCTTGCCGATCCCAGGGTTGGTAGACCCAGTTGTACACTACCCTCCCTCTCGCATCTTGGTGGTTAATATCGTCGTGTGTTCCCTGTCCTCGTGAGGGGACCCAATAAGGTGCCGCTTCTCTTATTGGCATCATGGTGTCAGTTCTCTCGGTTTGAGGTTCAGTCGCTACAGGGGTCGTGGTGTCGGCTTCTAATTTTTGTTCAGTGAGGTGGCGGAAGACTTCAAGCGTGCGCGAGAAGAGGTCCGTCACATCACCCTCGCCCTGCTCTCCAATGTCGACTTTTCTATACAGAGTCGTTAGGCTTTCAGGACCTTTGTTACGATACCGGTCTTCATAGGCGTTAAGGGTGTGATAACAGAAACGTGCAACAAAGTGTCGTTTGTGGTTATCAGCATATGTATTGCATATATCTGTCACGTAATCTTCGTTTTCTTTCCGCTCTACTAGCGTCTTTACGATCTTATCAATCCCTGCTCGTTCATCCTTACTCAATCGATTGAGTCTAGCAGAGTCTTTTTTCTCAGTTTCGGGCTCATCTAATGTTGCTGCTTGTGCTGCGCTGAGTACAAGGGGCTCGGCCGGCGCGGAGGCCGTGAGGACCGAGGTTCTGGCACTGCTCTCATCTGTGCTAGGGGGTTGCGTGCGTTGCACTAGAGGTTGGGGAGGGGCGTATGGAGGGGGCATGTAGATGATCGGGGGACCTAGCAGTAGATCATCGTTCGCTCGCTGCTTCGAAGGTAGCTCAGGGTAAAGAGTGGAGGGTGTTCTAACGGGACATTGGCTCGATGTCTCGGATTCTTGCTTCAGTCTAGCTTCCTCTCTTTCCTTTATCTCTTCTTTCAACTTGCTTGCGGCTAAATGAGCTGCTTTTCGCAATTCTTTCTCTAGTCTGACTTCGTTTCTTTTCTTTCGTTGTTCCGTCTCCTTGCGCCACATACCGAAACTATCAAGCATAGTGGGCATTGTTTTATTGTTACAAAGGGCTGTTTCCAGCACGCTTATTTTTGCGTCATCGAAGGATCCTATCAGTGGCCACTGACTTTCCTGATCCTTTTTAGTATATTTATGCCATAACTTACTATAAGCTACGGCGACTAGTCCATACTTTAAAAACATATCCTTATTAGGGGTGCCCTCCAGAGGAGCCGGATGATCCACCTCTATTAAGCGGTCCGGGCTGAACCAACTACTGAACAACTGGGAGAAGATAGGCATGACGGGTTACAATGCGGACAAAAGTCTGCACTACCTATCCTTTCACTGCTTACAAAGACTAGACAGAATATCTCTATTGCACGTTTTTGTAAGCAGAGAATACCTCCAAAGATCCAATATCGAACAATTAATGTCCGTTCAATCAAACAATCAGTGGCGAGACCTATTCTTCACTATCTGCAAAGGAGGACAGAATACTTTTATCCTTCCCTGTTTGTAGACAGAGAATTCTCGAGAAAACAATCCTCGAACAAACAATGTTCGGGCAAACAATCAATCAGTGGGGGAGAAAGATAGGCACGACGGATTACAACGGGGGCAAAGGCCTGCGTTGCCTACCCTTCACTACCTGCAAAGGAAGAGAGAATACTTTTATTCCTCTCCGTTTGCAGACAGAGAATCTCCAAGAGAACCAACAATTCGAAGAGTAATACTAGTATTTTCCAATCAATCAATCAAATATTTCACAGTTTGTCGTGTTACACGACCTTACCCGGACCGCATGGACAGTTTCCTGTCTTCCGATTCCAGCGCCCGATCGTCCTCTATCTTCTGTTGTGGCACTCCTGATGGTTCCCAGTCAGGACCGTAGATCACTCGAGAGAGGTCTGCTCGGAACCAGTGAAGTTCGGATGATCGGCTGCCAGACGAGGGTCTATCGGGCAGGTGCACTTCCCGATTGTTGCAGTCGTTCACTCCGTCGTCAGGACCTCTCCCACTGGATCCACGTGTCGCTGATGGGCCCCACGTTTGGGACGCCAATTGATGAAAAAGGGTTGAGGCAGATCAGGTCGATTACCCCTTTTCTAGGTTTGCCCGGCGTTAGTCGCCTCTCACCCAACTCACGGTTACCAAATAAAGAGGCAGGCGCTGGAGACTGGAAGGCAGGAAACAGGAGTTTATTTCCGACGGAGCAGAACACATCAGATCGGACAACGAGGTATCGTTTCGAGGTGCTCTAACCGCATCTCTGAGGCCTGGCCTCTTATACACAGGTTTATGGCTTTATTACATTTATGACATCCGTGGTATTGCTTTGAAGTTCAAAAAGGCATCTTTGGAATCCCCGTTCCAGGCCCGTTCTCACACATATTTACAGTAGAGGTCCCCACCCAAATCTCAGCATGATGGCTGTCGCGCAGCTGGATATTCCGCTGGGAACAGGAATGTGGGCGATCGGTCGGATCTAGGGGTGTGAAGGCATTGATTAATCCCCGCTCCTTTGATGTGGGGCGAGGTCCTACTGTAGGGGGCAATAAACTGCATCTGTTGAGCTATGTGATGGCCTGGGGTCAGGCCGGACAATCGGGCAGGGAGGAAGAGGTTATCAAAGGGCCTGTTCTATGAGTGAGGGGGTGCAGCACGGGATGTGGCTCGGAGACAGGGTCGCGCTGGAGGGGCGTTTATGACTCAAGCAGGAGAGACCGGGGGTTGTCGGGGATGTTTGCGAGGCCGAGGAGTGAGGGGGAGAGTGAGACGCTGGCTATCGGGAGTGGGCAGAGGGGCCATGGCAATCAAAAATGGTTGCCGCTTACGCGCACGTAAGGATCTGAGAAGGACAAGATGGCGCCGATAATGTTTACGCCACAATCCAGATTTTAACATCCCTGCGAGACCCACCACACCTGGTCTGCGTCCATTGTAAGCCCCGCCCACCCACCGCCCGCCATATAAATATCAGAAATTACAGCCATTTCAGCAACAAGAAAGTCTACTACAACTTAAAACTATTGGAAAGCACTAGAAATGGAAGGGCACTGTCCGACATGAAACACAGCCTGCATAGCTGCCACATTTTAAGAGGGCTTTTATGTAACATCTTCATGGTTTTAGAATACTTATGAATGACATTTAACAACTAAATATATGACACTAAGTGGCCGATTACAATGGCGTCTGAAAACTCTTCCGACCGAATCGGTTTTGGAATCGTTTCTGACCAAATCGGGTTCTGCGAGTCCTACCGAATGATTAAGATGCTTCCGGTCATCGTTCGGTCAGACTCGCAATGACTTCATGGGAGCCTGTGTACTGAACAAGAACACAGGCTCCTATTGATAAAAGGGGTGGTTGGGGAAAATCTTGCTCCATGTGGCAGGCACCTGATGGCGCTTGCCTCACTGTGCATGCATGGGAAGGGGGACCTATGGGTACCCCCAAGGGCCTGATTCGGAAGGCCCTGGATCAAGGGGGGCATGCTACAGGCCTCCAAAAGTCAGATTTTGACAGCCGATCAGGGTTGGCACAACCGAATCGGAGAGGCTGTGCAAATCTTACATCATAATCGCTCGGTTTGAAACTCAGTCTGTAGACCGCTACGATTCGGCTCCGACCGACTCGGTTACTCACCTTTCGGAACCAAGTGGGACAGTTCGAATGCTTTCCAGCCATCGTAATCGGTCATTGGGAAACGTGTCCGAGTCAGTGGGAAAGGCATTTTCCAATTCGGATTCAGACTAATCGAATGCCGTTCAAAGCCTTTCCGGGCGACATCATAATCGACCCCTAAGAATGACACTTTTTAGTGAGCATAAGTAAATGTAAAAAGATAAACATAAGAAATTGCACTCATTTGAGCAAGGACAAGCTATAAAAAAACTTGAAACTGCTGCAAAGCACCTGACCCTACTGTAAAACGATTGTATACCCACAATCTACTCACGTCTTACATGATTGTAACACTTGTGATCACTACTGCTGCTTGCAAAACAACAAATTGCACCAACACCATGACAGGAAACCAGTAGTACTTCATGTGATTTTGCCTGTGCCCTGACAAGGTCGAAGCAATGTCTTCCTGGGGGTTCATCAGGATTGTTAAAAAGAAAAACCTGATTCTGTCTGGTGCTAGTCACGCGCTGACCACTGGCAGAGCCAGACAGGCTGTTGAGGCATTTGTATGTTAAAAGGAGCCCTCGCTGCCAGTAAACTAGTATTTATAGTTTACCGGCCGCATATTTAATTGTGATTTCTGACCTCATGTGGTGCTTAAGCCTTTTTTTATGATTGTCAATGTTATTGTTGAGCGTGACCGAGGAATGGCGCCTGGGAAATATAAAATGCGTGCAGGGATAATACAAATGGAAAACAAAAGGAGAGAATACCTCACTCCACTTTACTCTCTCCTGGAAGGCTGGTGAGCATGGCAATTTGGAAACAGCCACTCGCTGCCGCAGTCAGCAGTATGACCTGGATTCTCCCTTGTGCTGCTCTGGTGGTGTGCTATTGAGCCTGTCCGGAAACCAATCCTACACGGCGCCGTGGACAGTTCAGTTAATCTCATCTGGCCACCACTGGTGGGGTGACGGATGGGGTGGGTACAATCGCAGAATGACGTGTTTTAGATCTTACCGATGAGCTGCCTGTGCCGCTGTATTGTTAGCAGATGAGGGTATTGTGTTTTGGGGAGCACTCCTCTTCTATTTCTTATACCAATTATGAAAATACTTTGAACATTGGTGCAGCGGCTGAAAAGGTTGTCAATCCTTGAGGGCTAAATGGCAATTAGAACAAGTATGATACTTGTGCAGTCGCGCACTGTTCACACAGTGCTGAACACCTAAACCTATTTATAAAAAAAAACTCCACCACAAATTTTCAATTTGTAATCTTTAGTTCGTCTGTCATTATCTGTTTATCATGACAATCAAAAAGTAAATGCGTTTGAACTTTTCCTTGCTGATCAATCACAAATCATTGCATAATATGATGATCATTGTACATTTTGTATATTTTATAACAATTATGAGAATCAACATCAATTAGTCACATTTTCATATCATGCCCAATGCATTTCGGTACCAGCCTGGTACCTTCTTCAGGGGCCAATCTGCAAAAATAAATAAATGAGATATGTTTTAAGATGCCCAAGTTTGTCTGTGTTATTGTGTGCTTAATAAATGTGTCAGTTACTAATGCCGGCTGTTTCCAATTGACATACCTGAATGAAATAATATGTCGCTCTGAGATCTAAGAAAGTAAGAAATCAAGAGGTTGCTGAATGAAATGCCATGTGCGTAAACACGAGGAAATCTCACTTATCATAATCATATATATATATTGCTACCAGCCTACCAAAGTGTCCACAGTGTAAGCAGCTATAAAACTGTAAAAAATTAAATACATGCCTTAGTCAGTGGCAAAATCTTACTAAAACCAAAGAGATGGAAGTGAGTTATCTCACTGAAGAATCACGACATACCTGTTAAAAAAAAAAAGCCAAAATCGCTGTTAAGAGTGTCAGTCAACAGGCTCGCTAAAGTAACAAATTACCGACTAAGCCACATACCTTTCGAGGTCTATGTTCGTAGGTTACTTGAAATGCACAGAAACCAAAAACAAATGTATAAATTGCGTGCTCGTAGGCTCGCGATATAGTTATCTTTATTAGCCCGGTTCCGAGGACCCTGTCATACCTCTTTGAAAAGTAAATGCTCCGCGAATGATACACCGCGTTCACGAAAACAAGCTTGAACAAGCCGCCATTAGCCGGAACGTAATATGCGTAGCTTACGTAAACAATAGACAGCGGACTGAACAGAGAAATGGCTGTTAGCCTTCCGGTGGTTGTGTAACCCCCATCTTGGAATATGTTTAAAGTAACGAGCTGGATGGCTAAAAAGATACAAAGATACGTGATTTATTTGCTGTACTTAAAGTTCTGATTAAATGGAAACCGTGCAAAAAAAACGCTACGGGTGCCACTACATCTACTACAATCACTTCGTCATATTCGAACTACCGTAAGAAGGTAATTCTACCTCGAGAATTGCCAATATGAATATTCCGTATCCTGGAAATTAATCATACCTCTCTATCCCTAATAAGACAACATCGGAACCCTCAACATGAGGAAATGACGATTATACAAAGGTCCGCTATTAGAGTTTTGGTGATGAACTGCTGGCATATATATAGTGTATGGAGTAATGCAACATGTAGTGTTTGTCCCATCATATCAATCCTATATATCAGATGTAGTACAACTCAAATGATATTTCTAATTGGTGTACACTAACAATAAACATCATGAACAGAGTTCATCATAGCCACATCATCATTCCATTTAATGTGTTAACATATTACTGTTCACAATACGGGACTGTACATTATAGACCTGATGGCTTAAAAAACAATGATTAAAACTCATATTCCTGTAACCTAATGAGATATCTGACTCATAAATCTGCCTACAGATAACAAGATGAATCAAACCTATCATTGAGACCTATGGGTACCATGGTATTTAACATTTGTATCCAGTATGTTTCACGTTGTAGCAACTTTTGATGTTTATCAATCCCTGGTTGAAAGTTGACTTTTTCAATAATAAAAAATCGTAACTGTGAAATAGTGTGTTTAGTTTCATTCCAATGAGTAGCTAGAGGTGATGACATTGCTTGATTTCGAATCCTGCTCTTGTGTTCAGAAATTCTGATTTGAATCTTACGCTCCGTTTTGCCCACATACATCTTGCCACAAGGACATTTTATACCATACACAACATTCTGTGTATTGCAATCGCTTGTGTGTTGTAGTTTGATCTGTTTTCCTGTAGTTGGATGAGCAAATGTATCCCGTCATGACCTTGTTGCAATGTATACAATTCTGGCATCGCATTGTTCCCTTGTGTGTGGTTATTGTGGGTTTGACGCTGGTCTGTTTCAAAAGTTGCCTAAAGTTCTTCCCTCTAGTGTAGGCATGTACAGGCGAATCTTTGAATAGATTATTAAAGTCTGGTTCCGTTGATAGAAGCTCCCATCTCCTATTTATTATTTGTTTAATTGCTTTGGACTGAGTGGTGTATTTTGAAACAAACACCATTTTGACGTCTGTCTCTCTGGGTTTTGTTTGCAACAGTTCTTGTCGATTAAGATTGTTAACTCTGTTCATACTCGCTTGTAGTTCTACCTGGGGATATCCTCTGGCTTTATACTTTTGCAAATGTTCTTCCATTTTTCTCAGACAGGTTTGGGAATCTGAACAGATGCGAATTAATTGAGAAAATGGCAAATTCTTAATAAGACTTCTTGGGTGAAAACTTGTATAAGCCAGTGCGTTGTTTCGGTCTGTGGGTTTTGAATACAATTCAGTTTGTAAACCTGTTTCTGTTTTCACTATCCTTACGTCCAAAAAGTTGATTGATTTTTCATCGATTTTATAGGTGAATTGTATTCTTGGGTTCACCATGTTTAACTCCCCAATCATTTGTTCTAAGTTGCCTGTTGAATCCTGCCAAATGAGAAAAATGTCGTTGATGTATCAACAATAAATTTTTACTTTTGTCCACCAATGTGTTTTCATCAGATGGTCTGCCTCAAACTGGGCCATAAAAATGTTAGCATAGGCGGGTGCCCCAGAAAAACCCATGGATGTTCCAGTTAATTGGGCATAATGATTGTCATTCCAAGTAAAATAGCTGTTCTGAAGGCAGAATTTAAGTAATTGCAATAGTAGAATCTTATTAGTAGATAAGTTGTCCATTTGCAACAGTGCCCACTCCACTGACTCTAATCCAGCTGAATGTGGAATTGACGTGTATAGGGCCACCACATCTATGGTGCACATAATCCAATTCGGCTGAAAATCCTCCTGGGTGGCTGCTAATTTCGTGAGGAAATCAGTGGTGTCCTTTATATATGAAATCCGCCATTGCACAAACTTCTGGAGAAAGTAATCATGAAATCATCCAAGAGGGTCAAAAATTGACCCACACCCCGATACGATAGGTCTAAATGGAGGATTATTCAAATTTTTATGAACCTTCGGGATCATGTACAACTTGGGACATCTGGGATGAGCTGTTGTTAAGTATGCTTTGGTGTTATCATCTATCCAGGCTTGATCAATGGCATTCTGCAACAATTCGTTCAGTATTGATTGTAATTGAACTGTTGGTTCTGTGTCCAGTTGTAAGTATGTGTTTGTGTCCATCACATGATCATTTACTTTGTGATTTTAAAAGAAGGTGTCCATAATAACAATGGCTCCCCCTTTGTCTGCTGGTTGAATTGTGAGATCCTGGTTGTCATCTATAGCTTGAATATTGTGAAACTCAGACTTTTTGAGGTTGTGGCATTTGATCTTCTTGAAGTCCAATGCTTGAATGTCCTTTTTAATCATAATTTCAAAAGTATCTAACATTTTATGTGATACTGGAGGTTGATATGTGCTCTTTGGTTTAAAACCTCCGTCTTGATCATACTCACTTTGTTGAATAGGTTGTACTATGTTGGTGAAGAAGTGCCGTAGACGTAATGTTCTCATAAAACGGTAGAGAGCAACCTCTGTTTCAATCTCGTTGGGGGTAGTGGTTGGTACAAATGACAGACCTTTATTGAGAACTCGAAGTTGTTGATGCGAGAGTTCTACTGATGATATATTAATTATGAGGCTATTGTCTTCCCGCTCCGTAATGAGCTTCCTGCCGTTTCCTCTCCTGTTTGGGCGGTCCCTGCTGTTGCTCCTTGTTGCTGCGATGGCGGAAGCCCTTGATTTTGTTCCTGTAACAAAAAAGCCACATTGCTGGTGGTTGATGTAGTTTCCACTGCTCCAAGGTTAATATTAGAGGATGAAGGTGCCATCTGTACTGGCACTCTAATGATTGAAGTATCCTTGTCTGTAACCAAGCTCTCCTCAGATGAGTGAGTAGTCGTAGTGCTTTTTCTTTGATCAAATCGTCGTCGGGCATAAATATCAGCCCAAGTGTAGACTTCATTCAACTTGTAGTCGATCGTGTCGCGTTTATATTTTCGCAATTTTCCCTCCTGAAGTTCTTTACTGTATTTATCTAATTTCTGGTTAAGACCTTCAAGGCAACAAACTTGAACTGATGCATGCTGGGCACACACCAGTTGGCAGGACGTCCCGTGCCCTAATAAAGTATGTGGCTGACAAAACTGTTACATTGTTGGCAGCTAGAGCTACCTGTAAGCAGCCTGAACCAACCCCCATGGCTGCCGGGAGCAGCACGTAGCGCACTGCCTTTCAAATTTCAGTAATGACCTGCATAAGCGCGCCCTGGCTTGACAGCTCAGGACACAATTATAATGAATGACTTTGCATTTAAGTGCAGTGATGCAGACCACCACACTGAAATGCGTTAGTCTAACGCCTGATGCGTGATACTTAGCAGAGCTGATGATATTTGAATCTTCTGTCCTTTATATTCCTTTAGAATCATTGCTAAAAATCACACGCTATAACAGAGTCTTCTACACCAAGATTGCTCGAAAACTTACCCTTAAGTCCAGAAAATTACAGGTTCATATCAATATTGCATGTGGAAGTCAAGTTCTTTGCAAAAGCAGTATTAAATGAGTTGGAAGCTGAATGTTCACTCTAGAGCTTTCTCCTTTCTGTAGGAAGCTGGCTCTGTGTATACTATACCAAAGTGAGGTATAGTGTACACCGAGTCCAGAGGAACCCAAAAGGTAGGCAGAGGTAAAAATAGATAGAACCTTACTCTCTATTTGGGGTAGTGTGGCCGAGCAGTAAGGCAGTAATCAGAGGACAGTGTTAAGCATTTATTGTACACATTCAGTCAGCAAATTAATTCACACACTCAAAGACTGAACTTCAGACCATTCTTTTAGTTATACCAAGCAAGCCTGGCAGAGGTAAGTGATAAGTACTTTGCAGTAAATATACAGTTGTAATACAGTATGGATTATAATGGTATATGCACTTTGTTTTGACTTCCAGTATTGTTGCAGAGAAATGCAATGCTTTGTAAATACAGTAAATATTCTTGAATGGACTTTCAGTAAAATACACCAGGTAAGTTACATTTTATATTACTTTTCTTACTCAATGTAGTATACTTGGATATTACACTGGGACATTCCTGTATACAGGTAAGTAAAAGTGTTTTTGTTAAATAGTACAATTTTAAAGAATTTCTTTAGGTTTTCAAACTCAACACAGAAACTTTTCCAAGAAAAACAGTCAATGTTATACTATGAAGGAAAATAGTGTTAACGGTTTTAGGGTAAGTATTCGGTAGTGGAAGTTGAGGTTCTGGGGGTAGACTTAGGGGTCCCCCAGAGTTAGGGATGCACTCTTGTTACACCCTCAGCGGCACTAGAGCAGCCGGGTGCAGAGTGCTGAGGCCCAATGTTATCCAATTGTGATTGGGTGCCTCCAGTTGGGGCTACTGATGAGCAAGCCTCGTGGTTGTGGGAGCAAAGCTCCTGGACTTTAGCTCAGGGCAAATGGGGAAACAAAGTCGCACCAAAGGTGTACCCTCAGCTGCACTATGGCAGCCGGGTGCAGGGCGCTGTTTCAAAGTCGGGCGCCCTGTTGTTTGCAATGGGGAACCCCCGGTTGGCAAAGGCACTGCAGGCTTGGGGACGAAGGTCTTCAGGGTGTGACCACCACTTCGAGAGGTAAGTTTGGATGCTGGGAGTTGGTTAGGCACCGTCAGTTTGGCCACCCAAGGCCGTGGGTCATCAGGTGCAGGTGCCTTTTAGGGTCGGATCTTCTTACCAGCTCCTGGTCGCGGTTGGGGGGACCTTCCAGATTTGACTGCAGGCATCAGCTGGAGGTTTGAGGCAGGTCAGGGATCACCGGATCTCGGGTCAATATACCTGGGGGCGCCTCCTCGTGGTGTTTGTCCACTCGAGCTCGGGCGGCGGGTACAGAGTAGTGTGGATTTGTGGTGTCCGGCCAGAGCCAGAGGTTGGAGATGAACAAACCCGGTGTTCACGGGAGACACAGTCTTTGTGGTTGAAGGCAGGCAGGTCCTCTGGGGTTTTCGAGGTTCCTGGCTGCAGGACACACCGGGATTTCGCAGGAGCAGGTTCGAGGTGGAGACAGGCTGGTAGGGGTGGGGCCAAGTCAGGGGGCATCTTCAACTTGTTAGCTTCGGCAAGGCTGTTCAGTCCTTCTTCTTTTCTTGTAGTTTCTTCTGGTCTGATGAAGCAAGGTTCAGGGGTGCCTCTAAATACTAGATTCATGGGTGTTACAGGTAGGTAAAAGGTTGGGACCATTGGATGCCTTCCCTGGGGTAGGTACACTCCCTATTATGCCACACGCCAGTGGGACGGGGGGCATAAGCCTTTCCCTGGTTGGCTTGATCCCCCCATATGGAAGATGGCGGGGACTGAGAGTTGTGCTTTACCTTCCCACCTGAGGGGTGGAGTTGGCAGAGGTGGGCACACCTCTCTTCCTCACTGTTTTTCCCACCGGTTCTCCTGACCAAAGTGGGGGTCAGAACAGGTGGAGACCAGTTGCTGAAAGCAGCAAGTGGCCTGCGGAAGCTCACGAAGGAGGCAAGCCTTTGAAGCTTCCCCATAGTGGACCCTGCCTAGCCTGGGGGAGGAGGCTTGGCACCTCGTCCCAGGATGTGCATTTTGTCAGGCCCCAAAGAGCAGCAGGCTGTCAACCCAGGGGTCCAGAAACATGTCTGGTGGTGGCAGCTGAAGGCAGCCACTCAGCCTGCCCACTAGTGGTAGGTCGTTTTTCAGGGGGCATCTCTAAGACGCCCTCTGTGAGCATTTTTCATTAAATCCCACACTGGCATCAGTGTGGGTTTAATATGCCGAGAAGTTTGATACCAAACTTTCCTTTATAGTGTAAGCTCAGTAATATGGGTATACCCACTTCTCCCGTTGGTGATACAGGTCCTAAGCACAGATAGGTGGTGAAAGTAAAGCTGGGCATGGGTGGTGCAATTTCCCTACAAATATACAGAAGGGCAGGTCTAACACAGGGAAGTGTATTAGGACCACTCCTATTTAACCTCATATTTAATTGGTAAACAAAGGACTTAAACAACAGTATTAATGCCATAATTTCTTATCCACCTAAATTCGAGGCCAAACTATTACATCTCTTCAATGTGCTGATATATAATCTCACTGTGTAAAACTCTGGCTTACCATCAAAGACTCATCTTTGCTCGAAAACTTTTTTTGTTCAAGCAACTAAATGGAATTAAATTCAAACAAAGCCAAAGTGGTGATTATCGATTGAAAAATAAAAAAATCTGACTTGAGGTACACAACCAGTAAAAAAAAAATGAATGTGTTCCTACATATAAGTAATTGGGCATTCTGATTGATGACGCCATCGCTCTTCTTTCAGATTAACAGACAAATCCTCATTGTTTTTGCTTTTTACTCTCTCACAAAGACATTGAGCAGCCCTTCATTAGAATTCTTACTGTACCTAATTAATAGCAAATGTTTGCTATTATGAAATCATGGGGTGAAGCAATATTTGAGAAATGTGCAAAGTTTTTGGACCTGGCTCAATACACTACCTTAAAGAATGCTGTATTGTTTCCCAAGCTCCTTGTAACTGGCACACATTTGGTTAAGGTTCTGTCTCGCTGAACAAATTTTCACCCAACAAGCAGCATTTAATTTACTTTCCATGGGTTTCAGCTATTTGCTTGTCTGTAGTAGCCCAGGAGGTAGATTTTTTGCCCCCAGTAGAAGTGTCATGCTAAGTTCACCTTCTCCCTCAGACACCAGTTGAGTGAGAGCATTAGATTGCCCTTCTCACAGCACCATAAAATCCTTTGTGTCCAAGCTTGTTCTTTCATGTAATATTTGGAATCCAGGAGATACAACAAAAACAACCCTCAAAGCCTTCTCTTCAGCCATATCCAAGCAAACATATTCCTGTTACTTTTGCTTTTAGAGACGAACTGGTTGTGCTGGGGAGCATGATAGGACAGGCGTGGGGGGTATATGAGAGGTGTGGCACTGTGTCCAGGGCAACAGACGCTGGACGCTGGGGATCACGGTTCGATCCCCGGCTCCGGCGGCAGGGGTCTGCCCAGCACCATGTCACTCTGGGCAACAGCTCGCTTAATCTTCCCAACGGCCCCCAGCGCCGAGATACCCCTTTGGGGGTGATTCGCGCGATACAAGTACTGGATTTACATTTACAACAAGGGAGAGAGCTAGAAAGAACATGCACTTTCATGTGGTGCTGACCAAAAAATAAAAAAGTAGTTCCTTAAATGTGAGCAGTGGAAGGGTACAAGTCAGCCAATCTAAAGTATTGTAAAAAGGTTATGCTCCAGGGGAGGCACACACACAGGAAGAGGAAGGTAAGCCATTGAATAAGAATCAAGTACACACATGTAACAATATAGACAACCCACGGTAAGAAATGGGCAGGCTGTAAACCCACTTTAAGCTTACAATAGTTGTTTCACAGCCAGACAGCAGGTATTGTCCGGTAGGCTCGCCCTAGAAAGCTTGGCCATAGTAATTAAAACATCTGGAAGGAAATAAAGACAAGAAAGAGATCGTAGAACCAACCCTTGAAATATTTTACCTTCAAACTGCAAGACAATCGCTCAGCATAAAAGGACACTGGATTACAAAAATTAACGTTGAACTATGTAAACCAATGTAAAATAAATCTCTTAAATTTATATCGCAGTCAGACAACAAAACAGTACTTAGCACATATTGACATGCTTGGAATTTCATAATTATCTTGCCCACTATCACAGATAAGTTTATCCAGGAGCAAGCTATTTGGCACTCTTTAAACTGAAGTTAATGAAATATCAATTCAATCTGAGATCCGCCACTGATTTTATGCAGCATTGGTCTGGCTCACAGGGGTTACAAAGTTTCAAACGGTGTGACTATGAGTATGGCCTATTTTGTATTTTCTATGTATTTGCCCCATTTTCTCATTTGAGCATAAGAGATGGCTTTGTGACCCCCTGAACTGCATGGCATTTCGTACCTATTATCAGGCATGGAGACTTTTTTTCTTAAAAGGGAACACCTACAGAAGACCATTACATTTCTCCAATATCAGGACACTGTTGAGAAACTATTATATGCCAATGGTACAACATAACTTTGCAATCATAATGAATATATATAATGGGCTAATTTATTTTAGCAATCGTTAACTAGGTTATTCGCTCAAAATCCGGTGAAAGCATTTTACCGTTTGTAATTTAGTGGGAGTACACATTTCTCCTACACTATAGTTCATCTGACGACCTGCTGGTTTCCAACGGACTTTGACATGTAACTCAGATAATGTTTATCCTCTGCAACTTCATTCTAATCTTTCAACTTTTTTTGCAGTGGGTCTTTATTAATTGACTGGGCAAAATAAATATTAATTCACAATTATACGTAATGCACTCCCCACTTTACTTGCACACATACTTTTAGACCAAATAGAGAAGGATTTCAAATATCAAATGTCATGGAACATCTCTAGTAAAAAAAACTATTTTTTTTCACATGCAATAATTCGTAAAATATCCATTTCTATGTTGACGCTAGTTCTAGCAATGCAGTAGGGCTCACCTGCACGCACTTGGGAAAAAAAGGTGCAGGTTCCACACATATTTTCCTATCAGGTTAATGATTACAAATTAGGATAATACTGCACAAGATGTAGCCACGAATGGCATTATCATTTACTGTGACCCAGTCTCATAGTACTGTCACCTCATGGTAAACACTCTTTCTTAAACAATGTGCTAATCATTTAACTTGTCGAAATATATCTTGATTCGCTCCATAATCTCTCAGGATGCTTGATGGCATAGAGTGTGCAGAGAGAGTTCGTTTGCGTTTTTTTTTTCTGATCACCATATTTAAGAATTCAGACAAAAAAGTATAGTAGGTCAGTAACTAAACCACATATAGAACAAAAGGCATGTCTTTTTAGTTCTGGCATTAACCAAGACATTTTAATATACATATTACTTATAGAGACTTTCAGCCAGCCCTCATTTGGTCTGTTGTTGGGTCATTAACATTTTCTTCCACCGCCGACAGCAAATATCATGGGCAATGAGTCAGCCCAGCTCAACCCTTGTATCGCTTAGCTGTTTGTGACAGTTTTGTACCCATTCACACAGAGCACAGCCACACATAAAGTAGTTCCCTTAAGTGCCAGGGATACTATGGCAATGTGTGCTTTTTGAGAACAAAATATTATTTTTGACGTTTTTCAAGTTTTCTTTGTGACCTTACAGAGGGCAAGTAGCTCCCACAACAATTTCAAAACAAGCCTTGACAAAGCCAAAAGGATGGCAGCCAACGCCAGACCGACTGATTTTGCCAGTGCATATTTATATCTATTTTTCCAAAGTATGGCAAACAAACTTAATAAAAGCAATATAAACTATTTTATTTTGCATTCCCATGCTGCTTTCACTCCTCTCATTCTTCAACAGGTGGGACAATAAAACATTATACCTAAAGAAGAAGCCATGATCTATTAACGACAATTTCAAATATATAAAATGTTATTTTTTATTTATAAAGCATGCATACATCTCTTAAGGTCTGATTACGAGTCTGGCGTCCGAGGACTGCCAGACAAGCGTGGGTGTGACAGTGGTAGTCAAGCCACCGCTGTTCCGACCCCCCATTACGAGTTGGGCAATCCAGCCATTGCCCTAGGACCGCTGCCAGGGAATCGCCGCTCCCTGGAGGTGGCATGGTAGCCAGGAGGCCGCAATGTGCTTTGTAGGACCGCCGTGGTTCCACCAAGCATATTACGAGTTTCTCCTCCGCTGGCAGCGACATTGAGGTTTCTCCTCTATGTCAACACTGGAGGAGAGGAAATGAAGGGGGGCCTTCTGGGCCACCTGTGCCTACTCGGCCTGTGCAAGCACACAAGGGGGCATAACATGTGCCCCACTGTGTGCATGCAAAAAAGTGTCTGCACACCATGAGCTTTTCAATCCATGCTGTGAAGAAACCTTGTGAGGCATTCCCATTGCGGTGCCTTAAAAGCACCACAGCTTTTGAAATAGGCTCTGCACTGGGAACGCCATGCTGTCTGCCCGCCAGACTGCAAATAACTTATAATCGGGCGGGCAGGCAGCGGCCAGTCTCGGCGGTGCGGGGGCACGGTTGTGGAGTACCATCAGTCCCCGCACTGCCGAAACTCAGAATCGAGCCCTTGGTGTTTCATTTAGTGACAGACTAAATGGGAAGGGAATATAAATTGATAGAAGCAGGACCTTAAAGGATGAAAAACCATTTTCCAAAGCATTCAGATGGTCTTTCTCGCTTCTCAAGATTGGTTAAAACCATTCTAGAGCTTAGTATCCTGTATACGTAGCACCAGAGCACTAGTTCTGGCCAACCGGAGTGATCTTGGGGAGAAGGTGGGAAGAGGAGCTTCAATGACATGCAGGAGGTGGTAGAGAAAAGCATGTTTTGAACAAGATGGTGTTACGTCAAATACAATGGACAATACCGAACAACTTGAAACCAGTTCTCTTCTGGATCAGAAGATGGCGCAGTTCAGAAGAACAAGTTGAATATGATCTTTGTTACAAACCTATGGGCCGATTCACGAAGGGGCTCACAATCGTGGTGGAGGCCTCGTAATCGTGGCGAGGGGGTCCGCACTTGTGGTGGGGCCCTGCACTCATGGCGGGACCTCCACAATCAGGGCCGGACTGGGAAACAAAACCGGCCCCGGCAAAGTGCTCGGCCGGCCCCCCCTCCCCACTCGGGGGGGGGGGGGTTGGGAGTGACGCCGAGCTCTTTGACGGGGCTGGTTTTCGGCCGATTGTGGTACAGGGCCGATTTTGCAGCTATGCTGCAAAAACGGCCCTGAACCAAAAACGGCCCCCAGGGGCCCAAAACCGGCCCCCACCCGTGGGGTGCACCGGGGGATTGCCCGGTGCCCGCTATGGCCAGTCCGGGCCTGTCCACAATGGGTAACTGCAGTATGGATGTCCTGCCATGAGTGCAAGGCCCCTGCCACGACTGCGGTCCTCTGTCATAAGTGTGGAGGCCCTTTGTGAATTAGCCCCTTAGAGATGGAGATGGGGTCTGCATCTTGATCTGCTGAAGATGGCAAAGGGCATCTATGGGCAAATCAAAGACGATGCAATTACTAAACCAAAGACACACTTACTGCAGTTTCTCTATGGTAAAAAGATAGAAAAGGAAAGATGTATTGTAATTGCATTTATAGAGCACTTACTACCCATGACGAGGTGTCAAAGTGCTTTTTCGGCAAGTAGCATGCTACTCCGGGGCCTATAGAGGATTAGTGTGGAATTAGTATAGTGAAATATGTAAGTAATTTTAAGTGGTGGATAGGTTAGTCAGTTATTTGGATTCGGAAGGATAGCAGAAGGATAGAGGAGATAAAAAGGTTTGTATTTATATAGAGCTTGTTACCCCTGATGGGGTGTTGAAGTGCTTTTTTTAAGCACGCGTCTCCGGAAACCCATAATGGATTAGTGGTGAATTAGTATGGTGAAATATGAAAGTAATTTCAGTGGGGGATTTAGTCAGTTATTTGGAGTGAGAAGGATAGTGGAGGGATAGAAGGGGAAAGAAAGTTTTGCATTCATATAGGACCTGTTACCCCTGATGGGTTTTGAAGTGCTTTTCTGGCGAGTAGCACGCTACTCCGGAACCCATAAAGGATTAGTGTTGAAAATTATTATAGTGAAATATGAAGTAATTTGAGTGGTGAATATGTTATTCAGTTATTTGTATAGAGAAGGGTAGGTGGCGAGATAGAAGAGGGAAAGAGGTTTGTATTTATATAGCGCTTGCTACCCCTGATGGGGTTTTGAAGCACTTTTTTGGCGAGTAGCACGCTACTCTGGAACCCATAGGATTAGTGTTGAATTAGTATGGGGAAACATGAAAGTAGTTTGAGTGGTGGATATTTTAGTCAGTTATTTGGATTGAGAAGGGTTGGGGAGGGGTAGAAAGGGAAAGAGGTTTGCATTTATATAGCGCTTGTAACTTTGATGGGGTGTTGAAACGCTTTATTGGTGAGTAGCCCACTACTCTGGAACCCATAAAGTATTAGTGGTGAATTAGTATAGTAGAATATGGAATTTGGGAAGTGAACATGTTAGTCTGTTATTTTGAAGGATAGTGGAGGGATAGAAGAGTGAAGGATTTAGATAATTTTTTTGAGGTCATAGCAGTAGGAGGAGGCTTTTGGATGAGTAAAAACGGCTTTGGAGGGGGAGAGTCAAAGGGAAGAGTTTAGAAGGGTTGGTTTTTGGGGGATTTATAGTAAAAAAGGTATCCGATGATTCAAGGAGGGGTAGAGTAGGGGAGAGTCTAACAAGGGTTATTTTGGGTTCATAGTAGTGGCATGGGGTTTGGGATAAATGAGAGAGTGGATGTAGAGGATATATTCAGGGGTGTAGAATTTAATAAAATATCTACTTGTCCATGAGGCAGGTTGCTTCATAAATCAACTTGTCCTGTAACAAAATCCACTTGCCCCTCTGGTGCCATATTGTGCAGCGACAAATTATGGCAGCAATCTCATTATATAAGAGCTCTGATATAGCCTCTCTGATTATGCCAGGGCTCATTCCATAGTAGTATTTGAATGCTTGCAATCCCCTTACGTTGCCAATTTCTACAGATCTACATACTGGGACTGAAGGTAGAGGTAAGCAATAGTTTCAGGGTTAGAATGCCCCTTTGAGTCAGTCAAACCTACTAACTGGCATGTTTTAAGGGTTTTCAACAACTCTTATCTAATCTTTTCCCATACTGAGAAATGTTGGAAATGTACCCCTGACAATGACAGACGTAAACCTTCTTCCAGAGATGGGAAAAAAGTGGTTGGAGATAAAGTGTACTTGCAAACACACGTGCATATTTGATAATGTTAAAATGTAGTTCACAAATATTTTCTAAGAGTACTATTTCTTGTCCGAATTCTGTAAATTGTAGGGAATTCACGAAAGCTGTATAGCTGCACTTACTTTAATAATTGGTTCCCTAACTTGGTCTGGCGTTGACCATGACCTTATTGTGTTTATTAAAATTCTGTCTCGCTCCCTGTGTCAGCTGTCTTCACTGTGAGTGACAGCATTATGCTCTTTCACAAGGAGCATATCAGCACACAAAGTAGTTTTCTTCAGTTCCAGTAACAACTGTGTCAGTATGCGCTTTTTGAGACCAAAAAACTATTTTTGCGTTTGCCAATGTTTGTTATAATGGTGAGGGCCGGCAGCTCCCACACCAATAAGACTTTACAAAAACCATGCCAAAACAAGTCGCACATTGACAACATTTAAAAGCTGATCAATTTCAGACCTACTGGCTCTGCCACTGCTTGTTTATTTTTGTTTCCCATAATCTTATTGAAGTTGGTTACACTGATTTTTCCATTATGAATATTTTTGGGAAATACTAGCATGCATCAACATGTTACTAAATGATGCTGCAAAGAAATGGTACCTGAAATTTGAGAGTAGTTTAGCAAAATGTTTTTTCCCTGTGTTTAATAGGTCTGACTGAAAGAATCAGCAGCTGGTGACAGCAGTGACCTGATAGTCAAAAGAGAGATCAACTTCACTAAGAATACCATGTATATCTTCAAAGCACGTATCTGTGGAGTGAACTATTGTAAATCTTTCTTTACCTATATTAACTGTTACCTCCATAATATTTTCATAGTTGATATTCTGGCAGTGATATTTTTTAACAGGATATTTAAAAATCGTTCTTCTGATTCTATACCACAGTCAAAGTTGCAAATATGATGCAGAATTTCTCTTTGACAAATAAGTAGGGGTGGGTGAAAATGTTTGCTCTGCCGGTGTAGTTTTGACCACTCTGCGTTCCAAGTTGCGTCAAAACTCTGCCTACCACTCCGTGGTGGAGTTTTTACTCATGCGCTGCTGGCCAACTTTAAGGGGCCTATTATCATTGCGGGTGGATCACCACCGCCCGACTGGCGGTGGAGATCCGCCTGCCAAATCACACCGCCGGACGGCCATTTACCCCCTGCCACATTAGCATGGCAGGGGTACCGCAGCGGACAGAAAGTCTGTCTGCTGCTTTTCCGCCCGCAGGCAATCGTCACGATTGCCTGCCAGGTGGAAAAGGCCCATCCATATTACGATGTGTGCGGTAGAATGCCTTTCCATGGCGGAGACTCCGCCATGGAAAGGCATGCAGAGTTCACTTTGGGGGCCCATTGTGGCCCCCTGGGTGTGGGGGGCTGCACTTGGGGGGTACCTATGGTAGGTACCCCCCTACATTGGCATACACAAGGTGGCAGGCACCTGTCACGTTGTGCATGCCAATGCACAATATGCGTATTCAACATTGTGGCGGATGCTGCTTACAGCACCGCCTGCCACAATGTTGAAAATGTGTGATGCGACTGCCAGGGTGGCGGTAGCATCCTAATTGCCATAGCGGGACTGCCGCACCTCTGGCGGTCGGTCCCGTTTACCAGTTCATCGTAATAGGCCCCTAAGGTGGCAAGAGCAAGTGAGAATTTGTGCCCCCAGCGTGTCGGTGAGATTTCTCAACGCGGGCAGTCAAGGCAGGTCGCGACCACTTGCATTGAAAAAACTGCAACAATCGCTGATTTTACAAACTCCCAGCGCTAAAAATCAGGATGAGCAGCGCGTCGTGCCGAATTCTTCCTATGAGTGGACTTACACAGAATCTCACAGAGTTTTTATGTTACTTTACGGTTCTGCCCACCCCTAAAAATAAGCTACATCAGCCTGTGAAACCTCGGGTGAAAATAAAAAATTTGCATTGGGTAGAAATCCTTTTTCATTTCAAGTTAGAGCTTTGTGTTAATTTGCTTCCACCTTTGATTATGGAGACTGGCTCTCTTCTCTTCACTTGATGCGAAATAACAGTGTCATTGCTTTATTCATTATTGTCATTATACAATGCTAGTACTTGGTTATGATGATCAGGTTTTTAGTGCTATATAAAGTCTACGACTATGGTGAGAATCCCATCGATTCTCATCAGAGAATGTCTGCTGGAGGGGAAATTGACTAATATCTGGTGGCCACATGTCTCCGCAGCAGCACCACTTACATTCGAGGCCTCCCCTTTGGTAATCAGAAAGATGTGTATAAACAAACATGGGACATGTGTGGGGGGCACATGTCAGCCAAGCTAATCAAGATGGGAGTGGTCCTAAGTGGGCTCTACCATTAGAGGACCACAACAGAAGAAACCCACAGCACAAACCAGACGTGTAATTGCTTCCTCGCACGCCAGTCCTTCAAACCCACTTAATAAACTACGATGCCAGCACTCTTCCATAGATCTCTGCAGCCAGGCAAGCTGACATTTGTGGAAGCCTCATTGCATGTTCTAAAATAACGTATAAATATTTTACAGAGGGCCAAATATACTGCGGGATAGGCTTCCTGCACACAGATTTTTACAATCTATGTCAACATATTTGAAGTTAAGCTGCTTATGGTTTTAGAGGTGCCTGTCCAGCATTAGTGGCAAGGAACATTTTTCTCCAAAAAGATTATGTAAAGACGGCTGCCTTTTTTCACCACTGAGACATTTCCCAGATTCTAGCAGAGAGGGGGAGGCTGGACTCGGTGGGCATGGTGCCATCTTCAGCGGTATGTAACTGAGGTTAGGGTGGTAGACCGCTAATGACAAGTTTCGGTCCCTCAGAGTAGAGCACCCCAGGGCTAGGCTCAGAGACAGAGACTGTCCTGTGTTCAGCTCACTGTCACTGCATGCAAGAACCTTGTGACATGTCCAGTGTAAGACAGGGGCATAGCTTAGTCCGTGGCACTCATGGGGGTTAGATCCCAACTAAAAAGGTAGTAGGCTGCAGGGCCGGGTTGGGAACGCAACCAGCCCTGGCATTTTTTTTTTTTATATAGCGCGAACTTGACCTCAAGTTATCTGGTATCAGAGCGCTTTACACGAGCACCAGTTGCGTTTTATGAGGACACATTCATGTTTGTTAGGCAGGGGGAGATTATGTGATTTGCCCAGCATCACAGGATGTTATGCGTCCTTGCCGAGACTCGAACCCTGTTCCCCAGATTTTAGGTCTATCGACCTAGCCATTAGGCCACATACTCTCCTCAATTAACTCGGACCGGCCATGGCGGGAGGGGGCATGTGTGGAGGGAGCAACTCTGCAGCTGCTTTTGTTACAGGGGACCAATATTGCAGATATGCTGCAAAACCGACCCCCAGTTACAACAAGCATTGGCATAGCCAATAGGTCTCGCTTTTGGGACCTTACAAGTATTTAGTTATGCAGCACAATATCTTTGGTGCAACAACATCAACTGTTGCATGGCTAAACACTTATAAGGTCCAAAAGGCGAGACCTATTGGCTGTGCAAATGCTTGTCTCTTCAGTGACTAACTGTTGAACCCTCGGGCTGTATGAAGTACATTTCTTTTTCGTCACCACAGCATTAATGGACATTTCTGTACCACTGATGGTCATTCTTAGCTGCTATACTATCTTTGTTTCTCGCCTTTGCAGTTATCTAAGGTGCTGGAAATTCAGTTGTCCTGTAGAAGACTCATTGATTAATCTGTCTAAAAAGAGCAGAAACATCCCCATTATATAACTGGCTTACTACTGGACTCAATTATAAAATGTTGTCTCTTGCCCTGCTAACTTTTGTGCCACTGATATATATATATGTTTCTTTGCAGACCAAAACATTTTTTAAAGTGCCTTATACTGTTCGGTGCAGTTTCTAAAGCACTGATGCGCCTCTGGAGCAGACGGGACTTCATCACAAGCATATAGGGGAGCCCACTAGTAATGCAGGCAGAGGGGCGTGAAGCACAGCGGGGAGAGTACTTGTAATGTTCACAGCGGGGCGTCCATCACTCTCTTGTGGGAAGCACACAGAGGAGTGCACTAGTAATGCGTGTGTATGGGGGTGTTCCAGTGCGAAGCGCAGCGGCAGAACCCTGGGTGTGAGGGAAGGTAAGAGGCTGGAACTAGAGGCAGCAAATGCGAGTGTGTGGAGGGAGTAAGAGGTTCACACTAAGGGCGCAAAGCCTCACATGCACATGTGTGGACAGTAAAGGTTTAGGACGGCAGAACGCAGAGTCGATTATGCACAGGGGATAAGGGGGATCAGGGCTACAGACAGCAGGGCAGGGTGTGCACAGGCAGGGGAGAGGCAAAGGCTACAGAGTGCAGAGCCGGGTGTGTACAGGCAGTAGAGGGGTCAAAGGCTACAGACTGCGGAGCCGGGAGTTAAAACGAGAGATTGAAGAGCTGGGTGTGCACAGGGTGGTTAGAGGGTAGAAGTAAGGGTGGCAGACCGGGTGTGTGCAGATTGCAGAGCCGGAGGTGCACAGGTGGGAGGGGGGTCAAAGGCTACAGAGTGTGCAGTGCAGCCAAATGTCCACAGTCAGGGGAGGGGAGAAGGCTACAGAGTGTGGAGCCGGGGGTGCATGGGCCGGAGAGGGGTTAAAACTAGAGATTTAAGAGCTAGGTGTGCACAGGGCGGTAAGAGGGTAGAACTGGGGGTAGAACCAAGGGTGGCGGAACCGGGTGTGTACAGATTGCAGAGCCGGGTGTGCAAATGGTGGTAAAGGTTAGGCGTGCAGAAGGAGGGAAGGGGTTAGAACAGCAGGCAGCAGGGACTACTGTCCACTGGGAGTGGAGGGATTAGGGCTCAGACATCTGAGGGAAGGAACGATTTAGGGAAAGCTCAGGGACTGACAGTGAACAACGGGTGGTACAGCGGGGCGATAAAAGGAAATAAAACAAGACTTGCAGCGGTGAGACGTGCTCTGTGGTGGGGGAGGGGCAGAGCGAGGCGCTTGGGAGAGCAAGCGAAAAGCCTGTGGTCAGATTTCTAAAGCCCACTCACTAAATGTCTCGCCAGACCAGCGCATGCGCTGGCTCAGATGAGACCTAAAAAACGCCCCCCCAGGGTCCAAAACCGGCTGCCACCCTGGCGGCACACCGGGGAAATGACCAGCGCCCGCTATGGCCTGTCTGGCCCTGGCCATTGCCAATGCTTGTTACTTCCCTCAGCCTATTGGTTTTGCCAATACTTGTTACTTCCTTAGTTTCAACTCCTTTCCCATCCCTTACCCCCTTATCAGCTAAATGGGATGCTGTTGAGGGGTTTATCATAGGCAGGGGCGGCTCCTCTGTAATGGCGGAGGAGTGTTGCCTCTCTGATCAGAGCCAGTCGGAGAAAAATAAAATTATATTGAAACAATAATATGATTTTATTTTTCTGTGAGGAGCTCTGGCTGAAGGTGCGTGCATGCGAGCGTGCGTGCGGGCTGTAACAGGCAGGAGTGATGACCACTTAAAAGTGCGTATGTAAGATTGGTTGGCCATTTTAGAGAGAAACGGCAGCTGTGTGTCTCCGGCGCTCATAATAACTCAATGGTCCAAGCTCTGTCTCCCTCAAACTCAAACTCTCTTTTCCTGATGTCCTCAGATGGGTGTTTGTTTGACTGGGATCCCAATCCTGAAATCCTCTTGAAATGTGTTAAGAACCTCATCCTGCTGTCTGTCAACTAATCCCCAAAAATATCTTAATGACCCAGGTCCACTTAAATTCAGGAGACTGGTCAAAATAATCCAGCCTTGAGTTTGGCAGGTACTCAAAGAAGGGAAATGGAAAATGTTACTATATACCTCAATGTATAATCTCTCCTAAAAAAGCCAGCGCTAGACCCCACCTGTCTGTCGAATTATCGACCAATATCCTTGCTTCCTTTTCCAGTGAAGATCATGGAAAAACTGGTTACCCGGTCTCTCTCCGACTTTTTGGAAAGCAACAACTATTTGGAGATGGCCCAGTTCGGCTTCCGGCCAGCCCATGGCACGGAGTCGGCACTGGTGGTCGTGTTGGCCAAACTTCGATCGCGGGTCGATGATGGTCGAGCAGCCTTTTTAGTGCTGCTCGACCTATCGGCCGCGTTCGACACGGTCAGCCACTCCATCCTTGTCAACAGGTTGGAGGAGGCCGGGATAGCTGGTTTGGCAAGGAATTGGTTGATCTCATATCTTCAGAACAGGCATCAGGTGGTGGCCCTACCACCTTTTCGCTCAGGTATTAGGAGAGTGGGACAAGGCGTCCCGCAAGGGTCCGCGATTAGCCCCATACTGTTCAACCTATATCTGTGTCCTTTAGTTAAATTGATCAAATCCTTTGGCATCTCAGTGATCAATTACGCTGATGACACCCAGCTCATCTTTTCCTTGGAAGGCAAAGATGCGGTGTCCACAGATATCTTCCAGCGCTGTATGACGGCCACGTCTGAATGGCTGAGGAACAATTCGCTTCAATTTAACAGCTCCAAGACGGAGGTTCTCCATTGCTCATCGGACCGCGTCCCACGCGCTTTGCCGACTGATCTTTGGCCGTCCTCCTCATTAGGTAAGGTTGTGGCGGTGGATTCTGCCCGTAACCTTGGAGTGATGTTTGATTCCAACCTTCAGCTGAACAGCTTTGTCGAAAAAACTGTCTCTGTCTGTATGGTGCTACTTCGTATGCTTCGGAAAATTCTCCCCCTGCTGCCTCTCCAGGTCAGACCAGAGGTGGTGCATGGCATTATCCTTAGTAGGATAGATTATTGCAACGCACTGCTTCTGGGGGCTCCTGGCAACCTGATCTCTAAACTGCAACGTGTCCAAAATATGGCCGCAAAATTAGCCCTTGCTAGGCCTCGCGTTGCTTCCTCCTCCCTTGCACTTAGAGATCTACACTGGCTCCCAGTCCATCAGAGAATTCTTTTTAAATCCTCTTGCTTGGTCTTTAAGGCTTTACATGACCAAGGCCCAGTAATGTTACGGAACCTTTTCCTTTGGTATCACGCAGCGAGGCCGCTACGTTCATCCTCGTTATACCTGGCTGTGGTTCCCAGGATTAACAGGATTCGAATGGGGGCCGATCATTTGGATTCACAGCTGCCAAGCTCTGGAACTCCCTTCCACTATCTTTGAGGAGCTTGGAGGACTTGTCTTCCTTCAAGAAAAATTTAAAAACTCATCTTTTTCCCAGAGCTGGCTAAAACGTGTTGCGTATAGGTTTCAGTGGAGTCAAAAGCGCCAGGATACCCTTTGGGTGGCAGGATTTCGCGCTATACAAGTGTACAATACATACATACATACATTACAAAAATGTATGTTCTCTTGTTAATGGCTCTGTGCATGTATTCTGCCATGTAAGCCTAATATCTTTCATGAAAGTAAAAACAGAAGAAATACTATATTCCTTGTATTGAAGCAATGAAATATTTAAATTGTGATTGAGATACTTCATATATGTGTAACACATTGAGTAAACCTTGAATGGCCATTCAGGTGGTGGATCAGTCGATAACAAATTCTGTGCTAATAACAATGAGGTCGTCACAGAGAATCTTTCTGCCTGATCCATGGTTCAGGGAAACTCTATGCTTAGAGAAAAAAATACAATGGCCTGGAAAGATAGTCAAGGAAATCATATAACGGGACCTAAAAGTAAAGTACAAATTGGGCCTGAAACGCTACCACCAGCTAGGCAAGTTTGCGAGAAAGGCTTTTATTCTGATAAAATTGATAATGTCCAATATTGCCCTAAGATGTTGTTTAGTGTGGTCAAAGAACTTTCTGACCCCTCTACAATATATCCCGCTTCTCTACTGTCCCAGAAGCAGTGCAAAAAAATAGGCCAACTTTTTTGTTTTAAATGGAGGCTATATGCACTTAAGGCAGATGAACACCACTCTAGCACAATTACTTGCAGGTGTGCTCATGAAGAAAGCCTAAGGAGAATGGAGAATCCACAGGATGTGTCCCTGAAGGATCAGAGAATGTAATTGCTGCACCTGTTGGGCCTCTCACAATTTTTGTCCATACTATGGTCAATTAAATCAGGTTCCCTTCTGGATCCACTACCGCAAGCCATATTTAGCTCTCTAGACCCCCCCTTACTCCTGAAAGTGGTTAGCATTTTAAATTCCTCACAGAGAGAAGGGCGCATTCCATCAGCTTGGAAAAATGCAACTGTCTTACCACTGCTAAAAAAGCCCAACCTTGAACTCTCTTGGTAGTCTAGCTTTCAACCAATGTCTATGCTGACTATTCTCAGTAAGATCCTAGAGAAACATCTTAACTCGCAGCCTACGACTCTTGTGGTGTATTTCAACATAATTTTGAGTCAGTATTTTCGAGTCACACAAATATAGAACATTTTATATTGTAACACATTACGTCATGATGCAGAAATATCGTCAACATAAATATTGATTTTTAGATAGGTCGTATTTGGAAAAATATCTGTGTTTTTAATATTGTTTGCAATAATATTGTAAACACATTTTTTTATCATTATTTTAATGTGTTTTAGCTGCTATTTTAAATATATATGTTATATATTGTGTGCTTAATTGTTGTTAATACTTTTAAATATAGTTTTTTTTAAAGTCAGTTATATTTTTTAATTTAGAGTTTTCTATAGCGTGAACAAGACCCAGAATAGGGTATCAGAGCACTTCACAGTACTGAGTAACAAATTCAAGAACAGTGTAGTAGGGTCCTAGCAGATAGAGATCTGGTATATATGAAGATTGGATAAAGTACAATTCAATAAAAACGTGCTAAGTAGAGAAAGGTGGTTCACATCGGTGCATTAGGACAAGTGAAAATTCAAACAAATCATAATTAGAGAAGGCAATTCTTTCAAGGTATCATAGAGACAAGCTTAGTATAATGGGTAGGTACATTGTAAACAGAGATATAATAAAAGTAGAACTTCCTAAGGAGTCAGATCTTGTGATTGAAGAAGTGGGGAGAGGCACTCTAAGAGAGGGGCAAGTCGACAGGTTATCTGTTGAAGATTAACGAGCCAAGGTGGGTGTAGAATGCTGAGAATTTAAGGGAGAAAGGTTTGAGCTTCCTTCTTAAATATTGTCGATGAAGGAATTCTTCTGATGTTCGGAGGGAGTGAGTTCCAAATTCTTGGTGCAGCTCCGGAGAATGCTCTATCAAATGTTCTTTTCTTGCTGAAGCACAATGGTTTTAGGAGAAGATTGTCGGAGCTACTAGTGAGTCTGTTTCCTCCCCATATCAAAAGTTTCTGGGCTAGGTATTGGGGTGTTTTGTAGTGTAAGGCTTTATGTGTGATGCAGGCCATCTTTAGATGAATTCTTTCTTCGTATGGCAGCCTATTAAATTCCTTCAGGTGTGGCGAGATGTGGTCACATTTTCTAGAACCTGTTAAGAGTCTTGCGACTGCATTGAGACAGGCTTTTAAAGAGGCTGTTGAGATATTGGGAAGACCCATTAAAGTTGTACATCCATATTCCAGCCTCAAGATGACTAATGCCTGAACTGCATTTTTCAGGTCTGGATTCTCGCTGCATGGTTTCATTTTTCTGAGATAGCTGAGGTGAAAGCAGACATCTTGAGCTAGCATGATGTTTAATTTAATTGAATATAGTAATTTATAGTGTTCTATCAAGATATGAGGTTTGCAGGGGTACAGGGTAGGAAGTTAATTAAGTATTATGAATTAATAATCAATTTGTGATTAATATTAATTATGTAATTGCTCATTTTTGAAATTGTGTAATTATTATAATTTTTGGAATAATATTTTTGGTGTGGGTTGTTTTGTTTGTAGGGGTATAGGGTGGGAAGTTAATTAAGTAATAGTTTATTAATTATTCATTAATCATGTATTATTAATTAGTTAATTGATAATTAATTGGGTCAATATTATATATTTTTTGTGATATTTTCCGGTGGTGTGATTATAGAGGCATAGAATGTGATGTTAATGAAGTATTAATTGATATTTTATTAAGTGAATAATAATTATTTAATTGATGATTGATTAGGTAAATGTGTAATTATTTTTTTATGTTAATTTGTAAGTGTGGGTTGTTGGGTTTGTAGGGGTTTAGGGTAGGAAGTTAATGAAATAATAATCATTTATTAATTTATTATGAATGTGATGTTTATTGAATAAATATTTATCTGTATATATAAAAAACAAAGTATGTCCGTTTGTCCTTTATGTATTACTACACCATTCATCCGATCGGCATGAAACTTTGTGAAGTTGTTGAGTACACTCCCGCAAAGGTTTCTGGCAACAAAAAAAAAAGAAAATTTAAAAATTAAAAAATTTAAAAATTGTTAAAATTTGTTGAGTACATTCCCGCAAAGGTTTCTGGCAACAACAAAAAAAATTGTTAAATATCGGCCCCCCATGGTCCTCATAATCTTTCCAATACTGAACATTTACACTTTCCGGTGCGACTCGCTTTTGCAATGACCATCAACAAAGCACAAGGACAATCGCTGCAAGTGTGTGGACTAGATTTGGAGAATCCGTGATTCTCACATGGACAACTGTATGTGGCCAGCTCACGCGTCGGAAAACCTTCTGATTTATTCGTCTACGCACCAGAGGGAAAAACAAAAAATATTGTGTATCCACAAGCACTCGAATAAAAAAACAGAATTAAAACAACACTTTGAAATGTTTTCCATATTAAAATGAATGAGTTTCAATAAAAATGACACAATGTAAATTGAATGTTATCATAACAAGTTTCCTTAAATTTCCTTTCTTCTGCGATCGCAGCAACGCGCGACAGGTAAACTAGTTTAATAATAATTATGTAAATTGTTTACAAATTATATTTTTGACTGTTGTGTTTGTAGGCGAATATGTTGGGAAGTTATTCAATTATAATTATTTAACAAATAATGAATATTTTATTAACAATTATTGTATATATTACATTTTAATTTTGCATTGCTTTGTTTTTTGGGAGTATAGTGTGTGTTTTTAATTAAATGATCAATGAATAACACATTTTAAAGTTTGTAATTGATTATTTAAACTTGTAAAAATGTATTTAAAATATTTCATTATTTATTGAATGTATATATGTAAATATGTTTTTATGATTTTTTTTCATATTTTTGGTCCGTTAATAGAGTTATGAAAATATGTTATGTGTTGCTCAAACTGGAGTTGGAATATTAATTAAACCCCTCAGATGTCGAACGCTTTTCCTACTGTTGCACAGACTGGAATGGGAATAGTACATTTTACACCTCTGGAGTCCATTTTTTTCCCTACTGTTGCAAAGACTTGAGTGGAAATAGTAAATGTTCACCCTCCTGAATCTAACGCTTTCCTACTGTTGCAAAGATGGCAGTGGGAATAGTACATTTTACCCCTTTGGCATCCAACACTTTCTCTACTGTTGCACAAACCGGAGTGGGAATAGTATGGTTTTTTTTTACAGAGATTACTATATGTTTATTGTTGATTGAATATATGAAATATTATTATTTGCTATTTTTTTACATTTTATATTATCTGTATGTATTAATGTGTATATAAATATATTTATAATTCATATTTTTAGTAAATGTATTTCTTTAGGATTTTATTTGTTTTCATTTTTTATTTTTTAATGTTTTATGTATTTAGATGTATACATTTATGTACAAGCTTTTATATTACTAAATAAAAAAACACAAACGTTAATATAATGAAAAATATATATATATATATATATTTAATATTAGTAGTTTGTTATAGATTTGTATATATAGAAACACATGTTTTATGTGTATATGTTTACATAAGTATATATTTATTTTTAATATTACCTTACATTTATATAACATGCATTATATTATAGTTGTGTGTGAAAATGTTTAAGTTTCACTATTTTAAAATGTGTATTTTATGAAACAGAATATTTTTGTATTATTTTTAACGATATTAGTGTAAACAATATGTTTAACTCGATATGTTTTAACTTTTCTTTATAAGTGTATAAAAACAATACTAATGTCAGCTATATTTCTGACACGATATTTGTGTGACATGATATTTGTGTGCTTAATATTATGTCACTGATCCTCTTGTGGAGGCATGCAATGGTTTACATCAATCTCAGTTTGGTTTTAGGGTGGGGCTTAACACAGAATCAGACCTCTTAGGCATCACAGAACATTTTCGACTGCTCCTGGATGAGGGTGGTACAGCCACACTGATTTTACTAGATCTAAGTGTGAATTTCAACATGGTTTCCCATCCCACTCTCCTGAAAAGGCTCACATCATTAGGTTAGCAGGGCACAGCCTTAGCTTGGTTGGCCTTGTTTCTTAAAAATCACTAATTTCAGGTTTCCTCAGGCGGTGATAGATCAGAATCCCACAACCTCATTTGCTGTGTGCCTCAGGGTGTGGTTGTTCCCACTCAACACCCAAGGATTTCGATGCATTTCCAGGTTTACCATAAGTGGTAGACCTGGGAATGCGCCAAAACTGCTATGCCTCCCCAGGTGAGACAGGTTGAGGAGAAATATGTTTATTTCTTCTTGCTTGTTCCTCTTTCTATGTGTGCTACCTGCCGTCTGCAGCACACATACAAAGACAAAGAGGAAAAGGCTTCAAGGGATTGTTTTTGTGCATGAAGGTACCCCTTCCTCCGCACAAAAAAATATGGCTTACAATGCAGGCACCCTTACATAATGGTGCAAGAGTGTCTGCATTGATGCTAGACAGCACATTGTGCTCCAGCTGAGAAAAGACAGGAATGTACCATATTATGTTAAATACAGTGCATTCCGGACCTTTCCCTGCCACGCAATGCAGCACAGCAAGGTGACTTGCTGTGCTGTGTGACATTTTGACAGATAAGCCCCTAAATTTGTTTATCTTAACAGACCCTGCGAAGCTTAAGAATTTTCTTCAAGTCAATGCTTGTACTTCCAAGGACACTGCTGGTCCTACCCATCGTTAATTTATTTCACTATGCCTGTTTATGTTTCAAATGCTATTTATTATTCTTTACCCATATGCTGATGATTCTTGTTTTTCAAGTCTTTAAAACAAATTTATTTATCCCTATACGCTATCTGTCGCCCTTTTGTCATTACCTTGTTGCTCATGGTCATGTGGCATGCGTGGCTTCTCCCGTTTGTACTTGTGATGTGCTGTCACCACCCTCGTTTACCATTCCAAACAGATATTTCTCTCAGTTGCCATATTATGGTTTGTACTGTCTTCATCTTTCATGCTTTCATATTCCATTTTGCCCTCTCTATTCTATCCTAACCCTTCTTTTCCTATTCCCCTGTTTCTTCCCTACTGTTTCAACCTTCTTTGAATATCTATGTTCTTACTACAGATCAATTTTTTTACTCTAATCTGTTGCAATTTATTGTAATTTCAAGTTATTTGGAATGTCAATGGTTTGAATAATCCTATTAAATGACAGAGAATTCTCTCTCACTTCGCAAAGTACTCTCCTAATATAGTGCTCCTAAAAGAGACTCGCCTCACAGAATTAGAAGCACATAAGCTTAAAAGTTCTTGGGTTGGTAATGTACTTGTTTCTTCCACTACTAAGAAGAAAAATGATTTTATCATTGTTTGTAATAAGCATATTGATGTTGCTATTCTTTCACAAGTCAATGATCCTGAGAGTAGGTGGATTGTTACAAATCTTACGGTTAACAAAATTCCTTTAACGATTTGAAATGTTTGTGGCCCACTCAGAATCATTCTTCATTTTTGGCTGATATTGAGAAAAAATGTCTTCAGTTGGATGATGACTATTTTCTTTTAACTATTGTAATCAAATTATAGATCCTTTTTAGACAGATAAACCTTAATTAAATGCAAAATGCATAAACAATTCTCACAAAATGCATAAACAATTCTGTCCTTTCATCTCTCATAGGTCCTTAGTAGATTTCTGGTCGATGGTGTAACCCAACCACCTGAGAATATACTCTCTTTTCCACACCACACAATACACTTGCCAGACTAGACTATTTATTTATTAATAAACACCTTTCTCAACACCCACTTACGGCGGACATTGCTCCTATTGTGATTTCAGATCACTCTCCTATGATACCTGATCTTGATCTATTACCTTTCCATAAACCTCCTAATAGATGGCAATAAAATAACTCTTTCCTATCAGACTCCTACTTCTCTTCCTCTTTTGGTGCATTTGTCTCTGAATTCTTTTAAATACACAATCATCCTCTTCCTTCCCCTCAATTAATATGGGACATTTTTAAGACTACTGCACATGGCTCTATTATTGATTATGTTTCAAACAATAAGAAATCTCTACGTAAACAGCATACCAATTGTTAACCTCTATTTAAAAAATATCAATATCACTCTTTTAAATCATCAGATGTCCTACTTGAATTGGTTGCAGCCAAACTTCAGTTTAACAAAATGTCCTCAGAGGACGCCTCTTTATATTTACTAAGGAGCAGCGCAGATATAGGGGATGACAAAGATTCATGTGGATTATGATAGTGACTCTTTTCCTCAAACTCTTGACAAGTTAACTACTTCTAAGCTTGATTTGTCCAGTTTTGAACAAGATATTTCCCTTTCTGAATGAACTTTCGCGCTTCATCTCTTAAAGATAGGCAAAACACCAGAACCTGACTGTTTTACTGTAGAATTTTACTCTCACATTTCTGCTATACTACTACCCAAATTGTTAGATTTATTTTCTTCCTTTTTCATCTAATACTCCCATAGGTGCTTTTTCAGAAGCAGTTATCAGGCTTATTCCAAAAGGGTGTAAAGATCTTACATTATGTAAAAAGTATCACCCTCTCATCCTAGTTAATGTGGACTATAAACTTTATGCTAAGATTCTTGCTCTAGGGTTAGAATCAATCTTACCCGCATTAATTGGGACAAGGCAGGCTGGTTTTATTAAGGGTCGGATGGGTTCTGACAATACCAGACTATTTTTGAATGTCTTGACTAAAGCTTCTAATCTCAATTATCCTCAAGTGGCCCTTACCATTTATGGTGAGAAAACCTTGCTTTAATAGACTTAATTGGTATTTTATATTGAAAGTTTTACAGTGGTATGAATTTTGACATAAAATACTTTCCCCCCTATCAACTTTATACGATTCTCCAAAAGCCCCTGTTATAGTTAATGGATTAACTTCTTCATACTTCACACTCCAAAGAGGCATACGGCAAAGTGGTTCCCTATCTCCGCTCTTATTTATATTGGCATTAGAACCATTTCTTTCGAAAGTTTGCCAAACCCTTTGATTTCAAATTTCCAATATGGTTCTCTTCATTTAAAATTAGCTGCATACACTAAAGATATTCTTGTTTTTTATCTTGAATCCTGAAATCTCTTTACCAGCTCTTTCTAAAGAAATTGTCTCTTTTTTCAAGCATCTCTGTGATCAAATTAATTCTAATAAAACTGAGATTATACTACTAATTAAGTATTGTTCTAAACAATTGTTTCTTCCAGTTTACTTGGGCTCCTATCAAAATCAAGTACTTGGGACTTAGGTTTACTGATTCCATTGCTTGGTCTGTCTGACAAAACTTTATGGACCATCTTCTTAAAATTGAGTCTCTTCTTTACAAATGGAACCCTGTTTTCTTATCTTGGTGGGGTTGTTTAGAGTCTATTAAAATGATGATTACTCTGATTATTCTCTGTACTTTATCTATGATCCCAGTACATATTCCCTAGTCATATTTAAAAAAAAGAATTAACTCACTATTATCCAAATTCTTATGGAATAAAAATAAATCCTGTATTTTTATATTTAAACTCCATCGCAGTAAATGTAAAGGTGGGATAAACTTTCCTTATTTCCAAAAATATCATATACCTTCTTCACTTCTTCAGGCTTCCTCTTTCTTACCACTTTGGTCTATAGAAACATATTTTATATCCCCTTTTCCTTTCAAGAATATCTTGCCCAATACTCCCACCTTTCACATTTGTGTTCCCCTATTTTTTGATATTCATGTCAATTACTTATCTTCTCTCTGGGACAAACTGTGGCTTAAAATTCACAAGACTTCTAGAGCAGCTAATCTTATTCAAACTTTTTTTGTTTATAATAGACTTTGTGCCACATGTATCAAACTCCCGTTTTGCGATTTTCAATGTGCGATTTTTCGTGAATCGCATTTTGAGAATCGCAAAACGGTATGTATATAATAAAACGCAAAAAAATAGCGATTACGTAAAAATCGCTATTTTCATTGCGACGCTCCAAATTGTGATTCCTTATTTAAAAAAATCGCAATTTTGCGAAATTCTGAGAATCGGAAACTCAGGTGCAGCTTGATGACATCACAACCAGGAAGTGTGACTACCAATGCTGCACCTGAGTTTCTGAAACACAGTCAGAGAGAAGGAGTGGAGGTGAGGGAACTCTGCAGTGCTACAAACAATGGAAGACACTGGAGACATGGCCAACCAGAACAAACAGCAGCAGGGGGAAACACAGAGGAAGAGAAAACAAACGTTTTCAGAAACTGAGCTGGAGGTCCTCATCCAGGAAATGGTGATAAGCCATGAGCACCTCTTTGGTAAAAAATCACTCCGGGTGCCTGAGACACGCAAGGCGGGGATTTGGTCAGATATCCAGCGCAAAGTGAACGCTGTTGGTGTCACACACAGAAGCGTGGAAGATTTAAGGAAGCGCTGGTACGATATGCGCCAGCGCTCTAAGGAGAAGGTGGCTGCCAGGTTCGAGCAGGCCAATAAGACTGGTGGAGGGACCTTCACTGCCACCGACTCCACACCTCTAGAGGAACTGGTTGAGGGGACCCTGCTTCCAGAGAGCGTAATGGGCGTGGCAGACCTCGACAGCTCTGACCCCCGGTACCAGGACAAGGTAAGAAGCATGCCATCACTCCCCTGATACCCCTCAACTACCCCCACACACCCAGGAGCGACCTAGGGCCAGGATAAAACTAGAAGTCCAGTGCAGGTACACAAGCACACACAGCAATGCATTATGGGAGATGTAGTCACATGCACATTACAGTGGTGCAGTTACACCCAGCCAGTCCCCAACAGCATGTGCACATCAGGAAAGGCTAATACAAGACACATGTAATCCCAAACAGTGATATTTAATACATGACAAGTGCAAGTCAGAACAGAAAATTAATGTGCGCTTTTACGTCCACAGCATCATCTGTAACACAGGCAACAGTCAGTGGAAGACAGGACTATTCCCCTAACCCACAGGCAGCAGGGCAAGAGGAGGAAACAGAGGAGGACAGGCCAGTAATCCCTCCAAAATGCCGCAGGCGGAATGTAGTGCCACCACTGCCCCCATTGGAGGATGAAGGCCAGGACACCGATGGCGATATCCAACCAGTCCCAACACAGCCAGAGCCACAACACCGTGCATGTGCACGTGCTGATCTGATCCCGCCAGTTCCAACCAGGTGCAGCGCACGTGCATCCACCAATGCAGCAGACCCAAGAGAGGACACAGTGTTCGCCAGACTGGAGGGGCACATCTTGCAAGTACAGTACCTTCAGGCAAAAAACATAAAATCACTACGGTGGCAAATCAGGGTTGGCTTCATGGGCATGACGGGTGCCCTGGAGGCACTCTGTGCGGAACTAAAAGCAGAACGTGCTGCTAGGCGCAGGGAGATGCAGCGCCTAGATCTGTACACCCGGACGGTGAACTGCCTGTCCTCAGCAACAAATGTGCTATCAAGGCACAGCATCTGTATGCAGCGTGAGGTGGCACACAACAGCCAGGACGTGGCAAGGGCCCTGGTACAAGTCACATCTTCTGTAGATGAGCTGCGGGCAGCTCGCACTACTGGGCCAGGTGTCCTAACTCCCACAGATGAGGACGCACAATCAGGCAGGAGCAGCATCACCCGACCGCCCCCCCATGGATAGGCGCTGTAGTGGGCATAACTGTAGGCCTACTGGGACAAGTGAGGAGGGCACTGTGCGACCCCAAACAGGGGCTCTGACCCAACAGCGCCACATTTCAGGTGCACTAACTTGGACCACTAGATGGGTGCAGCAACCCACTTTACATGGACACTTGCTCCTAATCAAACAATTGCACTGTGAGAGTAACATGTGCTGGACATTGGGAGATACATTGTGTGGTACTCAGGCTGTGTGCCGTCATTCATCCTGAAGTTAAGGAAATAAAACACAGTCTCACAACTGATATTTAGCATTGTGTCATATTTTCTTACCTAGAAATAGTTGCGTGTTATCTCATCTCGCCTCTGGCGCCCAGCTGCACCAATTACACCGACTGGCATGCGTCCTGTAGCTGGCCGCTCCACATCTGATGAATCCGATTCATTGAGCTCCACCTCCGCCTTTCCTGGTGGCTATGTTGTGCAGCATGGCATATGCTACCACTATCTTCCAACAGGTCTGGGGGCTGTATTATAGTGCCCCTCCACTTTTATGTAGGCATCTGAATCTGCTCTTGAGTATCCCGAAGGTCCGCTCAGTGGTGCCTCTGGTTGCTATGTGGGCGCTGTTATACCTCCGCTCCCCAGCGTTGGATGGAATCAGGTAGGGAGTCAGTATGAACTCACGGACCGCATACGCACTGTCACCTGTGGGGTGGGAGGAATATGGTTAAACAATGTCCTGCACATGCTATCCTTAACTAGTGTGTCCTCTGTACAAATATATTTACCTAGTAGGTATCCCTCACCAAACTCCCCACTTGTGAGTCGACGGTGTGTCCCACTGTGGCAGAAGATGAAAGCGCTGTGCGCGCTGCCTGGGTATTTTACGACAATGTTTGTGATGATGTGTTTGGCATTACACACCACCTGTATGTTCAGGGAATGGTAGGATTTGCAATTCCTGAACACATACTCATTATGGGAGGGGGACTATGGCAACATGTGTCCCATCTATGCATCCAATGACGTGGGGAAATTGTGCTATTTGAAAGAACTCCTGCTTGGTCTGGTCAAGTGCCTGTGGGGTGCTGGGGAAGTGGATGTGGTGATGCAGCCTCTGTACCATGGCATCAAGGAACGCGCGAAAAAAGCGCGACAATGCACTCTGTGACACCCCTCCTGCTGAGGCTATCCCCCCTGGAAACTACCTGATGCCAAGAGGTGCAGTGAGCACAGGACCTGGGTGTGGGTTGGGGATTCTGTGTGTCCTGCGTGTGAGGTGTTCAAGTATAGGTTTGAGTTCCTCAATTAAATCAAAGATGCTCTCTTCATCCAGCCTGTAGTTTGTATGGATGTTCTCCTCAGAGCGCTGAAACAGGGTTATGCGTGCACGGAAGATCCTTTCCTGGCGTCCATCACCACCCCCTTTTGTACCGCTTTGTCCTCCTCTGTGCAGCAGCTCTGAGTCGCAGCCTCCTGGCTATCACATACAGCCCAGCCATCGTGGAAAATCTGTTGCATTGTGGGACTCCTTAAATACTTTGCACCTGGTTACCACCAGTTCACACTTGGTGGATATTGTGATTCTCAAAATTGCGATTTTCGTGATTTCGCAAATTGCGATTATTTCATACATTTCATTGCGATTTCTTAAAATGCAATTTTACAATTTGCGATTTTCGCAAATTGAAAATCCCAGTTTAGGAATTCGCATGTATATTCGCAGAATTATTTCTTCTCAACTTTGGGAATCGCTATTTTTGTGATTCCTTATGTTAGCGTTGCGAACATGTCACATACATCATGTTTTGCAAAATTTTACTCGCAAACCCTGTTTTTTACGAATCGCAGCATTTTCGAGTACATTTTTTTCCATACATATGGCACTTTATCTTAAACCACAATACATGTCTTAGTTTGTTACTCAAGCTAATTTTAAATGTAGGTCCTGCTTCTTTCCAAACAGTGATCTAAAACACATTTCCTAACACTTTTCTCTTTGGGTACAAGCTTTGTAAAAAAAATGAATTGCATTGCCAAACTTCCTTTCCTTTTAGTTCTGCCTCTCTTTTTCTTGGTAGCCTTCAAGATGATTAGCAATTCACTTTTTCTAAAAATAAATTGCTGGAGCTTTTAGTTGCCATTGCTTTTCACCAGATTACCATTCACCGGAAGTGTATATCTAACATATCTTATAAAGCCTAGTGGCATTCCTTCTGTCTTCACCATTGACTCGATAGACATTAGGAAGAATCTAACCTTTTATTGCATAATAGTGATTTACTATGGTTACCTTTTACGATTTTTATAAATATCATTAGTTCCCACTGCAGCAATATGCAAACATCACCATTTCATACTTTCAAACCTCACTGATAACCCTGAACTTTATTGGATTCTCTGTTTTCCAATTATTTCAAGTTTCAATTTTCTGATTTAGACTCTTGCTTATTGTTTAATCATTTGCTGTTATATATGCAAATTTGTTAATTATACTGATCTTTTTTTTATTTTGATTTAAGATGATACCCTTATCTTTCTCTCTCTTCCCTCTCCCCTCCCTTGCATTTCCTAGAAAAGTCCATAAAATCCTTAATTAAAATAACCTTATATTGTATGGTCAAGTAACTAAGCGTTCTTGTTGCAACCTTTTGATTATAATATTATAACGTTCATCATAGCCTGTTATTATGTTGACATGACTCTTGCTATTCACTAGGCCTGGGCGGTGAACTTCGCTCTGTTAGCAGAGTTTGCAGAGTTTTCTGCACTCCGCACTCCGAGCAGCTTGCGGAGTGCAGAAAACTCCGCTTCACGATGTGCAACAGAGTTTTTTCCCCCCTCGTGAACTGTAAGTTTGTGATTGCGAACAGTAAGTTTACAAGAGCGAGCTGGCACTCGGGTAGAATTTCTACCCGAATAGCAGGACTACCAGCACAAACTGCAGTTCGCACTGCAGTCTGCCACTCGCGGAACTTTGCTGAGTTTTTTTGTAACTTCCTGGAGTTCTGCGTAGAAAAACTATGCGAACTGCGCCCAGGCCTACTATTCACTCTCTTCGTGTATGATGTTCATCCTCATAATAAATCTTTTTTAAGCTGGAAATGTGTTGCTATATATTAGGGAATCTGGCTTAGATAACATTTGATGGACAGCCCACGTACACAAGGCTGGTTTCAGTGCTGGGCCTGGTAGATCTCCACTCAATAGCTTGGTGTGCACACTGATGGTCGCCACCTTGGGCAGGCCCACAACAAAAGAAGACGGAAGGAAGCAAGTACCTTTGTATATGCCTCACAGCATAGCAATAGCACTGCCATCTCTTTCTCCTCAGGCGTAGAGTCCTTTATGTGCATACTATACATTGTAGGGTCGAATGGAATGGTAAACATCGTTTACCACGAAGTTTTTACAACGCGGTACCTTTAGCACGCATCCCTTACTACGCAAGTCGTTACCACGACTTGCGCTGGAGGGCGCTAAAGGATTAAAAATCCCAACACCTTCCCTAGGGTCCACGGGGACTGGTGTTAGAATAGTAAATTATACTATTCGAAATCCGCACCCCCAACGCAAGTCGTGGTAACGACTTGCGTTGTAAGGGATGTAAATGTAAATGTACAGGAATTTATATAGCGCAAATCACCAAGCGGTTTCTAAGCGCTTGCTTAGGGAACCCGTCCTGGTATTCCCCTGTGAGATAACCCCGGCAGGGTATCCGCAAGGTGAAAGCCAGGCATCCCGCCGCGAGGGGCCGTTGTGGAGATTAAGCAAGCTATTGCCCAGAGTCGCAGAGTGTGAACCCGTGAATCGAGTAGGCACCGGAGCGAGAATTGTCGAGTCCATGGACATTTTAGGACTCAAGACCCCGCCGAGCCGGGAATTGAACCCTGGTCCCGGGCTGACCTCTGCTTCTAGGCCTGCCTCCTCTAACCAGTGAGCCACACTTCTCCACTCGTGCGTGGTAAAGGGATGCGTTGTGACGGTACGCGTTGTACCGTCATACATCCGAATGGAATGCTTCATAAAACCAACAACTATCTTACAAATGACAGATTTAAGAAGAAAGAGAAGGAACCCTTGGCGCCACAGGAAACATTTGAGCAAAATTTGCATATTGTGCAAATAAGACTTCTGTCAGAACCTCATCTGTTCATGCGTAACACTGTGTCATTTTTAAACTATTTCATATGTGCTTTTGTTTTGTTTGTTGGCCTTGGGGACAGCGGCTCTTTGACACCCACACAGGTCTGTTGCTCGTTTGTGGTGGGTTTCAGTGGAAGATAGCCTTAGTCATTGTGCTGTACGATGACAGTATTTATGGCTAGTTACATCACATGTGAAACAGATGTAGAGGGAGTGTCAGGGAAGGTTGGGTTTCTTTCACTGCCTACCAAACAGAATTCCTGTTAGTAAGTGTTGTCATTTGAGTAACTCTGTGCCACCCATTCGCTGCAAGATGGTAACCCTACTTGTACATTTTCCTGCGTATCCTGGTTTTTGTTTCACTTACTCAAAGTAGTACAGTACTCCCAGTTTTTCCCTTCAACTGGGGCTTCGTGGTAGCGGTCACTGGCATTGCTAAATTACGTTTAAGTTTTTCTTTAAAATATTTGGACACATTTTTCCCTTCATCCAAAATATTCCGGAACAGGAGTTAAAGTACTAAATAGAAAACTTCCACTTTTCCAAGATATTTTAGGAATAGATTTGGAAAGTAATTTTTTCTTCCCAGCATCCACCAAAACCTGAGTTGACTGGGACAACCATGGTCCTCAACTCCATGGGTTCCCATCCCTTGACAGACAATGGGATCTGTCAGCCTGTCTATATGACAGGCAATGGATAGGTGGGGCCACTATACGGAGTGGTCTATGCCACTCTCTCCATCTCACCAGAGTTTATGGCAGTAGACACAGCCGGGTGAAGAGAGACCAGGAGGGGTGAAAAAAAACAATAGAAAAAAAGAAAGAACAGGGCTGGTTTGATTATTTTTCGGTTTCGCCTACCAAATACCGCGAGTCTATGTAGGCAAAAAGATCTGTTGTCAGCCTACAGTGCGTCTAGAGCCCGTCCATTACTCAACATTGGATGGCTTTACTGCTGTTGCTCTCTCCCTCTCTTCTGTGTTCTTCTTCCCCACCCCCCTCCATGATGCACTTGCCCTCATGTGCTTCTTCCCTCCTCCCTGTGTTTGCTTTCTTGGCCTTATGCTTCTCCCCTCAGCTTCACTTCATTCTCTCTCTCTTACTTGTTTGCTTCATTTATACGTTTTATATAGCGCTAGCTAGACCCTGGGTTATCGAAACGCTTTACATACACAGTTGCATTACATAGCATGAAATAGAGATGCATAAAGATATAAGCCAAACGTAATTAGGGATACATTACACATAGCAGGACATAAGGGTGCATGAGGATATAAGCAACACTTTATAAATAGGCATACAGTGAAGGGTGGGGGGGAAGCACAAGAGGTTGAGACGGTCCAATATCCACCTATCCAAGATGGACAAGTGAGCCGGGAGTTCATTAGGTTAATGGTGTCTTGGTTCGTTGACTTGGACGGTAAAGTATTTCTTGAGGAGGAGGAGTTTCAGGTCCCTTTTGAAGCAAGGGATGGAAGGGTTGTATCTGAGGTCAATCGGAAGTGAGTTCCATATCCTGAGTACGGTGCCAGAAAAGGATTGGGACTGAGTGGTTTTCTTTTTCAATTTCAGAGGGATGCGAAGAAGTGAGTTGGAGCTTCCCAGGGATCTGGATCTTCCAGCTTTAACCAGTTTGCTGTTGAGGTAGTTGGGGGAATGTGAGTGGAGGGTTTTGTGTGTGATGCAGGCTAATTTGTAGATACATCTGCCTTCAATGGGTAGCCAGTTGAGGGAGTGGAGGGTTGGTGTGATGTGATAAAACCTTTTTACCCCAGTTATGAGTTGAGCTGCCATGTTAAGGACTGACCTTAGAGGGGCTAGGTGAGCTTTAGGCATCCCTGTAAGGATGGCATTCCCGTAGTCCAGTTTGGATAGAACTAGGGATAATAGTCTTGAAATCGTCTTGGGGAATAAAATATGTAGTATCCTAGGTTGTTATGATTTATGCTGTGCCCGTGGAACCATGCCTGAGTGATGCAAGATGGAATGTTGGGAGTGGGAACTCACAGTTGGAGAAGGGCTGAGCGCCTAGCTGGGTGCTCCTGGTGGGGTTTTGTACTGACTTATATCTACTGTACAACTAAGTTGTAACCAACCTGAATAAATCTACCTGAAATACTACTACCAGCGTGGACCAAGTTACTACATTATTTATGGCGACGATTTAAAGAAAGAACCTGCGATTTCTACCTTTCAAGTTCAAGTGGCAGTGTCTGGGAACCTCAAGCTATCTTCTCTGCTGTCAACCAACTGTCAAGTTAGCCCCACCAGTGACCTCTGCACCGGTCGCCCTCATCAGCCTTCACGTTGGTTCCCGTGCTGTGCTCTCAGTGAGGGTACGCAAGACACTCCACAACCCCTGTCTTCAGCGTTGGTTTCTATGAGGGTAAGAAGCCACTCCTCAACAAAGTTGTTCAACGTACTGAATCTACATACAGGGTGAGCTTTCCTACGTTTTTCTATGACTGCAAGTATCTGCGCCCTGTTAACCTCTGTACTGGAGCTGTGCCCTCAGGGGGGTTAAACCCGAATCTTTTCAATTTCTCGCTCTTCTTGCTGTACATGAGGGTAAGCCTTTTGTCTCATCAATCCTCCACACAATGTCTGGGGAAGAAGTGTGACTATTCAAGTATGATTCAGTTGAAGAAGACGTGTACCTATGATGCAGTGTCTTATCTTCATTTCTGTTTGACTGTCACTCGTTTCAGATGTCTGCACACTCTATGTTTCTGCCAAATGTCGCAAAGGGAGTTCTGCCACCAAATGTATTGTGTCTTGCATTCAAGCTCCTCACTCTGGGTTCATCATCTTTGTGAAGCTTTTCCACGGAGGATACACTTGGCTGCTGAGCTTTGGATGTTGAAATCTGACTTCAACATTTTGTTTGACAGCGCCCCGTAATTTTTGAGGTACTTTCACTTATTTTTTTTTTGGGTGTTTGCCTTTTAGGAACATGGAAGGCAAATGTAAAAGGAGGTGATTTGGTGAGGTACTGCCTGTTTTACTGTTTAACCACCATGGCATGCCAGAGTGTTAAAATACAGTTGTGGTGATTCTCTTATATGTTCAATATTTTTATTGTATTTGAGGGAATATCGTGCCACTAAAGCGAGTGTCAGTTCAACTGCCTCTCCACATTCAAAAATGTAGCGCGTGCCATTCGATGTGCGCACTCACCTGCTGTCTTTCACGGAGCTCCTATGACGTTCTGCCTTCCCTGCTGGATCCTCCAATGCTGTTGGTGTGGGGAAGCGCCGTGAGCCACCCAGCTTTGCGCCACTGTACGTGTCGCCATCTTTGGTTGTGCTGTGACCGAAGCTACAATGTTCTTGGTATTCGCAGCTAGTGCGTCCTGTCACCACCGGAGTTTGTTTTCCTGATATGTAGTATCCTGGGTTGTTATGATTTATGCTGTGCCAGTGGAACCCTGCCTGAGTGATGCAAGATGGAATGTTGGGAGTGGGAACTCACAGTTGGAGAAGGGCTGAGCGCCTAGCTGGGTGCTCCTGGTGGGGTTTTGTACTGGCTTATATCTACTGTACAACTAAGTTGTAACCAACCTGAATAAATCTACCTGAAATACTACTACCAGCGTGGACCAAGTTACTACATTATGTTTCATTTTCTGCAGGTGTTTTAGTGAGTAAAGCGCACTTTTTGTAGAGTTTTTGATGTGGTCCTTCATCGATAAGTTCTTGTCCAGGGTAATGCCTAGAGACTTAACCGAGTCAGTTAGGGCGAGGGAGCAGTTTAGGGCATCCAGGCTCTTGAGCCAGTCTTGGATAGGATGGTGATTTCTTTTTGTAGTTTACAGTATTAACTCAGTTTTTTTGGGTTCAGCTTTAAGTGGTTTGCATTAAACCAGGATTGGATCGTGGTTAGTGTGACATTGAGGTGTCAGATGTCATTGGGTGATTTGATTTTGTAGTAGAGTTGAGTGTCGTCTGCATATAGGTGATATTTAACTCCTGCTTGTTTCAGAATGATTGTAAGGGGTTCCATGAAGAGATTGAAGAGAGCTGGGGAGAGGATTGAGCCTTGAGGGACCACAAGTGTGACTCGTGTTGGCTTAGAGAGACAGAAATGGATTTTAATTTGTTGTGAATGGTGCTGAAGGTAGGAAGCGAACCATTTCAGAACAATGCCATTAATGCCAGAATGGCCCTTCAAAGTCTCACGTAGCACTGGGTGATTAATTGTATCGAAAGCCGCAGATAGGTCAAGAAGGATGAGAAGACATGCTTCACCTTTATCTAAGGCTCTATGGATATCATCAGAGATGTTGAGCATAGCTGTTTTGGTGCTACACCCTTTCCTGAATTCCGATTGAATGGTGTCGAGGAGGTTGAAAGCATCGATATGTTTGTTAAGTTGTTGGAGAATGCACATCACCAAGGATTTGGCTAGGAACGGGAGGTTGGAGATAGGTCTGAGGTTGTTGAGATCATTGGGGTCTGCCCCTGGTTTATTGAGTATGGGTGTGATTTGTCCTAATTGAAGGGAGTCTGGGACACAGCCTGATGTGAAGAAGGAGTTAATGATTTTAGTCCAGAAAGGGGTAATCATGTGGTTGAGTTTTTGTACTATATTGGCTGGGAGAGGGTCCATAGTGTGAGAGGTAGGCTTTAAGCTCACAATTATATTGAAGACCTAATTTTCCGACACAAGTTCGAAGTCTGACAAATTTGCATAATTTTTCAGTCGGCAGCGGACCTGGCTGTCCTTGGTATGGTTAAGATCTGCTTGGTCGAGGGTGAGCATTAGGAGGCAGATTAAGATTGAGGGTGTATTGGAGGTTTGGATGAATGATTGTTCAATTTTAGTGACTTTGTCTGTAAAGAAGATGGCAATTTCTTCGCATCGATCATTGGACGCTTTATTTTGTGAGGGGATGCGCCGTTCGTTTGCCTTTTGACAATATTGAAGAGTTCTCTAGATCTATTCTTGGCCTGGTCTACTTGCCTGCGGAAGAATGAGACCTTTTCTCTAAAGATGTGGTTATTATATTCCGACCGAGCAGACATAAGTAGCGCTAGGTACCTTGTTGATGGGTTTTGTCTCTAGGTCCTTTCAGCAAGTCTGAGTTGTCGTTTTTCGGTATTGAGATCCACATTGAACCATAATTTAGACTTGATTGACCTCATTTGTTTAAGTTTGAGTGGCACTACTTGATCTAACACCTCCGTCATGGTTGTGTGGAAGTGAGTTGTGAGGTCATCGACCGACATAGTGGCTGGCTTGAACTGTAGATGGGCATGAATCTTGGATTTAAGTTCGGCAATAGGAACTTTATTGATGTTCCTGATCCAGTGCTTGGGTTTGTCGGATCATATTGATTGGTATCTGGTAGGTGAGTCGATATTAAACAAAATGAGGTGGTAGCCAGACCAGTCAATGGGCGAGATTGATCTCAGAGAGACCAGTTCATTTTTGGTGACGATCGCATCCAGAGTTGCTCCTTTGATGTGTCTAGGTTAATTGCAGAGTTGTTTGAGGCTGGTTGTTTCAAGCAGGTTGGAGAGGTTCTGGGCAGGGGTGTCTTCTGTGTTGTTCCAGTGGAAATCACCCAAGAACACGTCTTTCGTGCCTGTTAGGGAGAAGCATGTTATTAGGTCGGTTTGTTCTTCGGCGAAGAGGGCACGCTACCCAGGAGGATGGTAGATGGTGTGAAATTTGATGGGCATGGTGCCTTTGACTGCAAGTTCGACACCAAGGTACTCCAGAGTCACCTATTCTGCAGGTTTTAATTTGGTACTCTGTATATCTTCTTTGTGGACGATTGCTAGCCCTCCACCTGTTTTGAGCGGTCTGTCCTGTCTAATGATGTTGTAACCTGGTGGAGAGAGTAAGTCTAGAATGGGGTTAGAGTGGACTTTGAGCCAAGATTCTTTGAGAAATACTATGGCTTTTTCTTCCGTCAGCAATATCTGTGGCATGTTGAACTGCTGATCTACAGCTGAGGAGCATGCTTTTCTCATCTGTTCCACGTTGCTGTATCCGAGTTACTGCCATCCTCGTTCCTTCTGTTTTGCTACCCCAAACCCGTGCCCATGTTGCTTCCCAAGCACTCTTGTTGCACCTCCGCCCTCCGTGATTCCACAACCACCTGGTGGGCAACTAGAGCCAAATTTCGGGGCGGGGGGCTGAAAAAGATTTTGGGGGGGTGGAGGGGATATTCCTTCAGCCATAGGCAGAGTGGCTCTATGTAGGGTTGAAAACACAACAAAAGCCTCATTAACAAGTAAATGGTCTTTTAAAGACCTGGGAAGTACTCTGGTGCAGCTGCAATTAGAGGGTCACCAGCCCGTGAAGCTGTCTCAGCCGGGCTGACACACACGACAGGGGGGCTGAAGCCCGGTGAGCCCAATGAGTATTGTGCACCTGACAACCACCAACCTCCTTATTCCAACTTCCACTCCCCATGTTGTTTTAACAACACCATGCAATTTTTTAATTTTTAATTACCAATTCAACTCGGATCGATAAACAAAAAGGAAAAAAAAGGCACTTGTGTCATTTTGGAGGTGTGTGTATGCTTGGTGCACGCACCTACAAAATGGCGCAGCAGGACACATCATAAGCTTCTTTTCTCTTTCAGCCATGCTGCACAGCATTGGGGATACTATACAGCATGACTAAAAGCCATTGAGGAGGCCAATACTTCTCAAAGGCAAGACCTATTGACTTTGTCAGAGCTTATTCCCATGGCTGCCTTTTAATAATTGGCGTATTTGAAACGGAGCAATAAAGCCATAAGCAAGAGAAGCCGCATCAGTGGACCAAGGGGAATTCTTCTGAGGATGCTGGCACTTATACAGCACAGGAGAATGTAACAAGGATTTGCAATGCAATCGGTCTTGCATTTGTGAAAGTTAGAGCTATTGGCGGTGTAAAAGACAATGGAGCAGATTTACAAGCCCCTTATGCCACTTTTACGTCACTTTCTCATGTTAAAAGTGACGCAAAAGGGGTGCAAGGGGCTTGTAAATCTGCCCCTATGTTTTTTTATTTGCACGCATTTAATACTGCTGGTCGGTAACCTGATCAATGAAAGTAATTTTATAGAAAACGCATATACGTGTGCTCTGATGACATTCTTGCACTGATAAGCACTTTCCATTACCACTTCTACATACTTCCCATGCACTTCGATGGCCGGCGGCGCAGTGCTGCACTTACTATTTTACGGCAATTAAGTTGTCGTCCTTGGTTTAGCAAAAGTTTAATTTACATGCACATAAGCTACACCACTACAAAAAAATAGCTCAGTGAGTTGAATGCATTAGGTTGCCGACCTTGTTCAGAAAGAGTTTTATTTACTGACTTCATTTATGTCAGTTCTGATGGGTACTGCGCATTTCTATGTATAGTAAGTAATATACAGCCGTAACTCACCAGTGCCCGACCATCACACACTTGATGGCATGCATGGTAGCTGCAGCGGCCCCTCTCTAGAGGACTGCGCTGACACTGCTGCTCGAGTGGGTTTTCAGCCCTCCTGATCTGACCTCACCTGCAGGCCCTCCGAGAGACAGATCGCATATTGAAGGAGCCAACACCCTAAACCAGGACTACGCTTCAGGGAAACAGCAAGTTCCTAGAAGGCGTACATCCAGCCTCACCTCCTAGTGCACGCGGGTACTCACTACAGCACCATGGAAAGAAAAAAGGGACAAATCACTGCACCCTCTGATATTCAGGCCATCATTCGCCTAGGTGAGCTTGACGGCCATCATTGCGTGATACTTTTTTGATATTTATGAACAATTGGTCTCACCAACAAACAAATAAAACATAAGTTTCTTCATGAACCTAATTGTATAGAAGGGCAACCACTCCGCAAAATAATAAGTCTATTAATAAATAATGTGTAGCGTCTATTTTAAAATATTTCAAACATGCTCTTTGTACCATAGAGTTCCTTATGTGTCATACAGATGTGGCCGTCGCAAGAAGGAAAAATGTTGCCATCAAAGCTTTTTAGAAATTCGCTCATGGAGGAACCTACGTGAGGGAGGAATTTTCTTTTACTAAGTTGTAACGAGGAATTCCCCATTGTCTACATGAAATTCGGCTACTGACGCGATAAAGCGGGGTGGCAGTTATGCTGATTATAATAATAATGTACTTGTTGGAAAATGCCAGCACGCCGTCCATGAAGCGGGTGCCATTCTGATAAACAGACCCAAAACAAAAGTGCACACGAAGGAGCGTAAATTAAAAAAAGAGTAAGACCACATGAAGCAGGGAGGGTCCGAAACACAAAAACCCATTTATGAATGGCACGAACTGGAACAAATGGAAAAGATGGGAGGTGCTTCAAGCCACAGTCTAGATTACAAAAGAACCACAAATGATGGAGAGAATGCAGAGAAAATCAAAACATTCACTCCCAATCAAGAGATCTGGGTTAAATCCATTGTTCTTTTGCTCACCATGCCATCCTAGTTTACACCCAGTCGTATGCAAATCAGTCTTGACCCTGTTCCTTATGGGAACAGTCCAGCCCAAACTGCCAGGCCAGGTCCTCCCTGGACCATAAACAAGCGGTTTCATCGGTGACTGGGGGTGAATGTTTGATTAATTCAGCATTTTGTCCATCATTTGTTCTTTTTGCATGTGTCACCCTAAATGGGAAGGGTATGCCCAGACGTAGGTCTCGTGCTCGATACGCCACCAGATTAAAGCTAGCCTGGCTGATGAGTGGTGTTACCCCAAACAGGTTCAAAACTGATTTGCATATGGCTGGTCTAAACTGGAATTCTTTGCATACAAATAAATGATGGATTTAACCCAGATCTGTGACTGGGGGTGAGTGTTTGATTAATTCAGCATTCTGACCATCATTTCTTCTTTTGGCACAGTCTAGATTACAGCATGCTTAGCACAGCAACACATACGCTGCCTAGGCTCGACCTAAAAAGGTTTCAAAGCACATGAGACCCCCCACTTACTAAACATCATCAGTCAAAGCCAAGTAGAGAAACTACTGAAAGATATAAACATTTATGGTTGCTTTAAATTTGAGTAAAGATGTTTCTCTCTGGATTGTATATCACAGCATCATAATAAAAACTATTAGCTGATATAAATATCATGTCCAAACTATCATTTAAAAAATATATACAATGATATTTAGGATAATATATTTATGTCAAATGATAGTCTAGGAGCAATACCCTGGTACCATACCTTCCAGCTACATTACATGTGGATAAATGGGTCTCAACTTTACATTTGGGTAGACTTATGCCAGCATTTAAAAAAGATAGAAAAGAGTTCTAGTTATAATAGTTATGTAAGAAGAAAGATCTGTCCGAATTAAAATTGGATAAAAATGGTACTAGCTGAATTAAATTTGGGCTCAACATGTCTCTGACATTTGGGAGAGTTCCAGCAGCATTAAATCCGGATAAAGAGAGTTCTAGATGTATTATATAGGTGTGAAGAAAGATTTGTCTACGGTAAATGTGGGTTGTAGCTGAATTAAATTTGGGTTAAATGGGTATCTAGCATTAATTCATTTGGGTAGAGTTCTAGCAGCATTAAATTAGTGTAACGAAAGTTCTACCTGCATTGAATACGTGTAATAAGACTTCTAGCAGAACTTATTTTTTGGTAATGAGAGTTCTTGTGGAATTATGTTTGTGTAAAATCAATTCTAGGTGAATTAAATTTGAACAAAGATTATTCTAGCTGTATTACATTTGGGTAAAGAGGGCTCCATCTACATCATTGCAGATAATGTGTTCCATACACAAATTCCCAGATCAACAAAACCTCATGTATGCTATACTAGCCCGAAGATATGCAATGGTATTTAGCAGCCCGTGTCCAAAGACTTGAGTGTTCTAATGCTTTGTGTGTATAGCCGTCACAATGCAAGAAGGAGCAGCACTGAAAGTACATTTCTGCAGTAGAAAAAGGCACTAAAATCCAGGGACCAATGTTCTTTCATTGCTGAGCTCAAGCATGTGTCTATGTTATGTTATGTTATGTTATTTGGGTTCTTCTATAGCGCAACGGCTACTCCAGCAGGAGTGTCCCGGCGCTTTGGCGAAGAAGTCCTTTAGGTAGAGGAACATAACTGCAGAATAAAAGGAACAGCGAAGTTAACTGGTAAAAAGCCAGGTTTTTAATGCCTTTCTGAAAGACATCAGACTAGGGGCCTGTCTGAGAGAAATGGGAAGCTCATTCCAAGCGCGCGGGGCCAGGTAATGAAAGGAGCGTCCCCCTTGTCTGGTTCGCTTGATGGACGGAACAACCATTTTTGACAAGGAGGCAGATCGCAAGGCTCTGCTCGGCTTGTAAAGAGCAAGACGCTTCCTAATGTACCTAGGGCCTGAGTCGTGAAGGGCCTTGTAGGTCAGTGTCAGGCTTTTGAAGAGAGCCCTCTTGGCTATAGGAAGCCAGTGCAATTCCTTCAACAAGTCAGACGCACTAGCTCGTCTAGGAAGTCCATAAATAGCCCTGGCAGCTGAATTTTGGACTACTTGAAGTCTCCTCACGAGATATTTAGGGAGTCCTAAATAGAGGACATTTACATAGTCCAATCGCGACCCGACAAGTGCTTGGACAATGATCCTTCGATGGTTCATAGAAATCAGGGGGAGGAATTTCCTGAGCATCCGCAGGATCCCGAAACATTTCCCGGAGAGACAGGATATTTGAGGCCCAAAGGTTAACTCATTGTCAACAATGATACCTAGGTTTTTAGCCTTGGTACTTGCATTTGCAGGTGGAAACAGGTCTTGAGGCCACCAACTTTTCCAGTTTGGTTCCGAGACACATCCAAAAAAGAGCAGCTCCGATTTATCGGAGTTGCATTTTAAGCCGTGTCTTTTGAACCAATCAAAGACTGCTTCTAGGCAGCCTCTGATACGGATCCCATCGAACACCTCATTCTTGTCGTATGTGAACAAGAGCTGGGTGTCGTCAGCGTACGACACGATCTGAGCGCCGAACGACTCCGCAACCTCTGCAAGGGGGGCCAGAAAGATGTTAAAGAGCAGGGGGCTAAGAATAGACCCCTGAGGGACCCCCACTTCCAGAGTTGCCATAGCTGCGGAGTGAGGTGGCGCCCAGATCGTTTGTCGACGGCTAGCTAGAAATGATTTAAGCCAGTTCCACACCGTCCCCCGGAGACCACAATCCCAGAGTCGAGTTAGGAGGGTATCATGGGGAACGGTGTCGAACGCCGCCGACAGGTCCAACATGACCAACATGGCCTTTCCTCCAGTATCCAAGACCTCTCTAATGGCGGTGGTGACTTCAAGTAGCGCGGTCTCTGTGCTGTAATTCGCACGAAACCCAGATTGGGTAGTGTGCAACAGATTGTTATTCTCGACGAAATCAGAGATAGATCTGTGCACATGCATCTATATATACATCTATGCAACCTGGCTTCTGCTCCAACTGTTTTGTACAGTCTAGAACCCAAGAATCAGCTCTGTTTTAGGATTATAGATGCAGGGCTTGCCATAATCCAGTCTCAAATTCAACATAGATTTTATGGAGGCAGGTAGATCAAACTCCTAGTAAGGGTGAAGCAGAAAACAATATTTTTGGTTGTATAATTGACTTGGACTCACCATCAGCATCATGGAGACGGACTCCTCTCAGGTCACCGGTCTCTATTTTCATCCATCAGCTTTACAAACTGGAAAGGGTTTTTGCGCTTGTAGAAGAAACTGAACCTTGGTTTTCTGCATGTTTTCATCTGGTGATTTGGGGTGGACGTATTCTAGTTTCTGAATCGCCTGATACCTTGTCTGGCTCGAAGAGAAAAATATCGGACTAGAACTTGTGAACCGTCAAACATGTTCAATTATCGTGGGTTGATTCCAGCTTGTAAATTTCTTGTGGTTTTACCTGCCACTGAGCCTTCCATCTTTCACTAGCCGAGCCCATCCTCTCCGGTCGTTTTTCTAATGCTTGTATTATTTTTTATAAATGTTTTTCTAATATCCAGTTTATCAATTTGAAAACTCCATCCCGTTTGTAAATTGAGTTTGAATTAGGTTTATCATGTTTGTAAACTCAGTTTGAATTTCTTTTCCTTATTCAATATTTATCATGCTCGCGAGGGAAGCCTTCGCCTGTGCTGTCTACAACCATGGGAGGTGAGTCCTGCCTGTGCCTTGAATGGAGTTTTCTGTAAAAATCTGCCTGAGCTGGAGGTAATTCCAACTTTCTCTGGGTGTGGTGTTCAGTACTGAAGAATACATGCTTTGCTCATCTAATGCTTTCGAGAAAAGCCAACATCCTTATTGTACTTGACAAAGCAATGTATGAAGTTGTGGCGAACAGAAGGGTCAGTCAGATGGTGAGTCGATGGCAGACAAAGATGCGAAATTGAGGCAGCTTCAGCACATGGTAAGAAGCTGAGGAACTGAAAAAGGTGACAAGAAGCCATGGCAATGTCAAAGATTGAGGCTTGATGTGGAAGATAATATTGGGGAGGAAAATGGGGGTGCCTTAAAGTCAACATGATGAATACCCCAGCGCCCTGTCCATCTTGTACTACATAATGTACATAAATCTACTTGTTTTCTATGCCTTTTCAGCTTGAATTTCAGTCGTTTTATTAATTTTCTTTTGATTATCGAACTTTACTCTGTATATCCATATTACTGTTGAAGTCTTGTTAATTATATCATTATGTATGTCTTGCAATCCATGGTCTGTATTTGAAATAATTTGCTGATGTGAGAAGCTGGAGGCACAGTTTCAGCAGTTTCGGAATAGAAGCTCTTCATAGAATCCAGTGGCATTTTTCGAGCATGAGACATTCCAACATTTGGAAACTTCTGTCCATAGTTAGAGAAACTCTCGGCAAGGAACACTGGGACCTGAGCCAAAGTCATTTCAAATCTTCCAACAGTGAGTGTCCAACTTGAGTGAGAAAGAGGAAAGGAAAACTACATTTAGGAAAGGAAAATGAAAACAGGAGCCGCTGTGAGGTAAGGTCTGAAACCCTTGGACTGTCTGAGCTGCTGTGCTAGGAAAGCTGACCAAGGCCAGGAACAAACAACAGAACAACACTCTTTCCAGCAGCACCTCATTAAACCAGGATCTTGGAAGCAGGCGTGGAACAAGCTGGCCATACGAAAAACATGGGAGGCACGAACAAGACGGCATCTTACCTACAAGCTGTAGCTGGTCACGCAAGGAACTAAGGGGAGGAAGAACAAACGGGATAACTAATAAAATAGATTCCGATCTGTAGGTAAGAGCAAGCTGGTCATGCACGGAAACAGGGGGGTGAAGAACAAGCAGGAGAATAACAAAATAAGGCCTGAGGATCCAAATGTATCACAGGATGAACAAGAGGGAGTCTGACCTGAAGAGACAGGTTTAGCGCACAATGAACAAGGGGTGAAGAATAAGACGGCCACAGGCCAGATATTTATCACACAAATTGAACAAACGGGTAAAAACAAAATAGTTGCTGACCAGCAGGCACAAGCTTATTAAATGAAGAACAAGGAAGTAAAGAAGAAAACGGCTTCTGACCTGAAGGTATAAGCTGGTCACACAGACAATAGGGGTGAGAAGAACAAGACATGAGTTGAGGGTACGTACATGCATATCATATGAAGATGACCGGAGTGAGGAACAAATGTGAATGTTCAAAATGGTACAGGCTGTGAAACATGAAGAACAAGGAGATGAAGTACAGAAGGGCATTGGACTAAAGCGACATGATGACCACATTTAGAGGGTATAGAACAAGAGGGTCTCTGACTGAAGAAACAAACTTACCACATGAAGAACAAAGGAGTGAAGAACAAGAGATTGTCAGATGTGAGTTTGTAAAGAATAGGACGACATCAGACCTAAGTACAGAAACTGACAACACAGAGAACGACAGGTTATAATACAAAAGGGTGTTTGACCTCAGATGACACAGAACAAGAAGGTGGCAGACGTAAAAGGATAATCTGGCCCACAAAGTGAAAGAGTGTCTGTGATTCAAGAAGAAATCTGATAACGCGATGAATTAAGTAATGCATAGTTTTAAGGAACAAACTGACCACATGAATACAGGAATACTGTATATTTGGCGAGAGGCAGCAATCTGACCACAAGCAGAACAAAATTTTTTCTGACCAAACAAGCCCAACTTGACCAACCAAATACAGAAAAAAAAGACCAGATGATTAGCCATGCCTGTCTATGCACCCACGTCTGGAACAAATGGCCAACCACAGATCAGAATCTCACCTTCAGAGATTAGCTGCAAATGTGTCTCTTCAAAATGCACATTTTGGACGTCTATCAAGCAAAAAGCCAAAAAGAAGATAATGTTGCATCAAAGACCTTTTGACCCTATATGAAATCCGAGGTGTGGCCCCTTGCTCCATCCTTAACTCATCAACAGCCTTTACACAGCCCAACGTCATCCTTTGGCTCATTCTTTCACTGTCTGAAGAACCCTCCCTCACCAAAATCCAACTTCCCTAGATGCATGATGAACGTCATGGACTGGATGAAGGACAACTGTCCCAAACTCAACCCAAACAAAACAGAAGTTCTCATCTTCGGAAACAATACATTGTCATGGAACGGAGCATGGTGGCCCAGGGAACTCAGCCCACCCCCTACTCCAACAGACCATGCCCAAAACCTCGGCATCATCCTGGATAGCAAGCTATCCATGAAGAAACAAGTCAACACAGTCTCATCCGCCTCCTGCAACACCCTTTGCTTGCGCCGCAAGATCCTCAGGCGGCTCTCAGTCCACACCAGAAGGACCATCACATAGGCCCTTATCACCAGGCCCTTATCACCAGCAGACTGGACTATGGAAACGCATTCTACGTAGGAATCCCTGGACGCCTCCTGAAGAGACTCAGACAATACAAAACTCAGCTGCAAGTATCATACTCAACCTCACCAGAAGGACCCCTATCACACCCATCTCAAGAAACTACACTGTCTCCCGATTCAGAAGAGATGCCAGTTCAAAATGCTGTCTCGCGCTTACAAGGCCTTGCACTACGAAGGACCAACATACATCAACAAACGCCTGACCTTCCACCAACCGACCAGACACCTTCGATCTGCTCCTCTTTCCTTCGCAGACACCCAACAATCCGCCAAATCAACAGCGGAGGATGCTCCTTCTCACATATTACAGCCAAGTCATGGAACAACCTCCCCTTGCTCCTCAGGAATGCACTGTTGCTCCAGCAATTCAGGAAAGAAGTAAAGACCTGGATGTTTGAATGATCAAACCACCATGCAGCAGCCAGCATCTCCAGTGCCTCAAGACCCCCACGGGTGATTTGCCACGCTTTATAAATGTTTGATTGATTGGACAGCCTTCATTTTACTCTGAGAGGCTAAAGGAAGGGAAGGAGTAAAACATTCAAAAAGTAAACTGGGATGTAAGAACTATGTTTGCTTTCTGATTTTGCATCTGCCTTCATAAGGTAGCAAAGGGCAAGCAATGCATTGCAAATGCTCCTCCTCTTTACACCTAATTGGCATCCATGGTGAGCCTATCTCCTGTGCATAATGAACATTCATAGAGCCTTCTGCTCACAACAATGAACTATAAAGACAGCACCCAAACCTCCCACTCTATACCTGTTTTTTGTACTCATCTTGAATCATTCCCTACCCAAACTATTACATTCAGAGCACCACAGCATTCTAGCTAGATTTGCACTACATGTTCCAAAACATGTATATGAAGGAAGGACTGCCAAGGGCACACAGCAATCACATTAAGAAAGTAAGCATGACTGGAGGGAACCAGCTGACAAAACAGAGAGAAAGTATGATCAGAAGTAACATGCTGTTCATACAAAAAATTAATGAGTGAACAAAAAGAGGTTGTATGATCTGACAGGACAATCTGACCACTCAAATGACAACCGGATAGGGCAAGATGACCACATACATAACAAGTACAGAATAAATGGGCATTTAGCCTGAGGGGATGAACTAACCACATTGGGTAAGACTACGAAGACCAGGAGGATATCTGGCCTGAGGGAGGACCACATGGAAGCATCACAAGAGGGACAGCTGGCCACATGAAAAAAAGACTTGTTCTGATATAACAGAATAGGTCGAACCCACGAAGAGAGGACATCTAATTTAAAGTGAGCATGGCAACTATACAAAGACAGGAAGTCTAACTTGAGGTGACAAGCTAACCACAAAGTGATGACTACTAAGATGATAAAACAAGACAACCACACAAAAAAGAGGAAGAGGGTATGAATTGACCACATGAAAAGATGAGGTCATGCCTATGGGAATAAACAACAATACAAAGAAAGAATTTGATCTCAGGATACAAGCTGACCTTGCAAAGAGTTGTGGTCTGACTTGAAAGAAAATCAATCACATGAAGAGAGAAGGGAGAAGCTGACCATATGATGAGAGTGGCCTGCCACAAAGTGATCACACAAATAGAGAACGTTTCACCTAAGAAGACAAATCAGTCAAATGAATAGAGGCGGTCTTTCCTGGGGCAGCAAACTGCCCACATTACGAGAGGACATCTCAACTGAAGAGACATACTGATCATACAGAGAGCACGTATCAACTGAGGTCACAATCTTAGATAATGAAGTGGGGAGCTTTCACCTGAAATAACAAAGCAACCACAATAGAAGGAGAGGCCTCACCTGAAGCGATAAACTGACTATACAAGAGATGAGATCTCACTTAAGATGAATGAACACAGCAAGAGAGGTGGTCTCACCTACGTCCATAAAAAGAGGAGGTCTCGCCCGAGATGATAAGCTGACCACAAGAAGAGAGTAGGTCTCATCTTAGAAGACAACATTATCACACAAATGATCTCTCCAATGAGAGAACAAGTTGAGTGTGTGAACAAGAAGTTGCTTGGACTGAGGGGAGAAGGTGCCCATAGGAAGACATGATGTTAGAACCAAACCCACCGGCTCAGCACATGGAGTGCAATTCTTCTGATTCCGTGTGGTCCATTCTGACCTGGCACCTTACCCAAACGGACAGATTCCGATGACCACACAGTGGTCATCATATTCCACCACCTCGGTCCCCAGGGATGAAGGAAGCCCACAGATTCCAGTTACTCTTCTGAGCTATTTTTTATTGTTACCAAGTCTGTTAGCACCATCCTACTGAAACAGAGAATACAAATCAAGCCATAAAACACACAGAGGAAAATGATCTCTGGTCCAGTAAGTTGAAGCAGCCCTTAAGAGGAGGAGGGGGGACTTAGGAATTGGCTTGGCATGCTCTTTTGCTGCACGAGTTTGAAAAGGCGACTTAAAATATGAGATTTTAGAGTGGGTAACGTGTCAACAGACCCAGTATGCTTTCTTCTTGTAGCTTTATACAAGATAAATATTATACAAGAAAAAATATTTTACTTGGTGAGAGGATGATGAAGGCTGAGGACGTAAAGGAAGAAGAAGCCCGAAGGCAGCTGAGACAGAGGAAGGGAGTTTGGGAGTTTGGGAGCTGCCTGGAATCAGGGCGCTAGAAGGTACCTGCAGAGAGGACGGGGGATTTTGGCAGAAGGAAAGGATGAAGGAGGCGGTTTTAAGAGCGTGAGGGGCACAGGAGAACTAGAGTCTGACTAGCAAGGCCTGGTATTCTGAAGGGGAGAGGATGAAAAGAGTGAGAGTGGGGTAGATTGTGTGAGAGTTTCATCAGAGGAATTTGGAGGTGGGGGTTGGTGGTAGCCTCGCACCTGGAGAGGTGTGTGCTGGAAGACTCACGGGAGGGAGGGGCATGTCAGAGGGACAGGCCTGCACCTCGCATTTCCCCAGCCCGGTAAGGTGACTGCAGACATATTTCCTTCCCTGGAAACATCGACTCATGGCTCTGACCTCAGCTCACTCCTCACAGTTCGTGCCTTGTTTGTCCAGCAAACCTCTAATGCCCAAACCGGGCCCCATTTAACTCCAAATGGAATTTTGTTTGTGTTTTCCCGTGATGTTACCCAGAGACGCTGGGCTCTTGCATTCTTTTTGTCTCTCGTCGTCTCGGTTTAGACAGCATCTTCTGCCAAGGATGGGATGGGCTGAAGCTGAAAGGGGACTTTGCTAAAAGAAGTATTGCTTCTCTTTAAATGCCTCCCAGCATTGCACCAAGCAAGACTGCCCCCTCCAGGTGTTTTTGGAGGGATGCCTGCTGCACCCAAGAATTCCCCTTACAAGCACAAAAGATCCATTATACACCACAATTTTGCAACTGTGTTGGGAACAGAACCGCAATAATTACCGGGATTTCTAAATAAGGTTCTTGATTAACATGTTTCTGAAACAGGAGGACTTTCAGTTCCTGTTTGACTGTAGCACCAAACATTGTATGCATGCACAGGAGGGTTAGGAGTGGCTCCCACGGACTGGGAGGGCTGAAGATCCTTGAGGTCACCCAGCACAGAAAGCAGTCCCCTACCGACCGGGGTTCTACCCGTTATCCGGCATGACCACTCCAGCCCAACCTTACTCTCCAAGACCCATCTGTCTTCAGGCATCTACTCTACTTTTTACTTCTGACCCTAATGCTCTTCATCAATCTATTTAGTGTCATGTGTGGGCCCCTGGTGGCTCTGTGTGATAAGGAGGCATATAACGCCAGCTATTATTTTATCCGAAAAACCCAAACAGACAAAGAAAAAAGATTTGAATGAAAAAGCAGAAAATCACACACAAATCTACTAACACTCACCAAACACCATACTACATTCAAGATTAACACAGCAGATCATCTACCACCTTATGAAAAGAAACCCATACGAGAGTCTGCTTTCTTGATCTAATTTTCAAAACTCTTTAACTCCTTACAAATCGTAGTACGAAACAAACAGGATCATATGAAAAGCAGGTGAGAAGTGAAAAACTGGCTGTGACGAGATATTTGCAGACTACTAGTCATGGCAAATGGCCTAGAACTACACTCAACAGCAGGCATAAGCATGGCTAACAGCAACTAACACCTTCGAGCATCTACCAGCTGTCAATGGCGTGTTGACAGAAACGTTTAGGCCACCAGTACCAAAGGCATCTCCTCGTCCTTCCAGCTAGCAAGTTAGTATTGTAATCCATCACTTCCAACTACGCAATCATGCTTTTGTCCATATTTATTTATTTATTTATAAACTTTTAGATAGCGCAAACATGACCCATGAGGGTATCAGAGCGCTTTACAGGGGAGAGGTGTGGATACACAGTGAAGACACAGTAATAAAACACAGGTACAACAAAAATACCCTCATAGAAGAATAGCAAATTACAGGACACAACCTCCCTAGGAGATCAGAAGGAAGTAATCATGAAAAAAATAAGAATACAACAGGTAAGATCAATCGATATAGAGTATGATTTCAATTTTAGGCCACCCATTTGTTCATCAGAAATGCTTCTGCTTCTATTTTGAAAGAGGCAGTAGAAGGAATGAGACAGGTTTCTTTCGGCAGAGAATTCCAAATTTTTGATGCAATGCCTGAAAAAACTCTGTTGCACGTTTTCTTTTTGCTGAACTTTCAGCAGCAGGGAGCTGGTACTTCGCGGCCAGATAATTGCAGCTTTTGTGCCAAATATCTGGGAGTATTGACGTGTAGGGATTTATGAGTCATGCGAGCGATTTTTAGATGAATTTGTGCTTCATAAGGGAGCCAGTTTAGGGAATTTAGATCAGGGGGGATGTTCTTGTTTCTTTTTGTTCTGGTGACGAGTCTGGCTGCAGCTTTAAGAGAGGCCCGTAAAGGGGCTAGCTTGTATCTGGGCAGGCCACTGAGTTTAGTACTTCTGTAATCGAGCCTGGGGATGACTAGGGCTTGGACCGCAGATTTATGGTCATCCTGGAGGAGGAAGGTTTTTCATTTCTTTAGGATGCACATCTAGTAGTTCGCTACTATGGTGGCATTACTGAAGTGCCTCTGCATATGCAGATGTTTGTCTAGTAGGATTTCCAGAGATCTCGCCAAATCTACAAAGTGAGGTGTACAATTGAGGGCAGTAGGATGCTTCATCCAAAGGTTGATCGTGAGATTGTGTTGGGGAGGGGGAATGAGGAGGAATTACATTTTAATGGCGTTAAGTTTGGGATGGTTGAGAGCAAGACAGTCTGAGTATTTAGAAGAATAACTTTGAGGGTAGGGTATGGTATGAATGGGATACAATCAAACAGCGATTATAACCAATCACAGATCACCATCTGGACAACTATGGAATGGTCAAAGAGCTTTGCAATACATTGTGGACCAGCAGAGGAATAATCCACACCTTCAAGTAATGACTATATATAGAGAAATCATAAACCTAATAATGGAACCTGCAGAGCTAAACATGAATGCCAGCACACTACAAATCCTAAACTGCATTACAATCTCTCATGCTGTCTCATCCATCCACTGCTAGACGAGGCGTCCCAAAACAAAATAAGCGCATCTCTTGTCACCAAAGCACAAAACAAAAATACTTCACACATAGACCCCAAATAAACACAACACACCTTCAACAGCACACCCTGCATGGCCTAGTATGCTACCCATGCATGTCAGTGCTTCAACAATAAAATGAATGATACAATACAATACCAGTCAACCCTTGGCAATAGGAGGTGATCTGCAAAACATAAATGTGAGATGGGATTAAAATGATCCTTCCAGTAAGTAACAGAAGAAGAGCGGTGAGAAATAAATCCCAGATTTGTCACTTCCACAGCATGGATGTCACTACTCACAGAACTGACTCACTATCAGGCTCTCCACCACAGTGCTAATGGTCTGAAAAATTAGCTGATCTTATCTGCTTTAAAGTGGAAGCGTACACTTACCACTGTGGTGATTGTGGTTGCCATTATTGCTGCTGCTCCACTTCTGTGGAATGAATAAACTTTATGAGGTGGGAGTTGTTGATCATAAGAAGTTGCACAATTACCACCACAGGGTAGACCATATAAATGTATGGCAATAGTATCAACTGCTCTTCTAAGGTCACACCATCTCAATCAAGGGTCAGTGTTGGGTAAAATCGAAGGGTTGGGCTCACGTTGCCTCTGAATAGACTCCATATACTATACTATTGGTACCTTAAAGCACATTCTAGAGTTGGTGTATGTTGCTTCTGGGTGGGCTCTATGTAGCATATTACTATTGGTGTGAAAGCAAAGAGTAAGACACATGAACCTTAGAACATGCTCCGAAAAATAATGGCGATCATATGGGACTACTGTGACTATGAAACATTAATGAAGATTCGGCTAGGGGTGGGCGGAATTTGCGTAGTCGTGCTACTCAAATCTCTGTGAAAAGGTAAAAAAACCTCTGTGAGCACGCAAATGTTCCGCCAACATGCGGAATTGCTTGTTTCACCCGATCGCAATGCTTTTTTCCTGTTCGCAAACGCTGTTTGCATGCTTGGGGAGAAATATCTCGTGAACACGCATTTTGAAAGCGCGAACAAGCAAAAAATTCTGCAAGGCTGCGGATCGCGAAATTTTTGGCAATTCGGCGTTCTCTGCGGAATGCGAAATTGCCGAATTCCGCAAATTGCGCGAGCGGAACGCAATTTACTGCCCAGGCCTAGTTGATCTATGTTGCTCGTGGGTGGGCTCTATGTATCATAATGCTATTGGTGTAACATCATAGAATAAGACCCATAAACCTTGGAACATGCTCTGAAAAATAATGGTGATCATCTGTGACTACTGTGTCTGAGTAGGTTTGTGGAGTTGCACTGTCAGCAGATTAAAAAAATTACCTGTGTAAAGTGAATATTCCAGACTAAGTAAGTTTGAAGGGTGAGGCCGGAGAACTGTACTTAGGTCACTTACTTACCTTCTTGTTGTGAACCCTGGGAGACGAATATTTGCAATTTCTGGAAGTTTGGGATTTGTGATGATAACTCCTTCATGCAGTCTACTGCAGGAGAGGTGTTTGGTGTGTATTAGTCCCTAGTGTAGTGAGGAGGGTGGTAGTTGAGTATGTAATGTGTTTATGCTGCATTGGGAATGAGACTGGTAATGGTATCATGAGTTCTGTGGCATGTCATGCTACCAGGCTTTTACCATGGATCATTGCGTGCCCCAGGACCAGACTCATCTGCGCCTGTCCACGTCCGGGTACACAGCCAGCGGCAGTCATGCTGCCCGAAGCTATCCAGGTATTTTCATGACACCAAATGTTTAAAAATCACTTAACATTGCCCCCACACCCCACAAATTGTAATACCCACCTAGTGCCTAACAAATGGGAAGGCCCTCTAACCTGCAGCAAATGCAGAATTGAAATTTATGCCCTCTGTTGACAACCAAGCCTTCAGAATGATTGACCCTCGGCAAATCTGTTAAAGCGGGGACTTATCAATCCACGTAACAATGCCCACTCCTGATGTGAAAATGCACAAGATATTCATGATGTGAATTCTGGTTCCCAGGTAGATTTTCTCTCTGTCACGGAGTCATGGCTTAAAGAGTGGAGTAACCCAGACATTATCCAAGCCCTTCCCTCAGGATATATCATCTGTATACAAGAAAGAAAAGAGATGCTGGTAGGGGGACTTGCAACCATTTACCGAGACTCATTCCAATGCACAAACTGTGACCTCCCCTATTTGAAAGGGGCAGAAAGCATTGGTTTTTGCTTCAAGCTTAAAGTATCCGTCTCCTTCGCAGGAGGATTGATATATTGCCCCCGTCCCCAATTCTGATTTTTTTTAGAAACACTTGGTGACACGTTAGGCCCTCTAATTCTTTGGTACTTAAATGTTACCCTTCTGGGAGATTTCAACTATCATTTAGAGAGTAAAAACGAACCCGGAGTTGGGAACTTCCTTGATACTTTGGAAACCCTTGTGATCCAACAGCTGGTGCTACTTCCTACACACCACGCAGGACATATCCTGGATGGGGTATGTTCTAATCTCACTTCCCTGACCGTCAAAACCCCCTCTCCTCAAGCCTGGATAGATCATGTGCTTATGCCATTTAGCATTAAAATTCCTATTACTAGCCCGTACCCTACCCCTCAATGTCCATTCCAACAGTGACTTATAAATCGACTAGAATGATAACTAATCCTGAGTTAGCCAAATGTGCATTAGCGTCTAGACCGATCCTATCAGGTAACACTACTGAAGAGGCCCAGCGTTTCAATTCCTGAATTACTACGATCAGCAACAAATTAGCCCCCACAGTCCACCTAAAACTTGTTACACGCAGGCACTAGCTGGCCACCATCTTCATTGTAAATAGCTGGAACGAAGGTGGAGAAGAGGCTATAAAATAGAACAGCTCGCTAAATTCAGAGCAGCCCTCAAATCCTACCACCTGCAAATCAAATTAGAAAAAAAGGACTATTATCCTAAGCAATTAAAAAATGCAGGACAAGACCAAAAATATGTTTTCAGGGGGTAAAGCGACGTCTTCGAGATCGGGGCCTGAAATATGCAATGCTTTTCCCTACTAGGCTCGTGTGGAGTACGAGGAACGGACGCTTTTCTTTGATCGACCGGAACCTGTGAGTGACTGGCTGGATTCACTGCCCGCCCGGAGCGATTGCACTGAGCACCCTGGTGGTGCCGAGGGTGGTGAGCCTCGCTAAACCTGATGACTCAGTCCCTCTTTCCCGATATTTGACATTGGTCAGCTGGATTCTGGGGTTTTTTATATGTATGTTTCTACTTGCTGTCCTCTTAGGGTGGCGGGGGAGAAGGGTCTCTCTCCTCCTCCGGGGTCTTTTTGTAGAATGGGACTGTTAGGGCGACAGGCACACTGCATGTTGGGGTGGCTATTTAGTCTATTGCAGGGGTGCAGGGAGGGGGTGTTGTAACGGGTGTTGGTGGGGGGCAGGGGGGATGTTCGTAAGTTTATTTTTTCTTCTCAAGGCGGCGTATTGTTTTTTTTCACTTTTCGAATGCTCTGCTCTCTGTGGGGTAACTCATGCATTATCTGTTGGGGTGGGGGGTAGTGGGTTGAGGTTGATGTCTTGGAATGTCAATGGATTGGGAGACCGTATAAAACGGGGTGTAGTGCTGCAATATCTGCGTCGCTTCTCGCTTGACGTTGTACTTTTACAAGAGACGCATCGGGTGGGAAATGTGTGTCATGCCATGAATAGGTGGGGTTATCGGCTTGTTGCTCATTCGGGGTTTACCACTGGCTCTAGAGGGGTGGGCATTTTGGTGCGGTCTTCTCTCCCTTTCGAGATTGATGATGTGATCCTTGACGATAGAGGGCGCTATGCCGCCCTCGCTGGTAGGTGGGAGGGTAGGACCCTAACTTTGCTCACTGTGTACGTTCCCCCGGGTCTCCAGACTTCTACCTTCTCTGATATTGGTTGTTTGTTACTGGAACTCCCTGAGGGTACCCTCCTTGTGGGTGGGGACTTTAATGCGGTACTGTCTGGCACTTTGGATCGTCACCCCCTCAGGGATATTCCTACTTCCCAGTCATGGCTACTTGGGTTCCTGGATACTTTTGGTCTGTTGGATTGCTGGAGACTGATGCATCCGACACAGAGTCAGTACACCTTTCACTCCGGGGCCCACGGGAGTCTTTCCAGACTTGATTACATTCTTATGCCCACTGTCCAATCCTCTTCTGTCAGGGAAATCAAGCACTTGGCTCGGGGCATCTCCGATCACTCTCCATTGTGGTTCTGTATGGACACTGGGATGAGTGTTGAGGGACGAGTTGCCCCAATTAACCCCTGGCATTTACGTAATCCCAAAACTCGTAACACTTTGGTAAAGTCCCTAGACCTGTATTTCCTGGAAAACGAAGGGTCTGTTTCTTCCTCTATTTCCCTATGGGAGGCCTTTAAGACCGTTATCCGTGGACAGGCCCTATCCCTTATTGCAGAAGCCAAGAAGGTCAGGAATCAGGAGGTGGTGTGTCTGGAGGATGAGATATTGGGGTTGGAAGCTGACCTAGAATCCAGTGTCACCCAGGATAAACTCCACGCCCTTGCTCTGAAGCAGTTGGATTATAAATCTCGTTACTGATGCTGCCAAGTCGATGTCTAGGGAGCAACAGGGTAAATTGTATGATGTTGGGGATAAGGCGGGTTAACTGATTGCATGGCTTGATAAGAGGGAGAGAGCGAGTCGTGTGGTTCCAGTGATTCAGACTTTAGAGGGTGTGACCGTGACTGACCCGAATGAGATAGTGGAGTGTTTTGTGGCTTATTTTCGTGGTGTGTACTCTCCGGTGTCTGACAGGGATGAGGAAGACTCTCATTTGTTGCTGCGCGACATCGCGTTGCCTTGCTTTTCTGAGGAAGATCGGAGGTGCATGGATGCCCCGCTGTCCGTGGATGAGATTGCGACAGCGATCCGTTCTCTCCGTTCGGGCAAGGCTATGGGCCCGAACGGCTTGCCTATCGAACTGTACAAACTGCGGCCTGATATAATTGCTCCGTATCTCCGTAATATGTTTTTGGAGTCTCGTGCCCGGGGCACTCTCCCTTGTGACCAGCGACTGGCAACAATCGTGGTCATTCCTAAGGAGGGTAAGCCTCGGGACCTTTGCTCTTCATACCGGCCCATCTCCCTGCTGAACGTGGAGCCCAAGGTTCTTGCTAAGGTCCTCGCTAACCGTTTGCTCTCTGTTATTTGTGACCTGATCCATCCGGATCAATCCGGTTTTATACCGCATCGCAACACTGCCCTCAACCTGCGGCGGTTGCACGGCGTTCTCGCGAGAGCTGGGTCTCTCTCGGAGCCGGCCATCTTGGCATCCCTGGACGCCACGATGGCCTTTGATACGATCGAATGGCTTTATCTTTGGGCCACCCTTGCGAAATTCAGTTTTGGTTCGGAATTTGTTGGATGGGTGCAACTTTTATACAAGGAACCGTTGGCGCAGGTTATGGTAAACGGTCGGGTGTCCGCGCCCTTTGTCTTGGGAGGGGCACCAGACAGGGGTGCCCGCTATCCCCCCTTCTTTTTGCTCTGGCATTGGAACCGCTTGCGGCCTGGCTCCGATGGGAGCCGTCGATTAAGGGCATCCGGTGGGCCCCCGAGTTCGAGGACCGAGTTTCGTTATACGCAGACGATATTCTTTTATATCTTACTTCTCCTTGTAAGTCTCTCAACGTTTTGTTTGACGTCCTTTCTTCGTTTGGTAGGAACTCCGGATTGATCATAAATTGGTCGAAATCCTGTGTCTACGCCATCTCGGGTGGCCTTCCCTCGTTGCCAAGTAGATTCCCCATTCAGATTTCTCGTTCTGGTTTCAGGTATTTAGGAATTTTTATCTCTCTGGATCGGGCTGCCCGCTATGAACATAATCTCCTCCCTCCTCTCCGTCGGTTGAGACTAGACGTGGCGCGGTGGCGTAAATTGCCGTCGTCGCCGCTCGGCCGCGCCGCACTTTTTAAAATGATGTCTCTGCCTCGATTTCTGTATGCTCTCCAGAATTCGTTTGACGTCATTCCTGCGAGCTATTTTCGGGAGGTGGAGGGTTTGCAGAGATGGCTCGTTTGGAACGGCCGCGCGCGAATTGCCCTCGTAAAATTGACTCTTCCCTGGTACGACGGGGGCATAGCGCTCCCGGATATCAGGCGGTATTATTGGGCCTCCCAGATGTCCGCTATCAATCACGCATTATATGCTCCCAGTCCGAACCCTGCTTTTGAGATGGACAGGTATCAACTGCCGGGTGGTGACTACAATAGGGCACTCTACTCTCGGGCAGCGGGGAGGGATTTGACTGGTCCAACTAGGATTGCGGTGCGTGTGTGGAAGGATGCGAATGCGGCCATGGGATGGTCCGATCGATTGACGCGAGCCACCCCTTTGTATGTGTCAGAAAAATTGGGAAGCCTCTGGACATCGAAGGGTTTTGAGAAGTGGGACTTGATAGGTTTAGGCAGGGTGAGCGACCTCTGGGTGAAGGGCGCGGTTAAGTCCTTTGCGGTCCTTCAGATGGAGTATGATTTGAGTGATAGAGAGTTCTTTAGGTACGCACAGATCCGCCATGCTCTGACATCGGTCTTCGCCGCTGGCACTGACGTTCCCGAGTCCTCCCCGCTTGAGGATCGTGTTCTTGATGGTCACCTGCCCGATAGTACGATATCGTTGATGTTGGACCCGGTCCTTTGGGCAGGTTCACCCCGAGACTTTTTCCTAGCCTGTTTCTGGAACCTGGGTTGGTGATTTTAGGCCTCTGCGCACTTTTTCACTGTGGTACAGTGTAAAGTGCGTGTGCTCTCTGTGTATGTGTGGTGAGTGACCTGCCCTCCCATAGGAATGAATGGGGAATATGTATGCCCATGGTAGATTCCTGATGCGTGGGGAGTGCAGGGTCGAGTTTGATATGTGTGAACTCATGAGAATGAGTGCTGCATAATGGTATATGCGGCATGGCTGTGTCTAGTCCAGAAGCGCCACTTTTAGAAGTTGGCATATTTGTGTGGTGAGTCTGCTGGCACATGATTGGGTGATGAGCCTGGCCCAGGAGTGCCTGGGCCTGCTTGTGGATTTACTGTCTGGTTTGAGTGGGACAGGGGCTGCAGGGCCCCCGGAGGGGGTCAGAGCCATCCCAAGGATGAAAGGCCACATCTGCTATCAGGGAAGCGGGAGGAGATGGTGCCGGGCTGTGTCTGCCTGCCCACCATGCTGGCTCTCCCTCCTGATGGCCCACTGTCACCTCTGACCTGAGGCTGACAGGAGAGGGAAACCAGAAACACCCAGGGCTCAGGGCCTGCTTACACAAAGACTTCAAAAGACTTCAAAGACTTTTCTGTGTATAAGAAGGGGCTGTGTCCCCTTCCAAAATGTTCTTGTTTTCTGACTTGAATCTGCCAGGGGCGTGCTGCTGCTTGGGCTCAGGGGAAACCCTGAGTCCTGCCCAGCCCCTGGACTCCTGATGGACTCTCCTGTATTCCTGGACTCCTGGGGGACCCCTCTGCCCTGCCTGGGCTGATGGGGGGTCTTGGCTTTGCCCCCTGGGAAGCTCTGGGACCGTTGCTGCATTGTCCTGTGAAGAGCGCTGGAGTGGTACTTCCAGCGCCTGGAGGCGCTGTGCTTCCCCCTGAGCGCCTGGGAGCGCTCTGCCTGCTGTTCTAGCGCTAGGAGCGCTGTGGATTGTGCTCTAGCGCTACAGAGCGCTTTTTTTTTGTTCTAGCGCTGTATTTGGATTCTTAGCGCTGATAGCGCTTTATTTATACTTTTGGGCTTGAGGGCGCGTGGTCTTGCCCTTTAGCGCTGTGGAGCGCTTTATCTTGCCCAACGCTTAGTAGCGCTCTGTTTTTCCTGTTTATTGGAGGCCGGTGCCCACCCGGCATTGCCCGTGTGCTCACCGCCGCGGCCTGGGGTCCTGAAAGTGACCAGGAGCCGAGGAGAGGAAAACGAAGGGGCCGCGACCGGATTGGCCGAGACCCGAGGAGAGCCGTGCTCTGATTGGTCCGTCCAAGGGGGCCTGGTCCAGGAGCCGCGCTGTGGTTGGCTGGCTCCTGGAAGCTGGATGACGTCGTGTGAAGACACCCGGGAGATGGCGGCTGTTCGCGGGGCTCCTCTCGGCTGAGGGAGCCCCGAGGAGACGAGGCGGCGAGGAAGAAACGTGGCGGCCGGTCAACAGGGCTCCCGTGTGCCGAGGGAGCCCTACAGCGAGAGAAGAGACTGCCGCCGGGAGCCTTGCTGGCTCCACCCTGAGTCCCGGTCCCGTGACGGGGGACTGGGCAAAGCGAGGAGAGTCTGCGAGGAGCAGGAGCTCCTCGGATGCCGCCGAGCCCGCCCCCGCCGCACAGAAGCCCGGTGAGTGCAGCGGTGGGAGGCGGTTGGGGGGTGTGGCGGAGCACGCTTTCGGTGCTCGTCCCTGTGGCCTGGGCCTCCTTCTTCCTTCCCGCTGCCCCGTTGAGCAGGGGGGCAGCGGCCGCGCGTGGGGCATTTTGTTCTGAGTCCCCCGAGAGGGACTCCCTGCCCCCAGTAGTGCGAGCGAGTTTATGGTCAGTAGGAAGCCCCGAGGGCTTCAAGGGCGGCCCCGGTTGGCAGCGGGTCGCCCCAACGTGACGCAGAGCCTGTGGGGCTCCAACATGAGGGGGCATTGCCTGCAGAGCCTGTGTGGCTCCCGCATGTGGGGCATGTGATGCCCAGAGCCTGTGTGGCTCCAACGTGGACCTAGGTGTTTGTAGAGCCTGTGTGGCTCCAGCGTGGCGCAGTGGGCGCCTGAGGGCCAGTGAGGGCCCCGGCACAGTTTGTCTCCAGCTGCCCAGCAATTAGTGGGCAGCTGCACCGTTTAGGCGCGAGATGGAGAGTGAGTCCCTGAGAGGGATAGAGATGGCACAGAGGTGCCCGGCCAGTCACAGCTGCGCAGCACTTAGTGCCAGCTGCAGCGTTTAGGCCCTTGTGAGTGTTCCCTGGTGCCCAGCAGGTAGTGGGCACCTGCATCGTTTAGGCCCCTGACATTGAGACTCAGGGCGTTCTAGCCCCAACAAGGCCAGTTGGCCTAGGGACTGCCACAGGTGGTGGCTTATGTAAGGCTGTGCGCAATTGTATGGTTTTTATTCCTGCACCTCTGAATATTTTTAGACATCATGTGACTTTTGCGCTACTGTATTGTTATGGTACCTCTGAATGTATTTTTATTACATCATGTGCTTTCTTCTTAACACCGCTGAATGTGTAGGTTCATGCATTATGTGTTTTTCTTTACTACTCCTCTGAATGTATATTTATGCATCATGGGTAATGTGTTCTTTCTTAGACCCCTAAATGCTGTGTGATACTTAGGTGGTTGTTCTTTTTAGTACAGGTGGTCCTAGTGAGGTCCTGGTCCCCTGCGTGACAGTCTCATAAGGGGTTAGGGTTGCGTAGGTGGTACTTACCTGTTCCCAGTAGTTACTGGATGTGATCTATAACTGTTACTTTGTGTTACAGTGAAGTTTATATACTTTTATCCTAATTTCTGACAAGTATTTCTATATCTGCAAAGTGTTGATTCTGACAGTGGCCCATGTGGCCCTGTCTTGTAAATAATCCCTTGTGAATATTGCTGTGCCAGTTGGCACAATGTACATGTGTGATTTCTATCTGATATGTTTTGACAATACAAAAGTTATTTTAATATAACCTTGTGTGGAGTCTCTTTTGTGGTGTGCCTAGTATGTTGTTGCTGTTGTGCGCTGGCGCAAATGCTTTACACATCGCCTCCGAGTTTAGCCTAGACTGCTCGTGCCAAGCTACCTAGAGGGTGAGCAGGGGTTATCTTGGCGTGTGACTTCCTTGCCCTGACTAGAATGGTGGTTTCTGCCTGGCTTTGGCGTCAGCCTTAGCCTACCAGAAATAGCCGGTTCTAACATTGTTGGTCAGCGGTGCGGATTTGGACTTGTGTTTGCGCAGTGCCACAGCGACAGCTGGCTACATTACAAAAACTCTGCGTTTTTCAGATAGTCACATATTTGGGATTATTGTTTTTGATTTTGTTTTTCCTCAAGAGTGTCATTTTCAGACGGTGTTCCTGCGCTTTATGTTTAGTGACAGATGAGAGAAAATGACAGGGCGGGACGCCAGTAGAGAGGGGAGGTTCCCATAGATTAGGAATCCCTTGCTGGGTCCAGTGTTCAATTCCTATTCCTGTCCCTGTGTGGGTAGATGGAAGAGGGGAAGTGTGGAGGAGAAATTGCTTGCTCAGGAGGGTGGTTATCCCCTGAGTGTAGTGTGTGTGTCTGGATTCCCCAGTATGGTAGGATCCAGTGGTGGCAGCTTAAAAGTGTCCAGTGCGTGAATTCCCATTCCCAGTTCCCAGAGTATGGTGCCTGGTGCTCAGTAAGAGGGTGACAGGTTGAGAGTCAGAGGCAGTGAGGAACTGTCTCACCAGTCTGGAGGGGGAGTGTGTGGATGAGTGGTGTCTTGAACTCGAGGAGTTCGTGTGAGTTTTTTTTAAGGAGCTTGCACATGAGATGTACCTCTGGTGGTGTGCAGGAGGTCCTGCAGAGGCATTGGACAAGAAGGTGGACGTCTGGCTGTGTGCTAGATGTCTTGCAGAAGCATTAGGGAGTGATTATAAAAGTAGTGGCTTGTGTATCTGATGATCCTGTGTAGGTGAAGAGGCTCATGTGTAGCCCAGCTAGATCCCATTAGGATGGTAGGGGTGTAGGGGCTCACGTCCTGTCTCAGCGGAGGCGGAGTGAGGGTGGGACGGTGTGTCCCACGTTGGCCCGAAACCCTGTCTCAGGGCCTGGAGGGTACCCTAAGGGAGCGCCAGGTCAGAGGCCTAGGCTGTACTTACAAGTCATTTGAGGAGGAGCTTCCTGTGTCTAGAGGATGGGGAGTGTCTGTAATCAGAACTCCGGCGGTCCTAGTGTTGGGCCGTACCGCTCCTAAGTGGAAAGTGCAAAAGTCCTGGTTCGCTGGGCATTTGACCGTCTAGAGTGCTTGACCATTTTTGGGGCCTCTGGAGGTCGTTCCCCGAGGAGGGGGAGGCCAGGTTCAGGTTCAGCCTGACCTGGAGGGAAGGGCATCTGTAATCAGTGCCCTGACCTGGTGTTGGCTTCCAGGGGTACCGCTCCAAGGTGGGAGGGTGCAGAACTCTGGAGGGGGGTGCAGAGGGACGGTGTCCTTACTTCTGCCCCCGAGGGGAGGAAAGTGTGTTGCTGATACGCCGCTGGCGTGTGCTCTGTCTAGCCTGAGACATACTGAGAATCCCACTGTGATAGGGAGTACTGGAGGAAAGTGTGTTGATGATACGCCGCTGGCGTGTGCTCTGTCTAGCCTGAGACATACTGGGCCTGTAATCACGGAACTGGAAGGGGGTGCAGAAGGACGGTGTACTTCTGACCCTGGTGCAACCTGAGGGTTTAGATCCTAGGTTGGGAGATTAGGAAACTTCTAGGTCAAGAGGAATCTCTACTAAATTGGATCAGCTGAAGAGACTGAGGGGGCTGCCCTTGCTGTGTGTTCTGGGGCCCACCTGCAGTTGTTGTTTCCACTAAGGTAGAGGAAAGGGGGCTTTGCTGTGTGCTGTGCCCCCCACCTGCTTGAAGAGGGACTGTGCTGTGTGCTTTGTACCTCAGAAGTGGAATAGTTTCCAGGTGGTAGACCAGTGACTGAGTGAGGTCCTGATCTGGTAGGAGAGTTGTGTTCTGGTGAGTGCTTCCCTGTGAGGGTTATTCCTTCACCCTGACTAGAAGCAAGGGTCCCTACTTGGTCTAAGGTACTTACCTCTGCCAACTAGAGACCCCCAGTTCTAACATTGGTGGAGTACAGGTAGGATGGGGCATTCTTGCCGTGACCTCTGGTCAACCTGAGGGTGTGGTCCCAAGGTTGTTGGATCTGTGGTAGTTGTAGCTACACTGAGAGCGAGAGTGGAGAATGGCTATTGTGTGCCAGGGGCTACTGCCCCCACTCTGTGGATTGGTTAGGACCTGTGATATTTGGATGGCCTAGGGCCTGGTCCTGGCTGTGGATGACTAGTGTGTACCAGTGGGGTATCCTAGTTGTGCCAGAGAGCTTTTGTTGAGGGAAATCTATGTGGGTTCAGAGTGGCGAAAAACTGGAAGGTGTCTCTGCCGTGCAGGCCCGTGTCCGTGGTTTTGTCGCCCAAAGCAGTGAAGTCCATCAGTGGTGTGATTGGTCTACCCTGCGTTTTGGCTGGAAGGGGGTCGTGTTGGACCCGGTCCTTTGTGCAGGTTCACCCCGAAACTTTTTGCTTTTTCCTAGCCTGTTTCTGGAACCTGGGTTGGTGATTTTAGGCGTCTGCGCACTTTTTCACTGTGGTACAGTGTAAAGTGCGTGTGCTCTCTGTGTATGTGTGGTGAGTGACCTGCCCTCCCATAGGAATGAATGAGGAATATGTATGCCCATGGTAGATTCCTGATGCGTGGGGAGTGCAGGGTCGAGTTTGATATGTGTGAACTCGTGAGAATGAGTGCTGCATAATGGTATATGCGGCATGGCTGTGTCTAGTCCAGAAGCGCCACTTTTAGAAGTTGGCATATTTGTGTGGTGAGTCTCCTGGCACGTGATTGGGTGATGAGCCTGGCCCAGGAGTTCCTGGGCCTGCTTGTGGATTTACTGTCTGGTTTGAGTGGGACAGGGGCTGCAGGGCCCCCGGAGGGGGTCGGAGCCATCCCAAGGATGAAAGGCCACATCTGCTATCAGGGAAGCGGGAGGAGATGGTGCCGGGCTGTGTCTGCCTGCCCACCATGCTGGCTCTCCCTCCTGATGGCCCACTGTCACCTCTGACCTGAGGCTGACAGGAGAGGGAAACCAGAAACACCCAGGGCTCAGGGCCTGCTTACACAAAGACTTCAAAAGACTTCAAAGACTTTTCTGTGTATAAGAAGGGGCTGTGTCCCCTTCCAAAATGTTCTTGTTTTCTGACTTGAAGCTGCCAGGGGCGTGCTGCTGCTTGGGCTCAGGGGAATCCCTGAGTCCTGCCCAGCCCCTGGACTCCTGATGGACTCTCCTGTATTCCTGGACTCCTGGGGGACCCCTCTGCCCTGCCTGGGCTGATGGGGGGTCTTGGCTTTGCCCCCTGGGAAGCTCTGGGACCGTTGCAGCATGGAGAAGCTGCATTGTCCTGTGAAGAGCGCTGGAGTGGTACTTCCAGCCCCTGGAGGCGCTGTGCTTCCCCCTGAGCGCCTGGGAGCGCTCTGCCTGCTGTTCTAGCGCTAGGAGCGCTGTGGATTGTGCTCTAGCGCTACAGAGCGCTTTATTTTTGTTCTAGCGCTGTATTTGGATTCTTAGCGCTGATAGCGCTTTATTTATACTTTTGGGCTTGAGGGCGCGTGGTCTTGCCCTTTAGCGCTGTGGAGCGCTTTATCTTACCCAACGCTTAGTAGCGCTTTGTTTTTCCTGTTTATTGGAGGCCGGTGCCCACCCGGCATTGCCCGTGTGCTCACCGCCGCGGCCTGGGGTCCTGAAAGTGACCAGGAGCCGAGGAGAGGAAAACGAAGGGGCCGCGACCGGATTGGCCGAGACCCTAGGAGAGCCGTGCTCTGATTGGTCCGTCGAAGGCGGCCTGGTCCAGGAGCCGCGCTGTGGTTGGCTGGCTCCTGGAAGCTGGATGACGTCGTGTGAAGACACCCGGGAGATGGCGGCTGTTCGCGGGGCTCCTCTCGGCTGAGGGAGCCCCGAGGAGACGAGGCGCCGAGGAAGAAACGTGGCGGCCGGTCAACAGGGCTCCCGTGTGCCGAGGGAGCCCTACAGCGAGAGAAGAGACTGCCGCCGGGAGCCTTGCTGGCTCCACCCTGAGTCCCGGTCCCGTGACGGGGGACCGGGCAAAGCGAGGAGAGTCTGCGAGGAGCAGGAGCTCCTCGGATGCCGCCGAGCCCGCCCCCGCCGCACAGAAGCCCCGGTGAGTGCAGCGGTGGGAGGCGGTTGGGGGGTGTGTCGGAGCACGCTTTCGGTGCTCGCCCCTGTGGCCTGGGCCTCCTTCTTCCTTCCCGCTGCCTCGTTGAGCAGGGGGGCAGCGGCCACTCGTGGGGCATTTTGTTCTGAGTCCCCTGAGAGGGACTCCCTGCCCCCAGTAGTGCGAGCGAGTTTATGGTCAGTAGGAAGCCCTAAGGGCTTCAAGGGCGGCCCCGGTTGGCAGCGGGTCGCCCCAACGTGACGCAGAGCCTGTGTGGTTCCAACATGAGGGGGCATTGCCTGCAGAGCCTGTGTGGCTCCCGCATGTGGGGCATGTGATGCCCAGAGCCTGTGTGGCTCCAACGTTCCTGGAGAGGGGTTGGCCTAACGGCTAAGGCGCTCGACCTCGGACCTGGGGATCTGGGTTCTAATCTCGGTAACGACGCTAAAAAACCCCTGTGATTCTGGGCAAATCACTTAATCTCCCCGTGCCTAAAATGAAAGTGTGTCCTCATGTAACGTAACTGGTGCTATGTAAAGCGCTCTGATAACTGATTCGGTTCGGTTCTAGTTCGCGCTAAATAAAACTCTGCAAAAAAAAAAAAACGTGGACCTAGGTGTTTGTAGAGCCTGTGTGGCTCCAGCGTGGCGCAGTGGGCACCTGAGGGCCAGTGAGGGCCCCGGCGCAGTTTGTCTCCAGCTGCCCAGCAATTAGTGGGTAGCTGCACCGTTTAGGCGCGAGATGGAGAGTGAGTCCCTGAGAGGGATAGAGATGGCACAGAGGTGCCCGGCCAGTCACAGCTGCGCAGCACTTAGTGCCAGCTGCAGCGTTTAGGCCCTTGTGAGTGTTTCCTGGTGCCCAGCAAGTAGTGGGCACCTGCATCGTTTAGGCCCCTGACATTGAGACTCAGGGCGTTCTAGCCCCAACAAGGCCAGTTGGCCTAGGGACTGCCACAGGTGGTGGCTTATGTAAGGCTGTGCGCAATTGTATGGTTTTTATTCCTGCACCTCTGAATATTTTTAGACATCATGTGACTTTTGCGCTACTGTATTGTTATGGTACCTCTGAATGTATTTTTATTACATCATGTGCTTTCTTCTTAACACCGCTGAATGTGTAGGTTCATGCATTATGTGTTTTTCTTTACTACTCCTCTGAATGTATATTTATGCATCATGGGTAATGTGTTCTTTCTTAGACCCCTAAATGCTGTGTGATACTTAGGTGGTTGTTCTTTTTAGTACAGGTGGTCCTAGTGAGGTCCTGGTCCCCTGCGTGACAGTCTCCTAAGGGGTTAGGGTTGCGTAGGTGGTACTTACCTGTTCCCAGTAGTTACTGGATGTGATCTATAACTGTTACTTTGTGTTACAGTGAAGTTTATATACTTTTATCCTAATTTCTGACAAGTATTTCTATATCTGCAAAGTGTTGATTCTGACAGTGGCCCATGTGGCCCTGTCTTGTAAATAATCCCTTGTGAATATTGCCGTGCCAGTTGGCACAATGTACATGTGTGATTTCTATCTTATATGTTTTGACAATACAAAAGTTATTTTAATATAACCTTGTGTGGAGTCTCTTTTGTGGTGTGCCTAGTATGTTGTTGCTGTTGTGCGCTGGCGCAAATGCTTTACACATCGCCTCCGAGTTTAGCCTAGACTGCTCGTGCCAAGCTACCTAGAGGGTGAGCAGGGGTTATCTTGGCGTGTGACTTCCTTGCCCTGACTAGAATGGTGGTTTCTGCCTGGCTTTGGCGTCAGCCTTAGCCTACCAGAAATAGCCGGTTCTAACAGTTGATATATAAGAAACTGGTTAATGTTCGGGCTGATCTTCTTGTGCGTCTCAGGGTGGCCTGGACTGGGGACGGGCTGGAGTTGGATGACGAGGACTGGCAGTCGGCTGTGTCGTCCCCGAAGGAGGTCGCCATTCCGGCCCGTCTCCGTCTTGTCCAACTTAAAATTCTTCATCGGGTTTATGTCACTGGTCCTCGATTGGTTGCCATGGGCTTTTCCCCGGATGGGTTGTGTAAACGCGGGTGTGGTTCGAGTGCCACTTTCCTTCATATCATCTGGGAGTGCAGGGAAGTGGCTGCGTATTGGACTCGTGTGCATGCTGTAATGGAGTGTGTTACCGGGGTTGCTCTGCTACCTGAGGCTCGGAGATGCTTGTTGAATGTGTGGGAGCCGAATGATTACAGTGTTGCTCAGACCCGGTGGGCGGCCCTCGGGAACATGATTGCGAAGAGAGACATCGCACAGCGGTGGGGTTCCCGACAGGCCCCCTCCGTCTCTGTGTGGAAGGAGAATATGGACGTGTGTATGTTTCGGGAAAAGACCGTGTATTTGGCTAGGGGCAAACCTAAGGCATGGAATAAAATCTGGAGTCAATGGAATGCTTATCGAGGAAACATTTGCACACCCCCACTGGATGACACTCTTGATCTTTCTCCGTCCCCCTGATCCGGCATTCCTGGATGACTCTATTTCTCTTCTGATTCACCAGCTTCCCCACTGACCCGCCCCCCTGGCGGTTTCTGTCTATTTCCTGGTCATTTGTCCTTACTGTCCTTACTGTGGGTCCCCCCGTCCCCCCCCCCCCGTTGGAGCAGGCTTCATCTGCCGTGGTCCCCGCCTTGAGCTTTGTTTGTTTGTTTGTTTCTCTTGTGTTTTTCTAAAAGCAAAATCATGATGTCCTTAGTTCATCCTGTGTTGCGGAGCTTCTCATACTGTATGTACCAGGCCTCTGGGCTACCGGCCGATACTTTCTGATGTTCGACCTCGCCTAAGATAATCTAGCGGCCGGCCCCTGTGGTTGTAGGCCCATGCTTGTATCATGTTGCTTTGCACAATAAAAATCTTTTCACCAAAAAAAAAAAAAACTAACCGTAAATGCAGGAAAGGATGCAGTGCTGATCTTGTTGGATCTGTCAGTTGCGTTCGATATGATCGCCCATGGCATACTAGTACACTGTATGAAAAGCTGTGGCAATCCCCAACTTGCCCTAGCCTGGCTGAAGTTCTTCCTCTCCAACCGCAGGCAAATAGTCACTCTAGGGCCTTATCTGTCAACTGCAAGGTCGATTACCTCACGTGTCCCGCAGGGCTCTTCCCTTAGCCCAGTACTTTTTAATATATACATGGCCCCTCTCATCTCGTGGATATCATTCTTTAATATTGAAACCTCTTCTTATGCAGATGACACCCAGTTGATTTTACTCCTAGATAAAGATTCTACAGACTCTGAGCACAACTTCAAGCTATTCCTGACAGAAGTCATTTGGTGGATGCAACTCAACCACCTCAGGTGCAACATCAATAAAACGGAGATTATGCTAGTAGGGAAATCAAACCCCTTTGACCCGATCTTATGGTGGCCCGAAGATACTCCCCCTCTACCCAATACTATAGAGGTGGTAAAAAATCATGGCGTAAAATGTGAGGCCTCATTATCCTCCCACCCACCAACAGTGGCTGGGATGTATTTCAATTTGACAAAATCTCTTTGAAAATGATTTAACTTTATTCTCTGCTCTGCGAGAAAAACAGTGGTGCGGCTCTAATCGTGGCAAGATTAGATAATTGCAACATCTTGTATGCAGATGCTAATAAGCAACCGCTGCGGAAATTGCTGACAGTACAATATGCATTTGCACGTCCGGTACTGAAATTGCCTCGCCGCTCCTTGGCCTCAGCAGCCCTAAAGACTCTACATTCTTTTCGTATTCACAAAAGAGTGTTATTTAAGATCTTGCTAATCACTTGCAGAACTTTCAGATCACTCGGGCCCAAATATCTAACCTCGAGGTTTATGCCCTATGTCACTGCTTGCTTGCTTAGATCCTCATGAGCAAGCATGTTCAACCCCCCTTCTTTCGGGTATAAGACAAAAGGTAGCAAATCTTTTGCTGCACTTGAGTCCAAAGTCTGGAATCTCCTACTCAGTTACCTTAGATCTACCGATTCCGAACCCCTTTATAAGAAACTATTGAAATCTTGAATTTCCGCAAGCCCTGACTCGCTGTGCTCCACACTTATTTAAATCACTCTGATCCGCGCATTCACATTTCTGAATCTTAGCTAAATTTTCGCTTAGCGCCAGGATGCTCCTTCCGAAGCAACTGTAGTGCTCTACAAATACAAATACTCTTCTACACTAGTAACCTTGTACCTGTCAGTCCCTCTTTCTCCCTGCCACTGACAGCTTAGAGCCATATCCCAGTTTCGCCTACCCTGTGGCCTGGACTTATCATTCTCTCACCGTTTCAGAGTTGTGTACCAGAATCTCCTACTGCTCTGGGGCAGGTCCTCCATTAAGGCGGATGAGCGTCGCCCCACTAACCAAATTGGTAATAAACTTAATTTATTACCATTTTATTTTTCCAATCCCAGTCCTGAGCCGACGTCAGGACGGGGGCGGGCTTTCTGGTTTCTGCTACTGTCAGTCAGGCAGCAGCAGAAAGCAGTATTACGTTATGTTATTAAAATTTCGAAAGTGCGACTGTTACCCTAAGGTTTCCTGGTGCTGAGCACGGCCTAATAGGTTCCCGTATAGTGAGACAGCTATAAAGTGAATAACCAGGTGTTCAGCTCTCATCTGAAGGAGAGGAGCTCAGTAGCATTTCTAAGGTGAAATGGTAGGCCGTTCAAAGCCTTACCGGTGGAGGTAGTGAAGCTCCTGCCACCCCAGGAAGCTTTTTTAACTAAGGGAACAATCACTTGTTTTGCTGCCAGGGAGCGTAATGTTCTTCTGGGGACATACCATTGAAATTGTTGTTTTAAGTAGTCTGGGCCATTTCCGTTTAATGCTTTGAAGACTGTACAAAGTGCTTTAAATTGAGCCCAGTGTTTCACTGGGACCTAGTGAAGCTGTCTTGACTTAAACAAACCTAGGTGTGCCCGGCAATAGCCTGGCAGCTGCATTCTGCACTACTTGGAGATTGTTCACCAGTCTCTTTTGGATATTCAGATAGAGACTATTACAATAGTCTAGGCGTGACAAAATAAGTGCTGTAACCACAGTCCTGAAACTGTCACCAGAGAGAAGACATTTTATTTTCCTCAGAGTTCTGAGGAGAAAGAAACATGAGGAGACAACCCCATTAATCTGATCTCCAAAAGTGAGTTTTTTGTACACAATCACCCCCAGGTTCTTCACCTTCTCAGCTGGTTCAGGAAATGTTCCCAGTTCTTTCGGCCACCAGTCCGGTGTCCAGATATTCGTGTTGTTACCAAAAATGATAACTTCTATTTTTCCAGAATTTAGTCTCAGGGAGTTTGACACCATTCAACCCGAGATGGCTTTCATGCAGTCGTGGCATTTCCTTCCAGTTTCAAATCCCTGGCCACGATGAAGAGAGAGTACTATTTGAGTGTCAGTTGGAACACAAAAGACCTTATCAGTACTTCCCGGGGCGACACGTAAACATTAAAAAGTGTAGGGCTCAGGGAAGACCCCTGAGGAACCCCATTTTCTTTTAACCGGTCCATCAGAACCTTATGATGGACCGTATCGAAAGCCACCGAGAGATCCAGCATGATCAAGATCGCGGCGCCTCCTTGTTCCAGGGCCTCTCTAACCTCCTCGGTGGACTTGATCAGAGCCAGCTCGGTGCTATGTTCAGCTCTGAATCCAAATTGCTTTGGATCCAGAATATTATTGGTCTGCAGGAACCGGCTGAGTTGCACATTTAGGGCTTTCTCGATCATTTTTGCAGGTAATGGGAGGCGGGAAATAGGTCTGTAGTTGCTTGTGCCTTTGGGGTCGAGGTTCTGTTTTTTGAGCAAAGGGAGAATAGAAGCCATTTTCCATCATTTTGGTAAATGGCCCAACTTAAAGATATAGTTGAACAAGGGAGTAAGAGCTGCCGCAATGGTGTCTGGGATTTGCTTGATCATATCAGTCGGGCATGGATCCAAAGGGGAGCCTGATAGAATCGACATCAGGAGTTTAATTGAGTCTAGTATCTCTAAAGGAGAAAAGCTTTCTAGTGTTGTTGCTACATTTGACATTAGGCAAGGCAGTTAGGTGTAAACAGCGAAGGTCTTTATGGCCGGTTGTCTTGTGACGGACAAAAAGACCTGCACAGTTTAAACTTCTCAAACTAAGCTGTCCTAGAAAGTTGAGTTAGAGACAACAAAGGGCTCCAGTGCCCGGGGCGACACGTAAACATTAAAAAGTGTAGGGCTCAGGGAAGACCCCTGAGGAACCCCATTTTCTTTTAACCGGTCCATCAGAACCTTATGATGGACCGTATCGAAAGCCACCGAGAGATCCAGCATGATCAAGATCGCGGCGCCTCCTTGTTCCAGGGCCTCTCTAACCTCCTCGGTGGACTTGATCAGAGCCAGCTCTCTGCTATGTTCAGCTCTAAATCCAAATTGCTTTGGATCCAGAATATTATTGGTCTGCAGGAACCGGCTGAGTTGCACATTTAGGGCTTTCTCGATCATTTTTGCAGGTAATGGGAGGCGGGAAATAGGTCTGTAGTTGCTCGTGCCTTTGGGGTCGAGGTTCTGTTTTTTGAGCAAAGGGAGAATAGATGCCATTTTCCATCATTTTGGTAAATGGCCCAACTTAAAGATATAGTTGAACAAGGGAGTAGGAGCTGCCGCAATGGTGTCTGGGATTTGCTTGATCATATCAGTCGGGCATGGATCCAAAGGGGAGCCTGATAGAATCGACATCAGGAGTTTAATTGAGTCTTGTATCTCTAAAGGAGAAAAGCTTTCTAGTGTTGTTGCTACATTTGACATTAGGCAAGGCAGTTAGGTTTAAACGGCGAAGGTCTTTATGGCCGGTCGTCTTGTGACGGACAAAAAGACCTGCACAGTTTAAACTTCTCAAACTAAGCTGTCCTAGAAAGTTGAGTTAGAGACAACAAAGGGCTTCAGTGCCCTTGGGAGCGGCGAGAGAGGCCGGTCCCTCTAATCTTGGCGCAGCTTTCATGTTGCATGAAAGCAGCACCAGGATTGGTGACTTCAGCTTCCAGGTCCCGCACTGGAACCTGCCTTCCTGCCTGGACCCGGGCAAGGAGGACGTTCTGCCAGGATCAAAGATAAGTGTATTTTTCATTTATTTAATAAAAACTTTTATTGTTTTTCCTCCAGCCTCACTACCCTCCTTACATGTCAGCAGCCACTGCATACTGCTAGCCTGTCCCTCATGGCCTTTCCTGTCTTTGAGCCTGCCACTGACAGCTTGCACCTCTCAGCGCGTCTCCCGCCTTGTCACAGCTCCTTTTTCGCACTCTCTGCTTCTCCTGCTCCATGGGTTGGTGTTGTGTTCCAGCTTATGCACGCCTGTGATGTAACAGGCGTGCAGCGTAAGTCACACGTGACCCTTCTCAATAAAGAGGGGCTCCGCACGCACGTACGCCAGTTGGCGACGGTGCGCAGAGCCATAACTATCAACCAGTGTCCGATTGATTATTTAATAGTTGGCCACGTGTTAGGCCTAGGCCACCCCAGGTGCCCCTCGAGAGTAGGCCCCCTCAGCATTGGCCCCCAGGTGTCACCTGCCCCCTCAGCGACACAACAACTGGCGACGAGGGTGGTCGTGCCCTCGCCGTGTGTGCGCGGCGTGCATTCTGGTTCGGGGCGGCTGCGAGCTTTCAGTCTCAGCTCGTGGTGCTCGTGCCCCTTCGCCCCACACACTGTGCACGGGAGAGTCAAGCACCCGGCCTCTCGCTGGTGTTCAAGGTGAGCCGCTGCAAGCTCCTGCGCCCCGCTCACGCGCCCGTCGGCCCACGGCCCCTCCCACTGCCTGCGTGTGCTGCGGCACCTACCCGGTGACGGCCTCCATCCCTGCCACCCACCTGACCTTCCCAGCGCCTCCATCCAGGCCCCGTGCAGCGCCGCACACGAGCAGGTTGCCGGTGCGTGAATCGCGCTGCCCGGGTGAAGCGGCGCCGCGGTGCGGGAAGGCCCTGGCTACGCCCCTTGCTATCGCGCAGGCCGGGCGAGGCCTGCCACACCTCGCGCGTCGCGCGGGCGTGACTACACGTGTTGGAAGACACGGCCGGACTCCGCAGGGGAGGAGCAGACAGATCTTCGCGCCCCAGTTTGGGCAAACAGAGGGAATAACAGGCCTGTGGGGGCTGCTGGGAGGAAGGAGGAAAGCCTGCCCCAGAAGATATACACACAGGTCGTGAGTGCGGCCACTCACCAGCAACAAACAAGCACTGGCCACTGCTTACTCACCACATCGGGCGTAGCAACCAAGAGGGCCCACGAATCATCACCTGGTCCACCGTGCACGGTGACCCTACACCTGAGTCATGGCCACGATACCCCCCATTGAGCCGTTCGTGGTGGAAGGCTCACCATCGTCGCTAGCCCCTAAATGGAAAGACTGGGTAGACCGCTTGCTAATATTTTTCGAAGCTACAAAGGTTCATAAAGAACAAAAACGAGCTATGGTACTTCACTTAGGAGGCAAGGACGTCCACACTATTGCCAAAACGCTAGTTGAGGCCACGCCAAAGACTCATCATTCACTCATAAATGCCCTGAATGCGTACTTCGAGCCAATGGCTAATCAGGACTATGAGAGGTTTGTCTTCAGGCAAGCCAGGCAACTGCCGGAGGAGTCGCTGGACACGTATCACGCCAGGCTGAAACGATTGGCATTGTCGTGTGGGTTCGCGGACACTACCAAGGAGATAAGGGGACAAATAATCCAGGGCTGTGCCTCAGCCAAGCTCAGGGAACGAATCCTGGAGGAGTCTGGATAGCCCTTAGCCGACATCCTGACTCTGGGCCGCACAAAAGAGTTGTCCAAGGCCCGAGCAGCACACATGGAGGCAGCCCTCCAAGCGCCGGTCAAAGCTGAACCGGTCAACAAGATCCAGGTAAAATCACCGACGAAGTGGAACAAGAAGGCCCCTGGGAATTCGGCGGGAGCGACAGGGAAGTCCTGTGGATACTGTGGAGGCTCACCCCATCAAGCATCGGAATGCCCAGCCCGAGGGAAGCGGTGTTCAGGGTGCGGTCGGTTTAATCATTTCGAAAAAGTATGTCGATCAAAGAAATTACGCAAGCCACGGCAAGTTGTGAACGCCTTACCAGAGGGTGACCCAAGCCAGAGCGACATGGACGACGATGAAGAAGAGGAGAGGACGGTGCATAAAGTGCACATGATTGGCACGGCTACTCGACGCGTCAGAAAGCTTCCCCAGTGCTGTATCAGAGTAGCGGAGCAAGAGCTCATGGCTGTAGTCGACACAGGAGCAACTATCAACCTCATGAGTGCCGCCCTCTACCGGACAATGGATCGTCCGCCAACACTGAGTCCATCTCCTATCACCGTATTCGCATACGGTCAGGACACTCCTCTCAAAATAAGAGGGAAATTCAAGACGGTAATCAACCATGGAGACAGGACCGTCACCACTAACGTTTTTGTGTCGGAGGATGGGCAGGGTATGCTACTTGGATGCCGGGCCGCAGAAGACCTTGGAGTCGTCACGTTTGCAATCGGAGTTCACCAAGAATCAGTACAGCAGCTCATAGCTGACTTCTCGGACATCTTCAAGGGCATTGGAAAATTCACAGGTCGCAAAATACACCTCCACATTGACCAGGCTGTCCAGCCGGTAGCTTTGAGACACCGCCGCATCGCCTTTCACCTCAGACCCCTCGTGGAGGAAGAACTCAAGAAGTTAGAGGCAGCCGGCATCATAGAAAAGGTGACGGGCCCCACGCCGTGGGTATCGCCCATTGTGGTCACCCGGAAGCCAAAACAACCGGGAGCCGTCCGGATTTGTGTGGATATGCGTCTTCCTAACACTGCCATCAAAAGGGAGCGCCACATCACGCCCACAATTGATGACCTAATCGGAGAGATGGCGGGAGCGTGCTGGTTTTCGAAGCTGGACCTCCGGTCCGGATACCACCAACTGGTGCTCGATGATGAGTCACGGAATATAACAACATTCTCGACCCACGTGGGACTCCGGAGGTACACCCGACTCAGCTTCGGAGTGTCCAGTGCAGCAGAGGTCTTCCAGATGTGTGATCCAAGAACTGATTACTGACATACCTGGCGTAATCAATGTCAGTGACGATATCATGATACACGCCCGCACCATAACAGAGCACAACCAGCGGCTGGCACAGGTATTCCGAAAATTGAGAGAAGTTGGTCTAACCTTACACCGGGAGAAATGTGAATTCCTGAAGCAGAAACTAGAATTCTTCGGGTACACGTTCTCCGCTGAAGGAGTCAACCCTGATCCCGAGAAGGTAAAGGATATCAAAGAAGCTGCTCCCCCCACCACCGTCACAGAAGTCCGCAGTTTCCTGGGAATGGTCAATTACTGCGGGAGATTCATCCGAGATCTCGCCAATCTCACACTACCGCTGAGAGAACTCACGAAAGACTCCACGCCCTGGAAATGGGGACCGGAGCAAAAAAAGGCGTTCAAGGACATCAAGGCAGCCCTTTCAGACACCACCACCCTGGCATTCTTTGACCCCCGGAACCTAACCCTAGTGGCGGTTGATGCCGGTCCAGCCGGACTAGGTGCTGTGCTCATGCAAAAACAGCGGGATGAGATGGACTGGGCCCCGGTCGCATTTGCCAGCCGTTCACTCACAGACACTGAACAACGCTACTCCCAGATTGAAAAAGAGGCAATAGCAATACACTGGGGGTGCAGGCACTTTCATCTATATCTGTACGGAAAGCCATTCACGGTAGTCACGGATCACAAACCACTGGTCGCCCTCTTCTCGGGGACCTCGACGAAACCCCCACCTTGCATAGAAAAATGGATGCTACAGCTCCAAGACTACAACTGCCGGGTGGAGTACCAACCAGGATCACGAAATCCGGCGGACTACCTCTCACGGCATCCAAGGGCAGCCACAAAGGTGGAAATGGAGGATGCCGCGGATACGGAAGCCTATGTCAGGTGTGTCACTGCACGATCATGTCCACGGCCCCTGTCCATGGGCAGCATCGCGGAGGCTACTCAGAAGGATGACTGTCTACAAAGGGCGCGGAAAGCCCTTCAAAGCGGAAATTGGCACCGGGCCAAGGAGGAATGGAAAATACTCACACCGGAAGCCCAACGCATCATGGAGAGCCTGCACCATGTGAGAGGAGAACTGAATGAAGACGACACAGGATGCCTATTACGGGGTCACCGGCTGGTGATACCCTCCGCCTTGACAGATCAGGTGGTGCAATTGGCCCATGTTGGCCATCAAGGAATGGTCAAAACCAAGGCAAGGTTGAGAACCAAGGTGTGGTTTCCACTCATGGATGACCTAGTTGAAAATACCGTGAGATCATGCGCAGCCTGCCAAGTCACTGGGGATGTCCCGCGAGAAGCACCCGTCATAGTCGAGCCTCGACCCCAACAACCATGGGAGTGTGTCAGCATGGACTTTAGCAGCCCCCCCGATAGGCGACACACAATGGTTGTGATTGATGAACACTCAAAATACCCCGAAGTAGAAATAATATCTAACACCAGTGCCACCGAAGTGATACCCAAACTGGAGAAAATCATAGCGGCCCATGGAGTGATAAGAGAACTAAGAACGGACAATGGCCCTCCGTTTCAAGGCCAGGAATTAGCCAACTACTTGAATGCCCTAGGAACCCGGCACCGCCGCGTTACTCCTCGTTGGCCACAAGCCAATGGTGAAGCTGAGCGCTTCATGCGGACACTCAACAAGGTAATCCGGATCACGCACGACAAAGGACAGTCGCTGGAAATGGCGATATTTACATTCCTGCGAAGCTACCGACAAACACCCCACACCACTACGGGGGTAGCTCCGGCACATGTCCTAATGGGACCGGTAGTGGCAGACTCCATTCCCCATCACCCCCAGTGGACACCTGCATCAGTCAATGAAAGTAAAATCGAGGCGAAGCGACAAAAATCATATGCACAGACAAGCCGGAGGAGGAGAGCTGTCATAACCCGGATTGACCGAGGCGATCTTGTATTACTGAAGAATAGAGTAACCAGCGGAAAGTTCAGACTGACGTATGAAAAGAGAGCATGGAAGGTTATCAGTGTGAAGGGCACTCGCATCATTGCTGCCAGAGGTCGCGAAGTAGTGACCCGGAATGGGTCCCACTTTAAGCTATTTCACCCGGAAGCGGAGACAGCAACACGTCAGGAGTATCCTGCTACTCGAGTGGCTGCGAGTCCAGTGGCCGAGGAAATCCAGGAATCTCGAAATGACTATCTGAGGAACACTGCTCCTGCCGTGATAAGTGAAGGTCCAGATGACGCAGAGAGCTCCAGCATGGAACAAGGGGAGCCGGGGTGTGATCCTGCCAGCCTATGTCCAACGTCCCCGGCCGGGGGTGAAGTCCCCAAGACTCGTGGGACCTCTACCTACAAGCTGAGAAGTAACCCAGAACCTTCCTTCCGTCTTCGTGACCATCTCATGTAAGACTGTTCTACTACATATACATATATTCATATAGATTTACTGTGTGTGTTAATCATGAACTAGAATGCTGCAGTCTCATCCAAAGAAAAGAACATCTAATTCAAGGACTGTACCGAAGTGCCTTTCTGTGGTCATATGTTTTTTTAAAAATATATTTTAGGAGGAATGTTATGTTCCAGCTTATGCACGCCTGTGATGTAACAGGCGTGCAGCGTAAGTCACACGTGACCCTTCTCTATAAAGAGGGGCTCCGCACGCACGTACGCCAGTTGGCGACGGTGCGCAGAGCCATAACTATCACCCAGTGTCCGATTGATTATTTAATAGTTGGCCACGTGTTAGGCCTAGCCACCCCAGGTGCCCCTCGAGAGTAGGCCCCCTCAGCATTGGCCCCCAGGTTTCACCTGCCCCCTCAGCGACACAACAGTTGGCACTGAAAGCTCTGTCACGTGCCTCTGTGTCGCGAATTAGTGTCCCCCAGGCTATTCCAGTCTGGTGCTTTCAATTTGTCTTCCGTAAGGCCTCTCCTGCCGTGTTCTTCCCACTACCAATCAGCTCTTTCGACATCAGCCCTGGCACACTCTCTCACAGCCGGTAACGCTGTGACTTTAAATTTCTCCTTCCGAGATGTGATGAAAGCGGCCCATATTGTGGCTTTCACGCTAGTGCTGCTTCCACAATTAAATCCCCGGCCCTCTGCCAGAGCGAGAAGCAACGACTCAGCCAGGAGACAAACACGGGCCTGGGCTGGGGGAGCACAGGCCGGGGGTCGGACACGTGGACCTGCGCTCCCAGCCAGCACCCCCCGCCCGCCTCCCACTGACCCGGACTCTGAGAGACGGCGGTCTGAGCAGCGCGTGCTGCAGAAGAGCGGGCAATGTGAGGGTGGCCGCGGCGGAGCGTCGAGAGTGAAGGGGGGATTGAGGCACGAGTGGACGCGGAAAAACAGTGAATGAGGTATAGAGTCAGAGTCGCAAAATAGCTGTGACGAGAACAGGATAAGACTGAGGACAGACGAGACCCTGTAAATGTGGTAATCAGAGGGTGCAAAGGTTGGTGTCCAGAAGGGGCGGCAACTATCGAAGGTGACTGACTTCTAGACAAAAAGAAACACCATAAGCAACCTTGACTCCAGTGGACCATTCTCTCAGAATCGTGAAAGGTCCCCACTATTTAAAAGTGCCATACGAATCCAAAACGCATATTGTAAAGAAGACAGTTTAAAACAAAGCCCCAGACAAGTCTAGGTTACGGTGTTCTTTCTGTTACGACCAACAGGCCCGGATTTCACATAACTGCTGTGCTGCGGTCCCGCGCCTCCACTGTACCCCGAGCATCTTAATGCACACTGGGGAAGAGGAAGGGCCTTGCGCACACCTCAGTGCCACACTGAGCAGGAAGAAGTGCCTTGTGCATATATAATATATCAGTCTCAAACAGGAGGGAGAAGTGCGCTGCTCATGTCGAGCAGGGGTAAACCTTGTGCACACACCAGTGCCACACTGAGGAGGGAGAATGACCTTATGTATATATCGGTGCACACAGAGCAGGGACAAGGGCCTTGTGCACTCACCAGTGCCACACTGAGCAGGGACAAGGGCCTTGTGCACTCACCAGTGCCACACTGAGCAGGGACAAGGGCCTTGTGCACTCACCAGTGCCACACTGAGCAGGGACAAGGGCCTTGTGCACACACCAGTGCCACAGTGTGCAGGGGCAAGAGCTTTGTGCACACACCAGTGCCACACTGAGGAGGGAGAATGACCTTGTGTAAATATCGGTGCACACAGAGCAGGGACAAGGGCCTTGTGCACTCACCAGTGCCACACTGAGCAGGGACAAGGGCCTTGTGCACACACCAGTGCCACAGTGAGCAGGGGCAAGAGCTTTGTGCACACACCAGTGACACACTGAGAAGGGAGAATGGCCTTGTGCAGGGGCGTAGGAGACACTAAAATTCTGGGGGGGACAGGGACAACCTTGTGGACTTCCCAGTGACCCTATACAAATCACCGCCCGTTAAACAAATACAATCGCATACTTTCGAAGTGAAATATTGAGGAAAGCAGGCATGTTGTCACAGTTTGCAAGGATGCTTTATTGTTATTTACAGTCATATAGTAATCAGACCAAATGTTAAAAAAATGTATATAAATCTTGCATCTTCATGCACCAAGCAAACAAAGGTCGCTGACTTAGGGTGGGGGCGTCGTGTTTGCAAGCGCATTATGGTTTGAAAAATACCTGCGGCTGCATTACTGGTCTCCAGCAATTTTTATATCATGTAAATAGGTCAGTGAGTTACTGCTTTTGTCTGAGAGATTCTTTTGGTATTTGCAGTTTATAAGTTAAAATCCTAACATTGAACAGTGAGCTATTAACCGTCATCAAAGAACTGCATGAAAACTTCAAGGAATAGATTAGAACGTTATGATTTTTCCCCAGTCTTTCCTTATCCTAATGTTGGAAAATTGGTTCATTAGCATAGAAATCAATTCTGATTATTGAAGAGAACCCCCCAACTATGGTGTTATGTTTTAAATTCTGAATTTGTGCTTCTTTAGTGTTGCAAAGCCATCGTGTGCCCTGGGCACTCCCCAACGTTTTGCTGACTGGTACTGGTGGTACCTGACTCTGACTGACCCTGGCCTCACAGAAAGGATGAGACAATACGCTCCGTGAGGACTGGGTCTATTCACTAACGTATGCAGTATTGAATCGTGTGGGAGGACTCACATGAGGAGCCTTTCCATTATTTCGTGAACCTCTAAGCTGGTAGGCGACACGGTGGCTAACTGAGGTTTTTTAGAATGACGTGTCCAACCTAGGTGCTGTGGCGAAAAGTCTGGCCCTGAAGAATCTGCCCAAAGTATGTGAAGCAGAGAAACATGTTGGCTTTTGGCAGTGGTATGCATAAATAGCAACCTACCTTGCTTGTATTTTTTTATTTTTGATTGGGTTCACTGAGTAAAGAATAAAGTTGTTGTGAGTTGAGTGAATCCTCTCAATTTTAATCACTTATTGCCACACAGTGGAGTGTGATTCATTGTCACTTCACTGCACGCACGTTTGTACACTTATATTTTATTTTGGACACTTTTTCTTTGGGCAAAATGACCGCCAATGATGAGAAAAATGGGCATATCTGGTGAGTACCTGCCAGTTAGCCTATTGGTGGTGCGCCCGTGAGGGGTCATTTTGCCTTTTCACATTTTTTGCACAACATTCTTGTTTATGGGACTGTAAGAAAGAGGATTTGAATGATCTATATGCTATATGAGTCCCAGATTTCTTAAAAACTGTCAACAAAGTGTAGAAAGGGTCTTTTATGTAATATACTGAAACTGTTTACAAACTTAAGTTGAGTGAGGGTTATGTAGAAGACTACAAGGCTTCACGTGGACTACAAATAGAAATATAATAACATAAGATTTCTATAGTCTTAGGATCCTGGTCATTATTGTTGTTGATGACTTTTGAGTGGAGGGCGACCGGGGCTCCTGTTTTCCCTCTATGCTCCGTATTGTATGTATGACCCTTGGCTCTGCCTGAACAGGCACAGGGCCAGTGCTTTTCTGAAAGAGACACTTAAAGATACTGTGAAAATACCTACATACATTAGGGTGCACTATGGGTTAGGGTACCCCTATGATTGGCATGACCTCTTCTATAAGGCCCTAGTACATAATAGGTCAGGGAGATTAGAACTACCTTTAAGTCCCTAGAATATAATAGGGCATGGCAGTTTAGAGGCCAGCAACCCTTTCTGTGTTTGCATGTGTGCACTGCTGAAGCCTGAGGTCAGTTTAAAAGTAGCCCTGTGTTGTAGGACTGCTTTTAAAATGCAAATTGTACCCAAACTCGACTTTTGGGTTTGGGGTACACACAAATTGATCAACTACAATGCTGGGACAAAATTAAGTTAAGTGGAAAAATGTTTTCCACTTAACTATGGCTGTATCATATTTGCCACATAATACATCATCTGCTGCATAATCTAACGATTTGGCCCAAAACTATTTTGTAGCTCAAATGGATCAAAAATTACTAAAATAAATGTGACTTATGTTGCTGTGAAGTGTAGGGCCCTTTGCAAAGGTTGACTGGTCACCTTTCCCACTGCTGTATGTGTATGTTACACAGGTACTAATGAGGCAAAAGCTTTGCAGAGGCTCTTAGTATGTATAAATATGTCAAAATAATAGTTTCATAAAATGCACCACATTACGCTGCAGCCTTTTTATTGTTGCATAATTTAGTCAACACTGCCACATAATGTTGGCCTCTATTGCTGCATAACTCCAGTGGCCCGAAAGCAGGCTGCACATGATAAAAGTGCTTGTGCATGAAGCAGAGACCATGAAGTTTGCAAACGAAGGGGCTGATTACGATGGCAGACGGACTTCAGTCCGTCCGCCATCGAATCGGGGAATGGGACTGCTGGCCTTCAAAGTGGAGGCCCCACGATAGGAATTACAATGCGACCGCCACTATGGCGCTCGCAGTGCCTATCATTTACATTGCAGCAAGTGCTGCTGGCTGCATCATTCGCCGCAATGTAAAAACTGACATGTTACATATATCACTGCACTACATGGCAGGCACAATGCATGCCTGCCACATGGTGCAGTGATATGTAGGGGGCATCTTAAATGCCCCCTGGGTCCCATGTCTGGGGGCTGTGGGGAAAGGGGCCTGCTACAGGCCCCCAATGTCCCTTTCTGCCAACTTTTCCATGGGGGGTGAACTGCCATGGATAGCCTGGCGGGTAAAGGGTATCGTAATCCCTACTGTGGTGCCTGGTAGGCACCACCAGCATTGTAGGAACCACGAGCCCCTCCGCCGCACTGGCGGGCTCAATGAGTCAGTTGGGTGCGTGGCGGTTGGTCTTTCCGACCGCCAGGGAACCACCTTCCATTGTAATATGGCTGGCGGTGATGCAGTCACCGATGGCCGTGGGACCGCCACTGACGGGGTGAAGTGGCGGTCCCACCTCCATTATAATCACCCCATAAGTTTGGTGTACATGCAAATCCTTCATTGCCAATCCCTGGTGAGTTCAGTACTACTGCTGAAAGAGGCCAATGTAAATGTAAATTGATACTTGTATAGCGCACTACTCGCCCGCAAGGGTCTCAAGGCGCTTGTACGACTACCGCTGTGGAACCCATCCTTGCTTTCCCTGTGAGGTGTCCACTCCTGGGCACCCCCAAGGTGGAGGCCAGGCATCCTTAGCGTTGTGGGGCAGTTGTGGAGATTAAGCAAGCTATTGCCCAGAGTTGCAGAGTGGGACTCCAGTCAATGGAATTGTTTTTTTAGCCCAAGACCCGCCGAGGCGGGGAATTGAACCCTGGTCCCCGGCTAGACCTCTGCATCAGGGTCTGCCGCTCTAACCATTGAGCCACACTTCTCCTTGGAGACGTACCAATGAGTGCCGTTGACTGGCCTCAAGGATCTTGTGACCTCAGTGACAGTCACTGTCGATCTAGGGTGTGCTTCGTATGCTTGCTCGCTGACTGGAGGTGAACTGCAGTATGGATTGTGGTGGACAGGCCTTCAAGGTTATCTCACACTTGCCACTGTTAGGGTCCACCTGCGGGTGCTAAGACACCAGGGCTAATAAGGTCTATCGGGCCTTCTAAGGTGTAGCATCGAAATGAGCTCTGTCAGGAGTGTGGTCTGGTTGACTGGTCGTGAAGGCTGAAAACGGTGCTCCAGTTCCAAATTCAGCAGCTCTGGCCAGTGCCACATCCTCTCCCACAAGGAACACCAAATTGCCCCACTGAGAGAAACTTGCACTGCCTTCAGCTACAACTCAATTGTGCTGCGACTAAATTTAAATTATGCACTAGACAACAGTAAAATGCTACTTGAAAAAAAAAATGAATAACACCCTGAAAAAAGCAAACACTCATAAGGAATGCAAGAATAAGCAAAGCATGCGAAATGTATTCAGGAACAACATGGTTACCTTAAGAGTTTTAAAATCATTATTCAGATATCATTATTCAGAAATCAGTTGCCTACGTCCCCCATGGGGACGTAGGCAATGTAGCGCCCCCATCTATTGTAAGTCGAGCTGTTGTGTCATATCAAGAAGGGGTGGAGAAAAATTCGGGTTTGGAGATGGAATTGGCTCTATCTAGGAATGAGGTGGCAGTTTCCACACAGAGTAAGGGTGGCGAAAGTGAGGACGTCACCCCTCTTTCCCCACTAGCAGATTTGATAACCCTTTTTGAAAAAGTACATGACAATGTAAGTGTATCTCAAAGGAGTTTACTAGACTGCTCATCAATAAAAATAAGTGAATTTTCTCCTAAAAGTGAACGTCAGAAAGTCCATAGTGAACTTAATGGGCAGGCAAAAACAGAAGACCTTACTCTTCCGGATATTGCCATTCAATTGGAAAAGAACGCAGAACGACTGAAGCAGTTAGAAAAATCGGGTGCTCAATGTTTGGTTATAGACCCCCATCCGAATAAGGAAACATTGTCTCCTCAAGCAGGAGTTCATTTACACATGCCAATTATGTATAGCAGTACACCTACTAAATTCTCTTTGACTTCAGATTTTCATGATTTATTTATGCCCTGTGATAACCGGGTAGGGAATTCCGCGTTTTCATTGTCTAAAAATGAGATTGCAGGATCAGGGGGGCTAACGTATAGATTTACTAAATTGGAGAAAAAAAATTGCTGCAATTTTGTCCCTGCTGGAGAAGAGTGCCTCTAACTCGGATCATATCCTCAAAGTCCTAACACCCATTTTCGGTGGGGTTTTAGAACTTAAACAACATAGCCAAGTATGTGTGAAGTGTTCCTCCCCTATACGTAACAATCTTTGTCAATTTAATGGCAGAATACATGATGCTGCTAATGGCTCAGGGTTAGAGGAACAGAATAATCAGTCGGCGAACGTTGGATGTTTGCCGTTTGGAAGAAATCTAACTCCAAGCCCTTCCCAAATTATTGCTAACGACTCTGCAAAGGTCCCCACTGAGGGGAAAAGTGTAAATGTAAAGGTCTCTCCAGTGACAGATACAGTGCGTGTTTTCCCAATCTTTAATATGAGCAAGTCTAAAAAACCCAAACCTCATGAATCAGCTGAAATAATTCATATTTTAGAAGCCTCTGGGGTGGGGGAACATTTATTAGTAAGTGAGGGAAGTGTTAAAAACCATTGTAGGAGGAAAAGGAAGGGGAAAAATCGCCGGTTCCCAAAACGTAAGCAGAGAAAGCTGCGGTTCCAAAGGGTAGTACAATCGGATCATTCTAATTTCGCTCCTGATGATGAAAATAACACATCATCAGTGGCAAAACAGAGGATGAATTCGAGTACAACTGAGGAGCAAGACAATGTCCCCCAGCCGATTAGTCTGACTAGTAGGTCGAGTATTTCCCAGAATGAAAATGGGTTGGGTGAGCCCTGGAAAAGAAGGGATTCTAATCTGGAGAGTAGTACAGGAGCGACGGTGGATAATATAAAAATCTTTGTACCATCCCCGAGTATAGAACTAAGTGGGACCGCATGTGAATCAGTGGGTCCTGCCCCGATTTTCACGAAGCCTGATGTAAGTAATGGTGGGGGAGTTAGTCGAAATATGACTACATCGGTTAATAACAATAAAGGGGGTAAATCCACTGATTCCACGAGGAGTCCTTATGATACGAATATATTGAGGTCCCCAGAGTTAGGTACTGGGCATGTGAATAATGCTTTAATTTTTATCCCTCTCTTCGATGCTGAGCCAATGACATTGAATAGAACGGCCCTTCTAGGAATTCTATCGGAAATAGAGGATCTAAAGTTAATTTGCTCTAAAGATATCAAACTGGTCCTTTTAGATTGGAGGGACATACCTCAGGTCACCAAAGCAATTTTTACTTCGGGGGTGGTGTCCTCCCTCGTGTTAGCAAATGCAGATGGCTTTAGGAAAAGAGGAATAGATGTCATTGTCTGCCCCACATCCCAGGGTGCTCCGTTGAAGCGTCCCGAAACTTCTCATTTTTGGCAAGGGATAGGATTAAATGACCATGAGGGTGAGAATATGACTTCTAAATTTGAGGATTTGGAAATTACAGTTGGAAGGGGATCGGGTGTAAGAAAAATAAAGGTAGTAGCACCCGAGGTTCATGAGGTTTTTGGCATTGATAGTGAAGATGAGGTGTCAAAATGGAACTGGATCGCAGGCACTTTGAATGGGGCTAAATCTACTAACACTATCCCCATAGAGCGGAGGTAGCCTACTAGGAACAATCGTGTCTTGGAATATGGCGGGGCTAGGAAAAGAACATTTAAAGCTTCTTTCCTTAGCACACCTAGACCCCAAAATAATCTGCCTCCAAGAGACGTGGGCAATTGAAGAATTCCAGTTAGACAACTACTACGTGTATTGTAGTGCAGCAAAAAATCTATAAAGGGGCATGCAAGTGGAGGATTAGCTATTTTGCTAAGTTGCGAGTTTGTATGGGTCCCTGAGATATTTATTTATCCTTCAAATTGCTGTATCTGTGCAAAGTTAAAATTAGAACAAGACAACTTGGGTTGTGCGACATTTCTGTATGTGGTAAATGTATATATTCCTCCTGGGAAGGCGTCCACCCCACTGGTAGACTCCATTTGCACTTTTGTGCAAAAGTTATGTAGCAATCAATCAATCAATCAATCAGGTCATTTGTAGAGCGCACTACTCACCCGTAGGGTCTCAAGGCGCTAGGAGGGGGGGGGGGGCCGTTACTGCTCGAACAGCCAGGTCTTGAGCTTCTTCCTGAAGGAGAGGTGGTCCTGGGTCAGGCGCAGGTCGGTCGGGAGTGAGTTCCAGGTCTTGGCGGCCAGATAGGAGAAGGACCTTCCTCCTGTTGTCGCTCTTCGGATGCGGGGGACGGTGGCGAGGGCGTGGCTGGTTGATCTGAGGAGGCGCTTGGGGGTGTAGAAGTTGATCCGGTTGTTGAGGTAGCTCGGGCCTTGGTCGTGTAGGGCTTTGTGCGCGTGGGTGAGGAGACGGAAGGTGATTCTCTTGTTGACCGGGAGCCAATGCAGATCTCTCAGGTGTCCGGAGATGAGGCTGCGTCGGGGGATGTCGAGGATGAGTCTGGCCGAGGCGTTCTGGATCCGCTGGAGTCTCTTCTGGAGCTTGGCGGTGGTTCCGGCGTAGAGGGCGTTGCCGTAGTCCAGTCGGCTGGTGACGAGGGCCTGGGTGACCGTCTTCCTCGTCTCGGTGGGGATCCACCGGAAGATCTTACGTAGCATGCGCAGGATGTTGAAGCAAGACGAGGAGACGGCGTTTACTTGTCTGGTCATGGAGAGGGAGGAGTCCAGGATGAAGCCCAGGTTGCGTGCGTGGTCCGTCGGTTTGGGTGCGGTGCCCAGGGCGGGGGGCCACCAGGAGTCGTCCTAGGCGGAGGGCGAGGAGCCCAGGATGAGGACCTCCGTCTTGTCCGAGTTCAGTTTCAGGCGGCTGGTCGTCATCCATTCGGCTACCTCTCTCATCCCTTCGTGCAGGTTGGCTCTGGCGGTGGCGGGGTCGTTGGTCAGGGAGAGGATCAGCTGGGTGTCGTCGGCGTAGGAGATTATGTTGAGGTTGTGTTGGCGTGCGATGGCCGCGAGGGGGCTCATGTAGACGTTGAAGAGGGTGGGGCTCAGTGAGGAACCTTGAGGGACGCCGCAGATGACTTTGGTGGCCTCTGACTTGTACGGTGGTAGGCGGACTCTCTGTGTTCTTCCGTCGAGGAAGGAGGTGATCCATTCCAGTGCCTTGTCCTGGATTCCGATGTTGCCGAGGCGCTGTATTAGGGTGCGGTGGCAGACAGTGTCGAAAGCCGCGGAGAGGTCCAGGAGGATGAGGGCCGCTGTTTCTCCGTTGTCCATCAGAGTTCGTATGTCATCGGTGGCGGCGATGAGGGCGGTCTCGGTGCTGTGGTTCGCTCGGAAGCCAGACTGTGAGGGGTCGAGGGATCCGTTCGTCTCGAGGAAGGCGGCCAGCTGTTTGTTGACGGTCTTCTCGATGACTTTGGCCGGGAACGGGAGGAGCGAGATGGGACGGTAGTTCTTGAGGTCGGTGGGGTCTGCTGTGGGTTTCTTGAGAAGAGCGCTGAGTTCGGCGTGCTTCCAGCTCTCAGGGAAGGTGGCGGTGTCAAAGGAGGTGTTGATGATGTCCCGCAGGTGGGGTGCGATGACAGCGTCGGCCTTGTTGAAGACGTGGTGAGGGCAGGGGTCAGTCGGAGATCCGGAGTGGACGGAGTTCATTGTGCGGATGATGTCTTCGGTGCTGATCGGAGTCCAGGTGCGGAGGGTGGTGGTGGGTGGCGTTGCTGCGGTTGTGGCTTGCGTTGGTTGGTTGCTGAAGCTGTTGTGTATGTCCGCGATCTTGTTGTGGAAGTAGGACGCGAGGGAGTTGCAGAGGTCTTGCGACGGGGTGATGTCATTGTTTCCGGCGTTGGGGTTGGAGAGCTCTTTCACGATGTTGAAGAGTTCCTTGCAGTTGTGTGCGTTGTTGTCCAGCCGGTCTTTGTATGTATTTTTAGCAATAGCAATGATGAAAGAGTGTGTATCCTGATGGTAGGAGATTTTAATGCCAAGATTAATAATAGTTCAATCACATCCTTTTCCAATTTGGACCTGGAGGAGGTTTGGTTTATACCAGAGGCAGTATTCCCTTCCAATTTAAGATCTGATAAACGTGGCCTTTTACTGTTGCAAAATTTGAGAAACCTTGACCTTATAGTATTAAATGGCAGATTCCCAGAGGACTCACCTGCAGCCCTCACCTTTCACGGGTCATATGGCAATTCCCTTTTGGACTATATGGCAGTGTCATTTCAACCGTTCGGGGCATGCTCCCAGTTTAAGGTTCTTCCTACTAATTTGAGCGACCACAACATATTGGCTGTCAAAATAGATTTAAACTTCGAGAAACCTGAACTATGGAATCAGAGGAATGAGATAGTAACATATTCTCGAAGTAATGGCCGCACTTGTTGGTCACATAAGAACCTTCCGAATCTTCATTGGGTATTTAAGAACATTGCGTTCAGTTTAACCTGGGAGAACCCGATCGTGAGATATGAAAGAGTCATGACTGCTGTCAGAAAGTTGGGAAGAAAGATAAAAGGTGATAGCGCCGCCCCCAAAGTAACACTTCCTAATGAAATTAAAACTCTTAATAATAAGATAAATGGGTTGATCAGATCCCAATTTATAGACCCATGGCCGTCAAGACAAAAAGAGATATACAGATTAAAACAGGTCTGGAAAAGGAAAACAGCTGCAGATGAAGACGAAAAATGGGTTAACCTTCGGGAAGTGGCACTCTCGGGGGATACTAGAAAGTACTGGGCATTGATTGCCAAATACTGTGACAGTATAGTAAAATCTCAGCCCATGTTGATCTCTGAATCTGAATGGTCTACCTATATATCTCTATTGTACGTCCCCAATCCTATAGATGCTGGGGTTGAGGGGTTCAATAGGTCCACATTTTCGGTAGAAGAGGTAGAAGCACCAATAATGAGCGAACTAGAGGGATACATTAAGGGGGCGAGATATTCCGGGGCAATGGAGCCGGATGATGTCCCTGTAGCCATAATAAAAAAGGACCGTGGCGATTGGGCAAAGGTGTTACATCCCCTGTTCGTCCATTGTTATAAGTTTGGGGATATCCCTAATTCCTGGAAGGGCAGTATTATAGTACCTCTATATAAGAAAGGCCCTAAAAATTCTCCTGCAAGCTATAGACAAATCTCCCTTTTGGACGCAACGGGAAAACTTTTTGCAAAAAGCATCCTTGTCCACCTGCAAGAGTGGGTATTCGGTAATAATCTAATTCCCCTTGAACAGTCTGGTTTTCGGAAGAATAGTGGCACCTTAGACAACATCTCAGTCCTGCAAACCCTAATTGATAAATATCCTGTGGGTCGGAGGCTTCCGCTGTATACAGCTTTCATTGACTTCTCTACAGCATTTGATAGGGTAGATCGGGGGACGCTGTGGAGGAAATTGATAAGGATGGGGATCCCTGGGAATTTGTTAAGAGTAATAATCGCTCTCCACTCTTCTACCTGGACTCAAGTTCTGTTAGGGCGGACCCAAGGCCTATCAAAGAAAATCACCACCCACAACGGGTTGAAGCAGGGGTGCCTCTTGGCCCCTTTACTCTTCTCAATCTACATAAATGACCTTCCAAGCCGGGTAGGGGAGAGTAAAGGGGACCCTCCACAAGTGGGTGATCTAAAATTAAGTTGTTTGCTGTATGCTGACGACGCAATCATCATGGACCTAACTCCAATCGGGTTGCAAAGACGTCTGACGGAACTGGTCAGGTACACTAATGAATATTTTTTTTAAATAAATACTTCTAAGAGTAAGGTGATGATTTTTAGTCAGAAAGGCTGTAAGGTTAGATCAAATCTGAAATGGTTTTTGGGGGATGAAAATATGGAAATAGTGACATTTTATCCTTATTTAGGATTTTTTTTTACAAATAGGTGCTCTGCTAACAGACATTTAGATCACTGCAAAAGTAAAGCTATTTCACAAGCATCGGCAATTAACCGCTTATATAAGCAATGCGGTAAAATACATTTTTCACATACTATTGCAGTGTACAAAATAAAGATTCCGCCGACCTTGAATTACGCATGTGAAACAATTGACGAATGTGAGTGGGCTAAGTTCTAGATAGTGGAAGGTAAAATTTGGCGTCAAATATGTAACCTGAGTCACGCTGCATTAATTGCGGCTCTTAGGCTCGAATTTGGCCTTCTCTCTACGTATGTTTTGTCATTGGCAGGGTCTTTAAGGTGGTGTAACTCTTTGATAAATGGTCAAGAAAATCTATTAAGGCTAGCATTGCACAAGGAAATTTTTGGTAATTTATTGTGTAAAAGTGTAATTTTTAGAAACTATTTAAAAGCTTTAAGCATTTTCGGTTTAGACTTAGCAGGGGCAGCAGTTTTAAACAAAATAGCATTAAAGCAATTAATTAAAAAATCCATATATGTGATCTCACGAGAAAGAGATCTGAAAATATGCAGAGGGAATGGCAGACTGGACTGCATAGCTCAATTATTAAAAATCCTCAGCCGTATGTTCTTTGGAACTTGAAACATGGTGTACGCAGAGTAAGTGATTTTGCCTGAAAAATTCAGGACATGGCTACAGGACCAGGAAGGGACCCGTTCCAATGTCCATTGCTTATATCCTTTCAAAATGTAAGCAGTTTGGTTTTAAAAAGACCACATTCCCGAGCCGCAGTACACATTTTATAAGCTAAAATAATTACGTTGAAAACGATCATATTCAACGTTTCCACTCCACCCATAAACCAGGTATTGGATAAATGGTGTACTTCACCACCCTGGAAATATAATGTTGTTCAAAGAAAGAAGAAAAAAAGAAAGCGCTTTCACTAGCAAACTGTAAAGTGGCGCTAATGTGTGTGGGTGTAAATAACAATCTGACCTGTCTGCTGACCACTCTGTACAGCTTTATTTGGGTATTTAATTATTTTTTCTCTCCCTCCCAAGGTTTTTCTTTGGAATTATAAAACAGTCAGCAAATGAGGGCATTTCCAGCCAAAGTGTTCTGCCTATTTTGGATCCATTCCACAGGTAAACAAATAAAGGAGAGGCAAGAGAGAGTACCTAAGAGCTGTCTCTTGAAATCAGACCTTAAGGAGGAGTGAGACAGAGACAGAAAGAGAAAGAGATGGAGGAATAAAGAAAGAGAGAGGGGAGGAGGACAGCTGCCAGAGGCAGATCAGGAGAAGTTGACACTGTCCTTGCCTTCTCTGGGTATGGTTGAAGAGACAGAGTTTTTTTCCCTTCTCTGCCCTTCTCAACACCGAGCCTTACTGCAGAATAACAAAAGGCAGGGGGCGGGTGGCCTATGACTCCAGGCAGGTCAAGTGCAGGACCATTGGGTAGTGCTTACGCGTGCTAATGGCCCTGCGAATAACACAAGAGAGAGGGGAAATTATTTTGTCCCCCGTCCCCCCCACCCATGTCCCCCCACTCTAAAATCTGGGGGGGATATATCCCCCACATCCCCCACGCTTCCTACGCCCATGGCCTTGTGCACACATCAGTGCCACAATGAGGAGGGATAATGGCCTTGTGCACACATCAGTGCCACACTGAGCAAGGATAAGTGCCTTGTGTACACATCAGTGCCTCACTGAGCAGGGACAAGTGCCTTATGCACATATCAATGTCAAACAGAGTAGGGAGAAGTGTCCTGTGCACACATCAATGGCACACTGAACGGTGGTAATGGCCTTGTGCACACATCAGTGCCACACTGAGCAGGGATAAGGGCCTTATGCACACATCAGTGCCACACTGAGCAAGGAGAAGGACCGTGAGAATATATCAGTGCCACACTGAGCGGGGACAAAGGCTTTCGGCACACACACCAGTGCCACAGTGAAGAGGGAGAATGGCCTTGCGCACACATCAGTGCCACAATGAGGAGGGAGAATGACCGTGTGCATATATCAGTGCCACACTGAGCAGGGATAAGGGCATTGTGCACACATCAGTGTCTCACTGAGCAGGGACAAGTGCCTTATGTATATATCAATGTCAAACAGAGTAGGGAGAAGTGTCCAGTGCACACATCAGTGCCACACAGAGCAGGGATAAGGGCCTTGTGCACACATCAGTACCATACTGATCAGGGGCAAGGGCCTTGTGCACACATCAGTACCACTCTGAGGAGGGGTAAGGGCCTTAGATGCACTTCAGTGCCACTCTGAGGAGGGGTAAGGGCCTTAGGTGCACTTCAGTGCCACTCTGAGGAGGAGTAAGGGCCTTGGGTGCACTTCAGTGTCACATTGATGATACAGAACGTGCTATGAAAATTTCTAAACTAGACAGTCATACACACTTTAGCAATTTTAACAGGATGTGCATTGCTTCCTTTGAGAACCACACTGAATTTAAACAAGCTTTTACAATGCAATGGTCTCGGCATTGTTAAAGTTAGAGCTATTGGCATTGCTCATGACATTATTTTTATTTATGTTTTTGTTTTTAAAACATATAAATAAATGACATTGTCATTTACAATGCCAATAGCTTAATCTCTCGCAAATGCGAGACCTATTGCATATGCACCCACACACAAAGCCACAAATACAAAGCCACCCACACACACATACAGAGCCACCCACACAGAGCCACCCACACAGAGCCACCCACACAGAGTCATTCACATAGAGCCAGCCACACACACTCAGAGCCACCCACATAGAGCCACCTACACACACACAGAGCCACCCTCGCACAGACCCACCTACACACACACAGAGCCACCCTCACACAGACCCCCCTACAAAAAAAGCTACCCACACAGAGCCACACAGAGCCCAACACACACACAGAGCCCAACACATACACACACACACACACACAGACAGAGCCACACATACACACAGACAGAGCCACACACAGACAGAGCCACACACACACAGACAGAGCCACACGCACACATACAGACAGAGCACACACACAGACAGAGCCACACACACACAGAGCCAGACAGATAGAGCCACACACACACACAAACAGAGCCACACACACACAGACAGAGCCACACACGCACACAGACAGAGCCACACACACACACCCACACAGACAGAGCCACACAGACAGAGCCACACACAGACAGAGCCACACAGAGCCCAACACACACACGGAGAGCCACGCACACACAGAGAGCCCAACACACACACACACACACACACACACAGAGCCCAACACACACACACACACACACAGACAGAGCTATGCACACACACAGACAGAGCCACACACACACAGACAGAGCCATATACACACAGACAGAGCAACACACACACACAGACAGATCCACACACACAGACAGAGCCACACACACACAGACAGAGCCACACACACACACAGACAGAGCCACACACACACACATGGACGGAGCTACACAGACAGAGTCACACACAGACAGAGCCACACATACACAGAGCCACACAGAGCCCAACACAAACACAGAGCCCCACACACACACACACAGAGCCCAACACACACACACAGAGTTTAACACACACACACAGAGAGAGCCCAACACACACACACACACACACACACAGAGCCCACACACGCACAGAGAGCCACACACACACAGAGCTACACACACAGCACCACACACACACACACAGAGCCACACAAACAGAGAGCTACACACACACACACAGAGCCACACACACACAGAGATCCACACACACACAGAGCGCCACACACATACAGAGCCACACACACTCACAGAGAGCCACACACATACATAGAGCCACACACACACACAGAGCCACACACACACAAAGAGAGCTACACACACACACAAAGAGAGCTACACACACACACAGAGAGACACACACACACAGAGCCACACACACACACACACACAGAGCCACACACACAGAGAGAGGCACACACACAGCCACACACACACACAGAGCCACACACACAGACAGAGACACACACACAGACAGAGACACACACACACACAGACACATACACACAGAGACACATACACACAGACACACACACACACAGACAAACACACATAGAGACAAACACACACACACACAGAGAGACACACCTAGAGACAAACACACACAGAGACATACACAGAGACAAACACACAGAGACACACACACAAACACACACAAAAAGACACACACACAGAGATACACACACAGACACACACACAGACACACACACAGAGTGCCGCAGACACAGAGAGTCTACATACACATAGCGCGCCTCACACATATACATAGTGCCACATAGACACAGAAACACACACAGAGTGTCACACACACATAGTGCCACATACACATATACAGAGTGCACAGACACACACACAAATTGCCACTTACACATACACACAGAGGGCCATACGGTAACAGAGTGCCACACAGACAGATGTAGAGTGCTACACACATACACACAGAGTGCCACACACACACACAGTTATTGAGAAGATAGTAGAGTGTGAGTAGTAAAGTGTTTTATTTAGAGTGTTAATAGCATAGTTATTTGTAAAGACTGAGTAGTAGAAATTAGTAGTGTTAATAGCGTTAGTAAATTTAGTATTAGAGTGAGTAGTAGAGAATGTGTTTAATGTTAGTGTTATTAGTAGAGTAGTAGATAGAAGTGTGTTTTTATAGAGTTGTAGAAATAGTATTGTTGTAAGGTGATTATCTGAGTGAGTAGGTTAGCCTTAGATATTGTGTAGTAGCATGTGAGTAATAGTTGTTAATTGATAGTGAAAAAGCGAGTATTAAAGAGTGAGTTGTAAACTTTAAATGGTACAGTGAGTATTAGAGTGAGAAGTAGAGTACATTGAGTAGTACTATTAAAAAGTACAGTGATACATATTTAGATATATGTATTTATATTTGTACATATATATGCTTATATTGTTATTGATACATATGCATATATATATGTGCATTCTTTTTAAGATTTTTGCAGATTGTTGCCTATACATGCATGCAAGTAAATACTAATAGTTATTTATTCATGGCAATAATCAATAAGAAAAATGTTTTAACATCTTTTAATAATTTTTAGCTTAACATTTTTGCTGTACATTGTTTTTTATTTTGCAGTATAAGATTGTTGTGTAATGTATACTTTCAGATTCTTCAATAATTTCAATTATGCATCCATTTTGAAAGATGACATTCAATGTTTTTGGTAGGTATGGCATGAGAGCGTCCCCGAAGTCCTCAATGTCTGCTGGTATATTTAGGTAGTCCATTAGAATTGAATTTGTTATTTCTACTGATTTAAATAGTTTGGCGTCTTCAATTTGTACTGTTATTGTGCTTTTCTCTTGAGTTGTATTCTCCAGCCCATAGATTGTAATTGACAGTTTTTCTTGAGGTGGTTCTATTATCTGTGAGGTATAAAAATGGGTTAATTGAGACATTTACATTGTATTTACATTTTGTTCTTGGCATCTTGTTAATATTTTTTTGTGCTAAAGAGAAAAGTTATTGTTATATATAGGGACAGAAATAGAAAAAGATATAAAAGCAGAATGTAGATAGTATAGAGATGTAGGTAAATGTATGTGTGTACTTGATAATGATAAATACAGAAAGAGAGTCAGATAGCGTAGTTTTTTTGGGTGTGGAGTGTAGTAGAAGTAGTGAGTTGTAAGGAGGGTGGCATGGAGAGTTATTGAGAGCTAGAACTTGAAAGACATTGAGGGAGATGGATTTAGAGAGAGTGAGTGTAAGAGAACTAAAGATAGTGATATATAATTATAAATGCAGTGAGAGGGAGTTATAGTGTCAGTAAAGTAGAGGAGAGGTATTTATTTAAGTAGAGAGAGTTAATGTTATACATAGTGATATTTTTATTGTTGTGAAATATGGAGATACATAGTTAGGTGGAGATAAAGATATGGATGTTGAGTGGTAGAAGAAATTCTTTTCGAAAGTTTGCGTGAGTTAGAGTGTAAAAGAGTGAGAGAACTAGAGGCAGTTGTCTATAAGGTTTTTTCCATGTGGTAGCAGTTAAAGGGATATATATACTGAGTGAAATTGTTAATATGTGAGAGTTAGTTAGCAATATATAAAACTGTGTCTAAAAGCGAGATAGTGTTAGATGTAGTTTGTTTGGAGAGTACATATCTGGATGTTGGTTTTTTATTGTATGTAGAGTTAAGTGTTCTTTGAGACTATGCATGTAATGTAGCGATATATATTTTCTTGCGTTTTATTTACTTAGGGTGCTGTAGTGAGGGAGTAAGAGAGATATTGAGAGTTAGTAGTATTTAAAGTGTGGTAGAGAGTGATAGGTGTAAGTAGAGTGTGATGTAGGGAGAGTTATTTGGTGAGGTAAGTTTTAATATTGAGTAAGGTGGAGAAGTGTTGTTAAGTTAAGTAGATAGTGGCAATGTTATGTTTTGGGTATTGTTTAGTGCTGTGATATAGTGATATATAAAGTTAGGTGGAAATAGTGATGAATATTTTAGTATGTAGATAGTAAGATTGAGGAAGATAGAAGTATTGTTATTAATGAAAATGTTATGGAGCTATAAATATATAGGGAGGCATTTTAGGGTGTTATGTCTATGTAATTAGTTAAAGGGATATATAGTAAGGTATACACTTTGTGCGAGAGAGTTAGTTTTATTATTGTAAAATGTGTGTAGATGAGATAGAGTGAGAGATGTATTTATTTATTATAGTAAACAGATGCATGTAATATGTGTTTGTTATTGGATGTATAAGTCAGATATTTTGAGAGTATGCATGTATTGTTGCTAGAAATATTGTATTGCAATTAGTACTTACTTGAAATTGTGTATTCCGAGTTGTATTTAATATTTTTTGGCTATTAAACTCGTGCACGGTCAAGTGAGTTGTTTTAATGTACGTTCCAAGTTTGATTGGGAAGTCCATTGCGTCTCTCCATAGTGTGATTTTAACTGAGTCAGTTGCATCATTAACTGTTATAGATTTAAGTTTTGTTTCTTGTCCTGCAATAAATATTGTTTTTGTTTCCTCTTCCTGTAAAATATTAAAAAAAAGATATGGGTAGTACTTTATTAGACATTGTGTATAGTGGAGCAGTATTGTCTAATAATTGTTTGAGGAAGTTTTGAAATAATTTTTAGTAGAGTTTAGCAGGGTAGTTATTTGGTAATAGTAAGTGTGGAGTAGTGAGTGTGTGTTAGAGAGTTGCCGTAGAGAGTGTGTTTAGAGAGTGTGTGGTAGTGTGTGTGTCAGAGAGTGTGCTATAGAGTGTGTGCTTGAGAGTGTGTGCTTGAAATTTTGTAGTAGAGTGTGTGTTATAGTGTGTGTCAGAGTGAGTAGTTGACAATGTGTAGTATAGTGTGTAATAACTTATTAGTAGTGTGTGGTATATAGTGTGTGCTAGAAAGTGTGTTTTGTAGAGAGTGTGTTGTAGAGAGTGTGTAATAAAGTGTGGTAGAGAGTGTGTCGTAGAGAGTCTGTAAGATAGTACTTGTAGTAGAGGATGCATAGCAGATATTTTGTAGTAGAGTGTATATTAGAGAGTAGTAGAGTGTGTTTAGTGTAGTTATAGAGTGTATTAGTGTTGTAATGAAAGAGTAATAGTAAGCAAAAAGTTGTGTAAAAAGTTGACAGCGCTTCACATAAGTAACACCATGGGGGTTTGCAGATTCGTTCTCATCTGCATCCTTACTTTTTCATCATTAGCTATTGTTAACTTTTAACAGAAAATTGTTATAAAGTGAAGCAAAAGTAGTGAGTAGAGTTTATAGTAGATAGTGTGTAGTATATAGTAATTAGTAGTGATAGTAGTAGGAGCTTTTTTGTGTAGTATAGAGCTAGTAGTAAAGCATAGTTGTGAGTAATATAGTAAGTTGATATATTAGTAGAGTTTTTATTTTTTGCTACAATGCATGTTGTAAATTTTAATAGACATTGCAGTAGAGAGTGTGTAGTAGAGAGTGAGTATTAGAGACTATGTTTTTGAGAGTGTGTAGTTAAATGTATGTTGTAGAGAGTGTATATTTTAGAGTGTGTTATAGAGTGACTACTAGAAATTTTAAATATTAGTAATGTGTGTAATAGAGAAGCAGTATTAGTGAGTAGTAGCCAGTGTAATAATAGAGTTTGTGTTAGAGAGTGTGTGTTAGAGAGTGTGCAGTAAGCAGTGTGCAGTGAAGAGTGTGTAGTACGTATTGTGTAGTAAAGATTGTGTAGTAAAGAGTGTGCCGTAGAGAGAGTGTGTGTTAGAGAGTGTGTGCTAGAGAGCATGTGCTAGAGAGCGTGTGCTAGAGAGCTTGTGGTAGAGTGTGTATGATAGAGAGTGTGTGGTATTGAGTGTGGTAGATAGTGTGTTAAAGAGTGTGTTGTAAAGAGTGTGTGGTAAAGAGTGTGTGGTAAAGAGTGTGTTGTAAAGAGTGTGTAGTAGAGAGTGTGTTGTAAAGAGTATGTGGTAGAGACTGTGTGTTAGAGAGCGTGTGGCAGAGAGCGTGTGCTAGAGAGTGTGTGCTAGAGAGCGTGTGCTAGAGAGCGTGTGCTAGAGAGCGTGTGGTAGAGAGCGTGTGCTAGAGAGCATGTAGTAGAGTGTGTATTATAGAGAGTGTGTGGTATTGAGTGTGGTAGGGGGTGTGGCAGAGAGTGTGTGATAGAGTGTGTGGCAAAGAGTGTGTGGTAAAGAGTGTGTGGTAAAGAGTGCGTTGTAAAGAGTGTGTTGTAAAGAGTGTGTTGTAAAGAGTGTGTGATGGAGAGCGTGTGGTAGAGAGCGTGCGGCAGAGAGCGTGTGCTAGAGAGTGTGTGCTAGAGAGCGTGTGCTAGAGAGCGTGTGCTAGAGAGCGTGTGGTAGAGTGTGTGTGGTAGAGAGTGTGAGTTAGAGAGTATGTGATAAATAGTGTGTAGAAGAGTGTGTGTAATAGAAGGTGTCTAGTAGAGGGTAGTAGTGTGAACAAAGAGAAATAGCAAGTTATAAAAGTGCTGAGAAATGCTGACAAAGCCTCACGTTATTAACACCAGGGGAGTATCCATATTTGTTCTCACCTGCATGCTTACTTTTTCATTACCATGAAAGTACACATATTTGTTTTCATGTGCATGCTCACTTTTTCATCATCAGCTATTGCCAACTTAAAACAGATAATTGGAAAAACTGAAAAAAGACAGAGGAGAGTGAAGAATAGACAATGTGTAGTATATAATAAGTAGTAGACAGAGTAATAGGAGGAGTCTCTGTAGTATAGAGTAAGTAGTAAAGCATATTAATGAGTGTAATATAGTGTATAGAGATGTTAGTAGAGTTGTAAGTGTTGACTAAGGTGCATGTAGTACATCTTTTAGGAACTAGTAAGGGATGTGTAGTTAAATGTGTGTAATACATAGTGTGTATTAAGAACTGTGTAATATAGAGTGTGTAGTAGTTAATAGTATATTAGTAGTGTGTGTAATAGAGAGGGAGTAGTAGTGAGTAGAAAACAATGTAATAGAGAGTGTGGTGGAGAGAGTGTTGTACAGAGAGTGTGGTACAGAGAGTGTGGTACAGAGAGTTTGGTATAGAGAGTGTACCACACTCTCATAAGAAGAAACTGTTACCTGAAGGAAGACTATTTCCGTGAAGCCCAGACACTCAGTGACAAACTTTGCACCAGAGAGTATCCACACAAACTCATTCGCATTTCCTTAAAAATAGCTTGGTACTGCCCAAGAGACGTGCTTCTCGAACCTAAGACAAAAAAGACACGAACCGACTGGTCTGTGTGACCACTTTCTCGCCTGCATCAAATGCTATCAAGAAAAGCATAAAGAAACATTGGGAAACTATTAATGCAGGCCCACTAAATCTAGAGCGCCCCTTATTTGCCTTAAAAAAATCTAAAAACATACGAGACCATTTAGTACGCTCAGCGTTGCCCACTACAGAACCCAAATGTACCCTTAATGAACTGTGGGGGCTCCCACGTTTAACAGGACATGCCAAATGCGGTGACTGTATTGTTTGTGATTCTACTGTGGAAGGCAAAGATTTGTGTATGAATAAATCAAGTTCGAAAGAAAACAATTCACAAACTGTAACACCCCAAATGTTATCTATGCAATTTTTTGTCCCTATAATAAGGCATATGTAGGACAGACAACGCAGAAGGCACGCATCCGGATCTGCCAACTTCGGAGTAGGATTTGGTGCAAAACCCCAATCGCGCCCTTGGTGGATCATTTCATCGAGATGGGACCCACAGAAATGGACTTCAAATGGACAATTATCTCTGTACTCAAAATTCCCCCAAGAGGTTCAGATGTCCATCAGCTTTTGAATAAGGAGGAGCTCAAATGGATATTGAAAACTCGGAGCATTCATAATGGCCTCAACCGACTTGAGGACTGGACCTCTTTACTTTGAACTGCCTGAGTTATTTGGATACAATGTGTGATGTATATGGTGCAACCACAACCAACTACGACTGGTCAATCACATTGTTTTACATTGTCTACCCATAATTGTTATGAATATTGGTCCAAATGTCACGTTTCGTGCCCCACTCCACATGACTCCGTGCACTGACAATGCGTTTTTCCCATCACTTTCACAAACTCACTCCCTCTTAATATGGCCGCCATTCTGGACTCAACCATCTAGTCCCTAGTCCTCATCCGCTATTGGCTGATGTCTGGCCATGTGATTTCTCTCACGTGTCCCTCCTGGGCACATAGTAGCTTCATTCACCTTGATCGCCATCAACCACGAGCATCGTCTCTACCCGGTGCGAGGACCCCATTCCGGCCCCCACCCGCCAAATCACTCGGTAAGTACTTGACACGCTGGTGGTTTTTCTGGAAAGGCTTGCCTACTACTCGGCGCTAATCCCTGTTTTCCTCACTAACAGGACGGATTCCTCTGCCACTCAAAAACCTGACCATCGCAATTATTTCGACCCTGGTAAGCTCCGTTTTTCCATTTTATTCAACCCACTAAGCTTAAAGCTTTTTGCCCGTTCACTGACTCTTTTCCTTCTCCTAATGCAGAGTCCAATATGACTCCAATCTGACACACAGGATTTCCGATTCGCTACCTGCTTATAATTTCGAAAGGCCGCCCAGTCGTGCGCCAATGTTTTTGGGAGCCTTGACACTACTTTCCAGGTATGAGCTACCTTCCAATACCGTATCTCCACCCGCATAGGCACTAGCGGTAATATCACCTTTCCCGCACTTCGTTCTCATCCTCCATGTACGCGGCTACCCCGCAGTGTTAATTCTATGACCTGTTTCCTAGTTCACTTTATCTATTGATTCTATTATGCACAAACCAACACAATTCCAAACTTGCAATTGATTCCAGCACTAAACTCAGATACTCCGCACCGTTTCGGCAATTGACTCCACCTAGGTTCACCGTTAGGTCACCACTGTATCGCAATTGTGTATTGTTGTCAGCAATTCTACCCTTGCCCATTTTAACTCTGTAAATTATTGTTTTTTCCCCCCTTTTCTTCCCCACCATTTTTGGTTTGTTCTGTATGTATTAATTAACCCCTCAGTAGAGGTACTGTCTTAGAAATGCAATGTTTACAGGCATGAATACAATGTCCTGAAGATGGTCCCTCTATCCCCACTCAAGAATCGAAACGCCGTCCACAAAAATACACTATATGCCCATAATTACATTGTATAATTTTCAGCAATAGTGTACTCCTTGTATATCAGCCTGCTGAATTATGTGACCCGCAGGCCGTCTTTTCCATGCCTGAACCCCTCCCCTCTATGTTTGGTTTGTCTAAGTGTGGTAGTTGTAACACTACTGGTGGCCCACTTGAATTTGTGTAACATTTACAGTCAATTTTGTTATTGAATATTAAATTCTGTCCGGCTGGACAAAGAATATAGTAACTATTTAGCCTATATTTATTTTGCTAATTATCTAGAACTGTCTGGGACCATTGTCTTTAGAAAACATATAACTACCCAAGGTCCCTGACCTATTGCTCTTATGGGTTACCCTTGTTTTTTTTAACAATGTTGACAAGATGTCTATCAGCCCACCTTTTACCAAGCAAACAAGAGGTTAGGCAAAGGATCTCAAGACTGAAACCCTAGAGTAAGAGCCCAAATGGATGCCACTCACCTCAGAGTCCTTGAGCCCGAGTAATAGTAGTGTCTGTAGAATGCTGCACTAAACTGTGCAGGAGATCACACTGCCAATGAGAAAAGACATGCACTTACACTCTGTTTTTGGTGTGGGAGTGACTTTCCGCAGTTCACTTCCCATTTATTTATTCCCTCAGGCTGCCCTACTTTGGTGGATATAATGCAGGCCATCACGGCTTCCCGGGAGGCCCTTGAAACGAAGGTAGACACTATTGGAGTGGACTTCGCCTTGCTAAAGGATAATCATAAGAAGTTGAAGGAGCGGGTGAAAGTGACTGAGCGGACATTGGAGGAGGTACCGGACAAGGTGGCCAACTTGTAGCATTCCTTGACGCAGATGGAGAACAGGGTGTGGATACTGGAGTTGAGAGCAGAGGACAGTGAAGAGCGTTCTCGCAGGAATAATCCCTGCATAGTGAGGGTTCCAGAGCGTACGGAAGGGGATGATGATGTCCAATACCTGGAAGGCTGGCACCGGTCAGAGGTTGCCACGGAGGGGCTGTCCCCGTTTTTGCCCTTGAGAGAGCCCACAGGGTCCCGGCTAGGCCTCCTAAACTGGGAGCATCCCGAGGCCAATGGTGGCAAGATTGCTGCACTACCAGGACAGGGACAACCTCCCGCAGCGGGCCAGAGAGAAGCAACATCTACAAATCGATAACTCCAAGGTGATGCTCTTTCCGGACTACACCCGGGAGGTTCAGAAACATCCTGCCTCCTTCGTTGCTCTTTAGCGGACATTGCATTAACTCCACATTCCTTATGCGATGCTCTTCCCGGCGCGGCTGCGGGTGGTGGACGGCCTCAGCACGCTCTTTTTCACCACCCCGTAGGACAGTTGGCAATGGCTGGAGACACGTCAGGCAAAGTCGGGGCAAAGTTCACCAGCGAGTAAAGCAGAGAGGAGATCTCCTGATGCTGTGAGTCCATCGTGGGCTCTCACGCTGCCGGACCGTCGGCTTGAATGGGACAGGGCTGTGCAGGCGGTTGTGGCGATCAGTCAGGGTGGAACCAGCCCAGCTTCTGCTTCCTCTAACCGAGCACTGGAGGGCTCTAGGTCCTCTCCAAATGGCAGCACGATTGGGAATCCCGAGCCTGATTTACCGGAGGTCACTACGCAGACGGCGGACCTGTTTGGCTGATCTGGGCCTGGATGATGGGGAAGGACACACTGGCACTGCAGCCCAGGCCTGGATGATGGGGAAGGACACACTGGCAACTGCAGCCCAGGTTTGACTGTTGGGGTGGGGAGGTCTTTCCTGTGAGACGAGGGGAGTTGGCACCTCTTGATCACCATTATTGGGGCTCCCGGGAGCTGGTACTGGCTCTTTCACTTTTTCGGTGGGGGGAATGCAGGGGGGGGGGGCTTTGGGTCCCATTGGGTTGGCGCACGTCTCACTATCCATGTTGGCAAGGTTGATGGTTCTTTTCGTTTGGATGGGGGCTAGGTTCCTTGGAACCTATCCAGGGGAGTGGGAGTTGGGGGAGTTGGGGTGCTAGGGCAGGGGGAGGGTGAGACCAAGCATGTCGCCGTGGGAGGTAGGAGGAGCAGCATTTTCTTTGTCGTGTCATGGCTACCGCCGTAGGTATTAAGGGCCCAATTCACAGAACTAACTTAAGACAAAATCTCAAAGTTACTACTTTTGGTATTCAAAGAAGGCATTTAGTAGTAGTAAAGTCAGGATTTTGTCTTAAGTCTGTCTTAAGTCTGTCCTAAGTTTGTCTTAAATATGTCTTAAGTCTGTCTTAAGTCTGTCTTAAGTCTGTCCTACTACTTTTGGTATTCACAGAAGGCATTTAGTAGTAGTAAAGTTAGGATTTTGTCTTAAGTTTGACTTAAGACAGACTTAAGACAGACTTCAGACAGACTTAAGACAGTCTTAAGACAGTCTTAAGACAAACTTAAGACAAATGTAAGACAAACTTAGGACAGACTTAAGACAGACTTAAGACAGACTTAAGACAAACTTAGGACAGACTTAAGACAGACTTAAGACAGACTTAAGACAGACTTAAGACAAAATCCTAACTTTACAACTACTAAATTCCTTCTGTGAATACCAAAAGTAGTAAGTTTAGGATTTTGTCTTAAGTTAGTTCTGTGAATCAGGCCCGTGTGTCTATCTTGGAACATTAGGGGGATGCACACTATGACTCGTCATGACAAGATTCATGCTTATCTTCGAAGATAGGGGGTGCAGATAGCACTGTTGCAGGAAACGCACCAAAATAAGCAGGAGGGACTGGTATTGCCACGGAGGTGGCGGGGGCAGTTGTTTTGTACCACATACTCAGCTTATGCACGAGGCGCATTGGTCTGGGTTCGGGCGGGTGTACCGTTTCAGAGTACTGGACAGGTGATTGACCCTGAAGGTAGATATGTTGTGGTGACGGGGTGACTAGATGGTAGGGACATTGCTCTAGGGAGTAACTATGCCCCCAACGCAGATCAAGCTTCTTTTTTTGCACACCTCTCAGGGAAATTGGCTCCCTTTTTGACTGGCTAGGTGCTCCTGGTTGGCGACTTCAATTGCATCATTGATGTCTCCCTGGATCATTCTCATCCGCCTCTCGCGGATTCCCCAATCCATAGTCTGGCTGCGGTGTGGCGGGACTGGCAACAACAGTGGGGGTTGACTGATACCTGGAGGGCGCACCACCCAGTTGACAGGGACTATTCGTATTTCTCATCGCTACATGACCTACATGTTTGGCTGGACTCGATCCTAGGCTCCCCAGATGTCCACGGGCGATGGTACATAGTGAATACTTAGCTAGGACATTACGGATGCTCTTAACCAATCCAAAACATTGTTCAAGATCGTTAAAGAACTCGGTGGGTCAAATACCGTTCAAACACCTCCTGATTTAAACAAAATGCAATGTGACCAATTAGCTTCCTTTTTTGCAAATAAAGTGGATAAAATTTACCAGGGTATTGAACGTATACAAAAGGACCAAAATCAGTCGAACACGACTATCCTTAGTAGCCTAACCGAGGACTTATGCAATAATATTAATGTATCAGATTCAAGTGTCACTGTTAACATGCACGCTACACTAGAAAGTTGGCCTTTGCTGAGTGTTGATTCGGTCATCGACTTACTAAACACGATCAAATCTGGCTCACCAAAAGACCCTCTACCATGTTCTATTCTAAAGCAATTAAATAGGAACGCCATGACTACGATCACTGACCTTCTAAATGCTTCCCTTCAGGAAGAATATGTCCCAGCAGAATGGAAGCATGCAATGGTTCATCCATTGTTGAAGAAAGTTGGAGCTGATCCAAACATGCCCTCGAATTTTAGGCCAATTTCTTTTCTGCCTATTTTTTCAAAAATTTTAGAAAAACATGTTCTTCAGTCCCTCACTGAGTTTATAAGGACACACGATCTCTTGCCCCCGCAACAATCTAGTTTCCGCGTAGGCTTTTCAACTGAGACTACGTTGCTTGGAGTGACAGAGAACATCCGCGCCATGATGGATAGAGGAGAAACGGTTGCACTCGTATTATTAGACCTTAGTGCCGCGTTTGATACGGTGTCAAACGCGGTACTTTTACGAACACTCTCCTCTATAGGTATTCATGGCGCTGCTATAAACTGGATTAAGTCCCTGCTAAGCAATCGTACATTTCAAGTCTTCTCCCATTCTGCCTGCTCAGAGACTTTAACTCTTAAGCATGGAGTACCGCAGGGTTCAATTCTAAGCCCATTGCTTTTTAACTTATATATGAGTCCACTTGCCAGAATAGTAGAAGAGGCAGGTTTAAATATGTTTTCCTATGCTGACGATTCTCAGCTCCTTTTCTCTCTCTCTTCAGCAGAAAGCGATCATCCTTCCACGTTAAAACTAGGACTGGGTAAGATCGCGGGATGGATGCAAGCTAATTTTCTAAAATTAAACGGCGAGAAAACAGAGCTAATCGTTCTAGGAAGAAATAAAGAACTATGGGGACCCCAGCATTGGCCATCTGAAATGGGTCCTCTTCCGATGCCAGTCCTACAGGCTCGAAATTTAGGTGTCATCATTGATGAATCTTTGAATATGCACCAGCAAGCCGTTAAGACTTCAGCCACCTGTTTTGCAGTCTTAAAATGGCTAAAAAAAATCTGTTGGATGCTACCTGATTGTACAAAAAAACAGTTATTAATGCTTTGGTAACTTCAAGGCTTGATTATAGCAATGTGCTATATTTAGGGGCATAGAAAACTACGATCAGAAGGATGCAAATGGTGCAAAATGCGGCGGCGAGACTCTTATTCAAAATCCCTATGTCTTGCTCTACTTCTAAATACATTTGTGACCTACATTGGCTGAAAGTCGAAAATAGGATTAAGTTTAAATCCTTGTGCTTCATGCATAAAATCTCAACCGGCACTGCCCCAAAATACTTGCAGAAACTTGTCCGTCCTTACCAACCATCTAGAACCCTTAGGTCAGCAACAGCCAATAACTTCGTGATCCCTAAAATCAAACTGTCACGGATGGGTGGGAAATCTTTTGTTTTCCTGGGTCCATCTCTCTGGAATGCAATGCCATATGCATTACGTACGGAGATGAGCCACGTGAAATTTAGAAAGGCCTTCAAAACCTGGCTATTTAACATCTAATATTGCTTGGCACTAGAACGCACTTCTGAATTATCAAGCGCCGGGAAACCCTTTGGTGGGTAGCTGATTTGCGCTATATAAATTAAATAAATAAAATAAATAAATAGGACATCGTCTGATCATAACTCACTATTGACAATCCTACATTGGCTGCGAGATCGCCCTGCCATTCCCACTTGGCGGCTCCGGCCTGACACGTTAGAGGATCCAGTGTTCCGTGCTACTATTGGGTCCGCCATTGACGAATATTTTTGGCTTAACGCCAACATAGCTTCTTCTCTGGTGGTCGAATGGGACGCTTATAAGTCGGTGGTTCGGGGCGCTGCATAGGTGAAGTAGTGGAAGTGCGCAAAGTGTTGCTGCAAGATGTGCAGAAGGCAGAACAGGGGGTACCTGATTCGGAGAAGGAGTGCCCGGAGCGACCGGACAGACAGGCAGGGTTGCTTGAAGCTCAGGAAGATCTAGCAGTTCAAATCGAAAGATTGCGCTGCTTTGATTATAAGGCCTACACAGATAAGGCGCACGTGGAGCCTGATAAGGCTGGGGCATTGCTAGCTTGGCTGGCCAACCCGGCGCATAGAGGAACCATGATACTGGAATTGAGGGGGCAAGGTGGCGAGGTATTTCACACCCAAAAGGGTATTAACGATAATTTCTTACAGTATTATACCGAGTTATACCGGAGCAGGTTGGGTCCCAGGATCCCGGGGGATGAGGAGTTTCTACCGAAGGCAGAGTTGCCACAGCTTGAGGTTGAGGATGCCGAGGCTCTGGGACTGGACATCAAAGCGGGCAAAGTACGTAGGTCATAAAGCATATGGCCAGGAACAAAACACCGGGCACCGATGGGCTTCCGATCGAATTTTACACAGCCTACACAGATGTATGTATGTATGTATGTATAACACATTTATAAAGCGCTCCTGTCACCCAACGGGCATCCTGGCGCTGTGACCTAACAGATCCTGAAACACAGTCAATACTATATCAGCAAACTACACTATCCTAGGGAACAGGTGAGTTTTTAGTTCTTTTTTAAAGGAGGGAAGGTCTCCTAGACATCTGAGCGGCAGTGGCAAATCATTCCACAACTTGGATGCCGTAAAGCCAAAGGAGCGGCCACCCATCCGCTTTCTCTGGATCTTGGGGACAACCACCAAGTAGGCTGAGGCACAGCGGAGAGATCTAATAGGGATGTACCAAGAGAACATCTCCTGTAAGGGCAGCGGTCCCAAGCCATGAAGGGCCCGGAAGACCAAGCATAAAGCTTTAAACTCAACCCGCTGAGAAATGGGCAGTCAGTGCAAGTCTTTAAGTGCTGCAGATGACGAGTCAAGACGTCGACGGGAAAGTGCAGTGCGACAGATGTTTTCGCTCCCTGTATGGTGGCGCTCTATAACACGGCGCATCAGGAGGGTGCCCTCCCTGCCTCCACGCGTGAAGCCCTCATAGTGCCCCATCTCAAGCCGGGTAGACCTGATTGGGATCGTTCCTCATACAGGCCCCTAGCAATGCTCAATCTTGACTACAAGATCTTAAGTCGAATTTTGGCCAGTCGTTTGATGCCCCATATGACGCAACTGATCCATACAGACCAAGCCGGATTCATTCCCTCCCGAAATACCGCGCTGAATGTGCGCAGACTTATGTGCATTTTGGGGTCCGAATCCTATGATAAAGAAGAGGCCTGCATTTTTGCGGTCGATATTGAAAAGGCCTTTGATAGCCTGGAGTGTGCCTACCTTCTTAATGTCTTGTGAGAGTTTGGACTGGGAGACGGCTTTCTGCAGTGGGCAGCGCTGTTATACAGTGCTTCTACGGCCAGGGTGAGTACGGGGGCTTGATTTCTGCTGCCTGTACAGTGGCTCGGGGGACGAGGCAGGGGTGCCCGTTGTCCCCTTTATTATTTGCCCTGGCGATGAAGCCCATGGCTTCTCACACCTGGTCAGGGCAGTATTTGCCTGGGTTCTTGGTGGAGGGATCATTGCAACATATAGCATTGTATGCGGACGATCTCCTCATGTTCCTGCTGGACACTGGAGACGGCCTACGGGGAGCGAGGGACTTGCTGGAGACCTTGGGGAGGGTCGCAGGACTCCGGGTGAATTGGACCAAGTCATGTTTGTTTCCTACTAGGCCAGACAGGATGGATCATCCGAGGACTGAGGATGTCCCGTGGAAATGCCAGTGTTTGCCATACTTGGGGACTCAGATCTATCATGCTCCTGACAATCTTTTGGAGGGCAATGAGGGGCGGGCGGTGCACGGAGCGAAAACCTGTTTTGATTTCTGGGGGACGGCAGGGTCGCCTTGGTGAAAATTTTAATTTTGCCCAGGTTTCTCTATTATTTTGGGACCCTCCCTGTTTGGATCCCGGGTAAGCTCTTCGCTCAGTTGAACACTCTGATTACAGGATTCGTATGGGGAGCTGGGAGACGGAGGGTTGCGTTGGCCACCCTGCAGAGACCCAGGGCAGAGGGGGGCCTTGCGTTGCCGGACCTGGAGGTTTATTACCATGCCGCGCAGCTTCAATGGTTTACGAAGTGGGTGGCAGGCCATATTAGGTGCCTGGAAGACCAGGGTAGGTCGGATTCGAGTTGCCACCTTTTGTGCTGTTATGTTCCCTGTTGAGAGGTGACTTACTGCCACCGGATTTGGGGATGGTGCGACAATGCTGGGCATGCCTGGCCAGGAGAGCACATGTTAAGACCCCCTATGCGCCTGAGATCCCTCTACGGATGTGTGAGGTGTTGCCTCACGGGGGAGATTGGAGCCAGTTGCTGGCATGGGAAGAGACAGGAGTTACGGCAATAGGTGGCCTTTACGAAGGTGGTAATCTTCTCCCTTTTAATGACCTCAGGGAGCGCCATGATCTCCCGCGGGGGGACTTTCTCTTGCATGCGGCCCTGACCGCGGCTATCAGGAAGCACTGTCGAAGGGGACTGTTGGAGTTAAATACGTCTCTCACTTGTCAACAGAGGCGGCTGCTGAACTTTGAAAGAGGTGAGGCGTAATTTTCTTCCTCAAATTAGACCGAGCAAAAGTGCAAGACACCTTACTTTCAGAGGGTCCAGGAGTGTTTTCGCCTTTGAGGAAACCCTAACTTCAAAATAAGTGCCAGTTGGTCAATTTTACAACACATTTGAGTTACCCAGGCCTTCATTAGCAGTTATCACATTTAGGGCCTGCCTCATGCATAACATGACTAAACATCACCCAATTCTCTACTTGCTGTCTTTGTTTCCACTGATAGCCATTGTCCCTTCACTTGTCACAAAGCACCTGTAAACACCCTTGAACCTAATTAGACAACTTGCACATATGTGTATTCTCCCACAGATAGCTTTAAGAAGGTTTCACTGTCTTGCTGATAATCTCCTACCATACCCCATACCCTCTGAGTCATAAAACAATCATGCACATGCCTACCAGCAACCTATTAATAAAAGTCACATGCACACACCAGACCAAGCTAACTCACACCTATTCATAAAGACACTCACTCATTCATATCTCACACCTATTCATAAACACACATTCACGTACCTCTCAGTCCGTAGCCTCCAGCCTTAATCGTCCGCCTACAGCAACACAAACAGTAAGGACAGTCACTGACCCCATGCACACTAACAAAAGGGGCCACTGTGACAGCCCTAGGCGCACTGAGGAGACAAAGCCCTCACACACTCGGGGGATGGCAAAAGTGCAATATATGAAACAAATTTTACCAAGCGATGAGATAAAATGCGGAGTGAATGTTCTATATGGTTCGGTTCAGGACATTTGATTACACCTGTTTTACCAAACAAAATGCGGAACCAGCTCTGCTGGTATTTAAACCTATATTCCTCTATTTACCCGAACCTAAAACCTGGGCTACTATCATAAAGGCTTTCACTATGAGGCGGGAACTCTGATCCCATTTGAAAAGAGAAATGTAAAATCATACAAACAGTTTATCTTGTAATATACCCCAAGACAATACCAGTGCAGTACACTTAAAATGTCCGCTGGTTTCTCCAAGAGCCTGGGTACATCACGTCCAGGGTAGACGGCACATTCTCGTCATATTTGAGCCCTACCAGCCTCGGCATAAAAAAAAATTTTTTTTTAAAAACGTCCTGCGCCACCTCAGCTTCTGTTCTGGATGTATGCCGACCTCCGCCATCGTGCATTTATCAATTCCGGCTGCAGCTATCATCGTCATCGGGAAAGGCAGCCTCCCTCCCTCCCCTCTGCCAATCACAACGCTGCAATGGCAGCGTTGTGATTGGTGAGGCCGCTCCCCACCCGGGTCATTTTCTCTATGTATGCTGATGTATGCAGCAGCATACATAGAGAAAAGGGGAGAGTGGGTGGTCCTGCGCGAGGGCAGGGGGGAGTGGCTTGCCCACTGTTGTTCATACTGACTGTTTGGGCAACCTGAGGCCGCCCAAACTGTCCGTAGGCACAACAGTGGGCAAGCCACTCCCCCCTTCCCTCGAGCAGGACCGCCCACCCCCAACCAGGCACTTCTGCTTTCTCGCAGCGCGAGAAGGCAGAAACGTAAATGGTAGTTATTATCATTTATGTTTCTGCCTTCTCGCACTGCGAGAAAGCAGGGGGGCGACGCCCCAACGCCCCAACGCCCCAATGGGGGAGCCGCCACTGCTTGTCAATATGTAGTGATGGCGGAGGGTACTGTTAAGGAGGTGACCTGCCTCTACCGACGGATCACTCGTGATTTGCGCCAACCTCTGACAGCGCTGCGGCTCAAGTGGGAGGCGGATCTGGGGGAGCCCATTGCAGAAAAACCTTGGGAGGCGATTGTAGAGCGGCCGTGGAAATGTTCTCGGAATGCGCGCTTCCAGCTCACCCAATTCTATGTTTTCCTTAGGGCCTACCTCACGCCTAGTAAATTTGCTGAATATTTTGAGGGTTCGGTCACTAGCTCCCATTGTGATCAGGATGGGTCGACTTTCCTCCACATGTTCTGGGACTGTCTGCAGGTGGAAGACTTCTGGCGAGAGGTGACGACTGCTTTGCTGACTGCGACGGAGAGGGAGCTAACGGTGACACCAGGGGTTTGTTTGTTGCATTGGTTCCCACACACTGCCAAGACTACGGTCCCCAGCAGGTTCATTGACCTGGGGTTGGTCTTGGTTAAGAGAGAAATTACTTCCCACTGGAAGGCGAGGCAGGGGCATAGTCTAATGCGTTGGAATAGGGAGCTGGTGAAATGAGCAGAAAGTGAATGGAACTATAGATTACGGATGGCTCAGGGTAATGGAAGCAAGAAGTCACAGGACATGGTCTGGGCGTGGGTGGCACTCCTGGAGCTGTTCAAACATCCGACTGTGGAAGACAAGGATGACCTTGATGAGAGGGACGTGGCACTTGAGAGACCCTTCCAGCTTGTGGGGGTATGGTGTGAGAGGAGGCCGCTGGGACCATGGTAAGCAGCCTCCCCCTGTGTTCTTGTTCAACTCACTGCCATGCCCCGCGGGGTGGGGATACTGATAGGTGGTACAGAAGTCATATTTGCCTTCTTGAATATCTTAGAGTCTGGCGATATGCTTGGGAGGGTGGTTGGGGTGGGGGTTCCAGTTGGGGGAGTTTCGAAAGTGAGAGATGTGGGAGGGGTAGGGAATTCTTCTTATTGCTCCACACCATTGGACTGGATCAACAATGCGGACGGACTGCGCTGTATCACGGATGCCTTGGGGGAAGATGGATCAGTGGTAACAAGTGCTATATGAATGCAAACCTTTCTTCCCCTTTTATCACTCCGCTATCCTTCTCACTCCAAATAACTGGCTAATATCCACCACTGAAATTACTTTCATATTTCACCATATTAATTCATCACTAATCCTTTATGGGCTTCGTGAATAGCATGTTTCGACACCCCATCAGGGGAAACAAGCGCTATATAAATACAAACCTTTTTTTTCTCCTCTATCCTTCTGCTATCACTCCAAATCCAAATAATTGACTAACCTATCCACCACTTAAAATGTACTTGCATGTTTCACTATACTAATTCAACATTAATCCTCTACGGGTCCCGGAGTAGCGTTCTACCTGCCGAAAAAGCGATTCGACGCCTCGTCTGGGGTAGTAAGCGCTATATAAATGTAATTACAATACAATTACAATGAGACTCTGTAGCCAGTTTGTCATGGGGTCCGTTGTATTTCATGCTGGTTTCCTCCATTGAGCATTCAGTGGGCAGCGGGATTGAATGTATATTTTCATGAAACTCAATAAATGTCTGTTAAAAAAAAAAATGAAGCCTTCAGCTTCCCCATTGGCCTGAGGCCACTGTGGAGTGACCTTTTAGTGAGGTATACCCAGGCTAGACAAATATTCTTTGATCTCTTGCCCTTTGAATGGGAAGCCATACTGTGTGAAGACTTTCACCATGATATGTTTTACTCTCTTGAATGCCATTGATTGGGTCAGCTCCACCACAGTGTACTTGGAGTGGCTGTCGATGATGACCATGATTATCCTCCTATAGGGAAAACTCCTGAAATCCATGCTCAGGTGGGTCCAGGGGTCAGGGTGAAACTGTTCAGTTAAGATAGGCCTTGTTCTGTCATCCGTCATGTGACACGGGAGGCGCCCTTCCACTTTCTCCTCCGCAGCTCCAATCATCCCTGGAAACCAGGCATTGTGTTGTAGTCCCACCTTTGTTTTGGCAACTCGTTGGTGTTCCTGATGTCGGAGTTGATCACCCGGGCCCATAGGGACTGTGGAATCATGATGCACTGACCTTGTAGTAGGAGCCCATCCTCGGTGCAGCTCAATTGAACTAGTTATTGCCATAGTTGGGTCATTATTTGTTTGACGAGCATGTCCCATGATTTGGTGTTGTCTAAGAATAACTACCAGGTTTTGTGCTGTAGATCATACACAGCCTTCTGTAGCAGCAAGTCATCAGCAGTGGCAGCTCTAATTTCTTGTAGCGTCATTGCCATGGGACAGGCACTCAGTGAGGCCATCTGTGCAAAGTCCAGGGCCCACTCATCCTCATCTTTACCACCATAGCTGTTTTCCAGAGGGTGCCTGGACATAAAGCTGGCACGATTGTGGGCCCCTGGGCAATACACAACATTGAAGGTATACAGATCTATTTGTATTGCTCACCTCTCAATTCTCAGTGGTGGGATGTGCGATGTGCCAGCAAACAGTGAAACTAGCCGTTTGTAGTCAGCGATGACCCGTAACCGTCTCCTGCAAAGGTATAGGTGAAAATATTGACACTCCCATCTGATGGCCAGTGCTTCCTGCTCAATTTAAGCATAGTGGGTCTTGGTATCTATGAGACTGTGACTGGCATAAGCGATGGGGCCCCACTGTCCTCTGCTCTTTTCTTGCAGGAGTATGGTGCGTCGGCCGACAGGGCTAGTGTCGACAGCCATGTCATTGTTGGTTGAAGTTGGCCATGGTACCATCCAGCAGCAGAGCCTCTTTTACCCTCTGGATCATCTTGATGGCTTTGTCACCACCCCAACTCTGCTCAATGCTAGTCCTAGTGAGGGCTCTTAAGTGTTTTGTAATGGTGGCCAGGTTTGGAACCGTAGGTAGCAATCCCTAGAAAACATCTGACCTTGGTGGCATTGTGTGGCCCTGGTGCATTCTGAATGGCATCTGCCTTATTTGGGTCAACTCTCAGGCCTTTTCTGGAGAAAACATAGCCAAACAATTCTATTGCTATCTCGAAGAAGGAGCATTTCTGCTGGTGCAGTGTTAGGCCCTGGCTTACGGTGGTCCAACGTGACCCGGAGCCTCTGACAGTGTTCTTCCAGAGTTGTGGAATATATCAAGATATTGTTGTTTATGTTTAACTCCCCTGCCTGCCCCAACAGGGTTTCCCATGTGGTGTTTTGAAAAACATCTGCTGCTGAACATATGCCAATGTTTACGCGTCTGTAATGTCTCAGGCTGACGGGGTGGAGAGGTTAGTTATGTAGAAGCACAATAGGTATAACTCTAGCTTGTGATAGCTGGTAGTGAGGTCCAGCTTGGAAATCCATTGGGCACTGTTGAGATTTACCATTATGTCATCCATGGTTGGCATGAGACGGCATTCTCTGTGGTTCCCTTAATACTGCAGCCTCATGTCCACGCACAGGTAGATTGCTCCTGAATGTCATGGTTTGGGAGGGAACACCAGAAGGAACACCCACTGAATGGGTCCAGTCACCTTTCGATCACTCCAAGCTACTCCAGTTTGCAGAGCTCTTGTTCGACCTGCGGCTGCAGGTGGAAAGGCACTCTCCTGTGTTGCAGGGCAATTGGCTTTATGGCTGGGTCAATATGCAGTTTGACTTACATGACCGTAAGGCACCTGAGTCCCTGAAACAGTTGTGGGAAGTTTTAGAGCACAACTTCCACCTTTGCTTTGTGGATGTGTTTAGCGAAGAATACCAGTCTGAGGTTCTCTACTGTTTTGGCATCCAATCAGCAGTCCTGTACCCTCCTTCGTTATGTGGAATTTGGTCTCTGTGATGTTGTTGCCATGTGCCACTCGCACTTCTATGACCCTTCAACAGGCCGTGGAGTGCGACTGCCATAATCATAGGTCTTTGTTGAAGTGGGAAGGAGAGGAGGTTTAGGGTTCAACTCTCTGAATTGCCTAAAGCCCATAATATCTACTGATGCTCCGGAGTCGATCAGGGCCAGAACATCAACCTCAGAAATGACTACAGTGGTGTTCTGCGCTTAGGAGTGGTGTGACTCATGAACGAAGTCGTGAAGACGGCATCATTGGTGTCAACTCCTGCTGCTCACCTGCTCAGACCAGCGTCTGACACCTGGCCATCGATGGCTAGCTAACTAAGCAGGGGGAGGGAGGGTGGATGCTTTGCTCTAGCCCGTGCACTTTGTCTGTGCTCTGGCAAGCACGAGAAATGTTGCTGAGATTCCCACATCGGGAACATGTTTACCTTTAGGTGGGTATATGCGAGTGTGTGTGGTTCCAGGCTGTAGTTTCGGCATATGGCAGTGTTGCAGCCTGCGGCTTTTGTACCCTCGCGGGGCATTTGTATACAGCATCAACCCGCTACTCTTTACCCTTCACAGGCTTAGTTTCCCTGACCCAGTTGGCTCTGTTCCTTTCACAAGGGCTAGTTCCATCTCTTCTGCTCTACTGTTTGAGAGTTCCTACTGCTTTGCTAAAATGAGAATATCTTCTAGTTTAATTATGGAATGATGGAGAATTAATCGTCGTAGGGTGGAGGAATGACATGCTTGAATGATTTGGGCAAAAACGTTTTTAGCCTGTTCATCATCCAAACAGTGGGGGTCGTACCTGTTGTGTTCTCACTGGCCAGGAGGTGTTGCCGCTCATCTGGTAGTGGGGCAGTGAATATGTGCAGTCTCCCTCAATCGAGCTGACACACAGACCCCAAGGCACCTGGGGGCAGTTGGAGGGGGGGGGGAGGGTAGAATATCGTCCCCAGGCATAAGAGCGGGTGGGAGCCATAAGGGCAGCTTGGCACATCAGAGCCGCTACCCTGCAGGAAGATGTGGGGCCGCCACAGGAAGTTTTGAGATAAGCATGTTACACACACTGGGTGCTGGCTTCCTAGGGGGGCTGTGTTTGCAAGTTTGATATGTTTTAAAGCACCTGCTGCCACATTCCTTTCCTCCGGCAATTACCAGGCCTCACAAAAATGTCAAGTTAACTCCCGTGATTAATGTTCTTCCTGGACAGAGATTGGAGTTTTGTATAGTTGATGTTTTTATTCATGTGAAGGTAGTGCAGAGGGTTAATATGCCTACAGCAAAGAACATGTACCATGTAGATTACAGAGTGCATATAATGTAAATAGATCAGCAGGTTACTGCTTTTAAAACAGACATGTTTTTGTTACTTCCAATTTATAACTTAAAGTACCAATATAGAACAGTGAGGTACTAACTTTCATCATAGAGCTGCATACACACTGCAAAGTATATATTTGAGCATAGCTTAATGTTGCAAAATGGGTTAAATTGGGTAGAAATCGATTCTTATTGTTAAAGAAAACTTCTAACTATGCTGTTTCTTTTTCTACTCTGAGTTTGTGCTTCTCCACACCAAGCACTCCTAAAGTATACGGCCTACTAGTATGGATGACATGTGACTCTGACACTTTTAGTCCTTTGGCTTATGTAACATTTCCTATAAACTGATTTGCACATGTATGTTTGATTGTCTCTGTTGCACTGGGCGCCACCAACGCTAAATCCAGCCCTGCACGCAGGCCCGGTTCTAGAAGGCGGGCCGGGTGGGCTAGGCCCACCAGAACATAACCTGTGGCCCACCCAGTCACTACAGGAGAGGCCATGGAGAAGGCACCTGTTAAGTGCTTCCTCCATATCAGTTTAGGAATGTTTTTTTACTGTCTTTAAAACTGACATTGTGCGTTGCATTTTGGGGGTGGAGGTGGGCGAGCCAACAAATTAACAGAGAGAGCCCCAGAGCCGAGTTAAGGCTTTGGCTTGGCTCTTAGAGCCCATGCACGAGCCGAGTCCTGAAAATGTTTCTTATGTAAATCATATAACAGATATTATTTAAAATATGATAAAGTCGCTTCAAAATACAAAAAAGTGTATTTATTTAACACATGAAAGCTTTGACATTAATATGTCACAATAGAGCGCTGCACTGAGGAGTACTTGTTAAAAGTGATAGTTTTTTAACATGAGCTTAGAGCCATTCCTGCCTCTGACAGACAGTTGTCTCACGGACCCTTTATGTAGAAAAAATTAATATACAACAAAAAACAACAATATCTCAATGGGTATCATTAGGGGAGTCAGTTCAAACAGTATGTAAAATATATTATGAGGAAGGAAGAAGGGAGACTCGCAACCATTTTTTCAACTGTGCTCATGTCATCATATATTTAGGAGCAAAGATAAAAACGATACAGTTGTAACAGCACTGTAGGCATAGATTGCATAGGCAGCCCAATTTGGACTTGTTGCATAATGTGCTTGTGACACATATAAGAGGCGACGCAAGTGACAAAGTGAAAACAGCGAAAGGCGCACTGTGACAAAAATGTGAAAATATATACAAGAGACTGTGTGGTTCAGCACAAAATAGTTTACAATGTTGGCATGAGGAACAATTGAGCAATTTCATTTGAACCACACGGAGTTATGGCGCCATCAGTTGGGCTGAGGAGTCGACGACGTTTCAATCCTATTGAATCAGGATCATCTTCAGGACAGGGCTGCTGTTAAAGTGGTGCTGTACAGGGAGGGAATGGAGAAGTGTCAGGCTGTGGACGGGGATGTCTGGAAAGTGTGCGCAGGGGAGAGCGACATGTGCGGTCAAGGCCTACCTGAGGGTCAGGATAGTGGAGGTGACCTAGAAGTGGGGTGGGCCAGTTCAGGGAAGGCCCAGTGGGAACCATCCGGGGTAGGTGTGCTGGAGGCTGGAAGAGGGGAATAGCGGCAGCAGTTGGGCAAAGGTGGCGCAAAGCGGCAAGGCTGGCGTGGGTCGAGGTTAAGGCAGAGGGGGTCAATACCTGAGTAAGACAGGTTCCTGTGTCTGCACTGGCATGCTGGAGTAAATCCGGCATGGGTGGCTGGGCAACGAAGTCCGGGCGAGTGGGTCTGTGTGGGAAGGGGCAAACAATGAGACTAATAGAGTCAGTCTCGTGGAACAACTCGGAGGGGAAGGGGAAGGGGAGCTGTCTTACCTTGGGTTCAGGCAAAGGAGTACATGAGGATGGGCTATTGGAATGTTAGGATGCCATGTATGTGAAGGTGGCGCCTAAGGTAGAGAGGCCCAGCAAGTCTGGAGCCTCTAGGTCATTTAAACAGTGTGGTACCGGTTCAGATAATCTGGGGGGAAAGTAAATATAAGGAAGATGTCAGGATCGGAAGCGGGGCCTCCGGGGAGTGCGTGCGGGTACTTGCCACATGAGAACGGAGGAGTGAATCCGTTGGTGGGGGAGTGTTGGCGCGTTAGTCAGCCGGTAAACGCCACAATCGTGTCCGGTTATGGCGAGAGTGCCGCACTGGCCGTAGATATAGAGAACCTGGAGTTCACGGGACCTGGCATAAAAAGCGGTCATGTGATCAGGGAGCCGGGGGCGTGTCAACCGAGGTCCTGCCGGTGTGACGCTGTAGCTGCGTGTGGGCAGGACATGGGCTGGGGGAGGGAGGGTAAGTGGATGTCAAACCGCAGAGTCCGGTTTGACAGGAAAATCGGGTTGGAAATTTATAGTGTGTGAAATCTGGAATAAGCATGCAGATGTACGAAGCATACAATAAATGGCATGAAAAAAGTGAAATGGGAAACATGAATCCATAAATACAAATGCAAGGTGGGATGATGATATACCGCATGTCTGACAAAATAAAGAAAAACAAAATATCGAGGTACAAAAATATCGGAGCATTAATATCGATGTCAACAATATCGACATCCTATCTACAACAAGGTAAGTACAAAAATATCGGAAAAAAATATCAATGTCAAAAATATCGTTTTATAAAAAATATCGTTCTTTTTTATGATAAAACATATGTAAAATAAATTAAATAATACTTAAAAATATAATAAACATAGTTACACATATTTGATCATGTTTAAAATTATTAAGTAATATACATAATTTAATAAAACATTAATTAAACATATACATATAATATGTAATATATATACTTACTTAATAATCAGTTTTATTAATTCTTGAAATAAATTATAAATAATTAAACATATTATAAATTACAAATTCATCTATACATATAAAATATTGACATTAATACAAATTAAATAATTATGCAAAACACATCTAAAAAATAAAATTTACTTTTAATAATTTAAAAATTAATTATACACTACATTAGCTAAAACTATACAAAATATATTAAATAACAAAGGGAATAAAATACTACTAAAACTCCAAAAAAAACAACAGTAAGTAAAATGTTGGATAGCGTAGAGGTAAAAATTAATATTCCCACTCCAAAGAGTGCAACAGTAGGGAAAGTGTTGGATAGCGTAGGGGTAAAAATTACTATTCCCAGTCCAAAGAGTGCAACAGTAGGAAAACTGTTGGATAGCTAGGGGTAAAAATTACTATTCCAACTCCAGAGAGTGCAACAGTAGGGAAAGTGTTGGATAGAGTAGGGGTAAAAATTACTATTCCCACTCCAGAGAGTGCAACAGTAGGGAAAGTGTTGGATAGCGTAGGGGTAAACATTATTATTCCCACTCCAGAGAGTGCAACAGTAGGGAAAGTGTTGGATAGCGTAGGGGTAACTATCCCAACTCCAGAGAGTGCAACAGTTGGGAAAGTGTTGGATAGCGTAGGGGTAAAAATTACTATTCCCACTCCAGAGAGTGCAACAGAATGGGAAGTGTTGGATAGCGTAGGGGTAAAAATTACTATTCCCACTCCAGAGAGTGCAACAGTAGGGAATGTGTTGGATAGCGTAGGGGTAAAAATTACTATTCCCACTCCAGACAGTGCAACAGTAGGGAAAGTGTTGGATAGTGTAGAAGTTAAAAATAACATACTTATAAATAAATTAATATTTTAAAATAGTAAAAAAAAGTATTAAATAAATCTAAACTATTTACAAATACCAATACATAAACATAATTACCAATGAATAATTAAGTACAAATACATTAATAAATACTAATTAATAATAATTAATTACCAATTAATAAATAATCACCAATAATATATTTAAAAAAACAATTAATTGAAATAAATTATTACTTAATTACATTTAGATTACTTCCCACCCTACTCCCCAATAAACTCATAACCCACTACAGAACATAATTATCAATTAATCAATTAATAAAAATTAATTACCAATTAATATAAACTAATTACCAATTAATTCAAATTATTTTATAATTCATAAAAATTAACAATTCATTTAGTATAATTAAATTACTTCCCACCCTATTCCCCTATAAACCCACAACCCGCTACAGAACATAATTACCAATTAATCAATTGATTTAAATAAATTACCAATTAAAAAAAATTAAATACCAATTAATTAAAATTAATTTATAATGCCTAAAAATTAATAATTAATTTAGTATAATCCTGAACTTAATAATGAAAGACAGACCCTTAGACATTCTGAACGAGTTTGGAGGAATCATCCAACTGTTGACTATCTGGCTCTCCTTAGAACTGCTAGACCCCAGGACAAAAAACATATCTTTAATGAGAAAGCCTCCTTCTACGATCACAATTTGATCAGGCCAGAAACCGCCCTAGAGAACTCTTTAACATTGTTAAAAAACAAACCTCCACTGGCCCTCCTGAAATATTAGCCTCTATTGACAGATGCGAAGAAATTGCCAGTTTCTCTACGAACAAAATCAACAAGATCTAACTATCCTTCTCTTTCCTCCCACTCTCACTACAACCTACCCCCATTCTATACACCCTCCCCAACACTCCTAACTCTCCTCCGCCCACTTTTTCCATACCTCTCAATCCTTCTCATCCCCTCCCTGCTCTCTCCCAACAAGATACCTTTCCGAAAATAAGCCCCCTTGCTAAAAACAATGCCTCATGGAGTGATTTTATTCCAGTATCAGAATCTACGATCACGAATATCATTGCCAAACTAAAACCTTCCTCCCACTTCAAAGATTCTCTTCTCGCCCCTTTGGTTCAAGAACTTAAATTTATCATTGCCCCTATATGGACCAAAATCATCAACTCCTCTCTTTTCACTGGCTGTGTCCCCATCTCCCTTCAGCTTGGTCAAATCTCACCCATTCTCAAAAACACCACTGCTGACCCCAATGACCTTAAGAACCTTCGCCCTATCTCTAACCTTCCATTCCTCTCTAAAGCCCTCGAAAAATGTGTCCTATTGCAATTAGAAAAACATATCGCCTCCTTCAATCTCCTTGATGTTTTCCAACCCGGCTTTAGAAAGGGATGCAGTACAGAAACTGCTATGCATAATATCACTGACGACATTCATCGCTCCCTAGACAAAGGGGAATCCTCATTACTAATCCTCCTCGACCTCTCAGCTGCATTTGATACCGTCCACCACCCCACCCTTCTCAACACTCTCAAAGACCGGTTCGGCTTAGATGGCAACGTATTCAAATGGTTCTCCTCATTCCTTCAAAACAGATCACAGCAAATCAAGCTCAGCCACTTTCTCTCTAAACCTCAACTTGTCTCACTCAGCGTCCCTCAAGGATCCATCCTCTCCCAAACCATATTCAATCTGTTCATGGAACCACTCACCCTCATCCTCAAAAGAGCTAATATCAGTTACCACCTCTATGCCGATGACACCCACTTATATTACAAGATCAAATCCCATAAAGACATTCTCCACCTCAATGAGACCTTGACCAGAATTCAAACCTGGTTCCATCGGAACCATCTCAAACTGAACCCGAATAAAACTGAAATCATCCTTTTCTCCCCCAAAAACAACTCCCTTCCCATTCAACTCTGTATAAATGACATCAAAGCTCTTAACTGCCCACTCTCCACCTCTAATTCTGTCAAATCCCTAGGCATCAGTATCGACCAGAATCTAAATCTCATCCCCCACATTAAAAATGCATCCAAAAGTGCGCTTTTCACCCTTCTCCACCTCAAGAAATTTAAACCATTTATTCCAGCAGACGATTTCAAACTTGTTGTCTAATCGCTTGTCCTTTCCAGGATTCACTATGGCAACGCCACTTTGGCTGGCACCCCTAAAATCCATCTTGCACCGATTAAATCTGTCCTCAATCTAGCTACGAGACTCATCTCTGATTGTAAAAAATTTGATCACATCTCCCCCGTCCTCAAAAATCTCAATTGGCTCCCAATAGAAGGAAGATCCACCTACAAGATTGCCTGCATCACTCACAAAGCACTTCACCAAAACACCCCTTCTTACCTTACAACTAAACTACACAAAGCAGGTTGCTCCAGGTCCCTGAGGAGCGCAAACTCCCTTGTCTTGATCCCACCCAGACTCAAATGTCAAAATACCCAATCCCGTGCGTTCTCTGGTAACGCTCCTACAATTTGGAACTATCTCCCTAAGGATCTTCGCTGCAACCCCTCTTACCGTCTCTTCAAAGAGGAACTCAAAGTACTTCTCAACAAGTATTGGGGTATCTAATGTTTACTGACTCTGAACATGTTCACTCCTTTCTCTTCCCTTGTCCACTCCTCTTCCCACCCCCTCTCAATCCCTTCATTTTCTCACTCCCCCTCTCTTCACCCTCCTCTCTCTCCTTACTTTTAATATTCATTTTCCACTTAATTTTATCTCTCTGTTTCTTTGCCCCCTTAGCCCTGTTGAATGCATTATCATACTGTAACTTTTTTTCGCTTAATTGTTAATTTTATCTCATTATGTTCACCATCCTTGTAAAGCGCTCTGATACTCTTGGGTCCAGTAGCACTATATAAAACCTTTGAAATAAATAAATAGTATAATTAAATTATCACATACAAGAGGATGGTGGATTTGCTATTTTGACCCGCACATCAACATTAGTTCTCAATAGTCAAAAAAATCAGTTCAATTTCATACACAATGCACAATATGGAGTGCCACTTTGGTGTTAGATGCGCATCCACCTAGGGCATCAAACCGTCACCACCTGCCCAAACCTCAATTCAGGCAGTAGGTCAACTCAAAGTCAATAGAACACCAGTGCACCTCCAAGATAGTCACTTTGATCCTTGCACTATTTATAGCGTTTTACTGTTAGTCCATATCCTTGGTCAGAATCCAATTCCAAAAACCATACGGTGTAGGAAATTCAAGCTTTCAAGCTTTTTCAAATGCTATGATCCACAGCCGACGCGCGTTTCGCCCCCTTCGGGCTTTCTCAAGGCTTTTTATAGTATCATATCAAATGTCAATTCCTGTATCAATGCAAGGCGGTGCCGCCGGATTGCAGGGACGGTATTCAGGACGGACTTCTGTGAATATTGAGAATAACTGGGAACTTATCATGGCTCCAGATTAATAATGTTGTTACTGGAAAACAGACTGGCCACACCACGTAACTGAAAAGATCAAAGAGATTGTGCAATTACATCACGACTGTTCAGGCCAAGATAAACTGGACAAAGACACATTAGTGGGTTTAGCATAAACCTTGCATTGATACAGGAATTGACATTTGATATGATACCATAAAAAGCAATGAGAAAGCCCGAAGGGGGCGAAACACGCGTCGGCTGTGGATCATAGCATTTGAAAAATAAAAGCTTGAATTTCGTACATTGGATTCTGACCAAGGATATGGACTAACAGTAAAACGCTATAAATAGTCACAGGACGGACTTCTGTGAATATTGAGAATAACTGGGAACTTATCATGGCTCCAGATTAATAATGTTGTTACTGGAAAACAGACTGGCCACACCACGTAACTGAAAAGATCAAAGAGATTGTGCAATTACATCACGACTGTTCAGGCCAAGATTAACTGGACAAAGACACATTAGTGGGTTTAGTATAAACCTTGCATTGATACAGGAATTGGCATTTGATATGATACCATAAAAAGCATTGAGAAAGCCCGAAGGGGGCGAAACACGCGTCGGCTGTGGATCATAGCATTTGAAAAATAAAAGCTTGAATTTCCTACATTGGATTCTGACCAAGGATATGGACTAACAGTAAAACGCTATAAATAGCGCAAGGATCAAAATCACTATCTTGGAGGTGCACTGGTGTTCTATTGACTTTGAGTATAATTACATTACTTCCCACCCTATTCCCCTATAAACCCACAACCCGCTACGGTACTAAAATACAAATTTAATTAAATTACATTTAAAAAAAAGGAAAATACATATTGAATACATAATAATATACTTAAAACACATATAAAAATGGATATAAGTAACATCGATATTACTAACATCGATATTAGTAACATCGATATTACTAACATCAATATTAACAAAATCAATAATACTTAACTTCGAAATTCTGTCCCATCGATATTAAAAATATCGATATTACTTACCTTCTATATTCTGTCCCTTTGATATTTAAACATCGACATTATTGTATGTCGATATTTAAAAATCGATATTTTGTCTGTCTACCGATATACCAAAGTATACAGATACAGGTATGGGCAATTGTGGGAGGAAGGTGGCTGTCAGCCTTGAAGTGAGTGAATACATGTATTCAGAAGGTAACAAGAGTGCCAACAGTGATACACGCAATCAGAGGGAAACATGAATGCTGGAAAAAGGGAACCACATGCGTCAATCCAAATCGATGTAAAGGGAAACACATATCAAGTGGAGCAGTGAGTTACAGCCAGGTCCGATGCATATGATTACAATTCAAGGGAAAGGAAAACAACCATTAAAGATGGGCACAGCAGGAGCATAGAGAATTACAGTAGGATAGTGCTGTTCCATTCATCGATAGTGTTGAGACCCAGATTGATGGAATTACAAATGGTGATCCATTTGCATTCACTTTTGTTCAGAAGGGCTCTGAAATTGCCGCCTCTAAGGGGTAGCGTAGGTTGGTCAATCACCTGCCAAGTGATGCCTGTTTCACAATGTTTTTTCTCAATGTAGTGGGCAACCAGGGGGGGCAGTCAAAACTTTACAGTGTATCCTGCTTTTGTCTTGGATTATTCTCTGTTTGACCATATGTGTGATTTGACCAATATATACGAGGTTGCATGGGCAACGGATGGCATAAATAACATTCTGTGACCTGCAGTTGATGAATGTACTGAGTTTGTAAGTCTTATATGTTTGGAACTCTTTTGTGTTGCATGTGAGGTCACATACTACACATGCCTGGCATTTAAAATGTCCAATCACTGGGGGTAAACCCCAGGTGGCCGTGATGGTGTTCTGTCTAGTTGGATTGGTGGGCCAGGTGAAGGCATGTACTAGGTGAGAGGATAGATTGTCCCCTCGTTGGTACGAGAAGAGGGGAGTTCACTGAAAGCCTCAAGTGTACGTAGAAGTGACCAGTTCCGTTGAATGATCTTGCTCACGTGGTTGCTGCAAGGGCTAAACTTGGAGACAAACAGTATGCGAGTCATAGTTTTCTCGGGTTGGGGGGTGATGAGATTGTCCCGGTGGCAGTACCAGGCTCTGGAAATCAGGCTTTTGGGGTATCTCCTGTCCAGTAACTTTTGGATGAGGATATCAAATTCACTAAATTAATCTTTCCGCCATTTGCAATTCCTGCGGATATGCAGAAATTGCCCGTAAGGAAGCCATCTCAGAGGCCTCAAGGGTGGTAGTTCGAGTACTGGAGTAAGGTGTTTCTCTTAGTGGGTTTGCAATACAAGCAGGTGCCTATTTTACCGTTCTCAGCGTGTATGGTCAGGTGCAAAAATGGAAGGTCATTGGGTTTGGAATCGCAAGTGAATTTGAGGTGGGGTTGTGAATGATTAAGCCATTGGATGAAGGGATTGAGCGTCTCTGTGGTGCCTTTCCATAATAAAAGAATATCATCGATGTAACGCGCCAGAGGGAAATCTGTGCAAGGAAGGGATTGGTGGGGGTGAGTATTTGGGTCATTTCTAGGTTGTGGACAAAGAGAATGGCAATGTTCAGGGCGAAGCAAGCCCCCATGGAGATGTATTTGCTTTGGAGATAGAACTTGTCCCAGTATAAGAAATAGTTGTTTTCTAGGGCAACGTGTAACAAATCTATGATGAACTCGGTGGGGATGAGAGTGGGTCTTGGTCTGGTTTCCAGTAGATCCTCAATGACTTTGAGTCTCTCTGTGTGTGGGATGTTCATATAAAGAGATTCGATATCAAGACCCACCATGAGTTTGGTTTTGGTGTTGAAATGTCTATCCTCAATTGTTTGGATGAGGTCCCTGGTGTCTATGATGAAGGTTTCAGTGGATGGGATGAATTCTTTTATAATCGCATCAAGGTACTTGCCTAAAGTTTCCAGGATTGATCCACAACCTGACACAATAGGACAGCCTGGTGGATTGGTGCTATCCTTATGGATATTCAGTAGTATATATATGACTGGTGTGTGGGGATGTTGATTGTTTATGAAATTATATTCCTTATGGGAGATGATGTTCACCGATCTTGCTCTCCCGGTGATCTCTTGTATTTTGGTTTTGAGATCAGGTAAAGGGTCCTTGGTGAGTGGGCGGCAGTGACTGGTGTTGGTCAATTGTTTCTTGATCTCTTGGTTGTAGTGGTCCACGTTCATGACCACAATTCCACCGCATTTGTCAGCCGGTTTGATGATGAAATCGGTCTTTTTGAGATTGATCAAGGGGGGAGGTTGTAGGGGACATATTCGAATTGGGCTTAGAGGTCTGTGATTTCCCATAGAACCAAGCGTTCGAAGGCAAGTATTTCAGGGGGCATAGATGAAGAGGGGGGGGTTGAATGTCGAAGGTGGGTGGAAACGGGAACCCGAAGGTTCGGAAGGTGATGGTTTGTCCGCAAAGAATTGTTTGAGCCGGATGCGTCGGAAAAACATCAGCAGGGCCTTCCCTGAACCGGCCCACCCCACTTCCAGGCCACCTCCACTATCCTGACACTCAGGCAGGCATCGTCCGCGCATGCCGCCCTTCCCTGCGCACACTTTCCATGCATCCCCATCCACACCCTGACACTTCTCCCTTCCCTCCCTGTATAGCACCACTTTAACAGCAGCCCGTCCTGAAAATGATCCTGATTCAATAGGATCGAAACGTTGTCGACTCCTCAGCTCAACTGGTGGCGCTGCTACAGCGGAACTCCAAAAATAATTTCTAATCAGCACTCACCATTTCCCCGAAACCTTCGAACACACAATCATTCGTCAGTGGGGCCCATAACACTGCACTTTTACTCTATTCACTTAAACTTGGCTTCAAGGAATTTGGTGAAACGCAATGGAGTAATGCTGTAACATTTGGTTGAATGTCTAAACCTATTTAATCAGTTCTTATTTACACCTACAATTTTATACACTTTACCATGGTTTTATCAAACATGAATTTTATTCAGACACACCACCATAGTCTCAATGGATCTGCTAGAAAGTAAATTAGGCGTAGGAAAATCACAAGACCAGCTTTAATATTCCATTTTCCCAATTTTATTAAAAGCAAAACTTTAATATGTCTGACATTTAAGCATTGATTATTTCTTTATTAAGTAAAAATCTAAAACTTTATTTCAGAATGATCATTTTATTTAGAGCTCAGAAAATAGTCACTTATTTAGAAGTCAGTTAAAAGTTTAACAAAAGATAGATAGTTCCAAACTCATTCTCTCCTAACATCCCTAACTAACGCCCTCATCTTATCCTTTTATCCTGAAAGGCAAACAAGGAAAAGTTAAAGTTTCTTAAATCCAGGAATCGATCTTCAGTCCGGCAGCACTTCGAGAGGAAATCAAAAAAGCGACCCCCTCTATGTAAAATCAGAGGTTTTTATACACTAATTTCCTAACTTAATCTATCTAAAAAGTATCTAACATCACCAATTCGGGTTCTGATTGGACAATTTGAGGTGGGTGAGCATCTCCTCACCATTACAACATCGTATTCACGGTGAATCAGCAAAATTATAATAAGTTTATTGTTTAGGACAGTCTTTGGTATGGTCACTCCCTTGACTCGCAACGTCGAGCTATATTCTCACGTTCAGAACACTTGACCGTCCATGTTTTGGCAAACATCCTAACTTCAGGGCAAAGCAGCCTTGAACTTCCCATCCGAGCACAGGAAGCTCACTCTCGCTGGCAGGCTTTGAGCACGCATGCGCAGTCCAGCATTTGCTCTCAGTTAGCCAGAGTGACTGGATTTCGTAGGCCTCAGAGGCCACTTTTGGCACTATCATAGAAACAAACACAAATTCATGTTAATTATGGTACTGAAACCTTTCTGTTTCCCTCCCACCATACTAATGTTTCCCTATTAGTTATTACCTAGCAGGTAAGCCACATAAATGCGTTTCATACTTACATATCCGACGACTTTTAGCACAATAACGTGTACAATAAGCACACTCACATTGCCTTTATTTATATTTAAGCTATGCATTAGTTCACAACACAATAACGACACAAATTAGTTCATTATATTGCTTCATGCAAGCAAAATTAGTATACCCTCGTGTTCATGTATGTGCATTTTATACTATTGTTGGTTATTTCACCACAACACACCATTAGTAAACATTAACGTAATGGAACATTGATTTCACGAGGGGTACACAAAATTTTGTTTTGCCACCTTGCTCCATCAATTCCCTCATCTGCTGATTTTATCACCAAGCATCTCTCAAAATTTTGGAAAATGTAGCAGAACATGTGTCGAATTCTTTAGTTTAGTACCATCTACACTCTAGTATCTTTCTCCTTTGAATCTTTGAAAATATTTTCTCTTATTCCCTCCATTTCTATTTCATTCTTTTCCCTTTCCCTTGCTTTTCGTTCTTGATTTGTTCTCTTTATCACTTTTCTAAAATCCCTCCTCCCTTTATATATGCAGCATAATCTTATCAGAAAAATCACTATCACTAATATTGTTATCGGAATTAGTATTTTACCTATAATTGAACTACATATTTCTTGGAACCAATGCTTAATTGCTGAGAAACTTTTACCTAGCTTTTCAAGGACACCTTCAACCTCCAGTGGTTCCATTTCTTTATGTAAATCTGTAATATTTATAATATACTTTTCAATATTCTGACTTTTATCTGGGATATAAGCACAACAATGTTGCACCTTTAAAATCCCACAGACTCCTCCCTCTTTTGCTAAAATTATATCAAGGGCAAGTCGATTTTGCATTACCATTGCTCTCATGGCAACCATTTCCGTATTAACCATCAGGAATCCTCCTGCTGTATCTGTTGACAATCGATCAACTATTGTGGACAATTTTCTGATTCTGTTTGCATTAAACGAAACTCCCACTGCTGGTATCAGTGCTCCAAATACATAGCCTATTATTTCTAATACACTCTCTCTCTTTTTTCGACTTAAGACTTTACCTATCTCATGCTTTCCATGAGTACCTCTATCTACATGGAACATTTTTGGAAAGACCAAACCCACATAGCAGGTCCCATACCAATGGTCTGGTAACCTATAGTAAGCTTTATTCCCACAAATAAAATAAATTCCAGGAAAAACAGGATCATCTCCTCCTTTAAATCCCCAACCCCCTATAATTCTATAGGTGTCTTTACATTGACTTGCACCCACAAAATAATTATCATACATTGAATTGTCTCTTCTAATACAAAATTTCCCTAACATTGGGGCATCTATATTTATAGCTACATTCACATTATTATCCTCAATATTCTCATCATCAAATGTCCAGTATTTAGATTTTGCATGTTTCATTTTCTCATTTCTTTTGTAAGCAATTCATCTTTCCTCAACCATATTTACAAATGCTTTCCCTTCAACTCTCATTTTACATGTCAAATTATTGTTAAATGCATACTCATGTGTCGGCTCATCTAATTCCAAAAAATATTCTCCCATCTCTTTTGCAGGTTTTCTTTTGTTCAATGTACTATCAATTTTTTATTTTGCAAATATTTCATCTATATTGGAATAATGATATTCCAATTTCCCCGTCTGATAAAACAAACTTGCAATTACACTACAAGTTACTCCATATGTAAGAGGAAAGTGGTGATAGGTCACCCCTTCTGACACTGATGCTGGCAATTTTACACAAACATAACAATCATCAACATTCATAGTTTTAATATGCTCAAGTAACAACTTTGAAAAATTGTTCTTGGTAAAGTCACTAATTGACCTATCTTGATGCAACTCTGGTTTGTACACATGGGTCTCATGAACTTTTTTTTCTCACTTGGCTTATTTGAACTCACATTTGGTTTTAATTTCGTTAAATTGTCTTGAAAAGGAATTACAATAGCTAAAATGACCCACAATATTATCAACAATCCCATACATATTGAACAATATCTACACCATTTTCTAAAAATAGAACATTTCATTTTATGGTTATTCATTGCCATTTTTCTCTAACACAGTTTCTTCGACCTTATGTCACTTACAAGTTGCACACCACTCAGTTCACTAACAAGTTTTCTTCGATCTTGTGTCAATCCTATTCTAGATTATCCTATAGTTAAGTTTTTCTAACAAATTTTCTTCGACCTTATGTCAACTCCGACCTCTTCTATATTTACAATATCCGTCTCACAGGACTTCAGACTTTTTACTTTAATATCATATACTTTGAGCACCTATCTCTTTTCTCTAAAGTTGACTTCATTACTCACTTTTCCCAATCGTCTTTGGGTTGTACAGGTTTTCTTGACTGCTATTAACCTCAACAATTGGTGGTAGGACAATGTACGTCCACTCAGGCGATTTATACCTCTGATTCGGACGTCTTACTCTTTTTGGCATTTGAATAGTCTCAATTTTCTTTCGCAGTGTTTCTTTCTGGCTAGTGATCTCATTCACTTGCTCTTCTGGTTCTTTTGTTTTGTTCACTATTTTAAATCTCAATCCACCAGTTTCTTAAGGCCAATTGTCTCCTTTGCAGACTTTCTTAGTCTTTGGCTCTACTGTGTTATGCTCCACTCTCCAAGCTCTTTTTCTTGGGCTTTTTCTTAATGGAGTTTCGTCTGCACTATCATCAGTTTCACTTTCAGTATCTTCAACTGTATCATTGATTATTATTTTCACAATGTCTTTGTCTTCATCAGACTCAGCTTTCTCTTCTGTTACTCTGTTAGGAACACTTTCATAACTGGTACTTGGAATCTCATCCTTATCATGAGTTACATTCTCTTCCCTAGTCTCAGGATTTCCGTTCCTGCTTTCAGAGTTTTCAGCTTGCTTTTTAGTTTTCTCCTTTTCAACAGCTTTCTCTTCACTTTCTTTTGCGTCTTTACTGGTGTCTGTCTTTACCAATTCTCGATCTTCAGATCGATCTTCTGAATCTGGTATTTCCACAATCTCCCTTTCACCTTCACCTTCAGACGCAGAACTGGCTTCCGATACTTCCAGATGTCGACGTTCCTGTCGATCTTCAGTATCTGGAGTTTTTTCTGGTTCAGCTTCAGAATCAGAGTCAGTTGTTCTTTCACCGTCGTATGGGTATTCAGGTACAGGCACACGAAGTGTGACTAGCATGAACCCACCTTTTCAGTCCAGCACACTTAACTGCAGTAGTACTGACCAAGATAACTTGACGTGGCCTCTGCCACCGAGGTACCAAGCAATTTGTCCTGCGATGCACTTTCACTCGAACCCAGTCTCCAGGGACTAGATCATAAGCTGGATTTTTCTCTTTGGAATTTGACTCAGTTCCCAACTGGTGGAGCACAGAAGTTACCACATCAGACAGATTTTTGCAGTAATCCAGTATGATGTCTTCATTAATTGTCAACAACTTATCAACTGGTACATAGGCCTGTCTCATCACCCTGCCCATCAAAATCTAATGTGGACTTAATCCAGTTTTCCTGTCAGGTATGCTTCTTAGTGTCATTAAAACAAGTGGCAAGGCATCGGGCCACTTAAGTCCTGTTGCCAGACACATCTTTGCAATTCTGTTTTTAATTGTTCCATTCACCTGTTCAACTACTCCTGAAGCCTCAGGTCTGTAAGCACAATGCAGCTTCTGGCGAATGTCCAGAGCTTCACAGATCATCTGCATAAGCTCATTTTGGAAATGAGGGCCTCGGTCTGACTCAATCGTCACCGGGAACCCGAAACGTGGTATTATCTCACGTAAGAACAGTTTAGCAACAGTCAACCCATCGTTTCTTCGCGTGGGGAAAGCTTCCACCCATCGGGAGAACAAACAGATTATCACAAGAATATATCTAAGTCTGTTGCATGGAGGCAGTTCAACAAAATCCATCTGAACCCTTGTGAATGGACCACCCTCCCGTCCTATGGTTCCCAAACTTACAACGTTTCTCCTGTTAGGATTAAATTGCTGACATACCAAACACCTTTGGCACAAGCTTTCACAATCATCCTGAACTTGAGATTATACCAAGTCTGTCTGAAAAGACGAATCATAGCATCTCTAGCAATGTGGGCCTGACCATGGTACATTTGGGCCATGTCTGAGATCATGCTATCGGGCATTACTGGTCTTTCATCTTTGTAAACCCAAATTTCATCTTCCTCTCTTTGTCTGCATCCTGATTTTAACCAAATATCTTTTTCTTCTGCTTCTGCCTCTTCCTGTATCTGTTTCACTTCCTGCCAAGTCTCAACTACAGTGGTTAGCATTAAAGGACTTTGAACATGTTCTTTTAACTTTTCTCGATTGATTGAAATTTGACTTTTAGCACAATGCTTTGCAATTGCATCTGCATAATTGTTTCCACGGGTAATGTAATCTTCACTTTTCTGGTGGGCTGAACACTTTACAACTGCGATCTTCTCAGGGAGATTAATCACATCTATTAGTGTTTTCACAAATTCAGCATTTCGTATAGTGTTCCTGCAGAGGTCAAATAACCTCTTTGGGACCAGAGCTGTCCATAATCATGAGCAACTCCGTAACCATATTGACTGTCAGTCACTATAGTTACTTTCACCTCTCTTCCCAGTTCACATGCTCGTATCAAAGCAATCAACTCCGCTACTTGAGAAGAATGAATTCCTTTCAAACAAGATGCTTCCAACACTTCTGCCACAGTACGGACAGCATATGCATCACTTAGAACACCACTCTCTGTTCTCAGGCATGATCCATCCACAAACATTACAAAATCTGATTCAGGTAAAGGTTCATCGCTACTGTCCGGTCGGGGCTTTGTACAATACTCCAGAACATCCAAACACTTGTGATCAAGCTCACCTTTCACTTCTTCCTCTATGGTATCAGGTAACAATGTTGAAGGATTAACATTCACACATCTGGTAATGGTCACATTCTCAGCTCCCAAAATTATTTTCTCATAAATTCTGCTATTGGTCATGTATTGTGTTTTCGCTCTAGTGAGGAGAATCTCCACAGAATGAGGTACATATACCCTCACAGGAAATCCCATCACTATTCCTTCACTTTGATCCAGACTTACACGGGTTGCTGCTACTACTTTCAGACAACCTGGCAAAGCTTTTGCAACAGGGTCCAAAACAGCTGAGAAATACGCAATTGGTTTTCTCAATTTTCCATGTCTCTGAACCAATACAGACAAAGCACATCCTTCTCGCTCACTGCAGTACAGTTCAAATTCTTTCTCATAGTTAGGCATTCCTAAAGCTGGTGCTTCACATAGTTTAGTTTTCAGCTGTTCAAATGCTTCCATCTCTGTTTTGGTCAGAACTATGGGATCTCTAATATCTGCTTTTGTTAATCTCTGTAATGGTTTTGCAATCAATGAAAATCCACTAATCCATTGTCTGCAATATCCTACCATTCCCAAGAACATTCTCACCTGTCTTTGAGTTTTAGGCGGCTGCATTCTTTGTATCATTTTGATTCTTTCTTTTGTGACTTGTCTGATTCCTTTAGCAATCTTGTGACCTAAGTATTGTACTTCATTTTGACAAAACTGCAATTTTGATGGAGACACTTTATGTCCCTCCTCAGCCAAATGATTTAACAATGCTACAGTATTAGTTACACATGCATCCTTTGTTTTCAATGCAACCAAAAGATCATCAATCTACTGTACTAACACAAACTCTCTCCAGGCATGCTCAGGTTTTCCAACGATTTCTTTAGCAGCTGATTAAAAATCGATGGACTCTCAGAGTACCCTTGCGGAATTCTACACCATGCTAGGATACGATTTTGGAAACGGAACGCAAAAATTGGTTGGCTTTCTGGATGCAATGGAACAGTAAAGAACGCATTGCACAGGTCAATCACAGTGTACCATTCTGCATCATGAGGTATTTGGCACAAAATCACTGCTGGATTCGGAACAATCGGACAACATGGGACAACAATTTTATTAACCTTTCTAAGGTCTTGCACAATCCTAAATGTTCCGTTAGGCTTTTTTCAATCCCATAATTGGTGAATTACAAGGACTGCTCTCTATTTCTCTCAATATTCCCTGCTCAATCATTTTCTCAATCACTGGAGTTATTCCTTCAATTACTTCTGTGGTCATTTTATATTGAGGCATATTTGGGTAACTTGCACCTTCTTTTACTGTAACTTTCACAGGATCAACCCCTTTCATCAAACCTATATCTTTTCCAGTGAAATCCTGCACTCTTTCTTTCACTGTCTCTTTCAATTCAACAGGAATTTTTCTTTGTCAAAAACAGGAAATAGTTTATCCTGCTTTGCCTCAATCATGAGCATTGTCATTTTATACAAACTATCTTCATCTGGAGTTTGCAATTCTATGCCATCCGGCGAACAGTATATGGCACAGTTCATTTTGCACAGTTTATCCCTGCCTAACAGATTAACAGGACTGCTATCGCACACCACAAATCGATGCATGTCTTTGAAAGTTCCAATTTCTATTTCAACTGGTTTTGTTAAGGGAGTTTTTATCTGTCTATTAGCTACACCTACAACTTGAATGGTCTCTCCCGAGAGAGGAAGATTTTGAACTTTCACTGATCTAACAGTAGAACGGGTAGCACCAGTGTCCACTAGAAAAGTTATTTCCACATCATTCACTTTTCCGCTCACAAATGGACCTGACTGATCTACCTCAAGAGTGGCTCCAAATACACACTCTTCTTCCTCTCTCGGGCACCGTCAGAAACTTTCATCCGGCTCACTGCCATCCTCCTCTTGCAACCAATACTGAGGACACGCATCCACTCTTTTTACCTGTTCCCCTCCGCTGAATCCAGCCTCTGCACTGTATCTCTGCGGGTTTACACTGTATGGCAGTGGCAGTTGTGGCACCTGAGTTTGCTGATTTGCTATCTGCTGTTTTTGCGGTTGCTGTTGATTTACCTCAAACTGCACCTGCGAATTCAATGATGTATTTTCTTCATTAAGTCTAGGCGGACATTTACACTCTCTCTTCCAATGCCCTAACTTGCCGCAATTAAAACATGGCAATTTCTTTTTCAATTCATCAATATTCCCTACTAATTTGGGGGTACCTTTAAAACTACCTTGATTCCCTGTAATCTTATTCTCCATTTGTGCTACCTGTTGTTCTGCTACCTTTACTTGTGCCCACATGGCTTTTTCTTTCAGCTTTTTCTGTTATGCATCAATTTCTTCACTGCAATATTTTGCTTCTCTCAGTACTTTATCTACTGAGCTGGACTGCCATCCTATCATGCTGTGTCTAATCATGTCTGAAATTTCTTGTCTCAAACCATATACAAATCTATATATGAAATGACTCATGTATTTTTCATTCAGTTCCTCATAACCACTATACTGTTTGAAAACTAACAGCAGTCTTTCATAAAATGAATGTACAGTTTCTTTCGGCTCTTGTGCGGTCCTATCTATTTTCACCCAATCAGTTTCCTTTGGTGGTATTTTATTTTTCAGCCACACTATCACTTGTTCATACTTTCTCTTTACATCTGGTGAGGGAGCTCCTGTTACTTTATCTCTAGGAAACTCTTCTCTTGGCCAATCCACAGATATTTTGCATCCTGTCCATAGGTCTGCTGGCACTACTATGTCAAACAATCCATCTAAATCAATCCATAAAACTTTTGACACTTTTACAAATCTGTCTACTTGTCGATACCATTCCACTGGTTTTTCTATCAGCCTAGGGAAATCATTTGTAAATGACAATATGTCTTGTCTGCTCCAAGGAACATGTACATATCCTCCTCCAGGTATCTCTCTCATGGGGAAATCAGTTGCCACTGTCTCTTTTTCCCTAATTGGAAAAGCTAATGTGGATTTATCACTGGTTTCCTCTTTCTTCTTTGCCAACTTAACCCTCCATTTACTTACATCTCCCCATTTTCTCAACAGCACAATCAAATCTTTTATTTGTGCTAATCTCCCAGCAGTATTCATGTTCTCAATGTCTCTTTCTGCAAAATCTACTGGATAGGTCTTCTGCAATTACTTTATTTTTGAAAATTCTATTCCACATTCACTTGCCACCTCTTCTAGCTGATCATACATTGTTTTGGCCTTCCATGTTATGCATTTACATAAAAACATGAGCTCATCATCCTGGTATGTTTTTAGTCTGTCTGTTCCAATAGTTCCAATTATTAATTCTTCCATATCTACTTTTAATTTTGCCACATTCAGCACTTTTGATTCTTGCTCTTTCAATTTTAAAGTTTTAACCCAATCACTCAATTCTTTCTCTGATGGTCCTATCGGTGTTTGCGTTAAATCTATTTTATCTACACTTCTCTCTGGGGTTGCAGAGTCAGATTCTGCTCCTGTCGGGTATCTACATAACGAACGTGATTAAAAGTCAATTCTGGTGGGTTTACATTTACATTCCACCTTATTTCTGACAAAGCAGGATAAACACTCTTTTACTTTCTGCAGACTCTGTTGTAATGAAATTGTTAAGCTTGGCTCTTTTATTCTTTGATTTTCGAATGCAGGTATCACAGGTCCTATTGTTACTGGGACAGTTACAGCTTCCATATTTTTAGTAAGGTTTTGAATCAGTTCATGTGCAGAACGTTCATAATCAGAAATATCTGGCTGCACATCATTTCGTCTTTCAGCACTTAGCACAGTTTTGTGTGAGTCATTACTTTGTACAGGAGTACCTGAAATCCTAGCTTCTCCTATCGGTGTACTTGGGACATATCTTGTTTCTACTCTCTCAGGGAAATCTCGGAAATTTGATGGTTGTCTCGGAGTTTCACTAACTCTCTCATCTGCTATTGGAGCATTTGGGGTAGTCCATAAAGAATCTGGTTGATATGGTGGTGGTCTCCTATTTAAGATCTCTTCTAATACAGCATCCTCTGATTCACTTTCACTATAACCTTGGTTCCCTGTCTCCACGTTCTTTTTCTTCTCTGTACATTTCCGTCCTTCATATTCTTCCACTAGTCTGACTGGATACATGCCATCACACATATTACCATTACTCCATCTACGCATTCTACTCTCATGTGTTTCTCCCCATAAATCTCGACCTCTACCTCTTGGTCTGATATGCCTGCTCAACCTCTCGCTTTCCAGTTCATGCATCTCATCTTCCCATTCAACCAATGCTTCGAATTGAGTTGGTCTAGGTCTCGGTTCAAGCTTCATCATCTTGTCTCTCAAATTTCTCAGAATTGCCAAATCAAATGATCCTCCTTCTGGAAAAGCTAACACACCATCATCCTTGGTATACTGTACCCAATTCTCCAACCAAACATACGTATGGTAACCATATTTCGATATCATATAAGAAGCAGGTGTTTTTGGTGAAGGAAGTATTTTTCCCTCTCTCGTAACTACCTCTTTGTCTTTTACAAACATGTTCTTCAGCTTTTTAAACCATGAAGGTTTCTTCTTCTCTTCATCATAATAGTAGTATGACATTTCCAGTAAATTCTCCTGTTTTCAAAAGATTGCGTACTATTATATTGCTGTTTCTGCAACACCAACCTATCACAGCGCGGTTTGCACTAATGTACCAATTAGAACACGATACGTCACTATAGTGCTTAACCAATAGCTTTTGCTGCTTTTCGAGATGAACCAATCAGCTCCTACTCTGTCTTGGTCACGAGGACCAATCCCAGCGCGACACTTTTGATGTCACCAGCGCTCCGGCTCCTGCAGCGCCGACTGACCCTCCTTTACAGGGTTTTTTCAAGAAGCCGTATTTACAAGGTATTTTACAAAATCCATTAGTAACTTACACAAAACAATACCATTTGCCTGTTTCGCTAATAAAGTGATAGAATCTCTCAATCACACAAGTATTCTGTAACCGGAGTAGACGACGCTTATCTCCTCAGAATTTTTAGACTCGTCGATAAAGTAGCACTACCCTATTTTACCCTTCTATCGGGCAATAACGAACTTGTTTCTCCAGGAAAGCACATACAGAGATTTTTTTCACCTCCTTGGAGACAATCCCAGAGTTTCACCAGAACGCGTATTGCAATTTCATTTACACACGTTCATACAGAAATCCCTATTCATATACACATGAACTCTGTATCACCAGTAGACAGCGCGTACCTCTAGCCCACCACAGAATTCCTCTATTGTTAGTAAAGTAGACGCCACTCCTTTACCCTTCCATCAAGCTCGGGTTGAGTCCTACTATTCTCCCAGCAGTAAGTTTTAATCAGGATACACAATGATCCCTGTGCTTGAAGGCTAAGATTTCATAGACTAGCGCCTCAACCATATCCAGCATCCATGCCTTGAAAGGCGACCCAAATGAGTCTCCCTTTACAACTAAGGAGGTGGAGTACGCAATTAGTACTATCGTGCCCCAAAAAGCACCTGGGTTAGATGGCATTCCTGGGGACCTGATTCGCTCGGACAAGCTGAAATGGGGGAAGTTCATTCACTCTTTGCTCACTGCAATTGACAAAGGTGCTGCTATTCCCCAGTCCTGGAAAGGGGCCGAGGTAGTGCCGATTTTTAAAAAGGGCATGAAGGATGACCCCTCCAATTATCGGCCCATAAGCTTGTTAGACACAACCCAGAAGGTTATTGGTAAGGTGTTGTTGGAGAGAATAATACAATGGATCGAAGAAAATTAAATTCTCTCTGATCTCCAAGCAGGGTTCAGGGCTGGAACAGGCACAATTGAGCAAGCGTTTAGGTTAATGCTAATTTATTGGAAGGTGGTGGTCATAGGCAAGGGCAGTCTTTATCTCGCTTTTATCGACCTAAAGACTGCCTTTGACCTTGTGCCCAGGGAGACTCTTTGGGGAGTACTTGCCGACATGGGGCTACCTTCTTACATTCTCTCCATGCTGGTCAGGCTCCACGAAGACAATTTTGCCCAGATAAGATGGGGTACAGAGGGCGAAAAAACCAACAGAATCCCGGTAGAAAGAGGGGTCCGCCAGGGATGTGTTCTTGCTCCCACCCTTTTCTCGTTGTATGTTAATGGTGTGGTCGAGCACCTCTTGAAAGATCCCTCAGATGAACCATCCCTGGCGGGCGATCGAATACCTACCCTCCTATTTGCGGACGATACGCTCCTGTTGTCCAAATCTCCCATGGGCTTGCAAAAACTCCTCGATAACTTCCAGATTTTTTGCTCGGAGTGGGGTGAAGTACCGAAATTTCCCCAGCCCCCAAGGATTATACTTACAATTACCAATATCATTCATCAATAACCAGTCGATTGGCAGTGTAGAAAGTTCAAGCGTTTATTAGCAAAATAATACTCTGCCAGAGGAGCTCCCAGCGACCTCACACCCCGAGGACCGCAGAGAGACTGCTGGCACATTGTCAGCTCAACACATATATACTATCACAATTTGCAACCGTTACCTAAGATGGAAAAGTACAAGTTGGTAGAGGTTGGTGCAGAAGGAAAGACCATGTATGGGAGACAAAGTTTCTATCTGAGCTCAGTATAGCAAGGTCACGCTGGTCGACTCCCTTCTGGTGGTTTCGGTGAGAGTCCGCGCAGCGCTTGCAAGAATGTGCTTATCTGGCCGGCCCCCTCCTACAACCTTGACGGGCCCAAAAGCAGAAGCAGCTGTTCGCTACATATGTTAAGCTATTTCTCATGAGAACAAGGAGACGTGAAAATGCAGAGCCATGGAGGTCGACAAACAGCATAACGGGTTGACTAATTAAAATGGCGCCCGTCCTGCTGACCGACGCTAACCTATTTACAAGGAGGGGTTAAAGTATGATTTGCAAAGAAAATGGCAGAGTGTAACTGAAAAGGTGTCTTATGCCATAGGGACGTACATAGCACGTTAATTAGTTGCATCACGCCGAATACTAAGAAACTACACTCTCTATCCCCGTGTAAGGCCTAATTCAATTCCTGTCCCTCAAACCCTACTTTTAGCGTGATGAAGCTAATAACAGAGGACACTAATCGTCGAAGAGATCTTCGTCGATTGTCATGAGTTCGTGGACCTCTTGCTGGAGCATCTGAGCTTTGGTAGGGGTCGCAGAAGGGGTGACAGCCGCGGTTAATCTAGAGGCACAATATGAGCAGCACGCAGGACCGCACTGCAGACAGAGACAGCAGATAAAAAGGATGCCTGCCGCTCCACCCAAAATCAGTAATACCTTCCAACCCCAAGTACATAGAAGACCCCAGAACCACCCTGACAGGGACCAGGATCCATTTTCTACATGCATCTCTGCTGCTATGCGATGGAGCTTCTGAATGGCCAAATGAACCGTGGGGGCGGAGTCTGGAATGTAAACACAGCAAGAGCTGCCGATCACCCGGCATGCACCACCGCGATCAGCTAAGATAACGTCCAAAACCATACGGTTTTGGAGCGCAACAAGTCTGGTCGCCTGAAGCTCAACCGTACTATTGGCCATGATATCAGTAGTGATGTTAATGACATTTTCTACTATTCTGGACAACCTTCTTATTTCCCTGCTATTAAAGATCGGTCCCCAGAACGGGACCAAGCCTTTGCTAAAATCCGTGAACTGCTCCGAGGAGGTGTCGGTCTGATCAACTTCTGTTGCTATGAGCTGCCTACGTTGCCTATTGGGTACTGCTCTTGTTGAGTGTAGCTGGTGTGCTCTATGATAGTCAGACGGTGCTATGTATACAGGCGGGTACAGGAAGGACAGATAGCAGTGCCCAGCCCAACCACGGGGTAACCAAGTATAAGCATTTTCTCCGCATACGAAATACACATTGGGTGGCGTCAACAAAGGTGGACTGCTAAGTATCTTCATACGATAGGTATAATTACAAACACTATCACCAACCTGTACATGCCCCATCCCCTGCACACAGAAATCGGAGGAAGTATTTAAAATAGGAATGGGTACAATGCGTTCGCTTGTAACATTTCGATCAACAAAAAGCTGGAAATATTGGGTAGAATTAAATTGGTTAAAATCATAGAGTTCATCCTGCAACCATGTACTATTCCGAATCTCCATATACCTGTTCATACAAGCCTGAGGATCTAAAGATCCCCGTCCACCATTACCCTGTGGATCAAATCCCTGATGTTCCTCAATGTATGCTAAAATCATATTATAGTCTTTCTCGGTGTAAGTGTACTGCCTGTGATTTTCTATATAATGATTGTACATGGCGGAAAACATTTTGAACCAGGCTTCACAACTCCCTGGAGAGAGGTAGTGAGAGGAACAGATCATGATTGTGCACAACAGAAGGCAGAAGTCCACAAACCCAGCAGTCAGTGGTGTTGGTAGTGCTGTGTGTTTGGTGAAGCATTTCTAAAAATACATTTTTCGCATAGGTCTGGCGATGTCGTTCTTTGTGGGGCGCTAAGGTATACATAAAATGCTCAGGGGGAGCAACAGTCGACATCATCATTGATTGCATCGGATGCTTATATTCTAAGTATATGAAAACCCCCATAAAGATCGCTAAAATAACTGCAATTGTAACTACAAAAGCTATTTTCACACGCATGGTCCAAGTGGAAAACATTGGTTCATAAAAAGGCAAATACCTAGGAGCAAAAGGGCGTTCTTCCTCAAGTACAATATGACCAAAAGGGAACATTCCTCGCTAAAAGTCCAAAGTAACTAAGCTGGGCCAAAACAACCTTCCTGCCAGAGGGTTCTTCTCCCTGTGTCCTTCAAAGCCTCACAGTCAGACTTAATCAACGTACACATCCAACGACGTCCCACGATGCAGATCTTCCGATTTACTCAAACAACCTGGCCAGTGACAAGAACAGAGTCTTTCTTTCTGAACAGAGCAAAATATCAATGTTCCAGCTCTCAACGAGTTCAGTCCAGTGTCTCGCTCAGTACCACAGATTAGAATCTAGCAAGCCCTACTTTTATCCGAGTCTTTCCTTATCTCCTAACAGTGTCATCTGAGGTACTGTGATGTTTTCTTGGCCGCAGGTTGTAACGGACACGACCAGGCACTTCCTGATCAGAGAATAACAAAGGGGAAGGTGCAATACCTTCATCAGAACTGCTACCCACCAGATCAACATGGACAGGGCCAGGGGCGATTGCCGATTCTCCAGAGACTGCCCCGTCTGGCCCTATCTTTCCTTTATCCCCGATCTCACAAGCGTCGGAGAACTGTATCAAGGCAACAGCTCTCTCACCCTCTTGAGTCAGGATTCCTTCAGGGTGTCGCCGGTCATAAGGAAGTGGAAGAGGGATTCTTTTTAGGTGCGACACATGGATCCAGTGTCGTTTTCCATCCACCTTCACTGCCGTCCGTGTGACCAGGAGTACCTGATGTGGCTAAGACCATCTCGGAGCCAAGCTGGAGTCCCGATCGTATTTCTTAACCAGCACCCACTGGCTGGGTTCCAAGCGATGTCCGGGGCCCTCTGGCAGAGGTTGCAGTACAGACGCTACCTGCTGATGGATAGAACGAAGGTCTTTAGTCAAAGTATACAGTTAATCGATCAACATAGGATATTCAACATCAGTAAATGATCTTGGTCTAGGCACGCCCCACACATTGGCGGGTCACCCGAACACTATCTCATAGGGAGACAAGCCAGAGCGTGAATGAGGGGTGACTCGTAGGGACATAAGAGCTAATGGGAGGGTGTCAGGCCATTTTAAACCAGTGCTCTCTTGGATATTTGCCATCTTTAGTTTCAGTATTCCGTTATATTTCTCAACTAAACCTGCTGACTGGGGGTGTCTAGCTGCATGAAACTTTTGTTTTATCTGGAGCCCATTGCATATACCTTGCACAAGGGCCCCATGGAAATGCCTGCCGTTATCAGACCAGATCAAGCGAGGCAATCCAAAGCGTGGGATAAACTCCTTTATAAGGGCTTTTGCGGTGGCTAGGACAGTATTTTCTTTCGTAGGTTACGCCTCAACCCATTTGCTGAAGGCGCACACCACCACCAGTACATATTTCAAGTTATTGACGCGCTCCATATGGATATAGTCCATCTGGAGTACCTCAAATGGCAATGTCGGGGGTGCAAAATTCCCACTCAAAACAGGTTCTCCTTTACCCGGGTTATGTTGCAGACAAATCATGCAATATTGAACAAGACGTACAGCTGTTCTCTGTATATTGGGGTTATTCCACACTGGATCCAACAAGGCACAAATGCCTTTAGCTCAAACATGGGCTGGTCCATGGGCCATAGTGACAACAGCCTGTACCATAGCATTGGGCAACAACCATCGCTGCTTATCTGTCAGGTCCACCCAACAGTTATTCTCATCCAATCTTCCTACTACCTGTTCCCACCTTTCTAACTCTTCTGAAGTTGCTTCTTTCTGAATTTCTCGCACACTTTCAATAGTATTATCGAACACGTCGGATTCCCCCACCCACCTTGCAGAGGAGTTCACATACATAGAAGACATTATGGACTGAGCTGTTTGTTTTGCTACCTGATCCGCAAAAGCATTACCCTCTCCCACTTCATCCACCACTGTTTTATGTGCACTACATTTTACAATTGCTACTTTCTTGGGGAGAGTCAAAGCGGCCAGTAATCGTAACACTAAGGGTCCGTTCTGTATCTTCTGACCATGTGAGGTGAGAAACCCTCGCTCCCTCCATAACCTCCCAAAACTATGGGCCACGCCAAAGGCATACTGGCTGTCCGTGATTATGTTAACCTCTAATCCCTCACTTAACTCGCAGGCTCGTAGTAAAGCCATCAACTCAGCAGCTTGGGCTGATCGATGGGGTATTCGGAATGTTTCAACTACTGTTTTTAGAGTGGTAATTGCATATGCAGCTGTCGTTGTGCCATCTGCTCATTTGAAACAAGAACCGTCCACATACACCTCCCCTTGGGGGTCAGATAAGGGAACGTCTGTGAGATCGATTCTTCCCTTTGTTTCCTCTTCGGTCCTGAAAATACAATCATGGACATCATTCGCTTGCTCCCCCGAAGGGAGGGGTAACAGTGTAGCCGGATTCAATGTGGCACAACGCGTAATGGTTACATGTGGGGCAAACAAGGTCAATTCATAACCCGTGAGGCACGCACTTGTCAGGTGCTGTGTCTTGGTTTTATTTAATAATGCATCCACAGCATGTGGTACCATCACGGTCAAATTAGAATTCAGAACAAGCCCTTCTGATTGCCAGATGGCCGCTGCCACAGCCGCAGTGGCCCTCAGGCAACTGGGAAGTGCTCTGGCCACGTTATCCAATGTGGCCGAAAAATAAGCACACGGTCTTTGCTTACCACCAAAACCCTGTGTCAACACTGAAAGCGAGCAACCGTCGACCTCGTGCACATATAGTACAAAAGGTTTACGGTAATCAGGAGTGCCAAGGACAGGAGCAGAACACAGATCAGATTTCAGAGAAGCAAAGGCAGACTGACATTCATCAGTCCAAGGGAGGGGTTCATGCACATCTTTAGTGGTTAAGTGTAGCAAAGGTTTAGCAAGGAGAGAAAAATTAGGGATCCATTGACGACAATAAGAGGTAATGCCAAGAAAAGCACAGACTTCACATTGAGTACAAGGCACAGGCATGTTAGAAATGGTAGTAATTCGTTCAGGTGATAAACGCCTACCCTCCTTCGATAGTAAGTGACCTAAGTAGCTCACTTCCTGTCGACAATATTGGAATTTAGACAAGGAAACTTTATTACCTCTGTCTGCCAGATGGTGCAACAATTTAACCGTGGCTTCTTTACAACCCTCCTCAGTGTCAGACGCTATCAATAAATCATCCACGTATTGCAAGAGCGCGCTACCATCTAGCAAGGACAGGTCATCCAAGACCGCCTTAAGGGCTTGGCTAGAGATGCTGGGACTTTCGGTATAACCTTGAAGAGCGCGACAGAATCTGAAGCTTCGACTAGATAATGAGAAGCCGAAGATCTGCCTGCTATCAGGATGGATAGGGATGCTAAAGAAAGCGTTCTTCAAATCGATCACAGAGAAATACTTAGCTATGGGAGGTATCATAGTGGGGATGGTAGTGATGTCAGACACCACTGGGAATTGGGGCACCACTATCTTATTAACTTCTCGTAAGTCAATCACAAAACGATATGCATCAACATTATCAGATGTCCCTGTCTCAGGAGCTCTTTTCAAAATAGGCAGGATAGGGCTATTACAAATGTTCGATGCCGTCTCTTCCACTACCCCTTTGTGGAAAAGTAAATTTTGCCATGTTCTGTGTCCCTACGCGTCCTCCATCATATGTTATATGTGCATGATTAATATGCATATGTTATTCCCCATGTTCGATTAAAGACGCAATTATAGTTGTGTCCACCTTTAGTATGTCAGTTTCCAGTTCTCGTGAATACTACGAATATCAGGCCTATGTAAAGCTACGTTGCCACGTTTCTCAGTGTGCACGTTATTCCATTGTAAAATCTCCGTTTCTAGGCCTCAGAAGGGCCCGGACACCAGATTCAGCTCCTGTCTCCTGAAGCCTCGCTGAGGAGCGATACAGCCCCCACCTGTATCCTCGACCCTTCACTTACTTCCTGCCTCACAGTGCCCGGTTCAGCCTGGCTCTGCCTCTGAGTCTGCCAAGAGTATGTTATGATTCGAGTTATCAGTACAGCCCTCCTTCTCTGCTTTCCTAAAGCTACTGAATCGCATCAATAGTTTCCGTCATTGTCTAGCCTCTACGTCTCTATGTAAGAGAAATACTGCATTTAATGGTCATTTAATATTCTTCATCACGCACTACATGTAGGATAATGCATGCTCCAGTCTTAGAGTCTGTTCGCCTTTACCCCGATAACATTTGGATTCTATCAACATGTTCTCTAAACATCAGATACTAGATACTGCTTAGGTACATGTCGCCCTGACTCTCCAGACTTCAGTCTCTGCTCCTAGCACAGAGTTCGTAGCCCCCAGCTTCTCCTAGTAACACGTCATTGCCAGTTTGCGCGCACCATCAGGTTAGAGGTCCCGGCTCCTTAGGTAGCCCCCTCCATGGTTTCCACCCCATTCATGACATATTCTGTTACGTTTGCATCACATGTCTATGTATACGCCCTGTTACACCTCTTTTTCACCCTTATCTTTCGCGACTGCTACGCGTCATGCCTATTGCTCCACCCACTGCTACGCCTATTGCAATGTAATGCTATGTGTTTGCGTTATGTATATATGCTCATGTATCTGTTATTAAAAACCACGCTAGCCTTCTTGTCCAGATCCTGACCCCGGCAGCGCTGCCAGGGCTTGCCATCCTATTCCTGTGCAGGTTGTCCTGTTCCTGTCCTTATGCTGTATTAAACCTGCAAACTCCTACTACCTCGAATCTTGACTCTTATTTATTGAGCTATCTGTTATTCATTTATGCATTCAAAAAGAGAGGTATTATTTATTTATTTACCACATAATGGCGCCCGAACAGGGACTTGCCCTTTCCCCACGCGCCGGTGAAGCCACGCCGGCCCCCTGACCCTCTGCAGCCGTGACGGAACCATACCGTGCACGTGCAGATATTTCTGCTTCAAGTATCCCTCAGGCCCACGGAGGAGACGGAGGAGGCGGTCCAGCATCCAGACGAGGCGGTGGAGGAACGCGGCGAGTCCCGACCAGAGCCCAAGCCGAGAGTCCAAGGTCCGAGGTATCCGGAGGTCCACCCGTAACTGAAGTCCGAAGTTCGTCGTCCGTCGTCGTAGCAGTCCAGTCCAGTCCGAGGCCTTCCGTTCTTGCTGCCCGGTGAGTACCGTTACTGGGGTAGTATCTAGACAGGGTCAATTTAATTGACTCTGGTCCGTGGGTTGGTGGTACACAGACCCACAAACGAAGTGTCCACTTCGGTGGATACGGGTCCTGACGTGTCTCTGTATGAGACCGGTAAGTTTCGTACTGTTTCAGCAGTGCATCTAGTTTCTGTTCTAGTCAGTTCTGTTCTCGAGAAAATTCAGGTATTCTGTGTTCCGTATTCCAGGTTGTATTCTGTTCGAACTGTTATTCTAAATGTTCTTCATGTATTTTGATGTTGTGGTATGAGTGTGAAGTAGTTATCGTGTTTATTGTGTAATTACGTATTGTGTCTCAGTTACAGTTCAGTCATGCCCTTGTTTTCTAAGTTACGTCAGTTAAAAACTAGAAAGGGTCTGCTGGAAGCAGCAGTTCCTGTCCCGCCTAGGGACAGTCCAGGTCATTTTATGTATCAGAAGCATGGCATAAGCGCCATATTGTATCTAGATTTATGGGTAGAGTATACCAAACAGTTAGAAGAAAAGTATAGATGGCCTGTATCAGGCACATGGGATGCCGAGTGCATCATGAGAGTAGAAGAAACATTATGGAAAAAGAAAGCCAGACAGTCACAGAAAGATGCCATTGAGTTGTGGCGCAAAGAATCTCATAAAAGAACCGAAAAAGAAATCAGAAAGTCAGAATTAAGTAGAGAATCCTTGGAACGAGCCCAAGAAAGGGAATTAATCGAGATTGGTGAACGAGTTAAAACCGAACAGTCAGACAGACAGAGGCATGCTCTTATTAAGGGTATGTATCCTCTTCTTGCCGAGGGCCTGCCAAAAGCGACCCCGGAGGCATCCAGTAACTTTCCGCCACCATTAGTTCCGACCAAGCTACGTCACAAACAGACCGCAGCTGATATTTTCATTTCGTCCTATTTGGACGACACAGTCCCAGAATATGCAAATCCTGTTCGCGCTCCGCCAGTCCCTGTAAATCAGGCACTCCCCGTTTCTCCAGACACCGGGGTACACCTTGCAGTACCTGCTACGGTCCCCCAGGTCCAGCCCGCCATACAAGTCCAGTCTGCATTTCCATTTCCCACTCTGCCAGGACGAAGAGCATCAGTAGACGATTCTAGTTTAGGGGCCGCAGGGGGAGGTCCTCCTCAGACCCCGCCGCCACACAAGCGTTTAACGTTAGTCGAATTACATGCTCAAGCGTCACAGCGTACGCCCAGACATCAGTCTGTAGCAGAAATAAGAAAAGCCCTTAATGAATGCGGCTATGATCCAGTCCCAGGCGAGGATAATATGGTTTTATATTCATTACGCGTAAGAAAGGTGACCGAGTATCTAGTCACCCTACCAGATATGAAAGAAGATCTAGACAGAATATATCGTTTCATCCGTACAGGGGATGATCCAGAAAGCATTGGCGAAGTCATGTCTCAAAGGAAAGCCGAGATCCAGCTCATGATACTAAAGTTTTTGATTAATTGTTTAATAAGAGAACAAGATTACCCGTCCAAAGATCAAGCCGAAATGAGAACCCTGACAAAGTGGAGTGATAATATAGCCGAGGGTAAGCACAGAACCATCAGTGCTATGGAAAGTATGTACAAGAAAATCCGTAAAGAAATAATAAAGTTACACGAGCAGCGTAAAGCAGCACAAGTAAGCGAGAAAGAAAGTAACTCTGATACTGAAGAGGTAGACGACGAGAATCCCGCCAGAATAGCGTATGTAGGAAAATCTAGATTCCCAGATCGCCATTTACGCCTAGAACACAAGTCAACTTTCCATCATCCAGCACCAGAACAAGGTTCTCTAGAACAAGTGTTTCAAGCTACCGATCACATTCTGAAAGCACGAATCGGTTATAGCGAGTTAAGTACTATGCATGAACAAGAACTAGCCCGATCAGCAGTCCGATGGACTACTGATTCTACCACTTTTCCAGACGAAATAGTGGCACAAATGTTTCTGAAAATGCCCCCAGCCGAGCAACGACTGGCGGGTATGTATATGATTCAGCACCTCATTACATTGTATGAGGGTCAGCACTCTGATCCAGGCCCGTTACATGATATCCTGAACGAGTTACTCCAGTATAGATGGAAAGGTCTAGGTACCGATTTAATTAGTGTCATTCTAGAACAGCATCACAAATATAGAACGTTTTTGAACCCGCATTTTGTTCATGTCTCACCCCCAGAAAGTAAACCATTTTACATGGAGAGACAGAATCCGTTACGAGAAGTCCACCCAGTTAGAGGAACGGGTGGCGAACTAGAACAAGTGTTTGTTTACACCCCGATCACAAAGATGGAACTCTTAGAGATGAAAAAATTAATTCCCTGTCATGATAAAGATCCAGCAGGGTTCCATCGAGAATTAAAAGACATGCTCCGTATGGGAGAATGCACGTATCCAGATATAATTAAAATGTTAAAGGTTCTGCTGCCCGCAGGGGTGTATGAAAAGCTCAAGGAAAAAGAATGGGAGGTGGGAGAGAAAAAGATCGATTGGGCAGTTCTAGAAGCTGAAGATAAGGCACGAGTACCAGGTACCGGTCTTGGAGCGAAATGTAAAGAATTACCTGAATTATTGATTCAAGTTTTACCCAGATTGTTAACAACGAAAAAGGAAGACTGGGATGCAATCTCAGCCTGTAAACAGAAACAAGACGAAGACATTAGTGATTTTTATTCTAGATTTGAGAAATGTTTTAGCATCAACAGTGGCCTCAAGACAAGTAGTGAGTCATACCCTCACCTTTTTGTTACTAAATTAGTCGAGAATTCAAGTCCACAAATTAAAAATCGAGTTTTGAAAGTCGAAAGTACCTGGCAAGCTAATACCCCATCCCAGATGTTACAGATGCTCCAATACCACCAGAATAGAATCAGGGAAGAACAAGAACACGAGAGAAAACGTATGAAAGACACGAAAATGAAAGTACTAGTTGCACAATCTATTCCACAAGACAGCCAGAAGAGGGGTCCGAATCAAGCCAGTCATCCTGCAGCTCCCGTTAAAGGGAACTGCAATTATTGTAAACAGCCAGGTCATTTTATAAACGAGTGTGCAGTTCTGAAACACAACATAGCTACTGGTAAGACTAAAGAAAGACCACGTCCGCCTAGACAAGAACAAGTTTCACAGATTCCTCAGCCACAGAATGCACCACAGACAGTTACAGCACCGCAGCCCATCGCTGCAACACAGCATGTTACACAGCAGATGTACCAGTATGCACAGTCCGAGTATCCAGAGTATCAACCGTATTCATGAAACAGCCTAGAGAGGGAGGTAGGCTTGCCTCTCATCGAGATACCTGTAGATCAAGAAGGTCCCTATGTTCACAGTCAAGTATTAGGGAAAGACAGAAAGTTTTTGATTGATACAGGGGCAAGTAGGACCACAATTAGCCACGCCGAAGTTCCAGGGGCTCCGCTCTCAGGCTCAAGAAATGTTTCCCTTGGATTTTCAGGAAAACCCATTGTAAATGAAATATCAAAGCCAGTTACTCTAGAAGTAGGTCCATTGTCTCGTACTACTGATCTGTTACTTACTAAGTCATGTGCAGAAAATCTATTAGGTATTAAAACACTGAAAGAGTTAGGTGCAGTTATATGCTGTTCCCCAGAGGGAATACGTCTGTTCTTGCGTGACTTCAAGGGTCACTATGTATTGCGAGATTTTGATCCCAGATTGTCTAATGTTCCGCAGCATTTATGGGCGCAAGGTCCAACTGATGTAGGTTACATGCAAATCACACCCCATCGTGTGACTCTCAAGCCAGGTGTAGTGTTACCACGAATCAGACAGTACAGATTGCCACCTGAGGCTGTAGCAGCCTTATCCAAAATTATTGACGAGCTCATGGCTCAAGGAGTAGTTGTAGAAACTGACTCCAATGTATGCAATTCTCCGATCATTCCAGTCATGAAACGTACTGATCCAAATGCACCCCCAGTATATCGATTAGTGATTGATCTCCGAGAACTTAATAAATGTATTATTCCCCAGTACCCAGTGGTCCCAGATATCTCTTCCCTATTAACAGCCATTGATTCCGAAGCCATGTTCTTTACTGTAATCGACCTCAAGAACGCGTTTTTCAGTGTTCCCATTCATCCAGACAGCCAGTTTCTTTTCGGATTCTGTTTAAATGGAAGGAGCTATATGTTCACACGAGCTCCTCAAGGTTTCACAGAAAGCCCTAGTATTTACAGTCAAGCACTTAAGAGACAACTTGATAATGTTCACATGCCAACTGACACTGCCCTGCTCCAGTATGTCGATGATCTATTGATCACAGCCCGTTCTGAATGTGCTTGCGAGCGAGCATCCCTTACAGTTCTGTATTTCCTAGCCGAGATGGGGCACAAGGTGTCCCCTTCTAAGCTTCAATTCTGTGTCCAGCAAGTGGTCTACTTAGGACACTTACTGTCCAAGAGGGGTAGGCAGTTGACACCTGACCGTATCCAGTTAATAGCGAGTCTTCCTCAGCCCAAGACCCAGAAGGAGGTACGTGCTTTTATCGGCCTTACTTCTTATTGCCGACAATGGATTCCTCAGTATGCATTTCTAGCCAAGCCACTGATACAGTTAACGACACAGGAGGCAGCCGTACCGACTGTCCTCCCTTGGACGTCTGAACATACATTTAGCTTCAATGAGTTAAAGAAAGTTTTATGCCAAGCTCCAGTTCTAGCTACACCAAACTACAGTAAGCCTTTTACACTTTTCGTCACAGAACGCGAAGGTACGGCCTTATCTGTCCTCACACAAGATCAAGCAGGACAGTACAAGCCTTGTGCTTATTTTTCGAGCACATTAGATCCTGTAGCCCAGGCTCTGCCTGCGTGCCTCAAGTCAGTTGCAGCCACAGCACTAGCTATCAGACAAAGTGATTCCATAGTATTAGGACACTCCCTGACAGTACAAGTCCCACACTCCGTGGAAGTTCTTTTAAACCGAACACAGACTCAGCACTTGACAATTGCACGTTTAACAGGTTATGAATTGACACTGTTTCAGCCACATATAGAAATCAGACGCTGCAACGTTTTAAATCCTGCTACACTGTTACCGTCAGTTACTTCGAATTCTGACACACATGACTGTGTGGAAGTAGTTAACATCACGACCAAGCCAAGACAAGATCTGACAGATATTCCATTACCAGATCCCGACCTGACACTTTATGTGGATGGTTCATGTATGAGAACAAGTACAGGAGAACTAGTCGCCGCGTATGCAGTGACCACTGACACTGAAGTTATTGAGACACACCGTATTGACACCCTGTCCGCTCAAGCAGCAGAGCTAGTTGCTCTGACACAAGCCTGCATACACGCCAAGAACCGGAAAGTTAATGTTTACACAGATTCACGCTACGCATTTGGAGTCGTACACGACTTTGGAGTGCTCTGGCAGGAGAGAGGTTTCATGACTTCTCATGGAACCAAGATTCAGCATGGCCTCCTTATTCAAGCTCTGTTAGATGCAATACATTTACCGACATCCATTGCTATCATGAAATGCAAAGCACATACGAAAGTTACTGACATTATTTCCCAGGGTAATGATCTAGCAGATCGCACAGCCAAGCTTACAGCTCAGACTCCAGACATTCCAGCTAACATGACACACACTCCAGATCCGACTACATGTATGACAGTTAAGGACCCTACTCAAGATGTCATAGATATCCAGTTACATGCTACTTCCGAAGAAATCAAGAAATGGTCCGAACAAGGAGGGGTCCAGACAGATCAAGGATGGTTAACGAAAGGAAAAGCCACTTGGTTTCTCCCCGACTCTATGGTTCAAGTCATTATCAATACTGCACATAGTCCAGCACATTTAGGAGAAAAAGCTATGTTAGACAGTATCCAGAACATTTGGTTCAACAAGCATTTACGAGCTGCAGCCAAGCAGAAAGTCCGTACCTGTATGATATGTTGTCAGTTTAATCCAGGTAAAAGTGTCCCGGTGGAACAAGGGGGATTCCAACCTCCTGACCACCCTTTTGAAGTCCTCCAGATGGATTATATTCAGATGGAGCGATGTCGAGGTTTCAAGTATGTCCTCGTAGTTGTATGCGCTTTGTCCAGGTGGACAGAAGCATATCCAGTCCCAGATTACACAGCCGCGACCACTGCCAAGCAGTTGGTTCGTGAGTTCTTCCCTCGTTATGGACTCCCTAGGGTCGTATATTCTGATAACGGCCAGCCATTCTCCTCAGAGTTAATGAAGCATGTTTCCCTTTTGTTAGGGTACCAGTGGAAGTTCCATTGTGTACGCCACCCTGAAGCAGCAGGTCTCGTAGAGAGACATAACCAGACCCTGAAAATCCGCATCGCCAAAGTATGTAAAGAGAAAGGTGTGGACTGGCTAGTAGCTCTGCCAGTCGCTTTGTTCTATATGCGCATGGTCGCACATTCCAGATCAGGTCTGTCCCCGTATGAGGTCGTTTTCGGCCGCCCCCCTAACATGTGGGGTACACCCAGACCCCGAAGTATTACCGATGTTTCAAGTAATATGCTGACAGATTACCTAGCTTCCTTGATGTCTGCCCTCAACTCTTGTCGTTCACAGGTTGCCGCCGCATTTCCAGACAATACCGAGGTGGCACCGCATGAAATCGTTCCAGGATCCATGGTCCTGGTGCGAAATTTTGACCGCTCAAGTCCGCTAGAGCCTCGCTGGAAGGAGCCCCGACAGGTCCTCCTCGCCACCCGTACAGCCGTGAAGTTGGAGGGACGCAAAGGCTGGGTGCATCTTTCACATATAAAGAAGTTTTATGGACTGAAACCGGTCTCAAAGAACATTTCCCAGGATTTGAAGGATTACCAAAGTACTATTCTCAAGGACTGTCCCGCAAAGAACAATGATACTGCACCCTCCCTGTTAGAGAAAACTCCGCAGCAGGAGTATAAGTTGAAACTCCGGTCTAGTAAAATAAGTCAGCCAGTTTGATTGTCTAAGTCCTCCCCTAGGTGAAACGGTTAGACTGTTTCTGACATGTATAAAATAGACCCCCATAGTGAGAGAGTTAGTCAAAACTCAATCCGATGTATCGTTTTTCTATGTTTCATATTATTCCTCAGTATTATGATTTCCTGCACCAGTTATGCATTTTACCTGTATTTTCCAGTTTCTCATGTAAATAAGTCTGCTAATGTTACGGTGGAGCACACGTTTAGTGATCTGCCTCCTCATGAACTCTCTTACCGCCTCGCTATGCGTAATAATTCTTTCATCCGCATGTTACATTATTCACACCAGACCAGCAATGCCACTAATTGTTGGGTGTGTGGTCGACTCCCCCCTTTTCAGACACCGAAGGGAGTTCTGCCACTCTTTCCTTATCCTTTTTCACATAATGGTTCGTGTGGAGCATGGTCCACGTTAACGTCATCCTCAACAGATATGTCTTTTCTTAACAGTACATGTTTTCCAGACAAGCAAGGTCTCCCCCACAGAACCGGGTTAGATCTAGAAAATGAAGTGTATAATTTAGGTAATTATTCTTCGAATTTCATGGTCCTGAATGTTCAGTCTGATACTACTCCAGACTTACCTGCAATTTCAGTACTACCAGTCAAAGGCGAATTATGTGTCCGAAATAATGGTTCCGTACATGTAGGACATAGTGATTGTACTACTATTGTCAAGTATAGTGACAGTGGGAAATCTATTTTCAAAGCTTCACGTCATTCTTATTTTATTTGTGGTCAGACCGCATATGTTCGTCTGCCCCTCGATTGGGAGGGAACCTGTTACATTGCCTTCCTACTGCCACCGGTTTTTCTAGCCCCACCCGACTACCATAGGAATTCCCACCTAGTACATACTAGACACAAGAGAAACCTCCCGATTGTCGATTATACTGAAACTGCTCTAGAACAATATATAGATATCAATAAAGGTGTCTTCCCTTATTTAGGTACAGTTGTGAATAGTAAACTGATACGTAGGTTAACCAGAACCCTTGAAGCAGTAGTAATTGAGACTACTTCTGCTCTAAGTAATTTAACCGAAGAACAATCCTTTATGAGAATTGTCGTGCTCCAGAATCGTCTCGTCCTTGACGTCATATTGGCCGATAGGGGCGGGGCCTGTAGAGTCATTGGATCTAGTTGCTGCATTTTCATTCCAAATAACGCGCCGTCTGTTTATTCAGCTATAACCAGACTTCATAAAATTGCCCATCTGTTACACCAAGATCCAGGCACCTGGACATGGTCCGGTTGGTTCTGGAATATAGTTTCCGCCTGGGGATGGAAAGTCTTGTCCTTTCTAGGTATTGCAGTAGCGATCATATTCAGCTGCTGCCTCTGTATACAATGTGGCCCTGCGATTTGCGGCATCTGTGCTACCTCTTGTATTCCTAGTCCCAAGCCCCGTTCTAAAACCCGTTCCAAGAAAATTCGAGACGAGCAAATGATACTGTATGAAATGATAGATGGTATCATGAATATTGATGTTTCCTGAAGGAAACGTAGTGACAAGGAGGGAATGTGGAAAAGTAAATTTTGCCATGTTCTGTGTCCCTACGCGTCCTCCATCATATGTTATATGTGCATGATTAATATGCATATGTTATTCCCCATGTTCGATTAAAGACGCAATTATAGTTGTGTCCACCTTTAGTATGTCAGTTTCCAGTTCTCGTGAATACTACGAATATCAGGCCTATGTAAAGCTACGTTGCCACGTTTCTCAGTGTGCACGTTATTCCATTGTAAAATCTCCGTTTCTAGGCCTCAGAAGGGCCCGGACACCAGATTCAGCTCCTGTCTCCTGAAGCCTCGCTGAGGAGCGATACAGCCCCCACCTGTATCCTCGACCCTTCACTTACTTCCTGCCTCACAGTGCCCGGTTCAGCCTGGCTCTGCCTCTGAGTCTGCCAAGAGTATGTTATGATTCGAGTTATCAGTACAGCCCTCCTTCTCTGCATTCCTAAAGCTACTGAATCGTATCAATAGTTTCCGTCATTGTCTAGCCTCTACGTCTCTATGTAAGAGAAATACTGCATTTAATGGTCATTTAATATTCTTCATCACGCACTACATGTAGGATAATGCATGCTCCAGTCTTAGAGTCTGTTCGCCTTTACCCCGATAACATTTGGATTCTATCAACATGTTCTCTAAACATCAGATACTAGATACTGCTTAGGTACATGTCGCCCTGACTCTCCAGACTTCAGTCTCTGCTCCTAGCACAGAGTTCGTAGCCCCCAGCTTCTCCTAGTAACACGTCATTGCCAGTTTGCGCGCACCATCAGGTTAGAGGTCCCGGCTCCTTAGGTAGCCCCCTCCATGGTTTCCACCCCATTCATGACATATTCTGTTACGTTTGCATCACATGTCTATGTATACGCCCTGTTACACCTCTTTTTCACCCTTATCTTTCGCGACTGCTACGCGTCATGCCTATTGCTCCACCCACTGCTACGCCTAATGCAATGTAATGCTATGTGTTTGCGTTATGTATATATGCTCATGTATCTGTTATTAAAAACCACGCTAGCCTTCTTGTCCAGATCCTGACCCCGGCAGCGCTGCCAGGGCTTGCCATCCTATTCCTGTGCAGGTTGTCCTGTTCCTGTCCTTATGCTGTATTAAACCTGCAAACTCCTACTACCTCGAATCTTGACTCTTATTTATTGAGCTATCTGTTATTCATTTATGCATTCAAAAAGAGAGGTATTATTTATTTATTTACCACACCTTTATCAATCAAATCCTGTATTGTAGAAAGCAAGGCTCGCTCTCCCGCTGGGGAGATCTTATATTGGGGTATGTGAGGCAACCTAGGACCGGGCTTTAATGTAATGCGGACAGGAGGGATATCCAATTTCCCGACATCCGCATCTCCTGTTGCCCACAAACTGGGCGGTATGCTCGCAAATTCAGGCGGCAATGGGTCATTTTTAGAAAAACATTGCTTTGTGCCTCCATCGGGATTTTGAATCGTCAAATAAACACCATCGGGAGAGCAATGTATTTTAGCGTTCAATCGTTTTAGCATATCAAAACCCAAAAGATTCTCCCCACAGCTGGAAGTTAAAAGAAAGGAAGAGTCCATAGTAAACGGACCAATCGTAAAGGGAAGAGGCTGAGAGATGGGGCTTATTACGGGAACTCCTGAAAATCCCACTGAGACGTTATTTTGCCCAGACAGAGCGGCCCCTGGGACCAGCGAGCGAGCAACCGAACTATTCATGGCTCCTGTGTCAATTAAGAACTTGTCGGTGATCCCCATCAACTCCCCCGTCACATAGGGTCCTTGTTCATTGACCGGTATCGACACTTGGCCCCCACTCTGTCCTTGGCTGTCCTATACATCTCCGAATCTGTCCTGATCTTCGTAACCATAATCTTCATTGTAGTATTGCCTACCTTGGGGTCTATCGAAATGATTTCGCCCGTGATCTCCCATCTCTGCTGCCTCTCTGTGCATATCGCCACGGTCCGGGCCGCCTCGTCCTCGACCCCTTCCTCGGACAGCTCCGTTCTGTGCTAACAGCAGCAGGCACTGATCTCTCCAATGACCCTCCTCTCGGCAATATGCGCACTGATTGGGTCCCCATCTGGAGGTCTGACCCCCTCCTCCTCCTCCTCTGGAGACCGGCCCGCTGGACACAGGCCCTCTGGCGCCTCTCCATGTCCCTCGACCCCTCATGACTTGCTGTAACAGTACTCTAGTTTTAGGATCCTTAGCTTTCTTTTCAACTTTATCCTTACTCTCATTTTCCCTGTGTTCGTAATACTGAGCCATGCTTAATATGATAGAAGGGGAGGACGTAGTCCACGTACTTTCAGCAGCTTGCAGTCGGGCTGAAATCTCAGGAATCAGATTTGTTACAAATCTATTTACAAACAATCGTATTCCCCCCTCGCTAGCGAGGTCCTGACCACTAAAATCGATGAAAGTTCCCTCGAATCTGGTAAAGAAATCGGAGACGCTTTCATCTTTCTTTTGTCTGCAAGCAGTCAGTTTATCCCAATCTACCTTTCGTGGAGGAATCAAGGTCTGCATATAGGCTATAATTTTTGCTGGTAACGCAATTATCTCAGCCCTCGGCTTATCCCCCGGCTTACGGACTTGATCCCATACCTTAAGCTCCTCCCAGGTACCCCCCAACTCGGCCGCGTGGGGAGCATCATGGACTTGCCGCCATATATCTACAGGAACCAATAATCCAAAAAACAGCTCAATATCTGCTAGAGTCATGACAGCGGAAGACTCTGCCTCCGTTAATTCCTTATAATAGGCAGTGGGATTCTTACGGGGGTCCGGAAGTTGGGCTTTTAAAGCCAACACTTCACTTCTTTTCCATGGCATATACACCCATTGTTCCTGAAACCTGGCTTCTACCCTGTCCCGTGTTATTATATTTTGATCGTTGCGCAGCTCAGTTATCTCGGGGTGATAAATGGGATGCACTTCCCTCATGAGGTGTTGAGAACCCAACTCAGGGAACCGTGAAAGTAGTCTGCCTCGATAACCCACCAGAGTGTCAACATTCTTATATACTTCTTCTGGGCCTAACTCGAATCTATGGGCGCGGTCCTTGATGTCATACAGAATCTTTGGGGCCAATCCGGTTTCCCCAAAACTCTGTTCCCAGATTTCAATAAGAAATCGGGACATGTGTCGCAGGGCCGTCTGTTGCATCACCGGCTCAAAATCTTATATAGTTCTCCATATGTCAGTCAAAGTGTATATATCCCTGGACATCCATCTGACTGCTTGGTCAGCTATTGCTTCTTTTTCTCCATAGCCTACAGACCCTCTCGTAAATAGTCATCTAAAGCGTGAGCCCTCTGGATCCCCAATCGGAGCTCGACTCCTGCACTCGGGGGTCATGCTAGCTGACTGGGAAGTCCCTACGGGGCTAGGCATTGTTAATATCATTGGGGAGACACCTGCCGCCCCAAGGGGGTGGTGTGTGTCAGGGATCAGGGTGGCTAAGTTCCTAGCAGGGGAAGCAACAGTGCCCGGCATATCTGTGGGAGCTCGGGGCGGGGCTCCCCCTTGAGCCGGCGCTCCAGGGGCTGTGGGTGCCGAGAGAGGCACCGCTGGATATATACGCTGTGGAGCATATGGCGGAGGGGGGCGAACGTCCAACAGATCTTCTATCTCATCTTCGGCTTCCTTTCGGACAACATAACTCTTATCTACCTCCAGCCGAAATTGTCTCTCCAGGTACTCGATGTTCTGCTCGGTCTGGTTCTTGTCATGCTCAATTGCCTTCTGAGTAATGGTCCGCCCCTGCTTCATTTTTACTAATTTCTCGGCCCTTATTCTCCTACGGGTGGCCTCTTTCTGCCATGTCCTCAGGGTATCGAACATGGACTGTCTGCTGCGTTTCGCGAACAGACGTTCCTGCAAATAGTTGATTTTTTTCTCATCGAAGGACCCTGTTAAGGGCCACTGCAATTCTACATTATCCTTGGTGCACTTGTGCCATAGACGATTAAATACCAAAGGTCCAATCCCGTGCTTACAGTATAAGTCATCACTGGGAGTGCCTTCCGGAGGGGCTGGCTGACTTTCATCTAATCTAGTACTATTTCTGCTGGTACAGCCAAAACATAGTTTACTGAAGCACGGCATTGCTTTGCTACGTTCTAGCGGTAGCTGTGGAAGGAACAGGCAAGTTATTGTTCACGATACTCTCACATACACATGGCCATGTCTAATTATTCACTCAATCACTCATTCATACCCCAAAAGACATATCACAATAACACAAGTAACACAAATAAAATACAGACAAAACAAACCAATATGAACCAATGCTAGCCCAAATAAAAAACGGAGCCCGTCGACTCTCGTCTGTGGAGAACCGGTATATTCCAAAGTCAAAGAACCAAAGCTAAAAACAGCCTCACCATAAGGGCTTCCTAGAGATAGCCACACAGGTGTTTCACAACCACAGACTGACCTACCGACCATCCAATGGCCTTCTTGGTTCACCTCCCGGACTATGCTGGCTTAGCCCGCTTTTTCAAGCACCGCTCCAGATCTGTCCAAGTGCTACCCAAGTATGACCATCAGCATTTCAGAGGGCGATCTGGCCAGGTGTGAACTCTTCACAAGTCACACCGAGGCGTGTTAGTCATATCTCTATCAAATACAGAAATAGGGAAGTCCGCCCGTGCAGTCTCACTACTGCCCCGTCAGACCCTCTTCCAAAATACCGAGATCTCCGTGGTCTATGACCACCAAATTCCAAAACCAAATACAGAAGAACATCCAACAGGAGACAAGGCGAAACGCTCACCTGGTGCACTCAGGTCCGATTGCAAATTTCTCCACTGCCAATCGATCTGTTCTTCCGGGTTTCACCCGTAGGACTCCGGCGTGGGGCCACTAGCAGCCGAGGCTTCTCCCGATCGGAAAAGCGGAGCAACCCTTTTTCTTTGGTCAGTCCACCCCCCCGACCGAGAACACCCATCTTAATGTCCCGTTATTTCCCAGATACGGAGGGACGACCCCAACGTGGAGTCCCGGCGGAGTCGCCAACTGAAGTACCGAAATTTCCCCAGCCCCCAAGGATTATACTTACAATTACCAATATCATTCATCAATAACCAGTCGATTGGCAGTGTAGAAAGTTCAAGCGTTTATTAGCAAAATAATACTCTGCCAGAGGAGCTCCCAGCGACCTCACACCCCGAGGACCGCAGAGAGACTGCCGGCACATTGTCAGCACAACACATATATACTATCACAATTTGCAACCGTTACCTAAGATGGAAAAGTACAAGTTGGTACAGGTTGGTGCAGAAGGAAAGACCATGTATGGGAGACAAAGTTTCTATCTGAGCTCAGTATAGCAAGGTCACGCTGGTCGACACCCTTCTGGTGGTTTCGGTGAGAGTCCGCGCAGCGCTTGCAAGAATGTGCTTATCTGGCCGGCCCCCTCCTACAACCTTGACGGGCCCAAAAGCAGAAGCAGCTGCTCGCTACATATGTTAAGCTATTTCTCATGAGAACAAGGAGTCGTGAAAATGCAGAGCCATGGAGGTCGACAAACAGCATAACGGGTTGACTAATTAAAATGGCGCCCGTCCTGCTGACCGACGCTAACCTATTTACAAGGAGGGGTTAAAGTATGATTTGCAAAGAAAATGGCAGAGTGTAACTGAAAAGGTGTCTTATGCCATAGGGACGTACATAGCACGTTAATTAGTTGCATCACGCTGAATACTAAGAAACTACACTCTCTATCCCCGTGTAAGGCCTAATTCAATTCCTGTCCCTCAGGGGCCTAGTAATTAACACTGATAAAATGAAATACCTAGTGATGAATCCCCCCAAAAATCTTGCCCGAGTCCCTACCCTGAATCTTGTCCCCTTAGAAAGGGTCACTGTGTTCGACTACTTGGGCATACGAATAACACATACCATGCAGTGGATCCCACACCTTAGCAAAATGCTGCTAACCCATAAGAGGGTAGCTGGAGCATTGCTCAAGGAGCAGCGTTCCTGCTTAACAAGACCAATAGCCCTAGTAATTGACATCTACAAAGCTAAGGCTGTTAGCGCTGCTCTTTATGGGGTACAAATAGTATAAATGAATTAACGAGGTCTGAAAATAGATTTTATAGGGCTCTCATGTCACTCCCCCAGAGCACCCCAAAGATACCACTCATCCTTGACCTAGGTTGTCGCCCTTTTAGCGATCTGGCAAAACTGCGGCCACTGCTCTTATGGGCCCGGCTGTGGCGAGTACCGGAACTGGCCAAATACGCTAAAGGGCTATCAGAAGTCATGTCATTGCCTGGATGGCACAAAATAAAGTGGTTAAAAGACTTAAAAGCATTGCTTGGCAATCTGGGTCTAAGTGAGGCATGGATGGCAGGTTCTTTCCCCCGAAAACAACTCTAAAGAGCTTGTACTGGAACTGGGTTGTGTTTCGAACCAATATTAACCATGATCTGGGCAGGCTTGCAGATGATTTTCTGAAGTTTAAGGATCTACCGATCCGCGAACTTTATCTGGACATCATCTCCAAACCATTTGATAGGGCCCTCTATTTTAGATTCAGGGCCGGGGCTCTCCCTGTGCGAGCCTTTACAGCTCGCTGGAAACCCCTGGCTCAGACAACAGCATTTTGCCCCATCTGCCTAACTAGGCCAGAATCTATAGCGCATTTCATGTTCGAGTGTCCGGAATACACGCGCCCAAGAGATAGGTGGCTTAAACCATTGTGTCGGTTGCTAGGCACCAGGTCTCACAATGAGGCGTTGCGTATCCTAACATCAGACCCACAACCACTGTATGCTTGTGCCTGTCCAAATTTTTAGCATGGGCATGGCAAATTAGAAGCAAAAGGCTTAAATGAAATGTTTAATTAGATTTTAACTAATTGCTTGAAATGTCTTTTTGTAAATAATGAATTTAAAATTGGTGTAAATAGATTATCTCATGTTTTTATCCCAAAACTGTGTCTTTTAATGTGAAGCTTTTATGATATGTTTTTATCGAAATAAAGCCTTTTGACTTGACTTGACATAGTCTGTCCTCCCTAAACATTTACCCTTTCACACCTAATTTCCCTAAACAGTTATATGTGACAATACCACCGCCGTATACGACGATACTCCTTTTTTGAAACAGACCAATGCACTGTGCGACTTTACATGCCACACTTCCTCTGCCTGCAGACAGAGGCACTAGCTTCACGCAACACTTGGAAGCCTTTGCAGACCTACATATAACGTAATACGAACTCAACAGATGTTAGTCACAATTCTATACATCAAATTGTATATAGTACTTTATACATAACCCTAGCTAATTTCATTAGCAACCACTACTCTGCTACCAAGATATAACTGCTACAGCGGAACTCCAAAAATCATTTCTAATCAGCACTCACCATTTCCCTGAAACCTTCGAACACACAATCATTCGTCAGTGGGGCCCATAACACTGCACTTTTATTCTATTCACTTAAACTTGGCTTCAAGGAATTTGGTGAAACGCAATGGAGTAATGCTGTAACATTTGATGGAATGTCTAAACCTATTTAATCAGTTCTTATTTACACCTACAGTTTTATACACTTTACCATGGTTTTATCAAACATGAATTTTATTCAGACACACCACCATAGTGGCAATGGATCTGCCAGAAAGAAAATTAGGCGTAGGAAAATCACAAGACCAGCTTTAATATTCCATTTTCCCAATTCTATTAAAAGCAAAACTTTAATATGTCTGACATTTAAGCATTGATTATTTCTTTATTAAGTAAAAATCTTAAACTTTATTTCAGAATGATCATTTTATTTAGAGCTCAGAAAACAGTCACTTATATAGAAGTCCGTTAAAAGTTTAGCAAAAGATAGATAGTTCCAAATTCATTCTCTCCTAACATCCCTTACTAACGCCCTCATCTTATCCTTTTATCCTGAAAGGCAAACAAGGAAAAGTTAAAGTCTCTTACATTCAGGAATCGATCTTCAGTCCGGCAGCACTTCGAGAGGAAATCGACAAAGCGACCCCCTCTATGTAAAATCAGAAGTTTTTATACACTAATTTCCTAACTTGATCTATCTAAAAAGTATCTAACATCACCATTTCAGGTTCTGATTGGACAATTTGGGGTGGGTGAGCATTTCCTCACCATTACAACATCGTATTCACTGTGAATCAGCAAAATTATAATAAGTTTATTGTTTAGGACAGTCTTTGGCATGGTAACTTCCTTGACTCGCAACGTCGAGCTATATTCTCACGTTCAGAACACTTGACCGTCCATGTTTTGGCAAACATCCTAACTTCAGGGCAAAGCAGCCTTGAACTTCCCATCCGAGCACAGGAAGCTCACTCTTGCTGGCAGGCTTTGAGCACGCATGCGCAGTCCAGCATTTGCTCTCAGTTAGCCAGAGTGACTGGATTTCGTAGGCCTCAGAGGCCACTTTTGGAACTATCATAGAAACAAACACAAATTCATGTTAATTATGGTACTGAAACCTTTCTGTTTCCCTCCCACCATACTAATGTTTCCCTATTAGTTACCACCTAGCAGGTAAGCCACATAAATGCGTTTCATACTTACATATCCGACGACTTTTAGCACAATAACGTGTACAATAAGCACATTCACATTGCAATTATTTATATTTTAGCTATGCATTAGTTCAAAACACAATTACAACACAAATTAGTTAATTATATTGCTTCATGCAAGCAAAATTAGTATACCCTCGTGTTCATGTATGTGCATTTTATACTATTGTTGGTTATTTCACCGCAACACACCATTAGTAAATATTAACGTTATGGAACATTGATTTCACAAGGGGTACACAACATTTTGTTTTGCCACCTTGCTCCATCAGCGCCATAACTCTGTGTGGTTCAAATTAAATTGCTCAATCGTTCCTCATGCCATCATTGTAAATTACTTCATGCTGAACCGCACAGTCTCTTGTATATATTTTCATATTTTTGTCACTGTGCGCCTTTTGCTGTTTTCACTTTGTCACTTGCTTCGCCACTTACATGTGTCACAAGCACATTTGTGCACCAAGTCCAAATTGGGCTGCCTATGCATTCTATTCCTACAGTGCTGTTACAACTATATTGTTTTTATCTTTGCTACTAAATATATGATGCCATGAGCACAGTAGAAAAAATTATCGCGAGTCTCCCTTCTTCTTTCCTCGTAATGTATTTTACATACTGATTGAACTGACTCCCCAAATGATGCCAATTGAGATATTGTTGGTTTTTGTTGTATACTCACCCTGATCTCATCTTGGTTTATGGGTCATACTCCTGTGGCTTTTTCCAAAATTAATATATAGCAACATAAGTCTAATAAATCAAACACAACAGGTTTTTGTATAGTTGGTTTACTGATTCATGTATTTGAACGTGCTTTCATGTACAAATATGAAGAAAAACGAGTTTTGGTGAAATAAAATATTTGCCAAAGATCACACAATTTAAGTGGGGAAGCTGCAATGTATCCAGGTTTTATGTTTTCACTTTGTACAAATCAGCTACTAAATGGCTATCTACTTGTCTCTCCTTTTTATGTTAATTCTTTGTTTTTACCTCTTTGTTCAGTTTTCTGCAATTTCTATTTAGTGCAAACTCGACCTAGAGGTATTGAAGTGCTTTACATAAACACCAGTTACATTACACAAGGTCACATTAATTTCTTTTAGGCACTGGAGATTTACCCAGAATCACAGGATATTGAGCCAACAACGAAACTCAAACCTAGCTTGTTCAATTCCAAAGTTGGAAGCGTTTGCTGTAATGCCACATCTTCAGTAGATTGGGGGTGGCAAGCAGAAGGTACATGAAGGCTCGGCTCGTTATGGGCTCGAAGTACCAAGAGCACCTGGTGATACTCTTTGTCCAACCACATCTACTCGCACTGGGTCTGTTCATAATTCAGTTCCATAAAGGGCTACCATGGGTTAAGAAAAGTGGTATGATATACAAACGGTGGCATTAATGCTAATTATCTAGACTTACCTCAGAACTAAATAACCCTAGCCAAGAACCTTCAGCTTATCCTTGACTCCATACTCAACTTAACAGCCAAGTCAATGCCATCAGTGCCTTATGCTTGAAAATACTGAAGATGCTGAGGAAGATTTTCAAATGGCTCCCAGTAAACATGCGGAAAATCATCATCCACACTCAGTCTTGCCACCAGCAACCTAGACTACAAGAACACCCTCAACCCTGGGATAAACAAGCATATCATCGGGAGGCTATAGAACATCCAGAACTCGATCAGAAAAACTCCCAACCTCCCACGACTCTTACACATCTCACCTCACCTCAAGGAGCTTCACTGCCTACCCATACCCAAATTAGCCCATTTCAAACTTTTCTGCCAAACCTTTCAGGCACTCTGGCCCAGCAACCTTCCAGACACCTCTGCTTGGCAAGACTCCTACTTGCTCACACCCCATGCATATGAAAAAACCGATCTGGTGGTTCAGCCCTCTCCTATGTCACTCCTAAAGCGTAAAAAGAAGTGCTGTTACTCATCCTAGCCTCCTCTTCTTTTCTTGAATTCTACAAGAATCTGAAAACCTGGCTTTTTAAGTAACCAAGTTAGGAGCTAGGTTTGGCTAATCTCACACCTGCTCAGTGCCAGCGCACCCTCCTGGGTGAGAAAGTGCTTTACAAACCAACGTAACATGACATGGCCCAAAGGAAGCAACTGCACTTTATGGAGCATTCAGTGCAAACTGGTACAAAACCCAACCATGGCTGGAGTATTCTGTTGGTAAGGATGACTGCTTTTGTTTTCCATGTTGTGTGTCTGTTTGCCTCTGTGCCCATATCCATGATATGGACGGGTAAAGAGGCAAAATAAATCCCTTGTTTGTGGGTCACACCCCATGCAAATGAAAGAACGTCCTTTGAATATAGAATTGTTTATACTTGCGTGCCAGTGCTTTAATATTGAAGATGGGGATGCACAAGCATGTGTGTCCCTTTCTGTCGCCGGGCACTCTGTGTAATACGGCCCCAGAAGATCACCTGTTTGACTGCAGTTAATGGTTTTACACTTCTGGGGCATGATAACTGCTTTCAGTTGTTAACAACACTGCTTTCTGTTTTTCCAAATGTGTTGCTGTTTTTTAAACTGTTTTATAAATGAAAGTACACTGCAAAAGAATGACGTGAAAATAAACTGTCACAAAGTTCACGATATGCAAAGGAGTGAGATGTTGGGCAAATTTCAAAGAGTAAGTAGTCAGTATTCCTAGTGCAAAATGTCTTGGCTTAGGTGTGGTAACAGGGACCTTCTTAACCTTGAACTACTATTAGAATATGCTAGGACTCCAGGTGCTTCTGTTGAATCCTACCCTTATAAAGGTTGGGACTTTTGAGTATGGACATCAGCTCTTACTCTCAAATAACACCCTAGATGCACTGTAGGCCTGTTTAGAACACAAGATGATGTCATCGTGGGCTTGTAGGCTTTCTCCAGAATTGACAAATATCGGGCCCACATTGGCCCACCCAAACATACCTTTGGCCCATCCAAAGGAAAATTCATGGAATCAGGCCTGGTTACATGCCTAAGTTTGTGCTGCCCGGCCTGCCACCAGTGTAGAATGGCGCACTAGGCTGCACAGGAGACCATGGCCCGATGAGAGAACACGCACACACACTCCGTATCTGGTGTGGGTGTGGCCCCTCAAGCAGTGGCATAACGCAAAATGATGGGCCCCCCTGCAGAATCTGATGAGGGCCACTAAGTATCTCATATTTCACAAATATCCATTAGCCTTGGGCTGAATAGGGGCCCGATAAAGGGTTTGGGGTTCTCATGAAGGGTTTGGGGGCCCTTGAAGTGCTGGGGACCCGCTGCACCCCAGGGACTTGCGTTACGCCCCTTGCCTCGAGCCGTCCACCTCCTGTTTATTTCTTCCCTCGGCCAGGGCCAGGTGGTACACTACAGCTTCCAGGGCTTGTACTGAGATCCATAATGCCCGTAAGGTGTTATTCTACTGCACACACGGTGGTGAGAGGTCTTATGTGAGCCATGTACAGACGGTGAACAATGTTTACCACAAATCTTTTTCCCCGCAGGGAATCACAACGCGGTCGTTATAACGACCGCGTTGTGATTCCGCATACCATTACTCCGCAAGTCGTAACAACGACTTGCGAAGGGGGGGGGTTGGATTTAAAATCCAATACCTTCCTTAGTATCCGCACAGACTGGAGTTGGAATAGTAAATTATACTATTCCAACATCCAGCGCCCCCCAACGCAAGTCATTGTCCCGACTTGCGGAGTAATGATATGCGGAATCACAACGCGGTCGTTGAGTTGTGAATCCCTGCGGAATAAGAACATACATTTGTACAGACTGAGGCGGGCCAAGAGTCTTCTGTGCATGTAAGCCATGCAATGAGGAGGGTGGAGGGTTTCTAACTTGTTAGCCCTGCACAGAGGAGGGTGGAGGGTTTTAAACATGTTAGCCATGTTCAGAGGAAGGTGAAGGGTCTTATATGAGCCATGTACAGACTGAGGAGGGCGAAGAGTCTTCTGTGCATGTAAGCCATGCACCGAGGAGGGTGGAGGGTTTTTAACTTGTTAGCCCTGCACAGAGGAGGGTGGAGGGTTTTAAACATGATAGCCATGTTCAGAGGAAGGTGAAGGGTCTTATATGAGCCATGTACAGACTGAGAAGGGCGAAGAGTCTTCTGTGCATGTAAGCCATGCACCGAGGAGGGTGGAGGGTTTTTAACATGTTAGCCCTGCACAGAGGAGGGTGGAGGGTTTTAAACATGTTAGCCCTGCACAGAGTAGGGTGGAGGGTTTTTAACTTGTTAGCCCTGCACAGAGGAGTGTAGATGGTTTTCAACATGTTAGCCATGCAGAGAGGAGTGTAGAGGGTTTTCAACATGTTAGCCATGTTCAGAGGAAGGTGAAGGGTCTTATATGAGCCATGTACAGACTGAGGAGGGCGAAGAGTCTTCTGTGCATGTAAGTCATGCACCGAGGAGGGTAGAGGGTTTTCAACATGTTAGCCCTGCAGAGAGGAGGGTAGAGGGATTTCAACATGTTAGCCATGTTCAGAGGAAGGTGAAGGGTCTTATATGAGCCATGTACAGACTGAGGAGGGCGAAGAGTCTTCTGTGCATGTAAGTCATGCACCGAGGAGGGTGGAGGGTTTTCAGCATGTTAGCCCTGCACAGAGGAGGGTGGAGGGTTTTAAACGTGTTAGCCCTGCACAGAGGAGGGTGGAGGGGTTTAAACATGATAGCTATGTTCAGAGGAAGGTGAAGGGTTTTCAACATGTTAGCCATGTTCAGAGGAAGGTGAAGGGTTTTAAACATGATAGCCATGTTCAGAGGAAGGTGAAGGGTCTATGTGAGCCATGTACAGACGGAGGAGGGCGAAGGGTCTTCTGTGCATGTAAGCCATGCAATGAGGAGGGTGGAGGGTTTCTAACTTGTTAGCCCTGCACAGAGGAGGGTGGAGGGTTTTAAACATGTTAGCCATGTTCAGAGGAAGGTGAAGGGTCTTATATGAGCCATGTACAGACTGAGGGCGAAGAGTCTTCTGTGCATGTAAGCCATGCACCGAGGAGGGTGGAGGGTTTTTAACTTGTTAGCCCTGCACAGAGGAGGGTGGAGGGTTTTAAACATGATAGCCATGTTCAGAGGAAGGTGAAGGGTCTTATATGAGCCATGTACAGACTGAGGAGGGCGAAGAGTCTTCTGTGCATGTAAGTCATGCAACGAGGAGGGTAGAGGGTTTCAAACATGTTAGCCCTGCAGAGAGGAGGGTAGAGGGATTTCAACATGTTAGCCATGTTCAGAGGAAGGTGAAGGGTCTTATATGAGCCATGTACAGACTGAGGAGGGCGAAGAGTCTTCTGTGCATGTAAGCCATGCACCGAGGAGGGTGGAGGGTTTTTAACTTGTTAGCCCTGCACAGAGGAGGGTGGAGGGTTTTAAACATGATAGCCATGTTCAGAGGAAGGTGAAGGGTCTTATATGAGCCATGTACAGACTGAGGAGGGCGAAGAGTCTTCTGTGCATGTAAGCCATGCACCGAGAAGGGTGGAGGGTTTTTAACATGTTAGCCCTGCACAGAGGAGGGTGGAGGGTTTTTAACTTGTTAGCCCTGCACAGAGGAGTGTAGAGGGTTTTCAACATGTTAGCCATGCAGAGAGGAGTGTAGAGGGTTTTCAACATGTTAGCCATGTTCAGAGGAAGGTGAAGGGTCTTATATGAGCCATGTACAGACTCAGGAGGGCGAAGAGTCTTCTGTGCATGTAAGTCATGCACCGAGGAGGGTAGAGGGTTTTAAACATGTTAGCCCTGCACAGAGTAGGGTGGAGGGTTTTAAACATGTTAGCCCTGCACAGAGTAGGGTGGAGGGATTTCAACATGTTAGCCATGTTCAGAGGAAGGTGAAGGGTCTTATATGAGCCATGTACAGACTGAGGAGGGCGAAGAGTCTTCTGTGCATGTAAGCCATGCACCGAGGAGGGTGGAGGGTTTTTAACATGTTAGCCCTGCACCGAGTAGGGTGAAGGGTTTTTAACTTGTTAGCCCTGCACAGAGTAGGGTGGAGGGTTTTCAACATGTTAGCCATGCAGAGAGGAGTGTAGAGGGTTTTCAACATGTTAGCCATGCAGAGAGGAGTGTAGAGGGTTTTCAACATGTTAGCCATGTTCAGAGGAAGGTGAAGCGTCTTATATGAGCCATGTACAGACTGAGGAGGGCGAAGAGTCTTCTGTGCATGTAAGTCATGCACCGAGGAGGGTAGAGGGTTTTCAACATGTTAGCCCTGCAGAGAGGAGGGTAGAGGGATTTCAACATGTTAGCCATGTTCAGAGGAAGGTGAAGGGTCTTATATGAGCCATGTACAGACTGAGGAGGGCGAAGAGTCTTCTGTGCATGTAAGTCATGCACCGAGGAGGGTGGAGGGTTTTCAGCATGTTAGCCCTGCAGAGAGGAGGGTGGAGGGTTTTAAACGTGTTAGCCCTGCACAGAGGAGGGTGGAGGGGTTTAAACATGATAGCTATGTTCAGAGGAAGGTGAAGGGTTTTCAACATGTTAGCCATGTTCAGAGGAAGGTGAAGGGTTTTAAACATGATAGCCATGTTCAGAGGAAGGTGAAGGGTCTATGTGAGCCATGTACAGACGGAGGAGGGCGAAGGGTCTTCTGTGCATGTAAGCCATGCAATGAGGAGGGTGGAGGGTTTCTAACTTGTTAGCCCTGCATGGAGGAGGGTGGAGGGTTTTAAACATGTTAGCCATGTTCAGAGGAAGGTGAAGGGTCTTATATGAGCCATGTACAGACTGAGGAGGGCGAAGAGTCTTCTGTGCATGTAAGCCATGCACCGAGGAGGGTGGAGGGTTTTTAACTTGTTAGCCCTGCACAGAGGAGGGTGGAGGGTTTTAAACATGATAGCCATGTTCAGAGGAAGGTGAAGGGTCTTATATGAGCCATGTACAGACTGAGGAGGGCGAAGAGTCTTCTGTGCATGTAAGCCATGCACCGAGGAGGGTGGAGGGTTTTTAACATGTTAGCCCTGCACAGAGGAGGGTGGAGGGTTTTTAACTTGTTAGCCCTGCACAGAGGAGTGTAGAGGGTTTTCAACATGTTAGCCATGCAGAGAGGAGTGTAGAGGGTTTTCAACATGTTAGCCATGTTCAGAGGAAGGTGAAGGGTCTTATATGAGCCATGTACAGACTGAGGAGGGCGAAGAGTCTTCTGTGCATGTAAGTCATGCACCGAGGAGGGTAGAGGGTTTTAAACATGTTAGCCCTGCAGAGAGGAGGGTAGAGGGATTTCAACATGTTAGCCAAGTTCAGAGGAAGGTGAAGGGTCTTATATGAGCCATGTACAGACTGAGGAGGGCGAAGAGTCTTCTGTGCATGTAAGCCATGCACCGAGGAGGGTGGAGGGATTTCAACATGTTAGCCCTGCACAGAGTAGGGTGGAGGGTTTTAAACATGTTAGCCCTGCACAGAGTAGGGTGGAGGGATTTCAACATGTTACCCATGTTCAGAGGAAGGTGAAGGGTCTTATATGAGCCATGTACAGACTGAGGAGGGCGAAGAGTCTTCTGTGCATGTAAGCCATGCACCGAGGAGGGTGGAGGGTTTTTAACATGTTAGCCATGCACAGAGTAGGGTGGAGGGTTTTTAACTTGTTAGGCCTGCACAGAGTAGGGTGGAGGGTTTTCAACATGTTAGCCATGCACCGAGGAGGGTAGAGGGTTTTCAACATGTTAGCCCTGCAGAGAGGAGGGTAGAGGGTTTTCAACATGTTAGCCATGTTCAGAGGAAGGTGAAGGGTCTTATATGAGCCATGTACAGACTGAGGAGGGCGAAGAGTCTTCTGTGCATGTAAGTCATGCACCGAGGAGGGTGGAGGGTTTTCAGCATGTTAGCCCTGCACAGAGGAGGGTGGAGGGTTTTAAACGTGTTAGCCCTGCACAGAGGAGGGTGGAGGGGTTTAAACATGATAGCTATGTTCAGAGGAAGGTGAAGGGTTTTCAACGTGTTAGCCATGTTCAGAGGAAGGTGAAGGGTTTTAAACATGATAGCCATGTTCAGAGGAAGGTGAAGGGTCTATGTGAGCCATGTACAGACGGAGGAGGGCGAAGGGTCTTCTGTGCATGTAAGCCATGCAATGAGGAGGGTGGAGGGTTTCTAACTTGTTAGCCCTGCACAGAGGAGAGTGGAGGGTTTTAAACATGTTAGCCATGTTCAGAGGAAGGTGAAGGGTCTTATATGAGCCATGTACAGACTGAGGAGGGCGAAGAGTCTTCTGTGCATGTAAGCCATGCACCGAGGAGGGTGGAGGGTTTTTAACTTGTTAGCCCTGCACAGAGGAGGGTGGAGGGTTTTAAACATGATAGCCATGTTCAGAGGAAGGTGAAGGGTCTTATATGAGCCATGTACAGACTGAGGAGGGCGAAGAGTCTTCTGTGCATGTAAGCCATGCACCGAGGAGGGTGGAGGGTTTTTAACATGTTAGCCCTGCACAGAGGAGGGTGGAGGGTTTTAAACATGTTAGCCCTGCACAGAGTAGGGTGGAGGGTTTTTAACTTGTTAGCCCTGCACAGAGGAGTGTAGAGGGTTTTCAACATGTTAGCCATGCAGAGAGGAGTGTAGAGGGTTTTCAACATGTTAGCCATGTTCAGAGGAAGGTGAAGGGTCTTATATGAGCCATGTACAGACTGAGGAGGCCGAAGAGTCTTCTTTGCATGTAAGTCATGCACCGAGGAGGGTAGAGGGTTTCAAACATGTTAGCCCTGCAGAGAGGAGGGTGGAGGGTTTTAAACATGTTAGCCATGTTCAGAGGAAGGTGAAGGGTCTTATATGAGCCATGTACAGACTGAGGAGGGCGAAGAGTCTTCTGTGCATGTAAGCCATGCACCGAGGAGGGTGGAGGGTTTTAAACATGATAGCCATGTTCAGAGGAAGGTGAAGGGTCTTATATGAGCCATGTACAGACTGAGGAGGGCGAAGAGTCTTCTGTGCATGTAAGCCATGCACCGAGGAGGGTGGAGGGTTTTTAACATGTTAGCCCTGCACAGAGGAGTGTAGAGGGTTTTCAACATGTTAGCCATGCAGAGAGGAGTGTAGAGGGTTTTCAATATGTTAGCCATGTTCAGAGGAAGGTGAAGGGTCTTATATGAGCCATGTACAGACTGAGGAGGGCGAAGAGTCTTCTGTGCATGTAAGCCATGCACCGAGGAGGGTGGAGGGTTTTTAACTTGTTAGCCCTGCACAGAGGAGGGTGGAGGGTTTTAAACATGATAGCCATGTTCAGAGGAAGGTGAAGGGTCTTATATGAGCCATGTACAGACTGAGGAGGGCTAAGAGTCTTCTGTGCATGTAAGCCATGCACCGAGGAGGGTGGAGGGTTTTTAACATGTTAGCCCTGCACAGAGGAGGGTGGAGGGTTTTAAACATGTTAGCCCTGCACAGAGTAGGGTGGAGGGTTTTTAACTTGTTAGCCCTGCACAGAGGAGTGTAGAGGGTTTTCAACATGTTAGCCATGCAGAGAGGAGTGTAGAGGGTTTTCAACATGTTAGCCATGTTCAGAGGAAGGTGAAGGGTCTTATATGAGCCATGTACAGACTGAGGAGGCCGAAGAGTCTTCTTTGCATGTAAGTCATGCACCGAGGAGGGTAGAGGGTTTCAAACATGTTAGCCCTGCAGAGAGGAGGGTGGAGGGTTTTAAACATGTTAGCCATGTTCAGAGGAAGGTGAAGGGTCTTATATGAGCCATGTACAGACTGAGGAGGGCGAAGAGTCTTCTGTGCATGTAAGCCATGCACCGAGGAGGGTGGAGGGTTTTAAACATGATAGCCATGTTCAGAGGAAGGTGAAGGGTCTTATATGAGCCATGTACAGACTGAGGAGGGCGAAGAGTCTTCTGTGCATGTAAGCCATGCACCGAGGAGGGTGGAGGGTTTTTAACATGTTAGCCCTGCACAGAGGAGTGTAGAGGGTTTTCAACATGTTAGCCATGCAGAGAGGAGTGTAGAGGGTTTTCAATATGTTAGCCATGTTCAGAGGAAGGTGAAGGGTCTTATATGAGCCATGTACAGACTGAGGAGGGCGAAGAGTCTTCTGTGCATGTAAGTCATGCACCGAGGAGGGTAGAGGGTTTTAAACATGTTAGCCCTGCAGAGAGGAGGATAGAGGGATTTCAACATGTTAGCCATGTTCAGAGGAAGGTGAAGGGTCTTATATGAGCCATGTACAGACTGAGGAGGGCGAAGAGTCTTCTGTGCATGTAAGCCATGCACCGAGGAGGGTGGAGGGATTTCAACATGTTAGCCCTGCACAGAGTAGGGTGGAGGGTTTTAAACATGTTAGCCCTGCACAGAGTAGGGTGGAGGGATTTCAACATGTTAGCCATGTTCAGAGGAAGGTGAAGGGTCTTATATGAGCCATGTACAGACTGAGGAGGGCGAAGAGTCTTCTGTGCATGTAAGCCATGCACCGAGGAGGGTGGAGGGTTTTTAGCATGTTAGCCCTGCACAGAGTAGGGTGGAGGGTTTTTAACTTGTTAGCCCTACACAGAGTAGGGTGGAGGGTTTTCAACCTGTTAGCCATGCAGAGAGGAGTGTAGAGGGTTTTCAACATGTTAGCCATGCAGAGAGGAGTGTAGAGGGTTTTCAACATGTTAGCCATGTTCAGAGGAAGGTGAAGGGTCTTATATGAGCCATGTACAGACTGAGGAGGGCGAAGAGTCTTCTGTGCATGTAAGTCATGCACCGAGGAGGGTAGAGGGTTTTCAACATGTTTGCCCTGCAGAGAGGAGGGTAGAGGGATTTCAACATGTTAGCCATGTTCAGAGGAAGGTGAAGGGTCTTATATGAGCCATGTACAGACTGAGGAGGGCGAAGAGTCTTCTGTGCATGTAAGCCATGCACCGAGGAGGGTGGAGGGTTTTTAACTTGTTAGCCCTGCACAGAGGAGGGTGGAGGGTTTTAAACATGATAGCCATGTTCAGAGGAAGGTGAAGGGTCTTATATGAGCCATGTACAGACTGAGGAGGGCAAAGAGTCTTCTGTGCATGTAAGCCATGCACCGAGGAGGGTGGAGGGTTTTTAACATGTTAGCCCTGCACAGAGGAGGGTGGAGGGTTTTAAACATGTTAGCCCTGCACAGAGTAGGGTGGAGGGTTTTTAACTTGTTAGCCCTGCACAGAGGAGTGTAGAGGGTTTTCAACATGTTAGCCATGCAGAGAGGAGTGTAGAGGGTTTTCAACATGTTAGGTATGTTCAGAGGAAGGTGAAGGGTCTTATATGAGCCATGTACAGACTGAGGAGGGCGAAGAGTCTTCTGTGCATGTAAGTCATGCACCGAGGAGGGTAGAGGGTTTCAAACATGTTAGCCCTGCAGAGAGGAGGGTGGAGGGTTTTAAACATGTTAGCCATGTTCAGAGGAAGGTGAAGGGTCTTATATGAGCCATGTACAGACTGAGGAGGGCGAAGAGTCTTCTGTGCATGTAAGCCATGCACCGAGGAGGGTGGAGGGTTTTAAACATGATAGCCATGTTCAGAGGAAGGTGAAGGGTCTTATATGAGCCATGTACAGACTGAGGAGGGCGAAGAGTCTTCTGTGCATGTAAGCCATGCACCGAGGAGGGTGGAGGGTTTTTAACATGTTAGCCCTGCACAGAGGAGGGTGGAGGGTTTTTAACTTGTTAGCCCTGCACAGAGGAGTGTAGAGGGTTTTCAACATGTTAGCCATGCAGAGAGGAGTGTAGAGGGTTTTCAACATGTTAGCCATGTTCAGAGGAAGGTGATGGGTCTTATATGAGCCATGTACAGACTGAGGAGGGCGAAGAGTCTTCTGTGCATGTAAGTCATGCACCGAGGAGGGTAGAGGGTTTTAAACATGTTAGCCCTGCAGAGAGGAGGGTAGAGGGATTTCAACATGTTAGCCATGTTCAGAGGAAGGTGAAGGGTCTTATATGAGCTATGTACAGACTGAGGAGGGCGAAGAGTCTTCTGTGCATGTAAGCCATGCACCGAGGAGGGTGGAGGGATTTCAACATGTTAGCCCTGCACAGAGTAGGGTGGAGGGTTTTAAACATGTTAGCCCTGCACAGAGTAGGGTGGAGGGATTTCAACATGTTAGCCATGTTCAGAGGAAGGTGAAGGGTCTTATATGAGCCATGTACAGACTGAGGAGGGCGAAGAGTCTTCTGTGCATGTAAGCCATGCACCGAGGAGGGTGGAGGGTTTTTAACATGTTAGCCCTGCACAGAGTAGGGTGGAGGGTTTTTAACTTGTTAGCCCTACACAGAGTAGGGTGGAGGGTTTTCAACATGTTAGCCATGCAGAGAGGAGTGTAGAGGGTTTTCAACATGTTAGCCATGCAGAGAGGAGTGTAGAGGGTTTTCAACATGTTAGCCATGTTCAGAGGAAGGTGAAGGGTCTTATATGAGCCATGTACAGACTGAGGAGGGCGAAGAGTCTTCTGTGCATGTAAGTCATGCACCGAGGAGGGTAGAGGGTTTTCAACATGTTAGCCCTGCAGAGAGGAGGGTAGAGGGATTTCAACATGTTAGCCATGTTCAGAGGAAGGTGAAGGGTCTTATATGAGCCATGTACAGACTGAGGAGGGCGAAGAGTCTTCTGTGCATGTAAGCCATGCACCGAGGAGGGTGGAGGGTTTTAATCATGTTAGCCCTGCACAGAGTAGGGTGGAGGGTTTTAAACATGTTAGCCCTGCACAGAGTAGGGTGGAGGGTGTTTTACTTGTTAGCCCTGCACAGAGGAGTGTAGAGGGTTTTCAACATGTTAGCCATGCAGAGAGGAGTGTAGAGGGTTTTCAACATGTTAGCCATGTTCAGAGGAAGGTGAAGGGTCTTATATGAGCCATGTACAGACTGAGGAGGCCGAAGAGTCTTCTGTGCATGTAAGGCATGCACCAAGGAGGGTGGAGGGTTTTCAACATGTTAGCCCTGCACAGAGTAGGGTGGAGGGTTTTCAACATGTTAGCCATGTTCAGAGGAAGGTGGAGGGTCTTATCCGCATTTGTTGTGTGCAGAGGGCAAAGGGTCTTGTGCACAGATTAGTCCTATGCAGAAGAGGCAGAAGGCTTTACTAATCGAGTACAATGTTGCTGGTTAATCTCTTTGTGTGTCGTTCCTGCACGGCCCTCTCTCCCGCCGAGCCCTGCAGAAGGGAATGTTATTTGAGTTCCGGCTGAGCAGCAGCCCCTGCGTGGATCACATCTTGAGAACTTTGGCTGGCAGATAAAGCGCTCATTGTCCTGCCAGGTCACTCTCTCTCCTCTCTCCCTTTCCCCGTCTCTCCCTCGCGCTCCCTTTCTCCGCCTCCCCTCTTCCCTCCCTCCCTCCATCCCAGATGGGATCTCAGGAGACAGCGCAGACAGTGAGCTCAGCACACTGGCAGTGCAGAGACTGAGAGCTGAGCTGGACTCAGGAGGAGAGGGAGAGAGACAGCGCCCTGGGAAGAGAGTGCACCGCAGGTAAGAGACCCCATCTGGACATTACTAACCTTCGAACAAAGGTCCAGGGCGCACGAGGTGCGAGACAGCGCCCTGACAATAGTATGCATGCAGGTGAGAGACAGCAACTTGAGGGACCCGCGCCCTCTAGACTAAAGACAGCATCCTGCCGAAAGAGAGTGTAGCTGGTGTGGGGAGAGAGAACCCTCCGCATGTGGGTGAAAGACAGCAACACGTGGAAAGAGCAGGTGAGAGAGAGCATTCTCAGGCCAGAGCGCCTCGGATAAAACACAGCACCCTGAGGATAGAGCTAGTCCAGAAGAGAGACCGCAGCCTTAGAGCAAGGAAGGCGAGAGACAGCACCCTGAGGATAGAGTTATTCCAGAAGAGAGACCGCAGCCTTAGAGCAAGGAAAGCGAGAGACAGCGCCCTGAGGATAGAGCTAGTCCAGAAGAGAGACCGCAGCCTTAGGGTAGACAGCAAGGAAGGCGAGGTACAGCACCCTGAGGATAGAGCTATTCCAGAATAGAGACAGTAACCTTAGGGTAGAGTGCAAGATAGGTCAGACTAGGGAACCTGAGGAAAGAGCATATCCAGGTAACTGTCCGTACCCTGAAGGTAAGTGCCCCAGATGTGAGAGACAGGACTCTGAGGAGAGAGCACTGCCAGGTAAGAGAAAGCACCCTGAGGGTATATGTGAGGCAGCACCTGTTAATAGAAAGTTCTTAGTTAGTAGTTGAAAGCACCGGGGGTCGCACTCCCAGGTAAGACAGAGCACCCCAAGCACAGAGCGCTCCATGAAGAGACAGCACCCTGAGACGGAACGCACCTATGCGTCAGACAGCTCCCGGGGAGATCCTAGGAGTGCTCGGTGGATACACGGCTCCAAGTTAAGAGACTGCACCCGGTGGGTAGAGTGCTTCCAAAAGCCCCGGTAGGTGGAGCGCTTCTTTGTGAGATAACGTCGGGTAGATAGAGAGCTTCAAGGAAAGAGACAGCACCCGATCGATGCAGAGCTCTGATTAAGAGACAGCACCCGGTCAATGCAAAGCTCTAAGAGACAGCGCCCTGTCGATGCAGAGCTCCAATTAAGAGACAGCGCCCTGTCAATAGAGAGCTCCGATTAAGAGACAGCGCCATGTCAATAGAGAGCTCTGATTAAGAGAGAGCGCCCTGACGATAGAGAGCTCTGATTAAGAGACAGCGCCCTGTCAATAGAGAGCTCTGATTAAGAGACAGCGCCCTGTCAATAGAGAGCTCTGATTAAGAGACAGCGCCCTGCCGATAGAGAGCTCTGATTAAGAGACAGCGCCCTGTCGATAGAGAGCTCCGATTAAGAGACAGCGCCCTGTCAATAGAGAGCTCCGATTAAGAGACAGCGACCTGTCGATAGAGAGCTCCGATTAAGAGACAGCGCCCTGTCAATAGAGAGCTCTGATTAAGAGACAGCGCCCTGTCGATAGAGAGCTCTGATTAAGAGACAGCGCCCTGTCAATAGAGAGCTCTGATTAAGAGACAGCGCCCTGTCGATAGAGAGCTCTGATTAAGAGACAGCGCCCTGTCGATAGAGAGCTCAGATTAAGAGACAGCGCCCTGCCGATAGAGAGCTCCGATTAAGAGACAGCGCCCTGCCGATAGAGAGCTCCGATTAAGAGACAGCGCCCTGTCAATAGAGAGCTCCGATTAAGAGACAGCGCCCTGTCGATAGAGAGCTCCGATTAAGAGACAGCGCCCTGTCGATAGAGAGCTCCGATTAAGAGACAGCGCCCTGCCGATAGAGAGCGCCGATAGAGAGCTCCGATTAAGGGACAGCGCCCTGCCGATAGAGAGCTCCGATTAAGAGACAGCGCCCTGTCAATAGAGAGCTCCGATTAAGAGACAGCGCCCTGTCGATAGAGAGCTCTGATTAAGAGACAGCGCCCTGTCAATAGAGAGCTCCAATTAAGAGACAGCGCCCTGTCGATAGAGAGCTCCGATTAAGAGACAGCGCCCTGCCGATAGAGAGCTCCGATTAAGAGACAGCGCCCTTTCAATAGAGAGCTCCGATTAAGAGACAGCGCCCTGTCAATAGAGAGCTCCGATTAAGAGACAGCGCCCTGTTGATGCAGAGCTCTAAGAGACAGCACCCTGTCGATAGTGAGCTCTGATTAAGAGACAGCGCCCTGTCAATAGAGAGCTCTGATTAAGAGACAGCGCCCTGTCGATAGAGAGCTCCGATTAAGAGACAGCGCCCTGTCAATAGAGAGCTCTGATTAAGAGACAGCGCCCTGTCAATAGAGAGCTCTGATTAAGAGACAGCGCCCTGTCAATAGAGAGCTCTGATTAAGAGACAGCGCCCTGCCGATAGAGAGCTCTGATTAAGAGACAGCGCCCTGCCGATAGAGAACTCTGATTAAGAGACAGCACCCTGCCGATAGAGAGCTCCGATTAAGAGACAGCGCCCTGTCGATAGAGAGCTCTGATTAAGAGACAGCACCCGGTCGATGCAGAGCTCTGATTAAGAGACAGCGCCCTGTCAATAGAGAGCTCTGATTAAGAGACAGCGCCCTGTCGATAGAGAGCTCTGATTAAGAGACAGCGCCCTGTCGATAGAGAGCTCCGATTAAGAGACAGCGCCCTGTCGATAGAGAGCTCCGATTAAGAGACAGCGCCCTGCCGATAGAGAGCTCCGATTAAGAGACAGCGCCCTGTCGATAGAGAGCTCCGATTAAGAGACAGCGCCCTGCCGATAGAGAGCTCCGATTAAGAGACAGCGCCCTGTCGATAGAGAGCTCCGATTAAGAGACAGCGCCCTGCCGATAGAGAGCTCCGATTAAGAGACAGCGCCCTGCCGATAGAGCGCTCCGATTAAGAGACAGCGACAGCGCCCTGCCGATAGAGAGCTCCGATTAAGAGACAGCGCCCTGCCGATAGAGAGCTCCGATTAAGAGACAGCGCCCTGTCCCCAGAGTTCCAAAGGAATTGACAGCACCCGGTGGATAAAGAGTGTCCCAACAGCACCGTGTGGCTAGTTTTAAGGTAGGAGATAGAGGCAGGAGGAGGCACCACTGCCAGGCAAGGGACAGCACCTGCCGATAGAGTGCTCCCAGGTAAGTGACTGCACCTCGGTGGACGGAGAGCGCTAAGGTATGGCGCTGCACCGTCGGAGCGCGGTCAGGCGGCAGGTGCAGCCCCGGGTAAGGAGCGCCCCTCCGGGGCTCTGACAGCTCCCACGTGATGGAGGAGGCGCAGGGGGTGAAGACGCTGCGGTCTGTGGGTGTGAACACGAGGCGCTCTACTAAATGTTGTGAAGACTAGCGCTTCTGCAGGAGATGGTTTCAGCGAGAGAGTGAAACATTGCACCCTCCTGGGCAGTTAGTGCCCAACACCCTTTTGCACTACTCTGATTTCATCTTTATTACATTGTTTTCGTTGCGTTTTCTTCTCTATTCCTATCTTGACCTCTCCTCGCGTAGCGTGTGTTCATCTCTTGTTCTTTCCTCTGGTTTTTTCACTGCCTGGCCCCCGCTCGGTTTCTGCCGTGTGTCACATATGCTGCAAGCGGTGACGTGACTGCGCTGTGATCACACACCTGCCTCGGCAACGACGTCAGCTACTCACCCTTTCTCTCCCTTCACTTACTGTTCGCACCCTCCCAAACCTAATGTTTTAGCTTTGCTAAACAGATGTTGGGGACGTTCAGAAAGCTGACCTAGAAATGCATTCTGCCCGTTGTTTACCATTGGCTTTGTGGTTTGTATATCACATTTTCTGGCTTTCTATTTGCTGGCATTATTTGCTTTAGGCTGTCAATCTTGAGTGTTTCCCTCCCCTTGCCCAAACATTGTTTACTGCACTTTTCCACAGCCTGCTTTCTGTAAATAGGCCTTTAAAACTTGTTTTTATCTTGACACATTTTCTGTGTGTATTCAAAAACAGAGGTCAAATGTCAAGCTCTCCCTACAATGGGAGCTTGCCTCTAGATTCATCAAGCAATTTTAAGGGTGTCAGGGTGTCAAAAGGACACCCTGTTGCACCCCTGAAATCACCATATGGGTGAGAACATTTATGTGACAATCAGCTGAGTATCCATGAAGAGGAGAGGGTTCAGGTTTTTTTTCTTTCACATATACAAAAACAAAAAAATGTATTCTGTTGATGCTTCAGAATATATCAGAATTAGTACAAATGAAGATTTTTTTTTAATTCTGTATTGTGGTGGAAACAAATACTTGAATGGGATCAAAACACACTAATGCCCTAGGTGATGACATTTGCACACATTATCGTTTGCGTGCAGTAAAACCATATTTCAGTCCAAATTTAATGGTCATTTCAATTGAAAATGTGTTGTCTGTAATGTCAGAGTGGTATCAGACCATGCATACTCCACTCTATCCCACTCCACTCTGTTCTATTTCCTTCCAATCTGAGCCACACCACTCCATTCTACGACACAACACTCTACCTACGACAGGTCATTCCACTCTACTCCCCTCCACTTTAAGGCACTCTACGACACGCCACTCAATTCCACGTCACTCCAATCTACGTCACTCCATGACACAACACCCCACTCTACTCCCCTCCACTCCACAGAAATGTACCCCAATGTTCCCCAATCCACCCACTCCATGCACCCCAATCCACTCCAAAGGATTCTACCTACCCCATTCCATTCTACTTCACTCCATTTCACTCCACTCTACCCCTGTCCAATTTACCCCACTCCAGTTAACCCCTTTCCACTCCAAACTCCACTGCAATCTAGCCAACTCCTCTCCACTCTAATCTACCCCACTCCCCTCAAATCTACCTCAATCCACCCCACTCCATGTACCCTAATCCACTCCAAAGGAGTCTACCCCACTACATTCCACTCTAATTTACCCCACTCACCTCAAATCTACCCCACTCCAGCACAATCTACCCCACTCCAATCTACCACAATCTGCCCCCTTCAAAACTACCACAATCTACCCACTCCTTTCCAATCTACCACACTCCAATCTGTGCAATCTACTTCACTTCACTTCACTTCACTCCACTCCACTCTAATCTTTTCCACTCCACTATACCACACTCCACTCAAAAATCCACTCTTTTCCATTTCACTCCAATCTATCACCACTTCACTCAAATCTACCCCATTCCACTCCAATCTACCCCACCCCAACAACCCCAATTTACGCTATTCCAATCTACCCCTCCACAATCCACCCGTACCAATCTATCTCACTCTTACTGACCCCACTCCACTCTACTGCACTGCAAACAACCCCCCTCAAATCATCCCTCTTCAATGAACCCCACTCAAATCTTCCTCGCTCCATTCCAATTTACCCTACTCTAATCCACTCAATCTATCTCACTCCATTCCCCAAATCTACCCCACTACCCTGTACTCCAATCTATCTCACTCCACTCTAATCTCAACTCCACTCCAAACTATCTAACTCTACTCCATCCTACTCCACTCCAGACCACCCCAATCCACTCTACACCTATCTAACCCACTCTAATCTACCATACTCCGCTCTACCCCAATCTATCAAACTCTATTCCGCTCTATCCAATTTACACCGCTCCACTTTACTCCAGTGTATCACATGATACCCAAACCTACCCCACTCCGGCACAAGCTAACCCACTCCATTCCACCTCAATACATCCCACTCCAATCTCTCCTACCATACTCACCCCAAAACTACCCCACTCAAATCTACACCATCCGATCAGCCCCATTCCAATATGCCCCACTATAATCTACTCCATTCCAATCTACTCCACTCCAATCTACCCTACCATATCCTAATCTACCCCACTCTAGCCTACCCCACTCCATCCCAATCTACCCCACACCACTCTATCAAATCCACTCCAATTTACCCCAATCCACCCCACTCCAATGTACTCCAATCCAATCCACCCAACTCTTTTCTACTCCACTCCACTCTAATCCACTCCAATCTACCCCTGTCAAATGTACCCCACTCCATTCCAATTTACCCCACTCCACTCCAAACTCCACTGCAATCTATCCAACTCCTCTCCACTCTAGTCTACTCAACTCCACTCAAATCTACTCCACTCCACCACAATCTACCCCACTCCAACCCACCACAATCTACCATACTCCACTCCAATCTACCACACTCCAATCCACCCAATCTACCCCACTCCACTCCACTCTAATGTCATCAACTCCACTATGCCACAATCCACTCCACTCTGCCCAAATCTACCCCAGTCCAATTCACTCCAATCTACCCCACTCCACTCAAATCAACCCATTCCACTCCAGTCTAACCCATTTCACCCCAACCTACCCCGCCCCAATCCTCCCCACCCCAATCTACTCCACCATGCTGCCACCGCTATTTACCCAACTCCAATATACACCTCCCCAATCTACCCCATCCCAATCTATCCCACTCCAGTTGACCCCACTCCACTTCAATCTAACACACTCCAAACTACGCCACTCCAATCATCCCGCTTCAATGTACTTCACTCAAATCTACCTCACTCCATCCCAATTTCGCCTATTCTAATCCACACAATCTACCTCACTGCACTCCTCCCTAATCTACCCCACTTCACTGTACTCCAATCTATTTCACTCCACTCCAATCTCAACTCCACTCCAAACTATCTAACGCCACTCCACCGCACTCCAATCTACCACACTCCACTCTACCCCTATCTACCCCACTCCAATCTACCCCACTCCATTCCGCTCTATCAAATCTACCCCACTCCGCTTCACTCCAGTTTATCGCATGCCCCCCAAATCTACCCGACTCCAGCCCAATATAAATCACTCCACACCAATCCACTCCACTCCATCTCACTCCAATCTATCCTACCACACTCCACCCCAAACCACCCTATTCCAATCTATCCCATCCAATCAGTCGCACTCCAATCTACCTCACGCTAATCTACCCCAATCTACGCTACTCCAATCTACTCCACCCTATCCTAATCTACCCCACTCCAGTCTACACCACCCTTCAATTCTTCCCACATCTCAACTGTCCCCTCTCTCTACCACCTCTCTATCTCATATTCGGCCTTACATCATCCTATTGCTTTATGCCAGTCCTCACCTTTAGTGTCTCCTTTCGCTTTCTCTGTATCTCCTTCTGGTCTCCTCACATCTTGCTTTTCCTGTTCTTGATCTCTCTTTACGTGCCCTCTATCCCTCTTTGTTCTCCTCCTCCCTTTCCCCTAATATCTCTTGTCTCTTTTACTATCCTTCTTTCCCCCTCTACTTTAGATTTAGATCATGGGTACTCGCTACATTTTCCCAGGGGCCAAAAAGTCAAGTCTGTGATGTGACCGAGGATCACATTTATGCCAACGGGATGGCAGTCAGGCAGGTGGGATTCGGGGAGATTGGCGGTAAGGTAGGCGTAGGGTAAGGGAAGCATATAAATCTAGTGACTGAACTGAACAATGTGAAACCAGAAAACCTGAGATTAGTCCCGGCTTCCCCACTTTACCAAATTGTGTGATCCTAGGAAGTAGTTTTATGTCACTTTCTATCCCTTTTCTTCATTATCTCATATAAGAGGACCTCGAAATACACGACTTCAGGATTTGCGCTGTACAAATGCTTCTCCTATGTTTAATTTAATACACTATAATGTTGTTCATGTATAATAGCAACCCCGGAAACCAAAAGAGTGCAAATAACAACGGACTTGCCTCTTTAGTTCACTATCGGCATTGTTGCCAGGGTGGGGGAAAGAATTACATTCTCCAATTAACATACAGAGAGAATCATGATTTCATTAAAGACAACGGAGGCTAACATTATGCAATAATCATTTTATTGCTGCACACATGCAGCCCTTTAAAGAACATGTTACATCATAAAATAAGCATTTCATAAGAACATAGAACATTATATAACATCGTGGTAACTAGGCATCGTCCTCTTAAAGCTGCAATGAAAATATGGAATCTGTTTATTTGACGTCCTCCTCCCTAATTGCATTCGATAAGGAAGAGATTTTCGCAGAGATGTAGTGTCTGGAAAGAATGGAAAGAAATCAGGTAACAAAAGTGGATGCATTCGACCAATCTGCTGCTTTTAAAATATCAGGTAGGGAAACTCCACCCCAAAATACTTTACTGGCCCTTGCACCACGGGATGTGCGTGCGCCAAACTTGGATAAATCTATTCCTGCTTCTAGCTTGACTGTTCTTACCCATCTTGAAATTGTAACTGAAGAGACTGCTTTTAGGGTTTTACGAAGGATATTAGTAATTGATTTTCACCATTTGGTCTAACATCAATCATTTTTTGTTCATACACTTTCAAGCAGCTTACTACACAGTATTGGGTAAACAGTAAAGTAAGGATAAAAACATTTTCAGACATAGTTTTGGTCCTTTTCCATGTTTCAAAACGTACTCCATCTGGTGAATAGTGTCTGTTACAGATCTCTAACGCCTTAACATCTGATACTCTTGTAAAGGATATTAAACAAAGTAATGTTGCAAACTTAATTGATAGTTGTTTTCTGGAAAGATGAAGGTTATCAGGACTAGAGACAAATAGGTCTAAAATAAGGTTACCTTCCATAGTGAGTCATATCTGGCCTTGCGAGGACGTGTAAGTCTTATTCCCTTCATTACTCTGCGTACCAAAGGTACCGATAGAATAATCATTTATTAGTGAGTGGCCTGCTGAAATCCCTGATCTCTAACAGTTACCTGTTCTATATCATAAACCTGAATTAAATAAATCTGCTAGGTAGTTTGCTACATCCAAGGGGCGTCCACGAGATCCAGATCCCGTTCCAGGCACCAACTACACCATTTCCTCCATACACCTGTGTATCTTCTCCTTGTTCCTGGTGCCCATGATTCATCCAGTAGGTTGTTAGCCTCTCCTGAAAGGCCAGAATATCTTCTTGATCCCCTGAAATCCCCCAAGCAAGAAGGTTTATGTTTCCTTCTAGAAGAAGAGGATGCACCTCCCTCTCTTGTCCCTGGGGAAGGTCTAAACTCCCTGGTATAAAACGTGGGCTCTCCATTGTCAATTCCATCACCCCTGGAAGCCATATTTGAGTCTTCTAAAATGGTGTCATTAAGATGATGCTGCATCGCTCTGTCTGATCTTTCAGTAAAACCCTCTGAATCACTACGAGGGGAGGGAACGCATAGCAGTTCTCTTTATCCCAAGATTGGAGCAGAGCGTCTACTGCTGTGGCTTGGGGATCTGGTCTACAACTGTAATACAGATCTATTTTGCAGGTCAAACGTCAGAAAGACCGGCTGGTCGGATCACTGCCTAATTCGTTTTAGGGTGCCCAGCACTTGGACTGACTGCCAGAATCTCCTGAGTAGAGCTGAAAATAAGTTTAGAGCCCTTCACAGGATTTCACCTCTAGCTCTGGAGGACGCTCTTGAATCTTCTGTCCCCTCGTTATCAGGTAACCCTGATGGGGACCCACTACAACTGGAATCCTGGTTAAGGCAGAACGTACATGAATTAGCCCCTCTGATGATATGCACTTCCAAAAAGACCAGGCCCTCTGTCACCTGGTACAATAATCTTCTGAGAACTAGCAAAAGTGTATGTAAACGCTGGAAAGGAAGTGACGGAAAAACTATAATCTTAAGGATAAATTGGAATATAAGGCGGCATTGAAATCTTACTATACTAATTTCAAGTGTGCCAAGCAGAGCTATCTGGAAAATAAAATTGAAACTAATTCCAACAAAAAGGGAAAGGAAATTATTAATATTGTAAAATTGTTTACAGCCCCTAAGGCTGCCATTAAGGAGCTCCCGCATTCTGCAGACTAGATAAAGCTTCTGGCAACGTTCTTCCATGAGAAGATCCTGACTATTCAGAACGCTTTTTCAGGGGGCCTCCAGATGATCACGCACATTTGCGAGTTCCTGCTAGGGAATGTTCCATCAGAGAAACCCCGCTTTATTACAACTACCTTTTCTGTAGCCTGAGATATCTCTAGATATTTTGAAGGGGATCAAGTCTGGCTCCCATGCAAACTTGTGTCCAGCGAAATTGCTGGCCTCTGTGGCCTCGGTCATAAACCCAGTGGTCAATAAGGTTTTGAATTCTTCTCTCTCAGTGGGCCATATTCCTTCCATTTGGAAGCATGCGCAATTCTTACCCTCCTGAAGAAACGATCAGCTATCCCGAATGTGCTTGCTAATTAAAGGCCCATATCTCTTCCACGTCTCTCTCTAAGGTGTTGGAGAAATATGTGAATAGAGTCATTTCTGACTATACAGAGAATAATAATCTTCTGCATATCACTCAATCTGGCTTAAGGGCTAATTTTAGCACTGAAACGGCTCTGTTGGAGTTGACTGAACACACCACAGAAAAGCTTGATCAAGGAGGCAGAGCTATCCTTATTTTATTGGACCTGTGATACAGTCACACATGACAGGCTCCTGGATAGGATTAGAGACCTTCGAATAGACGCATCTGCGCTGGAATGGCTGTCTTCCTTCCTTGAGAACCAAAGCCAGGAAATTTAGACTCCTCCTTTTGCTTCCTCCATTCGCAGCTTAAAGTGGGGATCCCTCAATGATTGGTTTTGAGCCTCACTCTTTTTAATCTATATTTGTCGCCCCTTGCATCACTTGCTTAAGGTTGTGGGGCTAAAATAATATCATACGTGGATGATGCTCAGCTGATTTTCACCTGTGATAAGGGAGCTGAGTTTGATGGTGATAAGATCAGATCATGCTTCACTATGGTGTTCAACTGGCTCAGCAGGAACCAACTGAAATTTAATTCTGAGAACTCGGAAATCATCTTTTTTGGCACTCCATCCGCGGAAGAATGGAGACACTGGTGGCCTGAGGACATGTCTCCACCTCTCTCAGCAAAAACTACGGTTTAAAATCTGGGCATCTATATTGACAGTGTTCTCTCGATGAGATCTCAAGTCCATTCTGTAGTGGGCTTCTGCTTTGGCCGTCTACGTATGTTGAGGAAATTTCTTCCACTTCTCTTATTGGACACCAGGAAAACCATGGTCCAGGCAGTGGTTACTTCCAGACTTGACTATGCCAATATTTTGTACTTAGGCCTTCCTGAATATCTCCTCCAGTGCCTCCAGTTGTGGCCGGACTGATTCCTATGCTCAAGCCCAGGACTCACATGTCCCAGCACCTGAAGGCATTGCACTGGCTCCCTATGAGTAAAAGGATTAAATTCAAGTTCCTGGTTCTGTTCTTCAAAACCCTTCATGGAAGGGGCACTGAATATTTCAGAATAAGAGTTAGCCACTACTTACCGGCCAGTAATCTGAAGTCATCCTCCATGGGCCTGGCCTGCGTCTCCAGAATACACCTAGTCCGGTCAGGGGAAAGATCCTTCAGGCTCCTGGGAGCTCATGCTTGGAACAGACTCCTGGCTACTCTCAGATCTATGGCTGATCAGGCGGTTTTTAAGATACTTCTTAAAACGTGGTTTTTCCATGGCTAGGGGTGGCTGTTTGGTATGTTAGATGAAGACTATTAGTGCCGGGACACTCTTGCTGAGTAGCCATGCACTCTACAAATGTGCATCATTCATTCATTCATTCATTCAACAGGTCCACCTGCAAAAAGCCCACAGGTCCTGAACCTTCTTGAACACCATTTGATTCAGTTTCCAATCGCTTGAATCTCTTAGAAACCTCGAGTTCTAATCTGCTCTTGTGTTTTAATGGCCAGGGATGAAATCTGTCTTCAGTACCATTTTTTGATTCCAAAAGAAATACCAAATCTTTTTGGCAAGGTCTGCAAATATCTTTGACCTTGCACCTCCTAAGCGGTTGATATCTGAGACAGCTGTAACATTGTCTAGTTTGATAAGAACTACACTGTTTTTCAGTACGGATTGGAAGCTCATTAAAGCATTCAAACTTGCTATCATTTCTAAGCAATTTATATGGAGTGGGAGTTCCTCTTGGGACCATTTCCCCCATGTTTCTATTCCTCCCAATTTTGCACCCCAATCCAGTTTGCTTGCATCTGACTCCAAAGTGTGATCCGGGCTGTTCCCAAATATTGCTTTTCCATTCCAGCTGTCTAAATTGTTCCGCCACCATAGGAGGTCCTCTTGAGCTTCCAGTGATTGGAGAACTCTGTCTGAGTACCATAGGCCCTTCTTCAACCCCGAAGATTTCAGTCTCTGTAAGGATCTGTCATGAGGTGGCCCTGGGGAAATTGCTTGAATGGGAGAGGACAGAAGTCCAACTACTCTTTTTTTGCTTTAATGCATTGCATTTAAGGAATCTCAATTTGGGATTCCTTAAATGTAATCGCAATTTAGAGATTCCTTAAATTGCGATTTTTGCATTTGGGATGATACATCCCAAATGCAAAAATACCGATCGCAAAGGGGCAGATTCTGAGAATCTGCCCGTTTGCGACCGTTTTTTTGCTTTGATGCATGCGGGCCTTAGTAATTCTTCTTGACTCTGAGACATCAGTAGTATATTGTCTAGATAGATTACTAGCCATACTCCTCTTCTCCTGAGAGAGGCGACCTCTGGTCCCAGAATCTTGGTGAAACTCCAAAGTGCTGTCGAGAAGACGAAGGGGAGACAACAAAATTGGTAAGTTATTCCTTTCCAAATAAACCTTAGGTATTTTTTAGAGTTCCTGTCCATACGGATTGTGAAATAAGCGTCTTCGAGATCCAGTTTCACAAGCTACTCTTTCTCTTGTAGGACATCTCTTACAAGGTGGATACCTTCCATTTTGAAATGTCTGTATATTAGAAAAATATATATAGTTCTCTCAAATTTATTACAGGGTGCTATCTATTGTCTTTTTTCTTTACCAGGAAGATCGTGCTCACAAATCCTTGTCCTGTGTTTGTCACTCTGCATATAGCCCTTTTTTAATAGCATTTAATTCACTTCTGTATCTACAAGATGATTGTTCCTGGTCTAGGTTAAGTTCTCTGGGTTGGTGTATCTGGTAAGGTGTCATATTGAAATCTATTTTGAATTCCTTTATGGTATCTAGTACCCAACAGTCATTTATTATTAATGACCAATGTTGGTTGAAAAGGCGTATCCTTCTCTCTACCTTTGGATGGGAAGAACCAATGGGATGTAACACTCTTACCTTGTTATTCTGGGCCTTGGAATCTGCCTCTACCACCACCTCGTGTGCGGGTGCTGAGGCCTCTTTGCAGAAAGAAGGAGTCGTTGTTTCTGCGGAATTATCTCCCGTAACCATGTCAAATTTGTTTGTAGTATGGGGCCTATATTGGCCGCGACTGACAGCCAGTTCCATCCAGTCAACCCTTCCAAAAATGATACCCCCAAACATGCGTCTCATATGTTTGATTGGGCTTTACTAAAGGCTGAGCGGGTGGAAATGTCCTTTCCTAATATTTTGATAAAGTTTTCCCCGATGAGTAAGCAATTTGGGTCACCCTGAATATCTTTATTTGCAAGGTCTCCCAATTTGGTGTTTATTCTCATTAGTATAGCTCTTCTTCTTTTAGAAGTTAGCCCTGTGTTGGCAGTACCAAGAAGGCATAGGGCATGCTGGCTCCACACCCGGAGTAATTCTACATCAACAGGAGTGCCCCTAAGGAAGACTTCTTCCACCAAGTCTAGGATTCTAGCCATTAGTCCTAGAGTACCTAATAGTTTAACTTGGCACTGTTTTAGGCAGCGCTCAAGCCCTTTTCTAAGGTATCTTCCTGTTTTAAAATAGAAAAGTCAGTAGTTCGGGTTTAGGTTTGGTCTCATCCTCGAATTAATCTCTGAAAAGGGTCTAGGGCCTTCTGCCCTCAAAAGATTTTGTGTAACCTTTTCAAGGCGTTTCCGGATCCAGAATGTAATAAATTTTGGTATGTGGTCAAAGGGTATCCAATCAGATCCCCTAGGGTGTGTGATGCGGGTGGGTCTTTGATCGTTTTAGAATTGCTGTGTTGATCTAAATGTTCATCAATGAGGTCATTATCAAGGGTTTCAAGAGGATCAAACATATACTCGTCTGCCTCATCATCAATATTTACTAGGAACAAGTAATCGTCATCATTGTCAGTTGGTAAACTGAGGTCTTTGTGCCATGAAGGTCTCTTGGTCTTCTTGTGCCACAAGGGACACCTGTACGTATTGCGCCAATATGGTCGCTCTTTCTCATTATGCCACTAGGGGCACCCAGTTCATCTGTAGCGCACAGGCTACCTAGGGATAGTTCCCAGTCATTTGTGGTGCACAGGCTACCATGAGGTTCAAGGTGTTTGGTCTTTATTAAGGCCATACCTCCTTTCTTTCGTAAAGGGTTTTCCTCCTCAGAGAGGTCAACTGAGTCTTCCTCAGTAACATTATCTCTTTTTCTTTTGTTAAAAGCTGCCTCCACTGCCTCTTTTCATGAGGACTTGAGTTATTTCTCAAAGAAACGCCTTATCAGCGTTGTGCGTGGTCATAGCAATGCACAGCGGGAGCAAATTTTTGTGTCTCTTCTTTGTTTTCTCTATTCTGCTTACCCCACGCGTCCCGGGGTGGGGGAACTGGTGCGCTCGTCCCAGACAAGATCAACCTGGGCGGGCTCAGCCCTCGTGCGTAGCGAGGAAGTGGGAAAGCGGGTTGACGCCAGCCGCACTGGAAAGGTGGAGTGGTCAGCCGTCTCCGGGGCTTAAGTCTCAAGTCTACCCGCAGTGGTCTGCCGTGTAAGTTTTGGCAGAACAGCCGTCTCTGCACGTCCGCAGGAGTAAACAGTTGCCTACGTGGTGTTTCTGAGTGATCGGCTGAGATGCTCCGCTCAGAGGTTTCGCACTGGGGGTTTCGGAAGCCTTTTTGTCATTTTCTACGTTAGGGTAATGAAAGAAAAAACTTGAAATTCCCTGGGGAACCCGACCATTAATTGGAAGGATATTAGTAAAGAATCAAAGTGTTACCTACCTTGTACGCGAAGTATTGCTAAGCGTATGCTTAATTTATGGTGTAACATGTTCTTTAAAGGGCTGCTTGTGGGCAGCAATAAAATGATTATTGCATAATGTTAGCCTCCGGTCTTCTAATGAAATTAATGTTTATAAATTCATGTTTAAAAACTATCACTTTCAAATTAATACTTCTCAATGCACTGATATAATCTGATGTACTAAGGTCAAAAGTTTCTACACTTTTGCTGCAAAATGTCTTTGAAAATAAAGTGTTCCAAATGTTACACGGCGAAGAACTCCCTGCTTACTTCCCTTCTTCAACACCAATTAAACTTTAAAAAAGGCTTGCTTGTTTATTTAACATATTGTTGTTGTTAGTGCTGAGTCTAGTAAACCAGCGGGCGCATGTATGGGTCAGGAGTACTGCATGGGGCACCTGGGCCGTACTTTGAGAATCATTGATTTAGATGCTTCTCGTCTTTATCTTCTCTCCCTCTCTCTTACTCACTCTTCTCTCTCCTACTTACTCTTCTCCCTCTCACTCCTTGTGTTCACATGCTCCATCCTTCTGTTGCTCCTATGCGGGCTTTCGTTTACCTTCTCTTCTGCAATCAAAAAAAATGTATCTTTCCTCTCATTTTCTTCTTTCTTTTCCGCCTCTTTTTTTCTCATTTCCCATCTTCTCTCACCTCTTCCCAAGAGCTTCATTTGTAAAAGAATCAATGCTGGTGCCCAAATCTCTGCTCGGAAGCCTGCAGCCAGTGTTATTAAATGTCGGTGCACCAAATGCCAAGGCTGCGTAGTGTTGGATTCACCTCATGCCTTTATAATTCACCACTAGACACTCCCTGCCTCTCTTTCTCACTCTTGCAAGTCCTTTTTCCTTACTTCTTTCTCTCTTTGTGACTTTTTTCAATCTTTCTCTTTGTTTGTGTATTTTTCCCTCTCTTGCTCTCGCTGAATGTCTGATGAGTTCAAATGAGTGCAGTGGGCATCACTGGCAACCTCAGCTCAAGTTAAGCAATGGACTTTACCCCCTACTCCTCCCTGTGTTTCCCTCTTCCATAATTTCCTCTTGCCATTTCTCCTGAAGCCTTCTCCCGTTCTCTCTAGTCCTTTCTGTCTCCTTCTCACTTTCTTCCTCATTCTTCTACTGTCCCCTTTCTCTTCTGTCTTTTCCCTGCCTACATCTCCTCCCCGTTTGTCTCAATCCCTCCCCCTTTTCTCCTCAGCATCTAGCCGCCGTTCTCTTCTCCCATCTTCCTCCTCATTGCCTGCCTTTATTCCCCATCAGGGCTTTATTTGAACTGGTGCTTTATGGTGCTCAGCACCGGCACCTAATCCTCAGCACCGGGGCTTATAGCACCAGTTAAGGACACACTCATTTGGCAGGCATGGGATTTTCCCCAGAATCACAGGATGTAAAGTCACGTCGAGACTCGAAACCCAGTTCCCCAATCTCCGAAATTGGCAGCTCTGGCCATTAGGCCAAGTCTACTCCAGAATAATACGTGCTAGGGCTCTAGTCAGGAGGCAATTTGCACCAGCACAATTCTCTTCTTAGCGCTTCCTCCGGAGGAGAGCCCCGGCACTTTTTATTTTACAAATTAACCACTGTTCCCCACCCGTCTCTTGTCTCCTTCCTGATATATCAACTTTAGTCACTCAGCAAAGCTCTTTTTTTTTTAAAATTTGTTTTATTGTTGCATCAAAGTATACGGTACAGTGTAAATAATCTGCTGACGTGGCCTCAACATTCAGCCATGCGTGCAACGTGTTTTTTGTTTATACAACTGGTGCAAATATACATTTCCTCCATTAATCAGTACAGATCTTGCAACCATGTTTGCAGGCTAGGAGACAGTGAGCCTGCATAGCCAAGAGGACAGTGAATGATAACAGGTATGTAAAGTCCCGTCTCAAGGGCGTTGGATCGGGGTCTGTACTGTCCATATAATGGTGCTACCAGAGAACGGGGGGGGCAAAACTGTGGGAGGGAAGCATGTGGGCGCTAGCATGGTCGAAGCAGGGGGATACCGGTGATGGGCGTCGGGGGGGGGGCCCAAGGAGCTATTCAGCCTGCGCTCCAGAAGGGTGGGAAGTCAATCAGGATGCAGGGGGCACCGGGAACCTGCCCCGGGGAGGAGGACACCAGGCAGACGCTATTGGTCTTCTCGGGCTGGGGGGGGGGAGGAGTAGGTGGGTCACCTACACGTGTGGACTGTCGGAAACTGTGGAGGAGCATGGCCCATTCCATGGATATGGGAAATTTACGCGCACCCCTGGCTTCTTCCTCTCTAAGAGCATCCTCTTCCGCCGCCGCCCATTTACTGACCGCCCCCGTCCATGCTGCTATAGGGGGACCTTCCGGGGATCGCCAGCGCATGGCTATGCATCTGTTTGCCAACAGGAGCGCTAAGGACACGAAGCGTCTATGCACTGGGTCTTGCTTAGGGACATGAAAGATGCCTAATGCGCTAGATTCCCAGGTGGATAGTGTAGTGAGACCTGTCAGTTCTGACAGTGTGTCGTGTACCGCCCGCCAAAAGGGGTGATGGTCGGGACAGCTCCAAAACATGTGGCGAAAGTCTGCAGCAGGGGAGCAGCATCTGGGGCATAGGAATGATGTGGAGGGATAGAACTTCTGTAATCGCGCTGGGTTGAGGTACGCCCTGTGTAGGATATAGTATTGGATGTTCTTGAAGCGGGCGTTCCTAGAGACGCGTTTTGGGGCCTCAAGCGCTTTAGTCCACTCTGAGTCATGTAGTGCGCGACCTATGTCCTCCTCCCATGTAGCCCGCAAGGTCGTCAGGGGTGCGTGTGAGAGTTCCCGGATGGATTTATACAGCCAGGTGACTAAGTGGCGTCCCACCCCCATACGCAGGATAGCGTGTATTACTGGATTCGTGTCTGGCTCGCCAGTACGGAGGTTAAAATGGGGCCGGTATCCATCAATCAGCTGTCGATATCTGAGGAATTGGCCCGGGGGGAGCCCGTATTCAGCGGTCAGGCGGTCAAGTGATTTTAACTGGCCTTCCTCAAAGAGCGATTCCAGATCCGTGATGCCACAGTGCGACCATTCGGTAAAGAACGGAGCCGTGAAGTAGGAGTCTTGCCTGGGGCTGCCTATCAATGGTAACAGCGGGGAGTACGGAGGTCTATTGGGGGACATTCAGTGGATCCGCATCATGCACCGGCGCGCTATCGCCACTTGGAGGGGGTACGTGCGCCGTGGCTTGGTGCCCGGGAGAAGAAGACGGGTGAGTTCCGGGGCTGCGATTCTGCCGGTCGAGGTTACAGTCTCCTGAGGGTAACGGTCCGCCGTCCAGTATGACAGCCATTGGAGTTGTGCCGCGAGGAAATATGACTCGAAGGACGGAGCTCCGAGTCCTCCCAGCGTCGTGGGAAGTTGGAGGGTTTTCAGGGCGACCCTGTGGCGGCCCTCGCCCCAGATAAGGGTCCCTAGGAGGGAGTCAACGTCGCGGAAGAAGGATCTGGGTGGTATTACCGGCAAATTCGTGAAGTGGTAAAGGAGTCGGGGAAGCATTACCATTTTAGCCAGAGCTATCCTTCCTATTGGGGCCAGTGGGAGTTTATTCCAGAAGGCGACCGCCGGGCGCAGGCTGGCAAGTGCTTTGCGGTGATTCCCCTCGAAAAGGTCAGCTGGGGAATGGTACAAGCGGACACCGAGGTACCGGGGGGCTTCCGCGGACCATGAGAGGTTATGCGCTCCGAGCCCGACTTCCCGGGGGGGCAGGCTCGGGTGTAAGGGGTAAACTGTGGACTTGTCCCAGTTCACCTGTAGTCCCGAGGCCTCTGCAAATTCCGCCAGCGTCGCCCCTATAGGGGCCAGGTCCGTTTTGATGTCTCGGACGTATATGAGGAGATCATCCGCGTACATGGATACGCAATGCGTGCTGTCCGCAAGTGGGATACCCCATTCCACACCTTCCAGGCGCAGCCGAACCGCCAGCGGCTCGACTGCTAGCGCGAATAAGCGAGGCGACAGGGGGCACCCTTGTCTTGTGCCTCGCCGAACTTCGAACGCTGGTGATATACGTTTCCCGATACGAACCCGCGTGGTCAAATCGGTATACAAGAGGCGTGTGTACGCTATGAGCGTCGGGCCGATATTGAGGCGCTGCAAGACTGAGAAGAGATAGGGCCAGGTGAGGGTGTCAAACGCCTTCTCCAGGTCCATAATGAGGCAGGCGGCGCGGGGAAATCTGCCACGTATCTGATCTTGAACGTGGAAGATTCGGCGGAGGTTCTGGGAGGTGTTCCTCCCCGGAACAAAGCCGCATTGGTCGGGGTGGACTAGCGGGCGTATGACATGCGCATAACGATCAGCCAGAATTTTCCCCAGGATTTTACAGTCTGCCGACAGGATGGCCAACTGTGGAGTGGATCTCTGTGGGGTTTGGGAAAGGTGACAATCACGGATTCCCGCAGTGACTGGGGCAACCTCCCTAGATGAAGAGACGCCCCGAACACCTGTGACAGATGGGGGACCACTAGGGGAGAGAATGTCGAGTAGTATTCCAGCGGGAAGCCGTCCAGTCCCGGCGCTTTATTCCGGGACATGGCACGAATCGCCTGGGTGATGTCAGAGGGTTTTATCCTGGCGTCAAGGGTGCGCTTGTCCACATCCGATATTGCGGGCAGCGTCAGTGGGTCTAAAAAACGATCCACAGAAAATGGGGAGTATTGGGCCGGGGTCCCGTACACTTGTGCATAGTGTCGCTGAAACGCTAGGAGGATCTCGGCCTGTGAGCGCACCAGTACACCGTCCGGATTGACAATATCCGTGATTGGCTTGATTTCGGTATCCTGCCTCGCCATCCAGGCCAGTAGCGCTCCAGTTTTGTCTCTGTCCTTATGTACCCTAGAGGCATAAGCCCTAAAATTGTATTTTCGGAGGTCAGCGCAGGCAGTCTGATACTCCGTCTTAGCCTTGGCCGTGAGCACGGCGTGCTCCTCCGAGTCGTCAGGCCGTTTAGTGAGTGCGGCCAGAGTCTGTTCTGAGGCTTGGAGCGTCCGTTCCAAGGTGCGGCGGACTCCTACTACCTGTTTGATGCATTCTCCCCGTGCCACCACTTTAAACGCGTCCCATTCCACCAGTACCGACGATGCCGTGTTTGTGTTGTGCGTGAAGTAGTCTTGGATGCTGGTTTCGTGTGCGTCTCTGAATACTGGGTCTGAAAGGCAGTCCCTAGGGAGGCGCCAGGTGGGGACTGGTGGGTGCGGGGGGCGCCAGGTTAGACGAATGATGTGGGCGTCATGATCCGAGAGGATCCGACCTAGGTAATCTGTAGATGTGATCTTAGGGAGGATTGGTGCAGAGCAGAGGAAACGGTCCAGGCGGACCCTGAGGTTATGTGGAATCGAGTGGAAGGAGTAAATGCGAGCCAGTGGGTGTAGGTGTCGCCATGCGTTAGTGAGCGCCCAATGCGTGGTCCATGCCCTGAAGAGTTCTGCCTGTCGGGGGGCCGGGGAGTGTGTGGGGGGAGGATGCGAGCGGTCCAGGGTGGGGTCCAGTGTGCAATTAAAGTCACCTCCCAGTACCCACGGAACTGTAGTGAACTGGGCCAAAACGCCCGTGAGGTGGTCCCAAAATGTATCCTGATCCGTGTTGGGGGCGTAAATGCTACCAAGGAGTATTCCCTGTCCATCAAGTATTCCCTCTAGAAGCGCATACCTGCCCTCTCTATCTACCACCCGTCGGAGCTCCCGGAAGGGAGTACCTGGCCTGACCCAAATTAACGCGCCGCGCGCAAACGCTGAATAGTGAGTGGCACAGAAGATCCCTCGATGATTAAATCAAAAAGAGACTAGCTCAAGTTACTTTAGGGGAGGGGGAAGACTCTGATATGTTTTGTCACGGAGTGTGAACACCCAGCAGGTGTGTTCAAAAAGCCCTCACCCACCAACCTAGTTGGTGGCATGCTTCATCATCGGGCCCACCCAGTGGCACCTAGCGTGCCCCGGGTGTGCTTCAACGCCTGACTACAGCGGAGCTGGTATTTTACTGAGTGTGCGGTGAAGATAGTTAAGGAAGTGATGTTAAAACGGCTGAACGGTGGTCCCAGTACCCGAAGGTAAAATTAGACTTTAATACCTGGGCCTCCGTCAGCGGTTAAAAATAAGGCAAGGGGATGTAAGGGGCGAGTTACGACCTCTCACATCCAATGGGTCAACATGTTTCAGCCAGTGCCTTATGACTAGACTGGCTTTCTTCAGGACCTAAAATAAGTGAGTGCAAATTACCTAGTGGGGGTGTAGAGGAGACTATGTGTCTACACGCCCTAAAGTGTATCTACGTGTGAGAGGGGGATTCCCTTCTCAAGACCACCTGTACACATAACATGGAAGGACAAAACAAAACACACAGGGAGAAGGTAGAGTCATTAGGATGTACAGTTTTACGCACATCTGATGCCGTCACTATAGCGAGTGCTGGTGGGCTATAGGCGGCTATGGTGTGATGGTATTGGTGGTACCATCACAGTGGGAATCGCACTGATAACTCGGGAGTGAGGTGATTTAAGAGACGGAGTAAAACAGGGTGCATTAGTGAAAATGCGGCGCAAGGAGGGATTCTTACGCAAGTTATTTGCTCAGTCTGACCTCAAGGTTGGGAGGTGGCAAAGGCTTGACCCTGGGGGGACAAACATTTACCATACTGATTAGGGAGACCTGTTAGGAAAGAAAATAGCGCTTACCAGGAGTCGTGATGGTGGTTTCTCATACTCACAGTACTTCTGGGTTGAGCCTGCTCTGGACCTGTAGTGCCTCCTTCGCATACCGGTGGGGAATGAGTGTTTTCCCAGGTCTTAAGTAGTCTTGTTAATTGGTCTAATTAAGTGCACCTGTGATGTGGAGGGCAATGGTGAAAAGACTCACAGGCCTGAGTCATGCTGCCTGGAGTAAGTATGGGCGCCTTAGGTGCGCGCGCGCTCTAGCGCCCTGTCGCGCTGGGAGGCATCGTTATGGGCCACTGGGGAACCACCCAGGCGCTCGCGTCTATAGTTAGCGCATGCGCGATAGGTCCAAGTGCATGCTCCTCAGGGGAACAGCCTGGAGGGTAGTGTTAGTTGTACGCGCATGCGCATTATGACCGGGCTGGTCTGCGCATGTGCGGCGTATGACGGGTGATCGCCCGCGCATGCGCGGTGTGTTGTTCACCGGGCACATTTGTTCTGGTCCATTGAGTGGACCTGGGGCATATAAATAATTTCGTTTCGTCCATTTCATGGACGTCGGGCATATAGAAACATTTAGACAAGTGTATTGTGAATAAATGGGGGACAATCTTTAGCAATTTTCAGGAGAAAGACTGCTTAGAGGACGTAGTCGTTTCAGTGATACTGCGCCCAACCATATGTAGTTTGATGATGGGGGTAGTGTGATCACTGACGGGTCAAAGAATTCCACGGGATGGCATCATTCAATCCCTGGGTGGATGTGGAAAGGCGGTAGATCCACCGTTGTTCCCAATGTCAGCGGGCACTATCCGTGCAATGACTGCAGCGTGTGCCACCTCACCTCCCACACCAAAACCTTGGATTTGGAACCAAACAAGATGTGGACCCAACGTAGCCACACTAACTACAACTCCCGCAATATCATCTACTTAATTACATGTAGATGTGGACTCCGATACATTGGGATGACCACACGGAAAATAAAAACCCGCATAACCGAACACCGCAGTACCATCAGATGCAAAAAGAACATAAGCAAGATGACCAACCATTTCATCACCGAAGGCCACACACCAAATGACCTATCATGGACGGTGATAGAGCAGATCACCTCAGGCGCTATGGACAATGACCAAAAACTACTGCAGGCTGAACAACGGTGGATCTACCGCCTTTCCACATCCACCCAGGGATTGAATGATGCCATCCCGTGGAATTCTTTGACCCGTCAGTGATCACACTACCCCCATCATCAAACTACATATGGTTGGGCGCAGTATCACTGAAACGACTACGTCCTCTAAGCAGTCTTTCTCCTGAAAATTGCTAAAGATTGTCCCCCATTTATTCACAATACACTTGTCTAAATGTTTCTATATGCCCGACGTCCATGAAATGGACGAAACGAAATTATTTATATGCCCCAGGTCCACTCAATGGACCAGAACAAATGTGCCCGGTGAACAACACACCGCGCATGCGCGGGCGATCACCCGTCATACGCCGCACATGCGCAGACCAGCCCGGTCATAATGCGCATGCGCGTACAACTAACACTACCCTCCAGGCTGTTCCCCTGAGGAGCATGCACTTGGACCTATCGCGCATGCGCTAACTATAGACGCGAGCGCCTGGGTGGTTCCCCAGTGGCCCATAACGATGCCTCCCAGCGCGACAGGGCGCTAGAGCGCGCGCGCACCTAAGGCGCCCATACTTACTCCAGGCAGCATGACTCAGGCCTGTGAGTCTTTTCACCATTGCCCTCCACATCACAGGTGCACTTAATTAGACCAATTAACAAGACTACTTAAGACCTGGGAAAACACTCATTCCCCACCGGTATGCGAAGGAGGCACTACAGGTCCAGAGCAGGCTCAACCCAGAAGTACTGTGAGTATGAGAAACCACCATCACGACTCCTGGTAAGCGCTATTTTCTTTCCTAACAGGTCTCCCTAATCAGTATGGTAAATGTTTGTCCCCCCAGGGTCAAGCCTTTGCCACCTCCCAACCTTGAGGTCAGACTGAGCAAATAACTTGCGTAAGAATCCCTCCTTGCGCCGCATTTTCACTAATGCACCCTGTTTTACTCCGTCTCTTAAATCACCTCACTCCCGAGTTATCAGTGCGATTCCCACTGTGATGGTACCACCAATACCATCACACCATAGCCGCCTATAGCCCACCAGCACTCGCTATAGTGACGGCATCAGATGTGCGTAAAACTGTACATCCTAATGACTCTACCTTCTCCCTGTGTGTTTTGTTTTGTCCTTCCATGTTATGTGTACAGGTGGTCTTGAGAAGGGAATCCCCCTCTCACACGTAGATACACTTTAGGGCGTGTAGACACATAGTCTCCTCTACACCCCCACTAGGTAATTTGCACTCACTTATTTTAGGTCCTGAAGAAAGCCAGTCTAGTCATAAGGCACTGGCTGAAACATGTTGACCCATTGGATGTGAGAGGTCGTAACTCGCCCCTTACATCCCCTTGCCTTATTTTTAACCGCTGACGGAGGCCCAGGTATTAAAGTCTAATTTTACCTTCGGGTACTGGGACCACCGTTCAGCCGTTTTAACATCACTTCCTTAACTATCTTCACCGCACACTCAGTAAAATACCAGCTCCGCTGTAGTCAGGCGTTGAAGCACACCCGGGGCACGCTAGGTGCCACTGGGTGGGCCCGATGATGAAGCATGCCACCAACTAGGTTGGTGGGTGAGGGCTTTTTGAACACACCTGCTGGGTGTTCACACTCCGTGACAAAACATATCAGAGTCTTCCCCCTCCCCTAAAGTAACTTGAGCTAGTCTCTTTTTGATTTAATCATATATTAACCGGGGACATGGACTAGCTTTCTGGTCCTACCTCTCTCTCTTGATTACGCACAGAAGATCCCTCGCCATTTGACCTGCAAGCGAGTGAGTTCGGTAGTGTCCATGTGCGTCTCTTGCAGAAACGCAATACTGGCTGACATACGCCTAATGTATGAGTAAACAGAGTAGCGTTTGCTGGGCGTGTGTAGGCCTCGTACATTCAGTGTAAGGACATTAATGTCTGAGCATGAGTCTGCCATTCGTAGGGTGTCGTGAGTGGGAGAGGGACCCCCCTGCAGCCCCCGACGGCCGCCAGTGTGTATGTGTCACGTGTGCTCCTATGCGCCAAGCTTCCACAGTCATGGGGGAGGGACTAAGGGGATTAACAACAAATAGAACCTTGGGTGGGAAACAGTCCCAATACTGTGGATATCTCACCGGAGGTGGCATATCCAAACTAGTGTCCCACTAGGGGAGAAATACAACGGATATCTGCGGGGGTGGCAGCGTGTGTCGCTGCTGGGCCTGTGCGCGGGTCGGGCTCTTGCAGGAGAAGCGTCTATCGCTCGCAAGCGCTTACAATCATTTGACAAAGCAGTCTAGGCTCCTAGACGTCGCGCAATACAATAGGCCACCATGAGAAGGATATAACAGTGGACAGTTCTTCCATCATGAAGAGGTGCCAGGTTGGCTGGCCAGGGTAGCATCCAAGGTGTGCGTCGCAACAAGGGGGGAGGAGATTGGTCCAATCCCTGACATTGTTCCGTCACTGTCCCGGTCTTTCTCAGGGGTGAACAGGTGCGGTCGACCTTCCAAATCCGACGCTATGGGTGACGTGTGCAGTCCGGTCACCGCTCTTAAGGCTTCTCGTCGCTCCTGCATGATTTGCGTGAGGTCGGGTGAGCCTGTGGGGGATGATGTTTGGCTTTTGGGGCGGCCTGATCGAGCACGGCTCGCACCTCGTCGTCTGGATCGTCTGAAGTCGTTGTTGCGTGCTCTCTGGGGTCCAGGATTAGGGATTATTGGGCAGTGAAACTCAGTCCAATCCTGTGCTTCCTCCGCCGTGTTGAAAAAGAGGGCTTTCCCCTTGTGCAGTACTTTCAGGCGGGCCGGGAACAGCAGGGAATATTGAAGATCATTTGCGCGGAGGCGCCTCTTGACGTCTAGGTAGGTGGAACGCTGGTGTTGGACCTCTCGGGCATAGTCCGGGAACACCATAAGGTGCTGGTCTTCCACTTGTAGGGGGCCGGCCGTCCGGGCCGCACGAAGCACCACATCGCGGTCTCGGAAGTGCAAGAATTTAGCCAACATGGGTCGCGGAGGGAGGCCCGGCTTGGGCGCCCGGGCCGGGACCCTATGGGCTCTTTCAATGGAAAAGTATGCCGACCTTTCCGCCTCCGGTGTGAAAGATTTGGTCCAGGACTCCATGTATGTCAGAGGGTCCGAGTTCTCAATCCCTTCCGGCAGGCCTAGGACGCGGATGTTACAGCGTCTTGAGCGCCCTTCCAAGTCCACTGTGCGTTCCTCGAGGGCCGCCACGCGGTGTAGGACCTCCTTCAGTTCCGCCTCCTGTGTTTTCACCGCAGGCTGCAGCTCGGTCACAATCCGTTCTCCGTCCTTCACCCTGTCCGCCAACTTGCGATGGTCGTCGCGGATTAAACTGATGTCCGTTGTCAGGACGCCCAATCTCTCCTCCATCGAAAGGCGGGACAATTCGATTGCCGCCAACACCTGATCCAACTTTGCCTACAGTGTGGGGTCGGTTTGCGACGCGTTGGCCTGCGTCCATGTTCTTGTTTGTGGCATCCTCTCGAGGGCCGTCTCGGGGACAGCCGTCATCTGCGAGGTCTTCGTTTTCCCCATGAGTGCAGTCAGAGATGGGGAGGGCCCGGGCCTCCGTGCACCCCGCGATCAGCAAGCCACCTCCCCTCTGTGTATCCGGGTAGGCAGCAGCTCAGTGCAGGTCGGGCTCCCAGTCCTTCTTGGCCCCGGGGCAGTCACTGTCTTCCTTCTAGGGGACCCCTGCCAGTTCGGGGCGCGATTAGTAACTTGCGGCTGCAAGGGGGTGACAGTCCTGGCGTCAGGAGATGCGCATCAGGAGGGCACTGCTTCCATAGTCCAGGCTTCCCCGGAGACAGGGTGTTTTCAGTGAGGCCGGATCCTGCCCCCTCCCTCCTCGGCGTGCGGTGTAGTCCCTCAGGCGACCCCGGGGGCCGAGGAGCAGGCGACCAGGGCTCGGGGGGGGCTCGGGTTGATGAGCGTCCACGGTGTGGCGTGCTATCGCCTCAGGGTCAGAGGAGCACCGTACCTTCAGGGTGGAGCCCACGCCGATCACGGCGCCCTGGTCCCTGTGGGCGCCATCTTAGGGTCAGGCACCCGGGTCCACCGGGCCACGCGATGTGGCAGGAGCGTTCTGCCCCCCCCCCCAAACAAGGGCCGACGCTGTCCGCGACCCCTCGGCGGGCCCCAGAGGGGGTAGGAGGCCTTCGGGTCACCGGCGCCGCGGTTCACGGGAGGAGGGGGGGGAGGAGGGGTCGACACTCACCGCCTCCAGGTGGGATCGTGGCCGCCCGAAGGGCCCAGCGTCACGCAGGCGGTACCTCCGCTGGCGTCCCTTGGTCCGTGGCGGTGGGCTGGTCGGTGCTGGGGTCAGGCTCCCGGCCGTGTAGGAGCGCCGGTGTAGTGTAGCTTCGGGATAGCGGCCGCCATCTTGTGCGCCGGACTGCCACCGCAATAGTCAGCCCGGCCTGGATCAAAAGCCCGTGAGCCGGTCACTCCGCTCCTCGCTGGGGTTCCGGGGCCGCTAGCCGTCCGTTTCGTCGAGGGTCGCCGCCTCGGGGACAGGTTCTCAGTGGCGCCCACAGCAGGTAGAAGGAGCCGCGCCCGCCATCTTGGGTGCTCGGCGCTCGGCTCCGGCTTCGGTGAGGGACGGGCCGGTGTCTGACGCTCGTCCGCAGCCCCCGCGGCTTAGCCAGAGGATGCCCCACTGCAGGTAAGCCTCAGTGGAGTATTGTTTTGTAGGCTGAGGCTCCCAGCGATCTTAGGAAGTGGGCAAGATGCTAGCCCGATCGCGGAGCCTCAGCAGGACACAGCCGCCATCGTGGCTTGCCAAGCCACGCCCCCCACTCAGCAAAGCTCTTATTGGATGTTCTCTTTACTCATTGCTTTCCTCCCTCATTCATTCCCCACCATCCCCTGCTCCCTTTAACCTCTGTCTGCTTCTAATTTGAAAGGGTGCATCACCCTACCTTTCTCTTTACTTCCTTATATTCTCACTTTTCACGTTTTTCTCTTTCTACAAACCAAAAACACATTCAGGCACAACACATGTACACACACACCACAAATGACCAATAATCACACAGACAGACACGTACGCACACAAACACACACGTCCGAAAGGCCAATATCAATATTTCTATATTAAAACATGTTTAAAGAACCTTCTTAAAAGTACATCAAATCCCATTGAAACTTTGTGATCAGGTAACCACAGTGCATTCGGCCCGCCAGCAGAGGGCGTTTGTCTGGTTCAGTCAGAGAATGCCAAAACTACAGACTAAAGTGGGCCTGATGGTGTGGGCTACATTGGTGCATACATGCGCAAGCATGCACACACCTGCACGCAGCCAGATTTTTCCTCCTTTGTGTTAGGGTGACCACATAGCATGGAGACAAATTCTGGGCAGTGGCTATAAAAATCCAGGAAAAAGGATCAAAATTCAGGACAAACGCCAGAGTCAATGGGTCAATTTTAAAGACACCTCCAATGACGTCACACGATCATATTAAAGTATGTAAATAGGCGGCCAGCACACGTACAAGTAAAACGTGTGTGTGTGTTTCGGTTTCTATAATAAATAGCATGATTAAACAAAACTAGAAAACATACACAGCGAGCAGACAATGACAGCCAACATCAGGGACAGCTTCATGCATATTACTCAAAGGGTACACGTAACAGTAGAGGGAAAGTGAGGCCAGCACGTTAGCCACTCTGGCATTTCCCACGTAGACTGCGGGCAATAGAAGTGCTTCCAGGGATGTGCAGGCTGCAAAATAAAGCCCTGAAAGCTACTATGGGCACTCCTGCAGGTCTGCGTTACGGACACTTTATTTTGTTGTATATTTATATAGCGCAAACTCGTTACTTGACCCTAGGGTTTCGGAGCGCTTTACATGAGAACCAGCTATGTTACACAAGGACACATTCATTTCTTGGTAGGCACGGTGAGATTAAGTGAAGTGCCCAGAATCACAGGATGCTAAACCGAAGCCGAGGCTCGAACCTGGTTCCCCCACTCCAAGGTCAGCAGCTCCAGCCATAAGGCCACAACCTCTCTCAGTTGCACATGAAGCAGATTTCACTTACAAATAAAGTTCAGTCATCGGTCTAAGTGGTCTTATCACTGCACTTACGTCGGGGCTACTGGAGGAGCACAAGACTACGTCAGAGCCTTCTGGCTGCTCATTAACCCTGGGCGGAGTTCACGGAATTGCACTACGCGGAACTCCGCGAAGTGCAAAAAACTCCACTGCACTACGCGGTGCTCCGCAAGCGGCGGAGTGCGATAGAAAAATGATGTTCGCAGTTATTGCACAGTGCCGGATGCTTGTCCGCAGTGTGCAATCATCACTTACGGCACCATGCACAGCGCAAACGGTCCCTGCTTTCCTTTTCTGCCACTCGGGTAGATTTTTACCCGAGCGGCAGCTTTCTCAACTCGAACGGACTGTTTCTCAACACGAGCGGTCGCGAGCATACGCGACCACTCGCAATGAGAAACCTGACAACCCGGCGTTGAGAACTCCCTCAAGGAGATTGATTTTCCACGCTCGCACTAGCCAGTTGCCGATCACAAACGAGGAAAAATCTTGCCTGGAGGTTGATTTTCTTCACCTGTGGTCGCCAACTTGATGTTGATGAACACGAGCGAGGTAAAAAACTCCGCTACGCTGGGCGGAGTTTTTTCGGAACTCCGCGAGCTACGTGTAATGCGGAGTGCGGAAAACTCCGCAAACTCCGCGAGCAGAGAGGAGTTCACTGCCCAGGGTTACTGCTCGTGCCAGAACACAACCCATCCCTAGGCAGGATAGGGTGGGCGTTGACCGTCCTGGGTCCTTGTTGCAGAGGATCATGAGTGAGGTGGCACAAGGTTGAAATCCGCCAATGGATGTAGTGCATGGGTGCAATCTTTGCGCCTCATTATGCGTGGGCTCCTTGGTGGGGTAGAAGAGAGGCAGCAGCATGGGAGAAATGCTGTGGGATGAACCAGCCTGGGAGAATTGGTGCCGCACGAAAGCAAAGACTGGTATAATGAGTACATCAATTAACTTTCGATTGTTCCCCCTCCTTTCTTTCATTCAACTGATCCTTTCCTTCCCCTCCAACCTCTGCTCTGGAAGCCTCCTCCCTCCGAGCAGTACCTCCTCTAGGTCGCCTGCCTGTCTGCCTCAATCTCTATTCTTGCATTCCTGCAACTGGCCCACACCTCATTTCATAGATCACATCTCGTTCTTTGAAGACATATCCCTGCACCTAAGGTTCCCTACTCCTCTCAGCCATGTACAGAGTGAGTTCCTCGGCTTTTACCAGCAGAAGCCCAGCCTTTTGCCCGCCCCTACAGAAGTAGCCACCCTACTCCCCACCCTGCAGCTTTAGCCTTCAGCTGGTTGGCAGAACGCAGTGAATTACATCAAAAACATCTTTATTCGCATAACATCTGAAACTTGTAGCAGGGAGGACGGGGGCAAACGGCTGAACAAAAGAGACAGAAATGGGACATTAAAAGAAGAGCCATAAAGTAGAGAAAGAGGTGTTAGAGATGAAGAAGTGAGGATTAAGAGAGAGACAAGTGGGGAGAAAGACAGCTAACAGGTGACTGAAAGAAGGAGAAAGGGGAGGCAGCGGGTGCACAGGGAGAGCGGAAGGAAAGACTGACTGAGGCAGAAAGTGGGAGCCACAGGTGTGGACTGAGGAGAGCATGGGTCAAAGTGGGTAGGATCGGCCGGGACGATGCTCCCACACTTTTTTCATTCTAGAAAAACAGCACCCGTTCTTTCTTTGAAAAGAGAAGCATCTCTGAGCGGTAATGCTGACCTTGAGTTGATGATAAGGAATGAGTGAGTCACCTGTAAGTACACATTGGTCTTGTAGACCTTGGCACTGAAGGGGCTACCTTTGTGCATAAGTGGACATTGTGCAATAGCAGAATGCCTCTACTCAAAGTGAGGTAAACCATTGGCTTAAGAGGGTTGGTCCTGGTCCTCATGCTGTATGCTGAGGTAGGTGGAACAAACACGTGAAGAACTCAACTACAGACCAATGCATGAAGAGAACGGGCCAAAAGCCCCTATAATAAAGAGTACCTGTCTGTGCTTTTGGAACCACAGAGATGTTCCATTTTAACACATATAACTGCAACAATATGAATAGCGAGAGAGAACAGGGCTGATTATAATGCCCACAGGATCTCAACTCTAGTCTGAATGGCTACCAGACTTCTACAGTGATGCGACCACCCATTTAGGTCCAAGGACTAATCTGAAGCTGCCAGCAGCCCTCATGTTCATGGCTTTGTACTGAAATGACCATCAAGGTGAGGCCGCCCTCTTTATATGATGCAAGGACTTTGAGTGCTACGAGCAGGAGGGTGCACAGAACCTCTTCACGGTGACGGCCAGAGGCCCAGCCTGGCCCAGATGCACTTCCCTTGCTGAAGCAGGCAAGACTCATACCAGAGGAAGGGAAGGTCTGACATAGCGTGTGTCTTACAGATGAAAGTGGACACCTGGCCAGTTTCACACACCATGCAATCCTGACAGTATTACTACTCGTAGCACTCACTGCTCGTTTAGACAGGAGACCGGAGACCCATCCTGGGCCCTCCCTAGACAACCAGGCTGGGATCACCCACCCTCTGTGAGAGACTTGAACCAACTGGAGGACACGACGCAGCCTCACACTGCACAGATATACAATACTAGTTCAGTTGCACTGCCTCGCCCTGTGCAGATATACAGTACTAGTTAAGTTGCAATGCCTCGCCCTGTGCAGATATACAATACTTGTTCAGTTGCACTGCCTCGCCCTGTGCAGATATACAGAACTAGTTAAGTTGCAATGCCTCGCCCTGTGCAGATATACTATACTGGTTCAATTACACTGCCTCATGCTGTGCAGATATACAATACTATTTCAGCTACATTGCCTCGCACTGTACAGTTGTTTTACTAGATCATACTGCACAGACATACAATACTAGTTCAGTTACAATGCCTCGCGCTGTGCAGATACAAAATAATAGTTAAGTTACACTGTCTCGCACTGTGCAGATATGCAATACAAGTTTAGTTACATTGCCTTGCACTGTGCAGATACACAATACTAGTTCTGTTACACTGTCTCGCACTGCACAATGTGTTACTAGATCAGTTAAACTGCATCACACTGCACAGACATACAATACAAGTTCAGTTACACTGCCTCAAACTGTGCAAATATAGAATACTAGCTCAGTTACACTGCCTTGCACATTGCAGATATACAATACTAGTTCAGTTACACTGGCTTGCCCTGTGTAGATATACAATACTAGTTCAGTTACACCACCTCGCACTGTACAGATATACAAAACTAGTTCAGTTACACCGCCTCGCACTTTGCAGATATACAATACTAGTTCAGTTACACTGCCTTGCCCTGTGTAGATATACAATACTAGTTCAGTTATTCCGCCTTGCACTGTACAGATATATAATACTAGTTCAGTTACACTGCCTTGCCCTGTGTAGATATACAATACTAGTTCAGTTACACCGCCTCGCACTGTACAGACATACAATAGTAGTTCAGTTACAATGCCTCGCACTGTGTAGATACAAAATAATAGTTAAGTTAAACTGTCTCGCACTGTGCAGATATACAATACAAGTTTAGTTACATTGCCTTGCACTGTGCAGATACACAATACTAGTTCTGTTACACTGTCTCGCACTGCACAGGTGTGTTACTAGATCAGTTAAACTGCATCACACTGCACAGACATACAATACAAGTTCAGTTACACTGCCTCAAACTGTGCAGATATAGAATACTAGCTCAGTTACACTGCCTCGCACATTGCAGATATACAATACTAGTTCAGTTACACTGCCTTGCCCTGTGTAGATATACAATACTAGTTCAGTTACACCGCCTCACACTGTACAGATATACAATAATAGTTCAGTTACACTGCCTTGCCCTGTGTAGATATACAATACTAGTTCAGTTACACCGCCTCGCACTGTACAGATATACAAAACTAGTTCAGTTACACCGCCTCGCACTTTGCAGATATACAATACTAGTTCAGTTACACTGCCTTGCCCTGTGTAGATATACAATACTAGTTAAGTTATACCGCCTTGCACTGTACAGATATATAATACTAGTTCAGTTACACTGCCTTGCCCTGTGTAGATATACAATACTAGTTCAGTTACACCGCCTCGCACTGTACAGACATACAATAGTAGTTTAGTTACACTGCCTTGCCCTGTGTAGATATACAATACTAGTTCAGTTACACTGCCTGACACTGTGCAGATATAGATTACTAGTTCAGTTACACTGCCTCACACTGTGTCGATATTCAACACTAGTTCAGTTACATTGCCCCAAATTGTGCAGATATACAATACTAGTTCAATTTCACTGCCTCACACTGTGCAGATATACAATACTAGTTAAGTTACACTTCCTTGCCCTGTGCAGATATACAATACTCGTTCAGTTACATTGCCTGACACTGTGCAGATATAGATTACTAGTTCAGTTACACTGCCTCACACTGTGCAGATATAGATTACTAGTTCAGTTACACTGCCTCCCTCACACTGTGCAGATATACAATACTAGCTCAGTTACACTTCCTCGCACTGTGCAGATATACAATACTAGTTCAGTTCCACTGCCTCACCCTGCACAGGTGTCATACTAGTTTAGTTACCCTACATTGTACTGCACAGATATACAGTACTAGTTTAGTTACACTGCATCAAACTGCTCACTGAATATATACTAGTTCAGTTACACTGCATTACACTGCACAGATATACAATACTACTTCAGTAATGCTGATGAAATAAAAGCTACTTGTCACTGCACAGACATACAATACCATTCAAGAAACATTGAATCACACTGAAGATATGTAATACTGATGTAGTTACACTCCAGACACAGAATACTAATTCAAGTGCACCGTACAGCATCTACTCACTACTGCATCACACTGCACACATACACAGCTTTCGGTCAAATCACTTCATATTCTGATGCACATATATGCAGACTACTTCAATCACACTGCATCACAATGCACAGATGGAGAGTACTTTTTTACTTGCAATGTATAGCATCGCGTGGATCTACCTTCTACTCTTCTAATGCACTGCATCGCAAGGATCACATGACTACACGTCTCACTGCACGGATGTACAGTATGCTTCATATATGCTGCATTACCCACATAAATCCACAATCTGCTTCATTCATACTGCACTGATGGAGCCTTTGGGAGTTAAAGTCTTCCCAGGCACATGCCCTGTATGGTGTCTGGAGTCCTTGAACCCAGAGGCGTAACACAGGGCCCGAAGCCTCTGCAGTGCAGGGGGCCCCAAGCTCAAGGGGGCCCCCTCGGCACTGCACCCTGGTCGGAGGGCTCCTGATTGAGCCTGGAGGGGGCCCCTCTACGTACCGTGCAGGGAGGCCCCCTCAATTTTCGTTACACCAGGGTTGAACAGGAGGAGGGCCCGCTGACACATGCAGTGGTTCTTAAACTTTTGACTTCTGTGCACCCCCATTTAATCATTACTGAAATCTGGGGAATCCCAATGAATAATTATTGGAATCCAGGGACCCCCCACTGAGATGAATGTAATCAGGGTACTCTGGCCTAAGCAATTTTGATGATCTGAACCTCCAAACAATACCGAATAATGCAGAAACAAGCATCCAGCAAGCAAATACTCAAATTATGAAATAGTTTGTGTTAATTCCCCCAACAAAAGCACAATTTTAAATGGAATGGTGAAGGACCAACTTCATTTCTCCTCGTTACTTCCTCTTTCTATGTGTGCTGAATTTTGCAGCACATATAGTAAGAGGAATATGCCTTTAAGGATTGTGGTTTGTACAGGAAGGAATACCATCCTGCATAAAAACAATCCTGCCCATAACGCAAGCACCCTTGTGCTGTGGCGCAAGGATGCCTGGGTTCACGCTGGGCAACACACAGTGCATCAGTTCAAGGAGCCAGCAGATATGCCTCATATCTTTGTAAATATGAATCATTTCTGTTCCCTCCCTTTCATGGAACGCTGTGCCGCAAGTTCCCTTGCTGTGTTGCGTAAAAAAGTAATAAATCTTCCCCTTAAGTTTTAGCCTCCAGTTTCAAGTTCACTTGTACAGAATGTTTATAAATTTTCAATTTTACATGTTGCTTCTTTATTTATTCATACTTAAATAATTCGTTAATATTCATTTTCTAAGAAGCCATAGACCACCAGAGTAGGCGTCTCGGTCCCTACGGGGCCCTCACACCACGGCTAAGAATCACTGTTCTAGAGTGATAGGCACAAAAGACACTGATATGTACACTACTAGGCACTGCATCACTGAGTCTACAATGGTTTCAGTGCACACTTCATTGCTGCTTCACCCTGGAGGATGGGGCTCTGGTCCAGTGCCGTAAAGCAAAATGAAGCTCCTCTCATGCACATTGTAAGAGGGGTCCTGGAGTCTCCCATATCTCCCTGCCCTGATCCTACTGGATCTTTCATCAGCATTTGATACTGTTTCACACAGCATGCTGATTAGCAAACTTGTTGATATTAGTATTCACTCCGAAGCCCTTCAATGGTTAGACTCCTTTCTAAAGAACAGATCACACAGTTCAGCTGGGTACTCTGAGATCTCGCTCTCACAAATCTGAACGTGAAGCCCCACAAGGATCCTCTTTGAGTCCTACCCCTTTTAATGTGTATGTGGCCCCACTACCCAGAATTTGGAGGAAAGGGGCTTTAAGGTCTGCTTGTACGCTGAGGATGCCTAGCTGATCATATCTCTGGGTGAGAAACATGATGTACTTTGAGGCATTCTACCTGGGTGCCTCACCGAAGTGGCAGGATGGATGACCAACCATTGTCTAAAACTTAATGCTGACAAAATGGAGATCCTGCTATTCGGTGCGGCCCACTTGATTTGGGATGCCGCTTGGTGGCCAGACTCTTTGTGGGATATGCCCAACCCAAGGAAATCAGCGAATAATCTTGAATGATTCCCTTTCCATGCAGAAACATGTTAGAGTTACCTACAGGAAATGTTTTGGAATCTGTAAACTGCTGAGAAGGTTGTTTAAGTGGTTGTCAAAAGCTTAGCAGCAAACCATCCTCCTTGCTTTGATCACTAGCCGCCTCGACTATGGCAGTGCCCTCTTTGTGGGCATGGCAGATGTTGGACCTGGCCCTTTTTGCAAGGTTCTCCCTAAACATTTTGTCTTCTTCCTCCTGCTTGTCTGACCATCTTTTTGTTGGATTTAGGACTCTGGGCACTTTATTACTGCTAATCAGTGCTTACGTTCATATGCTCTCTCCTCTAAAATATGGTATGATTGGTTTCTCCCTTATTGGCATTTTGATTTACTAATAAGCCCCTAGTACAGTGTACGAGATGTGCCCAGGTCCTGTAAGCCAAATGCTACTAGCGGGCCTACAGCACTGATTGTGCCACTTACATGAATAGTCCTTTAAACATGTCTCAGGCCTGCCACTGCAGTATCTGTGATTGCAGTTTAAACTGCCATTTTGACCTGGCAAATACACCCACTTGCCAGGCCCAAACCTTCCCTTTTATTACATGTTAGGCCCAAGGTAGTCCCATGATTAGGGTGCAGTGTATTTAAAAGTTAGGACATGTACTGTTGTGCTTTACATGTCCTGGTAGTGAAATACTACTAATTAAATGTTTTCACTACAGCGAGGCCTGTCTCTCCTATAGGTTAGCATTGGAGCTGCCTTATAACATCTTACAAGTGTATTTGCCAATTGGGAGCTGAAAGAAAATTGGAGTTTGGTGCCTCCAGACTCACATCCTTTAGTGAAGTTGGTTTTTAAATTGCAGGTCTGAAAACGCAAATTTTAGAAAGTTGGCATTTTCTTACTTTTTATTTATTTATTTATTTATTTTTAACAGAGTTTTATATAGTGCGAACTTGACCCGAATCGGGTATCAGAGCGCTTTACATAGCACCATTTGCATTACATGAGGACACCTTAATTTTTTTTAGGCACGGGGAGATTAATTGATTTTCCCAGAATGCGAGGATGTTCAGCGTCATTATCGAGACTCAAACCCAGTTCCCCAGATTCGAGGTCGACTGCCCTAGCCGTTATGACAACTCCTCTCTAACCATTCTGTGCCTCTGCCTGTCTCTGAATACACATCTGGGACGGGATGACATTTGGGCTGTTTGTGCATTCATTCTGGTCAGTTACACAAAAGGGGCTGAGGTGTGCTCTGCATATCCTGATGGCCCATCACCAGGCTAGTGGGCCTAATTGAGCTATAGAGTGGTGGGAGGAGTTGACACTGACACCCCAATAGGATTGTACCTGTCCTCACACCAAGAATTCTCCACACCCTGTAGTGTGTCTGGAGCCAGAGCAGGGGAAGCAAGGGTCTTGTACACTACAAAGACTTTCCTTTGAAGTTTGCCTACTTCAAATCTGAATTGGGTATAAGTACTGGACCTCTGACACCATATACTCAGAACACTTCTGGACTGAGGACATTCTGCCAGGAAGAAGAGCTGGACTGCTGTCAGGAGGGACTGCCACTTTGCTGTTTCCTTTGCTGTGTTGGCCTGCTGCTTGCTGCTTTTGACCTGGGAGTAAAAGGACTGGACTTTGTTTTCATCATCCTGCTTCCAAGGTTCTCCAAGGGCTTGAGTTGAGCTTGCCTCCTGCTAAGAAGTCCTAGAGCCATCAAAGACTTCAGCTGCAATCACCTGGACTCTTCTGCTCTGAGTCCTATTCCGCCAAGTGGTGCCAAATCCAGTTACTGGGCCTTTGGAAGTGACTTCTGGTGATACCAAGAAGAAATTCCACGCATCGACTCCAAGCGTCATTCAGAACCGGTGTATCATCACCAAAACATTAAGTATCACAGCTGCCTGCACTGGAGCGTGGTCCCTTCTTCATGCAAAAACTGCAGTTTACAATGCAGGCCCCAGATTTTTGTCCCAGCATGTCCGAAGAGCCACCGCTACATGAGTCTTGAGCACTAGATCACCGAAGTCCGTGATGCATTGCTGTGACTCTGATGAAGCGCCTGATTCAATGGTGTGGAATCGACTCAGCGCGGCTTGACTGCGACACATCATCCCTGGGTGCAAATGTCTTCATTGACACCATTCCGCAGTAAGAAACCGAAGCATCGTGCCTGCTAAGGACGCATCACCTCCCCTGCCCATAGTGAGGAACCAACTCATCACCTGCTTTTTCGACGCCTCACCTCACCTCCCCTGCACCTCACATCAACTTTGCTTTTTGATGCATCTAAGATATGTTGTCCTGATCAAGAGCAAACAATGATTTTTAAGAACTATAAGAACTATAACTTTATTTAATCTTTGAAAATTCATATTGTGACTTGTGTATGTTGGATTTTTGTCGTTTTGGTCTAGTTTTATTAAGATAAATATTGTCTATGTTTCTAAACTGGTGCGGAGTCCTTTGTAGTGTTTTCACTGTGTTACTGTGTTACTGTTATTGTCTCTGGGATAAGCCTGACTGTTCGTGCCAAGCTACCAAGGTGGTGAGCAGGCGTTATCTTAGGTGTGTAACTTACTCTGACTAGAGTGAGGGTTCCTACTTGGACAGGATGCAAACTACTGTCAACCACAGACTTCCTAACAACAGATTACCTGTTTTCGAGATTGCAAGTTATTCAAAATGCTGCCACCAAACTAATCTGCAACATGGACAGGTTTGGATCCGCTTCGACATGTTTGTCCTCTTTATATTGGCTACCAATGCGGAAAAGAGTTGGTTTCAAACTCCTATGATATGTGCATAAGGCCTTGTATAACACCGGTCCCAAAATTCTACAGGCACAGTGGAATATTACTAACCATCTCGTGATTTGAGATTGCGCAATCTAGCTTTAGAGAAAGCAATCAGAATTAAGAAAGCTAGAACAGGAGGTCGCTCTTTTTCGAATCAGGCTGCAACCCAGTGGCATTTGCTACCCCTGGAGCTTCACCTTATGGAGAACCAGTTATGGTTTAGAAAGAAACTGAAAACCTGGTTATTCTCAAGTTAGTGCTTTTATGCATATACTTCTTATGAGGTACTCTCGGCTGAACGTTAGGGAGTTATACAGCACCGTGATATCCCCTAAGGGATTAGTGTTGCACTTTAGAAATCTTTTAAATAAATAAATAAATCTTACATTCACTGGTCTTCAGCTGCATTTGGTCCATTAAAGGTTTGGGAGACCCCTGAAGGGTTGGGGCCCCTGCAGCGCAGGAGTTTGGGCCCTACGTGCTACCATGAGGACTTCTTTCTCTAATTGCTTGGAGATGTAAATGGTATTAAGGGCTCAGGACTGACATGGTTGTTAATTTTTCAAACATTGGAAAGTTTTTAATTTTATGTTCACAACTGTAACTAGTAACCTTTGTGTCTGAATTATAATTACATTGCGCAACATTTAATTTATCCTGGGCGTTCAAGCTCTGTGGCAAATTTCCCAAGTGCTGTTCATTTTGGCAAAGCCGACTTATTCTTGGCTTACAGTGGAGTTTCATGTTTCATTGTATGATGCTATGTAGGTGCAGCCTTCCATCAGCTGAACGAGGCCATCCAGCTGACACAAACACAAGGTTTATTAACCTGAAAGTAGCTATAACCTTTTATTTTATTTATAAAGCACACACATCATCCCCAATGGGACATCCCAGTGCTAGAACCAATGCAAGGAAACCTTGCATTTTAATGCCCCTGAAGTGGAAACAGACAGGTTTTCAAGTGCTTATGAAACACAAAGAGGTCCTCCATAAGACGCATTTCCAAAGGAAGGGGATTCCAGTGAAGTGCCACCAGATGGCCAACCGACGGCCAACAACCTGGCTTTCTTAATTCGAGTGCTGTGGATCAAAGCTTGATGGGCAGAGTGCTCTCCTGGGTTTGTAGAAAGCCACTTTGCCACATAATATCGCTGGCCCTGACTCATGAAGTGACGTATGCACATAACAGAGTAGTTTAAACCTGGCTCTTTTCCGCACTGTGTCCCAGGGCAGCAGATTGAGGCAGGCTGATTCGGAGGTCCTTTTGGGGCTATTACAGATTTGTCTGACTGCTTCATTCGGCATGAGCTTCAGGAGGCTAAATAAGTGAGCATCCATCCCTAAATATAAGGCATTGCCATAGTCCAATTGGCTCAAGATAAGAGCCTGGGTAACTGTCCTACACCGGGCTATAAGGATCCTTCTGAATAACTTTCAAAACATCTCCCACACACCAAGTTCACCTGGTCTTTCACAGAGAGGGAGTCGTCGAATACGGATCCCAAATTCTTGCCGGCTCTCCTGGGTAATGGAGCCGCACCAAGAGAGGTGGGCCACCAAGTGTTAGTCCATACTTTGTCCCCCTCTCCAAATAGCATAACTTCAGTTTAGTTTTTTCTGTGATCAGTTTCAGGCAATGTGAATGCATCCAGCTAGACAAAAGTCAGAGAGTCAACTCAGTAGATTCCCGCCGGTTCGAGGCGGACTTTCATCGATGGAGATGATAAACTCAGGATCATCTGCATAAGAAAATGTGTTGAAGCCCAAGGACTTAACAATATTCACCAGGGGGGTGACATAGATATTGGACAATGACGGGCTTTGGGAGGACCCCTGTTGTACTCCACAGTTGGCCTGTGAGGGTCGATTTAAACGAAGCCAGATAGACAGGATGAGGCATGTTAGACAAAAACGTTCCAAACCATTGTAGGGTGGTAGAGTGCAAACCTACTTTATGTTGCCTATGGATTAACTGGAAGTGTGAGACAGATTCAAAGGCAGAGACAGATCTAATAAGATCTAGGCAACTGCCTTGTCCTGATCAGCCTCCGGTCTAATTCTGTCCACTACACCCAGTAAGGTAGATTCTGTTCAGTTGTCAGCTCTAAAGCCTGGTTGAGATACGTCCAAAATGTTATTGGCTTCCAAAAACTGCAAGAGCTGGATATTAACTAGGCTTTCCAACACTTTTGCCTTACAGGGCTAAAGAGAAATAGGGTGATAGTTGGAAAGATCAGCAGCTTCCGCTCCAGCCTTCTTGAATAGAGGCAGCACAAGAGCAAATTTCAAGCTTGATGGGAGTTCTGCATTTTGCAGGGAGGACTTGAACAACCAGAAGACTTGGGCTCAAATAGGGGCTAGTCTGTAGAAAATAAAATGAGGGCAAGGGTCCAATGGAGAGACCAATTTCACCTCCTTACTGGTTTTTTCCACCATTCCTTGTGTGAGTGCCAGAAATTCACCCCAGTGGATAGACAATCCGGGGTGAAGATTAACCTTTTCCAGGAAATACTCTGCCAAAGAGGGTTGGGTCTCGAAAGTAGAGTAGATCGTATTGATCTTCTCATGGAATAATTCAGCCAGATGTTTGCACCCCTGGGCAGACACTGGGATAGTTTGGCTCAAAGCTATAGGCTGAGAAACTTCCTTGACTATCTTAAAAAGTTTCCTTGGAGGAGCCACTATTCTCTTCTAATCTCCTAACAAAATGAGCTTTTTTAGCTGTAACAGTTCAGTGCTAATTAGTGCTGGACTGATGGCATAGTACATCTCGTGTTAGCATGAGTGGTGCGCATACTCCCTGATCTGGCTTTCTTCCAAGCCACCACAGTCCTTTAAGGGCCTGATTAGGAGTTTGAAAGTATTTAACGCTTCCTATATTTATCGGATGCATTGAATAACTCAGCCATTGTTACGTTCCGGCAGGTCAAACCAGCTGAAATAGAATAGGGGAAAACATAGGGTAGGTACCATCTCATGCGGATTTTGGTGCGTTAAACACCAAAATATGCATGTTATGTCCCATAAACTTGACATAGGTCTTATTTATAACACCCGATAAATAATGTACCCCGTGGTATCGTTATTTATCAGGGGCAATCAAGAATGCCTCAACTTATAATCAGGCCCTAAGTGTGTTGGGAAAAGTGTGTGTGGACGGGTAGTTATCTAAAAGTAGGATGGCCTAAGAAGCTAACTAGGCATACTTTTCAAGAGGCGTGGCCTATATAATTAAGGGTGTGGCTTCAACCACGTAAACTAAAATCCTGTGCTTCCTTAGAGTACTACCTGACCAGAATTTTGGTGCCATTTTGTTGTTGCATCCAGACATATGACACAGTAGCATTCATGCACATAAATCAAGCCAAACGTATTGGCTTTGCCAATGCTTGTTAGCACTATCAGATAAATGAGTAACAAGAATTTTGATGCAAATATTTAGAATTTAATTGAAAATATTTGAATTATGAAATTATAAGACTATGAATTCAACATTATAAGGACTGTGGAAAGGGTACTTGTCCTTAGAGTGTTTCGATCACTCCTGTTCTTCCTTTCACTCCACTTTCCTCTGCAGGTTCTTTCTCTGTTAAACACTTATGCGCTATTTCTCCTCATCTCCTTAACATCTTTCAGAAATGCTCCACCTGCATATCTTACATCTCATCTCTTTCCTCTTCAGCACCCTCTTTTCGCTCTCTTCTACTCATCCTTCCTTGTATCTCCTTCACTTCATCATCCCCTCACGCACAACACATCCACTCACCGGTAAGCACTTCATTTTCTTTTAATTTCACTCTGTTAATAATTTCAACATTTGTGTACTTTCTTCACAACTTTTTGCAGGCTCATATGACCATTGCCCTGTAAAGAAGCCAAGGATTGGATGAGCATGTATTCTGTACATCTTTTTGCCATTTTACACTTAGTGTGAGAAACGTGCTCTGCCTTCAGCATCAACTCCAGAGCTCTCAATCGTGGCGTGTTATAAACACCCACCCACAAACTGGACTTGCATCAATGGTGCTGGAACAATTTTGAGAGAGGGGGTGCCGCCATCAATGTTACATCACTGGAGGCATAGGAAACATGCTAAGCGTGGCAGGCAAAGAACAAGTGTACCAAATATATTCAGCAGGAGAGTGGTAGGGGTGTGATAAGCAGCCTGTGGTGCATTTTGGAGAACACTGTTGCAAACATATTACTAAAGCATGGTGCGGTAGCGCACTGTCATTTACAGACAGCACATTTTCCATTGAAATGGCCACTGAATTTGGTAAGACATACAGTTGTCTTTATTTATTTTGATCCAATTAAAATCTTTGTTTACATCACACTTTAGAATTACAAAGACATTTTTCTTTATTTGTGCTTTCCAAACTGCTCATCTAGTCTCAAACATTGTTTACAGGTATTTAAATGTTATTATGTGTTAGAACAATGACATCTACTGTACCCGTGCAAGATTGCCAAATAATTCACCTCACAAAATCATTTCACTTTACTGTCAGAGAAAGCAAGCACCAATCTCTATGTTAAAATTTAAACAGCAATTTGCCAGAAGTTATTGCCTGGTATTTGACACATGAAGCACAGCCCTAAGTTGGCAGGGTATACCCAGACGTGGGCCCCTTGCTCACTTGGCCACTGGATTCAAGCTAGCCTGGCTGATGACGGCTGGTAAGCCAGAAACCGGTCCCAGGATGCTTTTTTCCGGTCCAGGGAAGACATGGCTTGGCAGTTCAGGCTGGACTGTTCCCATGAGGCACAGGGCCAGACTGATTTGCATATGGCCATGTCTGAACTGAGGTGGCGGAGTGAGCTAAAGAATGAGGATGGGTTAAACCCAGATCAGTTGACTGGGGGTGAGTGCTTGCAATGTTCAACACTCCCTCTATCATCCGTTTTGGTTGTGCACGTATAACAAATACAGCCACGCACTCAGCTCGGCAGAAATAATCCAGACTCTCGTAATGTGTGAATTTTTAGTGCACAAGTGCTTCATATTTTACTAAAGAACCAGAGGGCATATTAGCAAGGCTGAGCGCTGTTTTTTTTATTGCCGGCTATCGCTGGTTTACATCGCGGAGATAACGCGCTATAAACGTTTATCTCCAAGGTGATAATACACCAGCGATAGCAGTGATTCTCCAGCAATAGTGCGGGAATTGCAGCGATGAATTCCCATCGCTAAGGAAAAGGTTAATAGGCAGGTGAGGATTCAGCCGTAGAATCCACACACATTTAGGAGTTACTACCAGATGTTGAGACGCAGACCTGAGAGGTCTGCCAGGGGTGTAAAATGAGATTCTTTTACGTGTGTAGAGTGCCCCCATACCATGCAGGGCTTTGAAGGCCAGAACCAGAGCTTTAAAGAGTATTCTGCAGCGGACTGGCAGCCAGTGCATTGCCTTCAGATGATGAGAGATCCGCTCTCTGAGGCCAAGGCGGAGAACTGCCCTTGCTGCCGAGTTCTGCACAGCTTGCAATCTGTTGAGCAGAAACTCCGGGAGGCCCAAATAAAGGCTGTTGGCATAACCGAGCGTAGAAGTAATAAGAGCCTGTACAACTGTCTTCCTATTAGAAATAGGTAGCATAAACAAAAACCTGCAAAGCATCTTCAGGAGGCCAAAACAGGTACCTACAACTGACTGTACTTGTGACTTCATGGATAATGTCTCATCCGACTTTACCCCTAAGTTCTTTACCGTCTTAACTGGAGTTTGAGGGGGGGACATATCAGGGGGCCACCATTGCTTCCAGGCGTCCAGGGGCGGGGTGCCGAAGAAGATGATTTCAGACTTCTCTGAATTGCATTTGAGATGGTTCGATTGGAACCAAGCGAAAACGTCTCTCAGGCATTTATTAATTTTTTTCCCATTGAACGCCTCATCCTTTTTGCAGGTGAACAGCAGCTGGGTGTCGTCGGCGTGAGATATATTTACCCAAGATACCAGCTTGGGTACGCCCACTTTGCACGCCCACTTTGCATGTCATTAGCGATAAATATCGCTGACATGCAAAGTAGTTGAAAAACGTCCGCGATCACCGTTAAACTGTCGCTAACAGCTGCTAGCGACAGCTTGCTAATAGGGCCGCTTTATCGGCAAAAAGTGCTGCTAAAGCGGCGATACTGCCCTTGCTAATATGCCCCCTAATCTCAAATATGGACTTCCCTTGCCTTCACTGTGTGCCATCTATGCGGTTCAGAGTGATTCATGTTCAGGTTGCTAAAGAGCTTGTAAGGCTTTGTCAATGCCCAGATAGTTAATCATAAATATTCATTCTTGATCTGTTTGCTGAGAGCAAACTGTCTGTTGTGCAATAGGAGTACAGTGACAGGGCCAGCTGGCCACCTTGAGTGGATATGTCTATGCAGGATACAGACTGGTGAGATCAGCCAAGGGAGGGGCTGGGGTGGCGGGGCAAGGAAGGCTAGGCTTTGCACATTCAATGGGTGGTTTCAGCTGAAAAGCATCAAAACATATTCTGCAGCTGCTGTCTCTTATCAATCAGTAGGCTTGGACAGATTAATTGGATGTTTGCATTCATCACCAATTACTATGTCAAGTTCCAGTAGGAGAGAATGCCAGGTGAAAGCTTTTGATTGGTTTTTAAGAAGACATTTGCATAAAACAGGCATAGTGTGCTTTTCTTGCACCAGTGTGGATCAAAGCATGATGCAAAGCCTTTATGCAGAGGAACAACATGTGAAGCACACTGTAGCTTCCTTGTATGTAACACAAGTGCAATAGTTTCATCGTGTGGTCTCACATTAAAATTAAATTTAAATTGACTCTGAACTTGCACAAAACTACACGCAATGACATACGGAGAAAGCCAGTCAGTTAATAAGGGTGGGATTTGCTCCGAGGGTCTCGGAGTTCTCAGGGGACAGATCCCGTCTCTAAAAGTGTGTATACTTAAAGTGGAGGGTACACAATATACCTAGGACCAATGGAATTATGGAACAGAGGAGGAACAAATCATGTGGCATGTTTCAATATAATATGCACCACAGAAAAGTCAAATTATGTGGAATAATGCTGAATACTTTGTGACATTATTAATCCATTATTTTGCCATTTTAACACATATATATTAACAATGCCTGGGTAAAGAAGAAGAAAAATAATTAGTTAATAAAGACATTCATCCATAAAACTGTTAAAACCCAGTAATACAATTAATTATATCTCAATTTATTACACAAACATTAAAAACGTTCAAATTTTTTCAACTCTCTTAAGAATCAATCCAAATCGATGGTAACATCAAGGAACCACATATTAGGCAAAACCTTTGCAGCATTGCGCCTTGTATATAATCTATATTTTTTTAAATGGGTTTCAAAAACTGACAGTGAAAATTTAAGAGCAGTGGGTAGTCTAATAAAGCTTGATACAGACAGAGCACACTACACTTTAAATGGACAAATATAAAGCCCCCTCCTGTCCCTACTTTTGTAAGTTATACCAGGGACCCCAATAATCGGGTGACTGCCTAACCATGTTTTAATACGTCTTGACAAAGTCACGGGTCTGGTAAATAGTAGAGGTATGGGAAAAGATTTGGGGTACCCAATATTTGGAAGGATAATGTGATGGAAGCTTTTTGAGATAAATGATCTTTATCATGAGAAATAGACACAGCCGGTGCTGCATCGTGCAGTTATTATTATGAAGGAAAAGGGTCTCAGTGAAATATAGCCCCTGAAAATAAGTGACAATGTTTAAGCTTATTTGTATATTTCAAGAGAACCTGGGCCCAACTGTGCTTACTGTGATATACTTCAAGCCAGCAGATTTAGGCTATTTTGGATGGGCTGTCATCTGAGGAAAGCCTCTGTAGGAATTTTAAAAAGCTAATGCCTGTCAAGTGTGACCATGACATCAAATTTAATTGCAAAATATACTTTTTATCATTGACCGACTTTTGAGGGTAAGTATTTGCCTTAAATATGCATTTTCCACAGACTCTAAAATATTACTAATTTCCAGACACAGTATTTCCACCCTTTAAAGTGCCATTGGAGGAATCTTACATAAAAAGGTTTTTAGGAGAAGGTCAAATGCCAACATCCAATAGACATGATTACATTTTACCTGGGAACTCATTTGCAAAAGTGCCCTAGATTTAATTAAGTTTATATGATCACCCAACTTTAACTTGAATTAAACCCTAGATATTTATAAGATTTTACATCCTCCACGTTGATATCACCTAAGAACCAAAAATAATGTGGAAACTTTTCTCCTAAACATAAGAACTTTGGCTTTTTCTACATTTACCTTTAGAAAATCCTTGTCTCAATAACTATATACTGCAATAAGCTTCTTCAGAAATCCTCTTGATTTATAATCTAGCATTGCAAGGCCGTCTGCATAAAGGAGACCAGGGATATGTATTGATCCCATTTTAGGAGAAAAGGAGTTTAAATTAGTCAGTATGGCCGACAAATCCACCACATACAGACCAAAAAGGGCAAGTGCCAAAACACACCCTGGAGGAAAATCATCACATTTAATAATATTTTTATAAAGACAGCCAGAGGAATATAATTCCACTCAAACCCAATTGGCTGTTGCCCCACTTGACATTCCATTACAGAAATGTATTCCATAGCTGCCCCCTTCCACTGGATCAAATACTGTGTGGAAATCAACCAAACAGCAGCCCAGCCTCTGATTTACCTTTGAAGATTTTTTTATGATTGTCCATCGGGCAAAATACTGGTCAGCTGTAGAGTGACTGGCCCGAACTCGTCTCTGCATTAATGGTAATACCTTATTAATAACAATTCATTGCTCTAGGTAAATTAGAAAAATTTTACAAAACTCTTCTCATAAACATCTAGAAGACTGATCTGTAATTTACAGTAATGCTGCCATCCCCTTTCTTTGGGATTGGTTTTTATCATAGAGCCTCTCCAAGAAACACAGATAATTTTAGTTGTGGCCATTAATTGAAATAATACCTAAAAATTATCTGGCAACAAATCAACATTTTATTTTATTGCAAGCGGCGGAATATTATGTGGGCCGGTAGTTCTACTTAATGTAAATAATGTTGTTGTGCCCTTTATGAATTTTCGCAAAAAAACATTATTTCATTGTCACCTATGTGGGGTTTTCGATCACTTTTGAAGTGGGTTGGGGCAAGCAGATTGTCTACATGAGTGACCTATTCTTCTTCAGCAATCATACATGATAGAGTCATAGCATTTGTATCAAAAATGTTATTCACCAAAACCCTCATGTGCTGATTTTACAAGTCAATTACTTCCAACCTTTAATTCCAGGGTTTATTATAAAAAGGTCTCTTTTTTATGTCTAATCAGACTCTTGTACCTCGTTTTCCACATTTGAATTTCTGCTAACGTAATATTTCTACAACCCCTCCTATATCAATATTGTATTTAAAAAATGTTATTTTTTGTTTTCTAAATCCATATTGAAACCAACCCTAGGACATGGCATGTTTTTAATTATTCATATCACAAAAAAGTCCACGGGTCCAGAGGAATAAGAGAGATCAGGAAAGTGATTAGGTGTACTCTTCCAAACATTGGGGGGAATCCCTTTTAAGGACAGTTCCTCTATGTAGGCTACAGCCTCCTCGCTGCGAGGAGGGAGCTAAGGGATGTTTTTGTTGGATTGACGCGGGAGTATTAAAACCCTATGTGAGCCTAGTGTGGTGAGAAAAAGGGCAGTGCTGGAATGTGCGTGAGTAAAACTGGCTACGGGGTTAGCTATGCAGCAACTTTATTCAGCTACCCGGTGTCAGGATTAAAAACAGGATCAAATAGCTGGTAATGCAGGTGCCATCATTAGAGGCATCTGTGTTAGTGCATGATCAACATGTTTCGGCCAGTGACCTGAAGTAGTGTTGTGGCCTTCTTCAGGGTCATTAATTCAGCTACTGCAATAAATGAGTGTACAAAACGTGAGAATACATGTGCAAAAAATTAAATTAAACAGTGTAATACTGAACCAATGATTCAGCTGTTCAGTATGTTCACTGCACAACCTGTGGTTTGGGCCGGGCTGTCTTTCACTGGTGCTGTGTCCTCGTCGTTGACGCCTGGTTATCTCTCTTCTCTGCGGTTCTCCCTGTTGGGGGTCTGTAGAAGTGAGATATCTTATCTGTCTCACTGGTGCAGGGACACCCATAGTGTACGGGTTCAGTAAATGAGGATCGACACTGGAATGGATCAAAACACAGGTTTATTATATCTCATCAGATGAGTCTCATCACTCCGAGACTGCAAATGCCGGAGGGAGGGGGCTAACAAGTACAAGTTCACACATGGCATGTACACTTTTCAGTGCCTCATGAAACACATTGAAACCATTTTGTCATTGTTACATAATGCTTACACAACCCCTTACACAGCCCCTTTGAATAATGCTAACATGCTGAACTGTTGAATCCTGACAAACCCCTACCCACGTCATCTTTGTAGATAGGCAAGGGAGGTTACAGGCGTTGGAGGGAAAACAGATTAGATATCTGTGCACGTAGGCCCTTCGGCAGGGCAGGGCTGCTTACTCTGGCACGCGAGCATTATCAGTAGAGCCAGCTTTCAGTGAACACGTAACTTCTGACTTTATGAAAGTCCCCGCAGAAACACAAAAATGGGGGCTGGTAGACAAAATGGAAGGGGAGTAGAGGCTAACTTAACAGAATACATTTTTTACCATTCAACAGGTCCGCCTGGGATACTGGTGCGGTTGCTCCTTGGAGGCTACTGGTCTTGTCTGGTCTCCATCGTTTGGCTGGGGCGGGCCTGGCTGGTCCCTGGGTGGGGGGCCCCTTGGGCTTTCCTGCGGGCTTTTCTGCGCCTGTTGGTCACCTTCTTCGGCCCTGCGTCCTTGTCTGTGCGCTATCTGGGTGTCTTGGTGCAGCATGCCGGTGGTTTTAGCTGTGCCCTTGTGTACCCTTCTGGTCCTGCTCCTGCCGGCTGTTCTCTTCCCGGGCTTGTTTCGCATCTGGTTGGGTGCCAGCGTTTTTCTGCCTGATTCTGCTGGGTTTTCTTTGGCTGGTGTTGGGCTTCAGGTTTTCTCCCCGGTGCTCCTCCTTCGTTGGCCCTTCTTGTGGCTGGCAGCCTTTTTGGCCTGTTTGCCCCTGGGCTGCGTCTGACCTTCCTGGGCTTCTGGGTTGGCCTGTCCGGGGTTGCCTCCAGTCGCTCCTGGTCTGCCGGCATGCTGCTGGTTTGACTTGGACTCCGACTTTGCCTCCATAGTTTTGCTGGCTGTGCTGTGGCCTCTGTGCTGGCTCTGGGGTGTGTTTTGCTGGCGTCCCCAGTCCTTTTCCTTGTGCCGGTGTCCTGGCCTGCTCCTGTCTTCCCTGCGTGCTCCCCGGGTCCTGCTCCTGGTGTGTGTTTGTTGTTTGGCATGCCGCCCTGCGCCTCCCTCTCCCCTGTCGTGGTGCAGTACTGTGGTGTTTGTCTTGCCACTGTGGGGGTCTGCGCTCCTTGCTGCTGGTTGTCCGGGGCCTGGTGCTGCTTGTGCCTCTGACTTCTCTGCTTCCTACGGTTTCCGCTTTGGCTGTTGCCTCTGTTTGTTTTCGTAGGGCCTGCTGTGTGGTCCGGCTGTTGTGTGCTGGGGGTCTCTGTTGGCCTCCCTGCCCTTTGCTTTGGTCTGTGCGCTGCGTGGGCTTCTTCCGGGTGTGGGTTGGGCCGGTGGGTCCTTCTGCATTGTCGGGTTGCTTGGCTTCGGCCCTAACTTCCTGGTTCCTTTTCCGTTTGTTGCACTGGTTGTGGCTGTCCTTTTCCGTTTGTTGCACTGGTTGTGGCTGTTTTCTTGGTCCTGCGGCCTTTTGTCCCTGCCCGCTCCTGCTCTTGTCTCTTCTCCGGAGTTGAATGGAGTCGGGCCTGGTTGGTTCCTGGTCTGGGTGCTGTGCGCCCTGGGGCGTTTTCCGCTGCTCCTGCCAGCCCTTGCTGCGTGCTGGGCCATGGACTTTGTGTGCCTTTGCGGTCCGTTTGCTTTCCGCCTGGGCTTCTGTTGCCTCTCTGGCTTGCCTGGTTTCAGGGGTTCATTTTCCCTCCCTTTGGGGTTGGTGGTTTCAGGGTTGTGGCCATTGGCCCTGTCCCGCCCCTTCCATGCCTGTGCAGTTCCAGGTTGTTGGTCCCCTGTCTTTGCTTGCCTCTTTGTTGTTTGGTCGACTGTTTGCCGGGTCTTTCTGGTGGTGTCTCTGGTTGGCTTGTACTTCTGCCATTGGGGTATGTCCTAGTCCTGTGGCCTTTGGGGTTGGCCTCCCCTGCCCCTGCTGCTCTGGGGTTTCATGTCGGGCTCTGGTTTGGTTTGCAGCCTCATTCCGTGTGGGGCTTTTGGCCTTCTGGGTTTCTAGTCTCTGGCTCTTTCCCTGTCCTTTTCTGTTTGGTTGGGGTCTGGCTGTCTGGTCCTCCTGGTTGGTGTTTTGTTCTTTCGGTGGCTGGTCTCTGTTGGGTTCGTAGGCCTGCTCCCTGCTGGCTCTGTGGGCGTTGTGTGGCGACGTTCCTAGTGTTGTGTTCCTATTTCCCCGGCTTTCTTGTGTGTCCCTTAGCCTTTCACGGCTCTTGGCCTGCTCCTGGGCTCTTGCTGTGGCTCTGACTTTTCTGCTGGGTGCTTGATGGTTGACCTTTGGCAGCCCTGGTGGTGCTGGCCATTCTTTCCTGAGGCCTGGGACTCCTCTACAGGGTTTCGGGGGCTTTGTTCTCTGGGCTCTCTGGGGGCCGGGTCGTTCTGGTTGGGGAGGGGACTGGTGCCTGGCCGGTGCTTCCCTCCTTCCTGGTTTGGTCTGGGTGGTTGTGCCTGCGCCCTGTCGGCTGTCCTTGGCCTCTTTCCTTTTGCTTTCTCTAGTGTGGTTGCGGTTTGCTCTGTGTCAGTGCTGCTGCCAGGTCCTGTGTGTCTTCCTGGTGGTGCGGGTCTTCTCGGCCTTTGTCCGATGGGTTATCTTAGCCGTTTACTGTTGGGTTGGGGTTTTCCTTTTTTGGCCTGGATACTCTATTTCCTGTTTCTCTGGTTGGCTGCCTCCTTGTTGTGGCTGAGGCCTTCTGTTTTCCTTGGCTCGGTTTTCGGTCCTTGGTTGTGTCCCTGCTGCCCTGTTCTGGCTTGCTGGCCGGTTGTTTCCTGCGGTTCCCCCCTTTTTGCTTCCCTTGGGTTGCTGCCTTTGGTGTGGTTTCCTGGATGTGCTTGAGGGTTTGGAAGGCCTGGTTTTCTGCTTTGGTATTCTCCACTTTGTTAATGAATGAGATGAGGACATAAGGGACCTGGGGGTAATGCTCTATTACTTACTGGTAATCTTCATTACTCCGGGTCCCGTTGTCCTCGTCCCATTCTTACGACCCTCCCTCCCTCCCGGACGCCCGGCCTTCCTGGGGGGCTTTGTGGTTCAGGCGGAATGCTGGGTAAGTGCTGCTTATGTACTCCAGGTAGGAGGGGCGGGGTTAGGGACCCAGCATTCCTCTGGTCTTTTTTCTGTCAGGAGATGGCTATATCCACTTTGTTAATGAATAGGACGAGGACAACGGGACCCGGAGTAATGAAGATTTCCGGTAAGTAATAGAGCATTTCTTGCCATTCAGTCACACATATAGCCCAGTTTCTTTGAAGGATGCACAGTCGGAAATGCTGCAACTGGGATATTGTACAAGTCAAAGAGAACAGTTAATCAATTGTCCAATTTTGGTGGAATCATTTTATATTGAGTCCTCCAACTATCAGGATAGAGCCGGGGTATTCTAGTTGTAGGTTAGTAATTATACCTTCAAAATTGCTTAGAAAATCAATAAAGTTGGATTATGTAAATACACGTTTTCTCAATTAAAGTTGCAGTCTAATCTCGTTCTATCAGCACTTCATCAACAATTACTTGAATCCACTTTGTGTCCAGATCTACTTTCGATAGCGATTACCTATCCTTGTGGATATCAAAATAAGCAAACCTCCGGATAGCAGCTCCCCCCCCCCACCATAACGTGCGCTGGCTTGCAGAAAGACAAAAAAACATCAGTATTAGGGTTCTTTGATTTTTCGGTCCATTAATTGCTAGTCAAACTGCCCCACCGTACACAGCAATTAAAGCTGTCGATATTCCAACTACTGACTTTTAGGTTGCGAGAGAACTACGGAATTTCTGCTGGCAGATCAAAGGGGACTAGGCTTGAGCTAGTGTATAGTTGAATAAGAGTGAAAAACGATTATTACAACCAAAAGGTAGAGAACATCTTTCTGTTGGGATCAAATCATTTTTTAAGAGAAATTGTTAATTTTCCTGATATGTATATGTCTGGTCCCTAGAGCACCTAAATTCCTCAGATACTGGATTAAGCTTGTTTGATGCTCACTGGGGGTATTAATATACTTGATTTGCAGCCAGACTTCTATGTTGATTAAGGTCTTGGGCATTTCCCCTAGCGTTGGTGTAAATTTCTGCTACCAGTCATAGAGCAATCCCAAGAGAGTTCGGACCCATCCTTGATGTCCCAGAAGGCGTTGACCATGAAGGGTGAGGTAAAAACCACATGAGTTAGTGCCTTCCATCATCAAAAACACCCACAGCTATCAGAGCAGACGAACTGAAACGGGCAGAGAAGCTCTGATTTATTTAGGAGAATACGATTCTTCATTTTTTTCCTTTGCGATTAATATCAAAATAGAGAGTAATGTGGCCCTTCTGTTTGTGATCAAGTATTAGCACCTTTTTAAAATATTGGGATTGAATAACTTTATCCATGTGAGACTGCTTTAAAGATTTTATTTCTAGAATGTAGTAATATTTTCTTTGTAACAGACTCCGCCTTCATTGTGATGAATATCCTTTGCTCAGCCAGGACATTTCTGAATTTATTGAAATATTAGATGATCCTCCTTTGTCCCACTTGGGGATTTTTGTTCATCACTGTTGACTAGTTTCAACCAGTAATTTGCATTTCTGCACTCTTGTTTACTGCACATTTAATACATGTGTCCTTTTATTGAGTGCAAATAAGTAGTTTCCTATTCTACCTCTAAAGTGCTAGATTATAATGCAAAGACAGTTTAATATAGTCACTATTTTGGAACCTATGTTTCAGAATCATCGAATGGTATGAAATATATTCAAACCCATTGCATTTTACTTCATTGGTACTTGGTGTCATTACTTGGGGCTGCTGTATCTCACCAGAGCGGACAGTGGTTCAAAAATGCAAGAATTATCCCCTGTTGATGTAGGATTGGCCTCCAAATTCTGAGTTGGACGTTGTAAGTGTAGAAAGTCCTGGGCCAGTTTCAGAGCCCCTTTAGGTGAATAAAAGGGTTTTGCTACGAAATTTCGGCTAGAGCATGGAAGGCAAGATCTACCATCTGTTACTCTGTCGGTAGAAATCAATGGCATTTTGTCTCCTGAAGTATCTAGTAAGACCCAGTGTCTTATCTCTAGATGCAGTTGTACACCTCTTGTTAGCCTTTGATAAAACGCAGACTTTTCCAGGCCTAAGTGCACACAGCGATAGGGTTCTTTCTCCAGTCTCCATCGGTCTCTCTACTCACCACACTCAGATTTTGTGGTGCTTTATAATTACAAACATATGCACTATATAACCGCGCTGTTCCTCTCATGTAAAAATGAATCCGATCCAATACTGTCCCATCCCATGCCACTGGGTAAGATAATTAATGAACAAGATGTCGCTTCAGTGCAGGTTGACTGAAAAAGACATTGAGATGGTCCATGGATCGATGCTGTACCACGGGCTCCAAGACCACCTCTCCCCCTCAATAACACCCCACCGTATGCTACACAAGCACCAGGATCCCCATATATCGACAATGCTTCATGAACCTACGTGGTCCTGTGCGGCCTGCATACAGTCTCCTGGTCTTACACTTTGCTTAACGATGAGGTGTACAACCACAAGCACTCATCGGTCAACACAAGCTCTGAGAAGCTCTAACCACACATTACCTCCTTGTTAGTCTTCCTCACCACATGACTTACATAGTGAGCTTCAGCTCTACACCAGAACCCTCCAAAGTAAAAAAAAGCCTCCCATCCCCTCCCAATATGGCCGACCAGATCACCCCTGACCTCTATAAGAGGCGGGCCGGCCCAACCAACAGTCTGTTTTTTTAGTTCTGCGCGATTCTCTCCAGAGGCGCTGTTCAGGTAAGTTGGACCTGCTCCTGCAGGTTCTTGGGGTTTGGGTTGGAGGTCCTGCTTTAGCGGACCCTGGGACCTGGAATCTGTGTTACCCCCCTCTTCCTTCCCCCGGTCCTTGGGGCTGGTTAGGTTTGGCGTCAGCATTCCAGGGTCTACAGGGGGGGGGCGGCCGGGGATGTGGGGTGTTTTCACCCGTGCCTTGTTCCCGGTCGTTTATTGTGGTCCCCGCCCGATCACGGGCTCTGTTGGACCGGCGCTTTCTGTTGATTGGCGCTTTTTCACAGGTAATGGTTTTTGGGCTTTGCATTCGCCGTTTTTTTCTTTTCCGGACGGCGGCCGCTGGCCCTGCTTTTCTTAGACCCACTGCGGGGCCCTTGTGCTAATTGTGCCTCGCCGCGGTGCTTCTCTGTCCCTTACCTGCCGGCGTTAGGCGTCTCTGTCCTCCATTGTTCTGGTATCGGACGGCGGCGGATTTCCAGGTGCTGCTTCCCGCGGCTCTGCGCCACGCTGGGATTGGCCAGGGCTCGGCCCGCCCTTCGAGGGCGGTTTTTTTTTTGCACGGCTGTTGATTTTCGCCGTATCAGCTGTTTGGTTCCTATATATTGATGCCGGTTTGGAGCCTCTGCGATCCTCCGTATTGCATTCTGTCTGGGGTTTCTCTCGGAAGTATTATGGAACGGGATTCTGTCCCGGCGGGGACGATGTCTGACTCACTGTCGACTGCTGAGCCTTTTTCTGCGCAGTCCATCCAGTTGATGATCCGGTCTGCGGTGGCTGAGGCGCTTGCACAGCGTGATGAGGGCCCGGGCCCTTCCTCTCCGAAGCGTCCACGTAGGGACCCCACTCCTGTCTCGGATGCGGAGGGGGAGGAGGAGGATCTTCATGGCCGATACATCGAGGGTCAGGAACTTCAGGATGTTCTCTCTCACGTCAAGGATAACTTGGCTTTCCCTCCTCCAGCGGAGGAGGATCTGTCCGAGGATTTCTTCATCCAATATCAGCGCAAGGCTCCGGATTCCCTTCCTCTGCATGCCTCCATCAAGAAGGTCATCGAGGGGGAGTGGTTGGATGTTGATAAGCAGTCTTTTCTCCGTTATTTGGCGAAGCGTTACGCGATTGATACCTTCACAAAGGAATTTCCTCCGGCGGTGAAGGTTGACTCTCTGGTGGTGGGCCTGGCTTCTCAGGGGTCTATCATCTCTGAGTGACAAGCCCTCGATTTCGACGTTCAGTCGCTGGCTTAAGCAGGCTATCCTGCTTGCCTACGCTTCCCTGGGTTCGGATGTTCCGGTGGGGGTCCAGGGTCGTTCCACTAGGAGTGTGTCTGTGTCCTGGGCCTCTTTCAAGGGTGTGTCCACTGAGGAGATTTGTAGGGCGGCGACTTGGTCGTCCCCTCACATGTTCATGGAGCATTATCGGGTTGTCCTGGATGGTTCTGATCCTGGGGATTTTGCTGGGGCCGTGCTGAGTGCTGGGGCGGTGGCTCCTTGATGGCCCTTCTTTTCTTTGATTCAGGTTTCTTGTCTTCCTGTTTCTTTGTTTTGTGCTGAATAAACCTTGTGTTGGTGTTTCTATTTTCACCGTGTGGTGTTTTTTTTCTTGTGGTCAATGAAGCCTTTTGGCTTAGATATTTGCTCACTATGTAAGTCATGTGGCGAGGAAGACTAACGAGGAGGTAATGCCCCGGTTACTTTCCGGTAATCTTCATTACTCCGAGTATAGTCTTCCTCGCCACATGAGTTCCCTCCCTCCCTGTCTGGCTATCGGCTTCATTGCTGGCTTGGTTGTTCAGACTGTTGGTTGGGCCGGCCCGCCTCTTATAGAGGTCAGGGGTGATCTGGTCGGCCATATTGGGAGGGGATGGGAGGCTTTTTTTACTTTGGAGGGTTCTGGTGTAGAGCTGAAGCTCACTATGTAAGTCATGTGGCGAGGAAGACTATACTCGGAGTAATGAAGATTACCGGTAAGTAACCGGGGCATCTCTGGACTCTTGTATCCAGGCTCCACCATCCAGACTCCTTTCACTTTTAATCCTAACTCCACTGGATCCGCCAAATCCAGGCACCAATCCGAACACACCAACGCTACCTCCCAGAAATCCTCTCACTACCTTTCTAAACGTTCACTGCTAAGAGCAGGGGGAAGGGTGTAGGGATGCAGGAACGCCACTGCCGTTCTCTGAACGAAAACGTTGAGTAATGAAAGATAGAGTAGAGAAAGGAGACGAGGAAGGCACGAGCATAGTAGATTGAAGTTTGGGAGTGTGGGGGGACATTTAAAAACTTGAGGGCAAAGGTTTCACCTGACTTGGACCAGCTTACCACCAACATGCAGCAATAAACAATGAAAGAGGATAAGTTAACCTTTGGGAAGGGCCTTCCACTGAGCAGCCACACGTTGCCTACTTTTTGTAACTTTTGGTCCGTTTGAGTCGAAATCATTTTGTTTTGGCTTAAATCTGCAAACTATGCAGCAGGTGATAGATTATTTGGCAAATGCATCAAATTATGCAGAAAATGCCACATCCGCAGAAATGCATAACTCCAGTGGCCCTGAAAATATCCCTATCACAGAATGGAAAGGGGTTGGGGTCACTTAAATCAACGCCTGTTGTTCCTCTACCTTCTTGCATCCTCTCTATCTGCAGGTAATAACCTTCTAGGCTGGACTGGTAGAAGCTCAGCTAAAAAATGCAATGGTAGGGAGTGATAGTCAGAATTCTCCAATGGCTACGTTATCTCCGCTATGTCCACATTAAGTTAGCTCAAGTCTTCCTTGCAGTACAGACATGGACTACATCAGGTATGCTGCTGGCAGGGCAGTGCCTGGTTAATGTTTGAAACAGTAGACAAATGGCAGAATATTGAACAGGTGTTGACACAGAATAAACAGCGCAGTTTCAGAGTCAGCGCCTCAATTGCCAAAGACTTCCGTCATGATTGCGGAATAGCACCAAAATCTGTATGACACGGTACATACCACAGGCATGACCTGCCAAAATGCATCTGGTAATTAGTGGATGCTGTAAATACTACTCAACTTGGAGTGTGATCCCTGCGCAGAGTGTTACGCAGGGCTCGGAATATTTCGACCAACGTGTAATCAGGGCCCAAGTAGTCATCCATTTCGAGCAGTCGCATTTCTGTCTCACTAGATGCAGAAGATGCTCTTATGGACTCAGCATTTACCATTCAGGGAGCGTCTGCCGCCTTTTGTGTGGTGGCATCACTAGGGTGACCCGAAGGATTTCACCAGGACGCCTCTCTTCCATTACTGGTCATTGTTTTACATATCATTGCCAGGACTTCAGCTCCCAGAATGCACTGACATGTTAAATCGAAAACCCAGAACTGGACACTATTTATCCCCATGGCATGGACTCAGCCTGCCAGGTGTCATGGATGTGCAGCTTCAGATGTGTTGACAGGCCTGCTCCTCCAGACTCTGAGGCCGAATGATCATGATTGGTGGGTGGACTGCAAGGGATACAAATTTCAACCTGCAGGATATCCGCCTCAATGTGAACTCGCAGGGGTAGTAAGCACTATATAAATGCACTACAATACAGCACTCTCAGAGGCGCTGGGGGTAAATGGGCTATTTTTTATTTAACGTTTTCTGCTTCCCCCTTCGGTAAATCAAGAACTGAGTTGAGAAGATGAACCCTGAACTTTGCCCCTGTGCTACAACAACAAAAAACAATACACAGATAAAAAGTTAGTGAAGGCAGAGGGCAACAACGAGCCCCGGCGGCCTGTGCCTGCAGGGAGAAAGCAGGATCTCTCCCAGGGAAGGCCCCTCCGACACAGAGACGGGGCATGGGTAGCCTGCAGCCTCCTCTGCCCCAGAGATGTCCGGCCTCAGTTCTCAGACCCCGTCGGCTCCGGCTCGGACTGAACCTGCCCAAGGCCTGGAGGGACTGTCAGGCTGACCAGACCCAGCTGGAAACAAGGTACCTCATGTCTGAGCAAGAGGCAGAGGGGCTGCTCCCGGCGCTTACTCGTGACTCAGGAATGTGAGCCTTGGGCGGAGGGGCTCCGAGGAGCCGGACGGCAGCTGCAACACATCCTGACGCTGGCCAGCACGGCCTCCCTGCGAGCACAGGCGGACACTGCTGGCCAGCACAGCCTCCCTGCACGCCAGACTCTGCCTGCGAGAACAGACTGACCCTGCTGGCCAGCACGGACTTCCTGCACGCCATAATCTGCCTGCGAGCACAGACGGACACTGCTGGCCAGCGCCTGGCGAGCACAGGCGGACACTGCTGGCCAGCGCCTGGCGAGCACAGGCGGACACTGCTGGCCAGCGCCTGGCGAGCACAGGCGGACACTGCTGCCCAGCGCTTGGCGAGCACAGGCGGACACTGCTGGCCAGCACGGCCTCCCTGCAAGCCAGGCGCTGCCTGCGTGCACAGGATGAGGCTGCAGGCCAGCACACACGGCCTGATAGGTCTGCCAACACACCTGGCGAAACAGCACGTGCGCACAGACCGAGACTGCCTGCGGTAAAGACTGAACACCACTGGCCTCCAAGGCCTGACAAAGCCTGCGTGCCCAGCTGGCACCAGTGGTGTAAGGCAAAATGATGGGCCCCCCTGCAGAATGTGAAGAGGGTCCCTGAGCCTCCCATATCTCAAAGATATTAATTAACCTTGAGCTGAAGGGTGCGGGGCCCTCGGTGGTGCTGGAAGAATTTTCAGTTTTGTATCACAGAACGAAGGGGGACACCCGATCAGGTAAACCATTTCGAATACCTCACGCAGGTACGACCAGTTGGAGGTGTCACAGCGTGAAGTGAAAGCGATGTTTAAGTGTATGTGAACAATTCTTAATAAAATACTTTGAAATAAAAAAATGAAAGCTAAATTTGAAGAAATACAGTTTGACTGATACAACTGTGCAGCGCACAAACGATAATGTATGGATAACAGGTTTCAGCGAATATTTATCATGTGTGCATCACCAAGTAAAGTTTCTTCATTTGTTTCCGTCACACTTCAGAATAAAAAATATCCCTCATTTATACTTTCCATTCTGCTGATACATATTGAAATATGTGTATGGTTCATTTAAAGGTATTCATATTTTGTTTGTTAGAAAAAATACCATTCTACAGCTAGTGGCGGCAGGGTGGGAGCTGGGGGGCAGGGTTTTGCTTTTTAGGTCTTGCCTGCAGACAGCTTTCAGCTGTCACTGTATTAATCAAGATGTCCTTCAAAGTCCCGGTAAAGTGCACTTATATCCCTGTTACAACTACTGCTACTGGCCTATTGTGCTTCCTTTGTAAAGCAATTGTGCTTCCTTTGGTTTAAATCAGAACAACAACTGAACAATGTTACCAGCCTAACAGTTTATAAAATGCACCATTTACAATCATTTCCCAGAATCCTTTGGAATATTTACCACTGTGTCCCCAAAATTAATCCACAGGACACCTACTCCACCCCATGCAAAAAAGAATGAAGTCCTACAACCTGCAGCCAGGTATTTTTTAAATTCTACAACGGGACCAATCTAGCACTCTTATGATTGGGATCTATGATGTTACAACGCGTTATTTTACAACGCAGACCGTTACATCGCAATTTTTACAACGCAGGATCCATTACAACGCATGGCATTACAACGCATGGCATTACATCGCAGATGCTATTACAACGCATGGCATTACATCGTAAGTGTAGGTAAGTATACCTTTTTAAAAAAAAAGTAATTATTTTAATTTAATTAAATTATTTTAATTAAAATAATAGTGATTATTTATTTAAATTAATTTTAATAAAAAATGTAATTAATTTTATTTAATTAATATAATTAAATTAATTTAATTTAAATATTTTTTTGATTGTAATTAAAATAAATTATTTAAAATAATGTATTTAATTTAATTATTTTAATTAAGAAATGTAATTAATATAATATAATTAATTTTATTTAACTTAAAAACACCCCTGTACCCCAAAACCCAAACCCTGCCCTGAAACCTAAAAACACCCCTGTACCCCAAAACCCAAACCCTGCCCTGAAACCTAAAAACACCCCTGTACCCCAAAACCCAAACCCTGCCCTGAAACCTAAAAACACCCCTGTACCCCAAAACCCAAACCCTACCCTGAAACCTAAAAACACCCCTGTACCCCAAAACCCAAACCCTACCCTGAAACCTAAAAACACTCCTGTACCCCAAAACCCAAACCCTACCCTGAAACCTAAAAACACCCCTGTACCCCAAAACCCAAACCCTACCCTAAAACCTAAAAACACCCCTGTACCCCAAAACCCAAACCCTGCCCTGAAACCTAAAAACACCCCTGTACCCCAAAACCCAAACCCTACCCTGAAACCTAAAAACACCCCTGTACCCCAAAACCCAAACCCTGCCCTGAAACCTAAAAACACCCCTTATACTCCTATACTCATATTTATTTAGAAAATTACTTAAAATAATAAATTTAATTTATAATATTTAAAAACATAAATAAATATTTTTATTTATTTTTATTTATAATTAATATTAATTAAATCATTTATATAATATTAAATAAAATTAAAATAAATTATATACTTACCAATACTTACGATGTAATGGTATGCGTTGTAATAGCATCTGCGATGTAATGCCATGCGTTGTAATGCCATGCGTTGTAATGGATCCTGCGTTGTAATAGCTGCGTTGTAACAGCATTACGACGTAAAAGTTGCGTTGTAAGTGATACACACCTTATGATTGTATCATTTGTCCCAAAATTCAATGGGGGAAAAATCCCCAGATTTCCTGTAAAAGATTATCCTGCCCCCCATTCTTGTGTTAAGGGATTTTTGCATCCTAACAAGTTTTAACCAGTATCATTGGCCTAATATAGAAATACACTATTTGCCACTACTTCCAATTTCTCCAAAATCCTTGAAAGGAATCCATCAAATACCTACAAATCTGTCTGTCAGTCCCACAAATGCACAATTAATACTAAACCTCCAGAAATTGCTTGTAGAGAACCCCAACTCTCTATGTACAGATCTGTAGTATTCAAAGCATAACATTAATTGACCAATATTACGGCTATTAAATGCATATTTACCATTACCGGCCTCACATTCCGCTTGAGGGGCAGTGCTATTCCCATTGTTTAATGCTTTGCTAATGCAACTGATGTAATTTACTTAAAAATGTGTCATCTGCAGCAACATACCCCAGAAAAATTAGTAGTACTGATTGGTACAGAGATAAAAGTAATTACAAAGTATCTGTACATGTACAACATCATCCGATCACAAGACATCACCGCCATCTCCTATGCTGATGACACCCAACTCATCCTCTCTCTGATGGAAAAAACAACCATCACCACAACTAACCACCAATTGTATGACCATGGTAGCAGACTGGATGTGATCTAGCTGCCTGAATATGTACTCTGACAAGAAGAAAGTACTGGTCTTCAGCAACAAGACCTTCCCATGGGACTCCACCTGGTGACCGTTGGAGATAGGACCAACTCCTACACCCACAGACAATGCAAGAAATCTAAGGATCATCCTAGACAACAAGCTCAACATGCCGGCTCAAGTTAATGCAGTGTGCATCTCCTGCTTCCACATCATATGCATGTTGCAAAAATCAAATGGTTACCTAAGGACACTAGACAGACCACCACGCAGGCCCTCATCAGCAGCAGGCTGGACAAGGTCAACACTCTTTACACGGGAATCTCCACACAACTTCTACACGGACTGTAGACCATCAAGTACCCCACTGCAAAACTTATACTCAACCTCCCACACCACACCCACTTCACACCGCAGCTCTGGAAGCTCCACTGGCTCCCAATTAACAAGCGCAGCTAATTCAAACTTTTCACACACACATACAAAGCCCTACACAACACAGGGCCAAAGTACCTGAACAGATGCGTACACTTTCACCAACCCACCAGACACTTACGCTCTGTTTCACTCTCACTCGCACACATTCCCTATATCCACAAAAGCAGACCTGGAGGTCGCTCATTCTCCTACATCGCACCCACGACATGGAACAACCTCTCTCAACCCATCAGAGCCTCCTCCTCACTTCTTGAGTTCCACAAGAAGCTGAAGACCCGGCACTTCATATAAACCCCTTGGGAACCACTAACCTACACACCTGGACAAGCACCTGGATACCCACTTCGGTGATTAGTGCGCTATACATATCAATATACCATAACATCCGGAGTGTGTTGCTGCTTTGCAAATTCAATGTGGTGTTAAAGATTCAAACTTTGTTTGGCAAGCAAAACTTATTGCTTTACTTATCATTCAAATGTTTTCTTTGCAAAGCTCAGTTTTACTTGTTGATGTTGTCAAGTTCATAAGCTTTTATTCGATTTGTACATACAAAACATACAAGCATATTAAAAATACATAGGTTATAATATTAATACACAATATACACACAAATATTACAAGGGAAGAGAGTAGGAGACATATGAAAAAGCTAGTGGGCAACAGTTAAAAAATTAATTTAAAAACAACTAACTAGTACAATGATAAAAACGTTCATAGGTGTACAGACAGGAAATCAAAAGATTTGTCATAACGAGTAGAGTTTCCTGGCAGCTGTACATTCCGGTAGAATAAAACTGGGCCGCTTGGACTAACATAAAGGGTAAGTCTGGAGAAAACAGGGGACCATACAATTCATGCTGTGGACATCAACATATAAAATTATTCCTTATTTACAAAGCTTTTATAAAACTCATAAAAACTTATATGTACAGACAGGAATGTAAAAAGTAATAGCAGCACTATACAATTCCTGGCAGCTGTACATCACGAGTACAGACAGGTAAGTATAAGAAAATTTACAGTACAATACTTTTCCTGGCAACTGTACACTTCAAGATATAGGTAGCCAAAAAGAAACAAATGTCCTCGTTCTCCAGTGAGGATAATAATGTCAGTGCAGACTTTGTGGAACGGGTATTGTACTTTATAAAAATGGGCTTGAGGTATTTTACCCTAAAGAAATGAAAAAATGTACAAAAAAGTAAAAAATGGCAACAACTCTGACGTGAAATACTGTCACACGGGCAGGGTAACTCAGATCTAACTTTCTGGTTCGGGAACGCAACCAGATGGTGAACAATACCCAGTCTGACACGAGTTAATACAAATTGGTGGGAGGGACGGGTCACATTCACAAGGTAAGATTGAAGCCCCGGAGTTAATTTCAGGTCCTTATAGAACTTTACGGTGGCTAGCTTACCGTATACTTTGTCTCGCTCTGCCTTTTGAAAGTTTAGGAACGTTGACTTAATTTCTTTTTTTGGAATAGAGACTGCCTGCTCTGGATCAAGTAACACATCAATATTAAATAAAAGATGATACCAGAAATGAATGTATCTCAACCACTGTGTACGTGATGAATGGTCCAAACCTATACAATCAAGAATAATGTTGATGTTGTCATTATTTCAACATCTGTACAGCAATGTGTTTTCTTAAAAATGGGCTGTTGCACACAATTTTGTTTTATGCACATGTGGTACTCATTACCAACAGAAAAGTAGGGATCTCTAACCTAAAGCTTCCTTCCGTAGAGACGAGCACTGCGGGTGGGTTCATGGAAGAAGTGGGCTCTTGGCGGCAAAAAGGGGAGAGGAATGATGTCACGGGGTAAATAATGTTCAAAGAAGTTGTGGAGGAGGCGTGAGAGTGCTCTTCAGATCTGTATTGGGATCTTTTCCCAGATTCTCGGGCGTGCATGAGAAGGCTTGATTTCAGGGTTTTTTCTATCCTTGCAATGTTACTTCTCTGGAAACTTCATGTGCCTATGGAGGTTCTGATCTTGGAGACAAGGGGGCAGATTTACAAGCCCCTTGCGACACTTTTACGCCGTAGTTGCGTCACTTTTGTGACGCAGCGGCGGCGTAAACCATGCGCCACGTTGCGACTTATTTATTTACAACTTATTTACAATCTAGGCAGATGCATCACGTTGTAAAGCCCTGCGCCACATGAAACCTGCGTCAGGTTTCATGTGGGCGTTCTGTCGCAGGGTGAGCGTTCCCTCGCAGGAAAGCCACGTAAAACTGACGCCGTGAAATCTACAAGATTTCACTGAGACAGTTTTACGATGCTGCTGCGTCAAATCCTTACGCCTGCTTGAAGCAGGCGTAAGGAGTGAGGCACCATGTTGAGTATGGGCGGTCCCTGTGCATTGCAGGAGTTGCGTCGCGCTTGCGACGCAACTCCAGCAATGCACCGCCCGTGCGCCTCAAGATGCGTCACGCATCTGCCCCTCCTTGCACCATGGTGTGCGGCATTGTAAATGCAACGCATCTGTGGTGGCGCAAGGGGGGATTACGTGACGCATCTGTTCTGGCGCATCCCTGCTGATTCGCAGAGATGCGCCAGAAGATATAAATATGTCCCCAAGTATCCGCCGTGTCTTGCTGCTATGCCAGGATGCCTCAACAAACGGATACACGGAATAATGATATGCTATAGTTTATCAGTATGCCTTGAAAGGATGTACCACTGAGGCAGCAAACAATTAGGCCACTGGACGACTTTGATCTGTATTGTGCTTTTGATAGGAACAGGAATCACATCTAATACATACTGTTGTTGTAGGGTGTAAGTGTGGCTTAAGCTGGATATACTACTGATCTAGTGAACACAGAACCATTAGGATGGCTTGTAGCAGGTTGATGGCCTCAGAGTCGTCTCATTACCCCCTGGCATGCCATAGGACACAGCAAAGCAATTACTTGAAGGGTAATAATGATAAAAAGTGTAGATGGAACCAGGCTGAGGCAGGAAGAGGATGGAAGACATCAGGTCAAGTCAACAACCACATCTTCTCTGCACAGCAGCAGATGAAGGGCCATAAGGTAGACGCAAAAGGAAGTGTTCAAGTGGTGGCAAAACGTACACAATGATATCTGTAATAAAACATCAACCCACTAAGTTCTCTTTGACTACAAACGTGAGATCGAACATTGCATGCAATGCTCTGGTGCAGGTACATTAACCATAAAGAGGATTGAAACTGACCATTAGTCTAGCCAGTATTTTCATCCCAAGTCAAAAAGAAAATCAGGAAAAACATCCTAATTCAAAATTTAGGGGCCGATTCACAAACCTTTCACTTTGACCAGAAATCTAAATTTAGACCCAAAGTCTAACTTTAGATTTCAGGTCTATGATTACCTTTGTGAATTAGGCACTTAGGAGGAGATTTAATAAGATTTTGACCCGTGTTTGCATCACAAAAGCGACGCAAAACGGCGGGAAATCTTTTTTTCCTAACTAAATTTCCAGCGCTAAACTTGTTTAGCGCTGGAAATAACGTAAAAGTATTGCAAAGCAGTGCATTGCGCTGCTTGGCATTACTTTGCGCCATGGGGGTGTGCCAAGGGTGTTGCATGGGCATTCCCATGCAACCACCCAAGGTTTCTCATGCTAAACCCAATTTACTAAAAACAGTAGATTGGGTTTAGCGTGAGAAAACTGCTCCCTTTTAAACTAGGTGCAAGGAAGGAGAAATGCTTTTATTTCTCTTTCATTTCAGACTTTGCATGCGTGCTGCACTGTGCAGCATGTATGCAAAGTCGAAAATGTTTTGCATCGTGCCTTGCATAGTATTTTGTACTATGCTACATCTATCATCTCTATCGTCATCTGTGCATCCACTCTTTCACTCATCCATCCATCCACCCTTTCATCCATCCACTTACCCTCCCTTTCAGTCACCCATTCATTCTTTCACTCATCTATCCTACTATCCTTCCCTGCACTCACTCACACACCCACCTACCCTTTTCCGTTATTTACGAGCCTTTGTCTGCCGAGCTGTAGACAGAAGAGGCCCATCAATAACTCCACCCCAGCTTAAGCTGCTAAAGCAGAGGTTCACAACGGCCCTAACCCCACAAAACCACCTTCCAGCATGCCCTGACATAGCCATCCAGCACAGTATGACAAATACTATGAACACATCTCAGACTCTCATTAAGTACACCTACTACCTGGCCGTACACCCCCAAAACAGGCAGAGAAGACAAACTCAACAGCAAACCCTAATTCTATAATCCATCCTAGAATGTGCTGTTGTATCTCCAACACACTACTGCCTACAATATGCAACTCCTTCAATTGCAACAAATTTAGAGGAACAATAATTTTTTTGCACTCCTTACATATTTGTGTTCTTCATAATCTATGACTAACTGCATTACATGTTTTGCAACCTTAACTCCTGACCTCTGTTGTAATTGTATTTGAATTTATATAGCGCTTACTATCCCTGATGATGCGTCAAAGCGCTTTTCAGCTAGTAGGACGCTACTTCGGAACCCAAAAAGGATTAGTGGTCAATTAAGATAGAGAGATATGAAATTTATTTGAGCGGTGGACATGTGATTTTGTTATTTGGATTAAGAAAGGATAGTGGAGGGATAGAAGAGGGAAGGGTTGTTGAATTGTAAACAATCAGTTTAAAGCTGCTGGAATTCCACGCGTTTGACTCTGTAGGGTGCTCTCATATCTTTCCTCTGGAGAGCACTCTGACGCTCGGTTTGGTGAAGTTTGCGCTTTATAAAACACCAATGGGCAGATTTACAAGCCCCTTGTGCCTCTTTTACCCAGCTGTTGCATCACTTTTGTGACACAGCGACGGCGCAAAGCCAGCACCATGCTGCGGGATATTTACAACGTGACGCATCTGGGAGATGTGTCACATTGTAAAGCCCTGCGCCTCATGTAGGTGTTCCGGCGCAGGGGGGGCGTTCCGACGCAGGAACGCCTCCTAAAAGTGGCTGAGTGAAATCTACAAGATTTCACTCAGCCACTTTTATGGCCATGCTGCGTCAAAATCCTGCACTTGCTTGAAGCAGACGTAAGGATTGACGCAGTATTTTAAGAATAGGGCACCCCCGAGCCTTGCTGGAACTGCGTCGTGCTTGCGATGCAACTCCAGCAATGCGCCGCCTTTATGGCAGCAGATGTGTCACGCATCTGTCCATTTTTGCCCCATGGTGCGCCCCTTTGTAAATGCGGCGCATCCATGGTGGCTGAGCTGTATCGCACAATAACTGGTGCATCCCTGTTGATATGCAGGGATGCGCCAGTTATTGTAAAGCTGCCCACAGGCAAATTTAAAAAATACGATGGACTTTCTGTACACTTGGGGAAAATGTACAGAAAGTACATCGTGCAATTTTATTTTGCTCTTTATTGAGCTGCCGGTTGAGTACTGCGGATTTTGAATGTCTCCGCTTGCAATACATAGATATGGCCAGCAGAGAGCGCTAGATCCACAGCACCTCTACGGCAGCTGCTTTTCAATTGTGTTGTACTTTACTCTGATTGATGCTTGTCTTCTGAAGAGGGTGTTGTGCCGGTGCAGACTCAGAATTGTGCATTATTGTGAAGGAGCTGTGACTGGAGACTGTAAGAGATAGGCACGCACTGGCCTTGCTGGAGGGGTCGTCCGTCGAGCACTAGGGAGTTTGTGCGCAGAGTTGCTTGATGCAAGGAGTGAGCAGATCCAGAGTCGGAGAAGAATAGAAAATAGCAAGCAAATTAAAAATGCCCTCCTCAGCCCCCACCCCACCCACCCATTAGCAAATCAAAGAACTAAAAAAGTGGTCGACATTTTGAAATCAGGGCACGCTTTTTGTTTGCAACGTATGGGAGGAGGCTGCAAGCATGAGCTTTCTGCAGGCAATGTTAATGGTAATATCAGAGAACTAAACAGTAAAACCGGCAAAGCAGACCATAAAAAAGACCCACAGATTTTCACATCTACACACTGATCTGTCAGACAAGAACTTCGAACACTGCCTGGTTGCCCTATAGTACCCTGAGTGCATGAAAAATACCACTTTCCACTAGATATTTGTTTTCATAAGGGCTTCTAAAAGAACCTGCTCAAGCCCCCCAGTACAATGGGAGGGCTCATTTGTGTTCCGGAAAGGGTTGTATCTGTGATTTGTAAAGGGCGGACTGACGGCAGATACCGTGCGATTGATTCCAAATTGATAGCACTAGCGGTTTGAGGAAGCCACATTTGCAGAGTGTGTGCGAAGTGCCTCACGAGAGCGCCGTGTGTGAAAAGTGCCTCTCGAGAGCACCTGTCCGCACAAGGAATATCAGGGCAGAGAGCGACAGCAGAGGCGGACTGCGTACCATGAAAGTGAGCAGATTTAAAGAGATCTAGGCAGGGCTCGAGTCGGGGATACACGCAGGTACACAGCGTCCCCCACTCTTTTCACAGGTTGGATGCGGTCCCCCCTGCCAAGATGTTGGGCCCCACAGAAATATGCTGAACTTGTCCTGGTGTAATTTTCAGACACCAGGACAAGTTCAGCAGCACCTGCACGCTGCCTCCTTTCCATCCCCAGCAGCAACGTGTAGGCAGCGAGGGAGCCTTTTTTCACCTCCAGCTGAGCCGAAGTTAAGGGGCCATCCGGCCCCCTTTTGTTTGTATATGCTGACTGGGGGCCGCCTGGGAGCTTACATTTAAATGTAAATGCCACAGAGGGAAACAAAGGCACACAGCTTGCCTTCTCTTCACAGGTACTTAAGAGAGGCAAGCTTTTGCCCTTGTACTGTCCCTGTTTTTAACCCCTTCGGGGCTGATGACGAGCTCAGCTCGTCATGAGCGTAACCTGCCATGCGCTCATGATGAGCTGAGCTCGTCATGTAACGCGGTAATTTCAAAACTGCCGCGTACAGCGTGAAAAGCCGCCGCATTTATGCGGATAAATACAGACACTGTTATGTTATGTTATGTTATATAGAGATTTGAAGCGCGCACTGCTACTCAGGAAGACTGCCAGATGAGTTAGTCTGTCCCAGTATTTACACAAATAATTTAAATAGCACTATTTAATTTCTTTTATAGCGCTACATCGTGACGTCAGGTCATTTGCATATTGTCTTACTTTGTCAGTCCCCCCACTTCTTTTTATAGGACTTGTGCCCTGGATCTAGGTAACTTTAAAGCCCAATGGAGCTGGGGATCAACCAATCACAGTTCACACCTGTAATGAGATTGGTTAGTGTTACACTCTCAACAGCTGGCTCGCTTCCTTCTTCAATGGTGCACTACCAGCAGGAATAATTGTGACCCATTTGTGGGTATTATGTGCTATGTGGTTTCAGTAAATAGGTAGTAAACAGGCATACAGTTAAAATTTCGGGACCCAGCTATTTCATCTGGGTTAAGTAGTTGTGGGGTTGCGGTGAATGCAGCAGAAGCTGGGAGTGGGCCCCTAATGCCCCCAACGTAGTGTCAAGGACACACAAATTCATGCAGGAGGTCTGCAAACAGGGATTAGTTCCCTTGATGTAAGTACAGAGGAGAATACTACTGAGGGCTCTAACTCTCAACCACTTAAAGAAGTTAGTCTGTCACTCGAGTCCTCGATTCAAATTGTGTTGTGGAACGTAGCTGGAATATTCAAGTTATTACCGAGATGGACTGGGGCCAGTTCATTGAAAGATTCGATATCTGCTTGTTTCAGGAGATGCAGTGTTTATTCTCTTTCCAGCAGAAGTGGGTATACAACCTTTTGTGTGAATGTGACTAAGTCTGGAACGGTTGGGCCCTCAGTAGGGTTGGGAATCTTGGTCACACCAGCACTTACATGCAGAATTAATATTGCGCCTATTGCCTACCCTGACATCCTAGCAGTCAGGTCGGTGCTCCCCTCACGCTTTTCATTACAATTTTTTAATGTTTACAACAGAGTAAGGGTTCGGAATGCCGAGTCTATTGTCCTTAATGTACTAGAGCAAGTTCTCTTGGAGCATGCTGGGAATGCCTTGCTGCTGGTGGCAGGTGATTTTAATTCTACTTTCGAACCATTGGCTGTCACTCCCCCTGATTTAACTGAAGAATTGGATAGCCAGTGGGGTATCTCGCAAATTGGCCTCCCAACAGTGAGATGGATACCCAAGGCTGCCCAGTTACTGGCACTTACCTTGAAGTTCATCTTAGAGCTACAAATGGCATATCCCCCTGTGACCACCAAGGCAAGATAACATACAACATGCCCGGCCATAGTAGCTGAATTGCCTACTTTCTGGCGAACGTCAAGCTCTGGCCTGCTATTATGGATTTGGAAGTGGTGGATCGAGTAGATAGTGACCACAATGCTCTCAGCCTGTCAATTTTGGACAAATCATATCCATGTCCTGTGCACCAGGGGAACAGGGATATAAGAGACCTCTTGTATGCAAATTACCTAACACATCAGTTGGGACTGGGTGGTAAATAACCCTGCAGCCTTAGAGATAGTAAAGCAAAGAGTACATTTGAATGTTGAATATCTATCCCTATTACCACTTGTGTCTAGGATTGAGGAACTGAAAACTAGTCATGTAAAAGTACTCTCTCAGATAAGGGAGCTGTTAGATAAGGCTAGAATAAAGGGGAGGCCTGCACCAAAACCTGATACCTGGTACAATATAGTATGTAGGGCAGCTAAAGGCAAGCTCCCTGTAGCTATTAAATCTAAGTCCCAACCAAAGATAGCAAGGTGTAGGTCTCATTATCAGCAAGTACTAGTCCAAGCGAAAAAGGATTAGGAGAGTTCGCTGTGAATGTCTTTGCATGATGCCCTGACTACGAAAAACAGTAAGGGTTTTTGGAGGACAGCAGTGGTCTGCCTAAATAGTCATTATTCTAAGTTAGATTTTTGTGTCCAACCTCAGGAGTGGGTGGCCAATTTTAGGACTTTATTCACCAATATGCATAATACAGAAGAGGATGGTAGTACGTCCATAGGCAATCCTATCAGTATCAACTTTTCACTCAACGATACAATAGACGCTATTGATTCCTGTATCTCTGCTCATGCCCCAGGTCCGGACAGGATACCAAACGATCTGTATAGGGAAAACTCAGAAATCTAGGTGCCTTACAATAAACTGCTCTCTGACAGTATTCTTTCAGGTATGGCCACCTCCTCATTATGGAAATTAGCAGAAATTATAACAATCTACAAGATTGGAGACTGGACCAATCCAGGGAATTTCAGATCCATAAGCCTGATTGATTCTCTTCCAAAAAGTTTTTGTAAGCAGGTCATGATTTATCTTAAAGACTGGATTAGTAATGAGAGTGTTCTGCCGACTGGCAGGTGGGCTTCAGGTCAAATGTAAGCACCATAGACCAGGTCTTCCGCTTTATCTGCATTTACTGGAAGGAGGTGAAAATCAACAAGGGCAAACGTTATCTTGCCTTTATTGATCGTCAATCTACCTTTGATCTGGTCACTAGAGGCAAGCTGTGGATGGTGCCTCAAGAAATGGGTATGTCCCCCGTTAAACATTTGTAGGAAAGTAGGATCTACTATGGTTACCCCGACTTTTTGCTTGATGTGATGCTGTTTTTGACTAGTCTGACTGGGATCCCTTTAAGGACCCGAGTCTATTTGCTTTCTACCTAAATTGGTTTGCTCAGTACTTAGGTACACCCCAGATAGCATACTGGGGTACCCTTATAAGGGCCAAGTATATGGTACCTATGTACCCAGGGCACAGGTACCCCAGAGGTCTCCCTTGGGCTGAAGCATGTATTATGCCACGCATGAGAGACCAATCAAAATGGAACTACAGGCCTGCCTTTGCAGACTGGGTAAGTTGGTGCATGCACCATTTACTAAAGATATATGTTTACTATATCTAAGGGTCACTGCACTTAAAACCTATAAGTAACCCATATAGCAGGCCTTTGCAATCCTGAAGGCAGGGTGCTTGGTTCTAAGTGAGAGGGTGTCCCTGCATGAGGAGGACACTCCTGCAGTCTACGGAGTCCATTCTCCCGGGTTGTCAGTGAAGCAGCCATATATTATATAGAGTGGCACCGCACAATTACACGATGACCATCTTGAAAATGGCTGCAACGAATCCTATCATGTTTGGTAACAAACATGTTGGAATCATACCCCGACACAGTAAACTGTGTGGCTGGTTTATTCCAAGCACTGGAAGAGCCCTCGGTTAGACTCTCAGTGTTCCCGATACCAGCCTTTCAACCCGGACAGCACAAAATGGTTGCTGCCAACCAGAGATACATTTCTGCCCTCCTGCTGCTGAGCCAAGTTCGAGCAGAGGAAGGTGGAACAATAGGCATCCTGTCCCAGGGAGGTGTGACCACCTCCCAGACAGGATTTTGTGAATTGGGACCGCTGGGTGCACTTGCCAGCACCTGAAAGTCTGTATGAGGGGCACATTTGGTGTCCCTGTGTATAGTCCAGTTCAAACCAGTTCTGGGAGCCATTGACTCCTGCTTTGGTGCGAAACTGGACAAAGGATCTGGGAGTAACCTCCCGCCTGTCCAGACCCTCCCCTGGGAGGGTCCCCTGAATCTTTACAACCCTTTCCCTTGGGTACTTAGGGATTACCTGGGTGTAGGTCCCTAGATGCGTTGTGTTATAAGATTCAGATCAGACACCACTGCACTTTTACCATCTGGGCACTCTGGACTTCGCTGGCCTTCACTTGAACCTGACTTCATCTCCTTTCCAGTCTGCTGCATCGTCTATGCCTGTGCATCATACACAAAGTGAAGGAGTCACTCCCCTGCATTCACAGGCATCGCAACTAAGTTGACCGGTCTGCAGATCCTGAGCTCCTCTGGATTCCTTGGGGTCTGCAACACAGATAGTAGTTTTTCTCAGCTCCCTAGGCCTGCTCTACCATCTCACCAAGTTTGAGGCCACAAGTGCTCATGGGGGTTGCAATAACCGAACCCCAGGGTACCGTGTCCAACTTGCAGTTGCAAAGGCTTGTTGGCTTCAAGTAGCCCCAACCTCGAGCATCCCCTGTGACCTGAATCTTCAATTAATCAATCAATCAATCAGATTTATAAAGCGCGCTACTCACCCGCTAGGGTTTCAAGGCGCTGGGAGGGGAGGGGTCCGTTACTGCTCTAAAATCCAGGTCTTGAGTTGCTTCCTGAAGGAGAGATGGTCCTGGGTCAGCCGTAGGTGGATGGGGAGGGAGTTCCATGTCTTGGCCGCCAGGTAGGAGAAGGATATTCCTCCGGCGGTGGCTCTGCGAATGCGTGGGATGGTGGCGAGGGCGAGGCTGGTCGATCGCAGCTGGCGGGTGGGCGTGTAGAAAGTGAGGCGGTTGTTGAGGTACTTGGGGCCCAGGTCGTGGAGCTCCTTGTGTGCGTGGGTGAGGAGTCTGAACATGATTCTCTTGCTGACGGGGAGCCAGTGCAGGTCTCTCAAGTGGGCGGAGATATGGTTGTGGTGGGGGATGTCCAGGATGAGTTGTGCGGAGGCGTTCTGTATGCGCTGGAGTCTTTTCTGTAGTTTGGCTGTGGTTCCCGCATAGAGGGTGTTCCCGTAGTCCAGTCGGCTGGTGACGAGTCCCTGGGTGACCGTCTTCCTGGTTTCGGTGGGGATCCATCGGAAGATCTTTCGGAGCATGCGCAGGGTGTTGAAACAGGATGACGAGATGGCGTTGACTTGTTTGGTCATTGAGAGGGAGGAGTCCAGGATGAAACCCCGGTTTCGTGCGTGGTCCGTTGGCTTGGGGGTGGTGCCCAGGGCAGGGGGCCACCAGGAGTCATCCCAGGCGGAGGGGGATGATCCCAGGATGAGGACTTCCGTCTTGTCTGAGTTCAGTTTCAGGCGGCTGTTCTTCATCCACTCGGCGACGTCTTTCATTCCTTCGTGTAGGCTGGCTCTGGCGGTGGCGGGTTCGTTGGTGAGGGAGAGGATTAGCTGGGTGTCGTCGGCGTAGGAAATGATGTTAAGGTTGTGTTGGCGTGCGATGGCTGCGAGGTGGCTCATGTAGATGTTGAAGAGGGTGGGGCTGAGCGAGGATCCTTGAGGTACGCCGCAGATGACTTCGGTGGCCGCGGATCAGAATGGGGGGAGGCGGACTCTGTGGGTTCTTCCACCGAGGAACGAGATGATCCACTCCAGTGGCTTCTCTTGGATTCCGGTGTTGCTGATGCGCTGTATTAGTGTGCGGTGGCATACTGTGTTGAACGCTGCAGAGAGGTCCAGGAGGATGAGGGCAGCTGTTTCCCTGATGTCAAGCAGCGATCTGTTGTCGTCGGTGGCAGCGATGAGGGCGGTCTCGGTGCTGTGGTTAGCTCGGAAACCGGACTGTGAGTGGTCGAGGGATCTGTTTGTCTCGAGGAAGGCGGCGAGCTGTTTGTTGACGGTGTTCTCAACGACTTTGGCAGGAAAAGGGAGGAGCGAGATGGGGCGGAAGTTCTTGAGGTCGGTGGGGTCCGCTGTCGGTTTCTTCAGGAGGGCGCTGAGCTGGGCATGCTTCCAGCTCTCCGGGAAGGTGGCGGTGGTGAAGGAGATGTTGATGATATCCCGGAGGTGGGGTGCGATGATGGGGACAGCCTTGTTGAAGACGTGGTGGGGGCAGGGGGCGGTATGGGAGCCGGAGTGGATGGTGTTCATCGTGCGGATGGTGTCTTCGGTGCTGATCGGGGTCCAGTTGTGGAAGGGTGGTGGTGGGGGGCGTTGGTTCGGTGGTTGGGTGCGTGGTCTGTGCGCCGAAGCTGTGGTGTATGTCGGCGATCTTGCGGTGGAAGAACGAGGCGAGAGAGTTGCAGAGGTCTTGCGAGGGTGTGATGTCGTTGTTTCCGGCGCTGGGGTTGGAGAGCTCTTTGACGATGCTGAAGAGTTCCTTGCTGTTGTGGGAGTTGTTGTCTAGTCGTTCTTTGAATGTTGTCCTTTTGGTGGTGCAGATCAACTGGTGGTGTATGCGGGTGGCGTTCTTGAGGGCTGTCATGTTTTCTATAGTCTGGTCGTGTCGCCAGGCTTTTTCGAGGGTGCAGCAGTTTTTCTTGGAGGTTTTGAGTTCATTGGTGAATCACGAGGCTTTCTTGCTGCTGGGTCTGCTGGGTGGGTTCTTCAGAGGTGCGAGGTTGTCGGCGCAGTTGGTGAGCCACTGTGGGGTCTGTTGCGTTGGCGGGAGGGTTCTGGCTGAGGGAGGTGGTGAGCTGGTCGGCGGTGATCTTGCTCCAGCTCCTGCGGGGAACCTGTTGTGGGTGGTGGTGGGTCGTGGTTCTCCTGAAGTTGAAGTGGACGCAGCCGTGATCCGTCCAATGAAGTCCGGTGGGGTGGCTGAAGGAGATGTGCTTGCTGGAGGAGAAGACGGGGTCAAGCGTGTGGCCGGCGTAATGGGTGTTCACCAGTTGCTTGAGTCCGAGGTTGGCGACGTTGTCCAGCAGGGTGGTGGTGTTGCTGTCATTGTTGTTCTCCAGGTGGAAGTTGAGGTCCCCTAGGAGGATGTAGTCTGAGGAGGTGAGGGCGTGCGGGCTGATGAAGTCTGCGATGGCTTCACTGAATTGTGTGCGTGGTCCCGGGGGTCTGTAGATGAGAGTGCCTCTGAGGGTGGTCTTGGAGTCGGTGTGTATCTGGAAGTGAAGGTGCTCGGCGGCGGTGAGGGTGTCGTCGGAGTTGGTCGTGATGCGGATGGTGTTTCTGTGGATGATGGTGATGCCTCCTCCGGTCTGGTTGACGCGGTCCCTCTGGGTGATCTTGTATCCGTCCGGGATGGCTATGGCGATGTCGGGCGCTGAGGAGGTTTTCATCCAGGTTTCCGTGCGGAATCTTCAGACACACCGCATTGTGTGCATCGTGGCCTGCATCTTTTTGGTGAGCTGCTTGAGGCCCTTTACCGACTCCAGTGCCTCCGGCCTGTGGGTCCACTTGAGGGTTGCACTTGTTTTTTTGGGGCTTCCCTGATTGCTCGGGGCCTGCCCTGTCTCCCCTGCCTTTGGTGAGTCCCTTGGACCTTGCTGGTCCCGATGTTGCTGCTTCTTTGATTCCTGCGTGGCTTGCCTTTACCAAGGCTTGTTCATACTCCCGCCAGACACCGACTACTCAGCATTCGACCTCCTTCGTGGGACAGCTCATGCATGGCTCCTGGTCCTTCTCAGCATCACCTGGTCCTCACAGCTGTAGAGTCAAAGTCCTTGTCATCCATCCTGAAGCACCCAACAACAGAGGGCATTCATCTTCAAAGTCTCCTGGTCACCCCTGAGTGACATAGACTTTGTCCCCTCTGCTTTCAGGTCCTCCTCTTCAAGAATCCATGTTTGGATTCCCACAGACACTTTCTCCTCTTCCAGCAGAGGCACTTTCCTGAAGTACTCCATTGGGTTCAACTGCGTTCCGATACCACTTCACACGTATGCACCCGACTTCCCTGGTGTAAGTAACGTGGGCACTATGGATGTATGACGTTACAACGCATACTTTTACAACGAAATTTTTACAACGCAAAAACTATTACAACTCATGTTTTTACAACGCATGTACCTTTACAACGCATACCATTACAACGTAAGTATTGGTAAGTATATATTAATTTTTTATGTAAATTAATTGAAATTAATATAATTTAATTTAATATAATTTAATTTAATTTAATTTCATTTAATTTAATTAATTTAATTTAAATTTAATTTTACTTTATTTTTACCCTGTACCCCTGTACCCCAAAAACCCAAAACTGACCCTGAACCCTAAAAATACCCCTTTACCCAAAAACCCAAAACTGACCCTGAACCCTAAAAATACCCTTTTACCCAAAAACCCAAAACTGACCCTGAACCCTAAAAATACCCCTTTACCCAAAAACCCAAAACTGACCCTGAACCCTAAAAATACCCCTTTACCCAAAAACTCAAAACTGACCCTGAACCCTAAAAATACCCCTTTACCCAAAAACTCAAAACTGACCCTGAACCCTAAAAATACCCCTTTACCCAAAAACCCCAAACTGACCCTGAACCCTAAAAATACCCCTTTACCCCAAAACCCAAAACTGACCCTGAACCCTAAAAATACCCCTTTACCCAAAAACCCAAAACTGACCCTGAACCCTAAAAATACCCCTTTACCCAAAAACCCAAAACTGACCCTGAATCCTAAAAATACCCCTTTACCCAAAAACCCAAAACTGACCCTGAACCCTAAAAATACCCCTTTACCCAAAAACCCAAAACTGACCCTGAACCCTAAAAATACCCCTTTACCAAAAAACCCAAACATATAACATTTTAAATATAATTATATACTTACCAATACTTACGTTGTAATGGTATGCGTTGTAAAGGTACCTACGTTGTAAAAACATGCGTTGTAAATACATGCGTTGTAAAAGTTTTTGCGTTGTAAAAGTTTCGTTGTAATGGTAGTGCGTTGTAAAAGTTGCGTTGTAAAGGTTGTTTCCCGGGCACTATGGTATCCACAGGTGGGGTGGCTCTCCAACCTTCTGTCTTCCACTGGGTTTCTTCAGGATACACTGAGAAGGGTCCTTAATCTTTAAACATCCAACCGCGACTTGCACATAGACTTGTACGGAGCATGCGGTTGGGTTCCGACATTGCACACGCTCTCCGTGGGGTCCCTATCTACTCACCTTGGGTGGAGCCTTGGGATCCCAGCAATTCTACACCCTCTCGACACGATCTTGACTCGAGTCATGCTTCATATACCATTATCTTAGTATGTGATTTGGTCCCCCCCTGGGGTCACTGTGTATTTCGTGCTATTTAATGTGATTATTTGCTAAAGTATTGTGTGCATTGTGTTTGTCTCTGTGTTGGAGGTACTTGAACATTCTAGAGAGTGTTATATAATAAATACATATTTTTATAAATATTTGGTGTGGTTCTTTTCAGTTAGTCTATACAATAAGATTGCATTCTGCTAAAACAAGCGGCTTTACACTCCTTCTGGGCTAAGCCTGAATGCTGCTCTTCACAGCTACCACTTAGAGAGCTTTCTAAGGTTGTCTAAGACCTCTGAAATCCCCATAAGGGTTGTCTGGACTGGTGCACGGTGCCCACTTACATTAGTGGACATCATATACCAGGCTAGCCTCTCGCAACATTTTTGTGAGGTTACATGTTGATACCCTTGCCCAGGTAAGAATGCGGGAGAATGGGGCATTGACAGATCCCCTCCACATTGACCAGGGGGTTAGACAGGGTGTGTTTTAGCTCCTATCCTGTTCTCCTTATATATCAATGCTGTGATTGAGTTTGTGAACTGGGATGGCTGTGACACACCCAAAATAGGGGGGAGGAGACCCTCTGCCCTCATTTTTGCAGATGATACTCTGCCGATTTCCAAGTCATACTAGGGGTTGCAACAGCTTTTGAACACCTTTCAGCTGTTTTGTGAAAAGCGGGGTCTGGAGCTAAATAGCTCCAATAACAAATGTATGGTATTTTCTAAACAGAAGGTGACCGTTGCAAGAGACGGTTGCTGGTTGGTGACACCCACCCAGATGTGGTGGCTGAATTTGATTAGGCATAAGACTCACGCCTAAACTGTGCTGGGCACCGCACATGGAAAAGGTGCAGTTGTCCCTTATTCAGCATACAGCAAGTATAGCAAAAATCCATAGGAAGACTATTTCCAGAAAGGTGGCCCAGCTCTTGAGATGTATAATATCAAGGCTCTGGGGTCAGTCATGTATGGAGTTGAGCTATGGGGTTGTACGAAAACGTACAGCCTTTTTTCATTGGAGCACAGGTTCTTGAGATCCCTATTAAATCTTCCAGTGAGTAGCCCTTTGACTCCTCTCCATTTAAATCTGGCCCAGTGTAGGATTGCCCATAAGATCGGGTCTAGACTCCTTACCTTTTGGCACTGGCTTTGGTCCACTACTGCCTTAGAATCCTACTGGGTGGGCCTGAGAGACCTCATCGCTCCATACTGTGCTAACAAAATACTGTGGCTTTGGGCTGTCAAGGCTCCACTTCAGAAACTGGGCCTTGATATCTACTGATTTTTCCTTAAGAAATTATTCATGACTTCTAGAGCCAGCATAAAAGCGGAATTCTGGGAGTGTGTCGCTGTAGAACATGTGTTGCACTGCAAGAAATTACTATAGCCTTCACTGTAGTTAAACCCTGTGTGCTGTATTAGCATATTGTAGATGAGATTGTCCCCCACTGGCAAAGAAACTATTCCTGCAATTTAGTTGTGGATCCCTACCTGTCAAAGCGTGTTCCAGCAGATGGGAGGCAAAGGGCTCTGTTGACAATCTCTGCCCTGCTTGCTGAGGGAGCCCTGAATCTCTTACCAACTTACTGCTCTTTTGCCTAATTGTTCGCCACCTTCGAGCAAAGGGGGTTCTTCCACTTTGCAAAAATGTGGGCATTAGAAAGTACCAAGAGGAGTTTAGACTGCTGCAAACCTACATACGCCGGGTAGTGGTTTTTGGCTTGGCCAAATATTTAATGGCCCGGTCGTTAAGACATTAAAAATGCATATAATATAGTTATTAATATGACTGCTAACCACTGGGGATTGGAATTCATATTTTTCTTGGTGGTTAGGAGTGCTAGGATTGGATGTAAGTTTGAAAGATTAGTCCCTAAGTAGGCTAACTCTTTATTAAGGCATTGCCCCCCTAGACTGGACACTAGACGCTGTTCATCACTGTTGTTTTTCACTCCCTCGGTTGGCTAGCAGTGCCTTTAGTCAATAATGTGCACTGGGCTCTTAGCAACTTTACGTATTTATGTCTTATTCATTCTTTAATGTATACATATTTTTGCTCCTTACAACAGCAATTAGGGGTTTTGTCATTATCAGAACCTTTATTGTGCTGCTAATCCCTTCGAGTCTTTCGCTTTACCGGCTGCTATGTTGATGTATTTTACTGATTTTTCTTTTTGATTCTGTTTTTTAATTGTGTAAGGGCTCCTATTGTATAACAGTTCTTACTTTTTTAACATTTTTTTTCTTTGACTGTTTTTTTATATTTATCCAAGATTTACGATGTGTTATTTAATTTTTCTTTATTTTTATATGCACGTGTGAAGTTCTTTGTTGTATTTTTATTATCCCTGTGATTTAAATAAAGTCTTTGAATTGAATTGAACTGGCTTCAGTTATGATAAAACTTTGTGGCTGCAGGGGGTAAGGAGTTCCAGATTATAGGTTTGATTATGGGATTTAACCCAATGTAAAGGTATAATGGCAGAGTGTAGCTGCTCTCCCTGTTGACCCACATACACATCTAATGATCTTAGCACTTCCAGATACCATCTTGAGGTCTAGTTCCTGCTCCGTCTGGCAGACAAAGGGGGAAGGATGGCCATCTCACTGTACTGAATGCTTTATAGAGAGAAGTGCTCCTTTTGCAAGTCATGCCCTCTTTCAGCATGGCATCCTCCAAGTCTCTCTAGGGGAAGTTGGCCCAGCACACAACTCAAGAGTATCATCTGTACCCATTTTCTTCTGCTCCTTGGGACAAGTTTAGTAGTGATGCTTCTTGTACATCAATCAAACAATCAGGATTTGTAGAGTGTGGGTGCTTTACTATGAGGGTCTTGGTGCTGTGGGGTCCTGCTGCAGGATTCCTCTGCCCATTCCTATTGGTTGAACATCCAGGTCTTGACGTCCTTCCTGAACTGTTGGAGAGACGGAGCTACACTAGGTGTAGGGGGAGGGTGTTCCTGATCCTAGCCACCAGGTGGGAGAAGCAGCAGCCTCCATAGTTCGCCCGACGGATGCGCTGGGTGCTGCTAGAGAGAGGGATCTGGAAAGGAGTTTCCTGGATTGGTAGGTGGAAGTTCACTCGTTTGCAGCGGTACATCGGACCTTCATTGTGAAGTGCCTTGTAAGCATAGGTGAGCAGTTTGAACTGGCAGCTCTTCACGACTGGTAGCCAATGGACTTTCCTGAGATGTGGGTTGATGTGCTTTTGGTAATGCCTGTGTTGATGAGTGACAAAACATCTTCACCACGCACCATAACGTAGCTTGTGAAAGGTCAGATGTGCCCATCGACACTCTGGCCTGATACGGAAACAGGGAATGCTAGAGCAGAGACATGTCAGGCTAAAACAGAAGGTAGGAGGGACTGAGGGCAGTAGAGATACAAAGGGAACTGTTTGTTGTGAAAACATCATTAAAATTAGCAGTATGTATTTGGGTTGTTTTAGTTGTCATATTTCTGTCATCATGTTCAACAGATTTTTTTAGTCCAGCCGGGGGGTGTAACACTGCTTTGGACCATGTCTAACTAGCCTCTTCTGCACTTTCTGTGTTCCAGCTGCTGGGGGTCTGTACCATGAAGTACTTTTTTATTCTGCTGCTCCCTCTGATCCTGCTACTGTTCTCTGAGGTTGATGGGCAACGCAGACCAAAGCCAACGAAGGCCAAGCCACCCAAGCCACCCAAGAAGCCCACCCGACCTCCTCCGGAACCAGTGGAGCCGACGGACCTACCGCCACCTCTTCCTTTTGGTCCACCATCAGTTTTCCCAGACTGCCCACGGGAATGTTTTTGCCCACCAGATTTCCCATCAGCACTTTACTGTGACAGCCGAAACCTGAGAAAGGTCCCAATTATCCCCGCCCGCACCCGGTACCTTTATCTGCAGAATAACTTCATTGACGACCTGCAGGAAGAATCCTTCAGGAATGCAACTGAGATCAAATGGATCAACCTGGACAACAACCGCATTAAGAGGGTGGAAAGGGGCATACTGGAGAAGATGGACAATCTCACCTTTTTGTACATGGAGAGGAATCAGCTGAAGGAACTGCCTGCCTTTCTACCTGCCCACTTGGAACAATTAAAGTTGAGCAGGAACCAAATCTCCAAAATTCCTGCTGGTGTATTTAATAAGTTGGAGCACCTGCTGCTTTTGGACCTTCACCACAACAAGCTGAGCGATGGGATCTTTAATAAGAACACATTCAAGGGCTTAAAGAACCTCATGCAGCTAAACCTTGCCCACAACATCCTCCGAAAGATGCCATCGGGTGTCCCCAACACCATCCACCAGCTTTTTCTGGACAGGAATAATATTGAGGAAATACCTGATGACTACTTTAAAGACTTCCCTAACCTGGCCTTCATCAGATTAAACTACAACCAATTGTCTGACAAAGGCACGCCCAAGAACATTTTCAACGTCTCAAATTTGTTGGTTCTGCAGTTGTCCCATAACAGACTGACCACTGTGCCGCTGATCAGCCCCACACTGGAGCACTTGTACTTGAATGACAATGTCATTGAAAGTGAGTATTAAGCTTTTCAAAGAGGATGGTAATGGTGGGCCTTTTAATCTTGGTATAAGAATGCATGCTGCCCCAATTATGTGTGGTTCCTTTGTTAGGCCTTTGAGTCCTCTCTGATCAAAAGCTAGTTTTCACTTATGACACAGATCCCCTTGACAATCATTGATTGGCACTGTTCTAGTTTTTTATATATCCTCAGAGTCCGGAAACTCACTAAGTCTGCCTCTTTACTAGTGTATATGTCAGCTCCATCTTGCAGATCACATTCAATCAATGAATCATTATTTGTAGAGCGTATCTACTCACCCATGAGGGTCTCAAGGCAATGAGGAGGGGGGGCACTGAGATTAGTTGAAGAGCCAGTCTTGAGATCCTTCCTGAATTGGGTCAGCAATTGCCCGAAGTAGAGAGGCAGGGCGTTCTAGGTCTTGGCGGCAAGGTGGCAAAAGGATCTTTCTCCAGTCCTGATCTTGCAGATCCGTGGGACGGTGGCAAGGGCCTGTTGGGTGGAGTGGAGGTGTCTGGTGGATACGAGGTATGGTAGGCGGTGGTTCAGGTATACTGGTCCGGCGTTATGGAGTGCTTTGTAGGCATCTGTGAAGAGCTTGAAGGTGACTTTTGTTGACTGGAAGCCAGTAGAGTTCTTGCAGGTGAAGAGTAATGTGGCTGCAGGGAGGGATGTTGAGAACCAGTCTGGCTGCAGCGTTTTTATTGTTCTGTAGTTTCCTGGGAGACGCCTGTATAGAATGCTTTGCCATAGTCGAGTCTGCTGCTGATGAGCGTGTGGACGACCGTCTTTCTGGACTCAGTGGGGATGCATCTGAAGGTCTTTCAAAGCAGGAAGAAAATGTGGAAGCATGAGGAGGAGACGGTGTTTATCTATCGGTTCATAGTGAGGGAGGAGTCCAGTATGATGCAGAGGTTTCGTGCATGGTCATTGGGTGTAGGGGGGTGTTTCCAGCGTGGTGGGCCACCAGGAGTCGTCCCAAGCGGAGGTTGTGGGCCTCTGGATGTGGACTTCAGTCTTGTCCGAGTTGAGCTTGAGACAGCTGTCTCTCATCTAGGTAGCTGCGGCTTTTATCCTGTCACAGAAGTTGTTTCAAACAATTGTGGGCCAGTTGGTGAGAGAGAGGATCAGCTGGGTGTCGTTGGTATAGGAGACGATGCTGGGTCGGTGGTTCCTGACGATGGCTGTGAGTGGGGCCATGTAGTCATTGAAGAGGGTGGGGCTGAGGGAAGTGCCCTGGGGGACTCCGCAGCCAACCTCCGTCGGTTCTGTGAGGAACGGTGGTAGTCTGACTCACCCTGTTCTACCGGTGAGGATGGAGCAGATCCAGTCCAGGGCTTTGTCATGGATGCCGACGTCTTGGAGTCTCGTGCTTGGGGTGCGGTGGGAGACGGTGTAGAAGGTGGCTGAGAAGTCCAAGCGGATGAGGGCTGCTGTTTTGCCCCAGTCAAGGAGGGAGTCGATGTCATCGGTGAGGAGGGCAGTCCCTGTGCTGTGGTTGCTTCAGAAGCCGGATTGGGAAATGTCAAGGACATGGTTGGCTTCAATAGCCTTCTCAATGACCTCGGCTGGGAAGGGGAGCAGGGAGATGGGTCTGAAGTTCTTGAGGTGGTCCATCGGGTTGGCAGATGTCTTCTTCAGCAGGGGGTTGATCTCTGTGTGTTTTCAGTCATCCAGGAAGGTGGAAATCTTGATGGACCAGTTGATGGTGCGGCATAGCTCGGGCAATGGGGATTGCGGCTTTGTAGAAGATGTGGTGCAGGCAGGGGCCCAAGGGGTGTCCAGAGTGTATGCTCTTCATGGTCTTGAGAGTGTCATACGTGGTGAGCAACGTCCAGTTGGGCAGGATCTTTAGGGGGCTGGCGTTGATGGGTGCGGTGGTGGCGGGAGTGATGGAACGTTCTTGGGTGTCAAAGCTGTCATAGATCTGCTTGATCTTGTGGCTGAAGTAGGTGCCAAGTTTGTTGAAGAGGGCATGGAAGGGTGGGACTTCTGTGGCCTCGCTGTTGGGCGAAGAGTTCTTTACTGTTGTGTGCATTGGTGTTTATTCTGTCTTGAAGGGTCATTTTCTTTATAGTTTTGAGGAGGAGGTCGGGTGCGGTGACGACGGCTTTGAAGGCTGTGTGGGATTCCGGGGTTCTGTTGTTCCTCCATCTTTTCTCGAGTTGTCTACAGGTGCATCTGGACTTGTGGAGGGGGAGTGACCCAGCTGGCTTTCTTTGAGTATTTGTTGCTGGGTGCTTTCTTGAGGGGTGCCAGAGTGTCTGAACAGTTGAAGACCATCAGTGGAGGTTGCGTGCCGAGGTATTGGCGTCTGTGGATGTTGGCTATGTGGTTGTGCTGAGGGAGGTGGTGAGATGTTCTTCAATGACCTTTTTACAGCTTTTGCCGGGGCGGAGGGTGCAGTGATGTACGTTGGGTTTGGTGAAGGTGAAATGGACACAGTGGTGGCCGGTCCAGAGGGGTTCGGAGGTGTGGCTGAAGGGGATGTTTTCACTGGCAGAGAAGACGGGGTCGAGCATATGTCCTGCTGGGTGGGTGGGAGAGATTACTAGCTGCTTGAGTCATACATTTGTGAGGTTCTCTAGGAGGGGTGTGGTGTTCTTGTCATTGGGGTTGTCCAGGTGAAAGTTGAGGTAGCTGAGTAGGATTTAATCTGTGGATGCGAAAGTGTGGGGTGCAATGAAGTCGATGATGGTGTCGGTGAAAGACAGGCGGGGGCCAGGACGTCTGGTGGTGTTGGGGTTGGTCAAGACCTGGAAGTGGAGATGTTCCATGGTTGTCATTGGGTCATCCGAGTGGGTGGTCAGGTGGAGGGTGTTTTTGTGGATGATGGCGATACCTCCTCCTGGTCGGTTTGTGCGGTCCTTGCGGATGATCTTGTAGCCATAGGGGATGGTGGTGGCAATGTCTGGGGCTGAGCTGGGGTTCATCCAGGTTTCCGTAAGGAAGGCATTTTCGGGAGAAGCAGAGTAGAGGACTCCCAGATTTCTGTGGCATGTATGTGGAGGGAGCGCATGTTGAGGAGGATGCGGCTCAGCTGGTCGGGTATGCAGTGGGTCGGCTGGGCGGTGGGAGGAGCTTCAGTGCGGAGGTGGGTACGGGTGCAGCTGCAGTTTCTGCATGAGAAAGAGCCTTGGATGTCCTTCCGCGACGTGAGGTGGCAGGCAGCGTGGTGTCCAGTGTTAGGGCGTGGTGCTGGTGTCTCCTCTCCATAATTACTTGCCACTGTTACCAAAATGGCTGCATCTCAAATGAAGGACGTTTTGGAGATCTTAAACTGCCTTCACAATCATCATGCATGGATATTATTTAAGAGTAGCAGGAGGCAGAAATCGGTACCCTCTAGTTGTTCTTCGGTGTCTCTGGCGTTCTCCTTGCTACTGCTGGTGTCAAAGGGCTTTAAAATATCTTCCTGAACAGGAAGTAAGCAGGCTCTTCAAGGCATGCTTATTTTCAATATCATTCACTCCTTACCCTTTCCACAGATCCTCAGGAGCAGATGGATGAGTTGGGATCTAAAAGTGTGTCAAGGAGCCTAGCTTGTGATATCTTAGAAAGTCTAAGACAGCGTGACGCCATTTTCACTGCCCCTGGAATTTTGGTGCAATGGCATCAGTGTTTTCAGATTGGATTTTGGCCACACTCAGAGGACAGAATCTGTTCTCCCATTGATCATGCTACATGGTAAGTATGTCTCCCACGGAGATGTAAAGACAAGGAGATGATGGACGGAGCACTGAAACTTTTCAGACACTCACCCCCAGTCACAGATCTGGGTTGAATCCATCATCGTTCTTTAGCTCACTTTGCTACCCCAGTTCAGACACAGCTATATGCTGTCTTGAACCTGTGCCTCATGGGAACAGTCCAGCCCGAACTGCCAGATGTCTCATCACAGGCTCTTTTGGACCCATCCGCTTTTTTGACACAGTCAGAGGTCGATAGGGGTGCTCCTATTCTATCCTTGATACAGTTCTTTCTGTACCCCCACTATTGTTGGGGGCTCTCAAACTTTTCACCTCCTTATTTCTAACCACTGAGAATCTCCACAGGGATGTTTAACTTGTACTTTGATCTGGTTGTGAAGCTCTTCCACCCTTGGACTGTCACCTATACAGGTCTTCAAACTCTCATCTGTCCTAGGAGGCGGGTCGAAAGACTGCAGAAAATCCTTTTTATGAGACCACAGTGGCAGTTCTAAACTGGATGAGTTGCACTTGCCTCAAGTTGATGACAAACTGACAGAGAAAATGGGGAAATCCAGATCTTTAGGATCCTGTTGTATTGCCTGTAAGCATGGGTGAGCTTGAGTCAGCTACTATACAGAGGTTGACAGGGTCGCCTCTGTATCTTCTTTCCAAATGCAGGTCCTCGCCAGGATTATTCTCTATAGGGCCTTGAAGGACCTTCCAGGACACGCACCCATACGTTTACTTTCCTCCGGATCGCACTAGCACTGGAACAGGAGAGGTGTAGTACCTGCTGGACTTTGTTGCTTCCTGCTGGACCTGTCTCTCATCGTAAGCTAGGTAGGGAGCATACAAGAGGCAAGAACAAAGCATGTCTGCTACAGAGCGACAGACAAGGGTCTCCATTTTAAGGTTTACTCAATTATTAAAGTACAGAAATGCATGGGCTGGGCCATGAAGGCTAGATCAATAACCATTCAATTCAATGGAAAATGCAGCAAAACTCAGTAGAGTTCCAAATCCAGCATAGATTCGCCTTCAAAGGATTGGGAAAGGGACCCTCTTAGCATGGAGAAATTACACCCTTTATGGGCTTTAGACAAAAGCTTCACACATTTACTACATTAGCACATGATTCCCATGCTCATAATGAGTAGAAATTAAGCAAAGAGCAACAGTTGCAACGAAGGATAGTCAAAGATTTTCTCTGTTCTAATACATGGAGCCCCAGTGTTCACGGCATCTGCTCTCAGGGCATGAAATGTTGCATACAATGCTATTCAGCCTGGGCAGTTGCTCTTTCCTTGGGAAAGTGCACGCTGCTCTGGTGGCTACGGGACATCATTTGATCAATTACCGAAATTTATCAGTTTTTTTATGACATAGGTTAAACAACCGTTCAGGTCACATGTTAGACAGCAATGTCACGAAAATATGGACGCTGACGCCGATGTTGTCCAAAGTTAAATAAAATATAAATTCTTGCACACTGGGCATTGCCATTTTTTTGATGTAAGCAACCCACGTTCACAGCCCCAAGACTGTTGCCTCGGTCTTTATGGGCCCAATCCTAGATAATCACAATGTTGGGCTTACACTGTGCGCTACACTTCCTGATTCCAGTACTGTGTCGCGATTCAAGGACTGCATTGACGGAGAGTCATAGCTGTAAGGTCTTTAACTTGGCCTTTGAAGATGTATGGAGCTTATTTAAAAAAAATATTCAAAATTCAATAGCCCGCAAGGAAATATGTCTGAATTCACAGGTTATATATCTCAAGACAGATCGTTTTAAATATCGCGTGCGTGGTCAATCACGCCTGGTCCCAGAAGCGTACACTCTTTCTAAGGCATATATTTAGGCTTCTTTGCACTGAAGCATCCAGCACAACGTGCAGCCTCTTGTTCCTCAGACATGGGCATAGATGTGTGCTTTATTGTGTTTTGTTTGCTTCTATTTGAAACAGTTTGCAGATTGCATTACGACCTACATGGAACTTCTTGCAGTTCTACAAACCCCTGCTAAATTCACAGGGAGTCCACTTGTCTGTGCTCTAGAGGTTTACGGTCTTTGTTCCGAAAACAGGATATTTTACAGCACCACCTAACGCTAAATCAGGCCTTTCCCATTCCATGCTCAAATCACCGATTTAAGCAAAATACAGCATCTGAGAGAATGAGATGGGGTTGGATGTCCCATCACCTGTGCCAGGTGGTTGGTACAAACATTCAACTTCCCTTGAGTGTTCTCAACAGTGAATGCATACTTAATTAGCAGGACAACATTGCAACAGTTGTTTACACATTTCCAGTCTCTACCTCCATGAAAATGTTTCTTAGGAACTTACGTGTGGAGTTCCCCAGGTCTACCCCTCAGAAAGTTTGTAAAGTTCTGGACTGCCCATTGGTCTCTCCTTTGATCACCGAAAATGTGACAGTTTATAAACACGTCCTTCGAGAGTGATGGCACCCCAGAGCAGTGAGTTGTTACCTGGTAGCTTAGATGCTAGGAAGTAGTGCGCCTCGAAGGCTAATGGGACCACTGTGCGACAGACCCACGAGCGCACGGATAGCTGCTGGTGTCATACAGAAATTTAGGGAACCTTTGATGGATTCCTTCACTTCCGCTGCAAGAAGATGCTCACTGGGCACGTGCTTCTCTTGTCGCACCAAAGATACACCAACATAACGCAAGCAGACATTGAAAAATCTACCTCGGGATTTAAACTGTTAACCCAAATATATAAAAACGGTACTTGCACCTTTTATGTGACGCCAAGTTTGAGCATCCAGTCAAAGCAACACTGAGCGGAAATCCCCAGAGAGAACTGACCCTCTGCCGGCCTTTCATGCATGATCTCTCGGTGGGTAGAAGCTGATCCATCTGAACTCTCCTCAACATGGATCTCTGTGATCCAGTGTGAATCCAGTGCCCTCCCAGCCTAGAGAGACAATGTGGCGTTTACACCCACCTTGGTGGTTTGTGCGGCCAGACTCACTGCTGAAGTTATCAGGTTTCTGGGCTCGGTCGTGTGGGTGTCCTGTAGAAAACAGTGCTGTACAAGTCTCAACAAACACTCACATAAATCATGCAATCACATACTCCCCTGAAGGCAGAACACTTTTTTTTTTTTACCATAGGTAAATGTTTCAAAACAGGTTACAAGAGGGCAGTGGTGGTCTGTAATCTAGGCGCTTCGTAGATGCGACACCTGGTATTTCCTCCTATCTCTTAACCAGAATTCGTCCGTCAGCGCCTTTTCTTAGCCCCATCACACACGGGTTCAGTGTAGGGACATCCTCATCCGACCCCTGCATCTTTGAAACATACAGTCGCGGAGGCCGCCATTCTATGTAAATTCTGGCATCTGATCGTTATCAGATTCTGTCCAGCTGAGGCTAAACAGGCCCTTCATGCACAGCTTTCAGACATTATGAAATGGCAGAAATTGGCTTTTATCCACTAAAATGGGTGTGAAATGCGCACTGAGTTTGGCTACAGATCCGTGAGGGGAAATGGGATTTTACTCCATAGTGACTGCATGGGGGGACAGGGCCAGAGACAGTCTCAGGAGACAGGGACATGCGGAGCAGCCAGAGAATGGGAGAGACAGAGTTAGAGGTCGTCTAATAGGACAGAGCTAGGGGAGTTGCAGAGACAGTTAGGGGCCTTCAGCGATAGTGTAAAGGGGCCAGTGGAGACAGAGTTAGGTGGGTCTGTAGAGACAGAGTTAGGGGGCCTGCGGAGGCAGAGTTAGGGGGCCTGCCGAGACAGAGTTAGGGGGCCTGCGGAGGCAGAGTTAGGGGGCCTGCCGAGACAGAGTTAGGGGGCCTGCGGAGGCAGAGTTAGGGGGCCTGCTGAGACAGAGTTAGGGGGCCTGCGGAGGCAGAGTTAGGGGGCCTGCTGAGACAGAGTTAGGGGGCCTGCAGAGACAGGATGAGGGGGCCTGCAGAGAAAGAGTTGGAGGGCCTGAAGAAGCAGAGTTAGGGGGCCTGCAGAGACAGAGTTTGGGGGCTTGCAGAGACATAGTTAGGGGGCATGCGGAGACAGAGTAAAGGGGGCCAGCTGAGACAGAGTTAGGGGGCCTGCGGAGACAGAGTTAGGGGGCCTGCGGAGGCAGAGTTAGGGGGCCTGCGGAGGCAGAGTTTGGGGGCATGCGGAGACAGAGTAAAGGGGGCCAGCTGAGACAGAGTTAGGGGGCCTGCGGAGACAGAGTTAGGGGGCCTGCGGAGGCAGAGTTAGGGGGCCTGCGGAGGCAGAGTTAGGGGGCCTGCTGAGACAGAGTTAGGGGGCCTGCGGAGGCAGAGTTAGGGGGCCTGCGGAGGCAGAGTTAGGGGGCCTGCTGAGACAGAGTTAGGGGGCCTGCTGAGACAGAGTTAGGGGGCCTGCGGAGGCAGAGTTAGGGGGCCTGCTGAGACAGAGTTAGGGGGCCTGCGGAGGCAGAGTTAGGGGGCCTGCGGAGGCAGAGTTAGGGTGCCTGCTGAGACAGAGTTAGGGGGCCTGCGGAGGCAGAGTTAGGGGGCCTGCAGACACAGAGTTAGGGGGCCTGCAGAGACTGGGTTAGGGGAGTCTGCAGAGACAGAGTTGGAGGGCCAGAAGGAACAGAGTTAGGACGGTCTGAAGAAACAGAGTTAGGGGGCCTGCTGAGACAGAGTTAGGGGGCCTGCAGAGACAGGTTGAGGGGGCCTGCAGAGAAAGAGTTGGAGGGCCTGAAGAAGCAGAGTTAGGGGGCCTGCAGAGACAGAGTTTGGGGGCTTGCAGAGACAGAGTTAGGGGGCATTCGGAGACAGAGTAAAGGGGGCCAGCTGAGACAGAGTTAGTGCGGCCTGCTGAGACAGAGTTAGGTGGCCTGCGGAGACAGAGTTAGGGGGCCAGCTGAGACAGAGTTAGGGGAGCCTGCAGTGAAAGAGTTAAGGGGGCCAGCTGAGACAGAGTAAAGGGGGCCAGTGGAGACAGAGTAAAGGGGGCCAGCTGAGACAGAGTAAAGGGGGGCAGTGGAGACAGAGTAAAGGGGGCCAGCGGAGACAGAGTAAAGGGGGCCAGCGGAGACAGAGTAAAGGGGGCCAGCTGAGACAGAGTAAAGACCTGTCCATCTTCAGGCGTGCTATTAAAACTTTTTTGTTTCCTATCTCTGAGTAGCCGCTCCCTCTTATTTTCTGCGTGTTATGTTATAGTACGTGTCTGAGCGCCTGGACACCCCTTTGCTGGGGCAGCAGCGCGCTATAAAAATAAAATTAACATAACATAACATAAAGGGTGCCTGCAAAGACACAGTTAGTGCGGCCTGCAGAGACAGAGTTAGGGGGCCTGCGGAGACAGAGTTAAAGGGGCCTGAAGAAATAGAGTTGGGGGCTCTGCAGAGGCAGAGTTAGGGGGCCTGCTGAGACAGAGTTAGGGGGCCTGCAGAGCCAGAGTTAGGGGGCCTGCGGAGGCAGAGTTAGGGAGCCTGCAGAGACAGAGTTAGGTGGGCCTGCAGAGACAGAGTTAGGGGAGCCTGCAGAGAAAGAGTAAAGGAGGTCAGCTGAGACAGAGTTAGGGGGGCCTGCAGAGACAGAGTTAGGGGGCCTGCAGAGACAGAGTTAGGTGGGCCTGCAGAGACAGAGTTAGGGGAACCCGCAGAGAAAGAGTAAAGGAGGCCAGCTGAGACAGAGTTAGGGGGGCTGCAGAGACAGAGTTAAGGGGGGTCTGAAGAAATAGAGTTGGGGGCTCTGCAGAGGCAGAGTTAGGGGGCCTGCTGAGACAGAGTTAGGGGGCCTGCTGAGACAGAGTTAGGTGGCCTGCGGAGACAGAGTTAGGGGGCCTGCAGAGAATGAGTTAGGTGGCCAGCTGAGATACAGTAAAGGGGGCCAGCGGAGACAGAGTAAAGGGGGCAAGCGGAGACAGAGTAAAGGGGGCCAGTTGAGACAGAGTAAAGGGGGCCTGCAAAGACACAGTTAGTGCGGCTGCAGAGACAGAGTTAGGGGGGTCTGCAGAGACAGAGTTAGGGGGGCTGCAGAGACAGAGTTAGGGGGGCTGCAGAGACAGAGTTAAGTTTTCGTCCTTGGTGAATTGCGTTTTCTGGTTTCATGAGCGAGAGGCACACACATCGTTGTGGGTTTTTCTGGAGCCGATTAGGAGTATGAGGGATGGGGGGGGCATTACTGGGGCTGGATAGGATGTCTCTGGGCTCCGTGAAGGGGCTGCTGATGGCGGTGGCCAGGTCCGCCCAGCTGGGAGGCGGCACCCCGGCTGCTCCGTCCCTTCATCGGCGCCCCGCGTCCGCCGCACGGATAAGCTGCAGTTCCTAATAACAAAGGCTAGGGGGCATGCGTCGGGCACCGCCGGCAGGGAGGGAGCCCACGGCCGGGGACAGGGGGCCCGCTTGCCACTCCGGCAGTAGAGCCCAGCAGCCCCCGGCATGTGTAGCAGCAGCGCCCGCTGCACGGAGAGGAGTCCCGGCGCCCGCGGTGGCATCATCAGTGGCGGCGCAGTGCAGCAGTCCGGCCGTGCCGCCATCTGTGGTACTGTGGGGGATGGGCCCCTTCTCCCCCCACCAGGACGCTGGGCGCGCCGGTCTTCATCTGCAAACGCTAGCGGGAGGTGAGCGCGCGTGGTGTGTGCTGAAACGGATCCATCCATCCGACTCCAAGCAGAGGTACAGTGGAGAAAGCCCATTTAATGTTTTATTATTTTTTTTAAATGCAAAATGAGTATTTACCTTTAATGGGGCAGGTGACCTCACCCCCAGAGAACCCAGTGTGTAGCCAACCGCACCCAGCAAACCCTGTGTGTAGCCAACCTCACCCTCAGATAACCCTGTGTGTAGCCAACCTCACCCCCAGAGAAACCTGTGTGTAACCAACCTCACCCCAGAGAACCCTGTGTGTAGCCAACCTCACCCCCAGAGAACCCTGTGTGTAGCCAAACTCCCCCCAGAGAACCCTGTGTGTAGCCAACCTTACCCTCAGATAACCCTGTGTGTAGCCAAACTCACCCCCAGAGAAACCTGTGTGTAGCCAACCTGACCCCCAGAGAACCCTGTGTGTAACCAACCTCACCCCTAGAGAACCCTGTGTGTAGCCAACCTCGCCCCCAGAGAACCCTGTGTGTAGCCAACCTCACCCTCAGATAACCCTGTGTGTAGCCAACCTCACCCCCAGAGAACCCTGTGTGTAACCGACCTCACCCCCAGAGAAACCTGTGTGTAGCCAACCTCACCCCCAGAGAACCCTGCGTGTAGCCAACCTCACCCCAGAGAACCCTGTGTGTAGCCAATCTCACCTCCAGAGAACCGTGTGTGTAGCTAATCTCACCTCCAGAGAACCTTGTGTGTAGCCAACCTCACCCCAGAGAACCGCACTTTGCATTTTTGGGACTTGTAGTTTAACGTTCTTGTTCTATCAAACTCCTGAAGCAAGGTGCTGTTGGCTGAAAAGTGAAGGGAAGGTGTTGTGTCGCATGTGTGTGTGTGGCTCTGTGTGTGTGTATGTGTGTGTGTGTGTGGCTCTGTGTGTGTGTGTGTGTGGCTCTGTGTGTGTGTGGCTGTGTGTGTGTGGCTGTGTGTGTGTGTGTGTGTGGGTGCAAATGCAGTAGGTTTCGCATTCGCGAGAGATTCAGCTATTGGCATTGTAAATGAAAATGTCATTTATTTATCTGTTTTTAAAACCAACACATATATAAAAATGTTGTCATTTACAATGCCAATAGCTCTAACTTTGGCAAAGGCGAGACCGTTGCATTGTAAATGCTTGTTATCAGTTAAAAAGGGCGAGGCTGTTGCAGTGTTTGTGTTTCAGGGACGGTTCTGGGGAAACACTTTTGAGAAAGCTGTTATCATGCAGTGCAGGTCTTTTAAATCTCCTGCTAAGAGGCCAAGCTGCAACTTTTAGTGACTAGTTGGAGGCCCATCCCTCCGCCAGCTTTAGAAATCAAAAACAATAAAGAGTTTGGTGTTGGGGAGAAGACTGTATCAGTCCCCCTGCCTGGCACTCCTATCTTTCGAAGGGAAATAAAGTCACCCTTTTACAGGAATACAGCTTATGGTTCTCTCGCAGAATTTGAAAAAACAGGCAATGGGCTTCCTTTTTGTGTCTCCAATGTACCAAATATACCTTAACCAATTTCCTAAACATGAATGGTATCTTATCCGATTTAAAAATAACAAGGAAAAACCTAACTCAGCTACTTGTATTCAATCATCGTAGTTGCTATACTTTTATATAGAAATCTAATTTTTTTTGTATGGCTTATTAGCTGAAACAAAAATACAATGAGAAAAACATCAAACTACCTGGTACAGTCGTGGCAGTAAATTGAAACTTTGGTTACGAATTGCAGACTGTCTTTATAGTTGATATGATCCGATGTTCTCTTTTTCTTCTTCTTAATTTTAACCACTCAGTAGAAATAACAAAGTGTTTTAAGCAAGACATCGATTTCCAAGTGTTCTTAATAGATGCCATGAGGTAATTTCGAAATGTTATTTGAAGGAGGAATTATCATGACATCCAGTAGCTTGTCTCGTTTCTAATTCCGCCTCCGTTCCAGGAAGCATCTTTCTTTTTGGCTAAACACATTTACGATTTGCCCACTCCCTTGCTATCTAGGCTACCAGCCCACTCCTTGTCACCAGGAACAGCTATATGGTTCTTTACATCCATTTAACTACATACTGCATTCTGAGAGTTGTAGTCTTGATTCATTTTAGGTGACCCCATTGTACTAATACGCCTGAAAACACCGATTTATGAAAAGGAAAGCCCAGGTCTGGAACACCTTGTCTTCAATGCCTTGGAATCACGTGGTAAAGATGTCTTTGACTTCCGTTAAAGAGAGCATTCGTTGCCAAGTTGTAGTTGTCCTTCACATGGTGTCGCAATTGTAGGAATAATAAAGGGTGATGTTTTCTCATCTGCAGACAAGCTTGTTTGCATAGATGGGCATCAATGTATATTAGAATACTGAGTAGCAAGATGACTGCACAGCACACCTGGTCAATTCTCACTCCATTTTAGCCCCCTTTACTTCATTGCCATTTTCACAACATGAATTGAATAAAACGATACTGTGATCCTTACCTGCTATGCACTCTTGCCAGCCATCTTTCTCCACACAACTAGAATTTGATTCAAGCTGGTCGTGTGAGAATATTTTAAAATAATTTCCTCTCTGGCTCTTTACCCCACTCTGTTTTGATTTCCATCCCTTAAAAGCACATCCACGGCAATCAGAGCCACACCAACACCGCCAATAGATTCTTCTAGGAACCCTGAGTCCATGCAAGAGGTTACTTCACCATACATGCCACCCTGGAGTCCTCAGAAATTTTAACACAAGCATTTACAATGCAGTAGGTCTCACACTGACATTATTTTCAGCTATTGACATTGTAAATGACATTGTTTTTCTTTTGTAAAACATAAATAAAAGGCATTGTAATTTAAAATGGCAATAGCTAAAAGTTTACTTTAAGTTATTGGCATTGTTAATACCAATGCCTTTTATTTATGTTTTGAAAAAGAAAACACAAATAAAAGGCATTGTCATTTGCAATGTCAATAGTCAATAGCAAATACCTTTTATTTATGTTTTACAACACAAAAACAAAAAAAACAACGTCATTTTCAGTGTCAATAGCTTAAGATAATGTCAGTGCTAGACCTATTGCATTGTAAATGCTTGTTATTTTAGCCTTAGAACAATTTTTAGCTAAAATCAAACAAAACTCTGAAATACATTTCCAACATGATAAACTCCATATTAAAATGAGTGTATATGGGGATGATATTATTTTATTTTTATCTAAACCACAACTCTCCATTCCAGCCTTTTTAGCAGAAGTCAATGCTTTCTCTTTACTCTGTGGGTACAAGATAAACCACGATAAATGTGAAATCTTAGCCTTAAATATTTTTTGTTCCAAACAAGATAATCTCCCTACGAGTTTTTCATGGAATCCTCAACAAATTAAATATTTAGATCTCCTATTTGCTCCCTCTATTAAGAAAACGCTTTCCATAAATATGACCCGTCTCTTCTCTACTTTGTGTTCTTCCACGGATAAATGGCATCCTTTGTATTTGTCCTGGTGGGGCAGACTTGATACTATTAAGATGATGCTTGCTCCCATCATTTTTTATATGATTTCAGCTATCCTTCTCACTCTTCCTGCATACTTTTTCAAAAAAATGTATTCTATTCTTTCATTATTCTTATGGGACAAGAAAAAACCCACGTATGTCTTTATCTAAGGCGCCCTAAATCTCAGGGTGGAGTTAATTTTCCAGATTTTCAACTTTACCATAACGCCTTCCTTCTTAGGCAACTCTCTAAATCTTTAAAGGACTCTGCTCCCAATCCCTCTCCATTATGGAAGGATTTAGAACATTCTTTTTTATACCCTTTTTCTATTGATGAATCCCTCACTTTCACACATAAATCTCGTTTTCTATCTTCAACTATACATAACACTTCTCACAAATTATTGCATTTCTTTATGCTATCTCACCTCTCACCCAAAGATCAATTTCTTAACTCCTCTATTTGGCATAATACAGTTCTTAAAATTAAAAAAAAAAACTTTTTGGAAGACTTGGCGAGATAGAGGTTTACGTTGGATCCATCAGTTATACTTACACGATTCTTTCCTTACCTTCTCTGATGCACAATCACTTTATCAACTACCAAAATCCTTTTCTGTTAAATTTAATTTATTGATCAAACATTTAATAGACTCTCTACCTCTTATATCCTCTATACCACAAACCCCTTCATCTCAACGCAATAGTTTTCCCATTTTAAGTGCCCAAGCTAGTGCCTCATCCATTAAAAAATTTCCCAGTACTCCAATTATACAAATATCTAAGACTCACACGGAACTCCAATGGGAATCTGATTTCTATTTGTCATGGCCTATTATACTTTGGGATAAATTATGGTTGAAACTCTGCAAGACCTCAAGATCAGCTATTCTCCAGTATTAGGGGTGTCTTTCATAGATTCACATGCTTGAATATTCCCCGTCGTCGAAGTGGGAGTCCCACGGTATATAAAAAAATAGCAATAATGCTAATATAACATAAATGATAATATCATATAATAATAAAATAGAGATAATACACTGTAAAAACCTCTACAATAGTAACTTCCATAGGAAGACAGTATAAGAGAAAAAACTCATTTGTAACATATCAGTGTCATTATGTTGGTCCAAACTGCAGCCAATCAGGCTCACGCACCCTCTAGAACCTTCTCCTCAGAAGCTCAAGCCCTCAGATTTTCTACCGCACGTCGTGTGAAGGGAGTCTCCCTGAGCTCTGCTCAGTTTTCTTCAAAGTTTGTCTCTTCAAATTATTTTTCCAAGAATGTCAAGTAAGAAGTCCTTGTTTAGAGCTTGCTCTTCATGTGGGAAACTACGTTTGTTTGAGAAGGACCCCCACCAAAAGTGTATTTACTGCCTGTACCCTGACCACAAGGTGGATGAATGTAAAATCTGTAGAGCTCTTCCTTCTAAGACTCTCAGAGACAGGGAAGGTCGCCTTCTTATATGGTTGAAGCGCCTCCAAGATAAAGAAGATGTTCTGTCAGACGCAGTAAGTCTTCAGTCAGGCTGTTCCACTGTTCCTTCCAAGCGTGGGAGTGTTCAAGACTTGCCTTCTCCTTTTCTTCAGAAAAAGAAAAAGCTGGCTTTGCCTGTGGCACAATCTTCAAATTCTATGCCTTCTGTGTCAACGCCCACGAGACCTGGCTCTCAGGCGTCTTGTCCAGGCTCTATCAGTATTCTGACAGTCCTGACTCCCAGGTCGTCGACGGGCTCGTCGACGACCGTTCAGTCCACAAGATTGGCTTTGCTGTCTTCGTCGACGACCTCTGTGACGACGACGTCTGCTTCCTCGTCGTCGACGACGGTGATGTCGACATCCTCGACGTCGACGAGAACTCCTACGATCCCGTCGACGATCCCTATTGTCTCGTCGGCGACGAAGTTACCGTCGACGAAGAAAACCTCTTCGACGTCGAAGAATTCCTCGTCGACGAAGGTCCCGTCGACGTCAGCCTCTCCGTCGACCACCTCGTCGACGTCGGCATCGTCGACGAAGAAGGCAACGATGGTTCCGACGACGAGAGCCCCGTCGACGTCGAGTGCTCCGTCGACCAGCTCCATGACGACGGCGTCGTCGTCGAAGAAGGCGACGCCGGTTCCGTCGACGAAGGTACCGTCGACGAAGGTACCGTCGACGACGATACCGTCGACGAAAGTATCGTCGACGAAGATACCGTCGACGAAGACACCGTCGACGAGGCTTCCGTCTCCTCAGATTCCAGCAAAGACGGCTCCGTCGACGCACGTTCCGTCGACGACGATACCGTCGACGACGAATCCCTCAGTGGGCCCTACCTCGTCGACGATGGCGATTTCTTCAGCGGCATGTTCAGGATCCTCGTCAGGATCGGGTTCTTTTGCCACCATGCCTCTGGTACCACTGCCTTCCTTGACCTCTGGCAGGGATTCTTCTATGCAGCTGCCGCCTCCTGATCTCCAATTACCCTCGCCTTTGATGGCAACTGATCACGAGACTGGATCTATGGGGGAAGATGATGACGATGAAGCTCACAGTCCATCAGAATTGATTATAAAATGTCAAGACTCCAGTTCTGACCAGGAGGACGTGGAGGAAGTGGTCCAACCGGATGACCAATTTGTCCAGTTGCCTATGGCATCTTTTCCAGTTTCTTTGTTTTCAAACCTCCAGCATATGCTGGATGACTACAACAGAAGGTTTCCGCCTACCCCTCAGGGTACTCCAAGCCACGCTCCTGCGGAGGACTCCGGCCCTGCCACCCATCCACAGTCTTTGGAGCAGCCTGTTTTGACAGAGCTTCCCCGCCCTCACCCCCCTCTTCTTCCGCAACCTGGTGCGCATGGGGTGGATGAGTCGGACAGTGAAGAAGGGGAATTACACCAGGATACTGACGATGATCAGGATCCAGATATGGCGGATTACGACGACTATCGGATACAGACACCTTCTCCGCAACAGCCAGAGGCGGGTGATGCGCCTACCATTGATACAGCAAGCTTCCATGTGCTGATGAATAAAGCGGCGGACCGCTTTAAATTGCCGAGAGAACAACGGCAAGAAGATTGCTTTCTCTACGATTTCAAAAACAAACCATACAAACAAATTCACACCATACCAATCATAGAATTTGTATGGAAAGAAGGGATAAGAATTATGCATTCTCCTAACTCCTTGCCGGCACAAGTCCCTCGCCTGGAAAAGAAGTACAAGGCTCCTGCGGGTTCACCTGCTTGTTTGCTGTCGCATCCCAAACCGGACTCGGTTGTCACACAGGCGGCACAGCGACGATCCCGTAATCCGGCGACTCCTCTCACTACTCCACCTGATAGAGAGGGTCGACGTTTGGACGCCATTGGGAAGAAATTTTCCACCATGTCCTCTACATCGGTACGCGCTGCAAATGCGTTGGCCATTCTAGGTCGCTTCGACAGGCAAATGTGGTCGGACATTTCCGCATTCGTTTCTCTAATTCCAGAAGCGTCCAGAGCGGAAGCCCAGCAAGTTCTCCAGGATGGCATGAGGGCGTCAGAGGAAATGATTGACTGCGCGATTGATGTGGCGAGTACGGGATTTCGCATCCTCGCCAGTGCTGCGGCTCTCCGCCGCCAGGGCTGGCTTAAATCCACTTCTTTCCGGCAAGAAGTCCAGTCGAAGATACTCGACATGCCCTATGACGGTGAATCTCTTTTTGGCGCTCACATTGACGAGGCGCTTGAGTCAATTAAAAAGGACACCGATACAGCAAAATCGCTAGTCTCCTTACAATTTAAGAAGCAGCCCTTTCGTGGCGCCCGTGGAAGAGGTTCGTCTTCCACGAATTTTCGAGGAGGACACACTCAGTACCGCCAATTCAACCAAGGCAATCAACGTTACTCCTCTCAGCAGTCTACTCGCCAAAATCAGTCACGACCCTATAAAGGAAAACCTACTTATAGGGGTGCCAACAACAAACGCCAGTGACTCTCATGTCACACAAGGAGTTGGAGGGAGAATCTCGCAGTTTTATTCCCAATGGTCTCTGATAACATCGGACCAATGGGTATTGGACATTGTTCGCAAGGGTCATGCCTTGGAGTTCACAGAGATTCCTCCTCATTCTCCGCCATCAGGCCCGCCACCTCCCCATTTTCTAGAATTGCAACATCAAGTTCGTCTTCTCATACTAAAAGGTGCAGTCGAAGTGGTTCCTATATCACAACAAGGGACAGGTTTCTACTCACGTTTTTTCCTCATTGCCAAGAAGACGGGAGAGTGGCGGCCTATACTGGATTTGAGGGCGCTCAATTTCTTTCTGAAACAGCAGTCTTTCCGCATGCTCACATTGTCAGAAGTCTTGCGGCTTCTCTGCAGCGGAGATTTTCTGTCCACGATAGATCTGCAAGACGCCTATTTTCATGTGCCGATTCTGCAACAACATCGCCAATTTCTGAGGTTCAAGGTGGGCACTGTCCATTACCAATTCAAGGTGCTGCCTTTCGGCCTGCGTTCGGCACCTCGTGTTTTCACGAAGGTCCTGGCCCCAGTCATGGCTTATCTACGTCTTCAAGGAGTGCAGATTTTTCCTTATCTGGACGATTGCCTTCTGAAATCTCCGTCTCCTCTTCAGCTGGCTCACGACACAAGTCTCTGCCTGCGGACTTTCGAGTCACTGGGGTTGACCATCAACGTGGACAAGTCACACTTAACACCATCACAAAGAAGGAACTTCCTGGGTGCCATTCTCGACACGGAATTATCAAAAGCCTTCGTTTCCCAAGAACGACAGGTGAAAATAGTACGTCTGGTCACCCTCATCCGTTCAAAACAGTCAGTTTCTGTGCGCATGTTGAAGTCCTTTCTGGGGATGGCGTCGTCCTGCATCGCTCTGCTTCCGAACTGCAGGCTCCGCACTCGCCCTATTCAGGAGGAACTAGACCTGCAATGGCGCCAAGTGTCAGGATCCTTCAACGATCTAGTGAGAGTCTCGTCTCGCATGAAAGACAGTCTCCTTTGGTGGAGAGAACCATCCAACCTAAACGAAGGAGTTTCCTTTCTGGCCCTTCCTCCGGATCTAACGCTGACCACAGATGCATCCATGGAGGGTTGGGGAGCTCATCTCCTAGACCTTTCAATCAAAGGGAAGTGGACACCGTCACAACGAACATGGCATATCAACAGATTGGAGCTGCTGGCGATCTTCCTTGCTCTCAGATCTTTTCTGCCAGTAGTGCAAGGAGAGTCCGTGCTGGTTCAAACGGACAACACAACCAGCATGCACTACATGAACAAACAGGGCGGCACAAGATCTCAGCCCTTGTCTCGGCTAGCTCAGAAGATCTGGAACTGGGCTCTTCATCATCGAATCTCCCTGACGGCGGTCCATCTGCCGGGGGTTTCAAACATCCTAGCGGATTCGTTGAGCAGGTCCACATCGTCTACCCACGAGTGGGAGCTTCATCAACAAACTCTGGACATGGTGTTCCGCCGTTGGGGTCGTCCCCTGATGGACCTTTTTGCCACTCCACTGAATCGGAAGTGCCCCGCCTTTGCGAGCTGGCATCCTCATCCGGGGTCCAGCGGCAACGCCCTTCTCATGGACTGGAGCGGCCTGTTCGCCTATGCGTTTCCTCCCATACCATTGGTGCCGAGGACGTTGTGGAAGATGCGCAGGCAACCCTGCCACTTGATACTGATTGCACCTCGTTGGCCCAGACAGGCTTGGTTCTCGGAACTTCTTCTGTTGTCCCAATGCACGCCCATTCGTCTGCATCCACGTCCAGATCTTCTGTCCATGGACGAGGGCCAAGTCTGCCATCCAGACCCGACCACTCTTCAGTTATGGGCATGGAACCTGAATTCCTCGAATTCGCGAATTTAGAGATGCCCCAGGAATGCAGAGAGATTCTGGCTTCTGCTAGGGCTTCCTCAACTGTTCAAACGTACAAACTAAAGTGGAAACGGTTTTGCCATTGGTGCGCAGAAGCAAATGTCCACCCACTCACTTCTGCCCCAGAACAGCTGTTGCCCTTCTTTCTAAGCCTTGCTCAGTCTGGCCTCTCTCATGCCACCTTGAGGGTCTTTCTGGCAGCTATTTCACGTTTCAGGCATGATGGCTCAACCTCTCTCTGCTCATCCAGAATTATCAGACAATTCTTTAAAGGTCTTTTCAGGAAGTTTCCTCCTATCAGACGCCCGCCTCCGGCATGGCAGCTCAACGTGGTATTGTCACAGCTCATGAAGCCTCCTTTTGAGCCAATCCACAGAGCAGACAACAAGTTTCTTACCTGGAAGGTCGTTTTGCTTTTGGCCCTAACGTCTTCTCGCCGTGTCAGCGATCTTCATGCTTTCACAATCAAGCCTCCTTATTTGCAATTCAAACAAGATGGGGTGTCTCTTCGGACCAATCCCTCTTTTTTGCCAAAAGTGCCTACAGATTTCCATCTGAACGAACCTGTCTTCTTGAAGACTTTCTTTCCGAATCCACAGTCACCGGCAGAACAACGCCTTCATTCCTTAGACATCAGCCGTTGTCTAAAGTTTTACATTTCAAGAACTGCCCCCTTCCGCAAATCAGATCAGCTTTTTGTAGCATATGGAAGAATGCGAAGGGGACATTCAGTGACAAAACAGACACTTGCAAGATGGCTCTCAGCAGCCATATCCTACTGTCACCAACAAGCTGGCAAGCCTTTACAGGGTCCTGTGAAGGCACATTCGACGAGAGCAATGACGTCCTCCACCGCCTTGTTTGCCGGAGTGCCTCTACACCAGATTTGCCGGGCGGCAACGTGGTCGAATAGGCACACCTTTACCAGACATTACTGTTTGGATTCCATCAACGAGGCGGATACCGCAGTGGGGCAAGCAGTGCTTCGCCATCTCTTTAAATAAGGTGAGCCTCTGTTCCCTCCTCCTTTCTCTTCTGTGATTGCTATATGCTTTTAAGCTATGTGTTTACTTCTTGTGAAGATGCTTGCAATCCCAGTGCTAAGGAGTTACTGCTATCTATTCTATTCAAGCATGTGAATCTATGAAAGACACCCCTAATACTGGAGAAGAACTATTGTTACTTACCTGTAAACAGGTGGTTCTCCAGTATTGGTGTCTTTCATAGATTCACATGCGACCCACCCTTCCTCCCCTCAGAGGCTCTCTTCTCCTCATACGCTATTGTTACTAGTGCTACGAAAATCTGAGGGCTTGAGCTTCTGAGGAGAAGGTTCTAGAGGGTGCGTGAGCCTGATTGGCTGCAGTTTGGACCAACATAATGACACTGATATGTTACAAATGAGTTTTTTCTCTTATACTGTCTTCCTATGGAAGTTACCATTGTAGAGGTTTTTACAGTGTATTATCTCTATTTTATTATTATATGATATTATCATTTATGTTATATTAGCATTATTGCTATTTTTTTATATACCGTGGGACTCCCACTTCGACGACGGGGAATATTCAAGCATGTGAATCTATGAAAGACACCAATACTGGAGAACCACCTGTTTACAGGTAAGTAACAATAGTTCGTATGACCCAAACACTTTTCTTTATTTACAACCGATTTGTTTACACCATTATCCTTGCATAAATTTCAACCTGCACTTTCTTCAAATTTCTGGACGTGTAATGCTACTCACGCAGACTTATTTCATATGCTTTTTTCCAGTCCCACTACACATCAATTTTGGTTGAAGGTATGGGCTCAAATTAACATCATTTGCCATACCCATTTTCCTTTTTCTCCTGAAGCTGTATTTCTAGGCACATTATCTGTTCATTGGCAAACCCTTTCTCATAACATGGACATTGTGGACTTATTGATTTGCTATTGCTTTCCAACAAATAACAAAAAATTGGAAATACTCTACGCAACTTTCCTTTCTATCCTGGTGGTACAGTGTATGTTATAATCATCGATTAGATCATGCCTATGTTTCCCCTATGTCTTTACTCCTCAAAAGAGAACGCATATGGTCTCCCATGACTACTATCCTAGACGTCTCTGCACAAAGGTTTACCCATCGTCATCCTTCATCTGAAGAGGTTCCCAAACCACCATGACTTGTTAATAATGATATACTATTGCTTTTTTAGTTGTAATTATATATTTTCTCATTTTATCTTACACTGTTAAACAGCAATCTCTTTGTTATATTTTTCGATACCTTTTAAAATGTATTCATCTATTTTACCTGCACATGTATTTATTTATTTACAATATGAATATTTCCTTTACCCTTGTCTCTCCTTTCCCCTTTACCCCCTTTTTCTTTTTCTTTTTTCCTTCCTATGTTTTTATACCAAAAGTTCCATATGCAACTATCTTTGTTTCATTATTTCTTCTTTCCATATTGCGTAAGCTTTAATTTGTCTGATGTTTTTACCTATCATCTGTTAGCTGCTTTGATTGTTTATAATTGGTTGCATTTTACCCAAAAAATAAAATTTATGTTTAAAACTTAGAAAGTTACAGTAAAGAAAACAAGCATTGGAATTTTAAAGCACATTCAAAAAAATATTGTTTTGTGTTTACACAGCATGGATGAGATTTAAAAAAATGTGTGATAACAAAGTGCATTCTGCACATGCAAAAAGTTCCTCGTACATTCTTATAGGGTGGGAGGATACATCCGTGCAGCCAATAGAAAGAGGTTGAGGGTCAAATACTTGTGTAGGTTATTCCATGAAGTCACTGACAATGTGGCTGAAGGCTCCTGAGCTAAAAAAAAAACAGTGGTCGCTAAAGGAGGCTGAACCAAATCCCCTTACAGTAGGCATACATATGTTCACCACCATTACACGCCAAACTTAAAAAGACCTATCACAGTTGTATTAGGCGCTTAAACTGCAAGCTTTCAGGTGTTTAAAAAAGAGTCATGCAAATGAATTTTCTCACATTCTAGGAGCACTTTCGAAAAGCTTGTCTTTCAACACAATCACGGTGCAGAACAACCGCTGCTACTCCTCATAATTGTGACAGACTTATACCTTCATATGCAATACAGATATAGGTCTAGAGGAAGGCAAGGCTAGGCAGCTGGTTGGAATGCGACTAGGTGTGATGCGGGGAGGTGAGAGGGGTTCTAAATTGCACATCCAAGCAGCAAGTGCTTCAACTGTGCTTTTGGAGTAAAATGTTCTTTGCAGAGTCACTGGAATCTGGAATTATGCGGCAGGAGAGAGTCAAATTATGTGGCAGGGTTAACTAAATTACTCAGCACAAAAAGGCAAATTATGCGGCGTAATGTACTACATTTTGTGATAGTATTAATTATTTTGTAATTTTTACATTTGTTAAGTCTGTTTGGGCATTGGTTGCACTTCATTAGTAGGAGTTTAACATTCAAATGTAGCCATTAGCAACAGAAAGGTGACAATCAACCTTTGCAAAAGGCCTTCCACTGAGCGGCAATAGGTGTTGCTGCGTTTTCAATAGCTTGTTAACCGTTTGAGCTAGAAACAACATTTCTTTTGATTAAATTTGCAGATTATGCAGCAGATGATGGATTATGTGGCACACATAGCAAATTCATAATTATGCTTAAAAAGTTGTGGCTGCAAAATCGCATAATTCAAGTGGCCCTGGTTACTATCCTAACTTAAAAAAAAATAATTTCACATTAATATGTAGCTATTTTTAAGACACAAATAGCTATAGCATCAGAAGAAAATGCTAAATTCTCTAAAATACTGTCATATTCCAAATGTATTTTCTATAACCCAGAAAAATCACATTATTTGTGTGAAGATCAGATACCAACCGATTGGTAGCCTAGATAATTCGTTTCTGATTTTCTTCTCACATCAAATACTCTTGGTTCTGAAAGGCCTGGCAGTCCTTAGAATAACCACAGGTTGAGGGAATGGTAGCTGTGCCCAATGAGAGCTCATTTTCACAGGGTCGAATAAGCTAGTGTGATTGTGTGTTGGGAATTTACGGGTGGTCACTTTAAAGTTCTCGGTTTTCATCTTGACCACGATTAATCACTATCCTGGAGGGATTTGTGCAACCAGTATTGTCTGGCATATCTGAGAACAGGATTGAGTTGAATAAGTTGCCTGTTTTGGGTGGGGCAGTATTACTGCCCCTTTAGTGTTGATTTGAGTAGCCAGGAACCTGTTAAACGTCTATAATCTGGGCTTTAGGAGAACATTGATAAGATAGACCTTCAAGACAATATGGTGTCTCCCTCTGCTGAAAAGTTCCCTCAACTCCTACTGTTGACTGTGCCTTCACTGGGAACAGTGTGTAATCCTTTGCTTTCCTTTCCAGAGGTCAACGGCACAGAGATCTGCCCTTCCATGGTGTCCTTCGAAGTCTTCTCCTCTGAGCCAGAGAAGATCCCCCGCTTGCGGTACCTGCGACTGGACGGGAACCAGCTCAAGCCCCCTATTCCTCTGGACCTCATGCTGTGCTTCCGGCTCCTGCAGTCTGTCATCATCTAAACCCTGTGACCCTGGCCCGATCCGAGGCGGGATGCAGAGACTCCTCAATGCTCTCAAGTCACACCTATGCTCGGAATCTCCTGCCGACCAGGTTTCACATATTCAAACTTCAGATCCTCCCAAGGCGCGGACTGGTCCTGCTCAGGGCATCGATGAAGGAAAGGGGCTTCATCAGCAGTTGGCACATAGAGGGTGGCATGTCCCACAGCACGACCACCAAGGCAAACTTCCAATGATTCCGCCTCTTACTGAGAAAAGCGAGCGCTCATGTACACTTGTAACTGTGCACACTCAAGCTGATGATGTACATTCACACCAGTCTGCACTCAGGATGCATCCCACCTTGGTGCACACTGGTAATGAGGCGCGCGCACACTCACAAATGCATGCTTTGATGTAGCCCACATGGAAGCGCACATGCAATGATCTACACATCCGCTTGCAGAGAGGCACATCCACTCTAATAGGCTATCCGGATGCAAGCCACAGTGATGCATGCTGGTAATGAATGACGCTCTCACTGTGGCACACTTGTAATGATGATCACTCCCACTGATCTGCACTTGTAATGGTGCACACTTCCACTAATGCACACTTATAAGCACACTCAAGCACAACCTTCCACTGATGCACACCGGCAAAGATCCGCCGTCGCACTGATGCACCCTCCAATCAATGCACATTTGACAAGAGGCACACATACATTGATTTACATTCAGGGTCCACACTATGGCCAGTGCACACACTGCTGATGTGTATGCACGTCTGTGAACGGATACAATAACCATTTTTGCAAGTATTCGTACATGCATTCGGTTATAAGCACATTTTGCACAAGCCTCACCTAGTATGTACATGACTGCATGCATAATGCTCTGGTACAGAAATACAAGCGGTCACATTTAGATACTGTCTCTTTATCAGAAATGCACAATACACACATACTTGAAGGCATATGCTTGTATGTACATACACATACATTGTTATGCTGGTGCACACATTTACACATGGACGCTTTTGACAGGGGTATGTAATGTTAATCCCAAGAAGTCCAAACTATGCCTGGTTTTCAAAACATCCTTGTAAAATAATGTGAATACAGTGACACAAAAATAGAGCAAAGCTACAAAGCCATTAGTTATCTTAAAACGTGGCGTGGATCAGGGCGTTCAAGACCCAAAATGGACACTGTTTCACATACATATATCTGCATGCAAGCACTCACATTGACCGACCTACGCGCCGGTTTCATCACAGGACCACACAATTCAGCATAGACTAACATACTAAGACATACACACAATCACATGGTTCACATTGAACACATGGATTCCTAAGGCAGAGACATGCGCATTCACAGATCTGCTCCATGAGTACTCCTTAACTGGCGGATATACACACAAACACATATAGTGCTATGTATAAATTCAGGGAAGTGTGTTTCAATAATGTACTTTTGACACAGACGAATCTCACACTTCACTTACATGTTAACTTTATCTGAGTCACACCTTCATAGATAGAGGCAAGGGCACAAACACTATTCTTGAACACAGATCCATGCCTGGCTGCGCTATTCTTACCCACACACAATTCTCATTTACCACATGTGCATTGCCGCTGAAACACATTGCGTTCCACACACAAATGCACATTGTCAGACATTTCAAACCGCTCTGCCCTCAATGCAGCCATGTTTACTTTTATAGACGTCTTATGTGCTCACATGTGTGCACCTGCACACAGGCATTCATGTATGCATTATTATACCCGTTCACATATTAACCAAAAGACATATTCCAACAAGCATATGTATACTTTCACAAACATATCAATTTGGAGGTGCACAAGTCCTCACACCACCCCGCGTGTCACCCTGTACAATGCCACAGTGGTGCCTATGAAGGCCAAGGAGGTGCATGCCAATCACTCCCAAGAGACTTGCCCATTGTGGGCACTTTGAAACCCCGACGGACGCCTGGGGCGGCCTCCCACTTGCAGAGCCTGAGCCGTACTGCCCTGCACAGACCCAGCGCCCCCTGCTGGAGAGCAGGATTTACACAGACTATTGACTGTCCAGCCTGGATCTCTCGGGGGTGGGAAGGGGGAGGTCCCTGAAGTCTTCTGAGGTGCTGGTCACTAGAGATGGATGTGGCAGGGACCGTGGACTGTGCAGTGTCTTCCTGGAGGGATGGGGGTGTTAGGAGATTACCTGCACTGCAGTTGTTTCTTAGGTCATAGGGTGAACTCTCTGTACCATGCAGTATTTACTGACAGTTCCTTTACTTGAGCTGCCTGCCTTGTGTTTGTGTGCAGCCTCTCGCTCCATTCTTCATTCTACCTGACTAACTCCTTGAGCCTCTCCTGGAGAGTGACCACCTCCGGGGGGATGGAAGAGCACCTGGCAGTCTGGTGCCTGACCTCTTCCTCTGTTTCCTTGTGGTCCAATGTCTCACTCATTATCTCTTCAGCTGTCTCGTGTTTTAATCGCCTGCACTCTTAGCATCTGTAAGGCTTTCTTGGTATTCTAAGTCTATCTCTTGCTAGATGCTAGATATGTCTTCTCCGCTGCACCTTCCTTGTGTTCCAGATCTCTCTTCCATTGTATTTAGGTACTTGTTGCTGAGCTATTAAAGCATGGCTCTGGAAGGGAAGGCACGCCAATAAAGAGCAAGGTGCAAGCACATGTATGTACTTCACAACAAGACAGAAGGCCCAAAATGTGACAAGTGATGCTTCTGACTGGGCATCTGGCAGAGTCATGATAGCAGTAAAACAACTTCCAGGGTCATGGCGGCAGGAAAACAGCTTCTAGGGTCATGATAGCAGGAAAACAACTTCCAGGGTCATGGCGGCAGGAAAACAGCTTCTAGGGTCATGATAGCAGGAAAACAACTTCCAGGGTCATGGCGGCAGGAAAACAGCTTCCAGAGTCATGGCACCAGGAAAAAGCCCATATGTTTTCAGTACGGACTCAAATGCCGTTAATCCTGAAACTCGGCGTCGTACCTATGGCTTTCTCTGTGTTACTCCCTCTGGCCTCCAGAATTATTTTCTGTTTCTATTTAGCTCTGTGTTGAACTCTGTATTTTAGGTGTGTTTTTCTCCTGTGCAGTAGTTGTTTGCCTCGTCTTTGTTTAAGTCCCTCTTCTTCTGTGCATCATTACGTCTGTGCCTCTCCCCATTTGCCTGGTTGCTTCTCACCTTTCGAACTGAGTTGCTTTTCCTCTCTGAGATGTAGGCTCCTTTGTTTCTGTAGTAGAGCTCCCCATGCCTGCCTGTACTCTGTGTCACTGTGTCTGTCAGGGTTCCATCGAGTCCATATGTGCTCAAGATCTATATGTCTCTATGTAATTTCCTAATTTCTAGACCTCCTTGCACCTTTCAACATCTCGCCTTCTCTCTCATGCACTATGCCTTCTCATTTTCAACTTCATCTCTCTGCCCGCCTTTGTTTATGCTCTGCTTTTGTGATCTCCCTTCACCCCCCTCCCCCACTCCTCGACCTCTCACAGTGAGCCTTTGGCTATAGTAATTCTCCTTCTTCAGGTATCTTCTTTCACAGGCACTTCCCCCTTGTCCCTCCACCCTCAGTATTACAAACGCCTCCAGCCACTACCACTGACTCTACTTGTCCATCTTTTCCCACACCATGGAAAGTGCTGCCTTTGTTAGTAAATGTACTGCATACTACATCTGGCCCCTATGGCTATTAGTACAAACGCAGCGCACTACAGTGCATACGAACCCGAATGCTTCAGGCCAATGGACCCCTGAGTCCAGATTTACAACCCCGGGCAGCAAGTGAAGTCACTGCACTGCGTGAAGAGGAGAGAGCAGAACAGCGCCATGCCTACTAAGATGCGGCTCTGTTCTGCTCTCTGCCTGCACTGGCGAACTTTTGGCTGCCATGAGCTAACGCAGACAACCATGCGCCAAGGTCAAGGCCACTGAGATTGGGCATCAAGGAAAAGCCAAATTAAGCAGCAGGGTTAACTAAATAATGCGGCAAGAAAAGGCAAATTATGTGGCTTAAAGCCGCATATTTTGTGATCGTATTGTTTCATTTTTTTTTTTTTTAGACGTGTTATCATTGTCTGGGCATAAGATGCATCTCAATAGTACTGGTTTAACACCCAAATATAGCAATAAGCAACAGAAAGGTGACCAGTCAACCTTTGCAAAGGGCATTCCTCTGCGCAACAACATGTGCTGCTGCATTTCTTGTACCTTTTGAACCATTTAAGCTAGAAACAAAAAAAAATTTGTTTAAATCTGCAGTTCACGCAGCAGATGAAGGAGTCTTTAGCAAATGCAGCAAATCCATAACTATGCGAAAATTGCAGTGGCCCTGGCCATAGAGCAAGGGTGTCTGTGTAGTGGGAAGCATATGTTTTGTCCTGGAAGGTGCCCTTTCATGTACAAAACTATGCTTTTAGGCATTTCCCACTTGATGTGTGCTGTGCAATGCAGCGCACATGCAAAGTGGGAAAAATATGGAGAAATGAAAACATTTCTCCTCATTATGCGTGCCTTGAGGAGGTGCAAGATTTTGGTACAAATCTCTGTCTATTATTCTTCATAGATTGAGATTTACATCAAACCCATGGGTGGTTCATGGGAACGCCCATGCACCACCCAGGAAACAGCCCTTGGTACAAAGTAACACAAGGCAAGGCATTGCTGTACCCTTGGTGTAGAGCAGTGTTCGGTAAACCTAAGCTTGAGCTTGCTGCACCTTTGCTGAAGAGCAGGACCCGGCTATACCCAACGCTTATGTTTGTTCACCCATGATGTAGAGCAGGGTCTAGCTACTCCAATGCTTGTGCTTTGTGCACCCTTGGTGTAGAGCAGGGCCCAGCTACACCCAACACTTTTGCTTACTACACCCTTGTTAAAGAACTAAGCCCTGCTAGAGTCAATGCCTATGCATGCTGCACCCTTGGTATAAAGCAAACCTACGCTTGTGCTTGCTGCACCCGTGGTATAGGGCAGAGTTCAGCTACATGCAACGCTTTGCTCACTGTATCCTTGGTAAAGTTGGACCCATGCTGCAGCTTGCATCACCCTTAGAGCCTGCTGTTCTCTTCTGTTTCACTACCACAGGGCCCTGCTGCCTCCACATCTGCTGCGCCTGCTCTTTTTGTGACTGGCCTTTCAGCACCTTGGCGCTTTACCCATTGGTTTCTGAATGTAAATAATCAGTCCAGCACTACCTTCAACTTCTACACTATGGTCCAGTGCCCAGATCTACTAATGCTTTCCACCAGGTTTGCATCACTTTTGTGGTGCAAACCCAGCGCAAAGTGTTAGGGTAAAATCCACTATCCAACACAACTCAGGATTTGAGTTGGCTAGTTTCCCAAAGTAATGTAAATTTGTGCAATGCATTACTTTGCATCAAGGGAGGTCTCATGGGTGGCACATGGGCGTTGCAATACAGCCACCCATAGTATCTTTAATGCAAGACAACACTGCACCAAAGTTGCTGCACTGTCTGGCGTCAAAGGGGGAGACACAAAATGTGCCATAACTAGTAAAATACTGTGCATGTTTTCTCTCCCCAGCTTTGGTGCACTATTAGCAGCCATGTGTCAACGCACACATCCTTGCACCATGGGGCAAGAGTGCGTGCGTTCTATGAAGCATAGGTTTAGTAATGGGAGGTTTCTCTTCCAGTGCAGAAACTATACTTTAAGGCTTTTCTCATTTTGTAGGTGTGTTGTACAATGCAGCACAAATGCAAAGTTGGAAAAACAAGGAGAAATTAAAACAGTTCTCCTCGTTACGCCTGCCTCGAGGAAGCGTGATATTTTTTTGCAAATCCCTGGCTAACACTGTTTGTAGATAGAGATTTGCATCAAAAACATGAGTGGTTTCATGGGAACACCAATGCACCACTCATGGAACACCCACCTCACACAAAGTAACACAAAGCAGCATATAGAGCAATTTTGTGTTACTTTGGGATACTCTCCAACGTAAATCTTAATTGCGTTGGATAGTAAATCCCACCCCAAATGTGTGCTGGGTATGCGTCACCAGAGTGGTGCACTCCCGGTGCAAAGCATTAGGAAATCTGGGCCTATGTTTTATGGATTTAGGCACTATTTTTGGGGATGTTTTGCCAATCAGGAGAAGTCGTTGTTCACCTCTCTACATTTGTGATCTTTCTGAAAAGTGCTTTTGTTCTGTGCGCTCTCCCGGCTGCACATGTATTGAATGTATCCGGGTCAGTTATCTATACATAGGCATGCAATATATGTTATTAGAGCAGATCTTCATTTCCTATTGACTCAGCTGTGTTGGTCTTGACAATAAAATGTTAAAAGGCCTTTTGCGATTAAAGGATCATGATTACAAACCAGCTATATGTATAATCAACCTCACTGTTCTTTTCACTGACAAAAGCACTGTCCTCTTCACAAAAGATGCTGCTGTCTCCAGAGCTGAAATGACCACTGTCTCCTGAACAGAGAAGACCGAAATCTCCCGACCTGACGACTGCGCCGCCACCTGGATTGACAAGACCACTGCTGGCTGCATATCAGAAAAGGATGTTGGAATTATCAATGTGACAAAATATTGTAGTCTCAATAGCAATGACCAAGATACTGAGGAGGTAATTTTATATAGGTAAGAATAGATTTACCAGACTTAACGTTGCTTCTCCATAGCTTAAAAATAGCTCATGGATTTCGTTGTAGTCCAGGGTAATGCACAAAAGTAGGGGGGGTGGGAGGGTAGCAGGTATTTCTTCAATTTGCCCAAATATGGCTCCATCCTGCAAGAGGGGCCATACAGCTTCGACCAACTAATAGAGTGCGTGCTCAGGAAGGGTTCCTTTGAGGGGTTCCTAGCGCCTGTCTGTGCACCAATCTAAAAAACACTAACTTCGAGGCTCTACTAGTTATCGCAGTCCTCCACTGACTCAATCGACCAAAGTACTAGGGGTAGCAGAAGTGACAATACACCGTTTTGACCCCCGATGATGTAACAAGGTTTATTTGTTGCACCCTTTTCCCAACAACCTCCTATTGGCTATGAGGGGCTAACCTCCTAGGACCCCAAAAACTCCTAGGGAGTTGAGGGTACGGAAAGTAATATGGATCTCTTAGAGCCCTGTAATGTCTTAGGCTTTGACGCTCCCTTCACAGTGCCTGTATTGGTAATAGCAAGTCTGGCGGCAGATGTACCAATGGGAGAGCCAGGGTCGTAGCAAATAATGGCTGTCACTGCATGGATACCCCTGATTGGCATGGGTACACCTTGCTAGAAGCAAGTGGGGCACGGAGAATTGGACTCCATGCTGACAGTAGTTTGAGCTTTTTGAGACATGATATAATGGATGGATTGCTAAAGGCTCCTAGTAGGGAAATTGAGGAATCGTCACTTCACCATAAATAGGGGGGGATGACCATCACCATAACCTGATGGCCCAGTGGCAGATGTGCTGCCAGATGAAGGGTTTACGCCAGTGGGATCAGTTGATGCTCTGCGGTGTAAGCCCATTGCTTCCCCTGACTCTACTAGACAGCTTGGCTGCGTTGGGGCACCACCGACACATGGCTCTGCTCCTTGTTCGCCAAACTTTAAATAACTTCCTCTGTCTGACAGAGAAGGATTGACAGCTAGGTCCAGGTTCAAGATGCCAACTGGAATACTTGTAAAGATCTACTTTATCTGAAGCAGTAACCTCTATAACATGGCAAGTCTAAATCCAGGAGTAGGCGTCCGAAGTTGTTCTTATGAAGATCCCTGGACGTCTGCAGGTTGGTGGGTGCAGGGAACAGGGTAGGACTCTACCAGAAATGCATGCAAGTCTGCAAGGTGAGGACGTGTCCTCCTAAGAAATAATATTCCCGCTGTCCTGTTTGCAATGATAGCAGCATACATGCTGTGGTCCTGGATGTCCTAGGATCATAACCTAAGAAGGGACAATAATCAACTATGTTCAGGGTTATTCAAAGACCCTCCCCTTCCAGCCGAGGAGACTTGTATGAGTGTCTGTCCCCAAAACATTTGAATCTCTCAAGATGGGGAGAGAGTCTATTTCGGATGGCTGATCTCAAACATCTGGCCAGCTGCTATGATGTCACCATGATGAAAGGTAGTGCATGAAGCAAATATTTGATATGTTCCTTGCTCAAGGGCCAATAGCTTGTCATCAGTGCAGGGCATTAATGGCCTCCACGCTTTAAGGCAGGAATGGGGCTCACTGCATGATTCTGACCTCGTAGAAACTGGATCAACGTCTTAGCCGAAAAATTCCAGTGCAGCAGTCAATCTAGAACTTAACACTGCCGAACAAAGATAATCCTTGCAGCAAGTGCAGCAGAGGTAGGATTCTTCAGGGGATGTGCAGGCAGTGAAAGGAATTTTGTTGATGCTAACCTGTGGAATCAGTGAAATGTTTGCATTCATGTTGACTCCCAAGTCGTAGACATTTTGAGAGTGAGACAACGAAGAAGCCAAAGAAGGCGGCCAGTCAAATAGTTGCCAATCTAAAAGCAGTACTTCAGTCGTTGAGGAGTTTAAGCTTAACCAAGTTCTGATCCATCCAATTATGGACATGTGTTTAGCAGTCCCTCATTTTCCAGTCAGCCCTAGATCTGTTAGATTATATGATGTGAATCTGAGTATCATCTGAATACATTACCTGCCAATGTATGAAGCTCAGAAAGACTCTAGCCAAGGATATGACCTGGGTGTTGAAGAGAGTCTGAGACAATGCGGATGCTTGTTGTACAGTTCTATTGGTTGGTTAAGATGCCAGATGTACATAGTGAGAGCAGCTGAACAAGGAGGTGATCCACTAAAGGACTGTTTCTCAAACATTGTCCCTCTAACACCACATAACGAAGAGCCAGGGTTTTGTAGTACTTTGTAGTCATTGGAGTTGAAAGCCTCTGAAAACCAACAAAGAAGATCAATGTGCCAGCCTCACCCTAACCACAGTAAAGTAATCAGCAATTATTCGTTGATGTTCAACTAAGCAATCACCTTGCTTCACTTTGGATAGAACAAGGCTAAATGTCACTAAGAAGGTAGTTCTGCTCCTGGTGAGCAGAGGGGGGGGGGTTCACCACTGCCTCAAGAAGCATTGCTAACCATGGAAGGGAGGATACTGGCTTATAACTATCCAGAAAAGTGGGACTTCTTCAGCACCAAGTGGAAGATTGCATGTTTCAGGTGTGATGGACCATCATATTCAGACAAAACACTGACTATTTTTGTAATGAGTGTGAAGTCAGGGGTACGTGGTGTCACTGTTTTTTAGACAGGAAGACTCTGTGAGTATCAGTGCACTGATGATGCTGGATACCTCTGCTTCATAATCGGCTGTAAATTCACAGAATGTTGGAGAGCGTGGGCTGTTCATGCAGTCAATGTTTATTGGTGGGAGTTGATGGCGGGGCCCAGAGAGCTTCGATTCTGTCTTTAATATGCACTAGGAAGTCATCACATTTCAGTGAGTCAAGGTAACCTTAAGTTATGCAGGTGGAAAGGCTGCAACATCGGGGTGTAGTCTAGAGAGTGCTTTAGCCTAGACGTCAACTTTGTTTTTATAAGTTTGGAAGTGAACTGTCAGTGTCCAGTTGAACATATATTGAGCCCACTTTAGTGGCGGAGGCACATAGTGCTGTCAGGTGGATGTTTTAATGCCACCAACGCCTTCCACTGGTAGACTCTGGTGTTTCAAGAGGCAAGAACCCATGCTGGGTCTTTCCTTGACCAGAATGGAGTCAAGAGAGCCCAACACAATAACACCACCTCATCCAAGTGCTCCATTTTCCAATAGGATGGCACAGCCAGCCATGAGAAGATCTTGAATAAGGGGTGCCAACAAGTCAGTGTGGCACCTTTCACTTACAGTGCTGAGAAGAGGGATCAGCATTGGTTTTGTGGATGTTCAGGGCCTCATAATTGCTGACCTAAAATTGAATGTTACTCCCCTGAAGATTGCAGACCACTGGGTGCACCCTAGGCAGGTTTAGTGGAAGAGGAATAGTGATAAGCATCAGCTGTTCTCCTTGAGGATGTTCTAGGAGTGTTGGTTGAGAAGAAGCCTCTGATTGGTGTGGTATGTCTCTGGTCTTTTATGGTTTACAGTGTACTGGTGTGGCTGGTAAGGCATTCGCTTATTTGTGAGGAGGTAGAGGAGAGATTGGTAGACGTTGAGTGGCTCAGAAGAACAGGCCATTGAGTCTGTGAAAGGGGTGAAGGGATGTATGGCAGAAAGTGAGGTCGGGCTGCGTTGGGCACTTAGGATCAGTTATAGCGCCCTTGCTAGGGGCAGTATAATTTCCTCTTCGAGAAGGGGGACAGTTGTTTCCCAGCAGCTGTTGAAGTTTGGTCACTGGGTGTTGGCAAGCTGGAGCAATGCTGTTGAGGTGGTACAAGGATTGGTCAAAGGCCTTGAGGCTGCTTTTAAAACCTGGTGCTAAGTTCTTAACGTTGTTGTGTAGATTTAAAGTCAGACTAGGAAATTCAACAAGCACTATAAGGCCAGTGCCATAGGTAAAATACAAAAGGTTGATGTAGAGCTGCCCTTAGCAGGACAACAGATACTGTTCAGCTTTGGTCATTACCGGATTATGGGTGAGGATGTCATTTTTAAATTCTTCCTCCTCCTTTTGGTATTTACAATTGTAGGTAGGCACTATTGAAGAAGGACTCACCTATTTGATTGATGCTCTGTCCTGGGACGGAGTGCGGCCATACTCTGTGTATAGGGACCGGTGCAAACTACAAGGGCTGTTCAGATGAAACCCTTCAGATTTTAGCACAGACAAGCGACAGCTGAAACCTTTCTTATTATGTCTGTTAGGGGACATTAGTTACATTATTATAATTTCACTGGCAAACACAATTTTGAGCCTATTTAATAGTGTTTTACTGACTTTTAAATGTATCTTTCTTTCTGTATCTTTCTTTCTCGCACTTGTCAATTTATGGAGTTGTGCATAACTACGACTTGAGCTTCTTTACAGCTCAGTTTGTTCAGTCATGCTAGTTACATCGACAAGCTCCTACCCCTCTGACTGAACAAGGCGGCTACACCCCTGCACACCTGACCACCCTGAGCTCCCACTAGTCCTTGCACCAAGAAAGAACCTATTCCCTCTGAACCAACGACCCCCAGCTGTGGTGGTGCGGTCAAGAGGATCATCACTCTGGAAACAGCCCCTTTGGGGAATACGAAAACCACCCCTTGGAGGTAAACCCAGCTGCCCCCAAAATCTGTTTCCTCCAGATCCTGAACTGGAACCTATGCATTTGGCTGGACGTGGCAACTCCACTCCGCCACGGAAACTCTCATTAAGCCCAACAGCAAAAACTGTAGTTGAAATTCACTCAGAATTTTGGTTGTTGAGACTTTGGCCCCAAACCAGCTGGAGCTGCAGTGAAAAGACATAACATCGTTCACTGCGAGTATGGCCCCCCAAACAATGGAAGTTTCTCTATCCCTGGCCTTCCTGACTGTAACCCTCCAGGGAATACCTGCTGCTCCATCACCTGAAGGCACCCATATGACTGCCCCGCCGGTACCCACGGCTCCCTCTCCACAGAAGGCCCCCCTCTATTCAGATCAGAAGAAGAAAAGCCAAAAACCCGGTTGGATTCTGATTCCCCTGCTACTTTTGGTGCACCAGAGAACACACCACACTTTATTAGATGAACCTTGTGCCTGGGAAACCTAGCTGTTCTTTGGCTGAGGGGGCGTGCTAGAGCAGTTGCAAATCTGGTAAATGGCTGCCTGACCACAGTTTGATCTGGACCAGACTTGCCACCCAGAAGCCCCGGTGCTGAGATCCTCTGCCCACCCCCAGAGGGAAAGAAATCCGGCCCGCCTTAGTGTCGAGTGTTTTCCCCCAGTGTGAATAGCAGATGCCCAGTGAGAACAAACGGTAATAATTCTTACTATGTCCAATCCGCAACTTTTGGACATTTTAAAACACTACGATAACAAACCAAATGTAGTTAAACTCCATGACCTGCAAGGGAATCAAACCGGCAACCCTGTTATTCAAAGTGCCATACTGTAGCCGCTTGAGCTATCTCGTACGTGAGATAAATCAAATACTGGCTTCAGTAGACATCCGCATGTGACAGTTTTCTGTGCTCGTACCTGGAAACAAACATCATGATACGTTCCAGAGAGAAACGATGTGCTACCCACAAATTCAACAAAGAAGACCTCAACTAATCCTGTGCATGGTGGGAGTTACTCACTTCTGTAGTGTTCACCCATGTCCCACGACAATAACTAAGCGCGTTAGAGGGGCTGAACTAACAGATCTAATCTGGATGGCTCGGACTACCCACCACCCCGCAGCACCACATCCCCAAACTGGCCATGCGAAATGAATAAACCCGCCGGCACTGCGAGTTCAGCACGGGGTGGACACATCCGGTGGGACACACAAACGCATATGTTGAGCCGGTGAGGTAAGACTCAAAGTTTGCTTCCAGTTTATTTGCCCTACGCTAGGCGTGCTAAACGGAAATAAGTCCCTAGCACAAGCCTCAACCAATCCCTACTAATGATTCGTCGCCATGCGGAACCCTTGAATAGAAGGTGACTCTTATGGGTGAGCAAGCAACTTCCTCTACTTTTATTTCCTCATTCAGACATCGGACCCACAGTAGCACTCAAGCACACCGCACTGGCAGAGCGGCTGCGCCAAGGCCCAGCCTGCCTCCCATAGCTCCCAACGTGACGAGGCACTAATTATGCAACGTACTCGGTAATATCCTTAGCAAAGGGCATAAACAAAACAGCTATGTTCCTTCCATGACACCTCCACGTAGAGAGGCTGGGGAAGATCGGTCACATCGCCTGGGCCCGCCGGACCAAACAGACCCTCATGAATTCCGGAAATCCAGCTCAGTCCCCCTACCGCAACGTGCGAGGGACACGAGGCTTGCTGACCCCGCCCCCAAGTGGCCACTGCAGACCCCTGCAGGCCGATGTCCTGTGAAATCGTGTCCTGACCAAGTATGTGAAATGTAACAGGAGAAGGGGTGTGCACCAGGACATCAATGCCCCCTCAACCTGTCCTCGGGGATGCGCAAACACACACTGGGCACATCTTGTACTCGGGCCGCGGGATCCGATGGTCACAGGAACTTGTCAGTCATAGTGCCAATATCGGCCCAAACCCAGACCTTTCTTCATACAACACACCCCTCCACCAATAACAGATACAACACAATTTGATGGAGAAAGTTGTTGCAGTTTTATTAGCATAAACATTATGCCAACATGTTGGGTTATCTTACGGGAGATCCAGAGCAGGCCGCCTCTCACGACCCGCCCACCTGATGAGCCATAACCCCCGCGGTGTTAACCGTCGGGCGTTGTCAGTTTTGGGGGGAAGATCTAACCCCTCCCCCGGCGAACCTCTCGTCCGCCCTTTACTCACGCCCCTCCCCCCTCGGGGGGGGGCGGAGCGTTGGCAACCCCCGGTTGCTCAGGTACACAACCGCCCGAAGGACTAACGGGGCGCCGTTGGTCCTCCAGGATCCATCCTGGATCTCCCTGGGGGATAATTCGCTCACGCACCCTTCCGGTGCTCATGTAGAGGGTACCCTTCTGTACCTTCCTGTATTGGATCACCCTGTAACTCCGCCAAGGCTCTGGGTGCGGCAGCTGCCGTCCCAGAGTCCCCCCACCTACTAGCTTCCTATTAGTACACCTGCTGCTTCTAGTGTTTTCCGCTATCTCAACCAAGGATCGCCATATCACTTCGAGTAAAAGAACCCAGTCTACATCAAAGCAAACAGTGCATTTGGCAAGTAGCAACCCAAGCCTGATGAAACAAGTTCTCCTATGTTTCCGGCTACTTCCAAGTTTGACGGGCAACACTATCCACCTCTCCTTGGCGCCATGGACCTATTGCACTACAATTGCAATCACCGGCCTCTCTCGGCTCAGGCAAGGACAAGTCTGCTCTCTTCCTCAGCACCGCCAAGCTGGCACGCAACCAAACTTCCTTCTCACTTCTGCCGCCCTCCGGACAGGGAACTGTGACAGTGGTGTCCATGAACTTCACAACTAACTGCCAACTGTGCTTTGCAGGTGTCCATCTAGTGCACCATCCCCCAGTCTATTCCTATTCTGTACAGCTGGCTGACCAGCAACCAACAAGCCCCTATCAGGTAAACAACACCACTGCCACTGGCATGGTGTCCCCTGTCTAGCATTTGGCCTCACACCTTTACTTAGACCTACTGGGGACATATTCACCATCAAGGTCACGCCAGGCGGCTCACTCCCATGAAGCCGACCCTACTGTAGGCTAACAAACTCCTCGCATGTGTAGCCTCACTGGAAAGACACATAACTTACAAACCCATGGGAACCTAATTGTAAGTCCATCACCTCTCAACTATGCCTGCCAACTGCGTTCTGGTGTTGATTGAAAAAGGAACGCTATCCCCTCCATTTCTGCACTTCAGTCGAATTGCCCACTCCTGGAGATAACTTACACACACCCACTTGACCCAAAAGGCAGATATTATGTTAGCCCCTAACTGCATATATTCCTACCTCAACCAGTGTTCTGCAGAAATGTTAGTAAACTTGACTGCCGAGAGTGCTACGGACCTACGTGGTTATGACATATGTCCACTCCGTATCCGGCCACCAGCTGCTGACCTTGCCCGCCCAATCCCTGGGCGAACTAAACGGAGCCACAACGTTGCCCAAGTGCCCAGCCGCCGCTGCTAATGATGGTTCCCTACCGAACCAGTGAAACAGATGCTGTTAAGAAGTTACTCATGTGCAGAGCCCCAAAGTCTAATGCATAGTTGACAAGCTCAATGGCAAGCCTGATCTGGTTAACCCAGGTACCTGCTGCGCCCGCCTTACCATAAAGAGCTCTTTAATATGACTCGTTAAACAAAAGAAATGATCCATCCCAGGTAAAATCGCAATGTGTCGGAGAAGCCAACCCAGCACCCCAAAGGCAAAAATGTTGCCCTGGACAGGAGGCCGATGTCCACCTTACTCTATACTTTGTGCGGCAGTCACTGGTGACTCAATCATCAGAAATGACCCATCCCAGAGTAAGAAGCAGATTGTCAGAAGAAGCCAACCTGGCCACCCTAATGCGAATTGTTGCCCTGGGCTAAAGGCCGATGTCCCCCATCCTCTGGACTTCGGTCGGACCCTGGTCACGCTTACCCAAAGACCCATGGCACCCCTAATGTTTACCAAACCAGTCTATGGATGTCCTAGCAATTAGCGCCACCGCTGTACCTAACAGCCACTACTCTCCCCTAACCGAAGTCATGACCCTGTGTCACCTTGCCCCCCAAGAGTACTTAACCAGGAACAGCATTCAAGTCCCGGGCCCAGGGCACGCCTTGGATATACGGCTTTCATTCCCACCTGACCTTCTCAGGTGCTGCCTGTGTATTTGACCAGATTGTCCTGAATTCTAAGACATTTTCACTCCAATCTTGGACGTTCTGACCCAGGCCCCACACACTGGCTCCAGTGTGTTCTTCCCCTGTACCAGCTCCAAGTCCTGGCATGCCAGTCCTCTAGGCGTGGTCTGACCATTCTGGCGCGAAACTCGTGCATTTCTGGAAGAAAGAACAAAGCCATGAAAACAGCCCCCAACCAGCGACGACAAGTAAGTCATTGCACATTCAATTGCCTGGATCAGCGTCCCTTCGTTGCACACCCATTCTCTGCAAAGAGACAGGGTCCATCAAAGCCCCCCATGCTACCCTGGCCAAGCCTGTCTGTCAGTTACTAGAACTAGTTTGGTACCTTGATCACCAGGATCAGAGCCCCTTACTTGCGCCCATGTGCTGTTCAAAAGAACACATTCCTTTATTGCACATAGGCTGCAAACTATGCCTAGACACATCACATGTGTAAAAGAAAACGCATTTCAATTTGTCACCTGGCATGCACTGCACGATTTGCATACAGTCTCCACCGCTAACCGACAGAACCCCCAATTATTGCCCAGAAATGACAAATTGCCCAGGTTCATCCGATGTCACAAGCGAAACATCCAATTATTGTACAGGAGATACCTGCTAAGTTCAAATGCCCCAGTTGGCTATGAATGTACAACACCTGGGGAGGACCTGGGGGTCCCATCCCCTAGCACACTGCCCCCAGCGTGCTAGGACCCTTATACCTGTTGCTAATTCAGGCGGACCCCCTTGTCAGTCGGGCGGTTCTCCAGCACGGTTCCTGCATTTGAGACATAAAACATCCATTAGAAGCCCTGCCCCCACCGTAATCAATTATGAATTCACTGCCATGAGACAGGGCCATCAATGCCCCCAGCGCCTGATGTAGAAGTGTAGCGTCCTGAAACTAAGTAAATTATTAACATGCTAAGTCTGATAACGACCATTGCACTTTGGAGTATGTGATTTAGAGTCACTTGTTAACTCGTCCCATTCTTATTCTTCTCAAACACACTTCCTCCTCCTATGCCTTTTAAACAGACCACTAAGTTCTAGGAGCTACCTGCTAAGCTCGGATTCACTAGTTGACTATGAATGTAATACTTCCATGGGGTGTAACCTGTGTGCCCCCAACCGGGACAATCCTGACACCTGGGGAGACCCTTCACACTTCAAAATGTTATAACATGTGTCCTCTCTGATACATGAAGGAAGACCTTTCAATATACAAATTCTATTCTCCCTGACTCTGGAAGTGTCTTCCCAGAGTGTTCTAGTGGTTAAGAGTCTGCCCATAGTGCAGTAATATCCCTCACCCCTAGCTGGGTGCTCAAATGTGACATGCACCCGTCACTTTCTCTGGTAACCCACCGTTTGCTACCTCTTACCATGTGCTAGTTTCTTACACTTGTACGTGTGGCACTGTTGCCTACCTAATGTTTGTTCCTAAGGTTGCCTGTCTGCCATATTTCGCAGTATTATTCCTCACTTGTACCCATAGTGGTAAGCGTCCGTCATTTATCGCGGTCTTATCCTTCTACCTGTGTTAGGTGCTCTTTTGTAACATGCACACGTCACTTACCTCTTGTAACACACTGTATGCTACCTCTCACATTGTCTATGCTTCCGGTACATGCACAAGTGCCGCCATTGCCTGCGTACATATGTTCAAGCGTTTGACTGTCTGCCATGTATTGCAGTAATCTACCTCTACTAGTACTTCCTACGCTATTGTAACTTGCACACCTGACACTTTATCTTCCTGTGATGCGCCGTTTGTTACCTCTTGTATTGTCTGCTCACGTTAGTCATTTTGCTTCATGTGACATAGCGTTTGCTTTTGTAACGTGTTCACCTATAGTGCTCTCATGTATCAGTTAAGTTCCTATTGTGCACTCATGTATCAGTTAGTTTCCTACTGAAAAGCGCTCTGACACCTTAGAGAAAAGTCTGCTCTATATAAAGGCATGAATAGGCGTGAGACATGACTGTGCACTGCAGTGGGGCGTCAATACCAGACTCGCCCCCGGTTCCCCCGTGTCAACAAAAATTGCGCACAACGGGGAACTACAAGCGGGTCACTACTGCTCTGGCGCCTAAAGGTTGGAGCGACCGGTTTGGCTCACTCGAACGCCCCCCCATGGTATCCTTATCTGTGCTGGACTGCCACCGCCGCTGTAAGCTGCGAGATGTTGGCCCCAGTGAACCGTCCATTGCAGCTACCGATTAAGGACAAGCCAAGCCTGACCTGCTGTGGGCATCAATTAAATGCTGTATCGTGTATCTAAGTGTAATGACTGAAGGCTCAATCAAAACAGGCGGTTCACTATTCCAGGCACCAAATATATGTATGTGTTTGGGACACGCCCCAAATATCAGGGCCACGCCACTTCGAGGGACCCGCAGTTGTATATTCAACCCACCCCAACATGGGGTCGCGCTGCCTGCATCCTATTAACCCCGGGAGAGTCCAGGAAGTGCGCATTCCTCCCTAAGAGAATACTTCATGAAGTGACATCAAGGGGGCAGCTTTAAATGACAACTCAAGGACGTGATCTATCTTACCTTGCGACTTTCAACTGTAGCCCACTAATACACCATTCTCTCACCTGTGTCTACCCAAGGTTGGGTGGCGGACGGCCTCCCCACACAACTCACCTCTTCTTTGGAGCCCGAGGGCCCAGTCCTTCCCCAATGAGCCACCCCCATTGCCAGCTGAGTACCTTGTTATACCTGCTCCAGCTCCGACAATCCTCCCGGTGGTGTAATTCTCGGCCAACTGAAAACCTGACATCACAAAACCACGTTAGCCACAAAACACAACTGTTTCCATTATGTCCGGCCCACAGACCCCAGTGTGCCGACACCGGTTTAACCCTGGCCACTCCAGTGACCTGCCATGCGGCGAGCCACGACGTCCTCCTCTGACTGATAGCCTGCATGGACATAAAACAAGACGACAACAAACCCCCAATCCCTCGCCTTCCCTCCCAACACCAGGCTCCAAGGGAGGCCAAGCGGGGCTTGGCAGGAATGTATAACTTAACCGCCTTGTGTTGCGTTACATGTTCCCTGCAAACGTAAAATTGACCCCTAACATCTCACCTGTACCATACTTCCCTGGCCGGCACTGGGTCCTATGCTGGCTTCAATCACTGACGTGCTAATGCTCACTCATTCGCGCTAAACTGCTCCCAATCCTGTTTACCACAGTCCACCCAGTGTTTGTATTCTTCCGCACCGGCCTTCATGATATCAGAAAATCCTCTTAACTTCATTCTGCAACTGTTTTGGTTATTACCGGCCCCCTGACCCCAGTGCGCCAAACCTGTTTACCCATGTCATTCCGACCACGATGTGTGCCCCACCGCTCCTCTGCTGTTGTTAAGGAGTGTGTGCTATCCTAGCGAGTGCAGACCTTCTTGTGCAACTGTCCTGCAGTAAGACAAAAGAAAAGCGTCAAATCCCTCCCTAACCCCCCACATGGAGTGCGTGCTATCCTAGTGAGTGCCGACCTTCTCGTGCAACTGTCCTGCAGTACGACAAAAGAAAAGCGTTAAATCCCCCCCCCGCATAACACCGGTGATTATAACATTCAAACAAGCAGCCAGACGCCTACCCCATTTTATAAAATACATAAACATATTCATTAACATATGGAAGAAAACTGTTCACGTCGCAAAATTAACCTCGTGTAAACCAGGCTCTTCCTAAAATAACATTGGCGCCTACGTGGCACTTCACGGGTGTAGAGCAAATATATTAAAAGAAAGCTCCTGCTAACACCCATCACAAACCATGCATGCATTAAATTCGATGTCCCCTTTAAAATATTACTGGCAGTGAACAGCGTGTGCTTGTACGTTCACGTGTACTGAAATCCACCTATGTGCTCCTACCCGTGCAAGAAGCCCTCGAGTGGCACTGCAGTAATAAAAAAGCCTAAAAGAAACCCAAATGCCTACTTCTTAGAGCAATCCCTCCCCGCTGCTGAAAATTAGCAGCGAGGACGGGGGGGGGGGGGTTTAGTATGGAAAAGACGAACAAAAGCGCATGCGCGAGAGGGATGACCGTCCGTCTTCAAACAAAATTACCTGCGCGAGGGAAAAAGCGCAAAACCAACAGACACGGAAAAGAAATATCAGCGGAATCGCCATCTCATCGCTGTGATGAGGGGTGGGGGGGGCGTGAGAATCCGAGCGAAACGAGCACGCGCGAACAAACGGCCAGGCCAAACAGCTTCCCCAGCAGAAGTCTGGCCTGGGCCCCAGACGAGGTCGGCAAGACCAGCGCAGCCGTGACAAAAGCGGAGACCAGGCAGGAGGGGGAAAGGCCCGACCGCAGACGCCGCCCCCCCCCCAGCCATCCCGATAGCCGAGGGAGGGAGCAGGATACCCCAGGCACATGCCGCCCCCGCAACTGCCCAACTCTCAGACCACCCCCAGGAGGAGGACAGAGGCCCGAGGCCGGCGCGGGCAGAGCTAACCATGAGGTAGCGCCGCGAGATTGCGGAAATGGCTGGACGAGGCCCGGCAGAGGTAAGCGCAGAAAGACGCGCCGAAGCTCTGGCCCGAGCCTGAGAGGAGGGGGGGGGGCTAGTCTCCGACCCATAGCAAGGAAGGCTTCCTGCCCGCCCACCACACGCTCACAGCCCCAGGCCCCCTCACCCTGCACGGAGCCGACCACCTGCCACCCCAGCGGTCAGTACAACACACACTCCCCAGGCAGCAGGAAAACCCGCGGCAAGAAAAGCAGACCGGGAGAATTATAACGGTGGCCCTGACCAGAAAACCCACGGCCCCGTGGAACGGACCCCCCCTGCACAACCATCCACCTGCCCACCGCATGAAGGCACCCCCATAACTCAGCACACGACATAAACAACGAGCCTCCTACCTCTAAAAACGCCGGGCAGTCCAGCGATCAGGATCAGCCTGGGGGAGGGGGCGAGGGTCAACTCGCCGCTGCATCAGGAACAAAGAGGGCGCTTGACCCTCGCCCCCTAGGCTATATAGCCCTTCATCCCCTCCCCCAGGAACAGGAAGTGACCACTGGTCCCCCCAACCACTAGACCGCTCAGGGTCTGCGCCATCCTATGGCACTAAGGGTGGCCGCCCTCGTAGGTGGCCACCTTTGGTGTCCCGGTGCAGCCTATCAGAGCCCCCGGCATCACATTACAGGCAGCGGGCTAGGCAGCCGGCACCCGCCTCGCTCGCCCCCCGGGAGGCGGGAAATACAAATCTCCCTGTCCAGGACGGAACCCGCGTGAAGTACTCCATTACCGTCCTAAGCTTTTCCCGAGGCGCTGGCAATACCTTGGAAGATGCTCCTGTGTGATGACGGCTGAGCTTAGTAGAGCCCCAACACCTTGCCCCCTACCTGGTATTAGTAGGTTTTTCACAGGGCCCCCGGCACCCTCGTGGTACACGGGATTGGGGCGGACATTCCTCCCACCACACCGAAAATCACCAGCGGCACCATCGGACCCCGTGGGCTCGTGAAACGACCCCGCTGCCCAGGAGGACAGAGTAATGGCTGCCACAGGACCCCACTGGTAAAGACCCTACCACCACCCTGTTTGTAAAGGCAGCGAGCCGGGCATCTCACACCTGTAAGGGAATGGGCAGAAACACTCATGCATACGCCCAGGGCCCGCATCCATCGACCAACCCCAAGGGTAAATGGGATTGAGCCCCGGGCCTCCCCCCTCACATAGTCCAGAATGGCCGAGGCCTGGCCCAGCACTACCCAGGATAAGCAGTCTCAGGGGGAGGCAGACAAGCGAGGCTCGTCGCTCTCCCCCGCATTGTTAACTCCCCAACACTCTGCGCTAATACGGGTGGCTCGCTTGCATACACCGTGGGGGGCAATGAGACTCTCCGCCCCCCACCCCACAAGGCATCGGATGCCCCCCTGACCTGGCTCCGATACGAATACCCTGACCCTCAGCACTGATGCCACGATCGGCAGCTCTCTCCACCGATGGGCTACCCGCCGGGGGCTCCCATGTGCCTTCAATCACGCCTGATGTCGCGCAGTGCCTTATATCCGGGAAGTATTACCCCCGCATCTGAAGCCGTGCTAACAGCGGATGCTGTGCAGGCCTGCCCGGCTGCCACCTCCTAGGCCAAACACCCCTTACACCCAAACCCCCGTCTCACCCCTGGCCCCCGCAAACTGGTGCCGGCAGTTAGCGGACCTCGCAGGGGCCGGGGCATCTGTACATGGGACAAGATCCTGCCCGTGGCTCGCAAGGTGGGGCGGGGGGCTGGAGTGATGGACTAACTGAAGTGCAAGTTTGCATGTCGCAAAGTGAGCTACCTGGGGCACGAAATATCAGGAGAAGGTATTTGTCCTAAAAAGGAGCTGTTGGAAGCCATTAATGATGCACCTGAGCCAAACAACAGAGAGGAACTGAGGTCCTTCCTAGGATTAATTGAATTCTATGCGAAGTTCATAAAGAACTTTTCTCACAAGACTTACCCACTGAGGCAACTGATAAAGGAAAGGAACAAGTACATATGGAATGACGAGTGCCAGAGCACCTTCGCAGCGTTGAAGAAGGAACTATGCTCAGCTGTTCCATTGCAAGGTTTTGACCCTATGCTTCAAAATGTAGTAACAACTGACGCAAGCTGTAAAGGTTTAGGAGCTGTACTCTCCCAGAGAGATGTCAATGGAAAGGAGAGTACCAATGCCTTTGCTTCACGCTCTTTGACCCCGAGTGAGGAGAAATTTTCGGCCATTGAACGAGAGGCATTGGCATGCATTTGGGCACTGGAACATTTTAGACAGTTTGTCTGGGGTGGCAGGGTTATTCTTCGCAGCGACCACAAACCCTTGACTAAGGTATTCACGACAAAAGGATTGTATAATGCGTCACCTAGGTTGGCGCGATTGTCCATGAAATTGCTGGAGTAAAATTATATTGTGGAATATGTACCGGGGGTAAGGAATGTTGTGGCGGATTTTTTGAGTCGCATGCCATTACCAGAACGTGAAATGTGTAAAGATAAGGATGAGGAGAGTGTCGCTAGTGTGAGAGAAGAATTAGATGGAATTTCATTCGAGGAGTGAAATGTGGAACAGGACAAGGAGAAGACATTGTGTGAAGTGGTAAAAAGAGGGTGGGGCTCGAAGAGTACCTTAACAGAGAAATTAAAACCCTTCTGGGAAGTAAGAGATGAACTTTCTCTTGAGATGGGTTGTTGCTAAGAGGGGGAAAGGTAGTACCACCCACTACTCTAAGAAAAAAAATGTTGGACATTTGCCATGAGGGGCATTTGGGAATAGCTAAAACCAAGGACAGGGTTAAGAACAGCTATTGGTGGCCAGGAGTAAGCTTGGAAGTTGAAAGGGTCGTCAGGGACTGTCCCTCATGTTTAAACTCTGACAAAACTCAAGTAACCTTCAGACCACCATTGCAACCTATACCATGCCCATCCATGCCATGGGAGAGAGTAGGGATAGACATCATGGGACCGGTAGTGGCCAACGGGGAACAAGTGTACATGGTTGTCCTTATTGATCACTCCTCCAAATGGCCAGAAGTGAAATTCTTGACCCAACCTGACGCCGTCAGTGTGTTGAGATTTCTTGACAAGGTCTTCACACGGGAAGGTCTTCCCAAAACCATAGTCAGTGACAATGGCCCACAGTTCACCTCTGACACATTTAAAAGCTATATTCAAAGAAACAAAATGTGTCACAAAACTACATCAGTGTACCACCCCGCAGGCAACGGAGCAGGGGAGAGGTTCAACAGAGTCATAAAGGGGATTATTCAGTTGGCCAAGAATAACAACAAAAAATGGAGACAGGAGGTATGTAAAACAGTGTGGGCGTACCGCATCACACCATGTATTACGACGGGCCACAGTCCATTTGAACTTATGCGGGGCAGAACACCTTTGTGTAAAGAAAATGTAGGATGGGCCAAGGCAGCCAAAAGAGTTATCTGGTCTACAGAGCAGGTTGAGGAGAAGTTGAAATTAAGCTATCTACAAGGAAAGGTATGATGAGAAACATGGTTGCAGACCAGTTACTCTGGAGGTTGGGGACACTGTGAGGGTGAAGAGAAGTGGACACGTAGGCAAGGGCAACAATAGATACACAGAGCCACAGGTTGTACAGGAAGTGTATTGTAATTCAGCCTTACTCAGCGATGGCAAGGTATGGCACTTCTCTGCCCTGTCACAGTGCAAAAACAAAACAGAGAGACCTGAAAATGTAGCCCAAAAACAGACACAAGGTTTAGATAGGGCATGTTTTGAATGGTCAGATGAAGGGACTGTCGAAGAACCACAAGCATCCAACACTACCGAGTTACCAAATCCTGAGTTGGGCAGTACTGCTTCCAATCAGTGGGAGCCGGGTAGGACAGATGTTAGCAGAACAAGTAGGAGGTTACCATCTCCACAGGCTCCGAGCCGCGAGGTTACCAAGCCACCAGTAGAACAGGAAGGAGAATATTACCACCCATTAAATTGTCAGATTATGTTTGTGAGTAACAGTGAAATGTATTTTTAACCACTCTTGGTCACATGTTAGAGTGTTGCAGCTCCTTACAGTTGTCTCCTTTTCTCTCTCTCTCCCTTTTCCATTCTCTTTCCTTCCCTGGTTACTTTTCCTCCCCTTTAGGAGGAGGATGTGTTGTGATTACAATTGTCCCTTCTTGGACACCGTACGCCCAGCACCTACGTCAACAGCTGTCTCTGGAATGTTGACAGATGACAGCTGGTGGTAGGGTCGGAGGTTGAGCGCTCCGCACCTCGGAGCGCGGGTGTTGGTGCGATTAATAAAGGAACTTCGTTTTAAACTACACTGCCTCGGGAGATTCCTTACACTAACCTCGTGTTCCGAAGGTCGGCCTCTGCCGCAGCACGTCAAAATGGCATCAGGGTAGTTAGCCCTGTAGTGTCCTGGGGCGCAGGGTAGCGGTCCAGTCTACCCGCGCCGGCCGGGGCACGCTAGCGCTGACGCGTGACGTCATGCGCATGATGTATAAATAAAAGAGGCGTGGCCGATGAGGGCAGTCGGGACCACGCGGAAACAGAGCACGGTGTCCCGTGTATCATTAATGCGGCGGCGACGCATGTGCTAGCGCGAGCGCATTAGAGCCCATTACACTGGCGACGAGGCTTTTAAAGAACCCATGCTGTGCAATTAATCCCTCCCTCACCTCCTGATTCACCCGCACTGCGTGTCCTCCTGCTTTGGGCCCGCGAAAATCACGCTGCTAGTGAGCCTGCCTGAGGGGTGCTTCCAGTCCCATGGTGCCGGTAATGAAAGGTCCCCTGAAGCCTCTACTCATGCCCAAAGTAAGGGAAAGTGTGCAAGTGACTTCCCGCCACAACTAGGAGCGGACACACACCCAGGTACCACGCGGGCCTGCATCGGAACACAGGACAGAGTGGCCAGACAGGCAAAATCATCGGGGTAAGAGGGGAAGAAGGCCAGCCACAGGGGAGTACCACAGAATCGCCCTCCTGACACCCCGACAGGCCAATATCAGTACGCTAAGGAGGTGGCAGCGCACGTGCCGCGAAGAGGGTTTTCACGCACGCATCAAGATGGCGTCAATTTCCGCCATTGAACCATTTATAGTGGATAGGGCCCCGTCATCCCTAGCTCCACGATGGAGAGACTGGACAGATTGCCTCCAGATCTACTTCGAAGGGGCGGGCACGGCCCGGGAGAGACGCAGAGCTCTGCTTCTCCATCTCGGAGGTAAAGACATCCACTGGATCTACAAAACGTTAGTAGAAGCCACGCCAAAAACATATCACACTCTCCTCAACGCTTTGAACGCTCATTTTGAACCGATGGCGAACAAGGACTATGAGAGGTTCATCTTCCGCCAGGCCAAGCAGGAAGCCAAAGAGTCGCTGGATGCATTCCATGGAAGGTTAAAAGGGTTGGCCAGCACGTGCGGTTTTCGGGATGAACAAGAAGAAATCCGAGGGCAGATCATCCAAGGCTGTTACTCATCCAAACTCAGAGTCACCATCCTTCAAGAAGACGACAAGCCACTTGCGGACATCCTCACCCTGGGCCGCTCCAAAGAACTGTCGCAGGTGAGAGCCTCCCACATGGAAGCAGCCCTGCACCGACCCGTCAAGACAGAGCAAGTCAACACGGCGGAGAAAGTGAACGTGGTAAGGCCCAATGTACGCCATAACGTGGGGAAGAAACAGCAAGACAAAAAGAAAGAGTGTGGATATTGTGGAGGCCAGCTCCACCGCATGCAAGACTGCCCGGCGAAAGGGAAGAAGTGCAGCGCATGTGGGTGGATGAACCATTTTGCAGCGGTGTGCAGATCAGCGAAGGCCAAGAAGGAAGCTGCACATGCCGTGCTGGAAGAACGAGACAGCGAAGACATGGACGACGACACGGGTGATTACTCGGTCCACTATGTATTTGCGATCGACCAGCCACAAAGGAAGAAGCGGCGCCTCCCGAAGTGCCGCATCAAGATCCACCAGCAGGAAGTGAGGGTCACCATCGACACAGGAGCATCCATTGAGCTGATGGCCGCCAATGTGTACAACCAGCTAAGCTCCCGGCCTCCCCTACGCGAAGCAAGAATCAGAGTGTTCGCGTACGTCCAGAAGACACCTATCCCCCTGATAGGGTGCTTCAAGACTGAGCTGCAGCACCAAGGCCTGAAAGAACCCACCACCGTGTATGTCACGAAAGAGGGCAGTGGCATGCTGATAAGTGGGCATTCAGCAGAAGAAATGAGGCTCATATCGTTTGCCATGGCTGTGCTGGAAGAGTAACTAGACACCATAATGGAAGAATTTGGAGAAGTCTTCAAAGGCATCGGGTGCCTGAAAGGGAAGGAAGTCTCCCTTCATATCGACCCGTCAGTCCAACCAGTGGCACTGAGGCATAGGCGCATTGCGTTCCACCTGAGGAAAAAAGTCGAAGAAGAACTGGAGGCGTTGGAGAAACAAGGTATTATTGAGAAGGTCAGCGGGCCCACCCCGTGGGTGTCCCCGATCGTGGTAGCCCACAAGCCGAAGCAGCAGGGACAAGTCCGCATCTGCGTGGACATGCGCCTCCCAAATGCAGCGGTGAAGAGGGAACGACACCTAACCCCCACCATAGACGAGATCCTGGGAGAATTGAACGGCGCAAGATGGTTCTCAAAGATGGACCTTCGCTCCGGTTATCATCAATTACCACTCCACCCAGACTCTCGATACATAACCACCTTCTCCATGCACGTAGGCCTCAGAAGATACCGGCGCCTCAATTTCGGAATCTCGAGCGCCGCGGAGGTATTTCAAAATACCATTTGAGAAGTCCTCAGCGGACTCCTAGGAGTCCTAAATGTGAGCGACGATCTGTTAATCTATGCATCATCAATAGAAGAACACCATCAGAGACTGAGGGGAGTCCTTCGAAGGATCAAGGAGTCCGGTCTGACCCTACACTGCTAGAAGTGCCAGTTCCTACAGAACAAAATCAGTTTTTTCGATTACACCTTCTCTGACCAAGGAATAGCACCGGATCCCGACAAAGTGAGGGGCGTCCAAGAAGCCCCAGCCCCATCCAGCATCTCAGAAGTAAGAAGCTTCCTGGGCATGGTGAACTTCTGCGGGCGTTTCGTCCCTGACCTCTCCAACCTCACAAAACCCCTCAGGGAACTGATGAAGTCCACCACCACGTGGCAATGGGGCCAGGAGCAGGAACAAGCGTTCAAAGCCACGAAGGCAGCCCTGTCAGCGGATACGACGTTGTCCTACTTTGACCCCACCAAGTCCACCAATGTCGCCGTGGACGCCAGCCCCTATGGGCTAGGGGCAGTGCTAACCCAGCTTCAAAGCAATGGAGAATGGGCGCCCATCGCCTACGCCAGCCGTTCCCTAACGGACACGGAGCAGAGGTACTCGCAAATAGAGCGGGAAGAATTCGCCATTCACTGGGCCTGCCGGCATTTTCATGTTTACGTATATGGCCACTCCTTCATGGTATCTACAGACCACAAGCCTCTCATACCCCTGTTTCAGGGCTTAGTGTCACATCCGCCACCGAGGATCGAGAAGTGGATACTTCAACTGCAAGGGTATGATTACCAAGTAGAGTATAAACCAGGCTCGACGAATCCAGCAGACTATCTTTCGAGACACCCCCGAGCGGCCACAAAAGCAGAAAGAGAAGAGGCGGAGGATACCAAGGAATATGTCCGACTGGTGATGGAAAGGTCACGGCCTCTGCCCATTAATCTAGAAACCATCTTAGAAGCCACCCAGAGCGGCGAGTGCCTACGATTAGCCGCGGATGCGGTCCGATCAAATGACTGGCGCCCCATTCAAACCACCCTGAACAGGCGGACACAGCAAGCCAGAGCAACACTAGAGTCCATCATGAGGGTTAAAGAAGAGCTGTCCCTCGACAGCCAAGGATGCCTCCTGCGAGTGTTGAAGGTGAGCAATAAAATGGTCAGGCGATTTAGTCGATGTCTCTTCAGTAATTTTGCCCGGCGTTAAACGCCTCTAATACCTTACAAAGATTATCAAATAAAGAGGCAGGCGCTGGAGACAGGAAGACAGGAAACACGTTTTATTCCGACGGAGCAGAACACATCAGATCGGACAACAAGGTATCGTCTCGAGGTGCTCTCTGAAAGCCTCTCTGAGGCCCGACCTTTTATACACTGCTTTATGAATGAGACCGTTCTTTATTACAATAAAGACATTGTAAGGTAGCGACAGATGACATCCCCGGTACCCCCCCCCCCCCTCCTCCAGCTCCGGCTCTTTCCAACACGTGGCTACAGTAGAGGTCCTCACCCCCCATACAACAGGAGGGGGCTATCACTCAGCTGAGTGTTTCGCCGATTCCTTTGGAATGTGTGCGCCTGATCGAATCTCAAGGGGTGGGGAGGTCATGATCAATAGTAGCTCCTTTGAAAAGGGTCGAGTGCATACAGTAGTGGGCAATAAACTGTATCCTCAGGCCAAGGGATGACCAGCGGTTCGTACAGACAATCGAGCCCAGAGGAAGGGGTCATCAAAGGAGAGGTATTCATGGAAGGAAAGGATCAGTGTGATTAGTGTGGATAATCGGAAGGAGATGTTGGTCAGGCGCGGGGTGTGATTCCTAGAGACAGAGTCATGTGGAAGAGGAGGGTTCATGACTTACGCATGTGGATGCGGGGTCAGCCAGAGTGCATGGGGGAGGCTTGCAGGGTCAGGGAAGTGCGCTGATGATCGATCGTGAACAGGGAGATCATGGTACCTAAAATGGCTGTCGTGTATGTTCATACGTGAGTCTGAGGAATGGACAAGATGGCGCAGATGATGTTCAGTTCACAAACTAAAATTCCACAGTTCTCCCTTTTAACATGTCTCGCCAGTTTGTCAATTCGGATCTATCCCCATAAGACCACGTATTTCTACCTCATAGAGGGGACTCATGTGCTCAGTTCTGAAGTCCAAAGTCTTAGGGCACATACAGTTAGAAATGAGTGAACACAAAGGTGGCAGACATTGAATACCTAAACAGCACCCACACAGTACCATGACTGGTATCAGTATAAATGTAAACAATCTCCATCCCCAGTCCTTCAAAGTGTCCCAAAACCAGCTTCCAAGCGACCATCCTTCTTGCTCTTGGTGAACCTCTGAGGATAGTCTGTGGAGGTGTTCAATTGCTTTGTAGACTGAAGGCAAGTTATCTGGCACGTAGGTGCAACAGCTGGAGCCGATGATGCGGCATGCTCCTCCACGGTCGGCCAGAATCACATCTAGAACAAGGCGGTTTTGGAGAGCCACCAGGCGGACTGCCTGAAGCTCAGCCGTGTTGTTAGCAAGGATGCCAGTCGTGATGTTAATGGTTGTTTCTACTGCCTGAGTTAGGTGTCGGATAGCGCGGCTGTTTGCCATTGGTCCCCACAGAGGAACAAGTCCCTTTGCTGCATCCAGGAACTGTGCTCCGGTGGAGTCGGCTTGTTCAACGTCTCCGGCGCGCTTTTGCCGGTGATGGTAGGCTGAGGCTACATACGTGGGAGGAAGAATGAAGGCGATGTAGCACGTACCCTTCCAACCTTTCGGGAGCCAGGTGTAAGCTTTGGTGCCACAAACAAAGTACATATTCGGAGAAGCAACAAAGGAAGGGGGATCAACTGAGACCAATGTTCTGGTGATGCGGCAGGAACTGTGACCCACCAGCTGCGTTCCCTGGCCTTCGAGACACACGAGTCCTGTGACATTGATGACAGACAGGGCCACGGTCAGGGTGGCAGCCGTTTGCTTCCGCAGGTGGGAGAAGGTGGGTCTGGCTGGATTGTGGAGCACTTGAATTTCGACTCTTTCTTTGGCAGGGATGTTCATAAGGAAGGCGGAACCTGAGGCCGCAGGACAAATGGGGGCAGACGTCCTTCCTGTTTTGTTCAGCCAGAACCCATAGTAGAAGTGTGACACTGTCTGACCAGAAGCGGCGTTGTCCTTGTGGCTCTCCTGCAAGAGGATCAACCAGGCGAGGCAGGAGCCATGAACTGAGAAAGGAGAAGGGATGAAAGGTATGGAGTGTTCAGTGACATGCGGGAGCAACCCGCATATCCAGCAGTTCGTGGCATTTGTAGCAAGGTTGTGCTGGTGCAGCAGTTGCACAAAGGAATTGTTCCAGAACTCCCTACGCCTCTCTCGGAGCTGAGGCGAAAGGGGGATCAAGTGATGCTCTTTCATGGTGGTTGGCTGTAAAGTGGCCAGCAATATCTGATGAGCGGGTGTGCTGTCCTCCAAGATCCAGAAGGAAGTCATGAGGAGGAGGCAAAAGAGGAAAAGGATGAAGTAGGCGATTGTCTTTGATTTGTGCAAATTGTCAGTCTTTGGGTTCCTGTAGCGGGTATTTCCGGTTGCGTCCATCATCTTCTTGTCTGGCGCTTCCATCATCTTCTTGTCTGGCGCTTCCATCATCTTCATCTTCAAGGTGCTCGGTAGTGGGCAGAACCACAGACTTTGTTTAGCTTCTCTCCAGGTGACCCTTGGTTGTTTTAGGTCACCGTTCTGAGATTTTAACTTAGTCCGTGGTCTACTTAGCCGAAGCTCCCCCCTTTCGACGCAGGAAATACCCTTCCCGGGATGGCACAGTGGGATCAGAGAATTTTGCAAGTTCAAGTGCCTCTGTATCAGGATAGCAGTTCAGTGATGGTCGGTCTTTGTTCAGGAGCTCTTCTTGGGTGTCGACGTTTTCTGTCGTGGCCAGGGTCGAGGAGACCTTCTTACAGTGATGGCCGTGCAGCCAGTGCCTCTTTCCCTCCACTCGAAGAGCCGTCCGAGTGGTGATCAGTACTTGCCAGGGGCCCGTCCACCGGGGTTCCAGACTCTTCGCTCGTTGAAAGTTCCGGACTAGAACATAATCTCCCGGTTGGATATCGTGACCGGGGCCCCTGGAAGCATCGGGGATGGCCTGCTGCACCTGTTGATGAATGACAGACAACATTTTAGTTAATTTGCACAGATAATCTGACAACAGGACGTCGGGGACGTCGTGAATGGAAGTTGGTTTGGGGGCAGTCCAGAGGTTCATTGGTCGCCCAAACACCACCTCGTAGGGGGTCAAGTGGTGCTTAGTGGGAGTGGAGCGCATCGATAGCAATGCCAGTGGGAGGGCATCTGGCCACTTAAGTCCTGTGGTGGCCACTATTTTTGGCAGTTTCAGTTTCAGTGTAGCATTGTGTCGCTCAACTAGGCCAGCGGATTGGGTGTGGAAGACCGCATGGAACCTTTGTTTTACTCCCAGCCCCTTCAGGATTAGTTGGATAACTTCAGCTATGAAGTGGGGGCCATTGTCGCTCCATAAAATTCGGCAAAGGCCGTAGCGAGGGAAAAACTCTTTCAGTAGTACTTTGGCAGTAGTCATGGCAGTGTTATCACGGGTTGGATAGGCTTCCACCCATTTGCTGAAAGCGCATACAATGACTAGTACATACTTCAAGCCTTGGCATCTTTCCAGCTGGATGTAATCCATCTGAAGGACTTCAAAGGGGTGGTCGGGGGTCCCAAACCCTCCCCGGGTACCACAGTTCCTTTCCCGGGGTTGTGTTGTAGGCAGATAAGGCACTGCTGGACCAGGCGTTTGGCCGAGTCGGGGATTTTGTTGTTGTGCCAGACTTTGGAAATGAGTTCAATCATGGGGGCAGAACCTATGTGTGCAGGGGAGTGTGCCATTGTCAGTATAGGGATCAAGTATGAGTCAGGCAGCAACCACTTGTTTGTGTCCTTTGTCCGCCAGCAGCCTTCGTCGTCCTTTAAACCCACCCGTGCCCACTCAGTCTGTTCGTCAGGTGTGCTGGCCGACTGGATGTCCCTAATCGTTTCCCTAGCGTCAGTCCATTTTTCTGCTTGTGACCTGGTCAAGTACATGCGTGTCGTCGTCCTATTCTCAGCTGTGGTTCGGGCAGTGATGTCAGCTAGTGCATTTCCTTGTCCAACTAAGTCTGTCACCTTCTTGTGTGCCTGACATTTGATCACTGCTAATCGCTTGGGGAGGAGAACTGCTTCAATCAGAATGAAGACTAGATCTCCATGGAGAATGGGTGTGCCGTGGGACGTCAGGAATCCCCTTTCCCTCCACAAGAGCCCAAAATGGTGAACCACCCCGAAGGCATACTGGCTGTCCGTGTAAATGTTCGCCGTGGTTCCTGCTGCTATGATACATGCTCGTGTGAGGGCAATTAGCTCTGCCGCCTGTGCGGATCGTTGTGTGATGCGGGCGGTTTCAACTACTGTTCGGGCTGTCGTCACCGCATAGGCAGCTGAGGTGGTACCGTCTGGGAGTTTGATACAAGAACCGTCTACCCATAGTTCTCCATCAGGGTCTGTAAAAGCAGTGTCTCTAAGGTCAATTCTACTTCTGGTCTGTTCGTCCGTGAGGGTCACACAGTCGTGTATAGGGGGCGCATTGGGGTCATTTTCAGGCAAGGGCAACAGTGTAGCAGGATTCAAAGTCGTGCATCTCTTAAGAGTGATATGGGGTGCAAGTAGAGTCAATTCGTATCCCGTCAGTCGCGCACTAGTCAGGTGTTGAGTCTTGGTCTGGTTCAAAAGGGTGTCAACTGCCTGGGGTACTAACACCGTGAGAGAGTTTGAAAGTACAATTCCCTCACTCTGACGGATAGAGACAGCAGCGGCGGCTACTGCTCGAAGGCAGGCAGGTAAAGCTCTGGCGACTGGGTCAAGAGTTGCAGAGAAGTAGGCACAAGGGAGTTGTTTGGAGCCGATGGGCTGAGTTAGAACAGACAATGCGCATCCCTCCCTTTCGTGAGTGAAGAGAGAGAAGGGCTTGGAGTAATCTGGTGTTCCTAGGACGGGTGCCGAGCAAAGGGCATCCCGCAACTCCTTAAAGGACGCTTGGCATTCGGGGGTCCAAGGGAGTGGGAAAGGAACATCTTTGGCCAACAGGGAGAGTAGGGGTTTTATGATGAGACTGAAATTTGGCAACCATTGTCGGCAAAAAGAGGTAAGGCCCACCAATGAACGGACTTGCTTCTGTGTTTTCGGGATGGGGGTGTCTAGGATGGTCTGGATTCGGTCGGGTGTAAGTTTCCTCCCTTCTTTGGACAGGAGATGGCCTAGGTAGGTCACTTGAGGTTGGCAGAACTGCAGTTTCTTTTTGGAGACTTTGTGGCCATTCTCCGCAAGAAAATGCAAGAGTTGGATGGTGGCTGTGATTGCAAGAGGAGTGGTGTCGGCCGCCAAAAGGATATCATCGACATATTGGATCAACACCACTCCATCTGGTAGCTGGACGGCGTCCAGCTGTCTTTTGAGGGCCTGGCTGTAGATGCTGGGACTTTCAGTGTAGCCCTGGGGAGCTCTACAAAAACGATACAAACGGTTTTGTAAGGTGAAGCCGAAGAGATAACGGCTGTCTGGATGGATGGGGATAGAGAAAAATGCATTTTTGAGATCAATAACGGTGAAGGTGGTGGCAGTGGACGGGATGAGGGTCAGAATGGTGGTGATGTCTGAGGCTACGGGGTACTGTGGCACTACCACTTTGTTGACTTCTCGCAGGTCGATGATGAAGCGGTACGCTTTCTCATCTCCCTCACCTTGCTTCTTAACAATGGGTAGGATAGGGCTGTTGCAAACATTACTAACCACTTCCTCTACCACTCCTGCATCTACCAGGGACTGAATAATCGCTACCAATGCCTTCTCGCCTTCGGGCGATACCGGTACTGTGGAAGTTTCGGGAGTATGGCGTCTGGTCGAACAGTTATGCGCACAGGATCGATCATCATTCGTCCTACATCCGAGTCGTTGCTGGCCCACAGGTACAGGGGTAGGGTGTCGAGCAAGGATCGGTTAGCATCAGTTATAGAGTACATATGTTGTGCGGGGCAGGATCTGGACATGCTCGGGTTGTCGTACAGGATGACTCGGACACCATCTGGGGAACACCTAATAGTAGCTCGGAAATGTTTTAGTAGATCAATACCCATAATGGCGTCTGGGGAGTTGGAGGAGAGCAGAAATGTTGTGTCCGTGGGGTTGTTTCCTAGGTCAAAAGAGATAGGTACAGACAGGGGATTAGTGGAGGGCGTTCCATCGAAACCTATCGATGTAATGTGTGAGCCAGACAAGGGTGCCCTTGGAATCAGTCGCTTTGATAATACACTACGTGTCGCTCCAGTGTCTACCAAAAATGGAGACTTTGTACCCAGGACCTTAGCGGTGACGTAAGGACCTTGCTGGTCAACACAGAGCTCGACTGGATCCCTCCCTCGCCCTTGGCAGTCCTATGCAAAGTCGTGAGCATTGTCGCAGCCGGACTGTTGGCACTGATTCTGTCGGGGGCGGTCAAATGTGTTCGGTCTGTCAGGTTGGTCACTGTTGGTGTCGTGGGTGTACCCTCGTCCCTGCCCTCTTGTCCTGGGGCCATTTGCCATATCCCTTGTCTCGTTATTCTTAATCGTTTCTCGGAGGACCGGGCATTGAGACTTCCAGTGGCCAAATCCTTTGCAAAACGCACACTGGTTCTCATCGAGGTCTGTTCGTGGAGCGCCAGGTGTGGGTGTGCGGTCTCTAGGGGGTGGATTTCTAGGGGCATTTGACCGGTAATTTCTCCTATACTGCTCCCTTCCTCGAGTCACTCCCTGTAATTGAGCAATCATCACTCGTTCTTTTAAGTCCTTTTTCTTTCTCTCAGTTGCCCTCTCATTCTCGTTCTTTTGGTGTTCGTAATACTGAGCCATCTGAAGGATAGCTGCAGGTTTTGAGGCCCCCCAACTACTCTCGCTTGTCTGTAACTTCTGGGAGACCTCTTGTAATAGCCCCTTTACGTAGTTTTGCACGAATAGGTGCTGTCCGGTTGCGGTGGTCATGTCTTGGCCACTGTAATCGGAGAACACTGTCTCAAATCGGGAGAAATACTCTAATACGTCTTCCTGGGGTTTCTGGCGGCAAGCCGTGACTATCGACCAGTCTACCTTTCTCTCTGGGATCAATGTCTTTAACTTCTGCACTATTTTGTCCGGGAGTTCCAGTATGTCTTTTACAGGTTTCTTACCGGGCTCTCGCTGCCTATCTAGTTCACCAAGTTGATTCCAGGTATGTCCAAACAGATCTGTGTGGTTGGCCTTCCGGATTTGCTTCCACACGTCAGCCGGCAGACATAACCCAAAAAACAAATCAATGTCCGCTAGAGTCATTATGGTTGAGCCCAAGGCTGTACTTAGTTCGGTATAAAATGCTGTCAGGTTTTTTCTTAAATCGGGCAGGGTTTGCCTAAAGGTTAAAATATCTTGTCGATCCCATGGTTGATAAACCCAGTTGTACACAACCCTCCCCTTTGCATCTGCGTGGTTAATATCGTCGTTTGTTCCCTGACCTCTTGGGGGAACCCAGTAGGGGGCGGCTTCTCTAATAGGCATCATAGTGTTGGCTACTTCTAATGGGGGCTCAGCCGTTTCAGAGACTGTGAGCTTAACCTCTGGTTTCTGTTCAGTGAGGTGGCGGAAGACCTCAAGCGTTTGCATGAAGAGGTCCGTCACGTCATGCTCAGTCCCATCTCCAACATCGATCTTTCTATATAGAGCCGTCAGCTTAGCAGGACCCTTAGTTTGATACCTATCCTCATATGCGTTCAGGGTGTGGAAGCTGAACCGTAAAATGAAATGCCGTTTGTGGCTACCGGCATGTGAATTGCACATATCCATCGCATATTCTTCGCTCTCTTTCCGTTCTACCAGTGTCTTTGCTATCTTATCAATCCCATCCCGCTCATCTTTGCTCAACCTATTCGGTCTTGCCGTTAGCTGCTTGCTAGTCTCGAGTTCATCTGGTGTTGTTATCGATGTGGCCGGTGCGAAGGCCGTAAGGGCCGGGGCACTAGCGCTAGGGTCACCCTCGCCCGTGCTCAGGACTGGTAGGTGCTGTGCCAGTGGCTGGCAGGGGGCATAAGGAGGGGGCATGTAGATGATCGGAGGACCTAGCAGTAACTCGTCGTTTGCCCGTTGTTTGGAGGGCATCTCTGGGTAGAGCGTAGAGGGGGTCCTAACAGGGCATTGGCCTGTTGACCCTGATTCTTGCGTTTGTCTAACTTCCTCTCTCCTTTTTATCTCTTCATCTAGTTCCTTCGCTGCCAGGTGGGCTGCCTTTCGTAATTCTTTCCCTATTTTTGTTTCTTCTCTTTTCCTTCGTTGCTCTGCTTCTTTGCGCCACATGCCGATACTATCGAGCATAGTGGGTGTTGCCTTATTTATCCTAACAGCTGCTTCTAGCGCTTTTATTTTATGATCATCAAAGGAACCTATCAGTGGCCACTGATTTTGGGGTCCCTTTTCGTATATTTATGCCATAGCTTACTATAAGCTATGGCGACTAGTCCTTGTTTAGTGAACATGTCCTTGTTAGGGGTGCCTTCCAATGGAGCTGGATGGTTTATCTCTAATAAGCGGTCCGGGTTGATCCAACTACTGACCAATGGGGAGAAGATAGGCATGACGGGTTACAACGGGGACAAAAGTCTGCACTACCTATCCTTCACTACTTCGCGAAGACTAGACAGAATATTTTTATTCTGCAGTATTCGCAAATAGGGAATACCCAAAGAGAAAACCAATATCGAACAATTAATGTTCGTTCAATCAAACAATCAGTGGCGAGAAAGAAATAGGCGCGACGGGTTACAACGGGGGCAAAAGCCTGCACTACCTATTCTTCACTATCTGCAAAGGAGGACAGAATACTTTTTACCCTTCCCCGTTTGTAGACAGAGAATTCTCGAGAAAAACAATCCTCGAACAAACAATGTTCGGGCAAACAATCAATCAGTGGGGGAGAAAAGATAGGCACGACGGATTACAACGGGGGCAAAAGCCTGCGTTACCTACCCTTCGCTGCATGCAAAGGAAGAGAGAATACTTTTATCCCTCTCAGTTTGCAGACAGAGAATCTCCAAGAGAACCAACAATTCGGAGAGTAATACTAGTATTTTCAATCAAACAATCAAATATTTCTTAGTTTGTCGTGTTACACGACCTTACCCGGACCGTATGGACAGTTTCTCGTCTTCCGCTTCCAGCGCCCGATCGTCCTCTACTCTCTGCTGCTACCGTGGCACTCCTGATGGTTCCCAGTCAGGACCGAAGATCACTCGGGGAGAGGTCTGCTCGGAACCAGTGAAGTTCAGATGATCGGCTGTCAGACGAGGGTCTATCGGACAGGAGCTCTTCCGATCGTTGCAGTCGTTCACTCTGTCGTTGGGACCTCTCCCACCGGATCCACGTGTCGCTGATGGGCCCCACACGTTGGGACGCCAATTGTTGAAGGTGAGCAATAAAATGGTCAGGCGATTTAGTCGATGTCTCTTCAGTAATTTTGCCCGGCGTTAAACGCCTCTAATACCTTACAAAGATTATCAAATAAAGAGGCAGGCGCTGGAGACAGGAAGACAGGAAACACGTTTTATTCCGACGGAGCAGAACACATCAGATCGGACAACAAGGTATCGTCTCGAGGTGCTCTCTGAAAGCCTCTCTGAGGCCCGACCTTTTATACACTGCTTTATGAATGAGAACGTTCTTTATTACAATAAAGACATTGTAAGGTAGCGACAGATGACATCCCCGGTACCCCCACCCCCTCCTCCAGCTCCGGCTCTTTCCAACACGTGGCTACAGTAAAGGTCCTCACCCCCCATACAACAGGAGGGGGCTATCACTCAGCTGAGTGTTTCGCTGATTCCTTTGGAATGTGTGTGCCTGATCGAATCTCAAGGGGTGGGGAGGTCATGATCAATAGTAGCTCCTTTGAAAAGGGTCGAGTGCATACAGTAGTGGGCAATAAACTGTATCCTCAGGCCAAGGGATGACCAGCGGTTCGTACAGACAATCGGGCCCAGAGGAAGGGGTCATCAAAGGAGAGGTATTCATGGAAGGAAAGGATCAGTGTGATTAGTGTGGATAATCGGAAGGAGGTGTTGGTCAGGCGCGGGGTGTGATTCCTAGAGACAGAGTCATGTGGAAGAGGAGGGTTCATGACTTACGCATGTGGATGCGGGGTCAGCCAGAGTGCATGGGGGAGGCTTGCAGGGTCAGGGAAGTGCGCTGATGATCGATCGTGAACAGGGAGATCATGGTACCTAAAATGGCTGTCGTGTATGTTCATACGTGAGTCTGAGGAATGGACAAGATGGCGCAGATGATGTTCAGTTCACGAACTAAAATTCCACACGAGGACCAAGACTAGTCATGCGAGCCAGTCTAGCCCAACAAGCTGTGGAGTTGGCACACAGAGGACACCAATGTATGGTGAAAACCAAGAGCCGGCTGAGAGGGTTTGCAGCCATTATCCCTCATTTTTCATTCCGCATACCTTTAGTCCGCATACCATTAGTATGAAAATACCATCAGTCCGCAAAATTTTAAAACGCATGCCATTATATCTTATATGGTTTTATCACGCATGCTTTTACAACGAAATTCGTTGTAAAAGCATGAATGGTAAAAGCATATGTTTTTAATTTTTAAGTGTAAGGTAAGTATATGGTTTTAGTTTGGGGGTGTTGGGGTATATGTTTAGGGGTTCAAGAGTATTTTAAGGGTGAGTTTGGGGTGTTGAGGTATATGTTTTAAGGGTGTGTTTGGGTTATTGTGTATAGGGGTATTTTAAGGGTTCTGGGCTAGGTTTGGGTTTTGGGGTACAGGGGTATTTTTAGGGTTTAGGGCTAGGTTTGGGTTTTGGAGTAAAGGGGTATTTTAGGGTTTTAGGGTTTTAGGGTTCAGGGGTAGGTTTGGGTTTTGGGGTACAGGGGTATTTTTAGGGTTCAGGGAACGTTTTGGGTTTTGGGGTACAGGGGTATTTTTAGGGTTCAGGGATAGGTTTGGGTTTTGGGGTACAGGTGTATTTTTAGGGTTCAGGGCTAGGTTTGGGTTTTTGGGTACAGGGCTATTTTAGGGTTCAGGGGTAGGTTTGGGTTTTGGGATACAGGGTTATTTTTAGGGTTCAGGGGTAGGTTTGGGTTTTGGGATACAGGGGTATTTTAGGGTTCAGGGGTAGGTTTGGGTTTTGGGGTACAGGGGTAATTTTAGGGTTCAGGGGTAGGTTTGGGTTTTGGGGTATAGGGGTATTTTTAGGGTCAGGATGGGTTATTGTTTAAGGGTGCTGGGGTATTACAAGGAGTACGGGTGGGTTATGATTTTGGGGTGCAGGGGTATTTTAAGGGACCAGGGTTTTTTTTTTTTTTAGGGTCTACAGGGTAATTTCTTAAATTAATATATATAAATAATAATTAATATATATAAATTAATGTATATACATATGTATATATATATATATATATATTCAATATATATTAAATATATATTAATAAACAAATATAATTATAA